>NC_044397.1:41268906-42517200 GCF_006542625.1 Nomascus leucogenys
GCAGGTTTGGTTTCTAGTGAGGTCTCTCTTGCTGGCTTTTAAACAGCTGCCTTCTGACTGTGGCCTTCCCTCTGTGTGCATGTTCTACTGGTGTCTCCTCTGCTTCTAAGGGCACTATGCTTCTTGGTTAGCGCCACACCCTTGTGACCTCATTTATCTTTAATTACCTTCTGTAAGGTCCTATTTCCAAATACCGTCACTCTGGGGATTAGGGCTTCCAAACATGAATTCTAGGGGGATGTGGTTCAGTCCATAGCACACAGCAATCCTCTTCTAACTGGGAACCCTCCCAGAGGCAGGAGTTCTTTGGCTGGGATCTTACCTCATCGTCCTGGGCAAGTTGCTGCTAATGGGGTCACAACAACCATGTGACAGCTTTGGTCAATACTAAAACAGGCAAAAAAGAAATTTCATTAGGATAGGCAAAAACATTAATTAGGCAAAAAATGTTAGTATGGTAGCTATCTTTTGGAGGGAGGACCAGAAGAGTAATGAGGCTTCTGAGAAGCTATTTTTTTTATCTGAGTGCTGGTTGCATGGCTGTGCTCAGTTTGTGAAAATTCATCAACCTGTATAATTATGACATGTGTCTTCTGTGTGAGTGTTTGTTCTAGTCACCCAGTGATGGGTAACAAACCACTGCAAAACTTGGTGGCTTAAAGCAACATTAACTTTTCTCGTGAATCTGCAATTTGGGCAGAGCCTGGCAGGGATAACTTGTGTTCACTACATTCATCATCAACTGGGGCTGCTGGAAGGCTGGGGGCTAGGATTATGTGAGGCTTTCTCACTTGCGTGTCTTCCAACTGATGCTGGCTAAAATTGAATTGAAATGGTGCTAGCTTTGGGTGAAACTTTAGTTGGGGCTTTTGCCTGGAACACCTACATGGGGCCTCCTCATGTGGTCTGGGCTTCCCCACAACATGGTGACTGGGTTTTAAAGATGAGCATGGAGAGTCAAGTGGAAGCCATATTGTCTTTTATGACCTTGTCTCCAAGGTGTGTAGTGTCACTAGCCCTGAATTTTGTTCATCAAGACAGCCACAAACGCCCATCCAATTTCAAAGTGAGGAAAAAATTTACTCTATCTCTGGCTGGGGAATGGCAAAATTCTGAAAGACTACTGGGGACCAGATACATTGCTGTGGCAAATTTTGGAAAAAAAAAATACATCATGCTGTAATGCCGTACTTTAATAAAATGTTTAAAGTTTTAAGTACAATAAAATTGTGGAAAAATATAGTGGATTGTTTGGAAGAAACAAGTGGAGACAAATGACAAACCAGGCCAAAATCAAAAAGTCTAAAGTCATATCACATCTCTTTATCCACTCTTGATCTTCTAAAAGCCTCTAACATTGTAAAAATCTTTGACATGTAACCAGCTTACATGGAGTAAAATAGAAAAAAGAAAGCCCTCAGCAACCCATATTGTGGCAGTAGGCAGGTTATTACATGGGGCTGGTTGAGACTTGTGTATTTTTTTCCAGTCATTTGTAATCATAGTGGAAAAAGAGAACATTATCTACAAAATAAGGGCTGTAGTGTCCAGGAAATGGAGCATGAAAAGGATTTTGCTGTGATGTAGAGATTAGAAAGAACAGCCCATGTGAATTAGTAAATGGCAGGCAAATACAGTACATTCAAGTGTAATTTCAGTGCAATTTCAAAGGATTTGTTACATGAAGAACTAGAAATTCTCCAAAGCAATATTAAATACTGATTTTTTTTTTCCAGAATGGAGTGGTGATTTCCTTGGAAGGATGTGAAAACTTTCCAATCTCCAGGTGATATCAGAGCTCTTTACCACTGAAACACTTGGATGCTCTTTCTCCAGGTATCATGCTCTCTTTTTTCCACTCAAGGCGATGCCTAAACGTACGTGTGTCCACCCTTACCCCATGATATCATCCAAAAGCCAATCCATCCATCTGTGCATTCAGGCTTAATACTGGTGACGCTCCATCTCTGTTTCCAGAAACTTTCTTGGCTCTTTTCTGCTCAATTTTTGGCTTATTCTGGGCTCCAGGCATGCATCATTGCACCTTCTGACTCTCTCCATTTTATTATGCATGATCTGCCCTACTCCACCCTTTGAACTTGGGGGCAGACTTAGTTCTTCCATTTTGTGTCTCTGAGAAATGGATTTCTTTTTCTTTTTCTTTTCTTTCTTTTTCTTTTTTTTTTTTTTTTGAGATGGAGTCTTGCTCTGTCATCAGGCTGGAGTGCAGTGGCACGATCTCTGCTTACTGCAACCTCTGCCGCCCAGGTTCAAGTGATTCTCCTGCCTCAGCCTACCAAGTAGCTGAGACTACAGGTGCCCAACACGACGCCCAGCTAATTTTTGTATTTTTAGTAGAGACGGGGTTTCACCATGTTGGTCAGGATGGTCTCAATCTCTTGACCTCGTGATCTGCCCGCCTCGGCCTCCCAAAGTGCTGGGATTATAGGCATGAGCCACCGCGCCTGGCCAAGAAATGGATTTATTTTGCCCCAGGATTTTGTATCCCTGGCCACTTTAAATAATTCTATCGACACAAGGGCTGGTACTTGGATCCCATCCTTAACATTCATCCGAGAGGTCTACAACCCTAATACGAGACAGCAGGACCATCTGGGGTTACAACTTGCTAAGACTGGTTATGAATAGGGTGTGTATTCTGGCTCAAGCAGTGTGGAAGCCACTCAGGATAACCATACTGCTGACATCTTCATAGGCACCTCATCATAACAAAATTTTAAAATTGAAATATAATTTTAATGATTTTCAGAAAAGAAGAGAATGCAGGTTCCCACAGATACTGCAAGCCCCCTCAAGCTTAGGCAGTGTCCCTAACTTAGATCTCTCTTCCTTCTAGATCAACACAGCTGGTAAGTCAGGTCTCAGCTCATATAACACTTTCACTTCAACATCCCTAGGGCACAGTTTCTGGGTTCTCAGCTAATATTTGTTAAATGAATGAAAAACTGTCTGTGTATCTCTTTTATCATTAAGTGATTCAGACCCCAAAATTGTGTACCCTCAGAAAAAAAGTCAAGTGTTGCCAAAAAGGATTTATATTTGCACTGTATTTTTCATTCCAGTGGCAGCTCAAAGTCCCATTTGGTGCTGTAAGCATGAATGAAAATTGTGCAGGGCTTCTCACGGGCAGAATAATAAGTCACATCAGCTCTCCATCCAGACTGTATCTATCTGGGTCCTTCATCCTCATCTCCCAATAGCATCTACTCTTCTTACTCTGAAAAAGATGACAGCTATATTTGTGGTTCAGTTGAGTGAATTAGAGATAATTTCCCCTTTCTCTACACCAGCTGTTTTCTTAAGATCAAGAGGGTGGTAAATTCTCATTGTGTTCTCTTCTCAGCACAAGAGCACCCAACCTCAGGATTAGTATCTTCTATTTAAGAAGAGCAATCATTTGCCACTTGACTTTTCACTTCCTTCTGTCAGAGGGGGTCAGTATTTTTTAACCAACTACGTGTCAATTGCTTCCCTGTCAGCATTTCATCATTACTAGGCTGACCTCTCTTTAAGAGCCTTTCTACTTCAAAAACATAGAGATGTATTTGAGAATGGGGTGAAGAAAGGCCATTGGAGGGATATATAATAAGGCATCATTAATGAATGCCAGTTAAAAAATCTAACACGCATTTTTATCTTTGAGTTCTTAGGGAAACTTTGAAAAGTTACATTTGAACAAACAGCCCTTGGAAAGGAGCACAATTTAATTAATTCCTTAGACGTTTATTGTGAGCCTACAAAGGGTAAGACCCTGTCTGTCTTGATCCTGTCTTGCTCAGCAATGGAGGGTTCATAATGGCACCTGCCTGGTTGGAGAGAGGTTTAAGCAGATGACAAGGAGGAAGTGCCTGGTGCAGGATAAGGCCTCAGGAATGGCCCAGGTTGTCCCTGCTTGGAGCTTCAGGTAGATTACAATCTAGCAAAGAGGCAAAACAAAGCAAAACAACAACAAAGATTTTGTCCTAAGGCAAACACATTTTGCCTTAATACAAAAGATTGGAAAATGCCACATGTCTTTTGTCTAAGGTCAAACCATGCCTTATGGGAGGGCAAAAGTAAGGGAGTTTGTACTAATCTGCTCTCACACTGCTAATAAAGACATACCCAAGACTGGGTAATTTATAAAGGAAAGAGGCTAAATGGACTCACAGTTCCAATTGGCTGGGGAGGCCTCACAAACATGGCAGAAGATGAACTAAGAGCAAAGGTACCTCTTACATGGTGGCAGGCAAGAGCACATGTGCAGGGGAACTCCCCTTTATAAAACCATCAGATCTCATCAGACTTATTCACTGTCATGAGAACAGCACAGGAAGAACCCGCCCCCATGATTCAATTATGTCCCACTTGGTCCCTCCCATGACATGTGGGAATTATGGGAGCTACAATTCAAGATGAGATTTGGGTGGGGACACAGCCAAACCATATCACAGGTTATCTGTGCATCAGAGATTCTCCTCATGGCCAAGGTTATATTTGCTCTAGGTATTGAAGAATAGGTAGAATTTCCATATGTGTGGATGTGAGTAGGATATTCCAGACTATAAACATAAAGTAGGGGTTTCAACCAGTGCCAACTGATACTTTACACGGCCTGGGCATGCCAGGGAAGGTGGAAGTCAATGCATTCCAAGGACTGAGGGGTTCCTGGGTGGTCTTTTATCTTAAGAGGTGAAGGTGAGACATGGCGAGCCCTAACCATCCAATTGGAGCCATGATGAGATCACAACTGCATACCTAGAAAGATTGGTCTGCAGGATCTATAAGAGATATTGAGGGGAGAGATTGAGGGTTGAGTAGGTGTAAGGAGGACATTGAGAAAGTTCAGGTCAAGGGTCATTATGTCTTTGACTAGGGCTGTAGCCAAGAAACTTGGAGGTATGAAATAGTGGCTGTAGAACTTGCATGTAGGAGGCTCTTGGGGCTGGCAAGTTGGCTTGGAGGGATGCCTAGAAGACTTGGCTTGAAATGGGTGTGCAGAGCCAGATCAGGGCTCTAACTTAGATTCAACATCTTGGTTATTTACAGAAGCTGTATATGTGTATGGCAGGGAGTGCTCATGGAGAGATAATGAGAGGTAGAGTAAATCACCCCCAAGATACACTTTTTGCATTTGCACTGGAAAAGAGGGTGGAGATGAGTTTGAAATCAAAATCGTTATCACCTTCAATGTCTTAATTAGGTTTCAGACTTCTCTTTCTTCCCTCGTAAAATGAGAAGAATCAAATGGATTTTATGCAATGTTACTTTAAACATTATGAATCTATGGATTTCATACTTGTTCCCCTTGAGAGTCTGTCAATTCCGTGGTTTGATTCGTAAGAGTAGATCTTGCCAATTTTTGTGGTTTTCATGGTTGCTACCAGAGGCTTCAGGAAGCCAGAGGGTGGTTGTAGCTGTAGCTTTGAGGTGGCTTTTCTTTTCTTCTTTTTAATTTTAATTTTAATTTTTATTTATTTATTTATTTATTTATTTATTTATTTATTTATTATTATTTTTGAGATGAATTCTTGCTCTGTCACCCAGGCTGGAGTACAATGGCGTGATCTCAGCTTACTGCAAACTCTGCCTCCCAGGTTCAAGCAGTTCTCCTGCCTTGGCCTCCCAAATAGCTGGGACTACAGGAGCATACCACCATACCCGGCTAATTTTTTGTATTTTTAGTAGAGATGGGGTTTCACCATGTTAGCCAGGATGATCTCGATCTGACCTCGTGATCCGCCCACCTCAGCCTCCCAAAGTGCTGGGATTACAGGCATGAGCCACCGTACCTGGTTGCTTTGAGGTGGATTTTCTAAGCATAACTTACTGGGTTGTGCTTCCATAACCTCTCTCTATTTACCCAGAATTTCTTCTATTTCTGTAAAATTCCTGGTGTCTCAATGGAATACATAGTCTGTTTTATATTCCAAATTAAATTCCACAGAGTCTGCTGTGGTTTGAATATTTTTCCTTTCCAAAACTCATGTGAAATGGAGACATTTAATCCCAGTGTGGCAGTATTGAGGGGAGGGGGCCCTTAAGAGATGATTAAATCACAAGGGCTCTGCCCTTATGAAGAGATCAATCAATTAATGGATTAATGGTTTAATGGGTCAATAGATTAATGGGTTATCCTGGGAGAGGAACTGATGGCTTTATAAGAAGAGGAGGAAGGGAGACCTGAGCTAGGATATTAGCACACTAAACCCCCTCTCCACTTGCCCTGTGATGCCTTGGGACTGAAGAGAGTCCCCACTCTCAACAAGGCACTCACCAGATCTAGACTCTCAGTGTTGGTCTTCTCAGCCTCCATCATTATAAGAACTAAATTTATTTTCATATAAATTACTCGGTTTCAGATATTCTCTTATAGGCAACAGAAAATGGACTAAGAGTGGTTGCCACATAGAATGTACATGACCCATTTTGATAATATTTCATCCATATTTTTCCCTGGCAAATAATGTGTAAGACAAGAGAAGTTTAATTGTATGCTAACAATTTCAAAGTATCTCGTTGCCAATTCTGGACATTAAGGGGGAGAGGAGGCACTCTATAAGATTTTTAAATTCTTAGGATCCTGTCCAAGGCAGGTTTTAAGCTTTAGTCTTATGTATGTCTGGAGAGGACAGGTGAAAGGTACAAACCTACTGATATCCTTCAATGTTTTTCTTATGAAAATACTTAGACATATAGAGAAGTTGAAATAATTGTACAGTGAATAGCCATATACCCACCATCTGGATTCTACTGTTAACATTTTACTGCATTTGCATTTTCACATCTCTATCCATCTATTTGCTCATCAATCTAGCTTATCTTTTTGTTCAGTATAAATTGCAGATATTAGAATGCTTCTGCCTAGATACTTTAAGCTTGCTGATTTTAATAACCTAATAATAAGAATTGATAACTTTGTTGAGTGCTTACTATATTTCAGGCACTGAGCTAGATACTTTACACTTTATTACCTCATTTCCTTCTTACAATAATCCACAAAGCTAATATAATCTCCATTTGTCTCTTATCTCCATTGGGCAGATGTGGTTTGAACCCAGGTCTGCATGACTCTCAAGTCATACTTCAATAAACACAATAAAACTCATATCAAATGTTGTACAGCATTACTTGGCATTATCAGGTTGCAAAATCCCAAACCAGTTACAGGATTAGGTTTGATTCTAGCCTGGAAATAGGCTTATCACCTAAGTCGAGGATGGTTATAGACAAGACCTATGTTTAAAATGAACTGAAGAGGAAAAGTAACAAAAACAGACTAAGACCCAGAGTCCCAGGGAATCTGAGGCCATAATTAGCAAGGACTGATACAGGGTAAATACTAAGAAATTAGACATGTATGTGGGAAGTTTAGGTGAGGAACAGAGTCTCTTGGTATCCTTTTTCCTCTCTCCTCCACTCACTTGTAGTTCCAGTAATCTGTGCCTTAAATCTAAATGACATTCATAAGTGGAACAAGTGATGCCACCAGTATGATCAAAAGGCATGTACCAAGATCAAGCTTCCAGATCAAAAAAGGTATAAGGCCAGTTATCCACCCTTTGAGACTGATCCTTCAGTAGAGAGATTTCATGTGGTAGAGAAAGTTATAGTTGTCCTCATACTCTTACGCAACCCCTCACCATCCCCTACATCTTCCTAATTTCCTTGCAGTTAGATAGATTGGCATAAGAGTGGTTTTGGCAAATGGGCTATGAGTGGGAGTCATGTAATTTCTTCCAGGCTAATGTGTTGAAGAGTTCGCACAGAACTGTCCAAGAGCCTCTTCCCTTGCCATATATGAGAGGACTTCAAAATCTGCAAAAATGGAAATTAAATTAAATGGAATTAAAAGTGTAAAAATGTAAACTTCATTTCTTAACATAAGCTCCATCAAGTTCAAGACACTTTTGTAAGTGTTGAGACCAGTACTTTAGTTCATCTCTAAAGAACCAAGAATGTTGAAAATTTAACCATGTCAATGTAACCTTTTTTACATTATTAACTGAAGAAAAATGGGTGCCCTTCATAGAATTTTTTAAGATTGGGAAACAAAAAGAAGTCAGAAAAGGCCAAGTCGGGACTGTTACATGATGCCTAATGATTTTCTATTGAGACTCTTGCAAAATTGCCCTTGTTTGATGAGAGGAGTGAGCAGAAGCATTGTCGTGGTGGAGAGAAACTCTCACCACTTCCACCTCTTGGTAGCCATTGCTTTGATTTTGCTTTGTCTTCAGGATTGTACTGGTAAAACCATGTTTCATCTCTTGTTACAATTCTTTGAAGAAATATTTCAGGATCTTGATCACACTTGTTTGAAATTTCTATTGAAATCACTGCCCTGTTCTTCAGCTTATCTAGGTGCAATTACTTGGGCACCCATCCAGTGGAAAGTTTGCTTAACTTTAATTTCTCAGTCAGAATTGTGTAAACTGAACCAGTTGAGATGTTCATGGTATCAGCTATTTTTTCTGCTGTTATGTGTGGCTCCTTTTCAATGAAGGCACAAACAAGATTAATCTTTTTTTTTTGCAAATCGATGTGGATGATCTGCCATTGCAGGCTTCATTTTCATCATCTCATCTTTTCTTAAAATGATGTATCTATTTGTAGACTGATGATTTCTTTGGGGCATTTTCCCCATAAACTTTTTGTAAAACATCAATGATTTTGCCATTCTTCCACCCAAGCTTCACCATAAACTTTATATTTGCTCCTTCTTCGATTTTAACAGAACTAATGTTGCTCTGATAGAGGCTCTTTTCAGAATGATTTCTTATCTTTAGTGCCTCAGAATAGATCCTGTTCAGATATGTCATAACAAGTTAGTATGAGTTTATTTTGATGCAAAAAAAATCAAATCTGTCCATAGTTTTTCCATAATATGTATTTTCTGTGAATCTTTTGAAGACACCTCATATACTATATAACCCTGAGTTGGTGGAGCCACAAAAAGGAATCCCTGAGTCACTGCTTAGTCACTGGGCTGCCTTGGAGAGTTGATGAGACCTCAGCAAACTTTGTGTGAATTAAAAAATGAATGCTTCTATGTTAACCACCAGAACTTGGAGGTTTGTTTGTTACTGCAACGAAGGTTAGCTTTATTGACTAATGCACTGTAACAATACAATGGATGATGAATGCAAAGAGGTGGAAGAATAATCAGGAGTAGAGAGGGAAAACTTTGTAATGAGCTAGAGAATTAAAAATATGAGAAGGTTTATACAAATAGGAAGGAGGGAAATTCAAGTAGAAGGATAATGGGAAAAGAGGTACAGAGGTCGTAACATAAGTCAGTGTTTCCTGTGGGTTACCAGGCTGCAGCTACAGACGAGTATCATAAACCATCCCATGCAGTCGCTTATCCCTTATTAAAAATCTAGAGAGGGCCGGGTGTGGTGGCTTATACCTCTCATCCCAGCAATTTGGGAGGCCAAGGCGGGAAGACTGCTGGAGCTCAGGAGTTTGAGACCAGCCTGGGAAACAGCAAGGCCCCATCTCTTCAAAAATAAAAATTAAAAAAAATATTAGCCAGTCATGGTGGTATCACTGCACTCCAGCCTGGGTGATAGAGTGAGACTCTGTCTCGAAAAAAAAAAAAAAAAGAAAGTGTAGATAGTAATTCCATGATCTTCCTAGGTGCTGATTTTCTTCATTCCCAAACATCTACCTTTGAAACTCCTACTTTAAACCCAGTCTGTCTTTTTCTAACATAAGGTCTTCTTGTTCTTAGAATAAAAAATACAGTTGCTCACAACCATCCATAAAATATTGCTTCATTAACTTGAAGACTGTAATTAACTACATGTCAGCCTGTGGCTCCAGGCAAATATCCATAATTCCTTTAGTCTTTCCTTGCAGTCTGCTTCTAACCTGTTAATCATTTCCCGTGTCCCCTTACTATCATCAGCAGAAGGAAAAAAAAAAAAAAAAAGCCCCTTAAATAAAAGCTAATTACACATGGCATTCTGTTAGACACTTTGCAAATGCCTCTATATTAAACAAAATCAGATTTACACACAAGCACAGGGACGTGTGTGTGTGTGTGTGTGTGTGTGAACAGATTCTATTTTTAAAGGTAGATTAGCAGTCTATATAAGCAAGAAAAAGAGATTATTTATTTCACAAAAGGTTTAATGTGATTATTTTGTCTTTTCCTTTTTTTTTTTTATAGAGACAGGATCCCAGTCCTTCACTCAGGCTAGAGTACAGTGCTGTGATCATAGCTCACAGCAGCCGTGAACTCCTGGGCTCAAGCAATTCTCCTGCCTGAGCTTCCCAAGTAGCTGGGACCATAGTTGTGCACTATTTCACCAGGCTAATTTTTATTTTTCTGTAGAGATGAGATTTTCCTATGTTGCCCAGGCTGGTCTTGAACTCCTGGTCTCAAGCAACCCTCCTGGCTCAGCCTCTCATAGTGCTGGGGTTGCAGGCACGAACACCTGAAACTGCACCCAGCCAATATGTGATTATTTCAAAAACCAAACCCTCCTAGGTACCTTTAAAAATGAGATTTAAGGCCAGGAGCGGTGGCTTATGCCTATAATCCCAGCACTTTGGGAGGCTGAGGTGGGTAGATCACTTAAGGTCAGGAGTTCGAGACCAGTCTGGCCAACATGGTGAAACTTTGTCTCTACTAGAAATACAAAACTTAGCTGGGTGTGGTGGCACATGCCTGTAATCTCAGCTATTTGGGAGTCTGAGGCAGAAGAATCACTTGACCTTGGGAGGTGGAGGTTGCAGTGAGCTAAGATCACGCCACTGCACTTCAGCCTGGCAGACAGAATGAGACTCTCTCTCTCTCTCTCTCTCACACACACACACAAAGAGATTTAGTTTATCCTCCTTTAAAAATGCTTATTGTTGCTTATTTCGCCAAGGTGTTGACTGCAAATACAAGTCTGTTTGGAGAAGGAGTTCCCTGATCTCTGAAACCAATTTTATGAAATATAATTATAGCAAAACAAACAAATGAAAATATAGGAGAATAAAAGAGATGCCTAGACTTTAACCTATTAAGGGTGATGAGATTTGTCTGGAAGAGGAGAAATCAAAGCTGCCATTAGGAAAAGAGAGGTGAGGGGTTGCCAGGAGAAGGGAGTTTATTTCTCTCAAATAGAGGAAGATGAATGAATGAAAAGTGGAGGCAGGTGGAGGGCAAGAAAGGCTCTCTCTATAAGCATATGGTCGTTACTATATACTGCCGGGTATGGTGTATTTGTCAGGACAAGCTGGTCAACGTGGCAGTAACAAGCTCCTGGCTTGCAGGAGTCTTGACCTTGCCTAGGGACTAGATCCAAGGGCCTTTAGCACCCTAGTATAATGTATTTAAGAATCACCTGGTAAGTTTTTTTTTTTTTTTACCACCCCATGAATTTTGATCCTTTGGTTTAGGGGTGGACTCACAGATTCAGTTGAACAAAACTCCAGGTGACTGACTTTTTTGCTGGTGCACCAAGAAACAGAAGGATAAGCAGAAGTTGGAAATAACAGTGGGGCTGGACTTTATGGCTGCAGTACTTTTTCTGAGCAAGAAAGAAGCGTCTCTGTATGACTGGGGACAATGATACCTGCCAGGATAGTGGTGGCTCCAGCAATGAATGAAATCTTGGGAAGCAGACAGGGGTAGAATGCTCTGGAAATGGCATCCATATGAATCAGCACACCCCTCCACTTTATGTAGACTGTAAACTCCAAGAGGGTGGAAGGTGACATGGCCTGAGTCACTGTTACTTCCTAATGCCTACCGCAGTGCCAGCGCATGGTAAGTGTGCAATAAACATCGGTGAATTGAAGTGGAATATCACCCAGGGACCTGGGAACTCGGGACAAATGTGAAAAGAGGGAGGAAACATCAGAGGAAGGAATTCGCTGGGGAGGAATGTTCCAACCATTCTGTGAGTAGAACAAGCTGTGGAATTAACTGCTTTGCTTTCGTTTTATGTCATCTCTACTAGTAAGCCTGGAATGGCCAAGAGAAACACCCTTTTCCCAAAAGCCAGAAGGACCAGAGTTTGTGCTGACTTTAAAAGAAAAGTTAGAAAAGTGAGTTTTGCCAAATTGCTTGAATTGGCCAAGTTCCCCTAGCTACCCCAGGTCCTAATCAACAATGGGTCCCCTGGGAACCTCCTCTCCCGGCAATCGATGACTTGACTGTAGATTTGGTCTTTCGAATGCTCATTTTTAATCAATGAACTTGGCCCCCCATACCCCAAACAACTGTTTTAAGGCAGTGGATAATTCTGTCATCACAAAGTGGCCAATATATAGTTCCATTAAAGATTGGAACCAAAGATACCCTGAAATATGACTGTTTAACCAAAATATTCCACTTGTCATCTGGTGAATTCCTCTATGTACATGCAAAAGTTAGGCATTGCGATGGTGAATATTGAGTGTCAACTTGATTGGATTGAAGGATGCAAAGTATTATTCCTAGGTGTGTCTGTGAGGGTGTTGCCAAAAGAGAATAACATTTGAGTTTGGCCGGGTGCAGTGGCTCACACCTGTAATCCCAGCACTTTGGGAGGCTGAGGTGGGTGGATCATGAGGTCAGGAGATCGGGACCATCCTGGCTAACATGGTGAAACTCCATCTCTACTAAAAAAAAAAAAATACAAAAAATTAGCTGGGTGTGGTGGCACACGCATGTAGTCCCAGCTACTCGGGAGGCTGAGGCAGGAGAAACGCTTGAACCCAGGAGGTGAGGTGGAGGTTGTAGTGAACCGAGATCGCACCACTGTACTCCAGCCTGGGCAACAGAGCAAGACTGTCTCAAAAAAAAAAAAAATTTGAGTCAGTAGACTAGGAAAGGCAGACCCACCCTCAATCTGGATGGGCACCATCTAATCAGCTGCAAGTGGCCAGAATACAAAGCAGGCAGAAGAATGTGGAAAGAGTAGACTGGCTTAGCCTCCCAGCCTGCGTCTTTCTCCTATGCTGGATGCTTCCTGCCCTCGAACATCAGGCTCCAAGTTCTTCAGCCTCAGGACTCAGATTGGCTTCCTTGATCCTCAGCTTGCAGACAGCCTATTGTGGGACCTTGTGATCGAATTAGTCAATACTCCTTAATAAAGTATCCTTTATATATACATCTATCCTATTAGCTCTGTCCCTCTAGGGAACCCTCACTAATACAAGCATATAGCACTAAACTTCTATGGCCGCCTTTGTAGAGATGATTTTTATCTTTGAAGCAGAGGTCATCCATTCTGCTGAATATGCAATGCACAGAAGTTAGCAAGGTTGAATGGAAAAGACAAGGCCATTCACTCTTAAACCACGCATTAATCCAGCCTTAGGCTCACACGATTACTCATTCCTCTCATTTGGGCTTATTAAGTAATTACTACGTAAATTATTAGGATAATGTAATATGCATGACTTTAAGGAATGACAAATTGTAGCTAACTTTTTTAATTTGTTGCCATAGTTACATTTCTAGAAATTCTAAATTGTTCTTCCTGTGTATAAATTACTGCCACCCTGCTATTTGTTTAGCTTTGATTGGTGGGATGGTAAACGCATGCCAGTAAAAGGACTGCAAGTCTAGTGTGGAAAGCTTTGCTCTGATTTCTCCTTCTATGTCAAGTGTGGTGTCCATCTGGGTCAAGGGTCTGAGTGATCTCAATCAGAAGGTGAGAAAGGTCTTGAAAGATAAATCAGAATTAGGCAGCCCATCTTCATCTAGTGGTACCTCAATGCTACCTTCTTTCCTTTGGGCCACTGTGATAGTTAATACTGAAGGTCAACTTCATTGGGTTGAGGGATGCAAAGTGTTGTTCCTGGGTGTGTCTGTGAGGGTGTTGCCCAAGGAGATGAACATTTGAGTCAGTGGACTGGGACAGGCAGACTCACCCTCAATCTGAGTGGGCATCATCCAAACAGCTGCCAGCACGGCTAGAATAAAGCAGGCAGCAGGAGAACGTGGAAGGACTTGACTTGTTGAGTCTTCCAGCCTTTATCTTTCTCCTGTGCTGGATGCTTCCTGCCCTTGCATATCAGACTCCAAGTTGTTTAGCTTTTGGACTCTTGGACTTACACCACTGATTTGCCAGGGGCTCACGGGCCTTTGGCCACAGACTGAAGGTTGCACCGTGGGCTTCCCTACTTTCGAGGTTTCAGGACTTAGACCAATCCACCAATGACTTCCTTGCTCCTCAACTTTCAGACAGCCTGTTGTGGGACTTTACCTTGTGATTGTGTGAGTCAATTCTCCTTAATAAACTCCTTTTATAGATACATCTATCCTATTAGTTCTGCCCCTCTAGAGAACCCTGACTCATACAGCCACCGAGTTGGTATTTAACCAGAAGCAAGAGGCTATTGTGGAAACCCAGCATCATTTGCTCCCACAAAAACTGAAGAAAGATAATCTCTGCCACATTGGATTAGGTGTCAAGTAAAGGTGTGAATATCTCTTTTTGCTTTCTATAAAATATTAAAGGACGTAT
The DNA here is from genome assembly GCF_006542625.1 of Nomascus leucogenys. Taxonomy (NCBI): domain Eukaryota; kingdom Metazoa; phylum Chordata; class Mammalia; order Primates; family Hylobatidae; genus Nomascus; species Nomascus leucogenys. The sequence continues at coordinate 41,283,360 of NC_044397.1, forward strand.
TAGTCACATCTGTGCCAAAAGGTAGATTTGCCAGAATACAAGGGAAGGTATGAGGTTGGAGTTTTCTAACTATCTGCCTGAGAATGCAAGACTCATTTTTATCACTACATATTTTTTCTATCCTATCTTTTGAAGGATGAGCAAAAATATATTGGACATTATGGGGAAAGTACAAACAAAACAAAAGCAAGAATGAGAAAACTCATTTGAAAAAGCAGAACTCAAGATAAAAGGCGTTAGAAACAGTCAAGTTCAAGGCAAATACATTAAATAATATAAAGCGGCACTCCCCAGCCGTTTTGGTACCAGGAACCGGTTTTGTGGAAGATCATTTTTCATGGACTGGTGGGGAAATGGTTTTGGGATGATTCAAGTGTCTTACAGATATTGTGCACTTTATTTCCATTATTATTATATTGTAATATCTAATGAAATAATTATACAACTCACCATAATGTGTAGTCAGTGGGGCCGGGCACGGTGGCTCACGCTCGTAATCCCAGCACTTTGGGAGGCCGAGGGGGGCCGATCACGAGGTCAGGAAATCGAGACCATCCTGGCTAACACGGTGAAACCCCGTCTCTACTAAAATTACAAAAAATTAGCCGGGCGTGGTGGTGGCGGGTGCCTGTAATCCCAGCTACTCTGGAGGCTGAGGCAGAGAATCACCTGAACCGGGGAGGCGGAGGTTGCAGTGAGCCGAGATCGCACCATTGCACTCCAGCCTGGGCGACAGAGCAAGACTCTGTCTCAAAAAAAAAAAAAAAAAAAGAATCAGTGGGACACCTGAGCTTGTTTTCCTGCAGGTAGACGGTCCCATCTGAGGGTGATGGGAAACAGTGAAAGGTCATCAGGCGTTAGATTCTCATAAGGAGTGTGCAACCTAGATCCCTTGCATGCACAGTTCACAATAGGGTCGGCGCTCCTATGAGAATCTAATGCCCTCACTGATCTGACAGGGGACAGAGCTGAGGCAGTAATGAGAGCGATGTGGAGAGGCTATAACACAAATGAAGCTTCGCTCACTTCCCCACTGCTCACCTCTTACTGTGTGGCCCAGTTCCTAACAGACCACGGACCAGGTACCAGGGGTTGGGAACTCCGGATATAAAGGCACATATCATTTTCAGAATAAGTATAATATTGAATAGCATCAAAATATATACAATCACAGCTATCAGAAATAGAAAAGGGGCCAGGCAACGTGGCTCACGCCTGTAATCCCAGCACTTTGGGAGGCTGAGGCGGGCGGATCACCTGAGGTCGGGAGTTTGAGACCAGCCTGACCAACATGGAGAAACCTCGTCTCTACTGAAAATACAAAATTAGCCAGGAGTGGTGACAGTCGCCTGTAATCCCAGCTACTGGGGAGGCTGAGGCAGGAGAATTGCTTGAACCTGGGAATCGGAGTTTACGTGAGCTGAGATCACGCCATTGCATTGCACTCCAGCCTGGACAACAAGAGTGAAATTTCATCTCAAAAAAAAAGAAAAGAAAGAAAAAAAATTTACCAGAAAAACACTGTGAAAGAAGATGCAACTCCTTAAGCATCTCTGTGGCTTAATGATTAAATACAGTATTTGAATACTAAAATAATTAAGATTGGATTCATTGATATCTATGTCTGTCTATCTACTTCTGTCACATCTCTACATATCTGTAATGTAAACCTTTCCAATCTACAGAGAATTAACTTCTGATTAAGCGTTCATGAAAGAGTTGGCTGTACACCAGGCCTTGAGGAAAACGTAATAAATTTCAAAAAGCAGAAATTGTAGGGTTCAGATTTTCTGATCACAAAGCAAATAATAATAATGATTATAAATGCTTAAAATACCCACTTGCTTAGAAATTAAAACAAAAACTATAATAAGTTTTTGAGTCCAAGAGGAAATCAGAGCCGTAATTATAGGCCATTTAAAAAAATAATGACAATGAAACAGTGTCTATCAACTCTTACGGAATGCTGTTAAAGTAGAAGCGAGAGATAAATGTACACTTGTGAACACTTAAATCTTTAAACAAAAGAGAAGGTAAATAAACAAACTGCACATTCAACCCAAGAAATCAGAAACTCCAATCCCAGCACTCACAAGAAAGGAGGTAAATAAACAAACCGCGCATTCAACTCAAGAAATCAGAAACTCTAATCCCAGCACTTTGGGAGGCTGAGGCAGGAGGATCACTTGAGCCCAGGAGTTTGAGACTAGCCTGGACAACACAGTGGGACTCTGTCACTACAGAAAATTTTTTTAAAAATTAGCCTGGTATGGTAGTGTGCTCCTATAGTCCCAGCTATTTGGGAAGCTGAGGTAGGAGGATGGCTTGAGCCCTGAAGGTCCAGGCTACAGCGAGCTATGATCGTGCCACTGCCCTAAAGCCTGGGTGAATGAGCAAGACCCTGTCTCAAAAAACAAAAACAAAAAAAAACTCCTTTTCTCAGAAACAGTGCCTGGAGAAGGGGAGGAGGAAAGGGATGGAGGGCAGGGATGGACTTTGCCTGCTTCTTCTGTAATTAGCTTAATCTGTCTGCAAAGATGGGCATAGAAGGAGGGGTGCGGAGTTGTAGGCTATTTCTATAAAATCTCCAGTTCTTTATGTTTGTCCAACCAAACCCTGGCTTTCCCCTTACTTCTTTATACAACTGGAACTTTATACCTTTTTGCTTCCCTTCCCGCACCCATTCACATATGACACGGTAACCTAAGGTATGATTATTCGGAGGGGGTTTCAAATCTAACTGCCCCATGTTTATAGAACAACCTATAATTACAATTAATAGCAGATACCAATTCATGGCACAATTAATTCAAGCACAGAGGGACATCTGGGCAATGAGGTTTTTTTAAGATGACAAATGGATTCAAGTGAACTAATGCATGTGAAGTGTAGTGCTTAGCTGGTACATTTCAAGTGCTCAGTACACATTAACTATTAGATCATTTTACTTCATTACATATATTTGTGCACATAGAAAAATTATAAAGCTATTAGAACTAATAATGGAGCTCAGTTAAGTGTCTGAATAAAAGGCAAATGAACTAAAATAAATATATTTACTATGTTCTATCAATATGCTCAAAGATGTAGTGAGAAAATTCCACCTAGGAAAGTTTTTAAAAAACGAAGCAAAACAAAATAGAGAAAAGCAAAAATGAGTAATACACATAATAATATTTATAATATACATGACCTATATGAAGGGAAATATAAAACCTTAGGGAGAAAAATACTAATGAATAAATGGAGAGATTCTTTGGTTAGAAGACTTCCTATCTTAAAACTGTAGATTATTCACAACTAAAGGTATATTTTAACATAATCCAATAAAAATATTAATGGAAGTTTTTGGGGAAATCTTTGGATCATGTTCATCTGGAAAAAATTAAGACAGAAGATTATTCAATATCATTGGCAATTAGGAAAATACAAATTAAAACTACAATGTCATTTTTTACTTTTTAGAGACTCACTCACTTTACTTTTTAGGGTCTCACTCTGTGATATGGTTTGGTTGTGTTCCTACCCAAATCTCATCTTGAACTGTAACTCCCATCATACCCATGCATTCTGGGAAGAACCTGGTAGGGGGTGATTGACTCATGGGGGTGGGTCTTTCCCATGCTGTTCTCTTGATGGTGACTAAGTCTCACAAGATCTGATGGTTTTAAAAATGGGAGTTTCCCTGTACACGTTCTTTTGTCTTGTCTGCCACCATGTGAGATGTGCCTTTCACCTTCTGCCATGCCTGTGAGGCCTCCACAGCCACATGGAACTGTAAGTTCAATAAACCTCTTTCTTTTGTAAATTGCCCAGTCTCAGGTATGCCTTTATCAGCAGCATGAAAATGGACTAATACCCTCTGTCATCCAGGCTGGAGTGTAGTAGAGCGATCTTTCCTTTATGCAGTCTTCACTTCCTGGGCTCAAGTAATCCTCCCACATCAACCTCCCTGGTAGCTGGGACTACCAGCACCTGCCACCATGCCTAGCTAATTTTTAAAAAATTATAATTTAGAGAGAGTCTCACTCTACTGCCCAGGCTGGTCTCGAAGTCCTGGACTCCAGCCATCCACCCGCTTCAGCCACCCAAAATGCTGAGATTACAGGTGTGAGCAAAAATCACAATGTTATGGCACAGCTATGAGAACAGCTAAAATAAAAAATAATCATGGCAAATGCTGACAGGAGGCAAAGAAACTGTATCTCTCATACATTGTTCATGGTGGCAAAAAATGGTGCAGCCACTATGAAAAGCTGTTTGGGAGGGTTTTTTTGTTTGTTTGTTTGTTTTGTTTTTGTTTTTTTGGTTTTTCTTTTTTTTTTGATGGAGTCTCACTCTGTTGCCAGGCTAGAGTGCAGTGGCATGATCTCGGCTCACTGCAACCTCCCCCTGCCGGGTTCAAGCGATTCTCCTGCCTCAGCCTCCTGAGTAGCTGGGACTACAGGCACCCATCACCACACACCCAGCTAATTTTTGTATTTTTAGTAGAGACGGGATTTTGCCATCTTGGTCAGGTTGGCCTTGAACTCCTGACCTCAGGTGATCCACTCACCTCGGCCTCCCAAAGTGCTGGGATTACAGGCAGGTTTTTAATCAAACTAGACGTACATTCACCATACTATCCAGCAATTGCACTCTTGGGCATTTATCCCAGATAAGTAAAAACTTAATGTTCACACAAAAACTTGAACACGAATGTTCATAGCAGCTTTGTTTGTAACAGCCCCAAAGTGGAAACAATGTCCTTCCATAAATGAATGGTTAAACAAACTGATACAATGGAATACTGTTCAGTTATAAAAAGGAATCAGCTGCGGATACACACAAAAACCTGGATGCATCTCAACGGCATTATGCTTAGAAAAAAAAAAAAAAGTCAGTCTTAAATGGTTATATAGTCTGATTTAATTTATAGAATTTTTTTAAACGTGAAAACTATAGGAAAGATTAGTGGTTGCCAGGGGACTCGGGTGGAGATGGTACCAATATAAATGGTAAGACAAGGGAGAGAGCTCCCTTGTAGGATGGGGTAGGTCTGTGTCTTTTTTTTTTTTTTTTTTTTTTTTTTTGAGACAGAGTCACCTTCTGTCTCCTAGGCTAGTGTGCAGTGGCATGATCTCGGCTCACTGCAACCTCCACCTCCCAGGTTCAAGCCATTCTCCTGCCTCAGCCTCGCTAGTAGCTGGGATTACAGGCACCTGCCATCACACACGGGTATTTTTTGTATTTTTTAATAGAGATGGGGTTTTCCCATGTTGGCCATGTTGGTCTCGAACTCCTGAACTCAGGTGATCCACCCACCTCGGTCTCCCAAAGTGCTGGGATTACAGGAGTGAGCCACCGTGCCTGGCCAGCTCTGTGTCTTGAGTGTGGTTATGTCTCATGAATCTGTGCACGGGATAAAACTGCATAGAACATCACACGCACACAAGCACACACTAGTGAATGCAAGTAAAAATAGTGAAACAGAATCATGTTGGTTGTCTACTTAGCAGTATTATAACAACGGCAATTTTCTGGCTTAATATTGTCCTATGTTATATAAAATGTCACTGTTGGGAGATGATGGATAAAAGTTACAATATGTGTAACTTCCTGTGTATCTATTATACAACTATTATAAAGTAAAAAGTTTTGGGCCAGGTGTGGTGGCTCTTGCCTGTAATCCCAGTGCTTTGGGAAACCAAGGTGGGAGGATTGTTTGATTCCAAGAGTTTGAGGTTACAGTGAGCGATGATAGCACAGCACCACTGCACTCCAGCCTGGGCAACAGAGCAAGACTCTGTCTGTGCACCCCCATCCCCCAAAAAAATGAAGTGGGCATGATGGTGCACACCCATATTTCCAGCTACTTGGGAGGCTGAAGTGGGAGGATTGCTTGACCCCAGGTGTGTGAAGTTTCAGTCTGCAGTGAGCTATGATGGCACCACTGCACTCCAGCCTGGGTGAGAGAGCAAGACCCTGTCTCTAAGGAAAAAAGAAAAAAAAGAAAAGAAAAAAGTTTTAAAATAAATAAAAAGGTAAGAATTAGGTTGGGCCCAGTGGATCCTGGCTGTAATCTCAGCACTTTGGGAGGTTGATACAGGAGGATCTCTCAAGCCCAGGAGTCTGAGACTAGCCTGGGTAACACAATGAGACCTCATCTCTACAAAAACTAAACAAAAAAATAGCTGAGTGTCGTGGCATGTCCCTGTAGTCCTAGCTACTTGGGAGGCAGAGGTGGAAGGATCACTTCAGCCAAGGAGGTAGAGGCTGCAGTGAGCTATGATCATGCCACTGCACTCCAGCCTGGGAGACAGAGCAAGACTATTTAAAAAAAAAAAAAAAAAAGAAAGAAAAAAGTGGTAAGAATTACAAAGAATTATGAGAGTCAAAAAATTTATAAAGTTTAAAATAAGATTGGTGTGATGTGACGCACACTGGCACATACAGACCATATCATAAAGCCACATGATGAAAATGTATTATGGAGTAATGAATCAACACACAGATCAGGGAGACAGGGCAGAGAGAATTGAATCAGGCACCGGCACAAATGAGGAAGAAACAACTGCAATCAGTGGTGAAGGGAAGTCATGACTCAACAACTGATGATAGAAATTTGGGACACTGTTTTTTTTTTTCTTTTTTTTTTTTTTTTTTTTGAGATGAGTTTCACTCTTGTTGCCCAGGCTGGAGTGCAATGGCGCGATCCCGGCTCACCGCAACCTCCACCTCCCAGGTTCAAGCAATTCTCCTGCCTCGGCCTCCCAAGTAGCTGGGATTACAGGCACCCGCCACCACGCCTGGCTAATTTTGTATTTTTAGTAGAGACAGGGCTTCTCCATGTTGGCCAGGCTGGTCTCCAACTCCCAACCTCAGGTGATCCGCCTGCCTCGGCCTCCCAGAGTGCTGGGATTACAGGTGTGAGCCACTGTGCCCAGCCAGGAAACTCTTTCTATATATAAGATAATGATGAAAGAAAAAGAAATTTGGGAAACTCCTTTGGAACAAAATTTTAAGTTTTTACCTTATAATGTACTCCCCAATAAATCCCAGATGTATTAAAGTGTCAAGGAAAAAAAGTAAGTTCAAAATAAATTTGAATAAGTTAAATGATTGCTATGTAAAGAAAAAACTTACTATTCTAATCATTTAAATCTATAGATCAAACATTCAGACCATAGCTATCTGTATACAAAACAGTATTTTTTTTTGAAATGGGGTTTCACTCTCATCACCCAGGCTGGAGTGCGGTGGTGCAATCTCGGCACACAGAAACCTCCGCCTCCCAGGTTCAAGCAATTCTCCTGCCTCAGCCTCCTGAGTAGCTGGGATTACAGGCACCTGCCACAATGCTGGCTAATTTTTGTATTTTTAGTAGAGATGGGGTTTCACCATGTTGACTGGGCTGGTCTCGAACTCCTGACCTCAGTTGATCCACCTACCTCGGTCTCCCAAAGTGCTGGGATTACAGGTGTGAGCCACTGTGCCCAGCCAAAGCAGTATTCTATAAATATCTCAAACTTATATCTGTGCAAAACATAAAAAACAACATAAATATTAAGGGGAAAGGGCTATTATCATTACTTCATTTAAAATGATATTTAAATCTATAAGAAACAAAACATCTCAATGGAGAAATGTAAAAAGAACATAAATAGCCAAATAACAAATAATAAATAATTATAATTGTTCAACCTAATGAGGAAACAAAGACATAAAAAATTAATGAAACACAAAAGACAATTTTTCCTGATGAAATGTATGAAGAAATAAAACACAGACAATAGTGTGGGGCAGCTTATGGTGAGATTATAGTTCTCCAAACAGCTGATGAGAATATAAATTAATACCAATTCTGAAAGGCTTTCTGGCAATATGTACGATGATCTTTTAAATTGTTTATGCCCTTTACAGAGTGATTTAATGCTGAGGAATCTGTCTCAAGAAAATAATCAGAGAGGTGGACAAAGACATATGAACAAGACTATTCGTATTTCTCTATTATTAATAAGCTAGTAGAGAAAATTAGAGGGAAACTAAATGTTCAGCAGTAGAAGAACGGTTGGCTAAATTGAACATGTTCAAACAATGGATTATCACCCAGCCCCTAAAAATCAGATTTTCTTGTTGTGTGTGGTTTTTGTTTCTTTTTCTTTTGGGACAGAGGTTCACTCTTGTTGCCCAGGCTGGAATGCAGTGGCACGATCTCGGCTCACTGCAACTTCCACCTCCCCGGTTCAAGCAATTCTTCTGCCTCAGCCCCCCAAGTAGCTGAGATTACAGGCGCCTGCTACCAAGTCCTACTAATTTTTTGTATTTTTAGTAGAGATGGGGTTTCATCATGTTGGCCAGGCTGGTCTCGAACTCCTGACCTCAGGTGATCCACCTGCCTTGGCCTCCCAAAGTGCTGGGATTACAGGTGTGAGCCACTGTGCCCATCCAAAAATTAGGGTTTTAATGACCATGGAGTGACTTGGGAAAATTTCCTGGTGAACAATACAGTCATCACTAGGTATCTGAAGGGGATGGATTCCAGGATCCCTTGAGGACACCAAAATCCATAGATGTTCAAGTCCTTTACGTAAAGTGAGATAGTATTTGCATATAAAGTACATACATCCTCCTGTATACTTTAAATCAGTGGTCCCCAACATTTTTGGCACCAGGGACCCATTTCACAGAAGACAATTTTTCCATTGATGGGTGGGGGGCGTGGGTTCGGGATGAAACTGTTCCACCTCAGATCATCAGGTATTCATCCTCATGAGGCGTGCACAACCTAGATTCCACGCATGCGCAGTTCACAGTAGGGCTTGCGCTCCTATGATAATCCAGTGCCACTGCTGATCTAACAGGAGGTGGAGCTCAGGGGGTAATGCTCTCTCACTTGCTGGTCACTTCTTGCTGTGTGGCCCTGTTCCTAACAGGCTGTGGACTAGTACCAGTCGGCAACATGAAGGTTGATGACTCCTGCTTTTTTTTTTTTTTGCTCTTGTCCCCCAGGCTGGAGTGCTGTGGTGCGATCTTGACTCACTGCAACCTCCGCCTCTCGGGTTCAAATGATTCTCCTGTCTCAGCCTGCCAAGGAGCTGGGATTACAGGCACACACCACCACGACTGGCTAATTTTTATATTTTTAGTAGAGATGCATTTCATCATGTTGACCAGTCTGGTCTTGAACTCCCGACCTCAAGTGATCCACCCAGCTTGGCCTCCTAAAGTGCTAGGATCACGGTCGTGAGCCACTGCCCCCGGCCTGGTGACCTCTGCTTTAAATCACCTCTAGATTACTTATAATACTTCATATAATGGAAGTGCCATGTAAGTAGTTATTATACTGAATATTTAAATGTATGTCATATTTCATGGTAGTATTGTTACTCTTTATTTACTTTTTGGAATACTTTCCATTCGAAGTTACAGAAAACTGATTATATATGCATGATGGAAACAACATAAAAAGGCAAATGAAGATACATGCAAGGCCATGTACCAGCACATGCATACATACGTGCTGCTATGGCCTGAATGTCTGTGTCTCCTTAAATTCATATGATGAAATGGAATTCCCAGTGCAATGGTATTAAGAGGTGGGGTCTGTGGGAGATGATTAGATCACGAGGGCTCCACTATCAGGAGAATCCAGGGAAAGGTCAGGCGTGGTGGCTCACGCCTATAATCCCAGCATCTTGGGAGGCTGAGGTGGGTGTATCATCTGAGGTCAGGAGTTCAAGACCAGCCTGGCCAACATGGCAAAACCCCGTCTCTACTAAACATACAAAATTTAGCTGGACGTGGTGGCGCGCACCTGTAATCTCAGCTACTTGGGAGGCTGAGGCAGGAGAATCGCTTGAACCTGGGAGGCAGAGGTTGCAGTGAGCCAAGATTGTGCCATTGCACTCCAGCCTGGGCAACAGAGCAAGACTCTGTCTCAAAAAACAAACAAATAAACAAACAAACAAAAGAATCCAGGGAGAAGGTGCCATCTATGAAGCAGAGAGCAGGCTCTCACTAGACATTGAACCTGCTCGTGTCTTGATCTAGGACTTCTCAGCTTCCACAGCTGTGAGCAATACATTTCTATTGTTTGAAAATGAGCCAGTCTAAAGTATTTTAGCAGCACAGATGGACTAAGACACATACACTCATATGTACAGACACACATACAACTATGTGCATAAAGCTTTATAAAAAGACATCACACTATTTAGAGTGAGGCTATTCCTCTGTGGCAGTAGCTATTAATTTCTTCTTTGCTCTTTTAAGTATTTTACTAATATTATCCAACAAGAATAATTACCTTCCCAATAAGAAAGAGAAGCAAGCACTCAAGTGCATGAAGAGTGAGCAAGGAAAACGGCAAGATGGATGTGTCAGATCTAGAACAAAATTAATTGAAAATAGATTCAAACTACATTTATGGATCATTTCATGAATACCAGATCCTGGGCTAGGGTCTGTTTTCTTTTCTTTTCTTTCCTTTTATTTATTTATTTTTTTTTTTTTTGAGACGGAGTCTCACTCTGTTGCCCAGGCTGGAGTGCAGTGGCACCATCTCTGCTCGCTGCAAGCTCTGCCTCCTGGGTTCATGTCATTCTTCTGCCTCAGCCTCCCAAGTAGCTGGGACTACAGGCGCCCGCCACCACGCTCGGCTAATTTATTGTATTTTTAGTAGATACAGGGTTTCACCGTGTTAGCCAGGATGGTCTCAATCTCCTGACCTCGTGATCCACCCGCCTCGGCCTCCCAAAGTGCTGGGATTACAGGCGTGAGCCACTGTGCCCGGCCTAGCGTCTGTTTTCTAACATACCCATTTCATGTGCTGACCTGCCGGGAAGGATTTCCCCCCATACTATGTATAATAATGACAGGTTCAGAGAGGTTGAGTCAGCAGCTCAGAGACTCCCAGCAGGTAGGCGACAGAGCAGGAACCAGACCCTTTCAGGCTAATTTTGGTGCCTTTTCCATGACTACTGCACCACGTTCTATTCAGGTATTTGTTCAGACAGACTTGGTCAGGTTACAGCTGGTATGACTCAACCCAGTGGACAGGAGTGAAATTATTAGCTCAATTAAAAAGAAAAGATGGTTTGATGAAAACTTTACTACTAGACATAAACAAAGTGTTTAGAGCCTAGTCTCACAGACACACATGAACTTGGAAGCATCGATTTCACTCATGATTTGTAAAGCAGGCATCAATTTAAACCTTTACTCTTCTGCTGGTTCAACTGTAAAAATGCAGCCGAAGCTCAGCTGTGGCCAGAGACACGGTAGCGTAATGGAATCCTGTACACCTGCAAAAGCCAGTTTTCCTGCCACTTCGGGTGTTGGGGAATATTGGAGCAGATGGAAAAAAAAATAAAGGAGGAAATGGAGAAGGCATTTATCGTTTCTTCTTGTGCCTCAATCATTCCATCTATCATAATCCTCTTGTCACTCCCCTCTCTCTCTCTTTTTTTTGTTTTTGAGACGGACCCTCACTCTGTCACCCAGGCTAGAGTACAGTGGGGCCATCTTGGCTCACAGCAACCTCCATCTCCCAGGTTCCAGCAATTCTCCCACCTCAGCCTTCCAAATTGCTGGGGCTACAGGCACGCACCACCATGCCCAGCTAATTTTTTTGTATTTTCAGTAAAGATGGGGTTTCACCATGTTGGCCAGGCTGGTCTTTGTTTCTCTTTTTTATCTCCACCCTGAACTACAGTGCCTTCCAGCTGCATTTTCTCTATGTTCAACTCTGCCCTGAACTTGTATCACTGTGTCCCCCAAAAAGGGAGACATAAGCCCTCATAAAGGCTTTGCTAATGGAATAAACAAAAGCCTGGTCCCGGCACAGTGGTTCATGCCTGTAATCCCAGCACTTTCGAAGGCTAGGCGGGCGAATCACCTGAGGTCAGGAGTTCGAAACCAGCCTGGCCAACGTGACAAAACCCTGTCTCTACTAAAAACACAAAAATTAGCCGGGCGCAGTGGTGGGCTCCTGTAATTCCAGCTACTCAGGAGGCTGAGGCAGGAGAATCACTTGAACCCAGGAGGTGGAGATTGCAGTGAGCTGAGATCACACCACTGCACTCCAGCCTGGGTGACAGAGCGAGACTCCATCTCAAAAAAAAAAAAAAAACCTGGCAAGGCATCAGCAGGGAATTCCTTTCCTTCCTTTCCGTAAGGGTAACTCTAACTCCTGGAGAAAATGACCCAGTAGAACACATTGGTATCTGGGATCAAAAGATTTGGTGTAGTGGTTTGGAAACCAGGTCTGCAAATTCTATGCCACGCTTCTTATCAAGAGGAGGGGTTTCTGTCTCCTCTCCTCGTGTTGAACTTGAACAGGCATTTGTGATCACAGGAATTAATAGAATGTGGCAGAGTGATGGTGATTCATCAACATCAGGCTGAATGAGAGAAGGGCCAATTACCTTCAGGGCTGTTTTCTAGGGATATTTGCTCTAAGCCCTGAGCTGCTGTGGAAGAGGTTGGGCTGGAGAGACCAACTCTTTGAGTCTTCTCCGAGCTCAGGTAACAGACATGCTAGTAAGCCAGCTTCAGGTAACCCACCTTGGCCACAGTCTGACCACAACGTCAGGAGAGACCTAGGTGAGAACCCAGCTGAACTCATCAATCCCAGGAGATCATGATAAAATGACTGTCATTGTTTCATGCCACTAAGGTTTGGGGTTATTTGTTACGCAGCAAGAGACAACTGAAACATCTGGATTCTGCCACCTGCAAACACTGGATGATAGATAGCCAAGTCATGTTGCTTCTCTGCCAACTCCCCTTCTTCATTTGTAAAATGCAGATGATATTATCTCCTGTTAAATATGAGTTGCATATGAGATGACATGTGAAAAGTGGTTGGTAAATGGTTGCAACCTCTTCTAATGCTGACCGTTATCAGAGGCAGCATCTACTCTTTAGAAAAGATATCCCTAATGATGGAATTCAGGGAATAAGAGTTGGCTGGGCCATGGAGCATGTTTAAGAGGCTCCTACTGAGTTCATATCCAATTGGCACATGGCAGAGCCACCCCACCAGCTCAGTGCTAAAAGAATGTCCATTTCTCTTCTTAGAAAATATATATTCTCTGTAATTTCTGGGCCAGGTGCAGTGGTTCACACCTGTAATCCGAGCAAACTTTGGGAGGCCAAGGTGGGCAGATCACCTGAGATCAGGAGTTTGAGACCACCCTGACCAACATGGAGAAACCCCATCTCTACTAAAAATAGAAAATTAACCGGGCGTAGTGGTGCATGCCTGTAATCCCAGCTACCAAGGAGGCTGAGGCAGGAGAATCACTGGGAGCGGGAGGTTGTGGTGAGCCGAGATCACGCCATTGCCCTCCAGCCTGGGCAACAAGAGCGAAACTCTGTCTCAACAAAAAGAAAAATAAAGACATATTCTCCATAATTTCTAACAGAGTCCAGAGAAATGTGTCTGAAAATGTCCTGTTTCTTGATATAGCTAGTCTTCATTGTGCTTTTACTCATTAAGTGTCTGTCTTTTTCTTGATCTATTTATTCATTTTGGAGACTTACGTTGAATGCACTGTGCTTATTTTTTCATCTTGGATTGCTGTTTGTTCAGGAATAATCGAGGTGTGCTGGAGAAAGCTATGACAGGTGGCCACATCTTTCAAGTGTGTTGTCCGCAGCGTAAATTTTGATAGAGCCTCCTTATCTCACCTTTCCTGTCCTCTCCCTTGGGGATGAGCAGAGAACTCAGGTAGGAGAGCAGGCTCAGAGGGAAGCTGGGATATGCAGGGCTTTTGCTGGTGATTTAATGCTAATTTATCTCTTTTCAGTTACAAAGAGAGTAGTGCTTTTCTCACCCTTCCCAGGGTAGCACCCCTTGCCTTGTAGCTGTCTTCTCTGAGTCTGGAGAGGCTGGTAAGGACTGGATCCTTGTGTGGTGATGCCAGCCCTTAAAAGGGTGGACTCTGGCCCACCCCAGTCCCTGTCTTTAGAACAGTGATATGAGAGAAATGTAAATTCACTATGCTAAAGGTAAAAAAGACGCAGAGACTTTTTTTTTTTTTTTGACATCCTTCCTGAATGTGGTATAAATTTCAAGTGTCTGGCAGATACTCTTTGCAAAACAAGGCTAGCAGTTGTAGCTGCCTATCAACCTCCCTGTTGAGGACTTTTTTTCTTTCTAATTTTTATTCCTTAGGTTCAAGTTCACCAGATTTCAGAAAGGCATTGGCCACCTTCTGTATCTTCCTTATTTTTCCCTCCTCTCTCTCTCCTGTCCCTCTTCCTAGCCCCTTTTTCTTTGTACACCAAGTTCATCTACTTCTAATAAGGATTAGACTCTCATAGAGTTCTAGAGAGGACAGAATGTGAGCTTCCAGATGAGCTGATGTGTTTTCTCCCACGGCAAAAGGTAGCTATAGCTGTCTCTCCAGATCAAAAGAAATTTTAATCCAGAATTTCTTCATATTTTATGTTTGTCAAAATAACAGTAACATCATTACCAATCATAGTTTGTAGTGAGTGAAAATCAACGAAGTTCTTGCCCTGAAAAAAAAAAAGTGACTATTTTGTCATGAATTCCTCTCATTGTGTCCCTCCCTGTCTCTCCCTCTACCTTGCCTGTCTGCCCCACAATCCCACAGTCTCATGAGGCACATAAATATACATGGACACAAACTGAAATGTTTTCTTTTTCTTTTTTTTTTTTTTTTTTTGAGACAGAGTCTCACTCTGTTGCCCAGGCTGAAGTGCAGTGGCACGATCTTGGTTCACTGCAACCTCCGCCTCCTGGTTCAAGCAATTCTCCTGCCTCAGCCTCCCAAGTCACTGGGATTACAGCTGGCATGGTGTGGACCACCACGCCTGGCTAATTTTTGTATGTTTAGTAGAGATGGGGTCTCACCAGGTTGGCCAGCCTGGTCTCCAGCTCCTGACTTCAGGTGATCTGCCCGCCTCAGCCTCCCAAAGTGCTGGGATTACAGGCATGAGCCACTGCACCTGGCATACTGAAATATTTCGAACAAAACCCATTGAAAGGCCTTCTAGAACAATCAAGCTTGTTCTTCTTTCCTTAGTTTTAGGATGGGGCCAGACATGGTGTAGTTGTTCAATAAATATGTTGAAAGCCTTGGTACAGAAACTGTGTATATCTTCATCAATATTGTATTCCTGGGATCTAGCACAGTGCCTGCCACATACTATTTGAATGACTAAATGGATCTTCAATCTTCCACTTCTGCAACAGCCTGTACCACCTTGTAACATCCCTGATACCATGACGCCTTATGGAGAGGAAGTATAGCATGGTGGTTGGGAGACAGATTTGGAAGGCAAGTACACTGAGTATAAAACCCCATTCTATTACTTACTGGCTGTGTGATCTTGGGTAAGTTACTTAACCTCTCTGTGACTTATAAGTAAAAAGTAGAAAATAATGTGTACATCATAGGGTGATGTGAGTATTAAAATGGCTCAAACGTATAAACCATGAAAAAGAGGCAATGCTGGCCCACAGTAAGTGATATGGTTTGGATACTTGTCCCCTCCAAATTTCGTGTTCAAATATGACCTTCAATGTTAAAGGTGGGGTCTGGTGGGAGATGTTCGGGTCATGGAGATGGATCCCTCATGAATGGCTTGGTGCTCTTTCTGCAGTAATGAGTGAGTTCCCACTCTATTAGTTTGTGTGAGAGCTGGTTATTTAAGTGCATGGCACCCCTCCCATCTCTCTTTCTTGTGCCCTCTCTTGCCATGTGACACATTGGCTGCCCTTCATCTTCCACCAGGAGTGGAAGCTTTCTGAGGTTCTTACCAGAGGCAGATGCTGGAGCCATGCTTCTAGTATAGCTTGCAAAACCATGAGCCAAATAAACCTCGTTTCTGTAAATTACTCGGCCTCCGGTAATCTTTTGTAGCAACACGAACTGGACAAATGCAGTAAGTAAAGACTCCATATACAAAACACATTCCACTCAGTGGCTGCACAGCTATCCCTACCCTTGGCTTCTCCTTCTGGCTTGGCCAAAACTGACCCCTTCTTCCTCACTCCTGGATCCTAGCTCTTTCTCTGGAACAAGAGAGTGGAAGTCTTAACTGCTCTTTCATGAAAAATCCCTTCAGATATCTAAAGAAACCTAACATAACTCAGTGTTACAGGTGGAATGATGTCTTTTCATGATATATTGAAGTCCTAACCCCCAGGACCTCAGAATATGACCCTATTTGGAAATGGAGATGTAGATGTAATTAGTTAAGATGAGGCCTTACTTGGAGTAGGGAGGGCACCCAATTCACTATGACTGGTGTCCTCATAGAAGAGGAAAGAAAAAGTGAAGAGAGACACAGAGGGGTCACCCTGTGAGGATGGAGGCAGAGAGTGGAGGGATCCATCTAAAAACCAAAGAAGACCTGGGCTTTCAGAGCTAAAAGAGGTAAGGGACAATCTCTCTGGAAGCTTTGGAGGGACGGGGGAACCCTGCTGATGAAGTGGCATCGTTGTCTGGTGCACCAGATTTTATAGACAGGCTTGAAGAGGCAGTGTCTGATTTACATAGGGCGCAAATATTGGTTGGACCAGGTGTGACATTTACATAATGCATGAGGAAGCTGGCCACCCTGCCCTAATCTTATTATGCAAATAGGGTCTTTTCCTGGCTGGTACTGTGTTGCCTGCTCCTGACTGTACGTGTGGCTGGCAAAGAGAAGGGAAGATGGAGTGGCCAT
Organism: Nomascus leucogenys; assembly: GCF_006542625.1. Classification (NCBI taxonomy): domain Eukaryota; kingdom Metazoa; phylum Chordata; class Mammalia; order Primates; family Hylobatidae; genus Nomascus; species Nomascus leucogenys. The sequence continues at coordinate 41,300,046 of NC_044397.1, forward strand.
GTTGAACGTGCCTAGTCTCAGGTAGCCTTTTCCTATTGGCACAGCTGCTGGTATTCACCCCTGCAAGCTTCCAGCTTGCTTGTCTATGTCTGCAGCTCGATTTCACAGGCTGCTCTTTGTTAGAAAAGAAAATTATTTGGTGGCTCCTTTTCATTAAAAGGAAAATCTTACCAAGGACTTCCTTACCCTTACTATCTGCCTAAATAAGTTCTTTTTAACTCCTGTATCACCGACCCCTTAATTTTTGGTCTCTGATCTCCAGAACTGTGAGATGATAAACTAATGCTGCTTTAAGCCACCCAGTTTGCAGTGTGTTGATACAGTACTCACATAAGACTATTCAGTCTGCTTGACCATTTCTCAGATTTCTCATCCCAAGTCCTTTAACTATTTTTAACTTAAAACATTTTTTAAGGAGCTTGGCATGCTGTCTCACAACTGTAATCCCAGCACTTTGTGAGGTCAAAGTGGGAGGATCACTTGAGGCCAGGAGTTTGAGACCAGCCTGGATCACACAGCGAGACCCTGTCTGTACAAAAAAAAAAAATAAAATGAAACAAAAAATGTAAGGACAACAGTCAGGACCTCAAATGTTTTTCATGTGGCTTAATTTCTAGAACATCTCTTCATTCCAATCATTATTTTCTGAAATTAATCAGCATCTCTCTGTGATGTGTCTCCCAGCCCAGACTGGGGGGCATAAAGGGCAAGCAGAAAGATGGGGAAAGAAAAGAACTTTAATTTGAGGAATGTGAGACCCTTCAAATGATTAGGCCCAGAGAGGCATTAAAATGAGACAGCAGCCCAGGCGCAGTGGCTCACGCCTGTACTCCCAGCACTTTGGGAGGCTGAGGTGGGCAGATCACAAGGTCAGGAGTTTGAGACCAGCCTGGCCAACATAGTGAAAACTCGTCTCTACTAAAAATACAAAAATTAGCTGGGTGTGGTGGCACATGCCTATCATCCCAGCTACTCGGGAGGCTGAGGCAGGAGAATTGCTTGAACCCAGGAGGCGAAGGTTGCAGTTGCACTCCAGCCTGAGCGACAGAGTCAGACTCCATCACAAAAAAAATAAAAATAAAAAAGAGAGACACGGCAATCATGCCCTACTTCCTTCTTTGAGCTATGTATTCACCTCTTGAAACTGCTTGCTGTTGCCACAGGTAGCTATATCATGTCCTTTGCAGCAACGTGGATGCAGCTGAAGGCCATTATCCTAAGCAAATTAATGCAGAAACAGAAAACTAAATATCACATGTTCTCACTTATAAGTGGGAGCTAAACATCACGTACACAAGGACATAAAGATGGGACCAGTAGACACTGGTGACTACTAGAGTGGGGGCAAGAGGAAGAGGGGCAAGGATTGAAAAACTACCTATTGGGTACTATCCTCACTGCATGGGTGACAAAATCAATCATACCCCAAACCTCAGCAACACATGATATACTCATGTAATAAACCTGCATATGTGCCCCCTGAGTCTAAAATAAAAGCTGAAATTATTTTTAAAAGTAGCTACAAATTAACCTAGTAAATATTGCACCGGGCCAGGCATGATGGCTCACACCTGTAATCCCAGCATTTTGGGAGGCCAAGGTGGGCAGATCGCTTGAAGTTAGGAGATCGAGACCATCCTGCCTAACAATGTGAAACCCCGTCTCTACTAAAAAGCAATACAAAATAATTAGCTGGGTGTGGTGGCAGGCCCCTGTAGTCCCAGCTACTTGGGAGGCTGAGGCAGGAGAATGGCATGAACCTGGGAGGCAGAGCTTGCAGTGAGCTGAGATCATGCCACCGTACTCCAGCCTGGGCAATAGAGCGAGACTCTGTCTCAACAAAAAAAAAAGAAAAAAAAAGTTAGCCGGGTGTGGTGGCCAGGGCCTGTATTCCCAGCTACCTGGGAAACTGAGGTGGGAGAATAGCTTGAACCTGGGAGGCGGAGGTTGCAGTGAGCCGAAATGGTGCCACTGCACTCCAGCCTGAGGGACAGAGTGAGACTCCGTCTCAAAAAAAATAAATAAATAAAATAAAAAAAAATATATATATATACATATTGCACTGGACCCCATAATCCACATTAAAATTTTAACAATGGGTAGTCAATCGGTAAACAATGTTATTTCTGTAAACCAATGAAAATTCCTGGCAAACAACTCTATATCAGTCCACTCGTTGTCTCTTTTTTTGCCTTTAAAAATTCACTTGTAACTCCTGTTCATTGGAGTATATATTCACAGTGACTTGAATCAGTGTCCCGGAGTTGCAATTCTCAAGTTTATCCCAAATACTCTCTCTGCTTAGGTTGGTGCAGAAGTAATTGTGGTTTTTGAGCAGTGGCAAAAACCGCAATTACTTCTGCACCAATTTAATATATTAATTCTACCTTAACTTCTTCCTTTTATTTTATTTATTTTATTTTTTTGAGATGGAATCTCACTCTGTCACCCAGGCTGGAGTGCAGTGGCACGATCTTGGCTCATTGCAACCTCTGCCTACTGGGTTCAAGTGATTCTCCTGCCTCAGCCTCCTGAGCAGCTGGGATTACAGGTGTGCACCACCATGCCCAGCTAATTTTTGTATTTTTATAGAGACAGAGTTTCACCACGTTGGCCAGGCTGGTCTCAAATTCCTGGCCTCAAGTGCCCCACCCGCCTCTGTTTTCCAAAGTGCTGGGATTGCAGGCGCTAGCCACCATGCCCGGCCAACTTTTTCCTTTTAGATCAACAAAGGGATCCATATACCACTGAGCCATGTGGCCATCTCAGCCTGGTCAGGAGAGCAGCATCTCAGGGAGCCCTGCTCAGGTCTGCAGAAGCATGGTGGAGCACTCCAGTGGGCTCTGAGAAGCCACAGAGAGAGATGAGTAGCCTTTAGGATGTGTGATTTTTCAGTCTTGCTAGATCTGGTGCTGTGGAGTAACCCTCGTGGGGGGAATAGGGAAGTCACACCTCATTTCCTTTGGTAGACACTGAGCCCTGCTGGAAGAAGCACTGAGCCCTGCTGGAAGAAGTGTGGGACTGTGCAGATGCCATGTGCTCAAGGCTGGGAGAGCTGCTCTGCTGCCTGGCTCATTAGAGGGCTCAGAAGGCAGATTCCATCTTGCTCAAGGAGGCTGCTCCACGGCCCATTCCCTCCCAGCTTTAGAAGCCAGAAATCAATTTCTTTTCTTTTCTTTTCTTTTCTTTTCTTTTTTCTTTTCTTTTCTTTTCTTTTCTTTCTCTCTCTTTCTCTTTCTTTCTTCTCTTTCTTCCTTTTCTTTCTCTCTCTTTCTCTTTCTTTCTCTCTTTTTCTTTCTTTCTTCTCTCTCTTTCTTTCTCTCTTTCTTTCCTTCCTTCCTTCCTTCCTTCCTTCCTTCCTTCCTTCCTTCCTTCCTTCCTTTCTTCCTTCCTTCTCTCTTTCACAGAGTTTCACTCTTGTTGCCTAGGCTGAAGTGCAATGGCACAATCTCGGCTAACTGCAACATCTGCCTCCCGCATTCAAGCGATTCTCCTGCCTCAGCCCCCCAAGTAGTTGGGATTAGAGGCATGTGCCACCACGCCCAGCTAATTTTGTATTTTTAGTAGAGACGGGTTTTCTCCATGTTGGTCAGGCTAGTCTTGAACTCCCAACCTCAGGTGATCCACCCTCCTCGGCCTCCCAAAATGCTGGGATTACAGGCGTGAGCCACTGCATCCAGCCAATGCATATCTTTCTGTAGGAGGCTTAGACTGAGGCACAGAGCAGATCGGCAAATAAAATGATCTCCAAAGAGGTGACGATGAAAGAGATTGCTGCTTGGATTTGAGGTCTTCTGATCCTCTGAGTGTAATCTTTGAACCTACCAGCTCCTGTGCCAATCAAAGAGAGATGCATCCCAAGAGGAAGTGGAAGATGAAGTCACAGCCTGCTGGTGGGGTCTGACCGAAGACTCCAGCCATGGAATCTCTTGGGTGTTTGAAAGGAACTTCATTTATGTAAAAGGCGTTTGGCCAGGGCTCCACAGTACAGTGCATCTGTAGAGCAGACATGAGAGGTGGGAGACACGCTACTGAAAAATCCTTCTCCGTATGTCAGACCCCATGATACAGAGAAGAGGCTCCCAAACCTAACAGAGTTTCAGGACCCCCTTGGTAACCTATTAAAAATATCGATTCCTGAACCTCAGTAGAATATCTTGGGGTGGAGTCTTGCTATTTTTGTATTTAGTAAACCCCCCAAGTGATAAATCTGCAGCCAGCTGAGCACAACTCTGCATTTATTTTATTTTTATATATATATTTTTTTATTTTTTGAGACAGAGACTCACCCTGTCACCCTGGCTGGATTTCAGTCACATGATCTCAGCTCACTTCAACCACCGCCTCCTGGGTTCAAGCAATTCTCCCTGCCTCAGCCTCCCGAGTAGCTGGGATTACAGGCACCCACCACCACGCCTAGCTAATTGTTGTAATTTTTAGTAGAGACGGGGTTTCACCATGTTGGCCAGGCTAGTCTCGAACTCCTGACCTCGGGTGATCTGCCTGTCTCCACCTACCAAAGTGCTGGGATTCAGTGTGAGCCACTGAACCTGGCTGGCATCTATTTTCTAAAATGTGCCCAAATATGTTTTTTTCCTGTATATGATATTCTTCAATAATATAAAGGAAGCTGTGTGCATTGAATGGGGTTCTTCAGAGCTGGCTTTTGGAGGTAGGTTAGGTCTGCAAGAAACTGACAAAGATAGTAAGGAAGAAAAATGGTATTCTGAGAAGTGAAAGACAAGAGCAGAGATGGAGAGATTGAAGGATAAGAACTTGGGTGGGGCATGGAAGGGGGTTCTGGGTGCAGAGGATATTGAGTGGTGTGTCTTCTGGTGCAGCAGAACCATGTCACCTCTCCCACTGACACACTGGGCCATCCTAAGCAAATCCCTGAGTCACCTGCAGCTGGCACCCCCACAGGGCAAAGCACCTGAACTGCTCCAACATTGACAGCTGAGCATCCTTTAAGCTACATCTTTTTCATGTTTAATTCATACCCTTTGACCATTTCTCTCTCTCTCTCTTTTTTTTTTCCTTTGAGACGGAGGCTCACTCTGTCACCCAGGCTGGAGTGTAGTGGCACCATCTCAGCTCACTACAAGCTCTGCCTCCCTGATTCACGCCATTCTCCCACCTGAGCCTCCCGGGTAGTTGGGACTACAGGCACCCGCCACCATGCCCCGCTAATTTTTTGTATTTTTAGTAGAGATGGGGTTTCACCGTGTTGCCCAGGATGGTCTCGATCTCCTGACCTCGTGATCCGCCCTCCTCAGCCTCCCAAAGTGCTGAGATTACAGGTGTGAGCCACCGCGCCCAGCCTCTCTCTCTCTTTTTTTTTTTTTTAAATTCACAAACCCACTCCCACCAAATCTTCTGTGGTTTTAGTAGTGTTTTAGAAAAACTCTCAAACCATGTTTTTCCTGTGCTCTCTCACATCACCAATCATCAACAGAGAAGAAGACTTCTGTGACCAAATGCGGGGTTCTTTTTTTCCACACACCAAGCCGCAGACACCAGCTGGGTGTCCTCCAATTCAATTCTGACACTATCTACCTGCAGAAAGAATCAAATCCCACAGGCTGAGGGCTCATTCCCCAAGACTGCCACCCACCTTGAGACATCAGTCACAAGTCCAGGCATCCAGAGTTTCTGACCAATCAGCTTTAAGCTGGGGTTCCCATGATCCCCTCTTTGGGTTCAATTAATTTGCTAGAGCAGTTCACAGAACTCAAGGAAATACTTATGTTTACTAGTTTATTATGAAGGATATTGCAAAGGGGACAGGTGAAGAGATGCATAAGGCAAGGTGTGGAGGAAGGGGCGTGAAGCTTCCATGCCCTGTCTGGGGCACCACCCTTCAGGAACCTCCATGTGTCCAGCTATCTGGAAGCTCTCCAAATCCTGTCCTCTTGGGTTTTTATGGAGGCTTCATTATGTAGGTATGATTGAACAAACCATTAGATATTGGTGATCCACTTAACCTTTAGGCCTTCCCTCAACCCTCTAATTATGCCTTTATCTTTCCAGTGGCTGGCCCCACCCTGAAGCTATCACTCACCATTAGCATACAAAAAGATAGCACTTTGGAGTTCCCAAGGATTTTAAGAGCTATATGCTAGGAAATGAAGGAAAAAGACCAAATATATATTTCAAAATATCACAGGTAGGTTTGCTGAATATTTGTGCTGGGAAGGAAGGGACTCATCCTGTATTCTACAGACTCTTAACAGCTTCCTGAATCTTTGCAGGAAGAATGAAGAGAAATCTCTCTTGCTTTCATGCGGAACAGTGAAGTTCTTCTTTTCCTGAAGTTTCAGGGCCAGTTTGCATCCCTGCACTTTTGGGGGCGTCATAACCTTTACCCAAAGTGGGATTATTAATATATCTAACCAAGAAGGTGAAAGACTTCTACGAGGAAAACTGCAAAACACTGCTGAAAGAAATCATAGATGACACAAACAAGTAGAAATACATCCCATGCTCATGGATAGGTAGAATCAATATTGTGAAAATGACCATACTGCCAAAAGCAATCTAGAAATTCCATGCAATTCCCATCAAAATGCCACCATCATTCTTCACAGAACTAGAAAAAACAATCCTAAAATTCATATGGAACCAAAAAGAGCTTGCAAAGCCAAAGCAAGACTAAGCAAAAAGAACAAATCTGAAGGCATCACATTACCTGACTTTGAACTATACTATAAGGCTGTAGTCACCAAAACAGCATGGTACTGGGATTGTTAAAACATTTCTTTCACTTAAGAAATAAGACACTTTCAAAGAGACAACCTGGTAGCTGAAATATTCTTCATATTTTTATATGTGAAAAGATGATTTGCAGTAGATGTGCTCTGAGACATGACTTTTAGGTTGTGGCATGAAGGACATGAAAAGGCACTCACAGAGCCATGTGGCATTCTAGAAGGATGGTCAGAGGTAGAAATGGGAAGAGAGTTTGGGGCAATACTAGCTGGGTGAATGGGCTCAAGCATGCACACTAAGGGGCAAAATGTCAGAGTTAACTGGTATATGGGAACATTCAACTGGTAAGAGAAGAATGCCTCAAGGTAAGCATGCACACAACTCCAGTAAACGCACTGCACATGCATCCCCTCCAAAGTGCTAGCAGACCACTTCACATACAGACAGCCCACACCAAGGGAAGAATCAGAGGAGAAGTAATGCAAGACCCCAGAAGCATGCCAACGTATAAAAACCCCATGTCCAAGATCAAACAGTGCACTTGATCTCTCAAGTCTCCTTCTAGGTCCTCTTCCAAGTGTACTTTACTTTCTTTCATTCCTGCTCTAAAGTTTTTAAATAAACTTTCACTCCTGCTCTAAAACTTGCCTCCATCTCTCACTCTGACTTACGCCCCTTGGTCAAGTTCTTTCTTCTGAGGAGGTAATTACTGAAGTTGCTGCAGACCCGTATGGATTCACTGCTGGTAACAGGTCCAGTTGGACCATTCAGAATACCATCCCTGTTTCAAGATCAGCTGATTAGCAAGCTTAATTCCACCCGCTGGCTTAATTCCCCTTTGCCATATAATGTAACATATTCAGAGGCTCCAGGGATTAGGGCAAGAACATCTTTTTGTTGTTGTTGGGGGGATTATTCTGCCCACCACTTGTCCTGTGAAGTCAGCTCTCTTCCGTTCTTCTGGACCCAGGCTGCCCAATATGGTGGCCACCAGTCCCATGTAGCTGTTGCATACTAGCAATGGGCCTGGTTGAAATTGAGATGTGAAGTCAACACAAACCACACTGGATTTCAAATACTTAAGATGAAATGGGTATAGTAAATATCTCATTAATAATTTTTATATTGGTTACATGCTGAAATATAGATATATTAGATATATTGGGTTAAATAAAACATATAATTTAAAATATATTTTTACCTTCCTTTGTTTTATTTTACTTTTTATTGATGTGGATACTAGAAAATGTTAAAGTATGGCTGAGTGCGGTGGCTCATGCCTGTAATCCCAGTACTTTGGGAGGCCGAGGCAGGTGGATCACGAAGTCAAGAGATTGAGACCATCCAGGCCAATTTTTGTACTTAAAATAAAAAAATTAGCCAGGCCTGGTGGCGGCCCCCTGTAGTCCCAGCTTCTCAGGAGGCTGAGGCAGGAGAATGGCTTGTACCCAGGAGGCGGAGTTTGCCGTGAGCGGAGATCGCGGCACTGCACTCCAGCCTGGCGACACAGCGAGACTCCACCTCAAAAAATAAAAAAAAGAAAAGAAAAGAAAGAAAAGAAAATGTTAAATTACATATGTGGCTCGCCCTTGATTTCTACTGGACAGGCTGTGCTACTCCTAACTACAGGAGAATCTGCGGCATCCTAACATTGGGCAGATGGCATTTTAGGAGGTGAAGGATCTTCAGCTTCCAGCAGGGGGCACTGTGAAAAGCAGAAAAGCCACGATGGACATTAGGTTTTCCAACCTACTGGGCTGCATGCCTGTGTGTGTGAGTGTAGGTATGCATGTGTGTGTGTGTATGTGTGTGTGAGTGAATGAGTGTGTGTGATAGAACTTTCTTTCATTTTTGCTCTAGTCTTGCAGAAAACTCCCGGGCTGATTTTAGGGAGAAACTAGAACATTCTCTGCTTATTCATCAGGTCCCTAAAAAAGCTCTACTTTAATGCCAAGATAGCCCATCCTGCAAACCATCCATTACAGAGAGCATCAGGTCACCCCTTTAACAAGTGGCCCATGGCAACAAATTCTTTGTCATAATGTATCCCAATGGGATTATCCCACTGGGGGGGATTTGAAGTGGTCATCTCTGCCACTTCAAATTTGTTTCACCTCGCCTCAACTCAGTCTATCCTGGGATAGGTCAGCCTGTTTCACACTAGTGTTCACTCCGTTTCAACCTAAGTCATGCTATTTTTCATATTTTTACACTTACTGAGATCCTGAAGCCCCTGAGCTGGACCTGTCAGATTTTCCTTGAAGCATAAGACCCAGTCCTTGTCCAGGAAACTGCTTCTGATTTTTAGACTCATTTCCACCTACTTTAGCTGTACCAACCCCTACTCCTGCCAGTGGAGGGGTTCCTGGCCTGCTTTAGGCCACACCTCAATGGAAGCTGATATGTCCACAGGGGACCCTGGGCAGCTAATGTACCTTAATGTGAACCTAGGCCTATCCAAGACCTGAGCAAATTCTTAGCCTTGAAAGACAAGACTCCCACCTGTGCTTGGGGTGGCAGGCCCAAGACTTTACAGTTGACCCTCTTTATCTCAAATCAGTGTGATACAAGGGTCTTATCACCGTGCACGTCACCCCCTTCCGAGCCCTGTCCTAAAAACCTGGCTGGCTTCAGATCAACTGGCTAATTACTTGTGCTGTAATGATCAACCTGCTGAATTTATCACTTCTTTGAACATTTAATTAGCCAGCAGTGCAAGACAATTAGGTTCTGAATTAGGATAAATTAAACTGCTAGCTTAGCAGCTCTAAAGACATGGAAACTATAACCAATTACATCTACAAAAAGATTTGACAGAACCATCGAAGAACAAGAGCCTGACAGGGGCCAACAGCCAGATGTGCCAAATATTCTGGAGAATCTCGTGGAGCCACTTGTTTTAGCTCAGAAAATAGAGAACAAAATCTGGAGAGAAAAAAACCTCTGCATGGAGCAGAGCTTCTGGTCTTCTTTAATTAATTTTATTTTTTTTAGAGACAGGGTCTTGATCTGTCACCCAGGCTGAAGTGCATGGTGCAATTATAGTTCACTGCAGCCTCGAACGCCTGGGCTCAAGTGATCCTCCTGCCTCAGCCTCCTGAGTAACTGGGACTACAGGTGTGCCATGCCCAGCTAATTAAAAAATTTTTTCATAGATACTGTTGTATCTTGTATGTTGCCCAGGCTGGTCTTGAACTCCTGGCCTCAGGTGATCCTCCCGCCTCAGCCTCCCAAAGCGCTGGGTTTACAGGCACGAAGCACTGAACCCAACTGGAGCTTCAGGTCTTTATCCCTGGTTGTAGGGTGCTTGTAGGGTCTGTGACAATTCACCATAGTATTAATTTTAAAAGATCAACTAGAACTAGAAATTTGCATATTAGCATTCCCAATGGTCATAGCTGAGATTTTTGTTTTGCCAGTCCAAAAAATATGAATGGTAGCCTGACATAAGTATATACAGTATAGGTCTGTGCTAGGAAGAAAGCCATTTCTCATCTAGCTATTTAAGCCCAGTTTACTCTTGGATATTCATACCACAATGGTGCCTAAAGATTAATAAATTCTTATGGATGAAGTAATATAGCAGAAGACATCAGACCATGTTGATTTAGCTTTAGGCTGGGTTGTGATTTTATTATTATTAACTTGGATTTTTACCTTTTGAAAAATGATTTTTCATGGCTGGGTTTGAAAGTTATTTGTGCTCCCCAGAAAGACACTGAGCTAGACAGCAACTGGGATGGGTGGTTCAACTTTGGCTTTGACTGTGAAGTTATGTTTCTCTCTACCCAATGATTGATTGACGTACTGTTGGTTTCCCTTCCAGACAGGGTAGTGAGGGCCAAAGACAAGAGGAAACAAGAAGGTAGGAGAGTGAGTTGGAGCCTTCTGGGCTTTATCCCCTCTCTCCTGGGATTTTCCAAGAAGGAAGTAGGATCTGAGAGGCTTGGGGAATAAATTGCCTCATAAACCAGGCTTTTAGCTTCCTGTGATTCTGTGCCTCTTCCTTGCTTGCAATTGAATGCCTTTAGTAAAGCCTTGTTCAGATGTTTCAGATTTGGTTCAGCTGCACTATGAGTTATTAACAGAGAGTCTGTGTTTGCGCTTGCATTCAAGGAGGTCCTTCCATCCCCCATTTTCCATGCTTGGTGTGATCAGTGGTAATATTCAAGACATTCACAAGCAAAACAAGAATTTCAACATAAAAAAAAGTTGCCAAGGCTGGCACCGTGGCTTATGCCTGCAGTCCTGGCACTTTGAGAGACTGAGGAGGAAGGATTGCTTGAGCCCAGGAGTTTGGGCAATGTAGCAAGACCCCATCTATACGAAAAATAAAAGAAATAATTAGCTGGGTGTATTGGCACTTACTTGTAGTTCCAGCTACTCTGAAGGCTGGGGCAGGAGGATTGCTTGAACCCAGGAATTGGAGGCTGCAGTGAGCCATGATTGTGCCACTGTACTCCAGCCTGGGAAGGAGAGCAAGATCCTGTCTCTTAAAAAATAAAATTATGATGCTCCCCTGGCTTGACTTGCAACCTTCCTTTTTAACAACCTTTTTTTTTTTAATCATTTGGAACTCATGTCTAGAACCTAGCTATGACTGTCCACTGCAGACCCGACAACCACACCAGGATAGTGTGATCAGTGGAATGAAGGCAACATGGATGTGCAATGTGTATGGACACATGATTAAAGGCAGCTTCCACAGCTGTGAGCCAAGTAACAGACTCTGCAAAGACACTGTCACTCTTCCGAATAGCTAAGAAAAGGACTGATTCATGAGACAACGGTGGAAGATGTTTTCATTATGATCAAAGGACAAGTTTGATCACTTCAGGGAGAGAAGTAGGTGGCCTGCTGTGACTGTTTGGAGGGAACTGAGAAGTGCAAAGGCAGGAAGCTACCCAGTTAGGGAAAATCTCTGTACACTCATAGTCGGGAAGCCTATTAAGCAGAAGGCAGCTCCCAAGAGTCGGAGATGAGTGGCTCAGTTGGCTGTCTGCAAAGGGTGGCTCTCTGTACGTTTCTGACTTTTAAGGTTCTGTTTATTTGGCATGGTTTACATCAAGGATATCAGCAAGACTCATTCATATTTCAGCATGCCTATTTCTAGAGTAAGGAAGATATTTTCAGTCCTCCTTTCCTCACTAAATATGTTGGAAGACAAATCCCATCCCAGACATTAACTCAACTGCAGCAAAAAAAAAAAAAAAAAAAAACTTCCTGAATTCTTATTGTACTCTGTTTTAATTTCTTTTTTTAATTTTTTTTATTTTTTAGAGACTGAGTCTTGCTCTGTTGCCCAGGATGGAGTGCAGTGGTGCAATCATAGCTCACTGTTAAGCCTTGAACTCCTGGGCTCAAGTGATCTTTCTTCCTTAGCCTTTGAAGTAACTGGGAGTAGGGGCATCCACCATCACACTTGGTTAATTAAAAAAAAATTTGTAGAGACAGAATCTCACTGTACGTCCCAAGTAGGTCTCAAACACCTGGCCTCAAGTGATCCTCCCACCTTGGCCTCCCAAAGTGCTGGGATTACAGGCATGAGCCACTGTGCCTGGCCAGAATTCTTTTTTTTTGAGACAGAGTTTCATTCTTGTTGCCCAGGCTGGAGTGCAATGGCGTGATCTTGGCTCACTGCAACCTCCACCTCCCAGGTTCAAGCAATTCTCCTGCCTCAACCTCCCGAGTAGATGGAATTACAGGCATGCACCACCACGCCCGGCTAATTTTGTATTTTTAGTAGAGATGGAGTTTCTCCATGTTGAGGCTGGTCTTGGACTCCTGACCTCAGGTGATCCGCCCATCTCGGCCTCCCAAAGTGCTGGGATTACAGGCGTGAGCCACTGTGCCTGGCCAGAATTCTTATTGTAAAACAGGATCATGGTCACTTGGAATGTCTGAGAAATGAAGAGCAAACAGCAGACTTATCTTTAGGAAATTCTGGAAAGAACACAGGTTCATACTCAAGCTCTAAAGCAAATGGCATAAACCCACCGCATCATCTTAGAAAATGTTTGCAAGTATGCTTTTCACTGACATATTTAGAACAAATTAGTCTCTTCTGCATTGTGTATCCAAATTGCATCATATTGTTGCTTCATTAAAAATGTTCCAATTAGGGAAAGAAGGAAGTTACTGTAGGATAGCTCTCTGTATGTATTAGTCTTATGCTCTCAAATTAGAGACCAAGTTGCGGGTTCCTGTTACCATGAGAACCACCACATTTCTCCAGCTGTTACAATTATTAACTCAAAGAACATGCATCTTCTTAAACTCTGCCTGTTATTTATCTACTCTTCTATGGGCTTGACTGTGCCTAGAGTGAACCCTATTAATCACCAGTTGAAGAAAGTACGAAGACTGCAGGAGAGAGAGCAGTCGTGCCTTCCTTTCTGTTGGGAGAAGCAAACAATAGCAATTCATTTTCCCATTTTGTTCCATGTTTCTTGGAGAGTAGAGAAGAGGAAGGACCGAGAGTCTGGAGGATCCCAACATGGCATGCAGAGATAAGCAACACCAGTTGTTGGTGACATGCAGACCCTCTCTGCCCTGCAAGCACAGGACATACAGATTGGTGACCAGAAGTCTCTTTCCTCCTACTGGATGATTTGGCGATGGTCCCCAACTCCTTATCTAAACACGAAGACTAGGAGTAACAAACTGCAATACGTATATCGCCTTGATACTGTAAAAGTCGCTGTACTCATTAAGCTACTATGAAAGAGTTATGCTTCGAGAATCATTCACTCTTTTAATCTACTATGAAGTATTTGGTGTCTCCATTGCACAGACAAAGAGACTGAGGCTTAAAGAAATTCTGTAACTTGCTCAAGAAGTCAAGCCAGCAGGTGGAGAAACAGGATCTCAAAGTGGGATATATTGTTTTAAAATCTGATTATCTGGCTGGGTGCGGTGGCTCACACCTGTAATCCCAGCATTTTAGGAGGCCAGGGTGGGTGGATTGCTTGAGCTCAGGAGTTCAATACCAGCCTGGGCAACATGGCAAAACCCCGTCTCTACTAAAAGATACAAAAAATTAGCTGGGCACAGTGGCATGCACCTGTGGATCCAGCTGCTCAGGATGCTGAGGTGGGAGATCACCTGAGCCCGGGAAGTTGAGGCTGCAGTGAGTCTTGATGGCACCATTGTACTCCAGCATGGGCAATGGGAGTAAGACCCAGTTTCAAAATAAATAAATAAATAAACAAACAAAAATACAAACAAATAATCTCATTGTCCCCACATAAAAAAAAACCCTGCATATAGATTTTTATAGCAGCTTTATTATAATTGCAAAACATGGAAGTATCCAAGATGTCCTTCAGTGAGTAAATGAATAAAGAGATGGTGCTATCTCCAGACACTGGAATGTTATTCAATGCTCACATGAAATGAGCTCTCAAGCTATGAAAAGACATGGAGGAAACTTAAATGCACATTTGATAACTGAAAAAAGACAATCTGAAGAGGTACACACTGTATTTCAACAAAGTGGCATTCTGGAAAAGACAAAACTGTGAAGACAGTAAAAAGATCAGTGGTTACCAGGAGTTGGGGTGAGGGGGAGAGAAGGATGAATAGGGAGAACACAGAGGATGTTTAGGGCAGTGAAAATGGTCTGTGTGAGACTATAATGGTGGATACATGTCATTTCCCATTTGTCCAAGCCCACAGAATAAGCAACAGCAAGAGTGAACCCTCAGGTAAACTGTGGACTTCGAGTGATAATGATGTGTCAGTGTACGCTCATTGGCTATAACTGATGTACCACTCTGGTGCAGGAGGTTGACAAAGGGGGGGACTGTGTGTGGGGGGGGCCAGGGGGACATACAGGAAATCTCTGTGCCTGCTATTCAGTTTTACTATGAACTTAAAACTGCTCCAAAAAATTATAAAGCCTTTGAAAACAATTCCCATGTTTTCTCTCTCTCTCTCTTTTTTTTTTGGACAGAGTCTCGCTCTGTCACCAGGATGGAGTGCAGTGGTGTGATCTCGGCTCACTGCAACCCTGCCTCCCAGGTTCAAGCGATTCTCCTGCCTCAGCCTCCCGAGTAGCTGGGACTTCAGACACGCACCACCACACTCAGCTAATTTTTGTATTTTTAGTAGAGACGGGGTTTTATCATGTTGGCCAGGATGGTCTCGATCTCTTGACCTCGTAATCTGTCCGCCTCCGCCTCTCAAAATGCTGGGAGTACAGGTGTGAGCCATCACACCCAACCCACGCTCTCTTTTTGTTACCACTTTGCAGAGAAACCAAGACAACTGCATTTAACAAGGTGGACACTGTGGTAAGACACAGTGATGGGAAAAAATGGAGCCGGAGAAATAAGTGTCAGAAATCAGTCGGGTTCTGCAGGAACCAGGATGCAGGCACACAGGAACACAGCACCTGCTTGTCAAAGGCCCTAGCTTGGCTGACACCCCTTGCTCTCCGTTTGGCTCTGGTCATTCATTTCTCAAGTCTTGCAACACATAAGAACGTGCACTTCTCAGAGTAGACTCATTTTCCTAAGTAATTATCTGTTTGCTTTAGAAGTATCATTTTTTGTTTATTTATTCAATAAGTATTCGAGTGCCTTCTATGTTCCACATGCTGTTCTGGGTGTTGGGACTACAACAGTGAACAAGATTGATACAATTTTTCTGCATTTTTGGGCAGGGTGTGGTGGCTCACACCTGTAATCCCAGCATTTTGGGAGGCTGAGGCGGGCGGATCACCTGAGGTCGGGAGTTCGAGACCATCCTGGCCAGTATGGTGAAACCCTGTCTCTACCAAAAATACAAAAATTAGCCAGGTGTGGTGGCGCATGCCTGTAATCCCAACTACTCAGGAGGCTGAGGCAAGAGAATTGCTTGAACCTGGGAGGCGGAGGTTGTAGTGAGCCAAGACAGCACCACTGCACTCCAGCCTGGGTGACAGAATGAGACTCCATCTCAAAAAAATAAAAATAAAAATCAATAAAATCTGCAATTTTGAAGCATACATTCTTTAGGAAGACAGATGGTAAGCCATAAATATAGTAGCTAAGTAAGCCATAAATTAGGTTGGAGATTGATAATTGGTATAGAAAAAAGAGAAAAGATAGCAGGTTGAGGGGAGCATTTTATTGCCTGAGAGTTCAGAGACTCAGTGGAGGAGAATTTGCTCAAGATCACAGCACCAGGAAGTAGTAGAGCAGAAATGAAACTCAGATCTGCTGGGGTCCACAGGCCTGATCGGATCCTCCTTCCAGGCTGGTTGAAATCTCGGCTCCACTTTGCCTATTAGGATTCCCCCATTTTTCTAAGGGAGAGGGTTCCTCACTGCCAGAAAGTTGCTGTCAGTCTGGGTTTCATATTTTTAACTCCTATCCCATTTCTCCAACATAACATGCCAGAGAGCTAGGGCCAGTCTGATGCTGGAATGCAGGCAGCACAGGTAACTCCGTGAATTCTGGCAACTTGTACCAAAGGCACGGGGCCACTGTGTCTGTTCTCTCTAAGGGTGATGCAATCCAGCCTCTTATCTCAGAATTCAAGCTTCTTTTGATGCATCTGAGGCATGAAAGTGAGGTTATAACTCTACAGGGAAATGGTGTTCAATCATCAACAATTCTAAGTAATTTCTTTCTTTTTTTTTTTTTTTTTTTTTGAGACGGAGTCTCACTCTGTCACCCAGGCTGGAGTGCAGTGGCGCGATCTCAGCTCACTGCAATCTCTGCCTCCCTGGTTCAAGCAATTCTCCTGCCTTAGCCTCCTGAGCAGCTGGGATTACAGGCGTGAGCCACCACGCCCGGGTAATTTTTGTATTTTTAGTAGAGATGGGGTTTTACCATGTTGGTCAGGCTGGTCTCGAACTCATGACCTCATGATCTGCCCACCTTGGCCTTCCAAAATGCTGGGGTTATAGGTGTGAGCCACCATGCCCGGCCAGTGATTTTTAAATTAAACTCTAACAGACGTATAGACAACTGCACGTATCGTGTATGTAGAGCATGATGGGGTCTTATAAAGTGAACACACCATGCTCCCAGATCAAAATAGAATCTTTTCATCCTAGAGCCTCCTGTGATGTTTTTTCTCAGTCACTGCCACTGCTCTGATCGCTAATACGCCATTTATCAGTTTTGCCTGCTTTTGAGCTTTGTATAAATGGAACCCTACGTGGTGTCCTCTTTTCAGTTTTCTTGGTGTTTAGCATTATGCTTGTCAGATCCATCCATCTGTGTGTAACTGTAGTTTATCCATTGTCTTCACTGCATAATATTCCCATGGATGCATAAACCCTAATGCACTTTTTTCTACTACTGTTGGCATCCATTTGGGTAGTTTCTAGTTGACTGTTATGAATCATGCCAATGCTTGCCACATGATATTAAAGTGAGATTGTTTGTGCCTCAGTTTCAGCTGAAGCCCCAAAAAGCAGAGAACAAAACTATGAGTGGCTAGTGCTTTACATTCTAAGGTGAGTTTGTAGATTATTTGGAAGTGGTCTAGAATTTCAAAGATGGCAGACAATGGGTTTCCTGCTCTTAGCCCAACATCCTCATGGGAGGCCTCACAAGTACAAGTGGGAGTGTCCAGGACAGGGTTGGTGGCTTCACCATTTTCCCATCCCAAGGCCTCAAACATTACCATGCATCATGGCACATCTGCCTGGACAAGACTTCAGCCTCCTAGCTCCGTGGGGAGCGGGTGGGGTGTTTAGGGAGAGGAGCTTCAGGGAGGTCAAGATAGCTCCTTATGGGTCCCCTGGAGTGCAGTTTCTCAAATGTCTGAGAGTAAAGATGGGAGGCCACTTGAGCTGCTGGTGCACCTGCTCTGAGAGCAAGGCAAAAGTGTAGGTTTCTGACGTGGTTTGGCCCTGTGTCCCCACCCAAATCTCATCTCGAATTGTAATCTGCATGTGTCGGAGGAGGGGCTTGGTGGGAGGTGATTGAATTATGGGGGCAGACGTCCCCCTTGCTGTTCTGGTGATAGAGTTCTCATGAGATAAGTGTGTAGCTCTCTCCCCTTCTGTCTCCCTCTCTCCTGTTCCACCATGGTAAAGACGTGCTTGCTTCCCCTTCACCTTCTGCCATGATTGTAAATTTCCTGAGGTCTCCTAGTCTTGCTTCTGTACAGTCTGCAGAAATGTGAGTAAATTAAACCTCTTTTCTTCATAAATTATCCAGTCTCAGGTAGTTCTTTATAGCACTGTGAGAATGGACGAACAGTTTCCCTGGAGCATGTGTGGGCTCTGTGAGGCTGTTACCAGTGGAGGGTGTCCAGGTTCTTGGTGTCTTCAACAAAGAATTGGACAAAACACACTAACGAAGCAAGGAAATAATGAAGCAACAAAAGCAGAGATTTATTGAAAATGAAAGTACACTCCACAGAGTGGGAATGGGTCCTTGCATAAGGGCTGAAGAGCCTGGTTACACAATTTTCTGGGGTTTAAATACCCTCTAGAGGTTTCCCATTGGTTACTTGGTGTAAATGAAGTAGTGGCCCCCATTCAGTCTGGTTTCAAAAAGCAACCAATCAGAAGCTGAAGTGAAGTTACAAACGTTGCACCCTATGCAAGCATGTGATTGGAAAGCAACCAATCAGGGGCTAAAGTGAAGTTACGAAGTTACACTTCTATGCAAATGAAGACTTGCCCTGCAATCAGTCCAATTGGTCGCTTTCCTCAATCAGAGGCTGAAGTTACAAAGTTATGCTTCTATGCAAATTGGTTGCTTTCTGCAACCAATCAGAGATACTTTCAATGTTCCATCTGCCATGCAGAAAAGGTGGGGGACGGGGGTGCAAAGGGAGTAGCCCGCAGTAATTTTGTTACTTAGGTGTGGAAATTTGGGGTTTTCCCTTCGATTTAGTTTTAGTAAGTCAGTGTGAATCGGCCTTAAGTTCCCTGCCTGCAGACCCTATTCTCCTGCCTCAAGACACAGAACCTTCTAAGAAAGAGAGAGGCAATTTCAGCAGAAAGAAGCTGAAGGACACAGGGGTTGTAAACAGCCTAAAGAAGGGAGGTCCTGCCCAGTTAAGGGAGCAGAAGTTTGGTGGGTCACAAGGAAAAGCTTAGAAGCATTTAAAAAATGATCTATGAGGAAGACGTAGCTGTACATTTCTGCTATGGGCAGAGGAGACGGCAAGTAACACAAGAGCCCTGACCAGTCCTGCCTCTTCTCTGTCCTGGTGTCTGGCACCTTTTCCCAAGCAGGAGGAGCTAAAGACAGCCTACGAATGAAAGGAGGATAGCATTGCTTGGCAGGGACAGAGAATAATTCATCCACTGCCACCCCGTCCTAGCTTCTCCCATCCTTCCATCCTGAAGGAAGTACAGCTGGCAGCAAAAAGAGTTTAACTTTATATGCAGTTTGGAGTTTAATTTGACATTCTTCTGGCTTTTTTTTTTTTTTTTTTTGACAGAGTCTATCTCCCAGGCTGGAGTGCAGTGGAGAAATCTCGGCTCACTGCAAGCTCCGCCTCCCGGGTTCACGCCATTCTCCTGCCTCAGCCTCCCGAGTAGCTGGGACTAAGGTGCGGGTCACTACATCCAGCTAATTTTTTGTATTTTTAGTAGAGACAGTGTTTCACCGTGTTAGCCAGGATGGTCTCGATTTCCTGACTTCGTGATCCGCCCGCCTCGGCCTCCCAAAGTGCTGGGATTACAGGCGTGAGCCACCGCGCCCGGCCTCTTCTGGCATCTTAACTATTAGAATGAAATTACTCTCAGAACTAAAATTCAGCCACTGGATTTTTAGTTTCTAAGGGTGACCTGAGCCATTTGGGAAACCGTAGCTCTACAAGCTGGGAAATGGAACATCACTCCTGGGCTGTTCTTGGGGATGAGAATGGGGATGTCCGGGCATTATGTGTCCTGATGCACGGTAATGTCAGAGGCCTTGGGATGGGAAAATGGTCATTGTGTAGTCGGTAGGGGTACAGACAGGCCTCACCCGCAGGGCTGGGTGGAGTGGCTGCATCGCCCTGAGGTTCTCATTCTTCGCTTAGAGGGAGGTGTCTACCCACATCATCCGGAGCATGGACACCATCACTGGTGGGGTCCTTGGTGCCCTAGGCCCCTCAGTTAGAAGTCTGACCATTTTTTAACAGGCTCTCACTCTATCACCCAGGCTGCAGTGCAGTGGTGTGATCATAGCTCACTGCAGCCTTGAAATCCTGGGCTCAAGTAATTCTCCCACCTCAGCCTCCCAAGCAGTTGGGACTACATGTCTGGCTAGCTTTTGTATATATATTTTTTGAGATGGAGTTTCGCTCTTGTTGCCCAGGCTGGAGTGCAATGGTGTGGTCTTGGCTCACCACAACCCCCACTTCCTGGGTCCAAGCGATTCTCATGCTCAGCCTTCCGAGTAGCCAGGATTACAGGCGCCCACCACCACGCCCAGCTAACTTTGTATTTTTAGTAGAGACAGGGTTTCTCCATCTTGGTCAGGCTGGTCTCGAACTCCCGACCTCAGGCGATCCACCCACCTCAGCCTCCCAAAGTGCTGGGATTACAGGCGTGAGCCACTATGCCCAGCCAGTATCACTATATATATATATATATTTAACATAGAGATGGGATTTCAGTATGTTGCCCAGGCTGGTCTTAAAGCCTCGGACTCAACTCAAACAATCCTCCTACTTTGACCTCCAACTGCCAAAGTGCTGGGATTACAGGCATGACCATACCTGGCCTAATCTGAGTACTCTAGGGCTCAGGAGAGAAAGTGAAAATGACCCAAGAGGTTCAGTTACACACACCCAGGCACTGACTCTCCAGCAGGCAGACAAACTCAGCAAGCCCTTTGCAGTTGTTACTTTTATGCACCAATTTGCCTGGGCCACAGAATATCTGATTACACATTATTGTGGATGTGTCTCTGAGGGCGTTTCTGGAAGTGGTTAGCATTTGAATTCTTGGACTGAGTAAAGCAGATGACCCCCACTCCCCAATGTGGGTGGGCATCATCCAATCCATTGAGGGCCAGAACAGAACAAAAGGCAGCAGAGGAAGAAGACAGTCACCTCTTGTTTCTGCCTCACCTCTTAAGTTGGAATGTCTCGTCTCATCTTCTCTGGTTCTTGGACTGGCATTCACACCATCAACTCCCCCAGTTCTCGGAGGCCTCTGAACTCTTACTGAATGACGACACTGTCTTCTCTGTGTCTCCAACTTGAAGACAGCAAATTGTAGGTCTTCTCAGCTTGTGTGAGCCAATTCTACTACATATATATATACACACACACACAGATGCTTCTCAATGTATGATAGGGTTGTGTCCCAACAAACCCATCATAAGGTGAAACGATGGTAAGTAAAAAATGCATTTAATACACCTAACCTACTGAATCATAGCTTAGCCTGGCCTCCCTTAAATGTGCTCAGAACACTCACATTTGCTTACAGTTGGGCAAAATTACCTAATACAAAGTCTATTTCATAATAAAATGTTGAATGTTTCTTGTCATGTATTGAATACTCTACTGAACATGAAAATCAGAATGCTTGTATGGGTATTCAAAGTGTGGTTTCTATGGAACGCATATTGCTTCTGCATCATTGCAAAGTTGAAAAATTGTACATTGAGCTATCATAAGTAAGGGATGCTGTGTGTGTGTGTGTGTGTGTTTGTGTGTGTGTGTGTTTGTGTGTGCATCCTATTTGTTCTGTTTCTCTGGAGAGCCCTGAGTAATATATCCACCATCCCTGAGTTCCTTGCAGAGGAGTTTCTTGAGTTGATTGCACCCAAGATAAACTTTCAAGTTTGATCCCTGAACTTGAGGAAAATGAGCTAGAATAGTAATTCCCAAGCTGTGGGTCACAGACCACCGGAGTGCAAGGGTAGGACTGTGCTCAGGGTTAGAGCAAAAGGTCTAAATAGCTCTATTCATCTTGAGATGAAGCATTGACAGTAAATCAACCTAGCAAAATATCATATTGTGGATGGTGTATTAGTCCATTCTCACAGTGCTATAGAGACTAGGTAATTTATAAAGAAAAGAGGTTTAATTGGCTCACAGTTCTGCAGGCTGTACAGGAAGTATGGCTGGGAGGCCTCAGGAAACTTACAATCATGGTGGAAGGCAAAGGGGAAACTGGCATGTCCTATGTGTCTGGAGCAGGCAGAAGAGAGAGCGAAGGGGGAGGTGTCAAACACTTTCAAACAACCAGATCTTGGGAGAAATCTATCACAAGGGCCGGGCGCGGTGGCTCACGCCTGTAATCCCAGCTCTTTGGGAGGCCGAGGTGGGCAGATCATGAGGTCAGGAGATAGAGACCATCCTGGCTAACACGGTGAAACCCCAACTCTACTAAAAGATACAAAAAATTAGCCGGGCATGGTGGCGGGTGCCTGTAGTCCCAGCTACTCAGGAGGCTGAGGCAGGAGAATGGCATGAACCTGGGAGGCGGAGCTTGCAGTGAACTGAGATTGTGTCACTGCACTCCAGCCTGGGTGACAGAGCGAGACTCTGTCTAAAAATAAATAAATAATAAAAAAATAATAAAATCTATCACAAGGACAGCAAAGGGGAAACCCACTCCCATGATTCGATCACCTCCCACCAGGCCCCACCTCCAACACTGGGAATTACAATTCAACATGAGATTTGGATGGGGACACAGAGCCAAACTGTATCAGATGGTATCCAAGAAATGTGTAATAAGGCCACATTCTTCAAATGCATTAATTTTTATAACATTATGCCATTATGCAATTCTCAATCACAAACGTTATCGTGTGCAACTCCAACACTTTCACTTTCTTATTTTGTTTTGTTTCTTTAAAGAGATGTCCTTAAACCAGATGAAAGGAAAAAGACATGCAGGATCACAATTCTCTTGGTTAACACTAAAATGCCATTTAGCCAGCATGCAGGCTGCCAGATAAAACTACGAGCTACTAGTAGGATGAATTGACAATTGTTATTTCATCAAACGTAGTGACAACATTATCTGCAGATCTTAGAAAAATCAGCTCAGAAAAATCCCTGGTTGGTACTGATCCTGTCAGATAGATTGAAATCTTTCCAGGCTATTCCTCAGAGCTCATCAATCAAGGGCAGTTGTCACGGTGAAGAGTTGAATAGATGGCTTCCATTTAATTATCCTCAGCCCTCTAGATATTGAAAGCACTTGGGAACAGCAGACTGTGCTGGCCCCGGTCTCCCCAGCTAAAATAGTCATTCCTTTCTTACTCCATCTTCACCTGGAGGCATTTATTCATTTGTTTATTTAATGAATACATACCAAATGCCTATTATGTGACAGGCACAGGATTCCTACCAAAGATGTCATTGTGAAAAGGTCAGGTGCAGACTCTGTCTCTACTCACTTCTGTGTGGCAGAAGACAGACCCACAGGCAATCAGGAGGGTGGTGAGTCTGTGCTGTGCATGCTCAGAGAAGGGTGCTGGAGCCCAGAAAGTACCATCAGATGTTAACCAAGTGGCTGGGAGCTGGGAGTTGGGTCCTACATGGTCAATAGCTCAGATAAGGATCTCAGCTAAGTGAGGAAGTTCATCTCCAATTCCCTCCAAAGCACTGAAGCTAAAAGCTATCTTCTCTGAGTCTTCTAAGCAAACAAAGGGAGTAGAAGCCCATCTGCCAAGGAGAAGAAGCTGGTGATGAGGAATTGAGTGGTAAAAAGAGGAAAACAGAAGAGTGTTGGTGAGGAAGGAAGAAGGGTCCCGGGACAGTCCCCTGGGCAGTACCGTGGTTTCTGCAGCCCCCATTCATTTGATATCAAGGTTGTAATCAAAGCACAAGCTTGTCCTTGAGAAGCAGAGTTAGGGAGAAGACCGTGCAAACAGTGATGTGTCTATCCATCTACCTATTTGTGTATTTGTCCTTTTAGCAAATGATTTCTGAGTTTCCATGTGCCTGTCTTGTGGAGGAGACACACGTTAAGCCAAGAGTTACACAAATGCTTATTTAGTCCTAAGTGTGCATCATGCTCTACAAAGTCCATGATCAGAGTGTCACGGGAAGCTTTCCTGGGGCAGCGACACTCAGCTGAGACCTGGAAAGTGAGGAGGAAGGAACTAATGAGAAGAGGCAGAATGTGGAAAATTTCCCAGGCAAAGTGGGCAGCCTGGCTGAGGACTTCATGGAGGGCCACTGGGACTTTACACTAAGAACACCCGGAATGATTTTGAATGCGTGGAAATCTGTGGATGGGTCTTCATTTTTAAGTGATCACTCTGGCTGCTGTAGCAAGAAGGTGGTGGAAGAAGGCAAGACTGGAGGGGTGGAAAGTGATTAGGAAATAAATATGGCAGCCCAGGAAAGAGCCATTCACTGGTGGCTTAGTCTTGGGTCGGGGTGGGGGTAGTGCCAGTGGAAGTACAGAGTGAAAGTCATCTTCATTCAGGGTCAGAGGTTGCAGTTCTTCCACCTCCATGGGCATGTGACAATAGGTACCTTCACTGCACTTAACAATGTATGTTTAGCAGATGAGAGAGAGCCAGCTCCACCTGCAGTAGACGCACTTGCTCATATTCTTTTCTTTTCTTTTTTTCTTTTTTTTTTTTTTTTGAGACGGAGTCTCGCTCTGTCGCCCAGGCTGGAGTGCAGTGGCGCGATCTCGGCTCACTGCAAGCTCCGCCTCCCGGGTTCACGCCATTCTCCTGCCTCAGCCTCCCAAGTAGCTGGGACTACAGGCGCCCGCCACTACACCTGGCAAATTTTTTTGTATTTTTAGTAGAGACGGGATTTCACCGTGGTCTCGATCTCCCGACCTCGTGATCCGCCCGCCTCGGCCTCCCAAAGTGCTGGGATTACAAGCGTGAGCCACCGCGCCCGGCCCTTTTTTTTTTTTTTTTTTGAGACAGAGTCTTGTTCTGTCGCCCAGGCTGGAGTGCAATGGTGTTATCTCGGCTCACTGCAACCTCCGCCTCCCAGGTTCAAGCAATTCTCCCTGCCTCAGCCTCCTGAGCAGCTGGGATTACAGGTGCCTGCCACCATACCCAGCTAATTTTTATATTTTTAGTAGAGACAGGGTTACGCCATGTTGGCCAGGCTGGTCTCAAACTCCTGACCTCAGCTGATCCACCCCCTCGGCCTCCTAAAGCGTTGGGATTACAGGCATGAGTTACTGTGCCGGGCCCACTTGCTCATATTCAAACCACACAGAAGGCTAACATGTCCCGTCAGGGAGCAGAGGGTTTCACGTTGTAGGCAGGGAGACTCTCTCAGTAGAGGACTTACCTGGAAACTACCTCAAGACCAGGATGAGACTCCCTGGTAGCACCTAGAAGGAAACAGAACTGTTGTTGTCTGGACACTTAGAGAACCTGTCCAGTGGTGGAGGTTGGGGGAGTTTCTGCAGCTACTGGGCTTTGCATCTGATTAATGTCTGCTTTCTAGGTTGAAAAGAAAGAGAAGGCCAGGCACCATGGCTCATGCATATAATCCCAGCACTCTGGAAGGCTGAGGTGGGAGGATCACTCATGCCTAGGAGTTTGAGACAAGCCTGGGAAACGTGGCCAAACTCCATCTTTACAAAAAAATACGAAAATTATCCAGGCATGGCGGCGCATGCCTGTGGTCCCAGCTACTTGGGAGGCTGAGGTGAGAGGTTCCCTTCAGCCCGGGAGGTCAAGGCTGCAGTGAACTGTGACCATGCCGCTGCACTCCAGCCTGGGTGACAGTGAGACCCTGTCTCAAAAGAAAAGAAAGAAAGGAAAAACAAAACAATGCGAAACAAGCTAAAAGGAAAGCTTTTGGCATTCCTGCCTCTGGAGGGTTGAGGATGCTCTGGCCTGTGATTAAAGGGAAGTAGCTTCAGCTGTGAGAATACGAGAAAGTGGGAGGAGAGAGGAGAGACTAGATGTTTTTGGTTTATCCTATGTCAGTTTTATTTTTCCCTCCAGATTTTCAAACGAAGGGACTTTAGAAAGCAAATATAAGTCTCTCCAATTTTATGTTTAATATGTCACTTCCCAACTGAACTGGCATTTGGAGACGAGAGTAATAACTGCTAATGAGCATTTCTCTGACCTTATTAGCTGGAACAGGACTCCTCCTCCTTTCCCTCCCGGGCTTGGTCCTGGGGCTTCCAAGAGTGTAGTCTATTTGCGTTGCTATAAAGAATACTGAGGCTGGGTAATTTATAAAGAAAATAGGTTTCTTTGGCTCACAGCTCTGCAAGCTGCACAAGAAACATGGCGCCAATATATGCTGCTGGTGAGGGCTTCAGGAAGCTTCCACTCATGGTAGAAGGTAAAGGGGAGCTAGCAAGATTATATGGCAAGAAAAAGAGCAAGAGAGGAAAGAGGTACCACACTCTTTCTTTTTCTTTTCTTTTTTCCTTTTTTTTTGTTTTGAGGCAGCGTCTCACTCTGTCACCCAGGCTGGAGTGCAGTGGTGTGATCTTGGCTCACTGCAACCTCTGCCTCCCAGGTTCAAGCAATTCTCCTGCCTCACCTCAGCCTCCCGAGTAGCTGGGACTACAGGTGCGCACCACCATGCCTGGCTAATTTTTGTATTTTTAGTAGAGACGGGGTTTTACCATGTGGGCCAGGCTGGTCAGACTGCTGATCTTGTGATCCACTTGCCTTGGCCTCCCAAAGTTCTGGGATTACAGACGTGGGCCACCGTACCTGGTCACCACACTCTTTTTAACAACCAGATCTCATGACGAGAACCAAGAATGAGAGCTCACTCTATCTCATGAGAATAGCACCAAACCATTTATGAGAGATCCACCCCCATGACCTAAATACCTCCCACCAGGCCCCACCTCCAACACTGGGGATCAAATTTCAATAGGAGATTTGGAGAAGACAGATATTCAAACTGTATTAGAAGGGAAGCCTCATGTCTGTGAAGAGAGAAGGTGGTGGAGGAGGAAGGTAAGCAAGGAGGGGTGGATAGTGGGCTCATGATGCATGCATACTTAGGACTAAATAAGCATTTGTGTAACTCTTTCTTTCTTGAGCATGTCCAATCTCTACATGTTTCCCCCTGTGTCATAAACTTCATGTTTGTTCCTCCCCACTGCCAAATTCACATATTGAAACTCTAATCCCCAATGGGATGGTATTTGAAGATGGTGCCTTTGAGAGGTGATTAGGTCATCACCATCGACAGGGGCTCATTCTGTTGCCCAGGCTGGAGTGCAGTGGCCTGATCGTGACTCACTGTAGCCTCCAACTCCTGGGCTCAAGCCATCCTCCTGCCTTGGCCTGCACAGTAGCTGGGACTACACACACCTGCTACCATATCCAGCTAACTGAAAAAAAAAAAAAAAAAAAAGAAAGAAATTGAGAACAAGCCTCTTGGATCTCTCACGTGTTTTGTGTTTTCCTCCTTGCTTGCTCTTGCTTAAAGCTTGCATCCTGCCAAGGCGTTTTTTCTCCTTCTGGAGCCATATGCAGGCTGCTTATACAGAAGCCTCAGTGACCAGTGTCACAATGTTATTGACACTGGCCCTGACACCACTGTCCCAGCATATCACTGCTGATGTCCCCAGGCCCAAGCCCACTCCCCTGGATACTGCTGGTGCTACCATTGGCACCAACACAATGTCTCTAGTCTGCCGTGGTGGCAGCCAATGTGTTTCTACCAACATATTTTTTTGAGGCTGAGTCTTGCTCTGTTGCCCAGGCTGGAGTGCAATGGTGCAATCTCAGCTCCCTACAACCTCCACCTCCTGATCTACCAACAATCTTCATGGCTGTAGAGATTATAGAAAACGGGCCTGTTGCTTAATTTTTTTTAATTAAAAAAATTTTTTGAGACAGGGGCTTGTTCTGTGTCCCAGGCTAGAGTTCAGTGGCCTGATCATGAATCACTGCAGCCTTCAACTCCTGGGTTCAAGCCATCCTCCTGCCTTGGCCTCCTAAGTAGCTGGGACTACAGACACATGCTACCATATCTAGCTAACTAAAAACACATATTTTTTTAGAGACAGGGTCTCGCTCTGTTGCTCAGGCTGCTGTTGAACTCCTAGGTTCAAGTGATCCTCCCCCCTTGACCTCCTAAAGTGTTGGGATTACAGGCATGAGCCCCTGCACCTGGCCTGTTGCTTGCTTTGTTTTATCATCTCTTCATCCTGCTTCCCAATTACAGGCACTGAGGTGCAGAGTGAGGAGCAAACGCTGTGCTGTCCTTGGAGCTAATCTAT
The DNA here is from genome assembly GCF_006542625.1 of Nomascus leucogenys. Classification (NCBI taxonomy): domain Eukaryota; kingdom Metazoa; phylum Chordata; class Mammalia; order Primates; family Hylobatidae; genus Nomascus; species Nomascus leucogenys. Next base: position 41,327,854 of record NC_044397.1, read on the forward strand.
CCATAAACAATTGTCATTCTTGGGCCAATCTTGGGCATCTCCAAACTCTACATGTTTCCCCCTGTGTCATGGACTGTATGTTTGTCCCTCCCTACTGCCAAATTTATATATTGAAACTCTAGTTCCCAATGGGTATTTGAAGATGGTATTTGAAGATGGGGCCTTTGAGCAGTGATTAGGTCACGAGGGTGGACCCCTTATGATGGGAATAAAGCTCTTCTAAGACAAGATAGGAGAGAGCTTGTTTTTCCTCTCTCTCTCCATGTGAGCAAGTCAGAAAGACACTTCTCACCAGAATCTGACAATGCTAGCATGCCGATCTTGGACTTTCAGCCTCCAGAACTGTGAGAAATAACTATTTGTTATTTAAGCCACCCAGTCTGTGACATCATTGTTACAGCAGCCCCAGCTGATGAGGACAGCCCGTATCAGTTCAATTCTCTAGACAAACAGAAGAAAAGAAAGAGTTAGACATGGCCAGGTGTGGTGGCTCACCCCTGTAATCCTAGCACTTTGAGAGACTGAGGTGTAAACATCACTTGAGCCTATAAGTTCAAGACCAGCCTGGGCAACACAGAGACCCCATCGCTACAAAAAATTAAAAACTTAGCTGGGTGTGTTGACGTGCACCTGTAGTCTCAGTTACTCAGGAGGCTGAGGTGGAAGGATCTCTCGAGCACAGGAGTTGAAGGCTGCAAGTGAGCTATGACTGTGTCACTGCATTCTAGCCTGGGCAACAGAGGCAGATCTTCTCCAAAATAATAAATAAATAAAAAGAGTTGGACATGAACAGGATTCATTGTGGGAAAAGCCTCTGAAGGATAAAGAGAAGAAGGAGCAGGAGCTGGTGAGGAGCACCTCTGGATTGCTGTGCAGGTCTGACACCTGTGAGTGGGGACGGGGAAGGAGAAGAGCCTGGATGGAAAAAGCCCTGGGCCACAGCACATCTCTGAAAGAGTCTTGGCTAGGTCTCTGCAGAGTCCCTGAACTAATTATCTTTCATTGTGTTACAAATCACCCTGAAATGCAATGGCTTAAAACAACAAACTTTTCTTATGTTACAGTTTCTGTGGATTGGGAATTCAGAAGAAGCTGAGCTGGATGGCTCTAGTTCCTGTCCTCTCATGAGGTTGCAATGAAGATGTTGGCTGCAGTCATTTGAAGACTTGATTTGGGTGGGAGGAGGTACTTTCAAGGTGGCTCACTCATGTGGCTGGCAAATTGATACTGGCTGTTGGCAGGAGGCTTCATTTCCTTCCCTTAGGGACATCCCCAAAGAGCTGCCTGGGTGTCCTCAAGGCATGGTAGCTGGCTTCCCCCAGAGTGAGTGATCCAAGAACGTGCAAGACAGAAGCTATGGTGTTTATTATCATCTAGCTTCCAAAGACTGACAGCATGAGTTCTACAGAACTCTACAGAATTCTACTGAATTCTACAGAATTGCATGGGTCAGCCCATCATGGGACCCATGGTTGCATGGATCAACCCATCATGGGAGTGGCCTACATGGGGTGTGAATACCAGGAGGCAAGAATCATTAGGGTTATCTTGGGGGCTGGCTGCCACACTCCACAAGTAAAAATGGACTGCTGGAGGAGCCCCACCGTGAACAGAAGTAGCTTGGCTTGGTTGTCTTGCTCTGCTTAGCTACTATGAGGAAAACACGGCCTCCATGTAAGTCTTATAGAAGTTTGGTGGAGGGTCTGAAGGGACAGCCACTGGCCATCAACTATTGTGAGCAGAACCCTTCACAATAGGTTCTATTGAAGGAAGATCTGAGCTGCTCAGCTCCCTGGCTTCTACATGCCCCCATTCCTTTACATAAATAAACCCTGAGAATATCCGGTCCACAAGTCCCCAACTTTCCAAGCTTCCCTGAGTCCAAGAATAAGCACATCTTCGGGTTGAGCTGAGAACATTGTCATATTAAGACAAGGAAACTGAAGCACAGAGAGAGATGATATACCCAAGGTCCCCCCAAAGATGACGGAAGCAGGAATAACATGAAGGTTTTAAAATTCCGAGCCTGATACTCTTTGTTTTATGCCATGAAGTCCCCATAAATCCAGCCATCTGTGCAAAGGACTGGCTTGCTAGGACACTCCAGACTGCTAAATACGCCATTATCTATGATGTACATTCCTATTTTTACTGTTGTGGCTGCTACGGCAACAGATTTGATTTCCTAATTATGTTTTTCTTTGGCTAATGTAAAAATTAATTTCCATTCCCTGAACAGCCATCAACTACTGGTAAGAGGAGATCACTCAGGAGATGGAGCGGTAAACCCACTGGATACCAGTGTTATCTACAAGTGAGAGCAAGAAGCTGCCATCTGTTACCCGCTCATTCTGTGCCATACTCCGTGTAAGTAACTTCTTTCTCCCAAGAGTGTGAAGACAATTTCAATGTTTTTATTTTATTTTTGAGACGGAGTCTGGCTCTGTCACCCAGGCTGGAGTGCTCTTGGCTCACTGCAACCTGTGCCTCCCGGGTTCAAGTGATTCTCCTGTTTCAGCCTCTTGAGTAGCTGGGATTACAGGTGCCCACCACCACACCTGGTTAATTTTTGTATTTTTAGTAGAGATGGGGTTTCACTGTGTTGGCCAGACTGGGCTCGAACTCCTGACCTCAGGTGATCTGCCTGCCTCAGCCTCCCAATCCATGTTCCCATTTTAAGGTTGAGAAAATGGAGATGACAGAGGTGAAGCAACTTGCTCAGAATTATATGGGATGTAAGTGGCAGGACAGAATGTAAGCACATCTGCCTGATTCCAAGTTTCATCATTTTTTCCTATACGAGACTATTTCCAATTCTAACACAGTAGGCCCTCTGTATCCTGGGAGGATTTGTTCCAGGAACCCCTGCAGATACTAATATCTGCAGATGCACAAGTCTCTTTTATAAAATGACTTGGTTGGCCCAGTGTGGTGGCTCACGACTGTAATCCTAGCATTTTGGGAGGCCGAGGCGGGCAGATTACCTGAGGTCACAAGTTCGAGACCAGCCTGGCCAACATGCCGAAACTCCATCTCTACTAAAAATACAAAAATTAGCCTGGCGCGGTGGTGGGTACCTGTAATCCCAGCTATTTGGGAGGCTGAGGCAGGAGAATCGCTTGAACCCATGAGGCGGAGTTTGCAGTGAGCTGAGATCACATCACTGCACTCCAGCCTGGGGGACAGAGTAAGACTCTGCTCTCAATATACATAAATAAATAAGTGAATGAATAAATAATTAAATAATAAAATGGCTTAGTACAGTCAGTCCCGCTGTATCTACAGGTTTTGATCCCCAGTTGGTTCAATCCTTAGATACAAAAGGCACGGATACAGAGGGCTGACTGTGGAAACTAAGAAAGAAAGCCACCTGCTTGGTCAAAGGGGACTTTATTCGGTAGTTTATGTTGGAGTTACTGATGTTCAGAGTCTACTTCTCAGCCTTGGTTCTGCCTAACAGTTGTGGGTCACAAGGAAGTATGTAAGTCTCAGGGGTAACTGATTCACATTAATTAAACTCACAAGAGACTGATATATATGCCTAAATGACAGTCTATTCTCTTGCAAGGGAGTGAGCAAAATGTTCATGTTTATCCTCCAGATGAACCTCTTCCCATAAGCCTGTTAAATTGAATGACTAAGCAGAAGGCTGCTTAGCAAGTGTAAAATCAGAACCAAAGTATCTGGGAGGCAGCTTTGAAGAATCTTACAGCTCACAGATGACCCTTTCTTGAAGTCCGCTCTTATGTGATGGGGAAATTTCAATGTTTCTTTAAACACACACACACACAAACACACACAGACACACACACACACACACACATATTGTCATGTCAAGGTCTCATTGCTTTGTTTCACCAGAGTTTTTCTGATACCTTTCCTATATAGAAATGTTTTTTCTTCAAATATTTTATTACAATTGATTTGGCAACAGCTTTATTTGCTATGCAACCATATTAATTTTAGGATGTGTTCTTACTATTTTGGCTTGGAAACTCTCTGTCTTCTAATATTGCATCTACAAGATGCATCAATCTAATTCCTACAAGGCCTCACCCTTTCCCAGAGTCATGAACATTTCCTGAACTCCCACACCTCCCAGATAATGGGATGCAATCTGTTTTAAATCACAGCTGATTGAAGCAGGCATGGGTCCCTAACTTATCCAATCTTTTATTGTTGTTGTTGAGACACAGTCTTGTGCTGTCGCCCAGGCTGGAGTGCAGTGGCACGATCTTGGCTCACTGCAACCTTCACCTCCTGGGTTCAAGCTATTCTCCTGCCTCAGCCTCCTGAGTAGCTGGGATTACAGGTACGTGCCGCCACGCCTGGCTAATTTTTGTGTTTTTAGTAGAGACAGGGTTTCACCATGTTGGTCAGGCTGGTCTCGAACTCTTGACCTTGTCATCTGCCCAACTCGGCCTTCCAAAGTGCTGGGATTAGAGGCATGAGCCACTGTGCCCGGCCAATTTATCCAATCTTTGCATGATGGGTATGCAAAGAAGAGGTAGACCAGATTCTTTCTCTAAAGAATTAGACGTGAGAAATAGAGGAAGAACCATTGTTAGTAGGGAAAGCTGAATGACGGGAGGTCAGGGGGTAAAAGAATGTGCCCTATGTGAGTCTCCTAGAATTGCCACAACAACGTACCACAGATGGAGTAGCTTAAACTACAGGAACTTACTGTCTCACTGGTCTGCAGCTAGAAGTCTGAAATCAAGGTGTTAGCAGGGTTGGTTCCTTTTCAGGGCTGAATCTGATCCATGCCTCTCTCCTGGCTTCCGGCAGCCTCAGGTGTCCCCTAGCTTATAGATGCCATTTACCTTGTGTCTTCACAGCACTCCCCCTCTATATATGTCTGTTTCTGTGTTCAAATTCCCCCCTTTTCTAAGGACACCAGACATATTTGTCCATCTACCCTAACGACCTCATTTTAACTTGATTGAGTCTGTCATGACTCTTTTTCCAAAGATTGGGCGTGGTGGCCCACACCTGTCATTCCAGCACATTGGGAGGTTGAGGCAAGAGGATCACTTGAGCCCAGAAGTTTGAGACCAGCCTGGACAACATAGCAAGACCCTATCTCTACAAAAATTAAAAAAAAATTATCCAGGCATGACTGCATGTGCCTGTAGTTCCAGCTACTCAGGAGGCTGAGGTGGGAGGATCCCTAGAACTGAGGAATTTGAGGCTGCAGTGAGCTGTGATCACACCACTGTACACCAACCCAGGAAACACTGCAAGACCCTGACTTTAAAAACAAACAAAAGAAAAGAAATACAAATAAGGTCATGTTCTGAGATACTGCGGGTTAGGAATTCAACATATATTTTTGGGAGAAAGCAATGCAGTTTATAACATCTCCTCCCCCTCGGACCAAACTCATAAAGTAAGTTCAGGAAGGGGCCAAGGAAAGTCATCGTGGGGCCACAGACTTCAGTGAGGAGCCCCACCGTGGCCTCAGCATTGGGCCTACCTTTTGGCCGACTTCCCCACCCAAGGCAGCCTCAGGATTACGGACATGACAGCTGTGAGAGAGGCCCTAGCAAGGCCATCAATGAGGGGATAATTAGGTATAATAGAAAGAGGAGGTGCCCCACAGTGAACCACCACAACACTCTTATAATAACCTCCTTTCTTTCTTTCTGTTTTGAATTTAATTTTACTTTAAGTTTCTGGGATACATGTGCAGAACATGTAGATTTGTTATATAGGCATACATGTGCCATGGTGGTTTGCTGCACCTATCAACCTGTCATCTAGGTTTTAAGCCCCGCATGCATTAGGTATTTGTCCTAATGCTCTCCCTCTCCTTGCTCCCCACCCCTCAACAGGCCCCAGTGTGTGATGTTCCCCTCCCTGTGTCCATGTGTTCTCATTGTTCAGCTCCCACTTATGAGTGAGAACATGCAGTGTTTGGTTTTCCATTCCTGTGTTAGTTTGCTGAGAATGATGGTTTCCAGCTTCATCCATGTCCCTCCAAAGGAAAGGAACTCATTCTTTTTTATAGCTGCGTAGTATTCCATGGTATATATGTACCATATTTTCTTTATCCAGTGTATCATTGATGGGCATTTGGGTTGGTTCAAAGTCTTTGCTATTGTAAATAGTGCTGCAATGAACATAGCATGCATGAGTCTTTAGAGTAGAATGATTTATAATCCTTTGGGTATATACCCAATAATGGGATTGCCGGGTCAAATGGTATTTCTGATTCTGGACCCTTGAGGAATCACCATACTGTCTAACCTCCTTTCTTTCTTAAGGTGACTAGTGACGATGTGTCCTGTACAATTAAGAAATCCAAGTATGACAGCGACCTACCTCCCAGACCTGGGATTACTGTAGCAACACTACTAGTGATCAAATACATTGTCCAAGCAGGAAGTCTAGTAATAGAAATTCTAAGCAAGCAGTTAGATTTCTCTTCCAATCTATCCGCTGCCATGAGTTAATCGCGTGACCCTGAGCTCCAATCCCTTCATTTGTCAAGCAAAGGGCTCTTCCCAGCTATAAAATTCTGTGATTTTATCATAATTGATCAATTAAGCCCAAATAGTCCCTCCAACAGACAGCCTCAAAGATGCACTTTAGAAAAATCATTGAGTGGGTAAATCGTGTGCCCTTAAGTGAGAGTTTATTATCTAACTCTCTGGGAAGCAGACCAGAATTTTCCTCCCAAATGTGAGATTTACTTTAAGCTTAAGTTATTTTTAAAAGGTAGACAAAACCCATGATATCATCCCTCTATTAATTTGTAGAAGTGAAAAGAGATTCCTACCAGTTCTGAGCCTTAGATAAATACACAAGAATAATAATAACCTTAGCAGGAAGGTATTGAATGTTAGACAGTTACCAAAGGCAAACGTTATTTGTTCCACGGGAGCTCCTCGACTGGGTCTTTTGATTCTGTGTGTAAGCTGCTAGAGCAGGCAATTACCGTTCTTTTTCTATTCTGGGCCTTAAAATACCTTAGAATTCTTTCTATTGTGGTCCAATGGTTAGGAGGAAGGCTCCAGCCCCAGTGTGGGAAAGATTCCATGTGACAGTTCTTAAATGAAAATCCCAGGCATGTGGCAGGTGGGCAGAGGGGAGGAGAAGAAGGCTCTTCATTCACTCAGTCTGCCCACCATCACCACGTCCCCACTGAGCCATGGTGCCTGGGGTCCATAGAACTCCCCGTGGGGCTCTCAGAGTCAGTAGGAGGGACACACAGTTAAGCAAATTATTTCAATGCAGTATAATGGTTTCTGTAAAATACACATTCAATAACAAGGGAACGATTGAGTACATTATAGTCGGTCTACAGAATGGAGGATTATGCATCAATTAAATGCCGTGTTTTGGAAGAATATTTAATATGGCTTGGTTTTTTTTCACTGACTTTGCTGTTAAGTCAAAGGCAAAGAAAAAAGCAGCCTGCAAAGTTCTATACAGTATGGCTGGGCGCAGTGGCTCACGCCTGTAATCCCAGCACTTTGGGAGGCCGAGGCAAGTGGATCATCTGAGGTCGGGAGTTCGAGATCAGCCTGGCCAAAATGGTGAAACCCTGTCTCTTTTTAAAATACAAAAAATTAGCCGAGTATGGTCGTATATGCCTGTATTCCCAGCTACTTGGGAGGCTGAGGGAGGAGAATCACTTGAACCCGGGAGGTGGAGGTTGCAGGGAGCTGAGATTGCACCAATGCACTCCAGCCTGGGCAACAGGGTGAGACTCCATCTAAAAAAAAAAATAAAAAATGCTATTCAGTATGAATCCTACAATATGTAAAATATATTATGTATGCATATATACATATGCATATACACACATAGAACATATACTTCTCTATCATTTACATATATGTATATAAATATGTGTCTGTGTATATATATAATATATACAGAGAACCACAGTAATGTAGGATAAACATTATATCCCACAATATAAAGGATAAACATTTATCCACATAAAAGGATAAACATAATAGCAAGTAGTTATTGAACTCTTAATACATTCCTTAATATACTCGGGATACTCTCCTACTCTCTTTATGTTCTATATGCCATTTAAGTCCTAAATTTATTTTACACAAAATTACATATGCAAAAGTGTGGCTCTAACATGTACAATGTAAACAACAAAAATAAATAGGGCCAGGCATGGTGGCTCACATCTGTAATCCTAGCACTTTGGGAGGCAAAGCAGGAGGATAACTTGAGGTCAGGAGTTCAAGACTAGCCTGGGCAACATAGGGAGATACTGTCTTTACCAAAAATAAGATAAAATAAAATAAAAAGTTGGCAGGGCAGTCACCATGGCTCAGGCCTGTAATCCCAGCACTTTGGGAGGTTGAGGTGGGTGGACCACCTGAGGTCAGGAGTTCAAGACCAGCCTGGCCAACATGGTGAAACCCCATCTCTACTAAAAATACAAAAATTAGCCAGGTGCAATGGCGCATGCCTGTAATCCCAGCTACTTAGGAGGTTGAGGCAGGAGAATGGCTTGAAGTTGGGAGGTAGAAGTTGCAGTGAGCCAAGATTGTGCCACTGTACTACAGCCTGGGTGAAGAGAGTGAAAAAAAAAAATTAGCCAGGCGTGGTGACAAACTAACACAGGAACAGAAAACCAAACACCGCATGTTCTCACTCATAAGTGGGAGTTGAACAATGAGAACACGTGGACACAGGGAGGGGAACATCACACTCTGGGGCCTGTCTGGGGGTGGGGGGCAAAGGGAGGGAGAGCATTAGGACAAATACCTAATGCATCCACTTTTATCATTTAAATGTATTCATTTTTATAGTGTCGCTCATGATCCCAGTATCTATAGTCTTTGTAGATCTGATTCTATACTTTGTTGTTTCTGTTGGCTCTTGCTCCTAGTGACTTGTTTTCTCTAGAGATGTGTTTGTTTATTCCAGGGTCCAAGGAAATATACCTGTGTGAGTTTGCTTTAACCTAACATTTTCAGTTGAAGTTTTCCAGGACACGTATGTGGTATGAATTCTGGCCCAACTCCTCATTATATATTTGTCATTAGGGATTCTCAGAGACCACTTTCTTTGTTCAGTCACTCAACTCAGACCTAAGAAAAAGACCGACAATTTTTCCCACACTTATCTCTATAGAACAGGATTTTCATTTAATGTATTCACAGAGGGGTTCATCCCTCTAGGGCCCCATCTCTACAACAAGGCTTCTGACCTGCCATTCAGTCATGTCGGTATTCCAGAATTTGTTTACATTTTTGTGTGTATGTTTCACTAACACCCTTGATAGACAAACATTCATCCTCAGGGAAAAAGCCAGCTTTAAAAACTATGTATCATTCTTGTATCATTCTTTCTTTCTTTCTTTTTATTTATTTATTTTTTGTTTTTGAGATGGAGTCTTGCTCTGTTGCCCAGGCTGGAGTGCAGTAGCACGATCTTGGCTCACTGCAACCTCCACCTCCTGGGTTCAAGCGATTCTCCTGCCTCAGCCTCCCGAGTAGTTGGGAATACAGGTGCCCGCCACCACGCCCGGCTAATTTTTGTATCTTTAGTAGAGACGGGGTTTCACCACGTTGGCCAGGCTGGTCTCGAACTCCAGACCTCGTGATCCCGCCATCTCGGCCTCCCAAAGTGCTGGGATTACAAGGGTGAGCTACCGCACCTGGCCATCATTCTTTATTATTGTTTTTCACTTTCAACTTGTATTTAAGCTCAGCATACTTAAAATATGCTTTAAATATGTTGTTCAGCATTTTTAGGTGTTCTATATTAGGTGATGTGTGTGTATGTGTGTGTGTGTGTGTGTGTGTGTACTTGGTCTGATATATAGCTTTAAGTAAAAGTTTGCCCATAGTTTTTTTTTCTAAATTTACTATAAAATAATGCTAATAAGCACAGCAAATATCAGTAGTGGTTTAATTTTGAAAGTACTAATGAGTTATTTTTTCTTTATGTTCATTTATATTTTCAGAAATTTAAAGAGGATCATTTGTTATTTTTATAATTAGAAAAAATTTATGAAAGAAACATATGGCAAGGAATTACATGGTGTAAAGGCAGCAAAACAGGAAGTTAACAATAAAGGAATGAGATGAGAGAATTCTTCAAAAAGGAGGGAATTGTTGAGCTAATTATAAAATTCTTACCTGAATTCTGTTAAATATACAATTAAATTTCTAATAAATTATACCTCAAAGAAGTATACGTTAAATTTTTTGTTAAAGGTAATTTGAAGTGTACTTCCCTTACTTGTAATGAATATAACCTTGACTAAATCTGACTTCATACAATTTTTGCAAAACTTAAATGAGATAATAGTTGAAAAATGCTAGCTTAGATGAAATACACAGTTTTGAAATTTTTAGTAGCTTTATATTATAGCAATAAGACTTAAGTAATGAAATGAAAAAGCTGCTGGTTATTAAATTGCTGATTGTATCGGAGTCAAATGGCATACACTTTTGTTTGAAATTCAGGTGCAGACTTGCAATATAAGAGAGTACACTTTCCTATATTCCAGTGAACAGTATCCTAATCACCGTCAATAGCATTTGTCAAGCACATGATTTGGGTGTCAGCATTGTGCTAAGAGGCAAAGGTTATATAAGGAAGTATTTACCCTTGAATTTCAAATAATTGTTATGGGGATATGAAAATATAGACAATCCCATTATGGGCTCAGAATTTAATTTTTCCTCACATTTATTTTTTTCCCCACAACACTTTCTCGGCCTATCCAGTAATGCCTTGATGTTACTCCGATTATCCTGATGCACACACTACATGAAATATTATCTCATCTGTAGGCTCATTTATCTCACTAACAGCAGTTATACTAATAATTTTTTTTTTTTTTTTTGAGACGGAGTCTGGCTCTGTCACCCAGGCTGGAGTGCAATGGCGCGATCTCAGCTCACTATAAGCTCCGCCTCCCGAGTTCACGCCATTCTCCCGCCTCAGCCTCCCGAGTAGCTGGGACTACAGGCGCCCACCACCACACCCGGCTAATTTTGTTTTTGTATTTTTAGTGGAGACGGGGCTTCACCGTGTTAGCCAGGATGGTCTCAATCTCCTGACCTCGTGATCCGCCCACCTCGGCCTCCCAAAGTGACTAAGAATTTTTATAATCTGAGAAGCCTTTGCTTCAAAACAAAAAGTTCTAACAATTGAACAAACATCTACCAATTTAGAGTGATTTTACAGCTGTCCACCTCCTTACCACACATTCAAAGAGCCAACCTACATGAAAACCTAAACGAAAAAGGAAAGAATCGAACCTCCAGAAATGGTTTCAAGCCAATCCCATAACCTCTATGACCTTCTCAATAAGATATTAGTAAAATCATTACACATACAATATAGAAACAATTAAGTAAAAAACAGTTGGCCGGGCGCGGTGGCTCACGCCTGTAATCCCAGCACTTTGGGAGGCTGAGGCGGGTGGATCACGAGGTCAGGAGATCGAGACCATCCTGGCTAACACAGTGAAACCCCGTCTCTACTAAAAATACAAAAAATTAGCTGGGCGTGGTGGCGGGTGCCTGTAGTCCCAGCTACTCAGGAGGTGGAGGCAGGAGAATGGCGTGAACCTGGGAGGCGGAGCTTGCAGTGAGCCAAGATCCCACCACTGCACTCCAGCCTGGGCGACAGAGCGAGACTCTGTCTCAAAAAAAAAAAAAAAAAGAGTTGAGCTATATAATCTTTAAATATCTTGTAACTCAAAGTCTTTGACTCCAGCCCAAGAAGCTCTGGATATAAGAACGTTCACCTTTATGTTAGGTGACATTCTTTGTTGCCATGGTAGTAAAGGTAGAAGAGCCTGTTTTATAAGTTTCTATATAATTCCCAGCGATGTGTCATATGAAAAGTAGGTGCTGATACAAAAATTAAGAATAAACAACAACAAACCTCAAATCATTGAGATAAGAAATACAGAGTTATTACATTTAGCTGAGAATTCATGTCATATTTAATTTTTACTGCAGCTTTTTCTTCTCAATGGATCCAAATTAGGTTAAGGAGTTAAATGGATGTTTTCTGAGAATCCACTATCCCAGCCCGCTACGTGATTATTTTTTCATTGTATTCATCACCGTCTGATATGCTGTGTATGTTTCCTTGTTTATTCTCTCTCTCCCCTGTTAGAATCCTAGCTCTATATGGCAGAGATTTTTGCCTGGTGTTTTCAACATGGTACCTTCCATCCCTAGAACTTTGCCTGACACACATCAAGCACTTAATGATTATTTGTTGAAGGAATGAATTATTCTTCTATTTAAGAATGAGAGAGGGGACAGGCACGGTGACTCATGCCTCTAATCCCAGCACTTTGGGAGGCCGAGGCGGGTGGATCACCTGAGGTCAGGAGTTCGAGACCAGCCTGGCCAACATGGCTAAACCCAGTCTCTACTAAAAGTACAAAAATTAGCTGGACATGGTGGCGGGCGCCTATAATCCCAGCTACTCACGAAACTGAGGCAGGAAAATCACTTGAATCCTGGAGGCAGAGGTTGCAGTGAGCCGAGATTACACCACTGCACCCCAGCCTGGGCAACAGAGTGAGACTCTGTCTCAAACAAACAAACAAACAAACAAAAAAAGAATGAGAGAGAAAGCAGTCTCAGGGCTAATATGGCTAATATGGCTAGGAAGCAGACATCAAAGAGTTTAAAGTATCCTGTAACAGTAGTTCTCGAACTTCATCGCCTGTAAGGCTTGTTAAACCACAGGTTGCAGAGTTTTAGTCTCAGCATTCCTAATCTAGAAGGGAGTGAGCAGGGCATAAATATTTACATTCTAGGGCCGGACACGGTGGCATATGCCTGCAATCCCAGCACTGTGGGAGGCTGAGGCAGGAGGATTACTTGAGGTCAGGAGTTTGAGACCAGCCTAACCAACATGGTGAAACCCTGTCTCTACTTAAAATACAAAAAAAAAAAAAAAAAAAAAAAAATTAGCTGGGTGTGGTAGCACGTGCCTGTAATGTCAGCTACTCAGGAGGCTGAGGCACGAGAATTACTTGAACCTGGGAGGCGGAGGTTGCAGCCAGCCAAGATCGCACCACTGCACTCAAACCTGGGTAACAGACCAAGACTCTGTCTTAAAAACAAAAATGGAATTTCCATTTTAACAGGTTCCCCAGTGATGCTGATGTTGATATTCCTGGTTCTGGGGCTGCACTTTGAGAACCTCTGCTCTTTTATGTTTGTTTGTTTTGTTTTGTTTTTTAAAGGATGCCCTTTTGTATAAATGGGTCTCTACTCTCACCCCTATAATCCCAGTACCACATCCAGAGTGAACTTATCTAGAACTAATTACCTATTGCAATTTGAAAACGAAGATCACTACTATCAGTTCAATTAAATTAATCACATGTTATTATTACTGCATGATGGGGAGAGTAAGGAAGAGAAAAGAGTCCAGGACATAATTTTGGAGATGGGGTAATAGAGCCCAGGAAAGTCAAGAGACTTGTTCAAGGTCCACAGCTCATGGCCAATATAGTCTGAAATTTTCACTATATAAAATTGGCATGAAATATGCCAAATCTACATTTAGAACGTTTGTTTCTGATTGCCATAGAGAAGATAGAACTAAATTCCAAGGAGAAATGATACTTAAGAGATCTAAACACTAGAGGAATGTGTCTCTTTTTAAATTTTTATTTTTCTGAAAGCAAGATACACTACTGTGCAATGGAGGAAAAAAATTTAGAAACAATAAAAGTATTTATGATAATGAGAGAGAAACCCATTAAGAATTTTATTAGATAAGAATGACAAAATTATCTTTCCCTGTTTTCATTTTAGAATCACTGAACATTTGTGTTTCCATAATAAAAATAGCAATGAAAAGAAAATTGGACACAGAGCATTACCCTTTTCCCTCTGCGGGATGGAGGATGATGATTTTATATTCCTGGAAAGATGAGGAAGGCCTACCACGGGTTTAATTAATGCAGAAAAAGAGCAAGGCTTAAGGTAGCATCCTGCAACTGAGTTCTCCATGTTGCATAGTAGTTATACATACGCTTGGGCTCTGCATTTGGACTATGGGATTTTTTAATATTGCCTCTGCCACCTACAATACTTCGGACCAGGTACTTAATATTTCCATCCTTCAGATAATCCTTTTTTTTTTTTGAGACAGAGTCTTGCTCTGTTGCCCAGGCTGAAGTGCCGTGGTGCAACTGTATCTCACTGCAGCCTCAAACTATCAGGCTCAAGTGATCCTCCCACTTCAGCCTCCCGAGTAGCTGGGACTAGAGTTGCACACCACCATACCGAGCTAATTTTAAAAAAAAATTATTTTGTAGGGACAGGGTCTTACTATATTGCCCAGGCTGGTCTGGAACTCCTGGGCTCAAGTGATCTTCCCGCCTCGGCCTCCCAAAGTGCTGGGATTACAAGTGTGAGCCACCGTGCTCTGCCAAGATAATCCATTCTTTAGAAGATGGTGAGGAATTATTCAATGTCAGCTGAGTTTATCTGTCCTTGGCATAAAATGGCATGAATTCAACCACATCGTGGGAAAGTGATCCACCCATTTGAAAGGATTCTGTTCAATAATGTATCTATCTAGTCTCTCACTATAAATTCTGTGCTGGGCACTCTGCATTGATCTCATTTTGTGACATGAAATAGACCTGACTCAGCCACCTGCTGCAGTCTTTGTCGCTGTTGCCATGGGGAGAGGATCCTGCTGATTGGGCAGAAACTATAGTTTTGAAAGACTGCTGGAAGTAATGTGTTTAATGAAAAAACAAATGAACAGCAAATTTAAGAAGAGAAATACAAAGAAGGAAAAAATGGCCTGTGAAAGAAAAGAAAATTAAAAATAACCTTTTTCCTTTTCCTTTTTTTTTTTTGAGACTGAGTCTCGCTCTGTCACGCAGGCTGGAGTGCAGTGGCACAATCTCTGCTTGCTGCAACCTCCGCCTCCCCGGTTTAAGCGATTGTTCTGCCTCAGCTTCCTGAGTAGCTGGGATTACAGATACCCGCCACCATGCCTGGCTATTTTTTGTATTTTTAGTAGAGACGGGGTTTCACCATATTGGCCAGGCTGATCTTGAACTCCTGACCTCATGATTCGCCCCTCGGCCTCCCAAAGTGCTGGGATTACAGGCATGAGCCACCAGGCTCAGCCGAAAATAACCTTTTTTTTATACTTGATCTTAGCCAAAAGGCCAAGAAGCAATATAACCTCTTTTTTTAAAGTAAAACTAAGAATATTTCAATAATTTAAATTGCACAGGGTTGGTCTTAGGTGAGCCTAAGAGGAAACTGGGTGCATGCGGCCTCTTCCTCTTCCCCTTTCCTCTAAACTTATTATAGTTGATATGCAGTGGCAGTTGTTAGTTATTGGTTCACTTGTTTGGCTAAAGACAAACAGAAGTGTTCTGAGCGTGGCTTCCTGGGGGGATACTGTTGGAAGTGCAGGACTGGAGACCCGAAGTGTGTTGGCTCCTTAGTCTGGCCCCAGAGAAAAAGTGGATGCAAGAGAGGGATGGAAGTTATGGTAAAAATCTAGATGACCAATAGATATGACACTTTATGAGATTTAAGAGACAAATAGCTATATTAGGTTGGCACAAAAGTAATTTTGGCTGGGGTACGGTGGCTCACACCTGTAATCCCAGCACTTTGGGAGGCCGAAGCGGGTGGATCACCTGAGGTCAGGAGTTAGAGACCAGCCTGGCCAATATGGTGAAACCCCGTCTCTACTAATAATACAAAAATTAGCTGGGTGTGGTGGTGGGTGCCTGTAATCCCAGCTATTCGGGAGGCTGAGGCAGGAGAATCTCTTGCATCCGGGAAGGGGAGGTTGCCGTGAGCCAAGATAGCGCCATTGCATTCCGGCCTGGGTGACAGAGCGAGACTCCATCTCAAAAAAAACAACATAAAAAGTAAAGCAATTGCGGTTTTAGCAAAAACCAAAATTACTTTTGCACCAACCTAATACTTTGGGTGCCAGGTTTCACAATACGACGTGCCTCTGGGGGAAAGATGTTCCTCTTCTACTCTGCCACAGACCATGGAGAACCCCGGCACCTGGGCTGAAGAGGTGCCTGCACCCAGCTGAGGAGCAGGAGGAACTTTTGCATATAGCGGGGCACTTAATGTTTACGTTTATTATTTTAAAAAAGTATTCATCGGTAACATGTTTACTCCAATTCAGGACTGCCTTTGTGTCCACTTTTAGTTTATTCTTCTGTAGTTGTTCCCACAAAGGAGCACAGCGTTTTTTTTTTTCTGAAATGAAAAAAAAAGTGTGGCTCCACATTTTCTAAATCAGCAATTCAAGAACATGAGTTAAACAACAGTTGAACTGTCGCAACGTTGGAGGAGAGTACAGGAGGAGAAAGAAAGTAAAAGAGAGAGAGAGAGAAAGAGAGAGAGAGAGAAGGAAAGAAAGAGGAAGGAAGGGAAAGAAGAGAAAGAACGAAGAAGGAAGGAAAGAGGGAAGGAAGGAAGGCGGGAGGGAGGGAAGTAGGAGGGAAAGGAGGAAGAAGGAAAGAAGGAGAAAGACATAAAGAGAAAGAAAGAAGAAAGAAAGGAAGGAAGGAAGGAAGGAAGGAAGGAAGGAAGGAAGGAAGAAAGAAAGAAAGAAAGAAAGAAAGAAAGAAAGAAAGAAAGAAAGAAAGAAAAAAAGAAAGGAAGGAAGAGACCCAGAGAGAGAGGGAAAGAAAGAAAGAGAGACAAAGAAAGGAAGGAAGGGAGAGAGAGGAAGAAAGAAAGAGAAAGAAAGAAAGACAACTAATATTAAGGATGAGTTATTTGCCTCCAGAATCTTTCAGAATGAACTTCCAGCTTTTAGACAACCATTCTGTCTCATTTGGAACAGTTTCTTAAGATTTCTTTTTGAAAAATTCTAATTGGACTATAGTAATAACTAGAATCTTGAGCACTTAACTACGAACCAGACACTATTCTGAGTCCCTTCATCTGTTTAATCCTATGAGTGGCATGCTGTTTTTAATTCCATTTTATAGGTGAGAAAAGTGGGATTGGAATGACCGAATAATTTGTCCAGGTTCTCAAACTACAGAGAATAGAACCCGGATTTGAATGAGAATGTTAGGTACACAGCACCTTATTTTAAACTTCTAGGAATGTAATATCACTCTTCCCTGCTCAAACACATTCAGTTGCTTCCCATTACTTATGCTTTCTTCTATCTAAAATTCTTAGCGGAGTATTATTATTACTATAATTATTATTTGAAATGGCATTTTACTTTGTCGTCCAGGCTGGAGTGCAGTGGTGCAATCTCCACTCTCTGCAACCTCCACCTCCTGGGTTCAAGCAATTCTGCTGCCTCAGCCTCCAGAGTAGCTGGGATTACAGGCACTCGCTACCACACCTGGCTAATTTTTGTATTTTTAGTAGAGACGGGGTTTTACCATGTTGGCTGCTCTGGTCTCGAACTCCTGACCTCAAGTGATCCACCTGCCTTGGCCTCCCAAAGTGCTGGGATTACAGGCATGAGCCACCACACCCGGCCCTTTAACTGATTATCTAAATCAGAGTTTCTAAGTGGTCTTCTGCTTAACTCAGCACAGCCTGCCCAGCTCCCTTTCCCAAGAAGAATCTAGAAAATCTATGGTGGGGAAATGTCAGGATGGGGAAAAAAGCCTTAAGAAATTGCTGGAAAGCAGAGGGCTGTTTTCAGCCGAGATCACCTGTGAGAGAAGGGGAAGGACTGAGAGCTGCTCTTGAGGCCGGTGCAGAGTGTCCTGAAACTAAGAATTGAAGTTCTGGTCTTGCTTCTCTCTTCTCTTCAATCTGGGCAGCAGGTGTCCTCTGGGAGAGCATCAGGCAGGATTAAGCGAGGAAATCCTCACACCGTGGATGCAGGCTTGACAAACGCAAGGAGGACCCCACCGCTAACACGGCCCATAGAGGAATCCCCACTGGACACCAATGGCCAGATCACAGCACCCCTGCTGTGCTCAGCTTTTTGTCTGGAGATTGCGCCAGAAGAGTTTGGCTCAACTTAAATTATTCATGAATTAGAATTTTATTGTAATAACTTATGTTTTATCTATCCATCTATCAATTTATGTCAGTACATATTCACAGATATTTACTTTATTCTATAGATTAGAATACATCATTAGTATTATTGATATTATTATTTTGTTGCTCAAATTGCCCCAGATTTGCTTATTAGGAGCTTCTTCAAGTTGTCTTCTGTGCTTTTTTTTACCCCGTGGCGACGGGGGAAAACATTTTTGTATGTTTTAGTACAGACAGCGTTTCACCATGTTGGCCAGCCTGGTCTCGAACTCCTAACCTCAAGTGAGTCTCCCAAAGTGCTGAGATTACAGATGTGAACAACTGTGCCCAGCCTTAATCAGCAATTTTTATTTTATTTATTTTACTTTTTTTTTTTTTAAGAGACAGGGTCTCATTCTGTTGTCCAGGCTTGAGTGCAGTGGCAGAATCATAGGCTCATGCAACCTCTAACTCCCGGGCTCAAGTGATTCTCCCATCTCACCCTCCGGAGTAGCTGGGGCTACAGATGTGTGCCACCATGCTTGGCTAATTTTTAAAATTTTCAAAGAGGGAGAGTCTCCCTGTTTCCCAGGCTGCTCCTGAACTCCTGGCTTCAAGCAATCCTCCTGCTTCAGCCTCCTGAAGTGCTGGGATTACAGGCATGAGCCACTGCACCCAGTCTTCTGTGTTTCGTTGATGTGCTGTCACATTCTACATTTTCTTGGACATCTCCTTACTTTCTGGCATCACAAAATGTTCCGAGCTCGTATTATTACTTTTCTTGCCCCAGTCTTGGAATCAACCATTTTCCCAAGAAGCTCTGTTTTTTGTTTTGTTTTGTTTTTTGACAATAATCCATAGAAAACAAGATCTGAATGCTAGGTATAGAAAAAGCATTTTGTAACACGTGGAAAAATAGAGAAAAAAAAATCAGATGAGGGCAGTGTGTCCTCTAAGTTTAGCACAGTGTACTCACTAGACACCCAGCAAGTGTTTGCTGTTAGTGTGGCTAGACTGGTAACCAAATATAGTCAATGACAAAAATGCTTCATCTAGACAGTGTGGGCAGAGTGACCCACTAGCTCTGCTTACCAGGTACTGAGGAGTTTCTTGGGACACAGGACTTTTAGTATGAAAACCGAGAAAGTCCCAGGCAATCTGGGATGAGTTGGTCACCCTAGTATGGAATAGGGTCGGTGAGGAAGGGAAGGAATCAATGTTAGCTGCATTCAGCAGAGGAGGCTTCTGGAGGGCGGGAAGCATTGCTTGTGCGGCTCTCTGAGACATCCGGAGTTGCTAAGAATCCCTTTCTCTGCCCCTTAGCCATCTCAGATGCTGTCATTCTCCGTGAGTAGCATTTGCAGCGTGGATCTCATCCACAGCTTCTGATTCTCTGCCCTCTCCTCACTGAGCTGTAAATAATAACTTTGAACCTTTCAACACTGCTCAGATAAGCTGTGATGGGAAACACGGTCTGTGCCAATGGACCACATGGTTCTGCCAATGACAGCATGTTGGAGCAGGAGGTGGGAAGTCCAGATGTACAATTACTACTGGCTTCCAACAGCATCCCATCCGGGGTTTACAGAAGCGCAACTAAATCAACAAAGGTTTTGTTTCAAGCATCGCCGGTCACAGCTGCTGTGGCATCTCAGTTTTTCCTATCAAATATTTCCCACAAGGGCTGAGTGGAAGGCTGAAGGATCAGAGGAAGAAAGGTTTAGAGATGAACGCATCTTAGGCTTGAGCAGAAACTCAGTCAAACATCTTGTTAAATCCCCTGCCCTTATGGACAACTATATTATTGCCCCATTCTGCAGATTCAGTAACTGAGGCTGTGGAATCGTTAATGGTTATGCCCAAACTGCAGCATGATATCTGCTAGAGAAGAGATGAGAAAACTCTTTCCTCTAAGAATAGTGCTCATTTTCCCACACCAACACTTCCTCAATTATGTTCCTAAAATCCACGTAATGTGCATAATGAGAATGTCCTCATTAAAAAAAATGTTTACTGAATCTAGATTTCCCCATCTTATTTGCACATGAAGTTCTTTCTTCACCAGATTCCTATTATGAGACCACAGAGCGCTGAGTCTAAGAAAGTCGTCACGGGTGGGAAATTTGAGGTTTTTTAAAAAAAGAAGTGAAAAATCACGGACATGGTAGAAGTACTAAAATATTATAACCACTGATGAGGGAATTGTTGGGGTTGATAACTCTGTAGGACTGATACAACATAAAGGCATTTTGGTTGGCTGAGCTATGGTTTACTTTAGACCACTAAATACTGCCCCCTTCTTTCAGTGTGGCAGTTTCAGCGGTATTTGTTTCAATCCTATTTTTCAGCCAGTAGATGAAGGATAGCAGTCATATAAAGGCTTTCATTAAGAGATTTCAGACTTGGCGCAGTGTAATCCCAGCACTTTGGGAGGCCAAGGTGGGTGGATTGCTTGATCTCAGAAGTTCGAGACCAGACTGGGCAACATGGTGAAACCCTGTCTCTAAAAAGAAAAAAAAGCAAAATTTAACCAAGCATAGTTGTGTGTGCCTGTAGTCCCTGCTACTCAGGAGGCTGAGGTGGGAAGGTAGCTTGAGTCTGGGAGGTTGAGGCTGCCGTGAGCCACCATCATGTCACTGCACTCCAGCCTGGGCAACATAGCAAGACCCTGTCTCAGAAAAAGATTTTTAGAGACTCTGAGCACAAACAGTGCTACTTTGGGGTTCAGGTGACCCCAAAGTGTGTGAGGCAGAGTCACTAAGATAGTCAATCTCTCCATCTTGACACAGTCTTTAGTGCGGGGCTGGTGCTCTGAGAATTTGTAGTTTTGGAAGCATTAGGAGATAGCACCTCTGACAAATACATTGACATTTTTGTATGATAAACTCCTGCCTGTCAGTAATAAAAAGAGAGCAACCCCATTTTTTTTTAAATGGAGAGTTGCTGTGAAAAGGATATTTGTAGAATGGGAAGCCACCAAGGTTTTGACCATAAGATGAGAGCCCAAGTTTATTGGTAATTAGAAATAAGACAAATGCTCACGGCTATAATCCCAGCACTTTGGGAGGCTGAGGTGGGCGGATCAAGAGGTCAGAATTCGAGACCAGCCTGATCAACATGGTGAAACCCCGTCTCTACTAAAAATACAAAAATTAGCCGGGTGTGATGGCACGCACCCATAGTCCCAGCTACTCGGGAGTCTGAGACAGAAGAATCGCTTGAACCTGGGAGGCGGAGGTTGCAGTGAGCTGAGATCACTTCACTGCACTCCAGCCTGGGCAACATAGCAACACAGCGAGACTCCGTCTCAAAAAAATAAAAATTAAAATTAAAAAAAAGACAAATGCAAATTCAAACCACAGTGAGCTACTTCTTCATGCTTACTGAACGAGGTGACAGAGAGCGGGTGGGGACTTAGGGCTATGGGAGACCACATGCTCCACTGGTGGGAGGGTGGACTGGTACCACCATTGTGGTATTACTCATACAAATTATATATATGCATACACATGACTCAGCAATTCCTTGCCTGGTATCTATCTCAGGGTCCATAATGTGATTTGTACAAGGAAGTTTTCTGCATTATGGTTTACGGTGGGGAAGTTGGAGGCAAACTGGGAATTCATTACTAGAAGTGGAGAGGCAGGGATAGGCATGGGTCATATAGTTTGGATGCTTGTCCCCTCCAAATCTCCTGCTGAAATATGATCCCCAGTGTTAGAGGCGGGGCCTGGTGGGAGGTGATGGGATCATGTATTAATCCATTCTCACACTGCTATAAAGATACTACCTGAGACTGGGTAATTTATAAATAAAAGAGGTTTAATTGACTCACAGTTCAGCATGGCTGGGGAGGCCTCAGGAAACTTACAATCATGACAGAAGGGGAATCAGGCTCCCACTTCATAAGGTGGCAGGAGAGAGTATGAGCATAGGAGAAACTTGCCAGACACTTACAAAACCATCAGATCTCGTGAGAACTCACTCACTATCATGAGAACAGCATGGGGAAAACCACCCCCATGATCCTGTCACCTCCCACCAGGTCTCTTCCTCAACACCTGGCAATTACAATCCAAGATGAGATTTGAGTGGGGACACAAAGCCTACCCATATCAGATCATGAGTGTGGATCCCTCATGAATGGCTTAGCACCATCCTTTGGTGATAAGTGAGTTCTTGCTCAGTTAGTTCATGTGAGATCTGGTTGTTTAACAGAGTCTGGAACCTCCCTCTTCTCCCTCTCTTGCTATCTCTCTTGCCACATGTTATGCCAGCTCCCTCTATATTTTCTGCCATGTTTGGAAGCTTCTTGATGCCTCACCAGGAGCAGATACTCGTGCCATGGTTCTTGTACAGCCTGCAGAACCATGAGCCAAATAAACCTATTTTCTTTATAAATTATCCAGCTCCAGGTATTTCTTCATAACAATGCAAGGACACAATGCAAGACTAACACAAGGGGTAATGTTCAGCTGATAGGCATGATACAGCCACACTGGTTGTTGAAATAGTGAAACAGTGTCCTCATGTGGGTTGATAAATAGCTGCTTCCTGCCTCTCCATCTCCCCTGCAAACCTACCCTAACCTTGCCTGATACAGCAATTTAAGACTAAATTCTGAATTTCAGGAGCCTCTGGGACCGAGCTCCAGCCAAGCATTGAGGCAACCTCCTCATTAGGACATGCCTGTGTTGTTCAAGGGTTAAATATTTTGTACATGTGTGGAGGGGTCAGCCACATGGTATAAATTTATACCATGGGATACTAGGCAGTCGTTAGAAGCAATGGCTGTAGATACAAGCTTATATCTTAAAAAACTAGTTCTTATGCAAGTAAATTGTTCTAGATCAATGTCATTTACAGAAATTAAAAATTGCATGCACACAAAGCTAAAATGTGCATTTTGTGAGAACATATTCAAAAGGTGAGACACGCAAACGATACATTAAAATGATAGCTTAGGGAAGAAAAGAGAACTTGGGTGAGTAATGGCAATTAAATTGAGTGAATGAATGAATAAATGAATTAATGAATGAATAAAAACAAGATGGGCCATGCCCAAGTCCAGAGGGCATACATGAAGTAAGGAGTATGGCCAACTCAATCCTCTTCCCCTGGAGTTCAAAGTGAGAAAGTATTAGCTAAAACACAACACCATGGACCAGGCACTGTTGAAAGGACTTTGCATATAGTAACTCATTTGATCCTGACAACATTCCCAAGCCTTTCCAGGTCCTATTTGCCTTTGGATGCAGTCCTGGCCATTTTCCTCTCTGTGCTGTATCCTAGCAGTGTTAACATTGTTCCAGTGGCTTCCAGAGCAGCCAACATTGACCAACCAGAGCAGCAGAAGAAAAAGGTGGGAGAGTGGTCCTGCAGCTGGTTGGTAAGCCATCTAAAGGCGTGCACTGGGGACTATGTTTCATAGTGCTGCCATCAGATATACCACCGATTTAGTGGCTTAAATCAATGTGAATGTATTATTGACAGTTCTGTAGGTCAGAAAATTGAAATTGGTTCCACTGTGCTAGAATCAAGGTGTCAAGGGGACCATATTCCTCTTTCTGGGGGCACTAGGGTTGCGGTCCCCAATTGCTTTGGAACCAGAGACCGAATTTGTGGAAGACAGTGTTTTCATGGACCACCAGCAGTTGGTAGGGGTGGTAGTTTCTGGATGATTCAAGCACATTAGATTATTGTGTACTTTATTTCTCTTATTCTATTATTACACTTTATTTTGATTATTACATTGTAATATATAGTGAAATAATTATACAACTCATCATCATGTAGAGTCAGTGGGAGCCCTGAGCTTGTTTTCCTGCAACTAGATGGTCCCATCTGGGGCTGATGGGAGACAGTGACAGATCATCAGGCATTAGATTCTCATAAGGAGCGTGCAACCTAGATCCCTCGCATGCGCAGTTCAATATAGGGCTCACGTTCCTGTGAGAATCTAATGCCACTGCTGATCTGACAGGAGGTGGAGCTCCGGAAGGAATGTGAGTGATGGGGTGCAGATGTAAATCCAGATGAAGCTTCAGTTGCTCGCCCTCCACTCACTTCCTGCTGTGCCGTCCGGTTCCTAACAGGCCATGGTCTGGGGATTGAGGACCCCTGCCCTAGGGGATCATCTATTTCCTTGCACTTTTCAGCTTCTAGAGGCTGCTCACATCACTTTTCTCAGTTCATAGCCCCTTTGTCTGTTTTCAAATCCAAGAACATTGCATCTCTCTGACAATTCTCCCATGATCACAGCTCCCTCTCTGACTCTTTTTTTTTTTTCAGATGGGGTCTTGCTCTGTTGCCCAAGCTGGAGTGCAGTGATGCTATCATAGCTCCCTGCAGCCTCAACACCCTGTGCTCAAGTGATCCTCCTTTTTCAGCCTCCCAAGTAGCTGGGAACTACAGGCACACACCATGATGCCCGGCTAATTTTTAAATTTTTCTTTTGTAGAGATGCAGTCTTGCTATGTTGCCCAGGCTGCTTTCAAACTCTTAGGCTGAAATGATCCTCCTGCCTCAGCTTCCCAAAGTTCTGGGATTACAAGCATGAGCCACTGTGCTCAGCCAGCCCCCCTCTCTGACTCTGACCTCAGCTGGAAAAGTTTCTTTTAAGGACTCATGTGATCAGGTTGAGCCCACCTGGGTAATCTGATATGATACCCTCATCTCAAAGTCCTTAACCTTAATCACATCAGCAAAGTCATTTTGTCCATGTAAGATAACATATTCACACGTTCTGGGGATTAGAAACATCTTTAGGGGGCCATTATTCTGCCCACCAAAGAAATGAACTGAAATATTTTGGGGTGAAATGATGCCAAAGGAGAAAGATGGAGTTCTTCCTGGGCAGGGTAGAAAAGAAGGGAATTTGCCGATGACGTTTGTGTCCATGTGACCTCATGTTTAACTCAAACATTGATGAAGTCTGCCAACATTTGAGTTACACTTAGAATACAGTCATTTGCAAAAGATCAAAAAAGATCCTGGAAAAGGAATAAGAGAATCAAAGGGGTTGAGGGAAGCAGTTTCCAGACTCAGATTAACGGCAGAGTGGGGAGGGTAGAGGCGGAGGGTGTGATGTGGGAGGGTTGAAGGGGGCAGTGTGAGGGTGGGGAGGAGTTGCAGGCTCCCCAGATGTACTGTGAAATGTGAAAATGAATGGGTGAAGAGAAGAAAAAAGCTGAAAAGTATGCATTTCCTTGTCTTTCATAAAATAAAGCTAAGATAGGCTAGGCACAGTGGTTCACACCTGTAATCCCAGCACTCTGGGAGACTGAAGCGGGTGGATCACCTGAGGTCAGGAGTTTGAGACCAGCCTGGCCAATATGGTGAAACCCCATCTCTACTAAAAATACAAAAAATTAGCCAGGTGTGCTGGCGGGCACCTGTAATCCCAGCCACTCAGGAGGCTGAACCCGGGAGGAGGAGGCTGAACCCGGGAGGAGGAGGCTGCAGTGAGCCGAGATGGTGCCATTGCACTCCAGCCTGGGCAACAAGAATGAAACTCCATCTCAAAAACAAAAACAAAAACAAAAACAAAACAAAAAAAGACCAGAAAGCTAAGATAACTAAGCTCTCCAATAAAAATAGCAAAAACAGCTATTTTTTATTAGAGAGCTTAGTTACGGAGAGATAATTTTGGTGTTAATGTTTTAAGGGAATTCCTAGCAGAATCAAAACTGCATGTTTGTCTTCCAAATGAGTGACAAAAATGAAAACCAGTAGAGCATTGCCCAGACATCAGAAGGCCAAATAGAAGATTCAATAGCAGACTATTAAACTACAGCATGAAATAGACTGACAGAGGCTGGATCCAGGAGGCACTTACACTAATGATTTGTACCTAATGGTGTAAATTCCACTGCCAAGAAACAAAGACTGTCACACTACACGACTGTATTTGTTTAACAAATTGCTGCTTGTGAGACATCTCGCTAAAGCTAAATGACCTCAACAGTCTGAAAGCAAAGTTGAGAAAGGCAATATTAATTTAAACAGAAAAGGTGACTTCTAGTATAGAAAATAGTAAAATAATATGTAAGGCAAAACTATTGACCATGACAAGCAGGAAAATTACTTATGATAAAAATCTATAATCAATAATATAATTTTGAGATTATCAAAGTTTTATTCTTTGATTCAATATAATAAATAAAATACAACCCATGGGAAAGACAAATCATAACTAGAAAATATATATATATTTTTTTGAGACAGAGTCTTGCTCTGTCGACCAGGCTGGAGGGCAGAGACGTGATCTTGGCTCACTGCAACCTCTGCCTCCCCGGTTCAAAGGATTCTCCTGCCTCAGCTCCCAAGTAGCTGGGATTACATGCACCTATCACCACGCCTGGCTAATATTTGTATTTTTAGTAGAAACAGGACTTCACCAGCTTCACCATTTTGGCCAAGCTGGTCTTGAACTCCTGACCTCAAGTTATCCACCCACCTTGTACTCCCAAAGTGCTGAGAGATTATAGGTGAGAGCCACCTCACTCAGCCTAGAGAATGATTTTGATTGTTATACGTTAATGACAAATTAAGGATCCAAAAATTAAATATGGATATAAATTATATAAATAATGAAAATAAATTAGATGGAATAATAGAATAATGTTTTTTTACTTCATTGAAAATATACCTTCTTTTCTTATGTTTATGATTATTTATGAAAATTGATTATATGATATGCACCAAAAAGCACAAAGATTCAAAAAAAGCGTTCAATCAATATAGAATTTCAACAAACGTTTTATTAAACAACAATTGCCTCAAAACTCAAGGTTAAAACCACAGATTATTCAGAAAATAAGAAAACTTCTTTTTATTTTAAAACACTATAGAAACAGGCCCGGTGTGGTGGCTCACGCCTGTAATCCCAGCACTTTAGGACATCGAGGCAGGTGGATCACCTGAGGTCAGGAGTTTGAGACCAACCTGGCCAACATGGCAAAACCCCGTCTCTACTAAAAATACAAAAATTAGCTGGGCATGGTGGCACATGTCTGTAGTCCCAGCTACTCGAGAGGCTGAGGCAGGAGAATTGCTTGAACCTGGGAAGTGGATGTTGCAGTGAGCCGAGATCGTATCACTGCACTCCAGCCTGGACAATGGAGTATGACTCTGTCTCAGAACACACACACACACACACACACACACACACACAAATAAAACAAACCCTGCCACCAAAACCACCATAGAAACATATATTCAGTCATGTGCCACATAATGACATTTGGTTCAATGATGAATTGTTTCTATGAGCCTGAGCAGAAGAGTGAGACTCCATCTCAAAAAAAATAAAATAAAACATTAGCAAGTTTCAAAAAATGAAACTATAAATACTTGAAATTAGAAAAAAGGAGGTGTAACAATAGAAAATAATAATGCACTTATAACTCATGATTACAAATGCAATTATGAGGTGTACATAATTACATTCTATTAATAATGAAACACCTTAATGAGATATATTATTTTTACATAACATAAATTGACAATGGCAGATTGATATAAGATCAAATAAGAATTTGAAATTATACTAAGGGATGAAACAACTGAGAAATATTTAATGTGGGCGTTTTCTGCTCCCTGTCTTTATAAAAAGACAGAAAGCTATAAAATTTATCCTATGGGCAGGGCACAGTGGCACATGCCTGTAATCCTAGCACTTTGGGAGGCTGAGGTGGGCAGATCACCTGAAGTCAGGAGTTTAAGACCAGCCTGGCCAACATGGCGAAACCCTGTCTCTACTAAAAATACAAAAAATTAGCTGGGTGTGATGGCAGGCACCTGTAATCCCAGCTACTCGGGAGGCTGAGGCACGAGAATCACTTGAACCTGGGATGTGGAGGTTGCAGTGAGCCAAGATCGTGCCATTGACTCCAGCCTGGGCAACAAGAGTGAAGCTCCATTAAAAAAAATTATCCTATAAGTTAGATGTTTCTGTTCCCAATATCTGACAAAGATAACCAAAAGGATTTTAGAATAATCTCACTTGTGAATTCAAAACTATGTGATTAATAACAATGTCAATAAGTAGAATGTAATGATACATTAAAATAATAAGATAAAAGCACAAAGGGTTTATCTTAAGTATAGACGTGATCAATATTAAGAAAAACGTTAATATATTACTATAGCTTATATTACCATCTCTGAAAAATGAGTCTATAAATCAATAAATGAGTAGATATTAAAGGATGTTTTATCAATTCAATCCATTATTATTTTAAAGTCTTAGAGAGACATATAGGAATAAGAGAACACTTCCTTAATATTATCAAGAATATATTATAAGCTATGAATAATAATTGACATTATGCTCCAAGGAGATGTAAGCCCTCTAAGGATTTCTCTTCAAATGAAGCACCTAAGAAAAATACCTTGCCTGCCTTTTTAGTTAATTCACTTTTGAAAGTTATGAGAACCAGTTTTGTGTGTCTTGGCTATCAGGGAAGTTAGTGTCTCAGCTTTTATCTGAAAGAACTCTAAGTATCTGATATAATTTGAAAGTATGTCCCCTTGAAATCTCATGTCAAAATGTGATCCCCAGTGTTAGAGGTGTGTGGGTCATGGGGCAGATCCCTCATGAATGCCTTGGTGCCTACCCCAAAGTAATGAGTGAGCTCTTGCTCTGTTAGTTCGCTGAAGAGCTGGTTGTTCAGAGGAGCCTGGCACCTCCCCTTCCTCTCTTGCTTCCTCTCTCTCCATGTGATACACTGGCTCCCCATTCACCTTCTACCATGACTGGAAGCTTCCTGAGGTTCTCACCAGAAGCAGATGCTGGCACCATGCTTCTTGTACAGCCTGCAGAGTCATGAGCCAAATAAACCTCTTTTCTCTCTAAATTACCCAGTCTCAAGTATTCCTTTATAGCAGTGCAAAATGGACTAACACAGTAACCTTGAGGCACTAGCTCTCTTCCTGCTGCCAGGTGGGGCACTGCTTGCTTTCCCACCAGGTGCTGCTTTGGAAACACAGCACAATGAAAAGCAGAGAGCGCACCTTGATTTCTTAGGGGTGATCTAGTCTTAACCCCTCATTTTGCACATAAGAACACTGAATTTCAGAAAGGAAAAGTGAGTTACGTAAGAGCAAACACCTACTGGCAGAGCTAAGGATGAAAAATCACAATTCACAGAACACCCGCCACTCACTCCTCAAACAGCCTTAGGAAAAAAATGCACTTCCTGTTACATTCTCTTATTTTGTTTTTTGTTTGTTTGTTTGTTTGTTTGAGACAGAGTCTTGCTCTGTCACAGAGGCTGGAGTGCAGTGGCGTGATCTTGGCCCACTGCAACCTCCAGTTCCTGGTTTCAAGCAAGTCTCCTGCCTCAGCCTCCCGAGTAACTGGGATAACAGGTGCCCACCACCATGCCTGGCTAATTTTTGTATTTTTAGTAGAGATGGGTTTTCACCATGTTGATCAGGCTGGTCTCGAACTCCTGACCTCAAGTGATCCACCCCCCTCAGCCTCCCAAAGTGCTGGGGTTACAGGCCCTATGATGTTCTTGCAGGTGAGAAGAGTGAGACTTGGAGGCATTCAACAACTGTCCTAAGATCACACAGTAAGAAGAAGCAGAGCAGAGCAGACAGAGCACCCAGGATAAGTTTGTAATTTTTGTTTTTCATAATATTTCATAAAATAATGTTATAATGCTTATCTCCCTCTCTCTCTGTCTCTCTTTTCTGAGACAGACTCTTGCTGTCACCCAGGCTGGAATATAGTGGCACAATCATAGCTCACTGCAGCCTCAACCTCCCCTGCTCAAGCTATCCTCCCACCTCAGGCTTATGAGAAGCTGGGACTACAGGTGTGCACCACCACACCTGGCTAATTTTTTTTTTTTATTTTTATTTTGCAGAGATGATGGTCTCGATATGTTGCTTGGCTTGTCTCGAACTGGGTTGAAGCAATTCTCCTGCCTCGGCCTCCCAAAGTCTTGGGATTACAGGTGTGAGCCACCATACCCAGCCTTGTACCTCTTTTAAATATTTGTTCACTCTTTATTCAATGAGGTCAGGATCAGCATATCACCTACCATGTCAAGGGCAAATCACCAAAGCAGAAGTCCAGAGCAGAGACCACATTTCTGATTTAGTATGACAGGTTGACCTGCCCTGAGACCCTGTCTCTTAATCTGGTTCAGAGACAGAGTTTTGGATTGGAACTCAAGTTTGCTGGTTCCATAGCCTGTGTACTGGGCTATGGCACTCAGACCTCCTGATTCTTGGACAAGTGTACTTTCCTTGCAAACCCTTCTCTGAAAATTGAAAATGAACATGGCACTGTTTTCTCCTCCCAGATCTTTCCAGAGGTATTTCTTGTCCACCTACTTTGTGCAGAGTAATAAGCATGGGACCAGGCAGGCAGGGTCTAGCCTCACCTAGAGGATAAGACCAGGCTGAAACATGCAACTGCATTTGCAGGCTGTGGTTTAACATTTGTCTCTGGAAATTCCAGCCAGGTGGGGCTGGTCTTGACTTTTCCGGCAGGAATTTCTTTAGGAAGCTTTCTTTTCTGGTTCCTGATGTTTGGCTTTCTGCGGGAAGGTGACTGTAAACCTTCTCCCCATGGACTCTGACCTTGTTGCTTGTAATCTGATCTTTGCTTTGCTTTCTTTCTTGCAGGAGAAGGCTTCCACTGTACAACTGGAAGAAACCATTGCCTGGGGAATCTTCTATCCTGCAGCCCTCAGCTACCTTCTGTTGGAATGCTGCCACCAGGACTGCTAGAGACACTTCATGGAAGCTCACAGGACATGTCACCTTTTCTCATGGGCTCATTCTGTGGGCCAGGCACAAGCTTCTGTTCATTCCACCTATGGGGTTTGAAGGTCAACTCTCTGCAGCACCTGTTTAATCTATAGAAGAAATGCTGATAAAACTTGGAAATGTCATAGCTTAGGTATCTTCATTTTGACTGAAACCAACTTTTGCAAAAATTATGACAGTGAGAGAAATATGACATAGAAAAATTACAACAGGGAAAGAAATCTCACCTAACTGATTCCATCTTGCTTCTAACCTCCAAGCTGCCTTTGTTCAATCCTGGGCATAGACCAACCTAACCATGGGAGAAATTTAATTTATAGTTTAACTTTGAATCAAGGATGAGTGTCCCTTTCTAAAACAGACCCCCTCCTTGTCCTAATACTGAAACAACCTTTGTAAGACTCAGGAAAGGCCACGAGATTGGGACTATAGGAGGGGTCTGAATTCTGCTAAAATGTAGGCATAGTTAAATAATAACCCACCATTGTTCCATAGTTTGCTTTCTTATAATCCCTAATCACTCAAGATTCACGAAGCCAGAGGTCACAAGATTTGTGACTTCCCCAATTGCTCATATAGATAACATCACTATTGTGGAACCTAAGAGGGGCCTTTTGAGATGTTTTCCAGACTTTTGCACTATGACAACTAACTCCATTTGGACCCATGACTCATGACTCAACCAGTCCTGTGGTCCCCACCCAAAGGCTGACTCAGCTCACGAGGACTGTTTTCCACACCCCTATGATTTTATCCCCAACCAATAAACAGCACCCATTGCTTAGCCTTGAAAACTTTATCCATGAAAGTTATCCATGAAAACTTTAGCTTCCAAGCTTTCAGGGAGACTGATCTGAGTAATAAACTTCTATCTCCTGCTTAGCTGGCTCTGTGTTTATTAAACTTTCTCTATTGCAATACTGCTGTCTTGGTAAATTGGCTCTATCTGTGCAGTGGGGGAGAAGAATCCATCAGGCAATTACACGATTACTCCTTAATATTTAATTAACAGCAATACTCATAAAGCACTATTTCTAAATATTTATTCAACACAGTCCTCAGAGTCCCAGTGGCATAACCATAACACTCAAGTTCTTCAAACTGATACCTTAAACTTTCTGGGCTTTATTCACTTCCCAGATATGATGGAAATCAAGTTTCATTGCTTCCCTTTAGGAAGTTAAAGTTATTTCTGATTCATGCCCTAACTGCATCCAGTTCTCTCTCCTGCAGTATTTTCTGCTCAAACCAAATGGGGCTTGTTGCATTTTTATCCTCGTCCACAGCATGTATTTCTACACTGCCACCCCTTTGTCCAAGCCATTTCTTTTGCCTGAGATGCCCTTCTCACGGATGGATCTCTGCCTTCTCACAGTGCACTCATGCTTCAAAATGCCTCTGAAAATAAAGATATCAAAAAGACACCTGCACTTGTATATTTATCACAACATTATTGACAATAGCAAAGACGTGGAATCCACCTAAGTGCCTATCAATGGAAGATTGGATTTTAAAAATGTCCTATATAAACACCATGAAATACTACTCAGCCATTAAAAAGAATGAAATGAAATCATGTCTTTTGTAGCAACATGGATGGAACTGGAGGTCATAATCCTAGGTGAAATAACTCAGGAACAGAAAGCCAAATACCGCATGGTCTCACTTGTAAGTGAGAGCTAAACAATGGGTACACAAGGACATACAGAGGGAATAATAGACAGTGGAAACTACAAGAGGTGGGAGGCTGGGAGGAGCTGAGGGCTGAAAAAGTACCTACTGGGTACAATGTTCACTATTTGGGTGATGGGTACATGAAAAGCCCAGACTTCACCACTCCACAATATATTCCCTAAGAGACCTGCACTAGCACTCCCTAAATACATAGAACTACAAAAAAATTTAACCCAAAACAAATAGAAAAGCACGAAATGCTTCCAAATGACAGATGTTTTATGCTGTGCTATGGAATGTGGGGAACACATTCAAAATTCAGAGAGTTTTTATGTCTGCCTCAGCAGGTTCTTTCCACTGGGCTCCCTCTTGTCTCTGACAATCTAGGAGGCATGGAGAGATCACACACACACACACACACACACACACACATATAAATACGTATAGACATATTTATAACTACATATATACATATTTATAACTACACATATACATACATATGTATTTATTACATCTGTCTATATCTGTCTGCTTATCTATCTCTGTATCCATCTATATCTATCTATTTATCTACCTCTGTGTCCATCTATTTCTATCTATCTACTTATCTCTATCCATCTATCTATCCATCTGTTTCTCTCACTCTCCATCTATACATATCTATCTATGATCCATCTATGTATCCATCTATTGATCTCTATGTATCTATCCCTATTCATCTATCCATATATCTATCCATCCATTTTTTCTCTCCATCTATACATATCTATCCATGTCTTCCTTTATGCCTGTCTATGTATGTATGTATGTATGTAACTATCTATCTATCTATCTATCTATCTATCTATCTATCTATCTATCTATCATCTATCTGTCTGTCTATTCCTATTCATCTGTTTCTCTCTCTCCATCTATACATATCTGTTATCTATCTATTCCTATCCTATTTATCTCTCCACCTATACACATCTATCTATCATCTATCTATTATCTATCTACCATCTATCTATCATCTATTATCTATCTATCTATCATCTATCTATCTATCTATCTATCATCTATCTATATAATTTATTCTTCACAGCATGGCTTTGTGTCATTTATCTTTTATTGCTTCCAACAACACTCTGGGGTATAAACTAGTGTATCTTCATTTTCAGAAGCAGAAACTGAGATGCAGAGAGATGAAGCAACTTGTCCATTTTTCCTCCGAGTTTATCCCATTGGAACTTTGGGACCAGATCTCTTATAAATATATTCTCCAGAGCATCTAGCACCATGCTTGCTTACTAAACGAATGAACACACGTGTTCAAAAAATAAGAGAATGTCTCAGGATGCTACGGTCTGATTTGCTTCCAGGCCTATTGCTGGTTGGACCCATGCATGTAATGTCAGGGGTGGATATCTTGGCTGCTACGACATATTCCATTTGAGGAATAATTTAGAATTGTGGCCGCAAGATAAAAATGTCAATCTGGCTCTGGGTTAACTGGTGTTTCTAATTAAGCCACGATATACAGCGCTCACAGCCAAATACAGTGTGGCTCCAGCGATAACTCAGCAAATAGTGTGTTGTCTTCATTATCTCATTCCCTGACATTTCCCTGATGAGTTTATAAATCCCTGTGGAATCATGGCCTCGATCTCTTTAATGAGGCCTTTAAAAACCAGGGGAAAATTACAGCAGCAGATAAGGTTGGCCCCACTGTAGAACTACTTTATAAAGATTTCTCCTCCCCCTAGTGAAGTAAATACCATTTGATAGACCAAGGAGTTTAATTCCATGTGAATTGGTCAGGGCATATGACTGAGTTAATTCTTCAAGAAACAAACGAATATTAAAAGCAGTTTCTGTCTTCCCTGACCTAGTGGGTAACAGAAATGGAAATATTCCTTTACTCTAGTAAAGAGAAGAGTAGAGGCCAGTGGCTCACGCCTGTAATCTCAGCACTTTCGGAGGCCGAGGCAGGTGGATCACCTGAAGTGAGGTTCAAGACCAGCCTGGCCAACATGGTGAAACCCCGTCTCTAATAAAAATGTAAAAATTAGCTGGGCATGGTGGCGGGCACCTGTAATCCCAGCTACTCAGGAGGCTGAGGCAGGAGAATTGCTTGAATCCGAGAGGCGGAGGTTGTAGTGAGCCGAGATGGTGCCACTGCACTCCAGCCTGGGTGACAGAGTGAGACTCTGTCTCAAAAAAAAGAAGGGTAGAGTGGAGAGTCTGGCTTTCATAGTTATGAACCCAAGTAATCACTTTCTAATGTTCAATGTTTACTGAGCCCCTACTGTGTGCTAAACCAGGGGGTAGGTGCTGAGGTTACAGCAATGAGTAGGGAACTTGGAGAAAGCTATGCAGGGAAAGTACTGAGAACCATCAATCCATCAATGAGTAGGAGGAATACATAACCCTGATGGGCCAGACATGTGTCTGCACACAGCCCTATTTCCAACCCCTTATATGCCCCCATTGGGATTTCAGGTGCCAAACAGGACCTGGGGCCTTGTTTCCCCCATTTCCTTGCCAGCAAGATTCTGGGTTACATTCTGCTCTGAGAATCACACATGCAGGATTTGGAAGGAGGAAGAGAAACAGAAGCTGTTTCCACTCCCCTGCCAGTGACAGGCGGAATCAAGGGTTTGGGCAGACGTGCAATTCGGCCCTGCAACACCTGTTGGTGGTGCTGCAGGCAGCTGTGATCTTCCCTGTGGGTTCCTAGCCTGAGCAACGCTGGTGGTTTCTTGTTTCCTTGAACAGTAGTGCTGTACCTTACAGATAGGAAGTCTTTCTTGACTTTTGCTGCTCTGCCCTTGATACCATTGCTTGGAGAAGACTGGGGCTATTAGTATTAGTGATTCTAATGAATATGAGTGTCTTGTCTTCCCCTCCAATCATCTGCCTAATTCTACTGAGACACCTTAAAGGCAGAAGTAGCTCCTCCACCCCTGAGGAATCCCATCTCTCTTTGCTTAAAGTCTGCAATGATGTTACCCGAGACAGTCATCTGGCAAAGAACCAGCCTCAAGAAGTCTCTCAAGAGCCACCACTGCCACCTCTCATTGTCTCCAGGTGAAACCTCAACTTTTCCTAGAGAGACGTGTGCAAGGTCTGACCTATTGTTATCAAAATAATAGCAATCATTTGTAATTAGTGTTGGTAGAATTTCAAGGAATATGGATGGGAATAAATTCGAAGAGGTGCAGATCTGAAATCTGGGAATATTTTTCTTTTGGGAGAGGCTGCTATTAATTCCATTCCATATAGTTTAAGTTAATTGAAGACTGTAGCAAATATAGCCATGGCCACGTTTCATGAGGGATCTGATATTTCATGATGTAAAGTTAGTTACCCAACCAGAGAGAAACCATAGCTGAGATGCGGGCTGAATACGAAGGGAACACGGCGTGGATAGTGGAAAAAGGGAGTTCTAAATAACACTTGTGGCCTCATAAGCAATTATAAGCAAACAAGCAAAATGGAGCACTGTAAAATATATGCACCTCTTCTTCTTCACTTTATGTAAATATTTGCTTACAATAATCAATTACCTTTTAAGATTCTTCTCTTCTCTTACAATTATACATAACGAATATTGGTGGTGGTTAAACCAAGTGTTTATTTTTTAGGTTAAAGAATTGATACGGTTTGGCTCTGTGTTCCCACCCAAATCTCATCTTCTAGCTCCCATAATTCTCACCTGTTGTGGGCGGGGCCCGGTGGGAGATAATTGAATCATGGAGTCTTTCCATGCTGTTCTCATGATAGTGAATAAATGTCACGAGATCTGATGGTTTTAAAAACGGGAGTGTCCCCGCACAATCTCTCTCTCTCTTTACCTGCCGCCATTCATGTGAGACGTGACTTGCTCCTCCTTGCCTTCCACGGTGATTGTGAGGCCTCCCCAGCCACGTGGAACTGTGAGTCCAATTAAACCTCTTTCTTTTGTAAATTGCCAGGTCTGGTGTATGTCTTTATCAGCACCATGAAAATGGACTAATACAATAATATTTAAGAGAGATTGGAATTGAGTAGAAGAACCAATATCAGCCAGAGATGGATACAGTATCTGATGGGTCTAGAACCTTTCCTTTTTGGGCAGAGTAAGTACATCTTTGTTTATACAATGTAGAGCTGTATTATGTTAAGAGGAAGCATGGTATTGCTGCTTTCTTCAAATTTTGAAGTTAAATATGAAGAATATATGCAAGATAAGGAGAAGTCAGAGGTTTGTCTGTGCCAGGTTTTTGTCTATTGGCATTTGGCACCATTCTCACTTCTTTCTGTGTCTTCCCCACAGTGCAAGGCTCATTCTTCAAGATTTATTTAATCATTGTGTAGAGAGTTGACCATTTTCCATCACAGAGGGCCAGTGATTGTGAGAAGCTGCAGAATTTACCCTCACATTAATTCACCATGAATACATAAATAAATAAAAAGATGGATTCTCTGTTGGGTGCTCAGCAATTGGAAAGAAATCCTGTAAATTTTTCTAATCTGTGGGCTTTCCCCCAAATCCGGCACATCTGCTCAAAACCTAGAAAAAGAAAAAGTAAACTTCTTTCACAGGGCTGGAGGAAAGGGAGAATGAAGATTTTCCGGCCAATAATTCAACCTTTCACCATGTTACTAACCAGACTATGGTAATGCCTCTTGCTTTCCCTGTATTTTCCATTTGATTCCTCATTGTGCTGGATTTTTAAAAATAACTTTGTATCATCACAAACAATTCTAGAGTCTTTCCTACACTGCAGGAGAGAAGTCTGAAGATATAGTTCTTAGAATCTCCATCTCCATGTGGTTCTAAGTTAGACCTCTCCAAAGACAGGGCAAGCAGAAAAAAAAAAAAAAAAGTAACACAAGCCAAAAAAAAAAAGGCAAAAAAGAAAGAGGAGCTTTTAGTAGCAGTAGTAGTAGTAGTAGTAGTATTGATGGCAGATGCACATAGTCACATGGGCAGACAGCCAATATGAAGTTTGTAGTGCCTCTTGAGAAAGCTCCTGGAATTTACTCGGCTTGCAATTGTGGGCAGCTGACATTGGTGGTGTTGGCATTCTTTGAGCTTCCCGAGATTTGCTGTGGGTTCCGGATGAGCTCTTGTTAATTACTTCCTTCTCAAAGCTTCCCAAACAGTCATTCTTGCAGCCCTTCCAATAATTATGTAAGCCCTTCATGCCCTCTGTTAAAGCCTTTTTTACTTGGAATACCTAGGGTGGCTTCTGTTTGTTGGTGGAATCTTGATTGCAAGACTATAATCATGAGGTGGAGTTTTCATCCAGTGCATATTTAAACAAAGAGCAAAATGTGGAGGGGATATTGATGCAGGTCTATAAGAAATTGGCAGCAAAACAATGTTTTGAGAATTACCAAACACACACTTCACTGGAGGAACCCTATATACTTTTCTCTGAATACGTATATTTAATGAATCACAAGAAATGTTTATTCCAGTTTATGCTCAATGGGAAGTAACAATAAAACTTAAGCTATAGGGCTAAAGCTCTAATTCTTCTCCATAGTACACTATTGCTCTTTCTGGTTCACGAAGATCTCACGTGTCCAGCAGTTTACTCATCCAGACTATGAGTCAGCTTCAGAACCTGCATTACACATCTCAGAAAGGATCTGGTGTTAGTTGAAGCTCAGCTTGCAGTCTCTAAACACCGAAGCTTTTGCCTTGTTTCGTTTTGTGCCAAAGAGAGCTCAGGTGCACAGAATGGATTCATTGTAAGCCTTGGTTCGTGGAGCACTCATTCTTGGTCCATGCATGGTTATCTGTCATTTATTTATTTGTGAATTAGTGTATCTTAATAATGCAGTCAGCATTCATGAACCCTTACTCTTAGATCTTGTGAAAACTTTCTCTTCTTCAATGTGCTCTGAAAAATGCTGGCAGAATTTCACATCTTAGCAAAAAGAGCTATGTGATTTTGCAGGTGTCTTTTTAACTTCATCGCTGGATCTATATCTTGGACAGATTCTATATTTTTTTCCCTTTTATGTGAAAATGAGGAATAGACATTTCAAATCCCTTTTGGCGGAAAGAAAAATGTCCTCCTAGTAGTCGAAGCTATAAATGGATCAGTCTTAAAAATATAAATGCTTTGACGTTTCTGTTCTTCACGGTGATTTCTACATGACCAGGGTGGCATGGCTTGCGTTAAAACTTTGGAAACTCTCTTTTTGGATTAATAGCTGAAATGAACCTTTTAAATGTACCTATGCATTTTAATATTAGATACTCAAAAATATTAAACAAATAAGTAAATACTGTTTAAAGGTTCTTAAGCGGCACATCTGTTAGACTTTAATCAAAGGAAATTATATCAGAAGGCATGACAAAATATAAATGTAAAAAACATGTGAACAATCATCTCACTACTTGATTGCAAAGTTTCGACTTTTTAAAAGTACAGGTTTGAACTGAACTGATAATGAAATATAGAAAACCACATTTAAATATAAACAATTTGCTTACCACTAAATTGAACAGAGAATATATTTATGTAAAAATAATAAAACAAAATAAAATTTGGGAATTCAAAACAAGTGAAAAAAACAGCAAATGAAATAGTTGAATCAATTGAAATCCAAAGTGAAAAAAAAAGTTTTCTGAAGTGATTGTTATGTAACCAAAAAGATATTCTTTTTTCTTTTAAAATTATTTTAGAGAATCATCTCTACATGAAAAGATAGTCTCTAAAGTAAATGTAAACCACAAGGCTCATTCTTTAAGATTTACTTAATTATTTCATAGAGAGTTGATCAGTTTTCATCACAGAGGGCCAGTTAATTTGAGAAGCTGCAGAATTTACTTTCATGTGAATTCAACGTGAATAAACACATAAGTAAATAAAAAGATGGATTCTCTGTTGGGCGCTCAGCAATTGAAAAGAAATCTTGTAAAATTTTCTAATCTGTGGTCTTTCCGCCAAACCCAGGACATCTGCCCAAATCTTCAGGAGAAATAGCTAAACATTCAACCACATTTATGATAAAACAGGGATTTCTCTTATGATGTACTAGACGTAATGTAGACATCAAAGGAACACACTCATGTGCAATTAGCACCACAGATCAAGACCACTTATGTTTAAGGGATCTTCATTCTCAGCCTCCAAATCTATGCCTTCTCCAGCCACAGCACATATTCGGAAATTTATAGGCTACAGTTACATCTGTAAGAAAATGTGGAGGCCCCCATGTCTTCTAACCTACTAAGCAATAAAATAATAATTGCAATCGCAACAACCTCTGTTGGACAGTGTGTTAGTCTGTTCTCATGCTGCTAATAAAGACATACCTGAGGCTGGGTAATTTATAAAGGAAAGAGATTTAATGGACTTACAGTTCCACGTGGCTGGGGAGACCTCACAATCATGGCAGAAGGCAAAGGAGGAGCAAAAGCACGTCTTGCTTGGCAGCAAGCAAGAGATAATTTGTGCAGGGAAACTCCCTCTTATAAAACCATCAGATCTCATGAGACTTATTCACTATCATGAGAACAGCATGGGAAAATGCCACCCTCGTGATTCAATTACCTCCCACTGGCTCCTTCCCACAACACATGGGAATTATGGGAGCTACAATTCAAGGTGAGATTTGGGTGGGGACACAGCCAAACCATATCAGACAGTGTCAAATACTTCCATTTATCTCTCCTCCTCATGCCTGCAGGGTAAATACTGTTACTTGAATTTCACAGGTAAAAAAAAAACAAAAAAACGGAGGAAGAAAAGTGATGTAACTTGCCCACAGGTGCACAGTAGCTGAGTGATGGAGCCAGGATGTTAAACACCAATCTTTCCCTTAAACTCACATTTGCGTGTGTGTGCTACATTACAGCGCCAACCACATGATCTTTCCAGATGCTCCAACTCTCCCAAGGATGGAGAGAAGACAGCCTGGCAATTTGTTAGCCAACTAAAATTATTAGAAGAATCTGTCCTGTCACTTTCAATCACTAGTACTACCCTCTGAGGCAAAAGAAAAAATATCTTGTACCTTTTCTCCATGTGACAGATCTTCAAGTATTTAAAGACCCCTCTCTGGTACTCTAGGTTTTCTCCTCTCCACGTAGATAGATGTTCCCAGGGAACGTGTATCACTCAGAGTTTTGAAGAGAAACAGGATCCATAGGATGTCTATACATGTTCACACTAGAGTCACACTAGAATTCACAAGCTCAAACTACATCTACTCCATATATATATCTATCCATATATATCTATCCATATAGATATCCATATATATATCTATATATATCCATATATATATCCATATATAAATATATATATCCATATATAAATATATATATATCCATATATAAATATATATCCATATATATCCATATATAAATATATATCCATATATATAAATATATATATATCCATATATATAAATATATATATATCCATATATATAAATATATATATGTCATATATATCCTTATATATAAATATATATATCATATATATCCATATATATAAATATATATATCCATATATATCCATATATATAAATATATATATCCATATATATCCATATATATATCCATATATATAAATATATATATCCATATATATCCATATATATATCCATATATATAAATATATATATCCATATATATCCATATATATATCCATATATATAAATAAATATCTCCATATATATCATATATAAATATATCTCCATATATATCATATATAAATATATATATCCATATATATAAATATATATATCCATATATAAATATATATATAAATATATATATCCATATATAAATATATATATCCATATATAAATATATATATCAATATATATAAATATATATATCCATATATATATAAATATATAGATCCATATATATAAATATATATCCACATATAAATATATATATCCATATATAAATATATATATCCATATATATAAATATATATATCCATATAAATATATATATCTATATATAAATATAGATATCCATATAAATATATATATCTATATATAAATATAGATATCCATATATATCCATATATCTATATATAAATATATATATCCATATATATATCCATATATCTATATATAAATATAGATATCCATATATATAAATATATATATCCATATATATCCATATATAAATATATATATCCATATATATCCATATATATAAATATATATATCCATATATATACATATATAAATATATATAAATATATATATCCATATATATCCATATATAAATATATATATCCATATATATCCATATATATAAATATATATATCCATATATATATCCATATATATAAATATATCTATCCATATATATATCCATATATATAAATATATCTATCCATATATATATCCATATATATAAATATATCTATCCATATATATCCATATATATAAATATATATATCCATATATAAATATATATATCCATATATATCCATATATAAATATATATATCCATATATATAAATATATATATATCCATGTATATCATATAT
Organism: Nomascus leucogenys; assembly: GCF_006542625.1. Taxonomy (NCBI): domain Eukaryota; kingdom Metazoa; phylum Chordata; class Mammalia; order Primates; family Hylobatidae; genus Nomascus; species Nomascus leucogenys. The sequence goes on from NC_044397.1 coordinate 41,369,789, forward strand.
AAATATATATATATCCATATATAAATATATATATAGAGAGAGAGAGAGACAAAAAGAGAGAGACAGAGAGAGAGAAATTAAGATTTATTTATTTATTTTTATGTATTTATTTTTTTTGAGACAGAGTCTCGCTCTGTTGCCCAGGCTGGAGTGCAGTGGCGCCATCTCGGCTCACTGCAAGCTCTGCCTCCTGGGTTCACGCCATTCTCCTGCCTCAGCCTCCCGAGTAGCTGGGACTACAGGCACCCGCCACCACGCCCAGCTAATTTTTTGTATTTTTAGTAGAGATGGGGTTTCACTGTGTTAGCCAGGATGCTCTCGATCTCGTGACCTCGTGATCCACCCACCTCGGCCTCCCAAAGTGCTGTGATTACAGGCGTGAGCCACTGTGCCCGGCCAAGATTTATTTTAAGGAATCCGCTCACATGATGACTTAGGGAACTATCAAAGTAGTAAGTAAATCGGTAGGGCTGACCGGAAACTCAGACAGTTATAGCCTTGAGGTAGAATTCTTTCTTCTCTAGAAACCTCAGTTTTTGTTCTTAAGGCCTTCAACTAATTGGAGGAGCCCCTTCCAGATTGTCTCCTTTGCTTGAAGTCAACTGGTTGCAAACATTAATCACATCTACCAAATACCTTCACAGCAACATCTAGGCTAGTGTTGAACCAAACAGCTGGGCATGATAACGTGGATAAGCTGACACTTAAAGTTAACTATCATAGAACAGTTAAATCGGAAAGCCCTGGGGAAGAGGGTCATGTTTTGCTTCTAACAAAGCAATAGCTGCAGGAAGTAAGAGTCAGCTATTAAGAGGTCTGGGGACAGAAATGGAAAGAGAGGCCATCCCATTATACTCAACTTGGAAAGATTATCTGCATTCTGACAGCCAAACACATGAGAAGTTTATAAGACCTTTTCCTCTCCACAGGAGGAAAAATCGTTTCACTGACGAGAGCCACAGTGCAATCTCAGGGTCTATTCCAATGTGTAGGCAGCCCATTGGGAAACATCTCTTGAAAAGTCGCTAGATTGCATCAATTGTGAGGTTACACACACACAAAGACATAGAGTTCCAGCCACCTCTTATGCTATTCTTTTTTTTTTTTTTTTTTGAGACGGAGTCTCGCTCTGTCACCCAGGCTGGAGTGCAGTGGCGCAATCTCGGCTCACTGCAAGTTCCGCCTCCCGGGTTCACGCCATTCTCCTGCCTCAGCCTCTCCGAGCAGCTGGGACTACAGGCGCCCGCCACCACGCCCGGCTAATTTTTTGTATGTTTAGTAGAGACGGGGTTTCACCGTGGTCTCGATCTCCTGACCTCGTGATCCGCCCGCCTCGGCCTCCCAAAGTGCTCGGATTACAGGCGTGAGCCACCGCGCCCGGCCTTATTCTATTCTTGAGACTCTTTTACCAGCCAATTACCAATAAAAGTGAGCCAAGTTTCCACAGGCTTCTTCCTAACAGATCCTCTTACCCTGTGCCTAACGTGTTCCTGTTCTCACGCTTCATGCTTGGCATCTTCTTCTGTTTATACTTCTCTTCCTGTCCCTTAAACCTAAATTAGCCTTTAGTGTTTCATATCCCTAACTTTACTCAAACAGCTCTGCGAGAAATTGGGTCAGATTCACACTAGATCTCCTTATCTTCCTCTGTCTCTCTCCTCTTCGTCCTTGTATGAAATCAGGGGGTTTTACTATAGCTAATCCTCTGGGAATACATTCCTAACTCCAACCCACTCTATGTGATAAACCTATCCAAGCTCCCCTCATGCAAGTGATCAGACAGTTGAATTTTGTGCTTCTGATGGTATACAGTGCATGGTGTATTAGTCTGTTTTCACACTGCTGATAAAGACATACCCAAGACTGGGTAATTCATAAAGAAAAAGAGGTTTATTGGCCCGGTGAGATGGCTCATGCCTGTAATCTCAGCATTTTGGGAGGCCAAAGTGGGCAGATCACGAGGTCAGGAGATCGAGACCATCCTGGCCAACATGGTGAAACAAATTCTAGTTGTTCATGCTGGAAAACAGAGAAGAAATAGACATTTATGAATTAACTTTGGATACTGCAATCTTTCTATACTCACTAGTTCCAGGAGATTTCTGTGGATTCTTTTGTGTTTTCTACATAAACAATCATATCCTCTGAGGAGAAAGGTAGTTTTATTTTCTCCTTTCTAATCTGTTCTTGTCTGATTGCATGAACTAGAACTTCCTGTAAATGTTGGTTGATGCAACTTGATATAGCTACATTAACTTATAAAATTCTGTAAGATAATGGCATTGTTCCCATTTTACAGATAAAGAACTTGAGTTTTAAGACATTTAATTGGTTGGGCGCGGTGGCTCATGCTTCTAGCACTTTGGGAGGCTGAGTCGGACAGATCATGTGAGGTCAGGAGTTCAAGACCAGCCTGGCCAACATGGTGAAACCCCATCTCTACTAAAAATACAAAAATTAGCCGGGTATGGTGGCGGGTGCCTGTAATCCCAGCTACTCAGGATGCTGAGGCAGGAGAATCGCTTGAACCCAGGAGGTGGAGGCTGCAGTGAGCCGGTATTGCGTCATGCCTTCCAGCATAGGCAACAGAGTAAGACTCTATCTCAAAAATAAAAAATAAAAAAAAGACATTTAATTAAGTCAGAAAAAGGATAAAAACCTAGGTATTGTATCTTTAAGTAGGCAAGCACATAGCATGGTGCACCTGTCTTTGCCACTTGCTATCTGTGAGAGACTGAGCAAGTTGTTTAAACTCTTTTAAGTGTCAGTTTCCTCAAATGTAAAATGGGGATGATGATAACAGGCCCATCTTGTTAAATTAAGTTAAATTAAATGTGTTAAAAATTTTAAGTACCTAGAAAGATATGTTGCACTACTATAAAAAGAAGAGAAACCAAAAAAGCCCTAAGCTTTTCCTATTTCAGCATCTGCCTTTGAACCTGTCTTTATCTGAGAGTGAAAGATATTAATAGAATCAATTTCCTGAGTTTATTGTCTGTGAAATACAGACTAAAGAGACAAGCACCAGGTAAGTACTCAACAAATATTGTCTGTAGTTATTAAAATATTTACTAACTTGGGTGTGCTCCCATATTTCACTATGACAGATATTCCTGAAATGAGCATTTTTATACACATATTTTTGCATGAGGATGATTTTTCTGCAGACTAAAATCTGAGAAGTGGGATTGCTGGGTCCAGGATATGGATGTTGTAAATTTCAATAGATGTTACACAATTTCCCTTTAAGAATTGACTACTTTAAATCCCTCACGGCCGGGCGCGGTGGCTCACGCCTGTAATCCCAGCACTTTGGGAGGCCGAGGTGGGCGGATCATGAGGTCAGGAGATCGAGACCATCCTGGCTAACACAGTGAAACCCCGTCTCTACTAAAAATACAAAAAAATTAGCCGGGCGTGGTGGCGGGTGCCTGTAGTCCCAGCTATTCGGGAGGCTGAGGCAGGAGAATGGCATGAACCCGGGAGGCGGAGCTTGCAGTGAGCAGACATCGAGCCACTGCATTCCAGCCTGGGTGACAGAGCCAGACTCTGTCTCCAAAAAAAAAAAAAAAAAAAAAAAATCCCTCACAATGTTTTCATCACAACTCCACCAAGTTTTTTTTGTTGTTCCTGTTGTTTTAGACTAGGGGATCTTACTCTGTCACCCAGACTGGAGTGCAGTGGCACAGTTATAGCTCACTACAGCCTCCAACTCCTGGGCTCAGGTGATCCTCCCACCTCAGCCTCCTGAGTAGCTGGGGATACAGGTGTGCACTACCATGCCTGACTAATTAATTTTTTTTTTTTTTTTTTGTAAAGACAAGGGTTTCTCTATGTTGCCCAGGCTGGTCCCAAACTCCTGGTTTCAAGCAATCTTCCTTCTTTGGCCTCCCAAACTACTGGGATTGCAGGCATGAGCCACCTCACCTGCTCTCAATTCAGGATATTACCAACTGTTTTCCGTTTTCATCAGTATAAAAGCAGAAAACTGGTATTTTAGTTATTTCATTATAACTTACATGTATTTCTTAGTGAGATTAAGCATGCTTATATGTCCTTTGGCTTATGTTTTTTATCCATTTTTAAAATTTTAATTTAATATTCACTTCTTAAACTTATGTATTATTATTATTTTTTTGAGACCAAGTCTCTCTCCATTGCCCAGGATGGAGTGCAGTGGCAAAATCTCAGCTCACTGCAACCCCTGCCTCCAGGGTTCAAGCGATTCTCCTGCCTCAGCCTCCGAGTAGCTGGGATTACAGGCATGCGTCACCACATCCAGCTAATTTTGTATTTTTAATAGAGAGAAAGGGTTTCACCATATTGTCCAGGCTGGCCTTGAACTCCCGATCTCAAGTGATCCACCCACCTCGATCTCCTGGACTCAAGCAATCCTTCTACCTCAGCCCTCACAAAGTGTGGGGACTACAGGCATGGGCCACCGCGCCCAGCCAAACTTAATATTTTTTAGGTTTTCTTTTTTCTTTTCTTTTTTTTTTTTTTAGAGCACCTGTTTTCAGCACCTGTTATATGCCAGCATGGTTTCTGGGCACTAACCAAATAGACAAGCTTTCTGGTCTGGCTGGTCTGAGCTTGGGTACTAACATTTTTGCTTATCATTTTGTAAAGGATCACTGTCAGTTTCAGAAATTCATCCTTTGTCTACGATGCGCTACAATTTGTGGAGGGGGAGGAAACTGCATTATGAAGGCAGAGACACATACGGTACGTCTTGCAGATACAGTACACCCCATCTTCACAATATAAATAAATAACTGCCATAAATGTGACAAAATCTTAATTCTCACTAGGCGTAGAGGTGGCTTTTCCAAACTGGAAACGCAATCATGATTGAGTGTTAATGATGTTCTTGATTTACCAGGAAGAATCAGATGCTGAGGCCCTGATGGCATCCTTGATCACAGCTGAAGCAGGGTAGGAACAGCAGCGTCATGGTAATATCACAATCTGGAATGCCCTGATTTACAGCAATTCTTTCTTTTTCTTCTATACCAATTAAACAACACTGAGTGTTATGGCCTGACAATGAAATCTCAGGCCCAAATCCAAAAGTCAAAACTGAAGCAAGTTACCCAATGTGGCCTGATGATACCGTCCTTTGGGTACTAGATTGGAAATCAATAGTTTTCATCTGAGTATAGAGTGCTTTTATTCAAGGGGACAATTTGTATCTAATCCGTGCCAGTGACTTAGCACTGAACATGCAGGGCGCTGATACCTGATGTTGGTAAACGACAGCAACATTTCATTACCATTCGCGTCACAGGAGACTGGGGTGGGCACCAGTTCTAGTTCCTGGCAGTTTGCCTGAAAAGGTGAAATTAAGCTGCTCTCCTGGAGACAGCTATAAACACTTCTTCCATCTTTTCTGTCAGGTGTTTCCTCACAAGGCAACCACATCCACCATGAGAAATCAGGTCAGGATCTGAAAAGCTATGTTCTCTGAGAAAAAAACAGAGCATGGTCCATATGACCTGTAATCACACCTGTAATCCCAGCACTTTGGGAGGTGGAGGCAAGAAGATCTTTAAGGCCAGGAGTTCGAGACCACCCTGGGCAACATAGAGAGACCCCATCTCTACAAAAAAATTAGCCAGATATAGTGGTGCATGCCTGTAATCCCAGCTACTTGGGAGGCTGAGGTGGGAGAATTGCTTGAGCCCAGCCCAGGAGTTCGAGGCTGCAGTGAGCTATGATTGCGCCACTGCACTCCAGCCTGAGCAACAGAGCAAGACTCCATCTTTAAAATATGTATAATAATATATAAATGAATTAATTTAAGGAAAGGGAAACTTTCCACAACACACACACACACACACACACACCCCGAATCACCTTTGAAATAGCCTTCTTTAACGTGAAAATATCCTTAGAGAAGTGATCCTTTAGCTGTTTGTTTATTATAAGGTAACATCTTAAAAGGTATAATTTCCACTTGCCTCTTGCCGCCTCAAAGGGCCAAATTGTGACTTTCGTGACAAGTCCATGTGATTTGTATATTGGACATTTGGGGCTATGGGATATGATGTTGAAACCAACAGTGTTTGCTTTTCTCACAGAGTTGTAAGTAAGCATTCTTAGCCCAGAATTATGTTAATGAGGCAGGTGGATCACCTGAGGTCAGGAGTTCGAGACCAGCCTGGCCAACATGGCGAAACCCCATCGCTACGAAAAATACAAAAATTACCCGGGCATGGTGCCAGGCACCTGTAATTCCAGCTACTCGGGACACTAAGGCAGGAGAATCGCTTGAACCCGGGAGGCAGAGGTTGCAATGAGCCATGTTCACACCACTGTACTCCAGCCTGGGTGACAGAGTGAGATGCCGTCTCAAAAAAAAAAAGTCTGTTCATTGGAAAACACTATAGAACACAAATGAGATGTTACAACAGACTAGTGACCCCCAAATGTTTTCTCCATGTGAGCTTCTCAGGTTTATGACGCATTCTTCTGATTTTAAATTTAATAACAGATATTGTTTATTTAGCTTATGCTATGTAAATTTATAATGTATGTATTTTGCTTATACTGTGCATCTATAAGTTATATATTTTGTTTATAATATGAATGTTATTTATAGATAAACATATAGACACTATATATGTATATTATGTATGACTTATATTACTTATATTATATAATAAGCCATATGTAATACCCAATTATATATTTGAAAATTCCCAATTATATATTAAATCATATAGGTATACCATGTATATTTTATATGGATGCATTGTTTGTAATCCTTAATCTTCACAAGAACCGCAAAATATGCATTATTATACTCACTTTTGTAAATTAAAAAATTGAATTTCAGCAAGGATTGTTAGCTTGTTAAATGTCACACAGCTGATATGTAACCCAACTTTGAAATACCTATCATTCTTCCACAATCTCAATGCTAATGTTAATAACAATGATAATGCCACTATGTTCTCATGAGATTGGTATTATCACCTCCCCATTTTATAGGTGAGAAAACTGAGACACAGAGAGGTTAAGCAAATTGCTGGAAGTCACGTACTTAATAAGGGTGGAAATGGTATTTAGACCTATGACGTTTAACTACAAAGACTAGAGATCTTTCTATTATATCTTTAGGATCTATTTCCTTTCTTTCTTGGGCGTTTTTTTTTTTTTTGAGACGGAGTCTCACTCTGTCGCCCAGGCTGGAGTGCAGTGGCGCGATCTCAGCTCACTGCAAGCTCTGCTTCCCAGGTTCACGCCATTCTCCTGCCTCAGCCTCCTGAGTAGCTGGGACTACAGGCGCCCGCCACCATGCCCCGCTAATTTTTTTTTTTTTTTTTTTTGTATTTTTAGTAGAGATGGGGTTTCACTGTGTTTGCCAGGATGGTCTCGATCTCCTGACCTTGTGATCTGCCCACCTAGGCCTCCCAAAGTGCTGGGATTACAGGCGTGAGCCACCGCACCGGGCCTTCCTTTTTTTTTTTTTTTTTTTTTTTTTTTTTTGAGACGGAGTCTCACTTTGTCACCCAGGCTGGAGTGCAGTGGCGCAATCTCAGCTCACTGCAACCTCTGTCCCCCGGGGTTCAAGCAATTCTTCTGCCTCAGCCTTCCGAGTAGCTGGAATTACAGGCACCTGCCACCGCGCCCAGCTAATTTTTGTATTTTTAGTAGAGACGGGGTTTCACCATCTGGGCCAGGCTGGGGATCTATTTCTTAATGTAGAATTTAAGAGTGGAAGGAAATCACATTGAATCTTTTATGAACATTGCCAAGTTGCTTTCTTAGCGGATTATTCATATTTCCTCACCTGCCAGCAAGGTACATGAATGCCCATTTCAGCACACTCCTACTAAACACTTATTTTCTCAAAAAAGAAAAAAAAACACCCAAACATCTTAGCTACTTTGGAAGGTACAGTAGGTTATATTGTTAATGTTTAGTGACTTTGCAAGTTTGTCACATATTTTAGTAGATATTTATAATCACTCCCTAGAATAAAGTTCTCCTCCCTTAGGTCAATCGTCTTGAGTGATCATTTGATCACCCAGAGGACTGGAGCCGTTGAGAGCTGTGGCATCTCCCTTGTCTTGTCCTGTTGACCTTGGATGCTTCCAGCTTCCTTGCTGACTCCAAATGTCCCTGACAAAATACCCATGCCTCATTCTAGATCCACGTTGGGTTCATCCATTACCATTTTCCCAGGTTGGTCTTGTCTTAGTGAATGTATTTGATCCTGAAGGAAGAAAAGAAAAAATCTTTCTTGGGGTCCAGGAACCAAATTGCCATCTCTTTCCTCCAACTCTGTAGGCTGTTAGTTGTTGTTGCTGTTCCTTTCTTGTGTGACTCAGTAAAAGAAGAAGAAAAGAAGAAGGAGGAGAAGGAGAAGGAGGAGGAGAAGAAGTAGACGAGGAGGAGAAGGAGAAAGAGAAGGAGGGGGAGGAGGAGGAGACAGGAGGAGGAGAAAGAGATGAAGAAGAGGAGGAGGAGGAAGGGAAGAAGAAGAAAAAGGAGGAGGGAAGAAGAAGAGAAGGAGGATGAGAAGAGAAAGAAGAAGAGAAGTTGAAGAGGAGGAGAAGGAGAAGAAGGAAGGAGAAGAAGAAAGAGGAGGAGGAGGAAGAAGATGGGAGGAGGAGGAGAAGGAGGAGGAGGAGAAGGAGGAAGGAGGAGAAGGAGGAGGAGGAGAAGGAGGAAGGAGGAGAAGGAGGAGGATGAGGGAGGAGGAGGATGGGAAGAGGAGGAGGAGAAGAAGAAGAAAAACGAGAAGGAGGAGGAGGAGGAGGAAGAAGAGAAGAAGAAGAAAGCCATTCCTCTGGCTTTGGAAATGACACTCAAGTGCCAGGTTCTACAAGCATTTCTTTGATGAAGGAGCCAATGAGACTCACAGCATTCTCCAGAGAAGAGGCAGCATAGAGCAGTTATGTCCATAGTTTTGGAACCAGCCAGCCATCGTTTTGAATCCTGACTCAACCACTCATAACCGGGGTAGTGTAAGGAGATATTTATAATGTAAGAAGAATTTAGCACAGGGCTGGCACATAGTATGTGCTCAACTAATTCTAGCTATGATCATTATTATTACTAGATTTAGGAGATTTATATTAGGGGTATATGGGAAGAAATCAAGAAGAGAAATGTTGAGAGGAAAGGGGAGAGAGAGTAGTTCAGTAGTTCCTTAGGAGAAATAATGCCCCAACTTTACAATTTTTCCAGGAAGCAAAATCCACCCATCTCCAATTTTAGTCATTTAGGCTATTAGCCATATCCTCCTTCTTCTGATTATAATTTACAACCAAATGATGTGGCTTCCTTTTTTGAACAAATGGTGCAATGGACAGAAACCTCGAATATCCCCTTGACTAATTAGGCCACTCATCAATTGGGCTTTAGCTTATCTATTGAGTCAGAAGGCAGTCAGAAGACGTCAGACTCAGAGTCGTTACAATGGGCAAAGACATTACTAAGGTGTCAGAGATTGGAAAAGTTGAACCATATCTCCTGGTAAGATTTTTGTGAGAACTTCATTTTCTAAACCTGCCTCTCCATATCCCAAAGATTTATACAGATGATTTAATGGTTTGATGTGAAGCTGAATATGCCTGTGGCTTCAGAAATGTCAAAAATATTGCTTGAAAATGAATTTCAGGCTGCCAACTTCATGGTCTACATGGAGTCATAGAAAGCATTTGGTTAATTCTTGCCATTATATTATTTCCATAAGTTCCCTACTCCACTTCCCATATACAAACAAAATAGCTGAACCCTTCTTTACATACACACGCATTTATTTATTCAATGATCATCTGGATTGGCACCTTCAATCAGCTTAATCGTACAACTAACTGGTCAACACAGTGATAAAGCTTGGCTTCCTCCACCTCTGCCTCTCTCCCATCTGCCTTTTCTAGCCCATCCTCACTGCTCTTGTAGTTTTGTGAAATCTTGTGTAGTTTTGCAAGCTATTTTTTCTTATTTTTCCCCAAATTATCCTCTTGCCAAAGCTATTTTTCTAAAGTGCAAATAGTCACGTAGCATTTCCCCACTTATGCAAATTCTAAGGCTCCCAAACATCCATGGTAGTGCTGCCAGTAGACAATCATGATGGGAATGTTCTATATCTGAGTTATTCAATATGGTAGCCATCAGCCACATGTGGCTATTGGGGATGTCAAGACTGGTTGGCTAGAATTTAAAATGGAATTTTTAAAAATTTTAATTAATTTTAATTTAAATAGCCATATGTGGCTAAGGTGGTCCATATTGGATGCTGCAGATCTGTGGGATAAAGTCCAGGTTAAGTTCAGTACAGGGATGCCATGCTAATGAAAAATGACGGAGAGCCTCCAAGATTTAGCTCCTGACTGCCTTTTTAGTCTCAGCTACCACTCTTCTCTGCCTTGTATTTTTGCCAGCAATACATATACCTTGCAGCTCTTCCAACATAATTTTCCAGGCAATGCTACGATGTTTTTGTACAACCCATTCCTTTGGCCTTGAATACCTGCCTCTTCTGACTTTGTAAAACTGACATATCATGTAGGATCCTTTAAAATCGATGTGGGAATGAAATCACTCTATCAAAAAGACCTACACTTCTATATTTATCATGGCACTATTCAAAATAGCAAAGATGAGGAATCAACCTACGTGTCCATCAAGGGAGGACTGGATAAAGAAAACATGGCAGATATCTACCATGGAACGCTACTTAGCCATAAAAAAGAATGAAATTATGTCTTTTGCAGCAACATGGATGGAACCGGAGGCCATTATCTTAAGTGAAATAACTCAGAAATGGAAAGTCAAATCCAACCTATTCCCACTTATAAATGAGAGCTGAACAATGGAGATGGGAGGCTGGGAGGAGGGCGAGTGTTGAAAAATTACCTATTGGGTACAATGTTCGTTATTTGGATGACAGGCACACTAAAAGCCCAGAATTTACCACTACATGATATTTGCATGGAAGAAACCTGCACTTGTACCCCCTAAATATATAAATTTAAAAAAAACAAATAAATAGATAAATAAAATAGACCTGAGACTTATCCCTCCAGAGAATCTTTCTTATCTAACCCAGAAAATCAATTTCTTTCTTAGTTTGATTATTTTTTCCTCTGTAGGTGGTTTTACTATTGCAATGAAAACATTAAATTATAATTACTTACCAAACTGTCATTTTCTTAAGAACAAATTCATGACTTCAGTTGTTTGTTTTTCTAGTATCTGCCACATTACCCAGGATAGAGTGGTCACTTAATAAATGTATGTTCAATTAGATGTCACTGAATTATTTCATTGACCTGACACAGAAAAAAAAATTATTATTTAACTGATTTTTTCTAGTTCAGTGAATATCCTTTAGACTCAGTTTTAAGTACAGCACCAAGAAATCTCATTTCCTTAGCAATAGAAAAAGAGCTGGGGATAGAGTGAGATTACTGAATAGAAAATTGGCCACAAATGTCAAATATCCGGTTTCACCTGTTCATTCAGCCCAGACAGTTTGAGAATCAAAACACATTAAAAGCACAAAGCCTCTTTTCAAAAAATACTTTTTTTATTGTAAAATTGTTTCTCCTACAACCTCTTACCAGATTTTGGTTGCATTTAAAATATATATAGTGCCGGCATTTTCAGGAAACATATATAAATTAGATCTGTCCTTTGCACGGGTTAAAATATTATAGTTATTTCTCCAGGTGGAGGGAATCAATTTTTCTTTTAGAGAGTTCATTTCTTTCACAGATGTCCATACAATTAATAGACTCCATGTGGGTATCCATGAATCTGACCTGGAAAACACCATGAATTGCTCTCTCATTTTTCCCTGGCTGCTCTTACATCTAACACGTAATACTAGCCAGCAGAGTTTAGATGCACACCTAGGCTTTATTTGTAGGGAACTAAAATAATATTGGGTTCTCAAATCCAAAGGATCTGGCGGACTCTGAAAGGCAGAACTCAAAAGTCAGACATGAGACTGAAGCCTCACATCTTTACAGCATTTCACAATTTGGCAAAGCATATTTAACCCTATTATCTCATTGGATTATTACAAGAAGCTTTTGAAATAAACAGCAAAACCCATTATCTGCCTTAATAAGGAAGAAAGAAAGAAAGAAAGAAAGAAAGAAAGAAAGAAAGAAAGAAAGAAAGAAAGAAAGAAAGGGAAAGAAAGAAAGAAAAGGAAGAAAGAGAGAAAGAAAGAGGGAGGGAGAGAGGGAGGGAGGAAAGAAGGAAGGAAGGAAAGAAAGAAAAGAAAGAAAGAAGAAAGAGAAGAAAGAAGAAAGAAAGAAGAAAGAAGGAAGAAGGGAAAGGAAAGAAAGGAAGAAGAAGAAGGAAGGAAGGGAGGAGGAAGAAGGAAGGAAGGAAGGAAAGAGAAAGAGAAGAGAAGAAAGAAAGAAAGAAAGAAAGAAAGAAAGAAAGAAAGAAAGAAAGAAAGAAAGAGAGAGAGAAAGAAAGAACTGATGGCTCTGTGGCTGACCTGACATGTCCAAGTTCTTACAGCCAGCATGGCAGGGATTGAAATCTTCTTCAGCCTGACCAGAAGTCCAGAGCTATTTTCCCTAGTTACTCTGCTGCTCAGATTATGCATTGGCCATAACCCCTCTGGGACTGGGATCTTGCAGCCAACCATCCAAGTCTTCCCAAAATTGCAGTCTCAAAGTAAAAGTGTGTTCTCACCATGCCATCCCGCTATTTTCTTTCTGGAATGTTGCTTCTAGTAAATGAGGGGGAAAATTGCCAGTGACAGCTTGATAAGTACCCCCAGCCATGGTCGACAGAGGTTACCTTCAGCCACTAGGTGGGAAGTGGTCTCCATGGAAACCCAGAAGCAGAGCTATCTCTCAAATACTTTCCAGCAGCAAGAGCTCAATTATAAACTTTGTCAAGAGTTTGAATGTGCTAAAGGTTGAATCAGACTGGAGTCATACCTCTGAATAGGGGAAAGGACTCCAAATAATCAAAAGATATATTTCTAAAATTTGTCTTTGGGTCACTGATGTGTGTGTGCCTGTGTGTGTGTGTGTGTGTGCATCATATTCTATATCCTTTTAATCCAATTTGATACAACAATACCTCTACTTCATTGTCTCCTGAATTCAGGATTTTGGTAATACCCTAAAGGTGAAGGCATGTTATCTTGAGGATATTAGAAACATTCTTTAACCAAACCTTGTATGGACCTACTTCATAATAAATGTCACTTTGTCTCAAATGTTCATATAGGGTTCTCTAGTGTTTTACATCAATGGATCAGTGAGTCTTACAAAACATTCCAGTGAAATACTGTACTTTTTTTGCCAGATGCATTTCATAAGCAAGAAAATAAAAGTATCTCTATTTTCTACTAAGGACCTGGAATGAAAAGGGAAACATCTGATCAATCACTTATTCAGTGCTTCCCCAAATACCAATTAGCTTGCCCTACAAATATGAACTCCCCACTACATCTCTGGGGACCTCATGTTCCTTATGAGGGGCCTGCTATAGACTGTCCTCCAGATCAAAGACTCTCTTAATTTGTATTTTGCATCACACAAAATAAGTAGTAGACCATTGGCTAAATGTTTCCACTTGAATTCAGATGCCTTGGCAGAATGTAAATATAGAATAACACAGAGGTAAGTGATATGGTTTGGCTGTGTACCCACCCAAATCTCATCTTGAGTTGTAGCTTCCATAATCTCCATGTGTGGTGGGAGGGACCCCGTGTGAGATAACTGAATCATGGGGTCAGGTTTTGCCTATGCTGTTCTCTTCATAGTGAATAAGTCTCATGATATCTGATGGTTTCATAAAGGGCAGTTCCCCTGCACACGTTCTCCTGCCTGCTGCCATGTAAGACATGGCTTTGCTTCTCCTTTGTTTTCTGCCACCATTGTGAGGCCTCCCCAGCCATGTGGACCTGTGAATCCATTAAACCTCTTTTTCTTTATAAATTACCAGTCTCAGATATTTCCTCATAGCCATATGAAAATGGACTAATACAATAAGTAAAGGTAAAATATAAAATAGAACAAACTCTTAGTCATTCATGGGAGAATGATCTACAACTTGTGTTCAGTACCAAGCAGGTAACCTCCCTTTTTTCTGCTTCTAGATTGCTCACTTAAACCATGAGTTGTTATGAGTCTGAGCAAATGATACAATTTCAGTTACAAAAAAACCATTGTGAGAGCTTGTATCAGTCATTTATTGCTGTGTAACAAGTAACCCCAAGCCTAATTGCCTAAAATTTATAATTTCTCATGGTTTTGTGTTCAGCTGGATGTTTCCTCCACTCCATGCCCTACTGGCTGGGGTCATGTATTCAGCTGCATTCATCAGGGAGTTTGACTGGGGTTAGGACATTCACGATGATGTATGTCACTCACATGCCTGGGAGCACATGTGGTGTAGCCTGAATGGCTGGTGGTTGGTGGGTCCCCTCTCTCCACCAAGGTACCTAGATTCTTAAACAGGGGTTCAAGAGAATACAAGCTAAAGATACTAGAACTTGTAATGACTAGGCCTAGAATTGGTACAACGTTATTTCCATTGAGTTCTTTTTTTTAATTATTTTTTGAGACAGGGTCTGGCTCTTGTCACCCAGGCTGGAGTGCAGTGGTGCAATCATGACTCACTGCAGTCTTAAATTCCCAGGATCAAGTGATCCTCCTCCTTCAGCTTCCTGAGTAGCTGGGACTCCAGGTGCATGCTACCATACCCAGCTAACATTTTGATTTTTTGTAGGGACAGAGTTTCCCCATGTTGCCCAGGCTTGTCTCAAATGCCTGGGCTCAAGTCTTCCTCCTGCCTTGGCCTCCCAAAGTGTTGGGATCACAGGCATGAGCCACCACACCCAGCCTGTACTGCCTTCTGTTGATCACAGAGAGTTAAAGTCCAGGCAAGATTCAAGGGAAGGAGAGGGAGAGTCTACCTCTTAATGGGAAGAGTTGCATATGCAGGCAGGGATGTAAGAATTGGACATGGAAAGAGTTATTTGTGGTCATCTTTGGAGATAATCTACTGGTCTTCCCTATAGCCACAATAATTTATGTGCCCCCATATGCAAATTTTACCCTTCCACCCCAAAGACACTCAGTTTCAACCAAACAATGCCTCGATCTCAGGCCCAAAAGCCAGGATTTAAACCAAGTTTGGATGTGGCTGGATATGGATGGAGCTACTGAGATATGGTTCCTCTTGATCTGGAAACTTGGAAACCAAAACAACAACAAATATCCAAGCTATCAGCTCCCCCTACCCAACAAATCCACTCAACATACATGGTGAAATAAGATACCCCTGTTGAAAAAGTGTCTGTCATCAGTTTCCCTAACTGTGGGGGCAGGAAACATTCCTTGATTAGGGCTCAGTTCTGCACTCTGGGAGTGATTCCCTAATCCATAGTTCTCTGCTGTAGGTTTTGCTCTCAGAGCCCTTGGGTCTGTCCTAGATACCATCTTCTTCTTGCATAAGAAAGAGCCAATGCTTACAGACGAGTAGCTTTCTCAGCCTGCTTTCTGCCAATATGTTGTCATTATGAATCTTTCATTTCAGTTCAAGTGTAATTGCCCAACGGGTTCTTCTTGCCTGCTGCACAGATAGAGCCAATTTACTGAAAAAGTGGTATTGCAGTAGAGAAAGAGTCTTATAAATGCAGAGCTAGCCAAGCTAAAGGATGGGAAATTATTGCTCAAATAAACTTCCCCAAGAACTCAGAGGCTAGAGTTTCTGTGGATAATTTGGCAGACAGGGGGTGAAGGAATGGGTGCTGCTGATTGGTTGCGGATGATATCATAAGGTTGTGGAAAACAGTCCTTATGCCCTGAGTCAGCTTCTGAGTGGGGCCCACAGAACCCACTGAGTCATAAGTCACAGATCTGGGTGGAGTTACTTGGTCACCAGAATGCAGAAGTTTGAAAAACATCTCAAAAGACCAATCTTGGGTTCTATGATAGTGATACTATCTACAGCAGCAATGGGAAAGTTACAAACCTTGTGACTTCTGGTACAGCAAATGATTATAGAAAGGCAAGCTTTGCCTACATTTTCAGAATTCAGGCCATCTCCTACAATCCTACTTTTGTGGGTTTTTATTAGTCGTACAAAGGCAGTTTTGGTCCCAAGCAAAAAAGAGTTTAGTTTTAGGGAGGGGCTACTACCATCCTTGCTTCAAAGTTAAACTATCAACTAAATTCCCCCCATGGTTAGCTTGGCCTACATCCAGGAATGAGTAAGGACAGCTAGCCCGTGAGGCTAGAAGTGAGATGGAATCAGCCATGCTAGACTTCTCTCTCTGTCATAATCTTTGCAAAGGTGGTTTCACAAGCAAGGGTTGTTTTGCTGGTACAATTGTTTTGTTTTTGTTTTTTTTTTATACTTTAGGTTTTAGGGTACATGTGCACAATGTGCAGGTTTGTTACATATGTATCCATGTGCCATGTTGATTTCCTGCACCCATTAACTCGTCATTTAGCATTAGGTATATCTCCTAATGCTGTCCCTCCCCCCTCCCCCAACCCCACAACAGTCACCGGAGTGTGATGTTCCCCTTCCTGTGTCCATGAGTTCTCATTGTTCAATTCCCACCTATGAGTGAGAACATGCGGTGTTTGGTTTTTTGTCCTTGCGATAGTTTACTGAGAATGATGTTTTCCAGTTTCATCCATGTCCCTACAAAGGACATGAACTCATCCTTTTTTATGGCTGCATAGTATTCCATGGTGTATATGTGCCACATTTTCTTAATCCAGTCTATCGTTGTTGGACATTTGGGTTGGTTCCAACTCTTTGCTATTGTGAATAGTGCCGCAATAAACATACGTGTGCATGTGTCTTTATAGCAGCATGATTTATAGTCCTTTGGGTATATACCCAGTAATGGGATGGCTGGGTCAAATGGTATTTCTAGTTCGAGATCCCTGAGGAATCGCCACACTGACTTCCACAATGGTTGAACTAGTTTACAGTCCCACCAACAGTGTAAAAGTGTTCCTATTTCTCCACATCCTCTCCAGCACCTGTTGTTTCCTGATTTTTTAATGATGGCCATTCTAACTGGTGTGAGATGGTATCTCACTGTGGTTTTGATTTGCATTTCTCTGATGGCCAGTGATGATGAGCATTTCTTCATGTGTTTTTTGGCTGCATAAATGTCTTCTTTTGAGAAGTGTCTGTTCATGTCCTTTGCCCACTTTTCGATGGGGTTGTTTGTTTTTTTCTTGTAAATTTGTTTGAGTTCATTGTAGATTCTGGATATTAGCCCTTTGTCAGATGAGTAGGTTGCAAAATTTTTCTCCCATTCTGTAGGTTGCCTGTTCACTCTGATGGTAGTTTCTTTTGCTGTGCAGAAGCTCTTTAGTTTAATTAGATCCCATTTGTCATTTTGGCTTTGTTGCCATTGCTTTTGGTGTTTTAGACATGAAGTCCTTGCCCACGCCTATGTCCTGAATGGTATTGCCTAGGTTTTCTTGTAGGATTTTAATGGTTTTAGGTCTAACATTTAAGTCTTTAATCCACCTTGAATTAATTTTTGTATAAGGTGTAAGGAAGGGATCCAGTTTCGGCTTTCTACATATGGCTAGCCAGTTTTCCCAGCACCATTTATTAAATAGGGAATCCTTTCCCCATTTCTTGTTTTTGTCAGGTTTGTCAAAGATCAGATAGTTGTAGATATGCGGCATCATTTCTGAGGGCTCTGTTCTGTTCCATTGATCTATGTCTCTGTTGTGGTACCAGTACCATGCTGTTTTGGTTACTGTAGCCTTGTAGTATAGTTTGAAGTCAGGTAGCGTGATGCCTCCAGCTTTGTTCTTTTGGCTTAGGATTGACTTGGCAATGCGGGCTTTTTTTTGGTTCCATATGAACTTTAAAGTAGTTTTTTCCAATTCTGTGAAGAAAGTCATTAGTAGCTTGATGGGGATGGCATTGAATCTATAAATTACCTTGGGCAGTATGGCCATTTTCACAATATTGATTCTTCCTACCCATGAGCATGGAATGTTCTTCCATTTGTTTGTATCCTCTTTTATTTCATTGAGCAGTGGTTTGTAGTTCTCCTTGAAGAGGTCCTTCACATCCCTTGTAAGTTGGATTCCTAGGTATTTTATTCTCTTTGAAGCAATTGTGAATGGGAGTTCACTCATGATTTGGCTCTCTGTTTGTCTGTTATTGGTGTACAAGAATGCTTGTGATTTTTGTACATTGATTTTGTATCCTGAGACTTTGCTGAAGTTGCTAATCAGCTTAAGGAGATTTTGGGCTGAGACGATGGGGTTTTCTAGATATACAATCATGTCATCTGCAAACAGGGACAATTTGACTTCCTCTTTTCCTAATTGAATACCCTTTATTTCCTTCTCCTGCCTGATTGCTCTGGCCAGAACTTCCAGCACTATGTTGAATAGGAGCGGTGAGAGAGGGCATCCCTGTCTTGTGCCAGTTTTCAGAGGGAATGCTTCCAGTTTTTGCCCATTCAGTATGATATTGGCTGTGGGTTTGTCGTAGATAGCTCTTATTATTTTGAGATATGTCCCATCAATACCTAATTTATTGAGAGTTTTTAGCATGAAGGTTGTTGAATTTTGTCAAAGGCCTTTTCTGCATCTATTGAGATAATCATGTGGTTTTTGTCTTTGGTTCTGTTTATATGCTGGATTACATTTATTGATTTGCTATGTTGAACCAGCCTTGCATCCCAGGGATGAAGCCCACTTGATTATGGTGGATAAGCTTTTTGATGTGCTGCTGGATTTGGTTTGCCAGTATTTTATTAGGATTTTTGCATCAATGTTCATCAAGGATATTGGTCTGAAATTCTCTTTTTTGGTTATGTCTCTGCCAGGCTTTGGTATCAGGACGATGCTGGCTTCATAAAATGTGTTAGGGAGGATTCCCTCTTTTTCTATCGATTGGAATAGTTTCAGAAGGAATGGTACCAGTTCCTCCTTGTACCTCTGGTAGAATTCGGCTGTGAATCCATCAGGTCCTGGACTCTTTTTGGTTGGTAAGCTATTGATTATTGCCACAATTTCAGAACCTGTTATTGGTCTACTCAGAGATTCAGCTTCTTCCTGATTTAGTCTTGGGAGGGTGTATTTGTTGAGGAATTTATCCATTTCTTCTAGATTTTCTAGTTTATTTGCATAGAGGTGTTTGTAGTATTCTCTGATGGTAGATTGTATTTCTGTGGGATCGGTGGTGATATCCCCTTTTTCAATTTTTATTGCGTCTATTTGATTCTTCTCTCTTTTCTTCTTTATTAGTCTTGCTAGTGGTCTATCAATTTTGTTGATCTTTTCAAAAAACCAGCTCCTGGATTCATTAATTTTTTGAAGGGTTTTTTGTGTCTCTATTTCCTTCAGTTCTGCTCTGATTTTAGTTATTTCTAGCCTTCTGCTAGCTTTTGAATGTGTTTGCTCTTGCTTTTCTAGTTCTTTTAATTGTGATGTTAGGGTGTCAATTTTGGATCTTTCCTGCTTTCTCTTGTGGGCATTTAGTGCTATAAATTTCCCTCTACACACTGCTTTGAATGTGTCCCAGAGATTCTGGTATGTTGTGTCTTTGTTCTCATTGGTTTCAAAGAACATCTTTATTTCTGCCTTCATTTCATTATGTACCCAATAGTCATTCAGGAGCAGGTTGTTCAGTTTCCATGTAGTAGAGCGGTTTTGAGTGAGTTTCTTAATCCTGAGTTCTAGTTTGATTGCACTGTGGTCTGAGAGACAGTTTGTTATAATTTCTGTCCTTTTACATTTGCTGAGGAGAGCTTTACTTCCAACTATGTGGTCAGTTTTGGAATAGGTGTGGTGTGGTTGCTGGTACAATTGTTTTAAAACTTTGTGGGTTTCCTATGAATCTTAAGGAGTTCAATCCTTACCCCCAAAGCCACATTCATAATTCCCTCTAAAACATGCTTCTCTCTACTTTAGATCTGTCAGGGTGATGCGGGACACATCTTTAATATTCTTGGACAGTCTATCGTCTAGCTTTGAGAGTCTACTACCACCACTAAATCTTTCAAAGGTCTTAAAAAGAGGTCTTGCAACCCAGATTCAAGACAAACATACTGATATTTGTGGGTGGTGGATGTTGTGATGGTTAATATTATGTGTCAACTTGATTAGACTGAAGGATGCCTAGATAGGTGGTACAGCATTGTTCCTGGGCATGTCTGTGAAGGTGTTGCAAAAGGAGATTAATATTTGAGTCAGTGGACTTGGTGAAGAAGACCCACCTGCAATGTGGGTGGGCACCATCCAACTGGCTGCCAGCTTGGCTAGAACAAAACAGGTAGAAGAAGGTGGGATAATCTGGCTTGCTGAGTCTTCTGGCTTCCATCTTTCTCTCATGCTGGAAGCTTCCTGCCCTTGGACATTAGCCTCCAGGTTCTTCGGTCTTTGGACCCTTGGACTTATACCAGCGGATTGCCAGGGGCTCTTGGGCCTTTGGCCACAGACTGAAGGTGGCACTGTCGGCTTCCCTACTTTTGAGGCTTTTGGACTCGGACTGAGCCACTACTGCCTTCCTACCTCCTCAGCTTGCAGGTAGTCTATTGCAGGACTTTACCTTGTGATTGGGTGAGTGACTTCTCCTTAATAAACTCCCTTTCATATATACATATAGCCTATTAGTTCTGTCGCTCTGGAGAACACTAATAGAGGTGCTATGATGCTCATGGATGAGAGGCATTACTGGTGGCTATCTTTGGAAACAATGTACCAAAGAGTTGAAAGGGGCCTTAAAGGTCATATGATTGTACTCATTTTGGACCAAAACTAGCCCATTTTATTTATTTATTTATTTTTTGAGATGGACTCCCGCTCTGTTGCCCAGGCTGGACTACAGTGGTATGACCTTGGTTCACTGCAATCTCCACTTCTTGGGTTCAAATGATTCTTGTTTCTCAGCCTCCAGAGCTGGGATTACAGGTGTGCACCACCACACCTGGCTAATTTTTGTATTTTTAGTAGAGATGGGGTTTCACCACATTGACCAGGCTGGTCTTGAACTGCTGGCCTGCCTCAGCCTCCCAAAGTGCTGGGATTACAGGCATGGGCCACCACACCCAGCCCGAGCCCATTTTAGAGATTAAAAACTCAAGGCTTAAAGAGAAGAAAGGAGTTGACTACAGTAACAAAGCAAGAAAGATAAATCTTGTCTTGTATGTAGGTTCGGAGTGCTTTCTACCACATTTCCCTTCATGCTCAGTTGAAAAGAAAAACTGCTTTAAAACTCATTATTAGGCATATCAAAGATAAACTATCTTTGATGTATCTTTTTTAAAAATTCATAACATTGACTTCTTCCTTTAATATGCAGAATAGAGTTGACTGTATCAGAAAGATATAAAACCAGAGAATAGCAAGCAACACGAAGTGAGAAACCAACGTCCCGATTCTTGTATTTTTAGTGCATCTGGAGGAGAAAGAAAATGTCATTTATTGGGAAGTTATAAGGATGCTACTTTTCATTCATTCTTCATCAATTCATATCACACACTTTTTAAACACCTTCTATGAGTCAGACTATATTCTTCACATGGGATATTGGGCCTTTGATAGACTCTCAAAGGGTTGCAGGCAGTTGACAGGTGGAAATATAAACATATAGTGAGAACAGAGCAAGCAACTTTACCTGGAGCCGCTGAACACTATCTTGCAGAAGAAGGAGCAGAAATTCAACAGGGGTCAGTGCTTGCAGGGAGTCCTGGGAGAATAGGCTGCCTGCAGTTGGACGTGATTAGAATGTAGTGTGAATGGTGGGCAGTGGTGGGAAGGGAGATGCTGGGGAGGTTGGAAACATCAAGCAGCACTTTGAGTTGAACGAGGAAGCTGCAGAGTCAGTAGCTTCATAAGCAGAAGTAGAAAGAAGGCAACATAGCAGTTTCTGTGCCAACCTCAAATGAGAGTTTCTTTCACGCTGGATTAGAATTTAGAGTTTCTAATTTATTGGTCAACTTAATGTCTACCCAACCAAGTTTCCTTTTGTCTTTTTTTTTTTTTCTTTTTTTTAGACGGGGTCTTGCTCTGTCACTCTCACTGGAGTGCAGTCGTGCAATCTCAGCTCACTGCAACTTCTGCCTCCCAGGTTCAAGCAATTCTCCTGCCTCAACCGCTGAGTAACTGGGACTACAGGCACGCACCAGCATGCCCGGCTAATTTTTGTATTTTTAGTAGAGATGGGGTTTCACCATGTTGGCCAGGCTGGTCTCGAACTCCTGACCTCAGATGATCCGTCCGTCCCGGCCTCCCAAAGTGCTGGGATTACAGGCATGAGCCACCGCACCTGGCTTCTTTTATCTTTTTTTTTGTTTGGTCATTGATGTTCCCTATGATAACACAACCTCATCATGGGAACCATGGCCAGAGATATTTGAGGGAGGCAGCTGGCAGAAAGACACATGGTCATAATATGAGCTAATCTTAGCAAAGACACATGAGTGCTAAGAAAGAGACCATTGCACCTACATTTTCCATTTGGGTCACGCCTTTCACCTCCCTGCTCCCCCGCTACCCACCCCCCCAAAAAAAAGCATTTAGAATTTCCTTTTAAATCATTTATCCTTGCCTCAGGACCACTGCCATGAGACAGTTGGAACAGAAGTTGTAGAACATGCTTTAAGCAAAGTGAGTATACATTATTTGAAAACATCATTCATTTTTAGAACCTGCAGCATTTCACCAAAATGAACATTAGGGATCGTTTAGCTGAAAAATCTGTTGCAAGATAAAAAAACAAAAAACAAAAAGGCCTCATTGTTCTGTCCCCAGATAAACCGGGGCAGGGTGACTTTGATGAGATTTGTGTTCAACCTCCAAAACCTGGCTGCCTGGTTTTGAGCCTCAACCATGGCTCAAAACAAGGCTGGGGCCAGACCAGTCATATTCTCAAAGAGGCAATCAAGCCGCCTAGCAAAGACAACAGAGGCAGCAAGAGGGCATGGTGCCATGAAATAAATTAGAATGAACATCCCATTTTTATCTCCATGGCAGTCAGCCCATTCCATTCTTTGAATGCTATTTTCATATGTTAACAGCAGTTTGAGAGCTGAATAGGAAGGGAGGAAGAATAGTTTAATGAAATGAGAGGGGAAGAGAGAGAGGGGAAGAGAGAGAGGAGAGAGAGAGAAACATTTGTCGACTATTAATCCAGACCTGGTAAAACCTGGTTGTGTCTATTGCAACCAAATGTAACTGGAAATTGTTTCAGAGGCTTGCACTGAAATGATGGTATTTTCCTTACTCATCTCGACCCTCTCTGCCTCTCTCTTCAACCTGGCTTCCACGACTTTTGCAAGCTTTCAGTAAAGACATTGACATTCCCCTGGGTCTTCTCCAGAGATCTATCCAGTTGGGATTATGGAACCCTGATCTGGCGCTTAGAACTCTTTCTGGTGGAGGGAGGAGAGACTGTCACTTCTCATGCCTCTCTCTCCCAAGGGCTCAGCGGTCCTCCCACTCACACATCCCTCTGGTTTCCCGCACCCATGAAGCACTGCAGAGAGCATGATACCTCATGATGGGCTGGGTGCCAAGCCCTGAGATCGCATGAGAAAATGGCCAGTTTCAACGGCAGATTTTGTCCATTAGAACCTATTACTAGTTTCCTCCCAGAGCCCAGCTGGTTCCATTATAGCAAATTGGAGTGAAATGATGTCAGGTTTGTGCCATAAAAATGAATAGGAATCTTGCTTTTCATTATTTTAAATTGCAGATTGTTGCACTGATAGGTATTTATTTTTGTCATTTCTCTCTGGCCCTGGTTGAGGGTCTGACCCCTGAATAATGAATAAACAGAAAGACACATGTTGGCACTTGAGCCTTGCCTGTGTCACCCTGGCTTTTCCTTCCCATTTGTGACAAATTCAAAAAATGCAACACTCGTAAATGGGTTTGTAATCTGTACTCTTTTAAACTGTCACTCAATCTCTGTCTCAGAAAATAGGCTATTGAAACTATGGAGGAAATATTTCACAGAGACTTCAACATTGCAAACTCGCTTTCAGGATTAGAGGCAGTCCTTTGGTAGCTTTAGAATTAAAATAAGAACTTGGAGTAATTGTTGCTTATTGAGATAAAGGAGGCTCATTTGGAAATGCCAAATGCACTTTAGCAACCTTAAACATGATGACTTTTGTTTGGGAATAATCGAGTTTTTTACGTGCTTCTTTCAGACCCAGGATTTTAACACGGTGAAACTCACGAGTGGACAAAACGGGAGAGCAACAGTGACTAAAATAGGAATGAGTGTGGGTGCGGTTTTGCCGTTTAATGTTACCAAGATTTTTTTATCTTGTTGATTAAGCACTTAAGTGGCTACTTAAAGTATTAGGACTAAAAATATAATAAGTCCTGGAACTACTAGACATATAAGAAGCAGCTGAAGTACTATAGAGATAGGAGAACTTATACCGCAGGGCAGCCTTGATTTTCACGAAAATATACAACTCACAATGGCCTCGAGCCTTAGAGTCACAGAACAATACAAATGAAAAAGCCTAGCAAACAAATAGCAATTGCTTGCCTTTAAAAAATTTTTAAACACCATTGTTTTAGTTTAGTTTGTTTTGTTTTGTTTGAGACAGGGTCTCACGCTGTTGCCCAGGCTGGAGCGCAGTGATGTGGTCACAGCTCACTGCAGCCTCAACCTCCCAGCCTTAAGCAATCCTCCCACCTCGGCCTCCTCAGTAGCTGGGACGACAGATGCGCACCATCATACCATGCTGATTTTTAAATTTTTAATTTTTTGCCGAGACGAGATCTTGCCATGTTGCCCAGGCTGGCCTGGAACTCTTGGCCTCAATTGGTCCTCCTGCCTCAGCCTCCCAAAGTGCTGTGATTATAGGCATGAGCCAGCATGCCTAACCTAAATACTGTTGTTTTCATAGATGCACAAAATGTCCAGGCACGTATTTTTTTTCTCAGTTTACTAATTAACAAATACACCTAGTAGATCTCAGGGAAGACAGTGGCATGAGGAGCAATCCCACAAAGTCTTCCACTCAGTCCCATTCTTCTAGATGAGTCAGAGTCCACTCTTATTAGCAATGGCCACAATAACTGCAGAACCTGGGCTGTCCCTGAAATCGTGCCTTTTTTTTTTTTTTTTTTTTTTGAGACAGAGTCTCACTCTGTCACCCACGCTGGAGTGCAGTGGCACTGTGTCGGCTCACTGCAACCTCTGTCTCCTGGGTTCAAGCAATTCTCCTGCCTCAGCCTCCCAAGTAGCTGGGATTACAGGCACCCACCACCACTCCTGGCTAATTTTTATATTTTTAGTAGAAACAGGGTTTCACCATGTTGGCCAGACTGGTCTTGGACTCCTGACCTCAGGTGATCTGCCTGCCTTGGCCTCCCAAAGTGCTGGGATTACAGGCATGAGCCACCGTGCCCGGCCAAAATCGTGCGATCTTTATATTCAGCCCTGTGGCCAATGGTTAAAAGCCTGGGCTTCAGAGAGATGGAGAATGAGGGTGGGGGGCAGGGCATGATCCCCCCACTGTCAAATTTGAATGTGAGAAATAGAGAAATGTCAAAAATCTCTTATTCCCCTCAAATCAAAATAAATCCTATCCTGAGCTCTCTCCTGGTATATTGAGAAATTCAAACTTGGTCATTATTGGAACACCCTACCCCTAAATTCATGACTGTGTGAGAGAAACTTGGATTTTCATGAAGACTCAAATATTTAAAAAAGGCTTCCAAAATGTGTGTCTATGCAGGTTATCCATGAGATGGACTTTTTCTTCATTTTTCCTAAGTAGAAAGTCCCTTGCATAATTGCATGTTCACCACTGTGTGTCATAGTTGAAATGAGTTCTTTCTTGAGACTAGAAGTTCCCCACACCCAGGCGTCATGACCTTGGTGTGACTCAAGATCGTTCATCACTGAGATCCACCAACTTGCCAGGGAGTTGAACAGCAGTTAGCCTTGTTCTCTTCCCAGTCTTGGAGAAGCTCTTCCTTTCTCTTGTTGGCCAATTGCGTCTTCCTTTCCAACATCTTTCCTCCATTCTTTTTCTTCTGGGAAGATCTCCTGCTAATAGCCTTTGGAAACACAAACAAAACATTGATGTCCCAACCCCACCCCTTTGTGAAAGGAGGAGCTGAAACTTCACAGCTCTAAAGCATCGTCTTAAATCTGGATTTCTTTTATTTATTTATTTATTTATTTATTTATTTATTTATTTATTTTTGAGATGGAGTCTCAGTTTGTTGCCCAGGCTGGAGTACAGTGGCGCGATCTCAGCTCACTGCAATCTCCACTTCCCGGATTCAAGGGATTCTCCTGCCTCAGCCTCCCAAGTAGTTGGGATTACAGGTGCACGCCACCATACCCTGCTACTTTTTGTACTTTTAGTAGAAACAGGGTTTCACCATGTTAGTCAGGTTGGTCTCGAACTCCTGACCTCAAGCAATCCACCTGCCTTGGCCTCCCAAAGTGCTGGGATTACAGGCGTGAGTCACTGTGTCCGGCCTTAAATCTGGGCTTAAATTTTCACTCCATCATTTACTACCTCTGAGACTTTGGAAAAGTTAAATAAGCTCTTTGTGCCTCAATTTTTTTTTTTTTTTAGTGGCACAATTTCAGGCCAATATTATAAGATTACTGTGACAATTAAATGAAAGAAAAAAAAGGCATGTACATTTCTTAGCTTAGTGCACACAAAACACTCATAAAAGACCACCCATCAAGATGGAATTGTGGGCTGGGCACAGTAGCTCACGTCTGTAATAACAGCACTTTGGGAGGCTGAGGCACGTGGATCACCTGAGGTCAGGAGTTCGAGACCAGCCTGGCCAACATGGTGAAACCCCGTCTCTACTTAAAAATACACAAATTAGCCGGGCATGATGGTGTGTGCCTGTAACCCCAGCTACTCCAGAGGCTGAGGCACGAGAATCACTTGAACCCTGGAGGCAGAGGCTGCAGTGGGCCAGGATGGCGCTACTGCACTGCAGCCTGGGTGACAGAGCAAGATTCTGTCTCAAAAAAAAAAAAAAGGTGGAATTGTGGCTTACCTATTCATTAGGCTTCAGATCTTGGGTGCAGTCGTTCTCTTGAATAAACAGTATTTCTAAAACTAGTTGGTGATTTCTACCAGGAGGTGCCAATAACAAGATACAGGCTCTCATAAAAAAGAATGAGATCGTGTCCTTTGCAGCAACATGGATGGAGCTGGAGGTCCTTATCCCAAGCAAACTAACGCAGGAACAGAAAACCAAATACCTCATGTTCTCACTTAAAAGTGAGAGTTAAACACTGAGTACACATGGACACAAAGAAGGGAATAACAGACACTGGGGCCTCCTTGAGGGTGGAGAATGAGAGGTGGGAGAGAATTGAAAAACTACCTATTAGCGACCATGCTTATTACCTGGGTGACAAAATAATCTGAACACCGAACCTCCATGATATGCAATTTACCTATATAACAAGCTTGCATATGGACCTCTGACCCCAAAGTTTAAAAAAAAAAAAAAAGATGCAGACTCCAAAAAATAAGAAATAAAGTGCCTCTCTGTGACTTGTTCTCCAGCCAGAGCTCAAATAGGACAAGCCACAGAGGGTAGATGCGTGCCCCGTCGTGTAGCTTTACACGTGGGTGTTTCTCTTTATGTGTAACTACGCTATGCTCATGGGCTCAGAGAGCTACACCTACACCCAGATGCTCTCCAGCCTCAGCTCAACACAGAATTCCTCCACACAACTCACAGATCATTGCTTTTCAAACAAAGCTAACACAACAACAGATGCAGATGTTTTAGAAAGAGGTCTTCAGAGAAATTATTTCTCTGGGCCGTGGGTCTTGGCAGAATCGTTTCTGAAGGGTGTTTTAAGCTGAACAGTGGTCACCTACAGATACAGGGTATCAGGTTTTGATCCTTGGAACCTCTAAATGTTATGTGACTTGAAGAAAGTGATTTTGCAGATGTGAATAAGTTGAGGATCTTGAAATGGGGAGATTATTCTGGATAATTCTCTGGGCCATAAATGCTTACAAGCATTCTTCTAAGAGAGGAGCAGAGAGAAATTAACACACAAAGAGAGAAGGCAATGTAAAGACAGAACAGAGAGAGACTTGAAGATGCTGGCCTTGGAGATTGAAGTGATGTGACCACAAGCCAATGAATGCCAGCAGCCACAGGGGACAGGAAGTAGCAAGGAATGGATCCCCCTCCAGAGCTTTTGGAGGAAGAGTGGCCCTGCCAACACCTTGATTTTGGTGTAGCAATGCTGAGTTTGGATTTTTGGCCTCCAGAGAGAATAAACATCTGTTGTTTTAAGCCAACAATTTGTAATTTATTACAGCAGCCACAGGTAACTAATACAATAGGAACAAAAAAGAAAGCTGATGACAAGACGACAAGAATATTTGATGACAATAGAGGGAGAAGACAATGTACCATCCTTCCTAAAATGAATGCTTCACTCCCTTATGAAGTTAAACAGAGTTCTGAACATGGGATCTGTGGGGTTTTGAAGGTACATAGGAGTGGTATATAGCGTATGAGGATATATAGCTTTTGAGGGTGTATAGGCATTTATTGAAATGGCTGTGAATTAGATATAGGCATAGAGCAAATCACTCCATAAGCACAAGAGAGTCTGGCAGAGCAGTTTATAAGCCAAAATGAAAGGGCTTCCATCGCAGTAAACTATCTCAAGTGTGGCATCAATGAACAAGGCCGAGGACATGGTGATGGAGAGGAGAATGAGTTTTTCCCCTTCCCTCAATAGCTACTGAAATAATGGTAAATTTTGTGTTTGCTAATGAAACGATATAATTCTGTGCCAGTAATACTTGCAATAACTATTCCTGGTATATGACCACCACCTGCTTTATTGTAATAGGAAAACAGACTAAACAAAGTTTAATACTCATAAAATTTTTCAGTTGGGTCCTTTGAGTCAACAATAGGAAATGGCAGAGGATACATAAACAAACTG
Organism: Nomascus leucogenys; assembly: GCF_006542625.1. Classification (NCBI taxonomy): domain Eukaryota; kingdom Metazoa; phylum Chordata; class Mammalia; order Primates; family Hylobatidae; genus Nomascus; species Nomascus leucogenys. Next base: position 41,398,718 of record NC_044397.1, read on the forward strand.
GGATAACTTGAAAAAATCTACACACACACACACACACACACACCCCATAGATATAACGTTTTCCTCAGAAAATAAAAACTTATTTCACAAAACAGAACAAAATTTGAAAGTGGAAGTTTTCTATTTTGTTTGGAAAAAAAAGTACCACTATCGCTTAAATAAGAAGAGCCTAGGTTTTAAAAGATAAAGAAATGAAGCAGAGAAAAAGAAAGTAAATAGTATGCAGAATACGCTACAAAACATGCTCAGATTTATATCTAAGAAATACCTCCAGACTACAGAAGGCAACTTGAAAAATAATTGAAAAGAATGTGCAGAAAGATACATGGATCTGTTGTAAGAATTCAATCCTTTCATTTTTACTTTGAAAAGTAAGATGGTGGATGTAGAAGTTAGAATAAAAAGATCCAATCTGTTAATAAGAAAAGATTCCTTCTCCCCCTGAAATAAAATAACTAGTTTAAAATTTTGTCTTTAAAACTGATATGGAAGAAAAAAAAATCCAGAACTTATTAAAAAATCCAAATATGAGGCCGGGCGCGGTGGCTCACACTTGTAATCCCAGCACTTTGGGAGGCCGAGGCGGGCGGATCACGAGGTCAGGAGATCGAGACCACGGTGAAACCCCGTCTCTACTAAAAATACAAAAAATTATCCGGGCGTGGTGGCGGGTGCCTGTAGTCCCAGCTACTCGGAGAGGCTGAGGCAGGAGAATGGCGTGAACCCGGGAGGTGGAGCTTGCAGTGAGCTGAGATTGCGCCACTGCACTCCAGCCTGGGTGACAGCACGAGACTCCGTCTCAAAAAAAAAAAAAAAAAAGAAAGAAATACAATCCTGTAAGCTTCAAACAAGCAACATTTACTTTCAGAGGAGTTAAAACCAGATTGGCCTCAGTCAGATTTTCTTTCTGGCACTATTAATATTTAAACATCTAGTTCTATAGCACTTGTCAAGGCCCATATAGACACTCTCAGCTCTTCAGGGTCTCAGGCTATATGCTGTTCAATGTGCCTTTTCAAAAAATATAATAATAGTAAAATGGGAAAGTGTTTTGCACGGTGCAGAGATGACAATTTTTAAAGAACGGAAAATGGTCATTGAGATAGAGTTATATGGATGATTAAAGATACTGAGCAGTAATGATATACAGATGGCTGCAGATGTAAGGCGAGTACCCCCAAATCCTCCAGCATGCTTTTCTTTAGTATCCAAATACAGTAGCCGGAGGCTCATCCCACAAACCCAAAGCATGCCCAGGGTCCACCTGTCCTTGTTTTTTTTGGGGGAGAGGGGTTCCTGGACCGCTTCACCCCCAAATGTGAATATAAGCCACCATATCCATTACTTAAGCAACCACAGAGATGGTACTAAAATATAAATCTTATGAAACTAGGGATTTTGTCTGTTCCATACATCATGGTATCCCCAGGGTTTAGAGTGATGTTGCATGACTGAATGGATAAATGCTATTGTCAATGACATTTTTTTTTTGAGGCTTTGACAGTGGTGTTGGAGGTCAATGGCATCAAGCAAAAAACACTCAGAATTGTATTTATTGCATCACTGTTCTTAAAATTCTACAGCCATTTCTACCATTGTGTCATCTTTTCCATGCAACATTCTCTGTCCCGAGGTTTCTGACCTGCTGCCCAGTAGCCAGGCTGGTCCTCTCTTTCAAAGTTTCTCATCTTCCTTCTCTGAGCAAAATGCACCCAAAGGCTTTCTATCTCAAGCCCTCAATAGGGAAAGTGGAAATCCATTTATGTTGAAGCACACCCTTATTTTTACTTGAAGCAGCCGTGTTAGCCCAGGCCTTATCTACCATAACCCAAAGACCTTTTATCTATGCTCTAAAGGCAAAAGATGTGTTTCCCACCCCAAAACAAAAACGTTCCATTTAACTAAAGTTCAAAAAAATAATATATTACCCTACATATAAGGCTTTATTTTCCTTGGTGCTGTGCGATTGGTAACTTGACATGCTGAAAGAAAGAATAACATTTGACTTCCAGGGCTCAGCCTCCCAAGTAGCTGGGACTACAGGTGCGCACCACTGTGCCTGGTTAGTTTTGTTTATTTTTTGTAGAGACGAGGTCTCGCTATGTTGCCCAGTGAAGTCGGGTCTTTAACACAAATGTCCTGACTCCTATGCAGAATTCTTTCTTGTTGGCTGGGGAGAAAGAAAACATTACTCTATTTCCTATATCCAGATCTCTTATCTCTATGTTTATCTCTGTTGCTATGTGTATGTCTGCGTCTATCTCTCTCTCTCTAGATCCCCTCACATTCAAGCTTCCTATTTAAGAGAGAACCACAAATTCAGAGTATTTAGTAGGATCAAGAGGTCCCACAGGGCAGACCAGAAGGATGATATGCTCTCTGAAATCAAGTTCTTTATTATTATTATTTTATTTGTATAAATTTAGGTAGTACAAGTACAGTTTTGTTACATAAATATATGGCCTAGGGGTGAAGTCTGGGCTCTTAGTGTAACCAATATATGGAGTTTAACAATCTTGATGGACTAACTGGTCAGTTTAACTACCTGTTCTTTTTGTTAGCCTGTAGAAAGGTAACGTGATATACCATAGAGATCTCTGAACCAGGAGACAGCAGAACCTGGTTCAGTTCCCCACTCACCCTTTTACCAGCTGGGTTACCATAGACACGTTAATCCACCCCCACCCTCAGGCCATAATTTTAACAATTTATAAATAAGCTACATCAGTGTTTTCCAAATATTGACTCATGTAGCAGCAGGTGCATCAGGCTCCACATTCAGAGATACTGACTCAGAATCTGTTCTATTTAAGCTCCCCAGGTCATTCTTATGTAGAGGCAGGTTTGAGAATGGCTCACATTGATGACCTCTGAGGTCACTTGGCTAATTCTGTATGGTGCTCACTTACATGAATACACCACAACTGATTTATCCATTCTCTTATTGAGGGATGGAGTTTATTTCCAAATGTTTGCTATTATGAGCAATGTTGATATGAGCATTCCTTCTTGTGTATGTGTAAAACTGTGCACCTGTGCAAGAACACTGTAGGGTAAATTCCTAAGAGAAAAATCACTGGGTTATAGGATATGTGCATCTTCACATTTCCTAACTATTACCAATTTGTTTTCTAAAGTGGTTACACCAATTTACACTCCCATTAGCAATGTATAGCAATTCTTCTTGTTCTATATATATGCTTACTCCTGATGTTGCCAGACTTTTTCATTCTAGATATTTTGAGTAAATGCTTTGTATGAAATTCATCAAAAATAAACTGTTGGCCAGGTATGGTGGCTCACGCCTGTAATCCCAACACTTTAGAAGGCTGAGATGGGAAGAACCCTTGAGCCAAGGTGTTAGAGACCAGCCAGGGAAACATGAAACATAGAAAGACCCCATATCTACAAGAAAAAATAAAATGAGCTGGAAATGGTGGTGCACACCTGTTGTCCCAAATACTTGGGAGGATGAGTTGGGAGGATCACTTGAGCCCAGGAGTTTGAGGTTGCAGCAAGCTATGATTACACCATTGCACTCCAGTCTGGGTGACTGAGTGAGACTCCATCTCTAAAATAAAATAATGAAAGAACTTTTTTTTTTGAGATGGAGTTTCACTCTGTCATCCAGACTGGAGTGTGGTGGTGTAATCTTGGCTCATTGCCACCTCCACCTCCCAGGTTCAAGTGATTCTCCTGCCTCAGCCTCCCAAGTAGCAAGTATTACAGGCAGCCACCACCATGCTTGGCCTTTTTTTGTATCTTCAGTGGAGACGGGGTTTCACCATGTTGTCCAGGCTGGTCTTGAACTCGTGACTTCCAGTGATCCACCTGCCCCAGCTGCCCAAAGTGCTGGGATCATAGGCGTGATCCACTGCGCCTGGCCATGAACTATTGTTAATGTCTGGTGTTGGCTGGTGTCCTTTTGCTGGTGCTGCATGTATTTGCTCAGTCTGCCTCAAGAGTAAGTTTATTAAGCAAGCCCTTGCCTTAATATTCTGTGCACTCAGCACATAAACAATTCGAACCAATCTTGAGAAGGAGAAACTCTTTTCTGGTGTCTCTTGTTTAGATTCCGGCTTGTTTGAAGACACCAAGTCTATAGTTGTCCATGATGGCGTTTATTATAGCTTACTACGAAATTAATAAGACATGATAATAAATAAAGTTTGTGAGGTTTAGATCAATGTTAACTGCAGTGGTAAATGTAATAGTGATTTAGAAAATGACTTTATGTTACTAGATCAATGGAAAAGAGATATCCTATAAGTGGGTGGTTAGAATATGCCAGTCGTATGTTACCAGAATAGATGGATGGCTAAAGAATTTCTTCTTTGTGTGTACATGGATGTATATATGTAAAGTCCTTTAAAGAACTTCTCCAATGACAGATCCCTTGAAAACTGTATCCTTAGCCTTTGGAGACCTTGAGGGGATGTCTTAGCAGAATACATGTAGGAAATAGAGAATGAACAGGCAGTTGCCCTTGACCATAAAAAGTTAGACAGGCCGGGTGCAGTGGCTCACGCTTGTAATCCCAGCACTTTGGGAGGCCGAGGCGGGTGGATCACAAGGTCAGGAGAACGAGACCACGGTGAAACCCCGTCTCTACTAAAAATACAAAAAAAATTAGCCGGGCGTGGTGGCGGGCGCCTGTAGTCCCAGCTACTCGGAGAGGCTGAGGCAGGCAGAGCGAGACTCCGTCTCAAAAAAAAAAAAAAAAAAGTTAGACATAGAGTGCTTTTAGAGAATGAGAAGCTACCCTGCAACTAATAGTTTAAAGCTCATAAAAATATTAAAATATGGGCTGGGCATGGTAGTTTACACCTGTAATCCCAGCACTTGGGGAGGCCGAGGTGGGTGGATCACAAGGTCAGGAGTTTGAGACCATCCTGGCCAACATGGTGAAACCCCGCCTCTACTAAAAATACAAAAATTAGCCAGGCGTGGTGGCAGGCACCTGTAATCCCAGACACTCAGGAGGCTGAGGCAGGAGAATCAACTGAACCTGGGAGGTGGAGGTTGCAGGTAGCCGAGATCGTGCCACTGCACTTCAGCCTGGGCGACAGAGAGAGACTCCGTCTCAAAAAAAAAAAAAAAAAAAGGGAAAAGAAAAGAAAAATGAAAATATGAACCCCATGAAGGTATCATAGACTTTTTTTGTGTCCCTTGTGTCCCAATATCATGGGATATTGAAAGAACCATTGGAAATAGCATGATTTTGAGAACGTCTTGCAATATTCCCAAATGCCACATTCGACAGGGCCCTGATTCATAGTGTGAGATGTCAGTCTGCTTCCAGATTCAGGAGCAAAGTTATTAGGTTGTCTGCCTCCATGGGAGCCATGAGAAGATGACTTGGAAAGAGACGCATTCAGAGTGTTCTGATTGTCTAGGAGCTGTTTTGTGTTTCTCTCCTTATGCCAGTATATGAATTTGGGGCTCAGAAATCAATATCCCAAAAAATGTCACTTTGTACATGCTGAACTGAAAAAGGAGGCTTAGGGTGTCTCTGACGTTCTGTCCACCTTCCACACCCCACCACCATCTCTCCCAAAGCACAGGACAAAGTTATTCTCTGAAATTCCTTTATCTGCTTAAAGTTCAGCCCTACCAAAGAATAGAACAATTACCTCCAGTATGGTCCCTGCCCTGATTTTCATTAACTAAACTTATATGGCAGGAAGAATGGCTAAGGTCAACAAACCTGGACAGATTTTTGTCACAAACCATTGTCTGCTCTGCAGGCCCGGCAGACTTTGCCAGAGGCCATTGTATGTTCTTCAAGCCCATTGAAATCTCTCTAGTAATCATTGATTTCCCCTCAACAAAACTCCTCTTTTTCACCTCCTATAACCTGTTTTGCCAAGATCCAGGCCCCATTCTTTCTGTAACCTCAAGATGGTTTATAAGCTTCTACACCCCACTGGGGGATTGAATCTTCATTTTGAAGGCTCCTGTGTAAACACATGAAATAAATTTGTTTGCCTTTTCTCCAATTAATCTGCCCTCTGCAAGCTGATTTTTAAGTGAACCTTTTGAGGGTGAAAGAAAATTCCCTTTTGCCCCTACACCAGCCTCTAAGCAGCAGTTGTGTGGGTGGTTCAGAATTTGTACAATAAGGTAGGCATAGTAGTGGAAAGACATCCAGACAGAGAATTTAGAATGAAATAAATGACTGAGGTAATGAAAGGAACTTGAATTTCACTGAATGTTTTTCTGAGAGAACCTCAGATTTTTATAACCAGATTGAATTGCAGAAATCATTGGACTGGACTAAGATTTAAGTGGGAAAGGAGCGAAAAATGTGATGTTTATTCTAGTGGTTCAAGTTTCAGAACAGAGTGCAGCTGTGAGATTAAAACTAGCTCTGTGTTTAGCCACGGCTGAGATGAGATTCCTCGCACAGGCTGACGATTATTGTAATTTTCTTATTATAAAAATAATACATATTTCCCACAGAAAATGCACTTTGTCTTTCCTCTTGATTTTTCTATAGTATTAGTTGTTGGTTCCCACTTATTCTGGGAGTTTTCTAGAGAAGGTATGGGCTAGGTCACCTAGAATACGATGACTTTCACTGCCATACTGAGGCTGTGTGCACAGTTAAGGTTTCCTTCATTGTTGGTGACCAAGAGAATCAAAAGGTTTTTTGTTTTTTTTTTTAGGAGATCGATGTATTTTTATGAGGAGACCCATGTAGTCCATTCTCACACTGCTTTAAAGAACTGCTGAGACTGGGTAATTTATCAAGAAAAGAGGTTTAATTGATTCACAGTTCTGCATGGCTTGGGGGGGCCTCAGGAAACTTACAATCATAACCAAAGGAGAAGCAGGCATGTCTTACATGGTGGCAGGAGAGAAAGAGCGTGCGAAGGGGAAGCACCCTTTGTAAAACCATCAGGTTTAGTGAGAACTCCCTCACTATCACATGAACAGCATGGGGAAAACCACCCCCTTGATCCATCACCTCCCACCAGGTGCCCCTCTGGACATGTGGAGATTATGGGAATTACAGTTTGAGATGAGATTTGGTGGGGACACAGAGCCAAACCATATCAATCCATTAGGGGAAAATATCTGTGTGAAGAAGCAGAGAAAGAACAGGCAGTTACATGCCACCATATAAAGGCAGAGGTAGAATTCCTTTAGAATTTCATTTAGAATTTATCTATTCTGGCCAGGTGTGGTGGCTCATGCCTGTTATCCCAACACTTTGGGAGGCCGAGGCTGGCAGATCACAAGGTCAGGAGTTCAAGACCAGCCCGGCCAACATAGTGAAACCCCCTGTCTACTAAAGATACAAACAATTAGCTGGGCATGATGGCAGGCACCTGTAATCCAAGCAACTTGGGAGGCTGAGGCAGGAGAGTTGCTTGAACCCGGGAGGCGGAGGTTGCAGTGAGCTGAGATCACACCACTGCACTCCAGTCCAGGCGACAATAAAATAAAAAAAGAATTTCTCTATTCCTATAACTTCATCTTATGTGCCAGGATTACAGGCATGAGCCACCACGCCCAGCCTAAGTGGTAACTTTTAGGGCATGATACAGATAATCCAATCATCTCCTGGTACAAGTCATCAGGAAATAGACCATCTGATGAATTAAACTCTTGTCTTCACAAACACCCCTTCACATCTGTTAAATGTCTACTTGAGCTAAAGCATTGAAAGGAATAAACTACTAGGAATAAAGGTGTTGGAGTTTGATTCTTAAAGGTCAGCGTGGGGTGAGGGGGAGAAAATTTCTTTCCTCTATGTCTAAGTTGCAAAAAATGATTGACCTCTGATATTTCCTACAAGTTTATCTTTGATTTCATGAAAAGAATTGACTTAAGTACTAGAAATTCTAAAGAAAATTCTAATGAAATTCTACCTCTACCTTCAAATGGTGAATTTCCTTTATGAATTCCCTTTGGGGAGAAGACATGGCAATTTTTCTTGGCTGAATTCACATATCTTGAGCTTTATGAACTAAATGATGAGGAAGACTGTTTAGGACTGTTGGAGCAAATTCCTCCTACGCAATTAAGTCACATAAGTAGCTCGTGTCATTTGAGAAATGATAGCTCAGAACTCCAACAGGTTACAGAGAGGTTGTTTAGAATATGTTGGAGGCCAAAGGTAGTGAATCACCAGACAGGCATAAGTGTGCATTGAATGGTGTTTTGAGCTCTTACTGTATTCAAGGCAAAACACATTTACTTGAATTACTTCATTTAACCCTCACAGTAACCCCATTGAGTTGAGTGTTATTGGCCTCATTTTATAGATGAGTAAATAGAAACTTTAAGAGATTTAATAACTCTCTGAAGTCTCTGAACAAGTGAGTAGCAGATTCAGCCCTCAAATCCAGTGTGTAGTTTTGCTCTTAACCATTTTTTTTTCATATTTGGTTGTGTTATTTGCAGTCCGGAATATGATCTTGCTTTCATAGCATGATTTTGCTGTCAAATCACACTTTTATCTGGACTCAAAGTTACATTCTCCAGAGAACCAGTGTTATAAATGCAGATTTTCTAATAAATTTAGACTCAAGAAGGGAGGTTCTTATTGCAGAGTTTGGTTTCATGCACAGAAAAAGTAGAGTTCCTTATTTTCCAGGTATCTAGGAAATGGTGATGAACACCAAGAAGGATCTTAATGGATGTGCTTGCTTATTTTATTTATTTATTTGTTTTTGTGATGGAGTCTTGCCTGTTGCCCAAGCTGGAGGGCAGTGGTGCAATCTTGGCTCACTGCAACCTCCGCCTCCCGGGTTTAAGCAATTCTCATGCCTCAGCCTCCTGAGTAGCTGAGATCGTGCAACTCCACCTGGCTAATTTTTGTATTTTTAGTAGAGATGGGGTTTCACCATGTTGGCCAGGCTAGTCTCGAACTCCTGACTTCAGGTGATCCACCTTCCTCGGCCTCCCAAAGTGCTGGGATTAGAGGCTTGAGCCACTGTGCCCGGCCTACAAGTTTATTTTTGATTTCATGAGAAGAAATCAACTTAAGTATTAGATAACCTCAACTCTGGTTCCACTTCTCCCATTATCTTGTTGTGTGGTTTTGGAAAAGTCAATAAACCTCTCTGGATGTTGGGTTTCTTAAAGCAGGCAAAGCACATTTACCATCCTTTATTCACAGCATTATTAGGAACAAATAAAATATTATGTGTACAACAACGACAAATATTTCAGTCCCCAGTAGTGAATGGAGAAGGCCACAGTTGTGTTTGCGGTGGTTTTTATGTCTCTGTGGCCGGGATGTAGCCTTGGGCTGAATGTATTTTTAGGTTCTTGCATTTGTAGGGAAAGCAGTATAGACATAGGGAGACTTGGGCTCACACTGGGTACGGTGGCTCACACCTGTAATCCCAGCACTTTGGGAGGCCTAGGTGAGAGGATTGCTTGAGGCCGGGAGTTTGAGATCAACCTGGGCAACACAGCAAGACCCCATCTCTACACACACAAATACAAAAAACAAAATTAGCTAGGCATAGTGTGCACACCTGTCATCCTAGCTACTTGAAAGGCTGAGGCAGGAGAATTGCTTGAGCTCAGAAGCTGGAGGCTGCAGTGAGCTATGATTGCACAATTGCGCTCCAGCTTAGGTGAGAGAGCAAGATCTTGACTTGCTTTCTCAATATAGGGAGACTCCATCTCTACAAAAAGTGATTTTTAAAAATGAGCTGGACATGGCAAGACATGCCTGTGGTCCCAGTTACTCAGGAGGCTGAGGCAGGAGGATCGCTTGAGTCCATGAGGTCGAGGCTGCAGTGAGCTCTGATCATGCCACTGTACTCCAGCCTGGGTGGAGTCCTCCCTCCCTTCAGAGGGAGACCCTGTCTGAAAAGAAAAAATAAAAACATCTGGGGTTGGTATTCCAAGTAAATAAAAATTTGCCAGGGAGTAGGGGGGCAGTTGGATATCACTAAAGGGGGACACTTTAGGGAGGACTTTGATCACCACTTCAATGTTACCTAGAATTATCCTCCACCCCTACCATTAGAATAGTGACCCAGCTTGGGAAGGATAGGGATTAAAGCCTCCACCCCCCGCCTCCCAGTTCGGGTAGTTTCTTCATACACATGCACAGAGCAGTATTCAAAGATTCAGACAGAGGCTCGCTCCTTCTATCGCCCAGGCTGGAGTGCAGTGGCACCATCTCAGCTCACTGCAACCTCCACCCCCATCAGAGTTCAAGCGATTCTCCTGCCTCAGCCTCCCCAGTAGCAGGAATTACAGGCGTGCACCACCATGCCTGGCTAATTTTTGTATTTTTAGTAGAGACGGGGTTTCGCCATGTTGCCGAGGCTGGTCTGTGAATCTCTGGATCTTTCTCTGGCTCAGCTTCCTTATCTCCAGGAAACATCCATGCAAACTCCAGCCTCCTGGCCTCCTGCCCTAGAATCACACTCTGTCCCCTTGATTCTGCAAGGCTTTGCTGTGCTCCCTGGTCATTGAGATTAGCCATGGTGGTGAGTTGGGGCACTCCTACAGCTCACCTCATTTGCTGGTCTTCTTGCAGGGATCAATGTCCTGTGTTTTCCATTGTTCAATCTCTGAAAACTCTTGGTTCTTCCATTTATCTGATGTTCTAGTCTTTTAAGGCTGGAGTGGAACTCTGATCCCTGTTTTTCTTTCATGGCTAGAAATGGAAATCTTTCACTTTATTTATTTATTTATTTGTTTATTTAATTTCATTTTATTTTTTTTGAGATGGATTCTCACTCTGTTACCCAGGCTGGAGTGCAGTGGCGTGATCTCGGCTCACTGCAACCTCTGCCTCCTGGGTTCAAGCGATTCTCCTGCCTCAGCCTCCCGAGTAGCTGGGACTACAGGTGCATGCCACCGCACCCAGCTAATTTTTGTATTTTTTAGTAGAGATGGGGTTTCACCATGTTGGCCAGGATGGTCTCAATCTCTTGACCTCATGATCTGCCCACTTCGGCCTCCCACAGTGCTGAGATTACAGGTGTGAGCCACTGCGCCCGGCTGGGCCTTTATTTTTAATATGTGATTCAGGATTGCCTTTTCCACATAGATTTCTCCAACTATTTCAGTTCTTATGCCCTCTCTCTCTCTCTCTCTCTCTATTTGGGGGGACAGGGTCTCACTCTGTCACCCAGGCTGAAGTAGTGGCACTGTCTCAGCTCACTGTAACCTCCGCCTCCTGGGTTCAAGTGATTCCCCTGCCTCAGCCTCCCGAGAAGCTGGGATTATAGACGCGTGCCACCATGTCTGGCTAATTTTTGTATTTTTAGTAGAGATGGGGTTTCACCATGTTGGCCAGGCTGGTCTCAAACCCCCAACCTTGTGATCTGCCTGCCTTGGCCTTCCAAAGTGCTGGGATTACAGGCGTGAGCCACTGCACCCAGCCTCGCCTTGTTTTTAATACGTGATTCAGGACTGCCTTTTCCACATAGATTTCTCCAACTATTCCAGTTCTTATTCTCTCTCTCTCTCTTTTTTTTGGGGGGACAGGGTCTCACTCTGTTGCCCAGACTGAAGTACAGTGGCATGATCTCTGCTCACTGCAACCTCTGCCTCCCAGGTTCAAGGGATTCTCATGCCTCAGCCTCTCAAGCAGCTGGGACTACAAGAGCACGGCACCATGCCCAGCTAATTTTTGTATTTTTAGTAGGGGTGGAGTTTTGCCATGTTGGCCAGGATGGTCTCGAACTCCTGGCCTCAAGAGATCTGCCTTCCTCAGCCTCCCAAAGTATGGGATCACAGGTGTGAGCCACCGCACCCTTCCCCTCTTCTTACTCTCTATCTGTCTCCTGATAGACGGGGTGATGTGCAGCAGCCCCTTGTCCCTGTGCTAGGAAGCCAATTAAAACTAATCTCACTAATTCTGTATGCAGCAACTCACAGGAGATTCACAAGCAATCTGTATGGTAGGTGAGGTCATTTTTGCTTCCATGAATCAAAAGTAACATAGCTGGTGGCAAAGATAGGATTTGGACCCATATCCTCTGAGTCTTCATACCACATGTTAAAATAACATCTATATAGAACAAAGGGTTAGAAGGAAGAAACGAGGGCCAGACACAGTGGCTCATGCCTGTAAACCCAGCACTTTCAGAGGCTAAGGCAGGAGAATTGCTTGCCTAATTAAGGCCAGGAGTTTGAGATCCACCAGGGCAACACAGCAAGACCCTATCCCTACAAAAAAAAAAAAAACCCTACAAAATTCGCCAGGTGTAGTGGTATACACCTGTAGTCCCAGCTAGTTGGGGGACTGAGGCAGAAGAATTGCTTGAGCTCAGGAGTTGGAGGCTGCAGTGAGCTATGATCACACTATTGCACTCTATCTTGAGTGACACACTGAGACCCTGACTCTGAAAAAAAAAAAAAAAGAAGAAAAGAAAAGAGAAAAAGAAAGAAGAACATCAGGCCAGGCATGGTGGCTCATGCCTGTAATCCCACCACTTTGGGAGGCCAACGCAGGCAGATCACTTGAGGCCAGGAGTTTGAGACCAGCCTGGCCAACATGGCAAAATTCCATCTCTACTAAAAATACAAAAAATTAGCCGAGCATGATGGCACACACCTGTAATCTCAGTTACCTGGGAGGCTGAGGCGGGAGAATCGCTTGAATCTGGGAGGGGGAGGTTGCAGTGAGCCAAGATTGCACCACTGCACTCCAACCTGGGTGACAGAGCAAGACTGTATCTTAAAAAATAATAATAATGAAAATAAAAATCTAGAAAAAATACAACTGACTATTTACCTTATCTACAGATATAAACAAAATCAATGGGTGAAAGAAACAACATATTTTGTTGTAAGACTATACTGTCACCAAACCAGATTTCTAGATTGAGTCATTTTTAATTTTTTACCCACTTCACCCCAGTAATAACAAGATTGTGACGAATGTCTTTTTGTATAAAACTTTTCTTCCCTCACCAATCTTGAATTATTGCTTTAAGTTTTCAGGACCAGAATTTAGAGATAATGTTTCTGTGTACTTTTACTATTCTTTACAGATAATTCTGAAAAGAGGGAACTAATTCATATTCTGACCAAAAGTATATGAGGCTGCACATTGCATTGTGTATATATATATATGTATATATATATATATTTTTTTTTTTTTGAGACGGAGTCTCACTCTGTGGCCCAGGCTGGAGTGCAGTGGCGCAATCTCTGCTCACTGCAAGCTCCGCCTCCCGGGTTCACGCCATTCTCCTGCCTCAGCCTCTCCGAGTAGCTGGGACTACAGGCGCCCGCCGCCACGCCCAGCTAATTTTTTGTATTTTTAGTAGAGACGGGGTTTCATAGTGGTCTCGATCTCCTGACCTCATGATCCGCCCGCCTCAGCCTCCCAAAGTGCTGGGATTACAAGCGTGAGCCACCGCGCTCAGCCTGCATTGTATATTTATCACAATTTGGATCATCATTTTTGTAACTTTGCTAATTTCACAGACAGAAAAGGACCTCCTACTTTATTGTATTTTTTTTTCCCATTTCTGCTGTGGCTATATATTGTTTTAAAAGTTTGTTAGAAATTCTTTGTGTTTTTTGTTTTATGAGCGGATCTCTAAGTGTTTATTTAAATTATTCATTTGCTCTGCAGAAGATAATTAAATATTAAATACATGAATCATTTGTTATATTTGTTGGAAAATGTTAATTATTTTAACTGCTAATTTTTTTCATGTAAAATATGGAGGTTGCTTTCCCGAAGCCCTGATATTTAAGCAAGCAGTTTAGAAGAAAGCAAGGCTGTGCTTGTATGAAATAAACATCTCTGCTGTCAGTTAACTATATCCACCTAATCCCCCCGGATTTTACCTTGTATGTAACTGGCTTCTTCCCCACCCCATCTCCACCTTCCATTTTTGAGCTGCAACTCCTCCTCTAAGTGGGATTTGAAATATGAACAAATGGTAATTGTTTTTTATCTCATCTCCATCTCTCTCTCCTCCCCTCCCAGACTCTACTTATGCATTAAGTACCATAACATTCACAGGATGGGCCTGCGAACCATCTGCCATTACACAGGGAGAGCAGTTGAGAAGAAATCATGTGTAGATTAAAGGCTGTCTCCTTCTGTCACTTAAACAAGCACATCCCAGATTGTACTGTAATATAAATGAGAGAGGTAAGCTAAATGCCTGGGCCGTTTAAGTGGCATGAAATTAGTACCGTGTGGTTGGACAATTCCCCGAAAGGGACTGGGAGAAACATCATCCCATGAATATCTCGGTGGAATTTTTTAAAATATAGGATGGAAGGCCGGGCACAGTGGCTCACACCTGTAATCCCAGCACTTTGGGAGGCCGAGGTGGGTGGATCACGAGGTCAGGAGATCGAGACCATCCTGGCCAATATGGTGAAACTTCGTCCGTCTCTACTAAAAATACAAAAATGAGCTGGGTGTGGTGGTGCATGCCTGTAATCCCAGCTACTTGGGAGGCTGAGGCAGGAGAATTGCTTGAAACTGGGACTCAGAGGTTGCAGTCAGCGAAGATCATGCCACTGCACAACAGAGATAGACTCTGTCTCAAAAAAAAATTATATATATATATATATATATATATATATATATATACATACATATGATGAAGAGCAAGAGAAGATAGCAGCAGTTAATCAAGGTAGAAAGCTAAAGACAGCAAAATAAAATATTTGTTCAACATCTGTTACACGTGATCGCATCTGTGCCATGTGAAAAATCATTTGTTCATTCATTCATTCACTCATCCACTTATTCACTCAACACACGGGCATGGCACGCTCAGGGCAAGGTGGTGACTGTGTGTGAGTGTGGTAGAGTCATGGCTCCTATAAACATCACGGGCTAATGGAGGTGCAGACAAGCAAATAAATAACCAAGTGCTATGATCAGAATGAGGTTCTTAAAAGGGCCTGCCCTTTGCAGCTGACACATCTCAATTAGAATTTGAGCCTAGGAAACTCACTGACTGTATGACTTTGGACTTAAACTTTCTGAGGCTTAAATCTATCATTTATAATATATGCATAAAACATCTCTCTCTGGCCAGGAGTGGTGGCTCACCCCTGTAATCTCAGCACTTTGGATGCCCTCCTAGTTTTGGTAGTTTCTTTTTCCTCAGTTTGGAGGCTGAGACAGGAGGATCTCTTGAGATTGGGAGTTCAAGACCAGCCTGGGTGACATAGGGAGACCCCATCTCTACAAAAAGATTTTTAAACAATTAAACAGGCATGGTGTTACATGCCTGTAGTCCCAGCTACTCAGGAGGTCAAGGCAGGAGGATTGCTTGAGCCCAGGAGTTTGAGGCTGCATTGAGCTATGATCATGCCACTGCACTCCAGCCTGGGTGACAGAGTAAGACCCTGTCTCAAAAAAATAAAAAAATCTCTAAAAAGCATTTTTGTGAGGATTGAATACACAAAATAGCAAACTCAGAGCCTATATTCAACAGGTATTTAATAGGTGATTAAAAACAAAGGCACAAAGTACAATGGTAATTCCAAAAAAATTAAAAATAAAAACACTTAAAAAAGAGTCATCACAATAGAGGGGATATTTGGGTTTTGGGGGAAATGTAGGAGTTCTCCAAGTAAATAAATCAGAGAGAAAATTCCAGGCAGACAGATGAACATACACAAAGCCTGAGAAGAATGAAACTGCCAACAATTTGGGATAATACTTGAAGAAAGCCCTGTGGTAAAGGTGGAAAGTCACCAAGGAAGTTTGACATATTTGCTGTCATGAGGCTTTGCATGGGATCATGGTCAGTGAAATGTCCCTCTGTTTGGCAAGCCTAGAAACTTGATGTTGTCAATGCACTCTCAGGGGAATTGATCTTCAGAAAGACTAACACTAACCCAACTCTCAATAGACTGATGTATAACCAGAAAGCCTGTGTTACCTCCCATTGAGATTCCTATAAATATAGGGTACTTACAGTAGCATATCAACAACTTTCCCCCCTCTACATAGGTGCATGGAAGATGGCTTCTCAGATCAGACAGCTTGAGGTACATTTTTGTCTAATAAGAAGAGTGAAAGGGCTGTAGTGCTCTCTCTCTTTTCTGCTGAGGAATATCACCAAGACAAAAGATGCCTCTCTGAATCTTTGCCACACTGACCAACAACTGCCCATTCTAGTTAAAAAGAGAATAATTTTTGAGATTGTTAACTCATTCGCTTAGATCATGGTTAATCTTGCTCCTCTCTGGGAGGCAGTCAGTACCCCAGCAATGACCATGTGCCTTTTTGCTCTGATCCTTCAGGTAACTTGCCTCTCATTGTATCTATACTTCCTAGAACAGTGCCTCTCCACCGTCAGCACACAGCAGATATTGCTTAAAGAATGAATGAGTGGCTCACGACTGTAATCTGGCATTTTGGGAGGCTGAGGTGGGAGGATCGTTTGAGCCCAGGAGTTTGAGACCAGCCTGGGCAATGTAATGAGACCCTGTCTCTACAAAAAAAAAAAAAAAAATTTTTTTGAGACGGAGTCTTGCTCTGTCGCCCAGGCTGGGGTGTGGTGCCATGATCTTGGCTCACTGCAACCTCCGCCTCCTGGGTTCAAACAATTCCCCTGTCTCAACCTCATGAGTAGCTGGGATTATAGGCACATGTCATACAAAAAATGTTTAAAGAATGAGCCAGGCATGGTGGCTCATGTCTGTAGTCCCAGCTACTCAGGAGGCTGAGGTGAGAGGATTGCTTGAACCCAGGAGTTAGAGGCTGCAGTGAGCCGTGATCGTGCCAGTGTGTATCAGCCTGGGCAACAGAGCAAGACCCTGTCTTTATTAAAAAAATAAATAAATAAATAAAAAGACAGAGAGAGAAAAAAATGAATGAGATATTTAACTGAAGAAGATATACAGAGGGCAAATAAGCACGGGAAAAGATATTCAATATCATTAGCCATTAGGGAGATGTAAATTAGAACGGCAATGAAATATCATCCCACACCTATCAGGAGGGCTAAAATTTTTTAAAACATAGTAATAACAAATGCTATTGATAATGTGAGGAAACTAGATCATTTATACACTGCTGGTGAGAATGTAAGATGGAAAAACAGTTTGGCAGTTTGCTAAAACAAGCCAATAGAAAAGAAGGTTGGAGGGAAGTGGGTGTGGCTATAAAAAAGCAACAGGAAGGATCCTTGTGGTGAAGGAAATGTTTTGTATCTTGGTTGTATCAGTATCAATATTCTGATTTTGTTATTGTACGGTATTTTTGCAAGAAATTTCTATCAGAATAACTGGGTAAAAGTTACATGGAATCTCTGATTTATTCTCTATAACTGCATACAAATATACAATTATCTCAAAAATTAAAGAATACATAAATTATTGGGTTTGCAATATTCTGATTTTATACCTAGCTTTCAGAAGGCTGTCTTTGGGCTGACTGAGGTGACTTTGATTCTGCTCCCATTTCCCAGTGTTCCCGCTGCAGCCTTGTGGAACTAGAATTTAGAGAGTGTGCAGGCTGGTGAGAGACTTGGGGGAGAAGGTTAGGGTCTAAAGAGTCTTGTTTTTTGTTTGGTTTTGTTTTTTGAGACAGAGTTTCTCTCTTATCGCCCAGGCTGGAGTGCAATGGCGCCATCTCATCTCACTGCAACCTCCACCTCCCAGGTTCAAGCAATTCTCCTGCCTCATCCTCCCAAGTAGCTGGGATTACAGGCGTGAGCCACCGTGCCTGGCCCTAAAGAATCTTGAATTTTAAGCCAGGGAATAATAATCAGAGGCCTCAGTGAGGTGTTCCTCTATGTCTTCCTCTTCTGCACTGAGACAACTATCGTTTCTTCTGCCTTAGTTGGGTAATTCAAGCCTCTATGATGGTTAATTCCCACTCAGAGCCCCAGGTTGGTATTTGCTGGTTGACCTTTCTTGTGTGGTGATTCAGGAATTGAAGCTACTTGCATCTACTTTTCTGCCACCCTCGAGAGCAGAGCTTCTCTAATTGTGGTCCTGAGTCCAGTTGCATCGAGATCACCTGGGAATTCGGAAGAAATGCAAATTCCTCTGGGCACGGTGGCTCACACTTCTAATCTCAACTCTTGGGAGGCTGAGGCTGGAGGATCACTTGAGGCCAGGAGCTCAAGATTAGCCTGGGCAACAGAGCAAGATCCCATCTCTACAAACAAATTTTAAAAATTAGCTGAGTGTGGTGATGCATGCCTGTGGTCCCAGCTACTGGGGAGGGTAAGGTGGCTGGAGGATCACTTGAGCCCAGGAGCTGTGGGCTGCAATGAGCTATGATTGCACCACAGCACTCCAGCTTGGGCGAGAGAGAGAGAGAGAGAGACTGACTCTGTTTCTGAAAAACAAAAAAATAAAGCAACAACAAAAAAGCAAATTCCTGGGCCCCACTGCAGACCTCCTGAATCAGAAACTCTGGGGAGTGTGCCCAACCATCTGTGTTTGAACAAGCCCTTCAGGCAATTCTGATAAACCTGACAATTTAGAACCACCTTTCTAAGAGGAAGGTGGCATTTTAGTGACTCGAGTTGGAATTTGTTCCAACGACATAATTTTATTTTGAGAAATTAGATGTAGTAGAAATGGTTCTGTACTGTAATTCAACAAGCACTTAACCGAGCGCCTGCTGTGTGCCAGGCCCTGTAGCAGGCACTGGAGATGCATCAATAATCAAGATGTTGGTCTAGTGGGAGGGAGGTAGGTGAGGGATGAGATATTATCTAATGGGTACAAGGTACATTATACTGGTGATGATGGTTACAATAAAAGCTCAGACTTCACCACTATGCAGTGTATCCATATAAAATCCTCAAGTGGATCACTTGAGGCCAGGAGTTCGAGAGCAGCCTGCCCAACACAGTGAAACCCCATCTCTACTAAAACTACAAAAATTAGCTGGGCGTGGTAGCACATACCTGTAATTCCAGCTACTCAGGAGGCTGAGGCAGGAGAATCGCTTAAACCTGGGAGGCGGAAGTTGCAGTGAGCCGAGGTTGTGGCACTGCACTCCAGCCTGGGCAACGCAGCTAGACTCTGTCTCAAAAATAAATAAATAAATAGAAAAGAAAAAGAAAAAGATAACAGTAATAATAAAGTGAACAATTAGCGATCACAGGCTGAGTGCCAGGCACTTGACACGTGTTATTTTACAGAATCTTCACAATCTTTGGGGTGAAGTCACTTTCGTTTCTTCTACATCAGAGATGAAGGTATCAAGACAGAGATTCGGAAAATTGGCCAAAGCCACACATTTAGTGACTGGGATTCAAGTTCAGGCTGTGTGTGGCTCTAAAGTCAGTGTGTGTAACTTGTAGCTTCAACTATGGAACCAATGTTAAGCTTATGAAAATAGAAGAAAACCCTTATGCCACAGTGCGAAGAAAGTGAAACAGAAGAGGAAGAAAGTGAAACAGAAGAGGAAGAAAGTGAAACAGAAGAGGAAGAAAGCTGTTGATGAAAGCTTCTGTTGCATATTGATAGCAGATGTGTCAGGGCAGTGAGAAACGCCCTTTGGGAGAGACACACAACAGGAAGGAAGCCTCTAGAACAGAGAGATGAAGGTTCAAGCCTTTGTGCGCCTGGATCCTAGCAGAGGCCCCACCTACAGGCTGCAGGGCCTTGGACAAATCAGTTAACCTTTATGAGCTTTACGAGCATATGGCCTATAAAACGAGGGTGATACCTTTAATGACTGTCTTACACGGCCTTTTTAAGAGTCCAATGAAAAAAATTATAGCTCATATAAAAATGGTACCCACAGAAGCCGTTCTTAGAAAGCTGAGTAGCCTGGGCACTTTAGCTCATAACTGTACTCCCAGCACTTTGGGAGGCTGAGGTGGGTGGATCACCTGAAGTCAAGAGTTTGAGACAAGCCTGACCAATATGGTGAAACCCCGTCTCTACTAAAAATACAAAAATTAGCCAGGCAAGGTGGCTGGCACCTGTAATCCCAGCTGCTCGGGAGGCTTAGGCAGGAGAATTGCTTGAACCCGGGAGGCGAGGTTGCAGTGAGCCGCTATTGCACCACTGCACTCCAGCCTGGGCAACAGAGCAAGACTCCATCCAAAAAAAAAAAAAAGCAGAGTGGTGCTGCAGGCCTTAAGACAAAGCATCTAACATTGCCAGGGTGGGTTAAATAAGGAGATCCTTGAGCTGGTCAAAATAAATTCCTGGAAATTCTGCAGACAGGTGAGAGAAAAACATCCAACGCAGAGAGAGGGACAACCCCACACAGAGACGTGGAGGCAGGTAACAACATGCTGTGTGTGTGGCTAATCGTAATTGACTTGTGTGAGTGGAAGGGTGAAAAGTGACTAAGGAATGAGAAGCGGGGGATGGAAAGAGACAGGTTGCAGTGATGCTTCCGATATTTTCCATAAGAATGAAAAATCGGTATATTTCTATTGAAATGAAAACAAAAATACTGCTGGAGCGTAAATGAGAAAATGTTTCCTGAAAAACCTGTGCTGGCTTTAGAGCACCAGGCAAACATCAGTTATTGCTGCTGCTGCCCATGTTGTCAAGTGACAGAAAGCTAGAGAATGCTATCCTTCAAAGATTGGATGTAATTTCAAACCGTTGTAGGCAATGCAAACAAACAAACAAAACAAAAAAAGCATACATAAACATCCTTAGCCAGCGGGGAGGAGGGATGCCGTCTCGATCCAAATTGAAGGTGATTTATTACCGTGAGTAATCAATAGTAGTAGGTCCACATCAATTTTATATCTAATTTAAAATTTTGAGGTCTCCATGTGCTCATTAAAGAATATAATGGATTTACATATTTTAATTAAGTTTTATGGATTGTGAACATAATGTAATTAAGAGACTTTTCAGGAGGTGTGATTAATGAACAGGGTGGCCCGACATATGGCAACAGACGCCACACCAAGTGGACTCGGGTGAGAGGACTCCAGCCCCCCCGGCTGACAGCCCAGGACTGAGCCTTTATGACACTATTCACGGGGACGGGTGATCGGAGCCTCGTGATGCTGCGTGGCAGCAATATGGCAGGAACAGAAGTGATGGGGAGCAAGTCAGGCCAGCAAGAGGCCAAGTGCAATGTCTGAATGAGTGTGCATGCCTGTGTGCCACAAAACATCCTTGCTTTCTGCCTCTTCAGCCTCCCACAGTCTGCCCCCCATCACCTTCCCCACTGCTGTTGCCTTAGTTTCCAAGCCCATTAATTCTTTTTTTTTTTTTTTAATTTTGAGACAGAGTCTCACTCTGTCACCCAGGCTGGAGTGCAATGGTGTGATCTCAGCTTACTGTAACCTCCGCCTCCCTGCTTCAAGCAATTCTCCTGTTTCAGCCTCCCGAGTAGCTGGGACTACAGGCATGCGCCAGCACGCCTGGCTAATTTTTGTATTTTTAGTAGAGATGGGGTTTCACCATGTTGGCCAGACTGGTCTCAAACTCCTGACTTCAGGTGATTCGCCTGCCTCAGTCTCCCGAAGTGAACTCTTTTACTTTATTTTTAATTGAAAAAAAAAACCCACATAACATAAAATATACCATCTTAACCATTTCTAGTGTTAAGTATATTCACATTGTTGTGAAACAGATCTCCAGGAATTTTTCATCTTTCAGCTCTAAAACTCTACCCATTAAGCAGCAAACGCTTTTTTCTCCTCACCCCAGCCCTTGGCAAGTATCATTCTACTTTCTGGCTCTATGCATCTGACTACTCTAAGTACCTCATCTAGGTGGAATCATACAGTCCTTGTCTTTTTGTGATGAGCTTATTTCATTTAGTATAATGTCTAAGAGGTTCACCTATGTTGTGGCATGTGATAAAATTCCCTCCCTTGACTTTTTTTTTTTTTTTTTAAGGTCAGGGTCTCACAGTTTTGCCCAGGCTGGGGTACAGTGGCAGGATCATAGCTCACTGCAGCCTTGAACTCCTGGGCTCAAGCAATCCTCCAGCCTCAGCCTCCCAAGCAGCTGGGACCACAGGTGCATGCCATCATGACCAGCTACTCATTGTTTTTTCCCTGAGACAGAGTCTTGCTCTGCACCCAGACTGGAGTGCAGAGGCACATGGCTCACTGCTGCCTCATCCTCCCAAGCTGAAGCAATCCTCCCATCTCAGCCTTTTGAGTAGTTGGGACTACAGGCGTGCACCACCACACCTAATTAATTTAAAAATATACATATTTGTAGAGACTGGTTTAGAACTCCTGGACTCAAGCAATTCTCCTGTCTTGACCTCCCAAAGTACTGGGATTACAGGCATGAGGCACCATGCCCAGAAGATTCCCTTCCCTCTTAATGATGAATAATATTTTGATGCATGGGCCAGGCACTGTGGCTCACGCTTGTAATCCCAGCACTTTGGGAGGCTAAGGCAGGCGGATCACGAGGTCAGGAGTTTGAGACCAGCCTGGCCAATACTAAAAAATACAAAAATTAGCTGGGTGTGGTGGTGCAGGCCTGTAATCCCAGCTACTTGGGAGGCTGAGACAGGAGAATCTCTTGAACATGGAAGGTGGAGGTTGCAGTGAGTCAAGATTGCACCACTGCACTCCAGCCTGGGATACAGAGTGAGACTCCATTTCAAAAAAATTTTTTTTGATTCATGTATATACTGCCTTTCTTCTGTTCATCCCATGATGGACTTGACAATTTCATTAGCTCTTTCTGCTGTAGTGATGCCTCTCAACTGGTCTTTCCAGCTCCAATCTCAGGAATCCTTAGGCTCACCTCTTGATAACCCACAGGTGGGGTCTTCCTAAGATGATAGGTCACTGTCCTGCTTAAAGCCTGTTGATCTTTGGACATTTGTGATCCCGTAGTCAGGTTTACGGCACTCTCATGGCCTGGCTATAGGTTGGTGCAAAAATGATTGTGGTTTCACCTTTAAAGTAATGGCAAGACCGGGTGCGGTGGCTCATGCCTGTAATCCCAGCACTTCGGGAGGCCGAAGTGGGCAGATCACCCGAGGTCAGGAGTTTGAGACCAGCCTGGCCAGCATGGTGAAACCCCGTTTCTACTAAAACTACAAAAATTAACCAGGCATGGTGGCACATGCCTGTAATCCCAGCTACTTGGGAGGCTGAGGCAGGAGAATTGTTTGAACCTGGGAGGCGGAGGTTGCAGTGAGTTGAGATCGCACCAATGCACTCCAGCCTGGATGACAGAGGGAGACTCCGTTTCCCCCACCCCGATGCCCCCAGAAAAAGTAATGGCAAAAATCGAAATTACCTTTGCACTGATCGAATACTTCAAGGTGCAATTCTACCTCTGCTTCAGTCATGTGGTACATCTGTTCCAGGCTCCGCCACCTGCATCCAACATTCACCACTTCCAAATACACTTGCACCTTCAAGCCTGTGCACAGCTGGTTTCTGTGCCCGGAAAATCTGAGTTCACTGTGTGTGTGGCTTTTCTGGATCTACCTTTCTCTAGGCGATCTTTTCTTTTTTTTTGTTGGGGGGATGGAGTTTGGCTCTGCCACCCAGGCTAGAGTGCAGTGGCACAATAATAGCTCTCTGCAGGCCCAATCTTTTAGGCTCAAGAGATCCTCCAGCCTCAGCCTCCCAAGCAACTGAGACTACAGGTGTGCATCACCATGCCCGGCTGATTTTTTTATTATTATTTTTTGTAGAGATGGGGTCTCCCTATGTTGCTCAGGCTGATCTTGAACTTCTGGTCTCAAGCAATCCTCTTGCTTCAGTCTCCCCAGGTGCTGAGATTACAGGCCAAAGTCTAGGCCATAATTTTATTTTATTTTACTCACTCTGTCACCCAGGCTGCAGTGCAGTGGCACAATCTCGGCTCACTGCAACCTCCACCTTCAGGGATCAAGTGATTCTCCTGCCTCAGCCTCCCAAGTAGCTGGGATTACAGGTGCCTACCACCACGCGCAGCTAACTCTTGTATTTTTAGTAGAGATGGGGTTTCGCCATGTTTCCCAGGCTGGTCTTGAACTCCTGACCTCAAGTGATCTGATGGCCTCGGCCTCCCAAAGTACTGGGATTACAGGGATGAGCCACTGCACTGAGCCAGTAGTAAGCATTTTAATGATGATTTATGGGTTTAAAACATGCTACACACAGCAGCAGCAAACAGACACTCAGGAAAGGTCAGTTTCCTCTCTCCTTTCCTCCAGTCTATCTTCTAATGATGAAATATGCAATTCACAGCTCTCATGGTTTGCTTTGCTCTAATAACTTTACAACATCCTTCTTCCTACAAGATCATCGTGAAGGGGCCTCCTGGACTGATGCACCTGAGAGAGCCCCTTCTCCTTTCTCTGGGTCCTCGTGCAGCCTCGCCCTCCCTCTCCAGGGCAATGATCTAATAATGACTGTCTTCTATATTGGCCTGCAGTCTCCTCTCCGCTTTCCCCTCCTCGGAATTACTATTGGCCTCTAGGGGGAGCTCAAGACCTCATCATCTTGTAGGCCCATGTCCAAGGCAGGAGTCAATTCACAGATATTCAGTAAATATTTGTGGAATGAAGGTACAAGTGACTGAAAGGATGGATGTCAAGAATAAGGATAAACCTTGGCTTCCAAAGCTTTTTCTCCATCAACATTTTATGCTTTTGGATTCTCTCCTCTTTGCTTCATGTTTGGCTCTGGGGCACTAAGGCCATCTTCTACTTGGGTGGAAACAAATAGACCTGCCATCCCCCCACCACTTCTCTTTAGAAAGCCAGGTGCCCAGCCGGGTGCGGTGGCTCATGCCTGTAATCCCAGCACTTTGGGAGACCAAGATGGGCAGATCATCTGAAGTCAGGAGTTCGAGACCAGCCTGACCAATATGGCGAAACCCTGTGTCTACTAAAAAGTACAAAAAAATTATCTGGGCGTGGGGGCGTGCACCTGTAATCCCAGCTACTCGGGAAGCTGAGACAGGAGAATCGCTTGAACCCAAGAGGCAGAGGTTGCAGTGAGCCAGGATTGTGCCACTGCACTCCAGCCTGGGCGTCAGAGCGAGACTCCATCTCAAAAAAAAAGAAGGCCAGTTGCCTAGTAAAGTGAGGCCCAGGGGCAAAGAACAGCTTGGTGTGGGCACTTAGGCCAGCTATTCCGGGTCTTCTAGAGAAGTATTTTCACCCTGGAAGTACTTTCCTTCATGTCTTTAAAAATTGTATTTTAATTTTTTTAGACAGGCTTTGTTGCCCAGGCTGGTGCAGTGGTGCAATCATAGCTCACTGCAGCCTTGAACTCCTGGGCTCAAGGGATCCTTCCCATTAGCCTCCCAAGTAGCTGGGACTATAGGTGGATGCCATCACATGGAACTAATTTTTAAATTTTTTGTAGACGTCTGGGCGCAGTGGCTCATGCCTATAATACCAGCACTTTGAGAGGCCAAGGCGGGTGGATCACTTGAGGTCAGGGGTTTGAGATCAGCCTGGCCAATATGGTGAAAACCTGTCTCTTCTAAAAATACAAAAAAAATTAGTTGGGTTTAGTGTGTTGATGTCAGGGATGGTTGATTCATAGGATCTAAGGAAGGAGTGGTAAGAGATAAGGCTAGAAGTCGAGAAGTTTCTTGTAATAGCAGACCCAGGATTTGTTCTTCCAGCAAGCAATTTTTTCAGCCTCTATTCTGTCTTCTGTCCCACGGGCTGTGGGTGCATTAATAGGAAGACTTATTTTTTTGTTGTTGTTTTTTGCTTCAAGGAGTGTAAATTCCACCCCCCACAAAACCCAGAGGGGCTCAGATCCCTCCAATGGTATTGGAGAGTTAATAGACAAAATGTCCTGCAAAATGGTCACACGATCACTGCTGTGTTTTTTGTTGTTGTTGTTGCTGTTGATGTTGGTTTTTTTTGTTTGTTTTTGTTTTTGAGACACAGTCTTGGTCCATCGCTGAGGCTGGAGTGCAGCAGCGCGATCTTGGCTCACCGCAACCTCCACTCCCTGGGTTCAAGCAATTATCCTGCCTTAGCCTCCCAAGTAGCTGGGATTACAGGCATGCACCACCACACCCAGCTAATTTTGTATTTTTAGTAGAGACGGGGTTTCACCACGTTGGCCAGGCTGGTCTCAAACTCCGGACCTCAAGTGAGGCCCACCTTGGCCTCCCAAAGTGCTGGGATTATAGGCATGAGCCACCTCGCCCGGCCCAGAGCTGTGTTTTAGAAATGTTGGTGATGCTGGTGTGGAGGATGGACTGGAGGCAGGAGACCCTAGAAGTGGAGAGCCCATTGCAATGACACAGTGAAGAGAATATTTGACTGGGCACGGTGGCTCATGACTGTAATCCCAGCACTTTGGGAGGCCTAGGCAGGAGGTTCACTTGAGCCTAGAAGTTCAAGACCAGCCTGGGCAACATAGTGAGACTTTGTCTCTATTAAAAAAAAAATAGGCTGGGTGCCGTGGCTCACACCTGTAATCCCAGCACTTTGGGAGGCCGAGGTGGGCAGATCACTTGAGGTCGGGAGTTTGAGACTAAAAATACATGTCTACTAAAAATACAAAAAATTAGCCAGGCATGGTGGTGTGTACCTATAATCCCAGCTACTTGGGAGGCTGAGGCAGGAGAATCGCTTGAACCCGGGAGGTGGAGGTTGCAGTGAGCCAAGATCATGCCACTGCACTCCAGCCTGGGTGACAGTGCGAGCCTCCATCTCAATAATAATAATGATGATAATAATAATAATAATAATAATACTTGAGGCAGATTGGGAGGAACAAAACCAGGGGATAGAATTGGAAGTTGTTTCAGAGCTAGATTTCAGAAGTACATTGGGAAGAACTTGATAATATTTTATAATCAGTTGGTCACTGGAGGTTGGGGCTAAAGGAATGGACAAAGTGAGAAAGGTCTCGAGTCATAAGAAAGAGATATATGACACAATATACCAAGATAGGTGATACAGAAGGAAAAATAAGTTTTCAGGGGAAAGGAGAAAGGAGGGTTTGGAAATGTTGAATTAGCTTTGCCTGGCGTTCTTACAGAAATATGTCTGGTAAACAGCTGGATGTTGTCAGATGTTCAAGATCCTCTCAGGCAGGATTCAAGATACAGATTTATAAGTTAAAGGGGAATTTCTCCAAGCAGGATAAGGAGAAGGAGCTTGAAATGACAACATAGTAAACAGAACTCAGAAAGGAAGGAACAAGACTGAGAGTGTGTGGTGGGGAAAAATGGGAGTAGAGAAACTTGAATGAGAGAGTGGTGAGGCCGGACACGGTGTCTGTCACCTGTAATCCCAGCACTTAGGAAGGCTGAGGTGGGAGGATCACTTGAGCCACTAAGTTTGAGACCAGCCTGGGCAGCATAGCAAGACCCCGTCTCTACAAAAAAATACAAAAAAGTATCTGGCGTGGTGATGTGCACCTGTGGTCCCAGCTACTCGGGAGGCTATGTCGGGAGAATCACTTGAGTCCAGGAGTTCGAGGCCTCAGTGAACTATGATTGTATCACTGCACTCCAGCCTTGGTGACACAGCAAGACCCTGCCTCAGAAGAAAAATAAGGAAGGAAGGGAAGGGAAGGGAAGGGAAGGAGGGAGGAAGGAAGGAAGGAGGGAGGAGGGAAGAAAGGGAGGGAGGGAGGGAGGGAGGGAGGGAAGGAAGGAAGGAAGGAAGGAAGAAGGAAGGAAGGAAGGAAGGAAAGAAAGACAGGAAAGAAAGAAAGAAAGAGAGAGAGAGAGAAAGAGAAAGAAAGAAAGAAAGAAAGAAAGAAAAGAAAAAGGGAAAGGAAAGGGGGGAGGGAGGAAGGAAGGAAAAAAGGAAGGAAGGAAGGAAAAAAAAAGAAGTGGTGAAAGGTAACAAAATCTTTGGAGAGATCTAATCTACAGACAGTGAGAAAGGATATTGGTGGCTAAGGCAGGCCATGTCATTGTTGAGATAAAGACCATGGCCACAGACTGAAGGATAGATAACAGTAATTCAGAGAATGATATTAAGAAGCTAGCTAATCGTGGTAACTAACCTTTAGGCTAATGGCTTGAAAGACGGGAAGGGTTGAGAATAGGAATTTTTAAAAATGAAAAGTAGCTGGGTGCGGTGACTCACACCTGTAATCCTAACACCAGAGGAGGCCAAGGCGGATGGATCATTTGAGCCCAGGAGTTTGAGACCAGCCTGGGCAACATAATGAAACCCTGTCTCTACAAAACATACAAAAATTAGCCGGGCGTGGTGGCACACACCTGTGGTCCCAGCTACTCAGGAGGCTGAGGTAGGAGGATCACTTGAGCTTGGGAGATCGAGGTTGCAGTGAGCTGAAATCATGCCACTGCACTCCAGTCCAGGCAACAGAGTCAGACTCTGGCTCAAAAAAAAAAAAAAAAAAAAAAAGTGACTGCCCTTACTGTTGAAATCTTCCCAATGCCATCAGGTGGGAATTTTGACAAAATTATTGTTTTTCTTGGGTAAATCTGCTCAAATGCTGGTAATAAGTGGAGTAAAGCTTCTCAATATACATCTCCCATTCCTGTCTGCCTAAAAGTGTTGTGTTATGCTATGTGACATTATGTGTAATATCTGTGAGGATTGAAATATCTGGAGTGTTAAGTACTACCTGAAAAAAATTAATTATGCAGAGAAATGACCTTTCTCACTAAAGAAATCAGTGCAGGTGAAAACCCTGCTTCTCCATTTTTTTTTTTTTATTTTTAGGTTACGGTGCAGTGGCGTGATCACAGTTCGCTGTGGCCTTGAACCCCTGGGCTCAAGTGATCTTCCTGCCTCAGCCTCCTGTGTAGCTAGGACTACAAACACATGCTATGATGCCCAACTCATTTTATTTTCTTTTTTGTAGAGATGGAGTCTTGCTATGTTGCCCAGGCTGGTCTTGAAATCCTGGGCTCAAATAATCCTCTTACTTCTGCCTCTCCAAGTGCTGAGACTACAGGTGTAAGCCACCATATTTGGCCTAAATTCTGCTTCTTGACTTTTGTGGCGACCAAAGCCTCTGCCTCTTACTAGTCATGTGACAATGGGCTAGCTACTTATTCTCTCTGAGTCTCAGTACTCTTATTTATAAAACAGCAATAGTATCACATTAGGAGGATGTTTCTGGAGACACGCATTGTGCACCATTAATTTTCTTGGAGCCTGGCAGAGTTAGGCACTCAATAAATGTTAGCTCCCTCTTCCCCATCCCCTACCTGCATTTGATCACCAAGCACTTGATTACTTTGGCCTGAGCGAACTCCCTTAACAAATGTTTCCACCTTAGATTAAAATTAATTCAAAGACAGGGACGGGCAACACATCCTATAAGGGACTAAGAAAATGGCATTAATTTTGCAAATTAATAAATATGCAAATGGCAGCTTTGCATAGACTAGGCTATATAAGCAGGAGTTAAATTGTGCTGTAAATTATGCAGTGCCATATGGAGCAGATACCCTTGACTTCGCATGCAAGGCAGAGAAAGCAGAAGCAGCCCTTGCTGTAATGGCTTCTGAGAGTGAGTGGCATGTTCGTCCAATGGCAAGCCCGGTGCTGAGTCACGCAGCTGATTCTGGAGTGGCAGTGGGAGCCCCATGGCGAACAGGCTGCAACCGAGCTATTGCTGAGAATAGTCTGGTAAAGAACACTCTGTAGTCACCAAGAGGATGGTCACCCACCAGCTCATGTGAGACAGCCACTTGTGCACTGATTGCACCGCTTGGGGGAGGTGGCAGGATGGGAGGGCTCTCTTGGGTTTCCAGAGCCTCAGCTGGTATCGCCACCATTCCAGCTTCAAGGCAGGTGTGACTGGCCTGGGGAAATGTGAGTTGCTGCTAGATTGATACATCAATCATTAAGAAACAAATAGTCTAAGAATGGTCCAGGTGTTCTGCATTTTGCTAAATAGATGCTGGAGGGCAGCAGTTTCTTGTAATGATTATTCAGCAGTATCACCCAGGGAACTTTTTAAAAATAGATTCCTGGGCTCCTGCCTCTGGAATTCTCATGCAGCTGGTCTGGGCTGATATCTGGGAACCTGTTTTCTTTTTCTGAGACAGGATCTCACTCTGTCGCCCAGGCTGGAGTGCAGTGGTGCCATCATAGCTCACTGTAGCCTCAACGTCCAGGGCTCATGCAATCCTCCCACCTCAGCCTCCTGAGTAGCAGGAACTACAGGTGCACACCACCATGCCTGGCTAATTTTTGTATATTTTTCTGGAGATAAGGTCTTCTTATGTTTCCCAGGGTGGTCTTGAACTTCTGGCCTCAAGCAATCCTCCTGCCTTGGCATCCCCAGTAGCTAGGATTATAGGGTACACCATGACCGTCTAATTTTCAAAAAAATAAATTTATAGAGACAGGATCTTGCTATGTTGCCCAGGCTGGTCTTGAGCTTGTAGCCTGAAGCCATTCTTCTGCCTTGGCCTCCCGAAGTGCTGGGATCCACTAGTATTTTCAATGTGGCCTCCCCCTCACACTTCTGCAATAAAAGAGGTTTAATTGGCTTATGGTTCTGCAGGCTGTACAGGAGGTATGGCGCTGGCATCTGCTCAGCTTCTGCGAAGGCCTCAGGAAACTTACAATCATGGCAGAAGGCAAAGGATAAGTAGATACTTCATGTGGCTGAAGTAGGAGCAAGAGAGAGAGGGAGGAGATGTTATACACTTTTGAAACAAGCAGATCTCATGAGAACTCTGTCATAAGAACAGCACCAAAGGGATGGTGTTAAAGCATTCATGAAGGATCCATCCCCATGATCCAATCACTTCCCACCAGGCCCCACCTCCAACACTGGGGATTACAATTCCACGTGAGATTTGAGTAGGGACACAGATCCAAACCATATCACCTGGACTTACTAACGTGGCATGATGGAAAACACCCATTCATAAAACCACACAGAAAACAACGCCTGCACGACTGTTGCGCTTACCATGCAAACTCAACACTGCAGTAGAAGCGTGAGCGTTGCAGTTTTCATGATGTGCCAATAAATCCTGCTTGCTTCATGTTCAATGCTGGAATCTTGGACATAATTCCTCAAGTCTTGGTATCTTTAACTGTAAAATGGGAATGATTAAAAAAGACATGATCTCCCAGAGCAGCTAAGAGGGTTAAAAGAGGAAACACGGCCCGGTGTGGTGGCTCATGCCTGTAATCCCAGCACTTTGGGAGGCTGAGGCAGGTGGATCAGGAAGGAGATCAAGACCATCCTGGCTAACACGGTGAAACCCTGTCTCTACTAAAATTTTGTAAAAAATACAAAAAATTAGCTGGGGGTGGTGGCAGGCACCTATAGTCCCAGCTGTTCGGGAGGCTGAGGCAGGAGAATGGCGTGGACCTGGGAGGCAGAGCTTGCAGTGAGCCAAGATTGCACCACTACACTCCAGCCTGGGCGACAAAGCGAGACTCCAAAAAAAAAGAGGAAACACTTTTTTCGTTTTTGTTTTTGTTTTTGTTTTTGAGACGTAGTTTCACTCTGTCGCCCAGGCTGGAGTGCAATGGCCCAATCTCGGCTCACTGCAACCTCTGCCTCCCAGGTTTCAGCAATTCTCCTGCCTCAGCCTCCCGAATAGCTGGGACTACAGACGCCTGCCACCACACCCGGCTAATTTTTGTATTTTTAGTAGAGGCGGGGTTTCACCATGTTGGTCAGGCTGGTCTCGAACTCCTGACCCCAGGTGATCCACCCCCATCAGCCTCCTAAAGTGCTGGGATTACAGGCGTGAGCCACCACACCTGGCCTAGGAAACACGTTTAAAGGCAGAAGGAGTTTAAGGAGGTAATGAGGTATTTTAAGTAATTAAGTAATTAAGACTGTCCTGAGCCCGATCTGCCTCTATAAAACATCCACTGAATCCGGCTGCTGTTTCTATCCTCTGAGCCAACCCTTTTCTACTTGGCAGGGCTTCACATCCTCTCTAAAGCCTGAGATCCTGCCCCTCCGCATCTCATTTCCGGGCTAAACATTTCCATGGATCCGTGAGAGCTGGCTGTGTTTGCCATCCCTGGAGATATCTCATTTTACAGCTGGGCAAACCCCAGCATGCACAGTTCGTGTCTTTGAAAAGTCGTGCCGTTATAGAAATATCTGGGCAGCAGGTGGCAAAATGTGTTGTTATCGGAACCACATAGATAATCACACTTTGCTACTAATCATTCTCCATCTCTTTCGCGTTTTGTAATTTACAAAGGCCTTCCACGTCCATTACCCCACCCCACCCTTCCAGCAACCGGTGCGAGGTGATTGAGTATGGAGATGCTAGCCATGCCCTTGGACAGCACGCTGTTCTTTTCAAAGCACTTCTACTCCCATTATCTCACTGGATCTCCCTCACACCCTCAGAAGATGGAAACTGCGGGAATGATCAGAAGAAGAAACCAGGAAACAGAGAGAGCACTTGCTGGCAAAGATCCCATACAGCCAATGACTACATCCAGGTCTGGACTCAGATGCAGGCTCTGCTAACACCATGTGCTGACTCCTAGACATCAAATCCACTCCCCCTACCACTCCTTTCCTAAACAAGTGGATTTTCTTTCTTTCTTTCTTTCTTTCTTTCTTTCTTTCTTTCTTTCTTTCTTTTTTTTTTTTTGAGACAGGGTCTCACTCTGTCACCCAGACCGGGTGCAATGGCATGATCACAGCTCACTGCAACCTTGACCTTTCCTGGCCCAAGTGATCCTCCTGCCTCAGCCTCCCAAATAGCTGAGACTACAGGCATGCACCACCATATCAGGCAATTTTTTTTTCTTTTTTCCTTTTTTTTTTTTTTTGAGGCGGAGTCTCGCTCTGTTGCCCAGGCTGGAGTGCAGCGGCATGATCTCAGCTCACTGCAACCTCCGCCTCCTGGGTTCAAGCGATTCTCGTGCCTCAGCCTTTCAAGTAGCTGGGATTACAGGCACGTGCCACCATGCACAGCTAATTTTTTTGTATTTTTAGTAGAGATTGGGTTTCGCCATGTTGACCAGGCTGGTCTTGAACTCCTGACCTCAGGTGAACCACCCGCCTCAGCCTCCCAAAGTGCTGGGATTACAGGCATGAGCCCCTGCACCACATTCTTTAAGCTATTATAAAATATACACTTAAGTTATTATTGACTATAGTCACCCTATTGTGCTATGAAATACTAGGTCTTGTTTGTTCTTCTATTTTTTTTTTGTAACCATTAACTATTTCTTCTTGCCCCCAACCAAACTTATTTTTGGAAGCTTCATTCTATGATATATAAAAATGTACCATATCCTGCAATAAACACACACACACACACACACACACACACACGTATGTATGTAAGTCAGTGGGTTGCAGTTGGTTTGTCACCATAAGATCTGTAAACAAGGGCTGGCGTGGTGGCTCACACCTGTAATCCCAGCACTTTGGGAGGCTGAGGCGGGCAGATCACCTGAGGTCGGGAGTTGGAGACCAGCCTGACCAACATGGAGAAATCCCATCTCTACTAAAAATACAAAATTAGCTGGGCGTGGTGGCACACGCCTGTAATCTCAGCTACTTGGGAGGCTGAGGCAGGAGAATCATTTGGTGGAGGTGGAGGTTGCAGTGAGCCCAGATAGAGCCACTGCACTCCAGCCTCCAGCCTGGGCAACAAGAGTGAAACTCCATCTCAACCACAACAACAAAAAAAGATCTGTAAACATTTAACTAGAGATGCATATTAATGTTTGGCTTTGTAGTTTTCTTCTCACATTTTGGGACCATTTGGGAAACTCTGTCTCAGGTGCGGCTATGAGGCTGTACGGGGTTCTGTGTTTTCTGCCAAAGCATTCTGGTGAAATATTTCTCAACGTGAGCCTCCGTGTGCTTTTCCGTATGCTTAACGCGATAGCTCAGGATGTCTGCACAAGTGACTTCACTCCTCAGGGACTTTCCTCCTTCTTACATCTGTGTGCCTGAGGCTAGAGTCTCCCTCCTGAGCTGCTCCCATCTGCATCAGCAGATCGCGGGGCCTGTGGCACGGCTGTCTCCTGAGGTCCTCTTTCATCATCACCCTGGTGAAAGCATTCATCTCTTTCTGATGTTAGATTCTTTGTTTTGGGAATCCCAGACCTTCCACTTTCTTAATGCGCTCACTCATTTTAGCAAAACAACATCACATAGCTGAATTCTCTCTCTCTCTCTCTTCTGTTTTTTAGAGATGGGATCTTGCTATCTTGCCCAGGCTGGTCTTAAACTCCTGGACTCAAGCGATCTGCCCGCCTTGGTCATATAGGGAAGTCTTGAGAAAGGTGCCTGAAAGTGTGGGAAGTCTTTTCCTTTTATTTTTAGGTGTCTTTTTTTGTTCTCAATAATCTCAATAAGATGTATTTGTGTCTGTGTGTGTAAGGACATATTTGTGTCCTTATACACATAGACATAAATATGTCTTCACCCTCTCCCTTCCAACACACACATTAAGAGATTTGTTTTATAAATGTGGAATAATAGACACTGGAGACTTAAAAAGGTGAGAGGGTGTTGGGGGGAGTAAGCATTGAAAAATTACTTACTACTATTACTATTTGGGTGCTTTTTTTTTTTTTTGAGATGGAGTCTCACTCTGTCACCAAGCTGGAGTGACACAATCTCGGCTCACCGCAACCTCCAACTCTCGGGTTCAAGTGGTTCTCCTGCCTCAGCCTCCCAAGTAGCTGGGATTATAGGCATGCACCACCACATCCAGCTAATTTTTGTATTTTTAGTAGAGACAGGGTTTCACCATGTTGGCCAGCATGGTCTTGATCTCCTGACCTCATGATCCACCTGTCTCGTCTTCCCGGAGTGCTGGGATTACAGGCATGAGCCACCGAGCCTGGCCTGGGCACTAATACTAACGGTACCCAAATTACTATTTTAGCAATGGCTGAACTAAAAGTCCAGACTTCATCACTATGTAATATATGCATGTAAGAAACCTACACTTATGACCCTTAAATATATAAACATTTTTAAAAATTACTCTGTACCCCATGAATACGTACAATTATTATTTTTCAATTAAAAAAATTAAAAATATAGGCCAGGCGAGGTGGCTTATGCCTGTAATCCCAGCATTTTGGGAGGCCGAGGCAGTTGGATCACCTGAAGTCAGGAGTTCAAGACCAGCCTGACCAGCATGCTGAAACCCCGTCTCTACTAAAAATATAAAAATTAGCCGGGCATGGTGGCTCCCAACTGTAATCCCAGCTATTCGGGAGGCTGAGGCAGGAGAATCGCTTGAACCCAGTAGGTAGAGGTTGCAGTGAGCCGAGATGGCACCACTGCATTCCAGCCTGGGCAACAGAGCAAGACTCCATCTCCAAAAATAAAAGAAAATTTGAAATAAAAAATACCCCCCACCCATAGAGGTTTGTCTTATAACATGACAGGTTTGATCTTGGAGTCCATTTACATTTTTCTTGAAACAATCTAATTTGTCTCAAGGCAATGTAGATGACTTTGACTATTGTAAGGGGTATACAAGTAAAGGTACGGGAAATAAGGCAGAAAAATGAATGTTATTGAGTGAATTGTGTACCACGCACCAAGATTCAGATGTTGAAGCCTTAACCTGCAATGCGATAGTATTTGGAGATAAAGTCTTCAAGGAGGTAATTACATTTACATGAGGTCATAAGGGTAGAGCTCTAATCCAATAGGCCTAGGGACCTTATAAGAAGAAAAAAGGCCAGGTGTGGTGGCTCACACCTGTAATCCCAGCACTTTGGGAGGCTGAGGTGGGCGGATCACTTGAAGTCAGGAATTTGAGTCCAGCCTGACAAACATGGTGAAACCCTGTCTCTACTAAAAATACAAAAATTAGCTGGGCATGGTGGCACACACCTGTAATCCCAGCTACTCAGGAGGCTGAGACACGAGAATTGCTTGAAGCTGGGAGGCAGAGGTTTTAGTGAGCCGAGATTGCACCACTGTACTCCAGCCTGGGCGACAGAGCAAGAGTCCGTCTCAAAAAAAAGAAAGAAGAAGAAGAAGAGACAACAGGTACCAGGGACGTGCACAGAGAGAAAGGGCCATCTGAGAACATGGTCTGCAAGCCA
Organism: Nomascus leucogenys; assembly: GCF_006542625.1. Classification (NCBI taxonomy): domain Eukaryota; kingdom Metazoa; phylum Chordata; class Mammalia; order Primates; family Hylobatidae; genus Nomascus; species Nomascus leucogenys. The sequence continues at coordinate 41,434,542 of NC_044397.1, forward strand.
AGGAAAGAGGCCTTGAGAGAAAGCACAAAAATAAGCGTTACAGAGTGATTTGTGTCCCCTGCCGCAAGATTCAGGTGTTGAAGGCTTAACCTGCAATGTGATTGTATTTGGAGATAAGGTTTTGTTTTTTGTTTTGTTTTGTTTTGAGACAATGTTTCACTCCAGTCACCCAGGCTAGAGTGCAGTGGCGCCATCTCCGCTCACTTCATTCTCTGTCTCCCAGGCTCAAGCGATCCTCCTGCCTCAGCCTCCCAAGTAGCTGGGACTACAGGCACACACTACTGTGCCAGGCTAATTTTTGTGGTTTTTTGTAGAGGTGGGGTTTTTCCATGTTGGCCAGTCTGGTCCTGAACTCCTGATCTCAAGTGATCCGCTGGCCTCAGTCTTCCAAAGTGCTGGGATTACAGGTGTGAGCCACGGGTTCCTGGCCAAAATAAAGTCTTCAAGGAGGTAATTAAGTTTACATGAGGTCATAAGGTTAGAGCTCTAATGGTATCAGGACTTAGTGTCCTTATAAGAAGAAGAGGCCGGTCGCAGTGGCTCACGCCTGTAATCTCAGCACTTTGGGAGGCCAAGGCGGGTGGATCACCTGAAGTCGGGAGTTCAAGACCAGCCTGACCAACATGGAGAAACCCAATCTCTACTAAAAATACAAAATTATCCGGGCGTGGTGGTGGGTGCCTGTAATCCCAGCTACTCGGGAGGCTGAGGCAGGAGAGAATTGCTTGAACCCGGGAGGCAGAGGTTGTGGTAGCCAAGATCGTGCCATTGCCATTGCACTCTGCTGTCCTAGCAGAATAATACAATGAGTATTTTAAGATTTGTAATCTCACTCTGTGGTAGTATGTATTCAATACACATCTTATCTGATGCTGAGAGAAATTCACTGAAATAGTTAAAAAAATAAAAATAAAAATAAAAATAAGGCCCTCGAGGTGGCTCACATCTGTAAACCCAGCACTTTGGAAGTCTGAGGCCGGAGGACTGCTTGAGCCCAGCTGGTAGTTTGAGACCAGCCTGGACAACATAGTAAGACTCCATCTCTACAAAAACATAATCAAATTAGCTAGGTGTGATGGCTGGCAGCTGCCTGTAGTCCCAGTTACTCAGGAGGCTGACGTGGGAGGATTGCTTGAATCCAGGAAGCAGTGAGTTTTGGTGGTGTGCCATTGCACTCCAGTCTGGGCAACAGAGCAAGGCTCTGTTTCAATCAATCAATCAATCAATCAATCAATCAATCAATAAAGGGTCCCACTAAGAGACATATTTCCAAGAATGATCAGGACCCCCTGAACAGCTCAAAAGCAGCCTCCTCTAAACGCTTTCTTCCCTAGTAGCTGCACAGCTCCCTGGAGTCTTCTAACCCATAGATCTCACCTGCATGTCTGGATCTGCTGAGTGAGTGTTCTTTGTGCCGGTGGGTTGCAGTGTTTGTGTCTTCTGCTGTGATGGAGTGATTTGGGAGCTACAGAATGCCCGCGTGTCATTGATTTGTCATTGGAAAGTTAAATCACAGACCTGGATGGTGGCCAGGAGTTGGGGCTGGCTCTCCCCTCTTCTTCCTTTCGTTTTACCTACCTGTGTATTGACTGATAAGTTGCAGTGCTCCCTGCTGCATTTCACAAATAATACAGCAAATCCTTGAGATTTATTTTAACGATTGATTAGAAAAGTCAATGTTGTACACAAAGGATTAAAAAAAGAAATATTTGGAATCTACTTAAGTACCTGTTATCTCAAAGACAGTCTAGACTGCTCCAAATTTATATGCCACAGACAGGAAGAGAAGGAAAATTTCTTTTTATACATTGCATAGTCTATATAACGGAAGGAACATGAACTGGCCCCCAAATGACATTAATCCTACCTTGTTTCTATCTACTGGTCAATAGTGTGACCTTGATCAATTTGTTTAACCTCCCCAAATCCCAGTTTAGTTATTTTTTTGTTATACTAAAGAAACGCATATGGATTCAGGATTCCTCAAGGATCTAGAACCAGAAATACCATTTGACCCAGCCATCCCATTACTGGGTATAGACCCAAAGGATTATAAATCATTCTACTATAAAGACACACGCACATGTATGTTTAATGCAGCACTGTTCACAATAGCAAAGACTTGGAACCAACCCAAATGCCCATCAATGATAGACTGGATAAAGAAAATGGGCACATACACACTATGGAATAATATACAGCCATAAAAAAGAATGAGTTCATGTCCTTTTCAGGGACATGGATGAAGCTGGAAACCATCATCCTCAGCAAACTAACACAGGAACAGAAAACCAAACACTGCATGTTCTCACTCATAAGTGGGAGTTGAACAATGAGAACACATGGACACAGGGAGGGGAACATCACACACCGGGGCCTGTTGGGGATAGGGGGAAAGGGGAGGGATAGCATTAGGACAAGTACCTAATGCATGTGGGGCTTAAAACCTAGATGACAGGTTGATAGGTGCAGCAAACCACCATGGCACATATATACCTGTGTAACAAACCTGCACGTTCTGCACGTGTCTCCCAGAACGTAAAGTAAAATAATAAAAAGAAAAAAATGCATAACATAAAACTTATCTTAACCTGTTTTTTTTTTTTTTTTTTTTTTTTTTTTGAGACGGAGTCTCGCTCTGTCGCCCAGGCTGGTGTGCAATGGTGCAATCTCAGCTCACTGCAACCTCCACTTCCCGGGCTCAAGCGATTCTCCTGCCTCAGCCTCCTGAGTATCTTAACCATTTTTAAGTGTACAGTAGCATTAACTACAAGTATGGTATTATGCAAAAATCCCTGGAATTTTTTTGTCCTGCAAAACCGAAACTAAACCCATTGAACAACTTTTTTTCCCTCCTCCTCTCTGCCCCTGGCAACTGTCATTCTACTTTTCATTTCCAAAAAGCTGGACTTTTTTTTTGTCATTATTGATAAGACTCATCTACAAAAAGAGAGACGCCATTCCAAACTTTCCTGCCTCCAGTCTTTGTTGTGAGGCAATGCTGAGTCAAGGTTAATGAAATTGCTCTGGAAGCAAAATCACTCTTCAAGTGCCAGCGGTTATTTAAAACATGAGCCCGCCTCACCAAGTTAGGTAAGGAGGATCTTGATGTAAATCCGGCATTAGGCTTAAAAAGTCTAACAGTCCAGGCCGGGCGCGGTGGCTCACGCTTGTAATCCCAGCACTTTGGGAGGCCGAGGTGGGCGGATCACGAGGTCAGGAGATCGATACCACGGTGAAACCCCGTCTCTACTAAAAATACAAAAAATTAGCCGGGCGTGGTGGCGGGCGCTTGTAGTCCCAGCTACTCGGAGAGGCTGAGGCAGGAGAATGGCGTGAACCCGGGAGGCGGAGCTTGCAGTGAGCCGAGATTGCGCCACTGCACTCCAGCCTGGGCGACAGAGCGAGACTCCGTTTCAAAAAAAATAAAAAATAAAAATAAACATAAAAATAAATAAATAAATAAAAATAAATAAAAAGTCTAACAGTCTGGTTATTTGGAGATACACAGAATTTCTTATTGTGTTTGTACACTCACAGTTTTGAGGAGAACTGGAAAAAGAGATTGAAAGGTTGTGTTTCAGGGAAACCTCTTATTTTAAATATAGATAAGCAAATGTTAGGTTGAAAATTATTCTGGCTGGAGCCGGGCGCAGTGGCTCACGCCTGTAATCCAAGCACGTTGGGAGGCAGAGGCAGGCGGATCGCCTGAGGTCAGGAGATCAAGACCAGGCTGGCCAATATGGTGAAACCCTGTCTCTGCTAAAAATACCAAATTTATCCAGGGGGTGGTGGCGGGGGCCTGCAGTCCCAGCTACTCGGGAGCCTGAGATAGCAGAATGAATCGCTTGAACCCAAGAGGCAGAGGTTGCAGTGAGCCAAGATCATGCCACTGCACTGCAGCAATTTGAGAGGCTGAAGCGGGCAGATCACTTGATGTCAGGAGTTCGAGACCAGCCTGGCCAACATGGTGAAACCCCATCTCTACTAAAAATACAAAAATTAGCCGGGAGTGGTGGCACCTTCCTGTAGACCCAGCTACTCGGGAGGCTGAGGTGCAAGAATTGCTGGAACCGGGAGGCAGAGGCTGCAGAGAGCTGCACTTGCCCACTGCACTCCAGCCTGGGGGATAGAGCAAGATGACAAGTTAATGGGTGCAGCAAAACAACATGGCACATGGATACATATGTAACAAACCTGCACATTGTGCACATGTACCCTAAAACCTAAAGTATAATAATATATATATATATATATATATATATATATATATATATATATATATAAACGTGGAAAAAAAAGAGAGAGAAAGAAAGAAAATTGACTTAGACTTTCATCTTTGTTTATCCTGGTTCGGTTCTTATTATATTGCAATCATTGTAGTTTGACCTTTGTCACCTGTCACCTTGGTCAGCTGATTTCCAAAAACTGTGAGGATACCTTGGTGAACGCACGAAGGAAATGCTTCAACTTTGAGTTCCAATTATTTATTTATCTATTTTTTTAGACGGAGTCTCACTCTGTCGCCAGGCTGGAGTGCAGTGGCACGATCTCAGCTCACTACAACCTCCGCCTCCTCGGTTCAAGCGATTCTTCTGCCTCAGCCTCCCGAGTAGCTGGGATTACAGGCGCCTGCCACCACGCCTGGCTAATTTTTGTATTTTTAGTAGAGACGGGATTTCAACATCTTGGCCAGGCTGGTCTCGAACTCCTGACTGCAGGTGGTCTGCCTGCCTCGGCCTCCCAAAGTGCTGGGATTACAGGCATGAGCCACCACGTCAGGCCCATAGTTCATCCTTTAAAATTAATCTATTTTTGTGTTTTGTTATGTATACAACATATTAGTACTTGGGTACATGTAAATAATTTCTAAATAAAAATATACAAATATTGAAGTGTAATGTGTCTTTTAAAATTTAATGTTATTTTTAACTTATGGCATGCACCAACAAAAAGCTTCAAAGGCCCATAACTGATTTCCTGTGTCATTCAGTTCTCCAGAGAAAGAGAACTGATAGGATTTATTTATCTCTTTCTCTCTCTCCTAGGGATGAGTATTATGAGAGAGAGAGAAACAGAGAGAGTGTAAGAAATTGGCTTATATGGGCCAGGCATGGTGGCTCACGCCTGTAATCCCAGAACTTTGGGAGGGGGAGGAGGGTGGATCACTTGAGGTCAGGAGTTCGAGACCAGCCTGGTCAACATGGTGAGACCCCGTCTCTACTAAAAATACAAAAATTAGCCAGGCATGGTGGCAGGAACCTGCAATGCCAGCTACTGGAAAGGCTGAGGCTGGAGAATTGCTTGAACCCAGGAGGCGGAGGTTGCAGTGAGCCAAGCCAAGATCGTGCCACTGCCCTCCAGCCTGGACAATAAGAGTGAGACTCTATCTAAAAAAAAAAAAGAAAAAAATAGAAGAAATTGGCTTATATGTTTACAGGGACTGGCAAGTCCAAAATCTGTAAAGGCAGGCTGGAAGCTAACTGGGGCAGAATTTGTCCGTTACAGTCTTGAGGTAGAGTTTTTTCTTCTCCAGAAAACCTCAGTTTTATTCTTTTTTTTTTTTTTTAATGGAGTTTCCTTCTTGTTGCCCAGGCTGGAGTACAATGGCACTATCTCGGCTCACCACAACCTCCACCTCCTGGCTTCAAGCGATTCTCCTGCCTCAGCCTCCCAAGTAGCTGGGATTATAGGTTCCTGCCATTATGCCCAGCTAAATTTTTGTATTTTTAGTATAGACAGGGATTTTGCCCTGTTGGCCAGGGTGGTCTCGAACTCCTGACCTCAGGTGATTCACCTGCCTCGGCCTCCCAAAGTTCTGGGATTAGAGGTGTGAGCCCTTGCAGCCAGCCCTCAGTTTTATTCTTAAGGCCTTCAACTGATTGAAAAAGTCTCCGCCCTATCACAGACTTTACTTAAGTCCACTTCACTTAAGTCTACTTTAAAGTCAACAGATTGGTCAGGCATGGTGACTCACGCCTGTAATCCCAGCACTTTGGGAGACTGAGGTGGGAGTATCACCTGAGTCCAGGAGTTCGAGAACAGCCTGGTCAACATGTTGAGCCCCTGCCTCTACTAGAAATGCAAAAATTAGCCAGGCACAGTGGTGTCTGCCTGCAATCTCAGCTACTCAGGAGGCTGAGGCAGGAGAATCACTTGAACCCGGGAGGTGGAAGTTGCAGTGAGCTGAGATTGCACCACTGCACTCCAGCCTGGGCAACAGAGCAAGACTCTGTCTCAAAAATAAATAAATAAATAAATAAATAAATAAATAAATAAATAAATAAAAAGTAAAGTCGATGATTGTAGTTGTTAATCACATCCACAAGACACCTTCACAGAAACACCTAGATTAGTGTTTGATTCCATAAGTGGGTACCACAGCCTAAGCAGTTGACACATAAAACTCACCATAACCCTACCCTATTGCCAGGTTCCCTAAATTGGCATCCCAACTCTAGTCACGCCTGTTCTGAGCTCCTTCCATGCCATTTCCAGGCTCAGCTTACTAAAGGAAATCTCTGGCCAGGTCTCTCCTCTGCTAAACTTACATCACCCCCAGATGAAGACCAAGACTGACATCTGCTCCTCTTTAGACTGTGGTCCAAGCTCTCCCTACCCCTCTCCCCTGGCTTTCTGTCGACATAAACATCTCATTCATGCTCACTCTTGCTCCTTGCTGCTCTGCATCCCATCACACCCCCGTGCCTGGACTTTTCTGTTACTGCGCCCTGTATTAGGCCATACTCGCTTTGCTATAAAGAAATACCTGATATTGGGTAATTTATAAGAAGAGAGGTTTAATTGGCTCCTTGTTCTGCAGGCGGTATAGGAAGCATGGTGGGATCTGCTTTTGGGAAGGTCTGAGGGAGCTTTCAATAATGGCAGGGGGCAAAGGGGGATGCAGGCACTTCACATGGCTGGAGAAGGAGCAGAAGTGGGAAGAGGGGCGGGGGCAGTGCTACACACTTTTAAACCACCAGATCTCGAGATAACTCACTCACTATCACGAGAACAGCGCCAAGCAGATGGTGTTAAACCATTCATGAGAAATCCACCTCCATGACTCAATCACCTCCCACCATGCCCCACTTCCAACTTTGGGAATTACAATTGAAAATGAGATTTGGGTGTTAACACACATCCAAACCATATTATGGCCCCTGAAAACATGCCATTCCATCAGTTGTCACATCTTCTTCTGGCTTTGCCTGTCAAAATCCTACACTCTTCAATCAATATGTCCACTCTCCAACCTTATCTTACTCTGAAATGTGCTTCTTCCGCTGTATTTCTGGGGAAATATTCCTTCTCCTGGCTTAAGCTAGAAATGCAAATACTAATTAAATAGATGGCAGAGTGTGAGAAGATATTCCCAATGCCTAAAACAGTCAAGGGAATAATTTCTAGAATATACAAAGAAATCCTGCAAACCACCACCAACAACAAAAAGGACAAAAAAAAAAAAATAGAAAGATGTTTCTATTGCCTAATAGATTTCAAGGCAATTCACAGAAGAGCTCTGGTAGGCAAAAAGAATATAGATAAATAGTTCAATAAATGAAAAGTAGAACATCATTGAGATGCTGTCTTATAATAGCCCAGATGGCAAAAATTAGAAAGACAGGTAATACCAAATATTGTATAAGAGGTGGCTGACTTCATGTCTTTCTCTGTCTTTACCTATCACTCTATTGATTTTATTGAATTCCTTAGCTCAGCTTTGTCTCTGAACCCTACACATGCAAATCCAACCCATTTTAGATATCTCTGCTTCAAAGTTCCATTGGTTTGTTAAATACAACATGTCCCATACTGAACCTATGCTATGCTTCTCTAAATGTGTTTCTCCTCCTCTGTGTCCTGTCCCAAAGAGCCACCCATCATTCTCTAGTCTACCTAAGTCATTCAAATCCCTGACTCCTCCTCACTGTCTGTGACAAAGTCTTGTATATTTTCCAGCTAAAGTGTAGCAGATATCTGTTCCCCACATTCCATTCTTTTTTTTTTTTTAGACGGAGTCTCACTCTGTCACCAGGCTGGAGTGTCACCAGGCTGGAGCTCACTGCCACCTCCAACTCCCTGGTTCAAGCGATTCTCCTGCCTCAGCCTCCCAAGTAGCTGGGATTACAGGTGCACACCACCACGCCCAGCTAATTTTTGTATTTTTAGTAGAGACAGGATTTCACCATGTTGGCCAGGATGGTCTTGATCTCCTGACCTCATGACGCGCCCGCCTCAGCCTCCCAAAGTGCTGGGATTACAGGCGTGAGCCACCGCGCCGGGCCTCCATACTTTACAAATGTGACCCTAGCTCAAGCCACTCTCATTTCTTGCTTGAACTACTGAAATTGTTTGTCATTTGTTTTCCCTCCCTACAATCTTGCTAGCTAATATAATACTGACAGATTTCTAAGAATAAGGCCCCACTCCATGACCTGAAAACACTTGCCTTTCTCTCTGGTGGGAGGGAAGGACACATGAGAAAATCATTACAATCCTATCCCACGAGAGGCTTGCAATGAGGGAGGGGAGAAGCGTAGTAACTACGGGAGCAGGGAGGAAGACTAGCCAATCCTACCACCCACCCATCTCTCAAAAGCCATGCAAGCGATCTTCCTAAAACGCAGGTCTCACCAAATGCCCCAGTCTTTAAACTTTCCAAAGGCTGCTTTTAGGATGAACCCCTTGACACAATGTAAGCCTATGCATGGACAGTCTTTGCCTACTTGTATACATTTTTTCTTTCTTTCTTTTTTTTTTTTTTGAGACGACGTTTCGTTCTTGTTGCCCAGGCTGGATGGAGTGCAATGGTGCGATCTCGGCTCACCACAACCTCTGCCTCCCGGGTTCAAGCAATTTTCCTGCCTCAGCCTCCCGAGTAGCTGGGATTACAGGCATGCGCCACCACGCCCGGCTAATTTTGTATTTTTAGTAGAGACGGGGTTTCTCCATGTTGGTCAGGCTGGTCTCGAACTCCTGACCTCAGGTAATTCATCCACCTTGGCCTCCCAAAGTGTGGGATTACAGGCATGAGCCACCGCACCTGCCCTTTGTATAACTCTTTTACAAATTCTTGGGCAATGATAGACTACTCATAATATTCAACACACACACAAACCATCCTTTCTAGTCCCCTTTGATGGACCAACCTTTACAAACTGCTTTAAATTGAATGTTAATTTGAGTTGGTAAAAAAAAAAAAAAAGTTCCAGCTCGGATGAAGTTGCATTTAAAATATTTCCAGTTGCCTCCTGTCACTTCCTTGATAAAGGAGGTAAATAATAATGCAACACACATTATGGTCATGAAATGCCAGCAGTGTGCAATGCATTATATTAAACAGTATGGGGAAGGCAAAGAGAATTTAGCCAAACTCAACGACCTGCTCTCTCCCAATCTCCCCAACTCCACATCAATAAGCTGTCTCTAGACAGACTTGCAAGCTCTCTGTCCTTTCATCACTCCACACTGAACTCCTGCCTCACCCATGCAGCACGATTCCTTCCTATTCTATGTTATTCCTGCTTATGTACACAGCCAATCCCTGCCCAAGTTCAGAGTTTGATCTCCTTTTATGTAGGGGTGCTCTCTGATTTATCTTTGTATGGTGTCCGGCACAAGAGTCAACTACTGAATAAATTCACTGAATTAATGAGAAATAGTTCTTGTTTTCTTTTTTTTTCTTTTCCTTTCTTTCTTTTTTTTTTTGAAGCAGAGTCTCACTCTGTTGCCCAGGCTTGAGTGCAGCGGCATGATCTTGACTCACTGCAACCTCTCTCTCCTGGGTTCAAGCGATTCTTCTGCCTCAGCCTCCCGAGTAGCTGGAATTCCAGGAGCCCACCACCGTGACTGGCTAATTTTTGTATTTTTAGTAGAGATGGGGTTTCACTATGTTGGCCAGGCTGGTCTCGAACTCCTGACCTCATGTGATCCACCTGCCTCAGCCTCCCAAAGTGCTGGGGCTACAGGCATGAGCCACTGCGGCCAGCCAATACTTTTTGTTTTCTAGCAGCTCGCAAATTGTCTACTATGATATTAAGAGCAAATTTTCCAGCAAAGATGTCAAGAGTCTTCTGGAACTAGACACTACCTTACCTGGTCAGCTGGCCTGACTCATTGATTCATTTAAACATGTTCATTGAGATGAATATTAAAGTCATATATTCAGAACCTACCCCATGCTAGGCCCAGCTCTAAGATGCTCAGAATAAAATAAAAAAAAATAAAAATAAAAGATTGGATGTGACCCTTGCCCTACTAGCATGTATAGGAGAAGGAGGCTACCAACCCTGAATAAATGAACAATAATTACAAATTGTGAAAAGCTCTATGAGAAAAACAAATGGTGTTTTATGAGAGAGCTTAGAGTGGGGCCCTCAGCTATTCCCTGGCTGGAATGTTCATTGACCTCTCTCTGCCAGTCTGAACTCCAGATCTCTTTAAACCCATGGCTGAGTTCTGGGAAGTCTTCCCTGATTACTGCAAGCCCTGCCTGACTCCTAAAACATTTATTATGTGCACCACCAAATACGCATAACTCTTCCAGCCAGGAAATCTGCATGGAGCCTGTGACACATGCTGATCTGGTACATGAGCTACAGAGGTGATCACCGTGACCACCAGGCCTCCCTTCAGTCATCCATCGTGCAGGCCCTTCCATGCTAATAGAACCAGGCTCATGGGTAAAACAGTGCAATTTCTGGGATCTTTTTGTATACTCATTTAGCGACGGAGAGAAAGGTCCCATCCACCGCAGCCACCCCAAAGGCACGATCGCAGTAAGTTGATTGCAAAGTTCTGTACCCATCAGTCTAACTTACCCTTTCTTGACCCTAGCTTGACTCATCCTCCCTTGGAGGTAGCCATAAATAATCTTTCTTCCCTTTCCCCCTATCTCTGCCTCATGCTGAAGACTGTACTCATGATTAACTCATTTCTAATGGCTCAGTCATTCCTTGTTGATGCTTGGGATAGGTCGCTTATTTCCCAAAAGCCTAACAAACTCTTCTCCTGGAATTATACCTCTTGGATGGGTCTATTTGGCAACGCAATGGGGCAGTTTCATATGAAGACCATCACACAAGGCAACCCTGAATAAACAGTTGGGAGGTGAGAGTGGAGGGGTCTGGAGGACACTAATGCTTGAGATACTACAGATCACGTTTTATATTTATTAATTCTAATTTTAAGCATTCCTGTAACGTAATATCGTGTTCAGAATTGGTGGGTTCTTGGTCTCACTGACTTCAAGAATGAAGCCGCGGACCCTCACGGTGAGCGTTACAGTTCTTAAAGATGGTGTGTCTGAAGTTTTTTCTTTCAGATGTTCAGATGCGTCCAGAGTTTATTCCTTCTGCTGGGTTCGTGGTCTTGCTGACTTCAGGAGTGAAGCCACAGACCTTCAAGGTGAGTGTTACAACTCTGAAAGGTGGCAGGTCCACAGTTATTCGTTCCTCCCTGTGGGTTCATGGTCTCCCTGGCTTCAGGAGTGAAGCTGCAGACCTCTGCAGTGAATGTTACAGCTCTTAAAGGTGGTGTGGACTCCAAGACTGCGCAGCAGCAAGATTTATTGCCAAGAGCAAAGCAACACACTCTCCGCAGAATTGAAGCGAACCCCACCGGGTTGCAGCTGCTGGCTCGTGTGGCCTGCTTTTATTCCCTTATTTGGCCCCACCCACATCCTGCTGATTGATCCATTTTACAGAGAGCTGATTGGTCCATTTTACAGAGTGCTGATTGGTCCATTTTACAGAGTGCTGATTGGTCTGTTCTTACAGAGTGCTGATTGGTGCATTTACAATTCTTTAGCTAGACAGAAAAGTTATCCAAGTCCCCATCCCACCCAGGAAGCCCAGCCGCCTTCACCTCTCAATATGATCATTCCTTTTTTTTTTTTTTTTTTGAGATGGAGTTTCGCTCTTGTTGCCCAGGCTGGAGTGCAGTGGTGTGATCTCAGCTCACCACAACCTCCACCTCCCAGATTCAAGCAATTCTTCTGCCTCAGCCTCCCAAGTAGCTGGGACTACAAGCATGCGCCACCATGCCTGGCCAACTTTGAATTTTTAGTAGAGATGGGTTTTCTCCATGTTGGTCAGGCTGGTCTCAAACTCCCGACTTCAAGTGATCCACCTGCATCGGCCTCCCAGAGTGCTGAGATAACAGGTGTGAGCCACCACAGCCGGCTAATCACTCCTATTTTTAACAGATGAGGAAAATTAGGACACAGGAAGGTAAAAGAAGTTGACTAAAAGCTAACTCTTATAGGACAGAGTCATATGTTTAAGCAAGTGATTTTGAAAGTGTAGGAGGCAGGGTAAAGTGGAAGTTTGCATCGAGCTATGGTTTTCTAATGTGAGTGTGCATTAGAATCACGGGAAAGGCTCCCTAAAGCACAGGTTGCTGAGTCCCAGCCCCAGAGTTTCTGGTTTTGTGGGTCCACGATGGAGCCAAGTAATTTGCATTTCTAACAAATGCTAAGGTACAAAAATCTCACTATAATAATAATAACAATAACAACAAGTGGTATTTCTCAAGCTGTTACTAAAGTGATACTGGCCTAATATGTGCCCAGATGATATTGCTTCTGGTCCAGGGACCACACTTTGAGAAGCACTGGCATAAAATATGGTGTGAGCCCAGAGCAGAGATAAATGACCAATGCTTCAGGGAGGCCAAAGGATGGCTTCACAGGGAAAGGGGCATCTAGGTTGGGCACTGAAGCTCACACAGGAGTTCTAATTCACTCTCCCATCTACATTTGTTGGTCATAGAGGAAAGGACTGAGCACATGCTATGTTCAGACTTACAGGTACAAGTCAAGCTCAAATGTGGTGAATGTTCAGTGAGTTTGTATAATTTCAGGTGGCTCAGCAGAGCTTGTACTGACAGGGAGAAGGCCGGTAGGTGAGCCTGGGGCCAGATGGAAAGCCACACGAAAGAGTTCAAATTTCATCCTTTGGCTACCAGGCTTTTAATCAGAAGAATAACGCAATTCTCTTTGCTTAATTGTGTTCTAATTGTTCATTCATTAACTATAAGAAGGTGTTAATCACTCACTATACCAAGGAATGCTAAGGTATAAAAGCTCACTCTACAAATAATAACAACAAGAAGAGGTGGTATTTCTCCAGCTCTCACTACAGTGATACTAGACTTGCGTGTACGATATGATTTATTCCCTACAGCAATCTTTTGCAGCAGATGCTACAGTTATCCCATTTTAGAGAAGAGGAAACTGAGGTGTAGGGAGGCAAGGACACAGTGCTTGAAAGTAGCTGAATGCCAGTTGGGCACGGTGGCTCACGCCTATAGTCCCAGCACTTTGAGAGGCCGAGGAGGGAGGATCACTTGAGACCAGGAGTTCCAGACCAGCCTGGGAAACATCTCTACAAAAAATAAATATTTACAAAATTAGCTGGGCCTGGTGGTGCGTGCCTAAGTGCCAGCTACTCGGAAGGCTGAGGCAGGAAGATCGCTTGAGCCCAGGAGTTTGAGGCTGCAGTAAGCTATGATCATGCCACTTCATACACTTCAGCCTGGGCAGCAGAGTGAGATCCTGTCTCCAAAAATAAAATAAAATAAAGAAAGTAGCTTACAGGGATTTTGGTTTAAGTTTAAAGGGTCATTTTTGCATCTTAAACTTTGCTTTCCATTATGACATCCTTGAGTTCAAGGACTGTATGCTTACCTTCCCTTTCACCCAAACTTGTTGCCTCTAATATGAAGCTGTTCCTGCTGTGCTTGGTAAAAGTAGCCCAGGCTCTCCCAGCAATGCCCCTTCCCTTGCAGGTATCCTGACCTCTACACAAAGGCATGAGGCAGACAGGAGCTACTGCTTGTTATCGGAGGATCTGTGGTCTTCATAGCGCGGGAACGTCATCCTGGGGGGACTGTAGGATCTATCACTGTCAAACCCGAGGCCTTTTTTTTTATTTTATTCTTGCAAACTCAGGGCTTTTCAGATCTTTAGGGCTGATCAGAGATAGGGCACTACAATAGACGGCTTAAATCGCAGCAAGTGGGGAGAAGAGGCAAAGAGAGGTACCACGCATAAAATAAAGTACACTGACTCTTTTTGGAAAGATAACACATAACTCTTGGTACACGCAGCACAATAAAAGTCCTTGGAGAACAGAGAAGATCTTTGTCAGAAATTGTGTCTCATTTAGCAACATTGTTTCACTGTGTTCCTTTCAGAATGAAAGTGATTCATCTTGCTTTTGTTTCCGGTCGCCTTTTATTTTTTCCCTTCCTGGGAAATTTCTCTTCCATTAGGAGGCAGGCACTTTTTCCTTTCACCTGTCTTCATAAACCAGGACTTTGATCTGCAATGTGTTTATGCTCAGCTCTCACAGTCCAATTTAATGATATATATATACACATATATTTGTTTTCATTTTACCAAGTAGTGATTCACATAACACAGACAATATCGATGTGAAATGGGTTAAAAAATATTTTAATGATCCCGTTCCTTGGAAATGGTGTGTGTCTGTGTGTGCATCGTATTACAAACATCATCATCATTTATTCAGTCAGAAAGTATTTTTGCGTTTTTTTCTAACTTCATGGCGCTGCCGAGGACGTGAAATATTTGCTAGGAGGCAGTCATTGCACTGGGAATATCTCTAAATGAAAGGCAACACAAAAAGTAGTTAATTACGTTGCAGATGTTGAAGAGCAAAACGGCATGATACAAGATACCCCAAGGGCAACTTTAGAGGCTCTGTTCACGGCGTCAGGAGAAGGAAGGAGAGGATTCATAATGAAAATTCATAATTCATTTTGACTTGTATCAGAAGGCCTTTTGACAAAAGACAGAGACTGAAGTAACTTGAATATCTTCTTGGAGGCCCGTGTCTGCCAGGTATTAACCACTTTATTTCATTGTCTCTGTTCAGCTTCAAGCAGCCTTAGTAATGAGGTGCAGTGGCTTATACCAGTAATCCCAGCAGTTTGAGAGGCTGAGTTGGGAGGATTGCTTGAGGCCAGCAGTTTGAGACCAGCCTAGGCAACATAGCAAGACCCCATCTCTACAAAAGATTAAAAAAAATAAATTAGCCACGTGTGCTGGTGCACGCTTGTAGTCCCAGCTACTCAGGAGGCTAAGGCAGGAGAATCCCTGGAGCCCAGGAGTTTCAAGATGCAGTAAGCCATGATTGCACCACTATACTTCAGCCTGTGTGACAGAGTGAGACCCTGCCTCAAAACAAAACAAAACAAAACAAAAAAGCAGCAGATTGATTAAACCTAAGTTTACAGCAATTGAGCACCTAGATTTACAGCAATTGAGTGACTTTCAGAAAGCTCTATAGCTCAAGGACGGGTACGGTGAGCTATAATCATTACGCCTGTAATCCCAGCACTTTGGGAGGCCGAGTCGGGCAGATCACCTGAGGTCAGGAATTGGAGACCAGCCTGACCAACATTGTGAAACCCCATCTCTACTAAAAATACAAAAGTTAGCTGGGCATTGTGGTGGTAATACCAGCTACTTGGGAGGCTGAGGCAGAAGAATCACTTGAACCCGGGAGGCAGAGGTTGCAGTGAACAGAGATCACACCATTGCACTTCAGTCTGGGAGACAGAATAAGACTCCATCTCAAATAAAAAAAAAAAAAAAGAGTCCTTTCAGCATTGAATGGTTTTGTTTCTAAGTCATTTGACCACATATACAAGGGTTTATTTCTGGAATTGATTCTATTCCATTGATCTGTTGGTGTGTCTTCATGCCCTATCAGTTCATTTTCAGCACTAGAAGGTTAGTTCCATGAGGGCAGGTGCCCTGCCTGGCTTTCCACAGCCCCACCCCTGACACAGAGGCGCTCACTGAATTTCCAGTAGCTGATGAGCTGTGATAGTTTCTAGCCTTCCCTTGCACAGCCCAGATGGACTTTCCTGCATGTCTCCAGCTTGTCCTGTGTTGGGCATACCACCTCCCCTGGGCAGTCTGTCATGCTCTTCTTCCTTAGACTTAAAAGGGTCCTGCCTTCCCTCTCTCCAAACTCATCTCAGTGTCTGCTGGATTAGTTTGACCTTGCCTAGCCCTGTCCTCATTTTGTTCATAAGTGAAGCTTGTGCATCCAGCATTTGCCATTTGCTCACCCTTCTTCCAGGCATTCTTCCTGCACCTGTGTTCCTGTCCTCCATAGACCTGTGTCCACCAGTCTCTCATGGACCCCCACCTGCTTTCTGGGATTTCCTTGCTTCACTTGAGTCCTGGCATCTCAGGGGCATATGAGGACAAAGGAAAGCTAAGCCTTGGGCTCTGTTCCAGCCTTGTTTAAGTCACATCAAAAGGCCATCCTGGTTTTTTTCTTGTTTTTGTTTCCAGTCTCATAAATAAGGCCTCCGTAATGGCAAGCAGGAAATCCAGAGGGCAGGAACACAGCATTACATCATCGCATTACCTACAGGGATGCATTTTCAAGGCCAGCAAACTGAATTAGCTCGTTGGTAATAGCAGTTCCAGCACCAGGACGCACACAGCAGAGTTCATCGTGCTGAAGAAGGACATAGAAGACAGATGACAATGTGGTCCACCATGCAGTCCCGCCTGCAAACTAGCCCAGAGAGACAGCTCCGTACCAAATGTGGTTTGCTTTCAATAATTTTGGGCTGCTATTTAAGTCTTGAGAAATAGAATGCTCTTTGTAAGCTTCATCCTCATTATTTGTTTCATCACCCATCCTTGAGCAACCTTTCTTTTCTTCTGCAAATTTCCAGCTATTGTGCTGGACCCTTGTTGACTCCAGTAGAAATGGCACCATGTCCCAGAAGCCAAAGAGGAGACCTGGAGCCAATGAAGGTGACATAATATCAGTGGCAGGAGGCAGACAAATTCCTAGGCATACAGGGCCAGGTCCCTGGTAAAATCTGACTTTCAAGCCAAAGACAGCCCAAAGCCTGAAAACCTAGCTACTACATCCCAGGACTGGAGTGAGAACTTCCTTGATGGCTTTTTAGCCAATCAAATGATGCTTTTTCCAGGCCCACCCATAGACCAGGCAGCACACACTCGCCCATTCTGAGCCCATAAAAACCCCAGACTCAGCCACACACTGGGACTACCTGACTTGGGGAAGGGGCTGCTTACTTCGAGTTACCCTCTCATGTTAAGAGTTGTTATGTTGCTCAGTAAAACTCTTCTCCACCTTGCTCACTCTCTGGTTGCCCGTGTAACTTTATGTCATGGGACAAGAACCCAGAGCCTGCTTAACAGCAGGAGTGAAAAGGGTGGTAACACGCTCTTGGCTGGCTTACCAAGCTGTGGGTGGTGACACACTCTCATTTGCTGGACTGTGAGGGAAGAGCGGTAACCCTTCTGGGGGCCCAGGTCTTGGGACTCCCTGAGCCAGAGCTGTGACATGCTGTAACACCCACTTAGGCCTCTGTGGTTGCTGGTGTCACTGAATTTTTAGGCACCAACATGTTCCCCTCATCCAGATGCCAGCACCTAAGGCAGAAACCGCTTGAGGCACATCTGGTCCAGCCACAGTGTTGTAGAAAGCTTGTGCTTGTGCTGGCACCTGGAGCTGCCTGCCCTGCCATAGCAGCTGGCAACTTGGCTGTGCCCCATGCTTGCTTGATCACACACCCCTCGCCACTCCGTACCTGACTCACTCACAGTGGGTGTGGGATCTGGGTTGGTAGCAAGAGCCGAGCAGAGCCAGCCCAGCACAGCCTGCTGGGCTGAGTGGGCAGAGCCATCCCGGTGGTCATGGGCGAAACTCGGGCATGTCTGCCAACCACAGAGGTTTCCAGCTGGTGAAGCAGCATCCAAAGAATCCTGTGTCAATAGGGTTTATTGAGGACTTACAAATGGGGCAGTCCAGGAGTGGCAGGCTGGACAGGAGACTCCCTACTTTTTAAAAAAATGCACACAGGGGCCAGGTGCGGTGGCTCACACCTGTAATCCCAACACTTTGGGAGGCCGAGGCAGGTGGATCACCTGAGATCAGGAGTTCGAGACCAGTGTGACCAACGTGGTGAAACCCTGTCTCTACTAAAAATACAAAATTAGCTGGGTATGATGGTGCGTGCCTGTAATCCCAGCTACTTGGGAGGCTAAGGCAGGATAATTGCCTGAACCCAGGGAGTGGAGGTTGTGGTGAGCCAAGATCACGCCATTGCACTCCAGCCTGGGCGACAAGAGTGAAACTCCATCTCAAAAAAAAAAAAAACATGCATGCAGATTATAATACTTTTGTCATTTAGCAACCTCCACCTAGCAACCTCCATGTATCCCAAAACAAAGGGCCTCGAGCCCCCTTAGAGCCTGCATTTCAAGGGATGGTCCAGGGATTCTGATGTCCTTTACAGATAAGCAATGAATCTTCAGGTTGGCCACTTCTGGATTCCTTAGCTGGGAGCTTTTTTTTTTTTTTTTTTTTTGAGATGAAATCTCACTTTGTTGCCAGGCTGGAGTGTAGTGGCACAATCTCGGCTCGCTGCAATCTCTGCCTCCTGGGTTTAAGTGATTGTCCTGCTTTCAGCCTCTGAGTAGCTGGGACTACAGGTGCCCACCAGCATGCCCAGCTAATTTTTGTATTTTTAGTAGAGACGGGGTTTCACCATGTTGGCCAGGATGGTTTTGATCTCTTGACCTCGTGATCCACCCGTCTCAACCTCCCAAAGTGCTGGGATTACAGGCGTGAGCCACCGCGCCCAGCCCGAACTTTGAACACACATTTCCTTAGACGATAGTGTTATTTTCAGGGTGTGCTTAAGTTATTGCTCTCAAGTGTGTCTTCCATACACTAGCATTGAGGCCTAGAGAGGTTAGAACACTTACCTACATACATTTAGCAAGTGGCCTTATCTCAGTCACGGTTTAGTCATTGTTCAGCATGTCACATCATCAGCTGTGCTAATGTTTTGGGTAAGTTAGAGCAGGCATAAAATCCTCATCCAGAATCAGTGGGGAAGAAGGACAGTCAGGATTACTGAGAAGTCAAAATAACATACTATTTTAACCAGAGTGTCATGAGAGCAGAGAATGTTTTAGGCTAACAGTTCTTAGAATTTAACTTGTCCAACCTTGTAATTTTACAGATGAGAAAACCAAGAGCCATAGAAAGTTAAATTATGTCTGCCAGGCAGCCTTGGCTCATTAGCACACGTGCAGAATGACTATAAATAAGCCACAGTCCACTTATGGCTTTTCTAGCCGCTCTTGCAGAGTCTCTTCAGAGCATGCTTTATCACCGGAGAGGAGGCGGATTCTAAAGCAGCACACAGTGGGCCTTCAGCTGCTGTCAAGGTTATGTTGATAGATTATTTGCTTTTATCTGCAAACTAAGCAAGCCCTTCAGAATCTCAGTTAACTTTCTACTTTCAATAAGGAGTTCTTTGTTTATAGTGCTAAGAGAAGTGTTGGTTATGCTGCTAAACAGCAAAACTGTCGAATTAGAGGCATTCAAATACTTTTGCAGGACGGTTATGTGAACCTGAAAATCTGAGACCGGTCTCAGTTAATTTAGAAAGTTTATTTTGCCGGGCGCGGTGGCTCACGCCTGTAATCCCAGCACTTTGGGAGGCCGAGGCGGGCGGATCACAAGGTTAGGAGATCGAGACCATCCTGGCTAACACGGTGAAACCCCGTCTCTACTAAAAAAAATACAAAAAATTAGCCAGGCGAGGTAGCGGGCGCCTGTAGTCCTAGCTACTCAGGAGGCTGAGGCAGGAGAATGGCGTGAACCCCGGCGGGGCGGAGCCTGCAGTGAGCCGAGATCGCGCCACTGCACTCCAGCCTGGGTGAAAGAGCGAGATTCCTTCTCAAAAAAAAAAAAAAAAAAAAGAAAGAAAGTTTATTTTGCCAGAGTTGAGGGCGCACACCTGTGACACAGCCTCAGGAGGTCCTGATGACATGTGCCCAAGGTGGTCGGGGCACAGCTTGGTTTACACATTTTAGGGAGATGTGAGACATCAATCAGTAAGTGTAAGGTGTACATTGGTTCAGTCTAGAAAGGTGGGACAACTCTAGGCAAAGACCAGGCAACTTGAAGTGGGGAGGGGGCTTTCGGGTCATAGGTCAATAAGAGACAAATGGTTGGATTTTTTTGTTTCTGATTAGCCTTTCCAAAGGAAGCGATCAGATATACAGAGGGGTGACTTTGAATAGAATGGGAGACAGGTTTGCCTTAAGCAGTTCCCAGCTTGGCTTTTCCTTTCAGCTTTGTAATTTGGGGACCCCAAGATTTATTTTCCTTACATCATACTTCTCTCAAAGCAACCTCTGTTTCCCAGGCCTCTTTAGCCCTAAGATGCATTTTTCATCTCCTCCCTTTTCTGGAAAAAGAAGAGGAATCCTGTGTACAGAGGCCTTTATATCTTGGCTACCAACAATCCCTGCTTCTATGCAGAACGCACTTAGAAAGCATGTGGATTCCGGCCTGTGTTCTAAATGGCTCATTAATCATGCATTTCCTTAAGAAAGATTCTAAAAAGCTCCGATTTAGTGGGGAGCATTCCCCTTCTTCCCTCAGGCGGACTAGCAAGTGCAGGGTCTTGCAGTTCTTTCATCTATTTACAGCTCACAGAAGCCACCCGGATGGGGATAATGGTGATGTGTGATTCCTAAGGAGAAATCACTCAAATTCATGAAGATCATCCCTGTGCCTTTATAACGTAGGCACATCATTAAATGTGCTTTGTTGAAGCTATGCTAAAATGTTGGACATTTCAGTGGATAAACAAAACAATAAAAACAGTCAAGATGGTTTTCTAGTTATGGGACTGTTAATACTCTACTTGAATTTAGCAGGGATTAGGTATATGCGTTTGTGTTGCTTCCTTTCTTCTCCCTCCCTCCTTCCTCATTTTCTCTATCTTTATCTTTGTAATGAGGCCATGCATGTTACTGGGAAATATAGTAAATCTGGAGACAGGCTTGGGTTCCCATCCAAGGTTCATCATCACTCATAATTGAGCGACCCCATACACATTATGTGACTGTTCTGACTCTTAGTAATTGAAAGATAACAACAGAGAAAAAAATTGTATAAGATTATATATAAATGGATAATATTATATATAAATTATGTAAGACTATATATAAATGGATAGATGGATAGATGGATGGATGGATAGATAGATAGATTAGATAGATGATAGATGATAGATAGATAGATAGATAGATAGATAGATAGATAGATGATAGATAGATAGATAGATAAACGGATGGATGGACGGACGGATGGATGGATGGATGGATAAATGGATAGATGGATGGAAGGATGGATGGATGGATGAGTGGATAGATGATAGACAGATATGTAGATGGATAAATGGATAGACAGATGGAAGAATTGGTAGATGGATAGATAGATGAATAGAGTCCCACAGGACAGGGCATAATAGATCATAGACTCTTTTCATTCTTTTTTTGCTTATTCTTTTTTAGTGATGAAGTCTCACTCTGTCACCCAAGCTGGAGTGCACTAATGTGATCATAGCTCATTGCACCCTGGAACTCTTGGGCTCAAGCAGGTATTTGTCATCATGCTTAGCAGATTTAAAAAATAAAATTATAGAGATAGGGTCTTACTATGCTGCCCAGGCTGGTCTCAAACTTCTGGCCTCCAGCAATCCTCTCACCTTGGTCTCTCAAAGCTCTAGGATTACAGACATGAGCTACTACTCTTTATTCAATAAAAATGTGTTTCATTGAGCACATTCTTTGGCCATCCCACTTGTAAATGCTAGGGATATAACACTCAATAAAACTGACAAACCCCTGCTGTTGTAGAACTGATATTCTAGTGAAGGAGCCAAACGTGAATTATGATATATAGAATCCAACACCCATCATAGAAAGAAACAAGTCAGGGAAGTATGGCAAGAAGTGTGGCTGGGGAAGAGGTGTTTCAAATTTAAATGGGTCATCAGGGAAGGACTTATGCAGAGGATGGCATTTGAACAGGGCCTTGAGTGGTGCTGGAGGGTGCAGCAGATAATCCAGGGAAGAAGGATCCCTGGCAGGGGCCTGCTGCAATACACAGTGATAATTTATATGTAAAGAGAAGCTTTTCTGCCTTCTTGTGAATGGGATGAAGTTACAAAGCAAGAGCAGTTCTTTATACCAATCCCTTTCCTACTTATCTTCCTCAGATGTTGGAGCACAGGGGAATGAGTTGACCAGTGACCCAGCTGCTGCTCTCAGAAATCTACCAATCGCCATGTTTCTATGGAGGCCAAGCTTTCCTGACTGCTCCCAGACAGTGCTTGAGCATGGCAGGATTCTCAGGCAAGCCCACTCCTGGGAAATGCACCACTCCTGTCATGGGCTCCCCATCAGCTTTGCAGAAACTTTTGCAGAACCACATGCGAAGTCTTGCCCTGCCCTGTGTTCCCGTCTTTCCCTTCTCACCTGGCGCTAGACTTGCACTGTGGTCTGATGACTCTCCTGGACTCTGCTGGCTTCCTTCCCATTTTCCCTTGCAGGAGTTTTCTCTAATAAATCTCTTACACTCTTATTAGAGTTTTCTCTAATAAATCCAGACTTAGCGTCTGCTTGGAATACCAAGACTGACACAGGCACCATTGAGGAACTTTAGGTGCCCGGCTAACAGCCAGCACAAACTGTTGGAGCTTTGAGTGAGGCCAGCTTGGACCTTCTTGTGTAATTGGTACCCCCATAAATTACAGCCTGTGAGATATTGAAATCCTTGTGAACTATTGGTAGGAATGTAACATGCTACAGCCGTATTGAAAAACAATGTTGTGGTTCCTCGAAACATTAAAAATAAAATTGGCTGGGCACAGTGGCTCATGTCTGTAATCCCAGCACTTTGGGAGGCCAAGGTGGGTGGATCACCTGAGGTCAGGAGTTCAAGACCAGCCTGGCCAACATGGTGAAACCCCACCTCTACTAAAAAATACAAAAATTAGCCGGGCGTGGTGACGGATGCCTGTAATCCCAGCTACTTGGGAGGCTGAGGAAGGAGAGTTGCTTGAACCCAGGAGACGGAAGTTGCAGTGAGCCTAGATCGCACCACTGCACTCCAGCTTGGGCAAGAGAGAGAGATTCCATCTTAAAAAAAAAAAACAGAATTACCATATGATGCAGCAATTCTACTTCTGGTTATATACCCAAGGGAACTGGAAGCAGGGACTCACAGAGATCCTTCTGCAGTCCCGTTCATAGCAGAATGATTTACAATGGCCCAAGTGTCCATTGCACATGAATGAATAAACAGAATGTGGTATATACATACAATGGAATATTATTCAGCTTTAAAAATAATGGAAATTCTGACACATGATACAACATGGACGAAACTTAAGGACATCATGCTAAGTGAAATAAGCCAGTCCCAGAAAGGCAAATACTGTGTAATTCCATTTATGTGAGGTACTTAGAGTAGTCACAATCATTTAGACAGAAAGTTGATTGGCAGTTTCCAGGGACAGGGGAGACAGGAAAATGAGGAGTTATTGTTCAATGTATATAAAGTTTAATTTTTTAATATTATTTATTTATTTATTTTTTAGATGGAGTTTTGCTCTTGTTGCCCAGGCTGGAGTGCAGTGGCGCAATCTCTGCTCATCGCAACCTCTGCCTTCCAGCTTCAGGCAATTCTCCTGCCTCTGCCTCCGCCTCCTGAGTGGCTGGGATTACAGGTGCCCACCAACACGCCCAGCTAATTTTTGTATTTTTAGTAGAGAGGGGGGTTTCACCATGTTGGCCAGGCTGGTCTCAAACTCCTGACCTCGTGATCTGCCCACCTCGGCCTTGCAAATTGCTGGATTACAGGTGTGAGCCACCATGCCGGGCCTAAAGTTTAAGTTTTTAAAGTGAAAAGAATTATGGAAATGGATAGTGATAAAGATTGTACATTATAAATGTATTTAATACTACCAAAATGTTCACTGAAGAACTAGTGAGTTAGTCTGTTTTGCCATGCTGTAAAGGAATACCTGAGGCTGGGTAACTTATAAAGAAAAGAGGCTCACACCTGTAATCCCAGGGCTTCGGGAGGCTGAAGCTGGTGGATTGCTTGAGTTCATGAGTTTGAGAACAGCCTGGGCAATATGGTGAAACCCTGTCTTTACAAAACATATGACAATTAGCCAGGTGTGGTGGTGCACACCTGTAGTCCCAGCTACTTGGGAGGCTGAGATGGGAGGATGGCTTGAGCCTGGGAGTTTGAGGCTGCAGTGAGCTATGATTCCATCACTGCAGCACTCCACCCTGGGTGATGGAGCCAGACTTTGTCTCAAAAAAAAAAAAAAAAAAAAAGGCTGGGCGCCATGTAAAAAAAAAAAAAAAAAAGGCTGGGCTCACGCCTGTAATCCCAGCACTTTGGGAGGCCGAGATGGGCAGATCACAAGGTCAGGAGATCGAGACCATCCTGGCTAACATGGTGAAACCCTGTCTCTACTAAAAATACAAAAAAAATTAGCCGGGCGTGGTGGCGGGCACCTGTAGTCGCAGCTACTTGGGAGGCTGAGGCAGGAGAATGGCGTGAACCCGGGAGGCGGAGCTTGCAGTGAGCCGAGATTGCGCCACTGCACTCCAGCCTGGGTGACTGAGAGAGACTCCATCTCAAAAAACAAAACAAAAAAAAAGAGGTTTATTTGGTTCATGATTCTACAGGCTGTACATGCATGACACTAGCATCTGCTAGGCTTCTTGTGAGGCCTCGGGAAACTTACTCACGATAGAAGGTGAAAAGAGAACAGGCAGGGACATCACATGGGGAGACAGAGCAAGACAGGGAGAGAGAAGGAGATGCCAGCTCCTTGAAACAACCAGCTCTTATGTGAACTAACAGAATGAGAAATCTCTCATCACCATGGGGAGGGCACCAAGCCATTCATGAGGGATCCGCCCCCATGACCCAAATACCTCCTGCCAGACCTCACCTCCAACATTCGGGATCACATTTCACCATGAGATTTGGAGGAGACACACATCCAAACCCTATCAGATGGTAAATGTTTAAGTTGTGTGTATTTTAGCACAATTTAAAAAAAGAAAAAAAAATTATAGCCAGATGAAAGAGCCCAGGAAAGTCAGCAAAGTAAACTTGTACCCAATGCACAGAAGTGTAATTTTGTTTTTGTTTTTGCTTTTGAGACGGAGTCTCGCTGTGTGGTCAGGCTGGAGTGCAGTGGTGTGATCTGGGCTCACCCCAACTCCCGTCTCTCGGGTTCAAGCGATTCTCCTGCCTCAGCCTCCCAAGTAGCTGGGACTACAGGCATGCACCACCCCCATGCCCTGCTAATTTTTGTATTTTTAGTAGAGACGGGGTTTCACCATGTTGGCCAGGATGGTCTTGATCTCTTGACCTCATAATCTGCCTCCCTCAGCCTCCCAAAGTGCTGGGATTACAGGCATGAGCCACCGGGCCCGGCTGTATAATTGTTTTAAGGCACTAATGTTTGGGGTGCCTTGTTAGGTAGCAAAGGCTAAGGACGCAATACCAGAGGAAGACTTAGAGGAACCAGGAACAGAGGAATAAACTAGCAGCTGAGGCAGGAGAATCCTTGAACCTGGGAGGCAGAAGTTGTAGTGAGTTGAGGGTGCACCACTGCACTCCAGTCTGGGAGACAGAGGGAGACTCAGAAAAAAAAAAAAAAAAAAAAGAGAGAGAGAGATCTCATGTTCTGCATGCTGGCTCAAGTATGAAAAGAAGATATGACCAACCCAGCACGTGCTGAGGAGCCCTGCCTGGATCCTGAGCTGAGCAACCATTCCCGGACCAAACTGTCTTTCCACAACCTACTCCTGTCTACCTGACTGTTTAGTGGAGTGTCATCCTATGCCTGTGTTCACACTTTGATTTAGGCCTCAGTAAGTCCCACATTAGATTCTGTTCCTGCCTCTAACTGGGCCCTTTAACGTCCACCCATTCCTGTCTTACCAATGTATATTCAGACTTGGGCTTTTTAATTAAATATTCGGCTGGGCACAGTGGCTCACACCTGTAATCCCAACATTTTGGGAGGCCGAGGCAGGAGGATTGCTCGAGGCCAGGAGTTTGAGACCAGCTGGGGCAACATAGTAAGATCCCCAGGTCTACAAAAAATAAAAATACTAGCTGAATGTGATGGTGCATGCCTGTATTCCCAGCTACTTGGGAGGCTGAGGCTGGAGGATGGTTTGAGCCCAGGAATTCCAGGCTGCAGTGAGCCAGCAGTGAGCCACGCAGCCTGAAACTCCTGGGCTCAAGCCATCCTCCAGCCTCAGCCTCCCAAGTAGCACTTGTACCACTGTCCACCAGCCTGGGCAACAGAGCGAGACCCTGTCTCAAGAAATAAAATAAAATTAAATAAAATGGAAATATTAAATATTCACCCGCACGCCCCATCTTTTGCTGTTTCCTGCTGATCTCCTAAATCTGACCTGGCCTGCCACCTCCTTGTTCTGGTCCTGGGTTTTACCTTCTTACTCCACCCCATCAAGTGCCTCGGCAAACTTTGCATCAAGAAATTGGCATCACAGCTGAACCCTGGGGCTGGAACCCAGCCTTGGATGTCTTTCATCATTTCCTTCTCAACATTGCACTCCCTTCTGCCACTGGAAGGTTGTCTTCTTCTTTTAATTTTTTTTTGAGATGAAGTTTTTGCTCTGTTGCCCAGGCTGGAGTGCAATGGCATGATCTCAACTCACTGCAACCTCTGCTTCCTGGGTTCAAGCAATTCTCCTGCCTCAGCCTCCCAAGTAGCTGGGATTACAGGCGTCTGACACCAAACCCGGCTAATTTTTTTGTATTTTTAGTAGAGATGGATTTTCATCATGTTGGCCAGGCTGGTCTTGAACTCTTGACCTCAGGTGATCCACCCGCCTCAGCCTGCCACAGTGCTAGGATTACTGATGTGAGCCACCTCGCCCAGCCCTGAAGGCTGTCTTCTAACGCACTCCTGAATCCCTCACTGTCCCCGTATTCTCATGGCTAACCTGCTTTCCAGCACATCAAGATGTCACTTACTGAGAATTTCAACTTCTGCCAGCCAGAAGTTGAAGGCAGCCAGTGGCAGGCAGCCTGATGCAGGCACTTCTCTCCACCTGACCCCACAGAAGGGCTGCATTTCCGAAGTCAGCGGCTACTTCCTCCAAAGGATTACTCATGACTTTCCTGGCAAGGGGGTTGATTATGCCTGCCACAAAACTTATTAACTTGTGAATCCTTGGCAGAGGGGTTGCTCCTGAAAACTGTTTTCAAGTAGCAAGAATGCACTTGATTCATGGAGAGAGGCATGTTTTATTTGAGAAAAAAAAAGTAAATCCCTTTTCTGCACTCCGATAAATGAAAAAATCCATACTATTAAATAGCACTAGGAAAAACTAGCATTTAGAGGACTCGTGAATACTTTCAAATCATGGTGAAACAAAGACACACAGAAGACAATGTCACAAATATTAAGATACTCTTTTTTTTGAAACAGGGTCTTGCTCTGTCATTCAGGTTGGAGTGCAGTGGTATGATCATAGCTCAATGCAGCCTCCAACCTCTGAGCTCAAACAATCCTCCTGCCTTAGCCTCCCGAATAGCTGAGATTAGAGGTGCGCACCACCACGCCTGGCTAATTTTTGAATTTTTTTCTAGCGATGGAATTTCACCATGTCGTCTAGGCTCTTCTCGAACTCCTGACCTCAAGTGATCTGCCCACCCTGGCCTCCCAAAGTGCTGGGATTACAAGCGTGAGCCACTGCGACAGGCCCATATCACTTTTTGATCCTAAAAATCCCTTTATGTGTCTTTGGGATATTTAAGGAGATGGGTATTAAAGAGATTTAGTTGGCCAGTTACTGTAATCCCAGCACTTTTGGAGGCCGAGGTGGGCAGATCACCAGGTCAGGAGATCGAGACCAGCCTGGTTAACATGGTAAAATCCTGTCTCTACTAAAAATACAAAAAATTAGCCAGGCATGGTGATGGGCACCTGTAATCCCAGCTATTTGGGAGGCTGAGGCAGGACAATTGCTTAAATCTGGGAAGCGGAGGTTGCAGTGAGCTGAGATCGCGCCATTGTACTCCAGCCTGGGCAACAAGAGCGAAAGTCTATCTCAAAAGTAAATAAATAAATAGTAGAAGTTTCCAGGTGTGCATTTCAGGGTGACAGGAAGCTTTACTCCATGTAGTAGCTGAGAAATTCAAGCTGATGGCTTCAAAAGTTACTCTGAGTGTCACCTTTTCTGACAGTGTGAAGACGGAAAGAATGGAAGTTTAAACCCCCAAATTTCCTTTTCAGTAAATGAGGCAGAAATTGCACATATTACTTCCTTTCCAGTTCCACCAGCAGGAGTATAGTCATACGGCCACCCTAGTCAAACAGGGCTGGAAAATGTAGTCTCAAGTTGGACTCAGGTCTGCTACAACAGTAGCAATAGATATGCAGAATTGATTAGAGTTTCAGCTTGCATCTCTACCACACCATGACTGGCAGAGACAAATTGTGATTCATACTCCATCGTGGATGAGGGACATTCCTTCTTGAGATCAAAGGATGAGATATTACTACCTGCACTCAGCATGGAGATTTCATCAGGAAAAAAAGTGAGAATTGGCTATAGGTGAGGTGATAAATAGTGTCTACTGTATACTTTTCATATAAATAAACTGACAGTTGGGAAAAAATAAATTGAGGCATTATATCTCTGCTTTGGTTTTATTACTCTGTGTCTGACATGTTTAATTCTACATGAGTCTTCAGGACCAGACTCTGTCCTCTGAGGACAAGGATTGTATTGGTGACATCCCTTTGCCCCCAACCTCTCCCTGTGGCTCCATGCTTGAAACACTGGAGGTGTTCCATGTTTGCTAATGGCCAGAATGTACAAGGTTCAGGTTTCCTGACTGTCATGTGTGTCCGTGTGAAGAGACCACCAAACAAAAAAGAACTGGAATTGGAAGGACAGGGAGATTGAAGGGTAGCGAGAGAGGCTGGAGAAGAGAGTGAAAAGACTGCTTCCCCAATTTGAAATTGGTGAGATATTCCTTGGGCTGATCTGAGGACCCCAGGTCGTAGGTGGATCTCCTCACGGAGTGAGGGCGAGGACAGGGAACCAGTCTCCCGAAGGAGTCCTGCTGTCCCTGGTTTTGGCACCTAATGTCATGCACGGCCATATGAAGAGACCACCAAACAGGCTTTGTGTGAGCAATAAAGCTTTTTAATCACCTGGGTGCAGGCGGGCTGAGTCCGAAAAAGGAGTCAGCAAAGGGAGATAAGGGTGGGGCAGCTTTATAGGATTTGGGTAGGTAAAGGAAAATTACAGTCAAAGGGGGTTGTTCTCTGGTGGGCAGGGGTGGGGGTCACAAGTTGCTCGGTGGGGGAGCTTCTGAGACTCATTGTCCAGGAGAAGGAATTTCACAAGGTTAATTGATCAGTCAAGGTGGGGCAGGAACAAATCACAATGGTGGAATGTTATCAGTTAAGGCAGGAACCAGTCATTTTCAATTCTTTTGTGGTTCTTCAGTTGCCTTAGGCCATCTGGATGCAGGCTTGGGCTCTGAGGCCTGACAATGACCACAGCCCTGGGCTCTGTATCTACCCACACCAAGGAAAATAAAGAGTTGGAAATCAGGGTGCTTCATGGTTTTAACCATTGAGCCAACTTATACCAATGGTTGAGGACAGAAACGGAGTGATAGTAAAGTGAGCACACGTGGTTATAGTAATTGCAACATTGGGTTGGTATCATCCTTGACCTCTGTGTGTTGGGTTGGTTGTATGTCTATGTATTGAAATTTTCTCTGCTTCCCACTCTCCTGTGGTGTATACACTTGGTACATTGCTTTGTATAACTCAGTCATGTTGCCAAAACAACCAGCTGTGTGCATATCCCTTCTCTTTCCTTGAGAATTTAGGATCCTCAGAATCAAAGGACATTTATTCTTTCTTTTTTTTTTTGAGACGGAGTCTCGCTTTGTCGCCCAGGCTGGAGTGCAGTGGCGCAATCTCGGCTCACTGCAAGCTCCGCCTCCCGGGTTCACGCCATTCTCCTGCCTCAGCCTCTCCGAGTAGCTGGGACTACAGGCGCCCGCCACCACGCCCGGCTAATTTTTTGTATTTTTCGTAGAGACGGGGTTTCACCGTGGTCTCGATCTCCTGACCTCGTGATCCGCCCGCCTCGGCCTCCCAAAGTGCTGGGATTACAAGCGTGAGCCACCATGCCCGGCCTAATCTTATTTTTTTCCAGCATCTTTTATAATGCCTAGGAGGAAGGGTTTATTTTTTTTTAATGTTGAGAAAACGGAATGAAAAAATAGTTTGCTTATGCTGACATAATACATCTTTCAAAACTCCTGACATGATTGGCCAATTATATAAATATTACTCACCATGACTTTGGGGCAATAAGCAACACTATTGAATTTATAGATTAAACACATATTTATTGAGCATGTATTATGTGCAATAAAGTCGCCTACTACACAGCAGGGAGTAGTTCAAATGCAAAGTGGCTCCGTGCAGTGAAGGCATTATCTAACACTCCTAATTATAGGAATATGGGCCCTTTTTCTATTTAAAGTTGAATTTAGGGGTTAGTGAGATGTTATGGGGATTTCTACCAATAGTGAACTTACTATAATTAGCCATATCCAAGTAGATGGTGAATGATCACCAGAACATAATATTACTCAACGGAGGTAAAGCTCCGTTTCTGAAAAAGCCTCTTCCAAAACAAAGTTTCCATAATTATAAGGGGCAAAGGGTGATGCTTTGGCTACATTCTATAGGAACTAAACTTACCCCACCTTGTTCAACCATTGGTAAGGACTTTGACCATTCACTAATGAATTGAAATACCAGGATAATTTTTTTTCTTTTTTTTGAGACAGAGTCTCACTCTGTCGCCCAGGCTGGAGTGCAGTGACATGAACTTGGCTCACTGCAACCTCCCCGTCCTGGGTTCAAGTAATTCTTGTGACTCAGCCTCCTGAGTAGCTGGGGTTAGAGGCATGTGCCACCATGTCCAGCTAATTTTTGTGTTTTTTGGTAGAGATGGGTTTCACCTCGTTGGCCAGGCTGGTCTCGAACTCCAGACCTCAAGTGATCCACCCACCTTGGCCTCCCAAAGTGCTGGGATTACAAGCACTTGGGCTTACAAGCACATGTCATCATGCCCAGTGAATATTTGAAATTTTTTAGAGATGAGCTCTTTCTCTGTCACTCAGGCTGAGTACAGTGCTACAGTCATAGCTCACTGAAACCTCAAACTCCTGAGCTCAGGCAATCCTCCTGCCTCATTCTCTTGAGTAGTTAGGAGGACTACAAGTGTATGCCACCACACCAGGCTGCACCTGGCCAATACCAGGAGAATTTGATAGTGATAATATGGTGTTTAGGGGCTAAGAATGGTCTAATTTTGTCCAATGCCTAATTACTCATCATGGTGATATAGGAGTTAAGAAGAAATTACCTGAACAGACCAATCTGTGAGCCCTATGTAAATCAGACACTGCCTCCTCGAGCCTGCCTGTAAATCTGGTGCACTCCACTGGTCTTTTTCCTTTTCGGAAGCCGCTCTCTCTCACTAGAGAGAGAGCTTTTCTCCTTTCTCTTTCCTCTGCCTATTAACCTTCTGCTCCTAAAGTCCTTGCATGTGTCCATGTCCTAAAGTTCTTGGCACAAGATGACAAACCCCAGGTATTTGCTCCAGACAATGATGCCATGTCAATGGTGAGTTTCAGAAGGAAATGTCCTCACTTTAGGGGCAAAGCCAAGAGAAAAGAAGAAGAAGAAGAAAAAAAACCAACACGACTAAGGATAGCTGGGCCTGGATCCTAGACCCGAATTCGGAGCTCAGGTAAGCTCTACTGGACCACATGTTAAAACATTTATCCTAAATTCTTAGGTATTAGGTTTTTCATATTACAGTCCAGTTTCTTTTCTTTTTTTTTTTTTTTTTGAGACGGAGTCTCGCTCTGTCGCCCAGGCTGGAGTGCAGTGGCGCAGTCTCAGCTCACTGCAAGCTCCGCTTCCCGGGTTCACGCCATTCTCCTGCCTCAGCCTCTCCAAGTAGCTGGGACTACAGGCGCCTGCCACCATACCCGGCTAATTTTTGTATTTTTAGTAGATACGGGGTTTCACGGTGGTCTCGATCTCCTGACCTCGTGATCCGCCCACCTCGGCCTCCCAAAGTGCTGGGATTACAAGCATGAGCCACCGCGCCCGGCTACAGTCCAGTTTCTTATACCTGCCAGTCCCAGTGGAGAATCAGTCAGGACATATTCATTAAGATTGTCAATGCTGGCCGGGCGCGGTGGCTCACAACTGTAATCCCACACTTTGGGAAGCTGAGGTGGGTGGACTACCTGAGGTCAGGAGTTCTAGACCACCTTGGCCGACATAGTGAAACCCTGTATCTACTAAAAATACAAAAATTAGCTGGGCGTGGTGGCAGATGCCTGTAATCCCAGCTACTCGGGAGACTGAGGCAGAATTGCTTGAACCCAGGAAGCGGAGGTTGCAGTGAGCCGAGATCACGCCATTGCACTCCAGCCTGGCTACAGAGTGAGACCATGTCTGAAAAAAATTTTAAAATTAGCCAGGTGTGGTGGCATACACTTGTAGTCCTCCTAACTACTCAAGAGAGTGAGGCAGGAGGATTGCCTGAGCTCAGGAGTTCGAGGTTTCGGTGAGCTATGATTGTAGCACTGTACTCAGCCTGAGTGACAGAGACAGAGCTCATCTCTAAAATATTTCAAATATTCGCTGGGCATGATGACATGTGCTTGTAGGCCCAGCTACTTGGGAGTTGGCTTGAGCCAGAAGTTTGAGGCTGCAGTGAGCTATGATCATGCCACTGCTTTCCAGCCTGGGCCATAGAGCAAGACCCTGTCTCACAGAAATTAATAAATAATGATAAACAAATAAAGGGCTGGGGGTTGAAGGGAGGGCTCTCTCTCTTGTTCCTCTTCTCTTCTGCTATATCTCTTCCATCCAGAGGATATAGCAATAAGGCATCATCTTAGAAACAGAGAGTAGCCTTCACCAGACATCAAGCCTCCTGCTGGCACCTTGATCTTGGACTTCCCAGCCTCCAGAACCAGGAGATATCAATCTCTATTCTTTATACATCATCCAGTCTGTGGTATTTTGTTATAGCAGCACAAACGAACCAAGACACTATTGACACATGTAAGAAAAATCGGGCCCAGAGGCCCCCCTCCCGCAATCTGGCTTTCACCTGTACCCTTTGACATGGAAGCAAGAGAGGTGGACATCGCTTTCTAGTCTTCAAGTTTCCAGAGCATAGACAGAAGAGTGTTGATAAAGGAGGGTGTCACAGAAAGTCAGATAACTTCTGGCAGGTCTCTACTAGGATATTATGTTGTAAATGGCTTTAATAAGGAGACTTTCAGGGTGTGTGCAGTGGCTCATGCCTGTAATCCCAGCACTTTGGGAAGCCAAGGTGGGAGGATCACCTGAGGTCAGAAGTTCGAGACCAGCCTGGCCAACATGGTGAAAACACATCTCTACTAAAAATACAAAAATTAGCCAGGCGTGGTGGTACATGTCTGTAATTCCAGCTACTTGGGAGGCTGAAGCAGGAGAATCACTTGAACATGGGAGGTGGAGTTTGCAGTAAGCTGAGATGCACCACTGCACTTCAGCCTGGGCAACAGAGTAAGACTCCATCTCAAAAAAATAAAAATAATAAGGAGACTTTAGAGGCTGCAACCTAGAAACTCAGCCTTGGGCTGGCAACAGGCAGACACTTAATCAAGTTGGAAAATGCATTCTAATGCAAAAGGAGAAGAATTGGCAGACAGCTGGCAGGGACGCTGTACCCTGGCTGGGCTCTGGAAGGCCCTGCTGGGCACCTTTAACAGGTTGCAGCCAAGAAACAAGAGATAGGTCACATAAAGGAACTTTCAAAGGTCTTCAGCAAATGTGGCTGGTCAATGGCTTATGATGCAATTCCCTGAGATTCTTTCCCCTAGTCTGGATGTGAAAGGGTATAGAGGGGTATGAAATAGTGTCCCTCTAGGTTGAGCTCATGGGCCAAGTGTGATGAGATGGAATGTAGTAGATATAAATGCAAACTTCTTCCCTTTAGTTCTAAAAACAATTGCGTGAAAATCAAACAGGGAACTTGGCTTTGACTCATTGGTTTTGACTGGCTCAACTAAGGTTTTTTATTCGATGCTTAGTTGTGTAGAGATCTGCCTTATTGTGCATGGGCTGGACAAGGTCAGATTTAAATGCTATACTTAAGAGGAACAACACAAGCAGCCTATATATTGTTTAGAGGACATTAATAAATGGTATAGGAAATTGAATTAGCAAGTGCCTAGTTTATTTAATCTTTAATATTCCAGGATTTCAAGTTGGTGAAAATATAGCTTAAAAGGATGTGGTCCCTGGCATAGTGGCTCATATCTGTAATCACAGTGTTTTGCAGGGCTAAGGTGGGAAGATCACTTGAGCCCCTGGGTTCAAGACCAGCTTGGGCAACATAGCAAGACCTCATTGCTACAAAAATTTTTAAAAAATTAGCTAGGCTTGATGGTGTGTACCTGTATCCCAGCTACTCAGGAGGCTGAAGCAGGAGGGTCACTTGACCCCAGGAGCTGGGGGCTACAGTTAATTATGATCATGCCAACTGTACCCCAGCCTGGATAACAGAAGAAGACCCTGTCTCTAAAAAATAAATAAATAAAATAAAAAATAAAGGGGCTTGGGGTTGTTGAATTCCCACCATATTCTAAGCACTATGGTATATGATGCTGTGGCTGTGTTCTCCAGTTTGATCATTCTGGTCATTGTTCCCATTTCACAGATAAGGAAACCAGGGCTTTGAGAGGCTAGGCAGTTTTCCTACTCACCCAGCTAATGAACAGCTTACCTTCTTTCTACTTAATTCAATTCCACAACATCAAGCATATCACATTCTGTGATTCTAAGATTCATTGCTTTAATGGTCCTATGAATGATTCTTTTTTTTTTTTTTTTGAGACGGAGTCTCGCTCTGTCGCCCAGGCTGGAGTGCAGTGGTGCTATCTCGTCTCAATACAAACTCTGCCTCCCAGGTTGAAATGATTCTCCTGCCTCAGACTCCCAAGTAGCCGAGATTACAGGCATGTGCCACCCAGCTAACTTTTGTATTTTTTGGTAGTGGTGATGTTTCGTCATGTTGGCCAGGGTGGTCTCGAACTCCTGACCTCAGGTGATCTGCCCGTCTTGGCCTCCAAAAGTGCTGAGATTACAGGCATGAGCCACCGTGCCCGGCCCCTATGAATGATTCTAACATTGCAGTGTTCAGAGACTGCACAGAATGGCTGTGCAGGAATAGAAAGGTTGCAAAGGGGGACAGGGAGCATGAGGTAGAAGAAGGAACAGATAAATTACAGAAGTGGTCATTCATTCGGTCCCCTGCCCTGCAAACAAAACATTCCTGTTTATTTCTCTGCATTTCTGCCAGGCAGCCATGTGACCTGAGAAGAGCTCCCTTGTGAGACAGGATTTTTCTCATTTCCTGGCTCCTAATCTAATAGAAATGTCTAAACTAGTTGGCTGGCTCTGCCTGAAGAGGGGGGAGTGGGGAGAAAAGGTAGAATCAATCGCTCCATTTGAAACTGCATCTGCTGAAAAGATGTCACGAAGAGGCAGGGAGGACCAGAATTCTGTTTACCCAAGCACTTGTCCTAGCAACCACTGGCCCATTTCTTGTTTCTTGGCTGCAACCCGTTAAGGGTGCCCAGCAGGGCCTTCCAGAGCCTGGCCAGGGCACGGCATCCCTGCCAGCTGTCCGCCGATTCTTCTCCTTTTACATTAGAATGCGTTTTACAACTTGATTAAGTGTCTGCCTGTTGCCAACCCTAGGCTGAGTTTCTAGGTTGCAGCCTCTGAAAGTCTCCTTATTAAAGGCATTTACAAAATAATATCCTAGTGGAGAGCTGCCAAGAGTTATTTGAAACTCCAGTTATTCCCATGGGACAGTCAATGTGAGTTTTCTCCAGTTAGAATTCATTTGGCTAGAAGACAGAGTCCTTGATACACACTGGTAAAAGTAATTTAACATTTGTGGGTTTTTTTTTTTTACTTTTTATTAAATCTTTTTTTATTTGTACAGATTGTGGGGTTCAAGTGTGATTTTGTTACATGCATTGATTGCATAGTAAGGTCAGAGTTTTTGGGTATCCATCACTCAAATAACATACATTGTATCCATTAAGTAATTTCCCATTATCTGCCCTCCCTCTCACCCTCTCACCCTCGCAGTCTCCATTTTCTATCATTCTACACTCTACATCCATGTTTAAATATTTATAATTAAAGGAACTGCAATTGTGATTCAGCTCTGACGTGGGTGGCAGAGACCTTACCTGTGTCCTAGCTACAAACGAAAGCTGCAGAATCTATCAGTTCTTCATCATTTGTAGTGCTGGATCTCAGGAGGCAGATGAGTTCTGCAATGAGCTCACACTTCCTTGGATGTTTAAGATCATTGCATAGGCTGAGCATGGTGGCTCACACCTGTAATCCCAACACTTTGAGAGGTCGAGGTGGTTGGATCACTTGAGATCAGGAGTTCAAGATCAGCCTGGCCGGTATGGTGAAACCCTGCCTCTCTTAAAAATACGAAAATTAGCCAGGTGTGGTGATGCACACCTGTAGTCCCAGCTACTCAGGGGACTGAGGCACAAGAATCACTTGAACCCGGGAGATGCTGGTTGCAGTCTCACCACTGCACTCAGGCCTGGGCGACAAGAGCGAGACTCCATCTCAAAAAAAAAAAAAAAAAAGAGATGCTATCCTGTTGCTCAGAGTTTTGGCAGAGATCACAAAGGCCAAGACAGGCATGAAATGTGTCAAGGACACAAACATCCTTCATTAAGGTCCTAGACCTTGCTCAGGACATGCTAAGAGATGCCAAACCACTTCAGCCAGCATTGGTCCTGTGACAGGCTGCTTATATAGGAATGGATTAAGAAGGGTATGGAGGATTTCTCTGGAGAGACTTGTTAGTATGCCATATCTCCACTCCCTATGGGGGCCTCAGGGCAAGAGAGGGGGCTAGAAGAAAGCCATCTGGGGTATTCTGTGTGGCTCTGGGGTTGGAACATCATAGGGAACTAGGCATCTGACTCGCTTGTGACTGAGCTGCAGAAAGGGGCTTGTACTCTCACACCTGGCCATCACACAGAGGAAGAACTGTACCAGAATGGCCTGTAGGGCTAGAGTGGGCAGGGCAAACTCTAGTGAGGTCTCTATGTGCCAGATATGGACCCGCTAAAGGGGCTCTTCCATAAGGGTCAAGATGACCCCAACAGAGGGTGAACTTCAGGACAGGAGCTGAGCAGAACACTAAAAGCAAGGGGAAGAGGCGTTGCCCACTTCAAGGGAAGCTCAGGTGCGGGATTCCTGATGACCGAGAGGGGATGCCCAAAGAACCCTCAAGAGTCCCCCATAAGGAAGAGAATTAACACACACCCAGAAGATCCAATGGTAAATCCAATGGCATCAGTCAAGTGTACCTTTCCTCTCCTCCCTCATCCTTTCCAACTCGCAGGGACTCAAAGTACAGTCAGAGAGTGATGGAGGGAAGGAGAAACAGGGAAAGAGGCCACCATCATCCACTGCCCACTCCCCACTCCCCACTGCAGGTTTCCCGGCCACAAAAAGGCTGAGCTAGGAGACTGAAAGGGGGACATTTTATTACCCAAGAATGACCTTAAAAGCTGAAGGAACCTAACTGAAATTTCATGTAGCATTAGTGGAGAAGAAAAAACCAGGGGAGTGGTCAAAAGTTAAAGTACAGTGACAGATAGAATCGTGTTACTGTTTGTCTACATCCAAGTCTAGTTTAATTATTAAATCTGTTGGTAGAGTCTTCCTAAAAGACAGAAGACTCTGGAACCAAAACAACAACAAAATAAAAATATGTGCATTATCAGTCAAAAACTATAGTAATCATATGATTGGGACATATAATATACATTTTTTGGGGGTTTTTTTTTTGTTTTTTTGTTTGTTTGTTTTGAGACGGAGTTTCGCTCTTGTTGCCCAGGCTGGAGTGCAATGGTGCAATCTCGGCTCATTGCAACCCCCGCCTCCCCGATTCAAGCGATTCTCCTGCCTCTGCCTCCTGAGTAGGTGTGATTACAGGCACCTTCCATTTCACCTGGCTAGTTTTTTGTATTTTTAGTAGAGACTGGGTTTCACCATGTTGGCCAGGCTGGTTTCAAACTCCTGACCTCAGGTCATCATCCACCTTGGCCCCCCAAAGTGTCGGGATTACAGGCTTGAGCCATCGTACCCGGCCGGAGTTTTTATATGAGAAAAACTGTTAGCACATGATCATGCCTCCTTCCTGCTACCTTAAAAACATTCTCATGAGTCATTGAAGGGATAAAATATTCTGACACTTAGGCCATCTTCGTCTCAATCTCACAATGTCCCTGTTGTGCTCTTATAATGCTACACACCACTGGGAATGTTCTGTTCAGAGTGTTACATTCAATACCCTGTCACTGATTTCTTTAAGAAATAGAATATGGTTTTATAGCTTATGAAAGCATTGGTGTGCAGAAAAACATATCATAGCTATATATTTTCTTTCTCATACTCTCACATTTCTGGAGAAACATAGTCTACCCATTTAATAAGAAATGCAGAATTCTGCATTTAGTTGAAAGAAGCCACTTTTTCATAAGAGGTTTTATAATTCCTGAGTCTCATGTACAAATGGCAGAGAGTTACCCCCACAGCTCCCCTGCCAAGCCCTCTCTTGCAGTAGATGAGATGTATCATTCCTTTTCTTATCTTGCATACAGAGTTGGCCACTGACAACTTATAATAGCTCCAGCTGACATGGGTTTCTCACATCTGGCCGGACGCTCATTCCTCTTTTCCTTTTTATATGTAGTGGTCTTAAGACATGTGTTTAAATTTGTTGACATTTCTACCCATCAAGTGTAGTTCTCCTCCCCTAGAACATGAGCTGGTCTTAAGGATTCACTTCTCAAAAATAGAAAATGGCAGAAGCAATATTGCGTGGCATTCAGAACTAGATCATAAAAGACAATACAGCATCAGCTTGGAATCATTTGGAACCCTTGCTGTTGGAACCCAGCCTCCAAGCTGGGTCCCAGGCCACACAGAACAAACTCATGTCAGTGATCTGGCCAACAGCATGGCTCAGACCCCAACTCACAACCAGCATCACCCATCAGACAGGTGAGTAAGGAAGCCTCAGCTATGGTTTCACTACAACTCCATGAGAGATCCTGAGTGAAAACTGCCCAGCTGAGCCCAGCAACATGAGAGATTATAATACATAATCACTGCTGTTTTATGCCACCAAGTGTATGGTGGTTTGTGACACAGCTGTAGGAAATCATCACACTATCAAGATGAGATTCTTTAAGCGTGTAAAGAAGTAATAGCCAAAAATTCTATATCTGGCAAAACTATCCTTCTGCAAGGAAGGAGAAATAACATTCTCATACTAAAGAAAGCTCTTTAAAAAGTCCCTGGCTTAAAGAACTGGCTAAAAGAAGTTCTTCATACAAAAGAAAATGATAAAAGAATAAATCTTGGAGCATCGGGATGGAAAAAAGAACAATGGAAAGAGCAAATCTGGGCACATACAATAGACTATTGTTTTCCTCATGTGCTTTATAAATCATATTTGATGACTGCAACAAAAATTATGAAACTATCTGATACTCAGGACTGACATGTAAAAAGTAGAGAAGGCAAAGAGACCCCACTGGAAGTAAGATTTTCATGCTTCACTCAAAGTACTGGAAATTCTGGTACTCTTAGACCATGATAAGTCACATTATGTGTATTTTAATTTCCACAGCAACCACTAAAAACACTATACAAAGAAATACAGTCAAAAACATTATAAATTAACTGAGATGGAATATTTAAAAAATATTCAAGGGATCTCCAGGAAGGTGAGAAAAGAAAAACAGAGTGAAAAAATCAGGAAAAAAAGGTATATTTAAGCACTAATAAATCAATAATTACTTTCACTGAACGTGGCCTTAATATATCATCAACAAAATTTAGACCTTGGTAGGGTAGATAAAAACATTGTGACACAACTATATGATGTTTACAAGAAACTCACATCAAATCCAGATAGGTCAAAAGTGAAAGGATAGAAAATATACACCAGGAATACTATAATAAAAGAAAATCAAGGGTGGCTCTAATAATATCTGTTAAAGTAGACTCACAGGAAAGGAAATTACTACAAAGACAGACATATCATTACTATATATGATAAACAGATCAGTTCTCCAGGAAGACCTGGATGTGTATGGACCAAAGAATAGAGCGTCAAGATCCATGAAGCAAGAATCAATAGAACAAGAGGAGAACTAGACAAATCCACAATTAGAGTTCAAGAATTTAACACTTCTTTCCCAACCACTAATAAAACCACTCGGTAGACACTGGCAAAGATATAGAAGATTGGAATCATGCAGTCAACCAACAGGTTCTAATTGACATATGTAGAACGCAGCAAAAAGCAATAAAATAATATGCTACTGTTTCCCCCAGTGCTCATGGAACATACTCTAAGATAGGCCATATCCTGGACCACAAAATACACTTAAGCAAATTTTTAAAAATTGAAATTATAGCCGGGCACAGTGTCTCACGCCTGTAATCCCAGCACTTTGGGAGGCTGAGGTGGGTGGATCACGGGGTCAGGAGTTTGAGACCAGCCTGGCCAATATGGTGAAATCCTGTCTCTACTAAAATTACAAAAATTAGCCAGGTGTGATGGCGCATGCCTGTACTTCCAGCTACTTGTGAGGCTGAGGCAGAAGAGTTGCTTGAACCTGGGAAGCTGAGGTTGCAGTGAGCCAAGATCATGCCACGCACTCAAGCCTGGGCAACAGAGTGAGACTCCATCTCAAAAACAACAACAACAACAAGAACAAACCACCACCAACAACAAAAACAACAACATTGAAATTATATACAGTGTGATCTCTGGTCATGGATTCAAACTAGAAATCAATAAGACAAAAACGATGAAAACTAAACAGGAAAAATTAAACAACACACTCCTAAATAATCCATTGGCCAAGTAGGAAGCTTCAAAACAAATAAAAATGCATACAAGCAAACAAAAATAAAACGTAACAAAATACTGGGACGTAGTTAAGAGATTTTGAGAGGAAAATTTATAACACTAAGTGCTTACATAAAGAAAAAGGAAAGATCTCAATAAGTAATCTAAGTTCCTATGCCTCAGGAAATCCAAAATATCAAAATCTAAAGCAAGCATAAGGAAGGAAATAATAAAAATTACATCAGGAATTAATTAAATTAAGAAAAGAAAAACAATACAGAAAAATCAATGAAACAAGAAGCTGGTTCTTCAAAAGAGTACATTTGATAAACCTTTAGGAAAAACTGACAAAAATAGAAGACACAAATCATCAATATCAAAAATATAACACCATACACATAGAGTATATTAATATCATATTCTGGGATATCGCTGCAGATTCTGTAGCCATTAAAACATTAAGAGAACACCAAAAACCACAACTTAGGAGAAATGGACGAATTCCTGAAAGCCACATACTGCCAAAACTCAACCAAAATGAAGTGGATCACCTGATCAGCTCCATAATGATTCAAAAATTGAATGTGTAATTTAAAAGCTTCCCCAAATTAAACTACAATGATATATTTCTAGACACCTAGGAAAATGACCAAAACAAAAAATAGTAAGAACACTAAATGCTGGTGAGGATATGGAGAAACCGAATCACTCAGTCACTGTTGGTAGAAATGTAAGATGGCACAGTCACTCTGTAAAACAGTTTGGCAGTTTCTTATAAAGTTAAATACACAAATGTTACATAATCCAGAAATTGTGTGCTTGGTCATTTATCTCAGAGGAATGGAAACTTATGTTCACACAAAATCCTGAAAATAGTAGCTTTATTAGTAACAGTCTAAAATTGGATATAGCCCAGTGTATTTCACCTGGTGAAAGATTAAACAAACTGTGGTATATGTACACCGTGGGTACTATGCAGCAATAAAAAGGGAATAAATTATTGATTTTTTAAATGAAAAAACTTGGATGAATCTCCAGGAAATTTATGCTAAGTGAAAAAAGCCAACCCCAAAGTGTTACGTATTACTATATGATTTTATAGAATATTTTCGAAATGACAAAATTTTAGAAAAAATAAGATTACCAAAGGTTAGGGGTGGGAGAGGAAAGGAAGGTGGTTGTAGTTATGGAAGAGTGACAT
Source organism: Nomascus leucogenys (assembly GCF_006542625.1). Lineage (NCBI taxonomy): Eukaryota > Metazoa > Chordata > Mammalia > Primates > Hylobatidae > Nomascus > Nomascus leucogenys. Next base: position 41,476,745 of record NC_044397.1, read on the forward strand.
GGCCTGGCATGGTGGCTCACACCTGTAATCCTAGCACTTTGGGAGGCCCAGGTGGGTGAATCATGAGGTCAGAAGATCGAGACCAGCCTGGCCAACATGGTGAAACCCCATCTCTACTAAAAAGTACAAAAAATTAGCTGGGCGTAGTGGCCGGCGCCTGTAATCCCAGCTACTCGGGAGTCTGAGGTAGGAGAATCACTTGATCCCGGGAAGCAGAGGTTGCAGTGAGCCGAGGTCAAACCACTGCATTCTAGCCCAGGCAACAGAGTGAGACTCCGTCTCAAAAAAAAAAAAAAAAAAAAAAAAAGAAAAAAGAAAAAAAACGAAAAAGAGTGGCGTGAGGTGTCCTCCTGGTAATGGTGTTGCTCAATATCTTGATGGTGGCCAATAAAGAAAGCTTCAGATATGATATCTTTGTATAAAATTAAATGTGCATGCACACAGACACAAATGAGTTATACATACGATTGGGGAAATCTGAAAAAGATCAACTGATTATATCAATGACATCTGGTTGTAATATTGTACTATAGTTTTTCAAGATGTTACCATTGGGAAAACTGGATATAGAGTGCTCTGTGATTTTTCTTAGAACTGCATGTGAATCTGTAATTATATCAATAAAACTTTTTTTTTTTTTGAGACAGTCTCGCTCTTTCGCCTAAGATGGAGTGCAGTGGCACAATCTCAGCTCACTGCAGCCTCTGCCTCCCAGGTTCCAGTGATTCTCCTGCCTCAGCCTCCTGGGTAGCTGGGATTACAGGCGTGCATCACCACGCCCAACTAACTTTGGTATTTCTAGTAGAGACAGGGTTTCATCATGTTGGCCAGGCTGGTCTCAAGCTCCTGACCTCAGGTGATCCGCCCACCTCAGCCTCCCAAAGTGCTAGGATTACAGGTGTGAGTCAATAAAACTTTTAACTAAACATTATGTTTATAAAGTGGTTGTGATAGTATGAGATAAATTGTTTGTAAAATAGCCATAGGCTTAAAAAGCTAAAATGTTCATGAAATTTAATTACACCATGAATATAGTTATATTAAACAGATTCAAAGAAAGCAAAATAAAAAGGGCATAAAATGTAAAACTGGGCTGGGCGTGGTGGCTCATACCTGTAATCCCAGTACTTTGGGAGGCTGAGGTGGGCAGATCACCTGAGCTCAGGAGTTCAAGACTAGCTTGGCCAATATGGTGAAACCCTGTCTCTACTAAAAATACAAAAAAATTAGCTGGGTTTGGTGGCGGGTGCCTGTAATCCCAGCTACTCAGGAGGCTGAGGCAGGAGAATTGCTTGAAACCGGGAGGCAGAGGTTGCAGTGAGCCAAGATCACACCATTGCACTCCAGCCCGGGCAACAAGGGCAACACTCTGTCTCAAAAAAAGAAAAAAAAAAAAGGTAAAATTAAAGGAAGAGGCCGGGCACGGTGGCTCATGCCTGTAATCCTAGCATTTTGGAAGGCTGAGGCGGGTGGATCACGAAGTCAGGAGTTCAAGACCAGCCTGGCCAACATGGTGAAACCCTGCCTCTACTAAAAATACAAAAATTAGCCAGGTGTGACAGACACCTGTAAGCCCAGCTGCCTGGGAGGCTGAGGCAGGAGAATCGCTTGAATTCAGTGGGTGGAGGTTGCAGTGAGCAGAGATTGCACCACTGCACTCCAGCCTGGGCAACAGAGTGAGACTCCGTCTCAAATAAAAAAAAAAAAGGAAGAATGGAAAAGTCAAAAGGAGGTAAAGTATACTACGTTAAAACTTTTGTTTTTCAAATTTTTTATAATGAGCATATGAGACTTTTAAAATAGGAAAAAATTAATTTGATTAAAATATATACTTTTATTCATTCTGATCTTTTCTGAGTCCCTGGAACTTGTCGCATTATCGGGATCACCCACTTTTCTCTTGCTTAAGGCTGCTTACGTGACTTCCTTGTGGATTTCTTCCCCATTCCTCGGCAATGTACTTTGGGCTTGTCTTGAAATGATCCAACTGTGAAGACACAGAATTTCAAATTTGCCTGCCTATGCACAAACATCGCCACAGCTGGGAGGATTCTCTAGGGAAATGTTGAAAGCAAGTCGAGATGCTAGAGGAGTTTGGAGAAGATTTTTTCACATGGAGAGTTCCGGGTGCAATTAAGTTGCACTCAAAACCAGATAGGCTAGAAAATATTGGGGAGGCAAATGTGGTTGCATCCTTTATACAAAGAACAGTGTTTCATATCCGGATAGAAGAAAATCATCAGTGAATTGCAAAATCTTTAGAGGCAGAAGGCACCTGAGAGACAGGTCACCATGCAGAACAATTCAAGGTGGCTCCATTCACACTTAGCCTATGTACATGGTGCCCCTGGGATTGTGCAGTGTGCAACTTACACAACTGTATGCAGGGATTCTGCTGAATCCAGTCATTACCACCCTTGCCCTTCCTCACACACAGATTTAGGATCCTTTTACAGAGGAGGCAAGTGAGGCTCAGAGGAGGAAAACAAGTCGTTCAAAGCCACCCAGCTAACCACAGAGCCAGACTAAAATCCAGATTATTGAATTTTAGAACAATATTCTTTCCTCTCTACAATGATGGCTGGAAAGGATATTGTCACTCAAAACAGCCACCTCCACCACAACAACAAGTTCATTCTTTAAAGTATTTGTTTCAGGCCAGGTGTGGTGGCTCACGCCTGTAATCCCAGCACTTTGGGAGGCTGAGGCGGGCGGATCACCTGAGGTCAGGAGTCCAAGACCAACTTGGCCAACATGGTGAAACCTCGTCTCTACCAAAGATACAAAAATTAGCAGGGCATAATGGTGGATGCCTGTAATCCCAGCTACTTGGGAGGCTGAGGCAGGAGAATCGCTTGAACCTGGGAAGGTGGAGGTTGTAGTGAGCTGAGATCGTACCACTGCACTCCAGCCTGGGCGACAAGAGCAAAACTCCATCTCAAAAAAAAAAAAAGTATTTGTTTCAGATCCACATGAGTGTAGGCTAAACCAGGGCTGTTTTTATAGCATCTCAAATTCTAAATTGAGTGAAAATTCTAAGTACACTTTTCTCACATATGAAATGACAATAATAGTACCTACTTCTTAGGGTTCTTCTGGAGGTAGATGAGTTAATATTTGTGGAACACTTAGAACAGTGCCTGTCAAAAGTACTATATAGGTATTGGATATTATTATTATTACTATTAGTATGTATTTCTCCCCCGTTAATACATGGGTTCTTCAGAGACCACATGTTTTATCTGTGGTTTCATTGGACCTCGCATGACTTTGAGGAGTGATGTATCAATGTTGTTTGATGATGGATGGATGGATGGGTGGATGGATGGATGAACAGATAAATGAATGGATGGATGGTTGGATGGATGGATAGATGGACAGATGAATGGAGACATAGATGGATAAAAGAGTATGGATGAATGAAAGAGGATGGATGAATGGATGGATAGTGGATGGATGGATGGATGAATAGATGAATGAATGGATGGATGGTTGAATGGATGGGTAGATGGACAGATGAATGGAGAGATTAGATGGATAAAGGAGTATGGATGAGTGAAAGAGAATGGATGAATGAATGGATGGATGAAGGAGGATGGATGAATGGATGCATGGTGGGTGAATGATTGAATTCAAGCTCTTGTTAGTAACACAACAGAATGAGTATTTCATTGGACGTTTTTTCATGGAAAACAAAGATATGACACCATTCACAAGTGATATATGAATGCTTTAGTTTCATTGAATTCTAGACAGTTCAGGGCCTTTGATAACTCATCTTACCCAACTTTTGGCTCGATGCAGGAAATCACATGACCAGCAGCCTCAACACGCAGCTCTAGTTTAAAAGCTGTGGCAAAGTGAGAGCTCATTCCCTGGGAGGCAGACAGTCCTGTGACTGTACCACTGTAATGATTAGCAAGTTCTTCTTAGGTCCATTTTATCCCTTCAACTTACCTGGACCTCCTGGTGACACCAAGAAGGAGTCGAATTTCACCACCACCAGGTTTTTTGTTCACTTGTTCAGTAAATATTTAGTGAGCATACAATGATTAAAGAGTAAACATGGTTCCTGCTGTCTTGGAGATGACTTTGCTATGGAAGAGACAGAAGAGAAAATAATTTGTTGAAGATATAAGGACACACTATGGAAAGTGCGTCAGAGGAAATGCACAGGTGAAGCTGTTTTGACCAGGGCACTCCTGAATCTGCCCTGAGATGCAGGAGAGAGGAGGGGTGCTGGTTTTCAGTGCTGCAGAGTCTACTAATAGTGTAGACAGAAGCAGGGTGCAGTGGCTCACACCTATAATCCCAGCACTCTGGGAGGCTGAGGTGGGCGGATCATGAGGTTGGGAGTTCGAGAGCACCCTGGCCAACATAGTGAAACCCCATCTCTACTAAAAGTACAAAAATTAGCCAGGCGTGGCGGTGAATGCCTGTAATCCCAGCTACTCAGGAGGCTGAGGCAGGAGAATCACTTGAACCCAGGAGGCGGAGGTTGCAGTGAGCTGAGATTATGCCATTGCACTCCAGCCTGGGTGACAGAGCAAGACTCCGTTTCAAAAAAAAAAAAAAAAAAAGTATATATATATATATATATATAGTGTAGATAGAAAAGTGTCAGGACACACATTAATTCAATGATTGTTCAACTCTCAACTAGGTGAGGTAAGAAAGACAGTGTCAGCCAGGCATCTGCTTGCAGATGCTTAGGTATTCTGAAAAAAAGCACCCCAAAATTGAACAGCCAGATGGATCATCCAAGTTGGAACAGACTTCGGAGATCACCCGGGTCATACTGCTCCCTCAGCATGTGCTCCTTGTGCACACACCTACACACACAAACTGATGACGCTTAACAAGAGAAAGGGGTAAACTTCAGATGTCCTGACCCCAGCTCTCTCTCTCTGACCATTGGTGCATTGTCTTTGCTTATGCTAACTCTTATATGCTGTGGTCCTCAGGATTTTCTTAATGAGTTTAGAAATGTCATTTTACTAACTCATTCAATCATTTATTTGTTCATTCATTCGTTCATTCATTCATTTGGCAAAACTGAAGCTGAGATATTCCAAAAAGCACTATCTACCCCTCCCTTCCCTTCCAAATCCCCTACCACAGTTTTTTTGTGTTTTTTTTGTTTTTTTTTGAGGCAGAGTCTTGCTCTGTCGCCCAGGTGCTGCAGTGCAGTGCTGTGATCTCGGATCTCGGCTTACTGCAACCTGCACCTCCTGAGTTCAAGCAATTTTTGTGTCTCAGCCTCCTGAGTAGCTGGGATTATAGGTGTGTACCACCACACCTGGCTAATTTTAGTATTGTTTGTAGAGACGTGGTTTCACCATGTTGGCCAGGCTGGTCTCAAACTCATGAACTCAGGTGATCCTCCTGCCTTGGTCTCTCAAAATGCTGGGGTTACACGCGTGAGCCACCATGCCCGGCCCCCTGTGTCCTCTACTATAGTCTCAACCCCACAATGTGCCTAAACAACTAATCCCAAGAAGGAGGCAATATTAGAATCAATTCTTTATTCCTAAGATACCAATATCATGTTTTAATCACCAGTTTAACCCACTGAGGGTTGATCATACCCATTTTACAGATAGAAAACTGAGGCATAGTGAAAGAGAAAAATCTGTACACAGTGGGTACAGGAGAAAACCCAAATAGCCTGGCCTTACAGCCTTATGACATTGGCATTAATGCTGCGTTAAATAATGTTAAATAGATGGGTGTCTGTCTGAGTGAATATAGAGCTGAATAAGCATTCAGGTCAGGTCAGTTCTTATAAGGAAGGGACACGGACAGTAACAATCCTTGAGTCAGTGCTCTATACTTCTGGACACAAATAAATTCCTCATGGAAAGGGTTAGAAATTGCTGCCCTCTGGACCTTAAGGGTTCCTTACAAGTCTTTCACATATGCATCCCTAATGGATGGCTCAGAAAAATCACTGAAATATATTATGTGTGGGAGGGAGGAAGGAAGAAAATAAGTAAGCGGGGTGGGTGTGTCAGAGACATTCGAACCAGAGTGACTCCATTTGGAATAGGGGCTGGGTAGAATGAGGCTGAGACCTGCTAGGCTGCTTCCCCAGGAGGCTAGGCATTCTTAGTCACAGGATGTTTCTGGTTAAGGGAACAGGGTAACAATGTTTGCCAAACAGACCTAGGATTTAACAGACCCAGGAAATGGCCTGCTGTCCTGATATCTTAAGAACAAAAACATCATTTGTTTAAGAATAAGTTTTGCAGCCTGGCCTGCAATCCCAGCACTTTGAGAGGAAGAGGTGGGAGGATTGCTTGAGCCCAGTAGTTTGAGACCAGCCTAGGAAAAACTGTCTCTACAAAAAATACAAAAATTAGTCAGGCATGGTGGTGCATCCTTGTAGTCCTAACTACTTGGGAGGCTGAGGTGGGAGGATTACTTGAGCCCAAGAGGTTGAGGCTGCAATGAGCTATGATCACACCACTGCACTCCAGCCTGGGTGACAGAGCAAGACCCTGTCTCAAAAAAATAAAAAATAAACATAAGAACAGAATGAGTTTTGCTTTAAATATAGTAATATAGATTCTTGCAGAAAACAGTAGTTACAGAAAGATGAAAAATCCTTTGTCCCAGTATCTTGTAGTAGAGCACACCACCCCCGTGAGTTTTTGCCTTTTTTATCTTATATATGAACAAACATTGTAACTAAGGTGGGCACATTCTTCCTTTTGCTTTTGGGGATGACTTGCTTTGTCGGTGGAGCAGCCATTCTTTTATTTCTTTACTTTCTTTTTTGTTTTGTTTTGTTTGTTTGTTTGTCTTTTTCTTCCCCAAGACGGGGTCTCGCTCTGTCGCCAGACTGGAGTGCAATGACGCGATCTCAGCTCACTGCAACCTCTGCCTCCTGAGTTCGAGAGATTCTCCCTTAGCCTCCCAAGTAGCTGGGACTACAGGCATGTGCCACTGCGCCTAGCTCATTTTTGTAATTCTAGTAGAGATGGGGTTTCACCATGTTGGCCAGGATAGTCTCGATCTCTTGACCTCGTGATGCACCCGCCTCTGCCTCCCAAAGTGCTCGGATTACAGGCGTGAGCCACGTGCCTGGCTTTTGAGACAGTCTTGCTCTGTCGCCAGGCTGGAGTGCAGTGGTGCGATCTCGGCTCACTGCAACCTCCACCTACTGGGTTCAAGGGATTTTCTTGCCTCAGCCTCCTGAGTAGCTGGGACTACAGGTGCACGCCACCATGCCCAGCTAATTTTTGTATTTTCAGTAGAGATGGGGTTTCACAGTGTTGGCCAGGATGGTCTCTATCTCTTGACCTCGTGATCTGCCCGCCTCAGCCTCCCAAAGTGCTGGGATTACAGGAGTGAGCCACTGCACCCTGGCTATTCCTTTGCTTTCTTAATAAACTTGCTTTCCTTTTACTCTGTGGATTCATCCTAAATTCTTTGTTGCACAAGATCCAAGAGCCCTCTCTTGGAATCTGGATCGGGACCCTTTCTGATAATGGGGAGAAGATGGAAGAGGTGGCAGTGAAGGAAAGGAGGAAAGAGAAGGTTTAGAAAAGGAAGACAAGCAATTCAAATTCTATTGAGGGTAGAGTGTCTTCCATTTGTCTCTGGCAACCACTGATCTCCATTCTGAATGTAGAATTTTTTTTTTTTTTGATACAGAGTCTTGCTCTGTTGCCCAGGCTGTAGTGCAGTGGCACGATCTCGGCTCACTGCAAGCTCTGCCTCACGGGTTCATGCCATTCTCCTGCCTCAGCCTCCCCAGTAGCTGGGACTACAGGCGCCCACCACCACGCCTGGCTAATGTTTTGTATTTTTTTAGTAGAGACGGGGTTTCACTGTGTTAGCCAGGATGGTCTTGATCTCCTGACCTCGTGATCCGCCCGCCTCGGCTTCCCAACGTGCTGGGATTACAGGCGTGAGCCACCAAGCCTGGCCATGAATGTAGAATTAATCTGTCTTTGCAAAGGCTTGGAGCATCATCAAGGCTCATTGTTGAACAAGGTAAGGAAACTATAGCCTGTCTTCTATCTAAGCCCTGGTCTTCACTGGCACAGCCTCCTCTAGAGTGGGTAAAGGGTCTGCTTGGTGAGACCCTCACAGATTCCCCATTTCTCAAGAATAGGAGCATGTAGACAGTGCAGTACTACATCCTAGACAGCAGCAAAATCTCCTTGACTTTCTCAACATGCTCCGCCTACCCGCAACTATGCTGACACTATTCAATAACCAACATTGACTTTGGGAGGAGAAAGAAAAAATGTAATTGTTAAAGTGTAAATCCCCTTAAATGCTAAGATCAAAAGGAAAGTTTCCATCAAATGACACATAATTAAACATGCAGACGTGCCCCACTCTGATTCATGAATGCTTATGCACTTCTAAATTGTTGCCAGGGAGATCAGGGCTTGAGAAAATTAAAACCATCACGCCTCAAAAGGATGCATGATTTTCACAGCTTTCTAACGTGATTTCCTGTCGTGCGGAACTTTGTGTTTTCCCATATTCCCCTCCCTGCCTCTGTACTGCTGTTCAGGACTGAACGGAAGCAGCTTTGCAAACATCCTTCGGTCAAGAATTTCCGCAGGCCTAGCCTGATGTGAGCATAGAAACAGACAGCAAGGCCTAACATTGTCCTACTGCTTCATGTTCAAACAGAGGATAAATGCCCCCCTTACAAAGTACACTGAAGGTAGTCTCAGGGCGAGGGGTGAGGAGAAGGTAGCATTGTAAGTAAAGGTACAATGTAACTCAAAGTTATGAGGTGTCTCAGTTTACATCAGGGTGACCTGCACAATTTATTTAGTTTCTCTATGTCTTAATGTCTTCTGTTGGGTTCCCCCAGAAGCAGACAAGGAGACAAGTATTTTTGGACAGAAAAATACAGGAAACAGCAGTAGAAGACTGGGCAGAGAAGGGAAGTATACCAATAAAGCCAATTACCACTGTGGATCCTACCTGGGATTGCTGAGAAATGGTAGAGAAGTTCTGATATAGTTTGGCTCTGTGTCCCCACCCAAATCTCATGTCTAATTATAATTTCCAGTGTTGGAGGAAGTACCTGGTGGGAGGTGATTGAATCATTGAGCAGACTTTTCTTTTTGCTGTTCTCATGATAGAGTTCTCATGAGATCTGGTTGTTTAAAAGTGTGTAACACTTCCCCCTTCACTCTCTTTCTCTCCTGCTGGCCATGTGAAGATGTGCCTGCTTCCTCTTCACCTTCCGCCATGATTGTAAGTTTTCTGAGGCCTCCCCAGAAGCAGAAGCCTGTATAGCCTTAATGTTATTGGTTGGGAACCAAGAGCCAATTAAACCTCTTTTCTTCATAAATTACCCAGTCTCAGTTATGTTTTTATAGCAGTGAGAGAATGGACTAATGCAAGTTCACTTCAAAGCTTTCTCTCCAAAGAGGCAAGGGCGTTGGAAATTTATCTAACTCACATTGGACATTGCCTGAGGTTATTCACAGGGAACGGTAATACTTCTCTTTGCCTTGAAAGCAAGTAGAGAGGACCTTCCTGGCATCAGTACAAGGCCCCCAGAAAAAGAGACACAAGTACTAGCAATTGCAAATTACCCAGAGCCCTTCTAAGTTGTAAGATCTGAAGGAAATGCCTGCCATCTATAGTCTCAGCCACACTTAGTTTCTTAATCTGCAAAATGGAATTAGTACTTACTTTATGAGGCGGTTGCAGAAATTCATTGAGTTGCTACATGCAAAACACTGAGAACTTAGCTGGGCATATAATAAGCATTCTATTGTATGGCATTATTGCCATCATTTTTACTTCTGTTACTGCTGCTACTGCTTGTATTACTTGTGCTTTTTTGATATGAAAGTCCACCATCAGGGAGCACTGTAGTGGAAAAGGTATTAGGCTGGGCATAGCCTTTAGCTCTCTGGCCTTGAGTCCTTCATTTGTGATATTCAGTTAACAATACTGTGCCAGTAGGGGTATAAAAGATTAAATAAATGTGAGAATGTGCCTGATGCTAAATCTTCCTCAAAGCGTTATGGACTCAGAGCCAGAAGGAGCTCATCTCTCCTGTGCTCCTGATATGCTGGGATCTGCCACATCACTGGCAACAGGTGGGCCTCCAGAATCTGTTCCAGTGCTTTTGGAAGTCCTGACACCCTCTCGATCTTCTTGTCTGTAACATGCACACTTTGGCCTGTGTCAGTTTGCTGGACCCACATCAGGCCAGCCCTCTTCCTAGGACAAAATTTTCTTTCCTTCTTTATTTCTTTTCTTTTTCTTTCTTCTTTCTTTCTTTCTTTCTTTCTTTCTTTTTCTTTCTTTCTTTCTTTTTTCTTTCTTTCTTCTTTCTGTCTTTCTTTCTTTCTCTTTCTTTTTCTTTCTTTCTTCTTTCTTTCTTTCTTTCTTCTTTCTTTCTCTTTCTTCTTTCTTTCTCTCTTCTTTCTTTCTTTCTTTTCCTTTCTTTCTTTCTTTCTTTCTTTCTTTCTTTCTTTCTTTCTTTCTTTCTTTCTCTCTCTCTCTCTTGCTCTTGCTCTCTCTCTTTCTTTCTTTTTTTTTTTAAACAAGAATTCATTCTAGTGCCCAGGTTGGAGTGCAGTGCAGTGAACATGGCTCACTGCAGCCTTGACCTCCTGAGCTCAAGCAATCCTCCCACCTCAGCTTCCCAGTAGCTGGGACTACAGGTGCATGCCACCATGCCCAGCTAATTTTTGTATTTTTTTGTAGAGACAGGATTTCACCACATTGCCTAGTCCGGTCTCAAACTCCTGGCCTAAAGTGATCCTTACACCTTGGCTTCCCAAAATGCTCAGATTACAGGCATGAGCCACCACATCTCTGCCCAGGAACAGAATCTTCACTGTCATTTTAAAAGAATTCAAGAAGTTTGCTTGAATTCATGATCAAGCAGCTCACCAGCTGGGAATAACATAATGCCAATTTTTAGAATAATGGCAAAATAAATCAGGATATAGCCATAGAACAGAATACTATGTAGAAAGTGAGAAAAAATGAGTATTCCTTTATTTCTTCTTAAGGAAAGAACTCTAAGCATCAGATTGAGAAAGAATGATGTATTCCTTTATTTCCTATTAAAGAAATAACTCTGAGCATAACGTTGAGTGATAAAAGCAGGTTGTATGCTATAATAACATTCAAATAATGCACACAAAATATAGCGTATTTTAATTATATAGGAATGTTTATATGCATTCCATATTGCAAGTTAATTTTAAATATCACATGGCTAGGCCATGGCTGAATACTATCTTAGATGTTTCTGTAAAGGTATTATTTAGGTGAGATTAACATTTAGATCAGTGTACTTTAAGTAAAACAGATTACTCTCCATAGTGAGGTGGGCCTCACTTAATCAGTTGAAGGCCTTAAAAGAAATAAGGCTGACCTTCCCCAGGGAAGAAGGAATTATGCCTCCAGGCTTTCTTTGGACCCAAGTTGCAACATCACTTCTTCCCTGGGTCTCCACACTGATGGTTGGAGCTACCCCGTCTGCATATTTTGGACTTACTAGCTTCCACAATTGTGTGACTCAATTCCTTACAATAAATCTCTTTCTCTTCTCTCTCTTTCTCTCTGTCCCTCTCTCTCTCTCTCTGTGTGTGTGTGTATGTGTATATATGTATTATATATATGATTATATATGTATAATGTATATATGATATATATAATATATACTATGTATACATATATGTGTATATCTGTATATATGTTTATGTGTATATATATACATACCACACATAAATATATATCGATATATACATGTATGCATATACATAAATCTATGTATACATACATATTCCTTACCAGTTCCTTACAATAAATCTCTCTCTGTTCTCTTTCTCTCTCTCTATATGTATATATATACATATAAATATATAGATATATACATGTATGTATATGTACATAAATCTATGTATGTATACGTAGATATGTATATGCACATATCTACGTATACATACATAGATTTATGTACACATATATGTATATTTGTATATACATATGTATATTTGTGTATATATGCATGTGTATGTCATGTATATATACATATGTGTATATATATGCACATACATATATACCCACACACATATATACACACACACACACACACAAATTCTCACTCATGCACCTGCACATACACACTTCTGGAACCGGGTAGGGAAGGAAGGACAGTAGGAACTAGGGACATTTTAGACTTACCTGTATTGTTTTCATTTTTTAACAAAGAAAACTTATGCAAGCATTAATTTTGCAATTAAAAGGCATTCAAACATTTTGCTGCAGGCACTGACTAATATCCCCTGTGAATTGTCACTAACGTCATGTTACCCCTGTCAATGTTACAAAATTACACTATTTCTGTTTTCTGCTTTCCTTCCTGTTGCGCCATTTTCGATCTCTGCATGGTTCCACTGTCATCTAGCTTTTTGAAAAAAAATCATTTTGTTTGCTCTTCTTCCAGGTCCTGGCTTCCTGTCCTGGCCATCGAATCTAATCCACCGCAAACAGGCCTCGTTCCTCTTTGTCACTGCAGGCCAGCTCTGAACTGTCTATTTTCTTTCACTGACATAGAAAGATGAGATGCGTCAGCGTCCTTGCAAACATGAAAGCCTAGCCAGTGAAGTGCTGAGTGCTGGAAACTTTGCCTGGGCATGAACAGGTAGAGAAACTGGAGATTCTGTATCAGATGAAGCGACTCAAAGGGACAGAATGGCCATCGTTGGACAGTTTAAGAGCTTTCATAAGGAAGAGGAATCAGGACTCACTTCATGTGGTGCATGGTGCAGAATCAACGGGATAAATGTTCCCAGGAGGCAGATTTCAGCCCATGATGAAGAAGGGTTTTCTGGTACGTGGAGGGACTCCACAGTGGAAGGGGCTGACACTACAGAGTGAGCTTCCTATTACAGGAGATAGTCAAACCAGATAGATGTATCATTCTCAGGTTCCTAGACTTAGCGTAAAGTGAAATTAGATAGCCTATAAGTTCTAATAGTATGATTCTCAAAAAACACTAGTTCTGTAGTTTAGCTCATACCAAGATTTCAGTTAGACCATGGAAAAGAAGGAAATTTGATCTGGTGTTTTCAAATCAATTATTGGGCAAAGAATCAAGATATCCAGTTTCTGCAGTAGAACTTCGGGGCTTGAGGCTTGATATGGTTTGGCTATGTGTCTCCACCCAAATCTCATCTCCACCCAAATCTCATCTCAAATTGCAATCCCCACGTGTTAAGAGAGAGACCTGGTGGGAGGTGATTGGCTCATGGGGGCAGTTCCCCCCATGCTGTTCTTGTTATAGTGAGTTAGTCTTAAGAGATCTGATGGTTTTATAAGGGGCTCTTCCCGCTTTGCTCTCGTTCTCTTTCATGCCACCTTGAGAAGAAGGTACTTGCTTCTCCTTTGCCTTCCGCCATGTTTCTAAGTTTCCTGAGGCCTCCATAGCCAATCAGAACTGTGAGTCTATTAAATCCCTTTCTTTGGTAAATTACCCAGTCTTGGGTATTTCTTTGTAGCAGTGTTAGAATGGACTAATACAAGGCTCCACGAAGGTTCTACACCACACCAAATCGGATTAGTCATTGGGGCATTATGCAAAAAAATTTCTCTTGATGGAAATAGTGTGGATCCAGAGTCATCCACAATAAAAGGGATGATCTGATAGAATTAGCAAATGTTCCACACACTTCACTGGTTTCCTAAGAAGTCCTCTTGAGTTCTTGGAGCATGTGACTCATTGGAGCATCTGTGGAATCCATTCCTTTGCTTTGACATACATTCGTGTTGAATTTAGAGAGCTCTGGCTTTGCTAGTACTGGTCTACACTGAAGACAAAAGGAGAATTGATGGCTGTAGTTGGCTGAAGTCAAGACAGAAGGCTGGAGTAGCAAGGGCACTCCCCGAGCTGGGAGTGCAGGGACCTTGACAGTCTCATTATCTCATCCCTCACATGGAACCTGCTATGGAGTAAGTGTGATTCATGCTTCCATCTGAATGAGAAATGAAGCCTGAGGAATGTGTGATAGTCAGGGGTTGGCAACCCCTTTTCCTAGCCCATCGTTTCTTGCAGCTAATTATGGTGGTTCCCCAAATGCAAAACTCATTCTGGCTCTTTCCCCACCCAGAGTAAAGTGGGAACATTCTCATATTCCACATGAATAAGAAGCAATTCCTCTTGCCCTTCAAGTAAAGTCCCAAAACTAGAGCCAGCTGTCTCATGTGATACCACGGACTCTGCCATTGTGTCAGCCCACCTGGGCACTGCTATTATGTATCTGTTACAAGGAACAAGTTAAATGGTGAGAAGTTGCCCAGACTGAAAGAGCCCCAGGGGAGAAAGGAGCAGGCGGCATCAAAGCATTCCTTGCTCACTCAGTGACTTTCAAATGTACTTCAAGCAGGCAGTCACGCCACTCTAGCTAAGCAGGGGGAAGATGCAGGGAGGATGCGCTGGCTTTTGCAATTAAGCATACTGGAACCCTGCGGCTCAGGCTGGTGTTGTGGGAGGAAGGCAGGACTAAGTGACTCATTTATGGCTTGGCACTTATGTGTTCAGCCAAGCAGCTGGTGCATGGAGATCAACAGGTTCAGCAAGCTCAAGTGTGGTTCTGGCAGGTGTCTGTGACCAGGAGACAGACAATACTCAGAATCATGATTGTCGCAGGTGGGCTGAATGCAGACTCCAGTTCCCTGAGAAGGAGTCAAAGTGTGTATAGTAGACCTCATCATTAAGCAGGCTGCAATCCAGGCAGAGCATATATTCCTGGAAGGCATCTGTAGGGCTGGGCAGGAAAGCTGAGCTGGAAGCCCAGGTATACTGAACTGATGAAATCTACTGAGCACCGGGATGATAGGGGGTTCATGCCAGTATATCTGACATGTAGTGCCAGTAACTCCACGAATGCCCCTTGTCCCTCGCTCAGGCAGGGGACATCCACATACCTTGCTTAGGATCATTTCAGGGCCCAATCCAGACTGAGACTATAAAGAAGGGACCAGGGACTCCATGCAAGAGGGGCTCAGGGCTATAAGATGGTTCAGAATTCTAGGAAAATTGGATCATCCTCTAACAGGACACATCTCTGCCCCAAACGGGCAGCAATGGCAACACCGCCAATGCAATGTGGTATCGTAGAGAGTTGATTGTGGCTGCTTTCCATCCTGGGCCCATGGGATGGACCATTAAATGAACACGTTGCCAAATAACGATTTTGTTGTAGCATGTTATTGATAACGAGAAAAGACTAGCTCACAGACTCTAGCTCACAGACTCTCCGTGTCGATCCAGCAGACAGCCCAACTCCCCACTTCCCACAGGTAATTACCTGCTCCTAATTGGGTCTGAAAGCAGTGAGTTTGTATTTAAAGGTAGGAGTACAGAACACTTTGTATTTTTTTCAGAGGCTGCATGGAGTTTAGCGCTCTGTGTAACTGTGGCTTAAAGAGCCATATGGGTTCTCCATGCAACCCAGGTCCTGCTCGTAAAGCTCTGTGTCCTTGGGCAGAATGTATCACTTCTCAGAGCTTATGTTTCTTTATTTATAGATAGAAAAGGAGGGCTATGATATTTAAATAAGGAACACAAAAGCGACTGTCCCAGTGTCTAACACATGCGAGGTGTTCAGGGATTGCTAACTGGACCTGAATCTTTCTTATTCAATGAACAGAAATGTTTTTTCAACTCTACCTCTTGTTGCTGTGGTGTGTGTTGTAAATACTGTCATCACTGGACAGGATGGCAGCTCATGCCTGTAGTCCTAGAACTTTGGGTGACCAAGGCTGGAGGATCACTTGAGACCAGGAATTCAAGACAAGCCTAGGCAACGCAGCAAGAACTTGTCTCTAGAAAAAAATTTAAAAATTAGCCAGATGTAGAGGCATGTGTCTGTATTAGCAGCTACTTGGGAGGCTAAGGCAGGAGGACTGCTTGAGCCCAGGATTTTGAAGTTACAGTGAGCTATGATCATGCCACTGCATATCAGCCTGGGTGACAGAGTAAGACTCTGTCTCTATAAAATATAGTGTGTGTGTGTGTGTGTGTATGTGTGTGTGTATTATTTTGTATATTATCTCATTGAATTTTCTTTCTTTTTTTTGAGACAGAGTCTCACTCTGTTACCCAAGCTGGAGTGCAATGGTTCGATCTCAGTTCACTGCAACTTCTGCCTTCTGGGTTCAAGAGATTCTCACACCTCAGCCTCTACCATGCCCGGCTAATTTTTGTATTTTTAGTTGAGACAGGGTTTCACCATGTTGGCCAGGCTGATCTCGAACTCCTGTCCTCAGGTGACCTGCCTACCTCAGCCTCACAAAGTGCCGAGATTACAGGTGTGAGCCACCGCACCTGGCCTACCTCATTGAATTTTCAATACAGCTCTGTCACACAATCAAGACAGGCAAAGTTATTCTCAGTTTACAGATGAGAACATCAAGGTTGGCAGAAGGGTTGTGCCCATAACTAAGATGATAAGGTCACAGTTTGTCGCAGCAGGGTCCAAAAGAAATATTGAGCTTTAGGGAAGGGGAAGTTTCAGGAAAGCTTGCATGGATGCCGAGAAGAGGCAAGGAAGCCACAGCCTTGAAGAAGCTGGACAATAGGTACAGTTCTCAGCCGTCCCTTGATAAGATAAAGGGAAACAGGAGCAAATTCCAGCTCCCAGGAGAAGAGATACATCCTTTCACTCCCATGGACCAAACATAGGTAGGGTGGCTGGGGAATAGCACAGGGTTTCCCTTTCCAAGAGACTATTGCTCTGGGAGAACCCTGAAAACTCAAAGGCCCAACTAGAAATGGGGGCAGGTACAGCAAAGCCACTGCCTAGCCTTAGCGTGAGAACTCTGAATTAGCTGATAAGCCCCAGAAAAGGCAGCAGATTCCACCTGCATTTTGCTGCATGCTCTTTGAAACAGCAGCATTGAGACCAAGATGGGGCAAAGCGTCCTGCTGAGCCTGCCCTGTTCAAGCCCTTTCCATTCACCAGAAACATTCTTGGAGGTTTGCTCATGGAAGGCACAGAGGTCACTGTGGGTGCCCGCCCTTGACCTGGGGAATTCTGCTAGTCTACCTGCCACCTTTCTGTCTAGCTTCCCTGGTCTCCTGACCCACTTTGGTGCTAGATCTTAACTCCCACTCTCTAGTGAGTTCTTACATAATGCTGGGGATAGATTTAGAACAAGCATGGCTTTTGTCCCAGTCTCAAAATGCAGTTATGTTTTTTACCCACCTTACTTTCTTGCTGAAATGTAAGTACCTCCAGGGTCAGGTCTTGTCTTTCTCACCTTTGAATCCCCCAGACCTGCTGCTACACCTGAACCATGGTGGGTGCTTCTTGAATGAGTGAATGAATGAATGAGTGAATGAGTGAGTGAATGAGTAAATGAATGAATGAGTTAATGAATGAATGATAGTGACTGAATGAACTAGTGAATGAATGAGTAAATGAATGAATAATGCTGAGTGAATGAATTAATGATGCTGAGTGGATGAATGAATAAATGAGAGAGTAAATGAATAAATGTGAGTAAATGAGTGAGAGAATAAATAAATGAGTGAATGAATTAGTGGGTGGATGAATGAATGAGTGAGTTGATGACTGATGAGTGAATGAATGAGCGAATAAATGAATGAGTGGATGAGTGAGTTGTGGATGACTAATGAGTGAATGAATAAGTGAGTGAATGCATAAGTGAGTGAATGAATGAGTGGGTGGATGACTAAGTGAATGAATGAGTTAATGAGTGAAGTGAGCAAATGAATTAGGGAGTGAATAAAGTGAGTGAATGAACGAATGAGAGTGAAAGAATGATGGTGAATGAATGAGTGAATGAATGGAGTGAGTGAATAAGTGAATGATGAATGAATCTGGCATCCCCCAAATCACTAGAATTTAAGCTCCACAAGGACAAGGAATATTATCTGTCTTCTTGTTTATTGCTGAATTCCATGCCTGGTACCTGATCGACCTTCAATAAATATTGCTGAATGGATAAAAGATGGGTCTTAGCAGCATTGACCTTCACATTCTCCTCTGATTTCTATAGCACTGAAGCTGAGGGAGACTTTCGAGAAGAATCGGGCCTCAGGAAAGTGGCTCAGTGAAGGGAAAGGTATTGCCCAAGCACACATGGCTGGGCTGGAACCAGAGTGGGGATTCTGGCTTCCAGTCCAGGGCTCTCTACTTACCACCTGCCCCTTCTTCATGACGCTTACACTCTATAGAAAGTGCATTGGACATCCAGCCTCACATTTGCTCAGCGCCATACTTGTGGCAGAGCAGTGGAAGTGCATGCTCACCGGGTGTCTGAGAATGAACTCCATCTGTTCTGTTTCTTGGCCAGAGGGACCCAGGCCCTGTGGTATGCATAGAGCAAGGCCATAGCAAGAGCTGGAGCTTGAGCTAGGAAAGCCCCCAGGGTGGACTGCTCACACTGCCGGGGGACCTGGGAGCCTTGGGTTCACTTGTTTTTCCTTCCGGGTTTGTCTCTTCTTGAGCTCCCAGGGCTCACAGACTTCATCGTCCACAGAGGCAGGTGCTGCAGAAATAAATAGGTGTACCACTTGGCTACCTCCCTGAAGGCAAGAGGTTAGCCCAGCAGCACTGACTTCGGAACACCTGGATTCAAAGGTTGGCGCTGCCGCTTCCTTGCAAGGAAAACTTGGGCAAGTTACTGATCTTCTCTAGGACTCGGTTTCCCCATCTGTAATAACACCCATGGTAATATGTTTAGGGGAATAAACAAAATGAAACATGTGAACATACTAAGTACAGTGTATGATGTGTGGCAAGCATTGAAGCAGGTGATACACTCAGCTGGAGAGATTATGTAGTAGGGTGCTTAGAGCAAGACTCCCTGGGTACAAATCCCAGCTCTGCTCCTTAGCAGCTATGAGCGTGGGTGCAGGTTACTCAACCTCTCTGTGGTTCAGTATCAATATCAATAAGATAAGGCTCATAATGGAGCAATTTCATTGGGTTTACATCTGACTCAAATGAGCTAATTCACAGAAAGCATTTAGGACAGTCTCTGCCATGTGCTAAGTGCTGAATAAACATCAGCAATTTTACTCTTTTTACTTTCTAGTTTTAAGAATGAATTTAGGGGAGCCAGATTCTTTCTACTGAAAGCCTCTGCATTGAAGAGATTAATGCAGGCACCAAGACATTGGTGCCAACATTGAGTTTATTGGCTGGTAATCTCATCTGTTTCTCCTTGCTGTTTTCAAGCATGACCCATACCTAGCAGAGCAATATGCTTGTATGATACTCACGAGCTGGGCTTGCTGGGCAGTGACTTCTCCACTGCATGCCATAAATGGCTGCCAGCAGTGAAATTACATTTGTATTGACCTAAAGAACATTTTATTGATCAAACACAGGGAATGAAACCTTTGAAACATAAACCCGTTATTTTAACAATTTGTTGCCAGGAGTAGACAAAGGCGGCTTTTCTATTTCTTTTGGTGAGTTGGCCTTCGAAGGACAGTTTCTGGTCTGTATAGAGGGTCTGGAGACCCAGCCCCATGAGCTTATTAATGACCATTTCTCTGTCTCTAGCTCCCTTACCCTTATCTTTCTTCTCCATGGTTCTGTTCCTCGAGGCATATCTACAGGCAGGCCTTTCTGCCTCTAAACACATTTTCTCCCTCTTCCTTGCCTGAGTCACCCTTTCACAGCCTTTAAAACTCCTTTCCATCCTTATCTTACCCACTGGGGTTAGAGGACCTACCCCCTCCGTGTTCCTGGATCATTCTAAAGAATCAAGGGTGATGGTGAAGGCACCAGCTTGCCAGAACTCCCCTGGGAAGCTTTCAAAGCTGTCTTAGCAGCTCTGGAGCACAAAGTCATCTGAATCCATTATTCCTCTGGCTCCTGCATCTGATTTCATAATCAAAATTAACATTGTTGAGGGCTATCCAAGAAACTTAGGACCTCTAGGTGAAAAAATACTCACAAGGGGGTAGTAGCTCAGCAGCAATTTCCAAAATATTCAATTAACATGTGCACTCAGTCTTTGAATAAACCTGTGCCTGGTCTCTTGGGAGGTGCCAAAGATTCATCCTCTGTCTCAGTGGGCTGACAATCTAGCCTGAGAGAGGAGAAACCCACATAAAGGGGTGAACCATAGGAGAAAGGATTTTACTAGGAGTTATAAGAGTAGCACAACAACTCAATGAAGGAAAGAGTAGTCTCTTTAACAAATGGTGCCGAGACAACTGGATATCCACATGCAAAAGAGGGAAATTGAACTCCTGCCTCACACCATATACAAAAATTAGCTTAAAACAGAGTAAAGACCTTAACGTAACAGCTAAAACTATAAAACTCTTAGAAGAAAGGATAGGAATAAATCCTCATGACATAAGATTAGGAAATAGTTGCTTAGATATGATGCCTAAAGCAGAAGCAACCAAATGAAAAAAATAACTAGGTAAATTGGACTTGACCAAGATGAAAACATTTTGTGGTTCAGAGGATGGCCATAGAATATGAAAACCTCATATCTAATGAGTCTAATATCTATAATAAAGAACTCTTACAACTCAACAATAAAAAGACAACCCAATTTAAAAAATGGACAGATAATTTGAACAAACATTTCTCCAAAGGAGATCTATAAATGGCCCATAAACACATGAAAAGATACCCAACATCACTAGTCACTGAGAAAATGCAAATCAAAACCACAATAAGATATCACTTCATACTCACTAAGATGGCTATCATCAAAAAGACAGAAATAACAAGAGTTGGCAAGGCTACAGAGAAGTTAGAATCCTTGTACATTGTTGAAAAAAATGCAAAGATGGTGCAGCCACTTTGGAAAACAGTTTGGCAGTTTCTCAAATGTGAAGCCTAAAATTAACATATAACTTAACAATTCCACTTTTTGGTATTTATTCAAGAGTATTGAAATATTTTCACACAAACGTGTACACAAATGCACATATCAGCATGAATGATACAGCCAAAAGGTGTGAACAACTCAAATGCCTATCAACTGATGCATAGATAAATAAAATATTGTATATGTATGCAATAAAATATTATTTAGTCATAAAAAGAAAAGAAGTACTGATGTTTTCAAGGTTTACTAATGAACCTTGAAAACATTCTGCTCAGTGAAAGAAGCCAGACATAAAGGTCACATATTATATGATCCCATTTATTTATTTATTTATTTATTTATTTATTTTTTAATCTTTTTTTTTTTGAGACGGCGTCTTGCTCTGTCGCCCAGGCTGGAGTGCAGTGGCACCATCTCGGCTCACTGCAAGCTCCGCCTCCTGAGTTCACGCCATTCTCCTGCCTCAGCCTCCCATGTAGCTGGTAGTACAGGCGCCTGCCACCACGCCCAGCTAATTTTTTGTATTTTTTAGTAGAGGCGGGGTTTCACCGTGGTCTCGATCTCCTGACCTCATGATCCGCCCGCCTCGGCCTCCCAAAGTGCTGGGATTACAGGCGTGAGCTACTGCGCCCGGCCTATATGATCCCATTTAAGTGAATTGTTCAGAATAAGAGAATCCATAGAGTCAGAAGTAGATTAGTGGTCGCCTGGGGGTGGGAGGAGGAGAGAATGGGGACTGAGCACTAATGAGCATGCAGTTTCCTTTTGGGGCAATGAAAATGTTCTGGAATTAGTGAAGATAGTTGTGTAATCGTTTAAATCAATATACTAAAAGATACTAAATTGTACATTTTTGAAAAAAAAATTTTATGCAGTGAAAATTATATTTCAGTTAAAAAAAAATTAGTAGCATAGACCCAGTGTGCTTTAGATGATGAGAGGAAGGAGAAAGTGGTCAGACCAGGGCATCACTAGAGCTGGGCTGGAGTGAGGGCTCCCTCCCCTTTCCCTGCAACTTTGCCCTGAGGGCCTCTGTCTCCCCACCATGGCCCCTGTGACTGACAGAACAACAAAACCATGATTTCTGGCAAATAGAAGTCCTATGGCCCGGGATGCTCATTCGTGCATGCAATTTTAAAGGAAATTTACTTTTGTTTTTGAGTTTCCATTTTCTCTTGGAGAAGAGAGGCAGAAACTGTTGACAAGTCTGGAAACTGGAAATGTAAATGAAAACAGGAGTCCCCGGGGAGAGCCTGGGTATCCAGCCTCCCGGCTCAATCACCTTGTGCCAGGGAGGCTCACGGCTCACGGACTCAGCAGCAAAACTGGCTGAAATGATTTCCCATCCATCTCTCAGACAAGGTAAGCTACCCTGGGAGTGATGCCACAAGGAAATGGAATAGATCATTCCTTCATGTACACCACCAGGCATGATAGCAAGAGAGTGCCAGTCTCTATTACCTCCGCACAGCACCAGTTTAGGCAGTGGTTTTGACCTTGACTGGCACGTAGTTAGGGTATAGTGTCGACAGCCACCCGGGAATTGATGGAATGGGCCGACTCTGTTTGTGGGGAAGTGGGACAAATCTTGCACATACACTGTGGGCAGTGGCAGACAGGCTGGGTGTGTGCCCGGAGAGCATGTGCAGGCACCTTCATCTCACAGGGGTGCAGAGAGGCTGAGTGGCTTGGCCAAGGTGACAAAGCTTATTGCTAATAGATCAAATGCTAGAAGCCAGATCAGCTGTCTCCGGATTTATTGTTTACTCCCTTACTTCACCCTTCTCAAATGAAAGAGGTAATGACCGTGGACTCAAACCCTGGCAAACATCTGGACTTTGGCTATGTCTTTCTTTAGACAGAATTTCTCTTTCTCTTCCTGTTCCTTTTCTTCCTCTTCTTTTCCTCCTCCTCCTCCTCCTTCTTCTTCTTCTCCTTATTCTTCTGCTTCTTTTCCTTCTTCTTCCTCTTCCTCTTCTTTTCTCCTTCTTCTGCCTTTCCTCCTCCTTCTCTCCTCCCCTTCCTCCTCCTTCTATTCTTCTCCTTTCTCCTCTTTCTCCTCCTGCTTTTTCTTCCTCTCTTCCTTCACCTCCTCCTGCTTCTTGTCCTTCTCCTCCTCCTTCTCCTTCTCCTCTTTTGTCCTTTTCCTCCTCTCCTCCTCCTTTTTCTCCTCTCCTCCTCTCCTCCTCCCCTCCTCCTCCCTCTTCTTCCTCTTCTTCTTCTCCTTACTTTTCTTCTCCTTTTCCTTCTTCTTCCTCTTCCTCTTCTTTTCTCCTTCTTCCGCCTTTCCTCCTCCTCCTTCTCTCCTCCCCTTCCTCCTCCTTCTATTCTTCTCCTTTCTCCTCTTTCTCCTCCTCCTCCTTTTTCTTCTTCTCTTCCTCCTCCTCCTACTGCTTCTTGTCCTTCTCCTGCTCCTTTTCCTCTTTTGTCCTTTTCCTCCTCTCCTCCTCCTTTTCCTCCTCTCCTCCTCCTCCTCCTTCTTCTTCCCCTTCCCCTTCCCCTCCTCCTCCTCCACCTCCACCTCCTGCTCCTGCTCCTCTTTCTCCTTTTCTTTCTCCTCCTCCACCCCCCTTCTCCTTCTTCTCCTCCTTCTTCTCTTTCTGTAACCATCCAATGGGTTCACCTTGCCTGCTGCCTAGACAAAGCCTATTTCTCAAGACAGGGGAATTGCAATAGAGAAAGAGTAATTCATGCAGAGCCAGCTGTACAGGAGACCCGAGTTTTATTACTACTCAAATGAATCTCCCCAAGCATTTGGGTGAGTACAGTTTTTAAGGACAACTTGGTGGATGGTGGGGAGCCAGTGAACCAGGAGCACTGATTGGTCAGGAATGAAATCATAGGGAATTAAAGCTGTCTTCTTGCACTGAGTTAGCACCTGGGTGGGAACCACAAGATCACATGAGCCAGTTAATTGATCTGGGTGGTGCCAGCTGATCCATCAAGTGCAGGGTCTGCAAAACATATCTCAAGTGCTGATCTTAGGAGGAGTTTATGGAGGGTCAGAATCTTGTAGCCTCCAGCTGCATGACTTCTAAACCATAATTTCTAATCTTATGAGTAGTGTTAGTCCTACAAAGGCAATCTAGTCCCCAGGCAAGAAGGAGGTCTGCTTTGCTAAAGGGTTGTTATCGTCTTTGTTTTAAACTATAAGCTAAGTTTCTCCTAAAGTTAGTTCAGCCTATGCCCAGAAATGAACAAGGACAGCTTGGAGGTTAGAAGCAAGATGGAGTCGGTTAAGTTAGATCTCTTCCACTGTCTCAGTCATAGTTTTGCAAAGGCGGTTTCAGTTCTCCTTCTCCTCCTCTCCCTTTCTTTTCTGACTGCATCAAGTATAATTCACTGATGTACATACATAGTAAAGGGAACTCTAGAGCAGCAATTCCCAAACCTGAGCAAGCATCAGAGTCACTTGGAGGGCTTGCTAAGAGAGATGGCTGGGCCCCAACTTCAGAGAGCCTGACTCAGTAGGTCTAGGGTGGAGCTGAGAATTTGCATTGCTAATCATTTCCCAGGTGACATGACTGCTGCCTCAGGGATCACACTTTAAAAACCCTGCTCTGGAGTATAAAAGATCCACTGCCCAGCCTGCAGACAGGACTTCTCCTGCACCATTTTACACAGGTGAACACCTCTCTCATTTTTATAAGTTTCCAGAAAATGAAATTCTACAGGCAAGTAATTATTATATCATAATAATTTATTAAACACTTACCAAATGTCAAGTGAACTAAATTCCATAAGGAGGCTTTTCTGATTCCAAGCCCCTGTACTGCAGTGAGTTTAAACCCATTGTTGGTTAACAAGCAACATCCCTTTGCCTCTCAGTGCTGAGAGCAGGACTCAGGTGTGATTGAGCCTGGAGATATTGAGTGATGGAAATGATGCAATTGTCACTCACTGACTTCTCAGCTGCAGTCAGTTCTGGGAGCATTTGTTTAAGGATTTTGGTTTACTTGCTTCCAAAATATCCCTAGAAACCCAGAATCATGGACTTGCATATCTGGATAGGAATCTAGATATCACGTCCCCTCTCTTCATATAGCAACATCTACCTTTCTCTTGGTTTTCTGTTACAATCCTTCATTAGCTCCTATCTACAATGCCACAGCTTCCATGAAGCCTTCCCAATACCCAGAAGGAGATGGGCTCATTCCCTCTTCTGTGTCTTCATTGCATTACTCCTTTTTGATATATCTACAGAGAGGAAAGCAAGTAAATGCCAGCTCTTGGAGGATTCTTACAGACTTAGTATGATTACTTTATTTGATAGGATGGAAAACTTAGGCCTAAGGAGAAAATTAGAATGTTAAGGACACCTGCACTCATATGTTTATCACAGCACTGTTCACAATAGCAAAGACATGGAATCAACCCAGGTGCCCGTCAGTAGTGGGTTGGATAAAGAAAGTGTGGTATGTATACACCATGGAATTCTGTGCAGCCATAAAAAAGAATGAAATCAGCTGGGCACGGTGGCTCATGCCTGTAATCCCAGCGTTTTGGGAGGCTGAGGTTGGTGGATCACAAGGTCAGGAGTTCAAGATCAGCCTGGCCAAGATGGTGAAACCCTGTCTCTGCTAAAAATACAAAAAATTAACTGGGCGTAGTGGTGGGTGCCTGTAATCCCAGCTACTCGGAAGGCTGAGGTGAGGAATTGCTTGAACCCAGGAGGTGGAGGTTTCAGTGAGCCAAGATTGTACTCCAGCCTCGGTGACAGAGAGAGACTCTGTCTCAAAAAAAAAAAAAAATTAAATCATGTTTTGTTTTGTTTTGTTTTTGCAGCAACATGGGTGCACCTGGAAGCCATTATCCTAAGTGAATGCAGAAACAGAAAACCAAATACCACATGTTCTCACTTATAAGCAGAAGCTAAACATGGGGTACATGTAAATATAAAGATGGGAACAATAGAGACTGTGGACTACTGAGTGGAGAGAGAGGGAATAAGGGTGAAAAAGCTGCCTATTGGGTACTATGTTCACTACTTGGGTGATGGGATCATGACAAATCCAAACCTCAGCATCACTCAATATTCCCATGTAACAAACCTGAACATGTGTTAGCCTTCCTTGGATCTGTAACATTTTTCTAACCATCTCCCATATATTGGGTATTGAGTGGTCATGGATTGTTGCCAAATAGTTGGTAGAAATGATGGTTCAGAGAAAAGAGCATTAAATACAGAGTCAGGAGACTGGAGTGGGGTCCCCATCTTTTGAGACATTACTTAATGTGTCCAGGGACAAGTTGCCTGACTTTTCTGAGCCTCAGTTTCCTTTGTGTAAGAAAAGAAGGTTGAAGGCAATAGCTTCCAAGGTCATCTCCTCTACACTTAATGGAAAATGAAAACATCTGGTGATATTTGGTACATTACCAATGATACCACCAACTGAGGGCCAGGAGTCCCTGCCTTAAGAACTGACCCCCTACTACCCAGACTCTGTGTTCTACCTTTAGGGTTCTGAAACGAACGAAGTACCGCAAAGCCCAGGAAGTGGGTCAGGATGTCTGGTGGCTCCAAGCAGTGACAGCTTCATGCTCCAGTGAACTCACAAAATGCAGTGTAATTTCCTCTTCCATTTAACTATCAACAGCACGGAAGGAGAGCCACTCTCTCCTGCCCTCCTTTCCCTGCCTTCGTTAGTCATGACTCATTAATTGCCACCGGCGAATGAGTATTATTCTAATTTTCCAAATCTAATTCAGAGATGTTTTCAGCTAAAGATCAGGATATAGGTTTTTGGCTTAGCTAATGAAATATCTAATGAATTTGCATTAGTGACAATTACAGACAGGACACCCATAAGAGAAGGGCCAATCACAGCCCTCAGCTGATGCCACTTGCTAATGGCTGCATTAAGGAGAAAAGTACAGTTCTTGAGGTCCTGTCCCTAATTGACAATGCCATTCAGAAGACAGGGGCCAGAAGAAGGGAACTGAAGAAGAAGCACTTGCCTTTCCTTTATCTTCTTTTGTGCTGTGGCTCTGCCTTCAAACAGACAGCTGGAAGTGAGAGTGGGCCTTTCAAATGTAAAAATGGCGTCCTCAAAATAGGATCCATTTATAAACTTGGATGTAAGTGAGATTATCTTAATCTCAACAAACAGACAAGCAAGCGAAAAAACCTGGACCCTAGAATAATGACTCACCAGGGAAGGCAGATTATTTTCCTAATCAGATAGGAGTCTAAGGCAAACAGTCACTATGGCAAGCCAGTGAGCATTTAAACTACAGTCTTTGGACCTGCTCATGCCTGTAATCCCAGCACTTTGGGAGGCCAAAGAGAGGGGAGCACTTGAAGCTAGGAATTCAAGACCAGTCTGCGCAACATAGCAAGACCGCTGTCTCTAAAACACGAAAAAAGAAAATTAGCTGGGCATGGTGGTACACACCTGTAGTTCCAGCTACACAGAAGTCTGTGGTGGGAGACTTGCTTGAGCCCAGGAGTTCAAGGCTGCAGTGAACTATGATTACTCTCTAGCCTGGGTGACAGAGCAAGGCTTGCCTTAAGAAAATAAATAAATTGATTAATTAAACAAAACATAGTCTGAGAATTCTTGTTCAGCCCCCATGTGAAAGAGGGTGTGAGTCTGTGAGATTCCCCTTTTGCTCCCACACTCCTCTTCCTTTGTTTCATAGGGTGCAAATCTCAGTTGAAGTCTGCAAAACCTAGAGACAGAAAAGCCTTTAAAACCACAGAGCTCGATCAGTTGGCATTGACAATTTTTATGATCTCTGTTCCACACTGCAAGCCAGTTGTCCAATCAGAGTCTAAGACAAGGTCTAAGCAAGTTAAGGCTGTGAAAGCAAATTAAAATCTTGGGACCTCAAGCTTCTTATGCCAAAGAGAAAGTTAAGCTTGGAAATTGAATCATGCAAAAAACCTACCTTCCTTTTGTTCCCAAGGGGATAGCTGTAATTTTACATGCTGACTTTATCTCATGTAAAATGTAGATTTAATAAGTGGGAGACAAATGCATAACTGACTTTCACCCCGCTCCCTTCTTTTCACATGTAAAATGTAGATTCACTGAATGTTAATTAAAACAAGAATGTGACCACTTGCTCCATTCCCTACCCTCCCTTCCTCCTTCTCTTTTGTCTCTTTCCTTCCTGCTCACTCTTTCTCCTTTAAATATTGAAGATCCTGTTTTGGAGATATCACAGGCCACAGATCCTACTGTAACTTGTGTTTCTTTTTCCCAGGGACATCCTAAACCTTAGCAAAATAAACCTCTAAATTGATTGAGATCTGACTTAGTCACTTTTGGTTTACAAGGCGTAGGCTGTAGGAACAGAAAAAGCAGTCCCCAAATGAGCCGAATGTATACCAACCTCCCTGTTACCTGGTTGTGCCCATCTCCCTATATAAGCCCAGAGTTGTAGGGGAACAAATGGGTCATCCCCCATGTGCAGGTCATAGCCCCCAAGTTAAATGCAGTCACCACTTTGGGGAATGAAAGTTGGAGGGGTTTGATCTACTTTTTTTCTTCCTCCCTTACTCTCCATCCTCCTTCTTCTTTCCCTTAACTTGGATGTTAGATCACCTCTATTGACCTCCTTGGATCTTTTACTGGCCCTATTCCTGGACATTCTTTTCTATGTGAAGGTGAAAAATGCTTTCTTTAATCTCCTATCAGTTCCCTAATCACGTGGAGTGCCTGGTTTGGCCAGTTCTTCTCAGGAGTTTGACAGCCTTGTGCATGAGCTAGTGTTTCTTACGTAACCTTGATTACTTTTTTTATGGTCAGAGAGTAGCTCTCTCAAATGTAAGAGATGAAGATGGGTCAGGCACAGTGGTTCATGCCTACAATCCCAGCCCTTTGGGAGGCTGAGGTGGGAGGATCACTGGAGGCCATGAGTTTGAGACCAGCCTGGGCAATGAAGTGAGACCCCCCATCTCTACAAAAACTAAAAAAAAAAAAAATTAGCTGGGCATGGTGGCAAATGTCTGTAGTCCTAGGTACTTAGGAGGCTGACGTGGGAGGATTGCTTGGGCCCTGGAGTTTGAGGCTGCAGTGAACTATGATTGTGCCACTGTACTCCAGCCTGGGTGACAAGGCAAGACTCTAAGAAGAAAAAGAGAGAAAGGGAGAGGGAGGAAGAGACATCAAGATGGTAGCATGAGAGAGGGATCTACTACAAGGATAAAAATAAAAATTATTACCCACTTGGGGAAGTCATCATACATTCTCCAGCCCTGGTGACCATGGCGGTGAGGACAGACAAGCCATGACTTATCCATTTGTGTTACCCCAACACTTAGTATAGCACTTAGTACACTGTTGGGGCTGGAAATGTGGGTGGAGTGAATCAACAGATGAGTGAATTCTGGGCTGTCTTCCTCGAGTAAGAAAGCTGGAGGCCAGGCGTGGTGGCTCACGCTGGTAATCCCAGCACTTTGGGAGGCTGAGGTGGGCAGATCACCTGAGGTCAGGAGTTTGAGACCAGCCTGATCAACATGGAGAAACCCCGTCTCTACTAAAAAAATACAAAATTAGCCAGGTGTGGTGGCGCATGCCTGTAATCCCAGCTACTTGGGAAGCTGAGGCAGGAGAATCACTTGAACCTGGGAGGTGGAGTTTGCAGTGAGCCGAGATTGTGCCACTGCACTCCAGCCTGGGCAACAGGAACGACAGTCCGTCTCAAAAAAAAAACAAAAACACACACACACACACACACACAAAAGAAAGCTGGAGATAGACCGTCATCATCATCACAATTGAGATGTTAATCTCTAGAGGAAAAGAAAATTAGAGTCGCTGATATAGAGATCAAATTTGGGGTTGGTGTTGTAAACTTAAGCCATTCTGTGCAAGAAGGAAGGAAGTTAACTGCCAAAGAAATTTCATCTTGATTATCCTAAACACAGGCCAAAGCTTAGCCTTTCTGAATGCCCCTTGCCCTTTCAAATGTACATCCGATTTTACAAAGAAACGAACAGGATTTCGAAAACATATGCCATTGTGAAAAGCTAGCACTGGAAACAGACAGAGTGATCCAGCCCATTGGTAGGTAGGAAGTTCCATGCCAGGCATCCTAACTGACTCTAACAAGGTGTTTGACCTAACGATGGAGTGGCCTGAGCCAGTGCTGAGTGTGCAGACTCACCAAGCAAAAGAGGGCGGAGAAAAAACCAAGGGGGACAGGGAAGAGAAGCAGCAATCTCTCCTCCTGCTTGGGTAGAGGCCGGAAGAGGAGCAAGGCATTGTCCATCTTTGCACCAGACGGGGTGTGAGTTCAGATGGTGAAGGCATAGATGAGTGTGGTAGTCACACAAAGAACGTGAGCTATTGAATAAAACAGGTCTGTTTTCTCAGGTGAATAGATATGCAGTCTACTCGTTGAACCTTCGGGAACTGTTCTTATTTATTTATTTGAGATGCAGTCTCACTCTGTCACCCAGGCTTGAACGCAATGGCGCAATCTCAGCTCACTGCAACCTATGACTCCCGGGTTCAAGCGATTGTCCTGCCTCAGCCTTGCGAGTACCTGGGATTACAGGTGCCCGCCACCACACCTGGCTAATTCTCATCTTTTTAGTAGAGGTGGGGTTTCACCACGTTGGCCAGGCTGGTCTCAGACTCCTGGCCTCAGGTGATCCACCCGCCTCGGGCTTCCAAGGTGCTGGGATTACAGGCATGAGCCACCATGCCTGGCATCTTTTTTTATTTTCGAGATAGGATCTCACTCTGTTACCTAGGATGGAGTGCAGTGGAGTGATCTTGACTTACTGCAACTTCTGTCTCTCGGGCTCAAGTGATCCTCCCACCTCAGCCTCCCAAGCAGCTGAGACTACAGGCCTGTGCCAACATGCCTGGTTAGTTTTCATATAAATATATTTTTAAAATATATATATTTAAAATATATTTTAAAAATATATTTATACATATAAATTTGAAATAAATATATTTTATTTATATATATATATTTGTTGTTGTTGTTTTAGAGATGGGGTCTCAAACTCCTGGGCTCAAGCAATTTGCTGGCCTTGGCCTCCCAAAGTGCTGGTATTACAGGGATTACCTCATCCATGAAATGGGCATAATTATAGTCTGCCGCTGCTGGGATTATAGAGAGGAATAAATTAGATACTTAAAATTTTTACTGAGGGCTGAGCATGGTGGCTCAGGACTATAATCCCAGCACTTTGGGAGGTCAAGGCAGGAGGACTGCTTGAGGCTGGGAGTTCAAGATCAGCCTAGACAACATAGTGAGACACCGTCTCTAGAGAAAAAATAAAAAAAATAAGTCATGCAGGGTGGCACGCACCTGTAGTCACAGCTACTGGAGAGGCTGAGGCAGGATGATCGTTTGAGCCCAGGAGTTGCAGAATGCAGTGAGCCATGATTGTACCACTGCGCTACAGCCTGGGGACAGAGCGAGACCCTGTTTCAAAAAAAAAAAAAAACAAATTCGCTGAGACTCAAAGCCAGGAAGTATTCTGAGCTCAGGGGATAGAGAATAAGACAAATAAGTCTCTGCTTTTGTGGAACGTACGTTCCAGTGAGAGGCAGCACTTAAACACTCAACAGAACAAGATAACTTTAGGTTAAGATACATGCTATGATGCAAATAAAAAGAGCTGATGTGTAGTAACTCCAGACTCAGGGGTGGAAGGAAGAGAAGATGTGAATGGGGTGAGCAGGAGAGCAGGCCAGATGACAAGGGTCGCTAGAGGATCCCCAGGAGGGGGAGTGTGATCTGGTTTATGTCTTTAAAAGATGCCTTTAGGGCCAGGCATGGTGGCTCATGCTTGTTATCCCAGTACTTTAGGAGGCCGAGGTGGGCGGATCACCTGAGGTCAGGAATTCCAGACCAGCCTAGCCGACATGGTGAAACCCTGTCTCTACTAAAAATGCAAAAATTAGTCGGGCGTGGTGGTGCATGCTTGTAACCCCAGCTACTCGGGAGGCTGAGGCAGGAGAATTTCTTGAACCCGGGAGGCAGAGGTTGCAGCGAGCCAAGATTGCGCCATTGCACTCCAGCCTAGGTGAAAAGAGTGAAACTTGGTCTCAAAAAAAAAAAAAAACAAGACGCCTTTAGGTAGTAAGGTTAGGCATATAAAACAGCTCAAGCCATATGTTAGGTGTGCATTGTTGGTGGAGATTATAGAAACGTTTGTAAGGAGTTTAACAGCATCAGGCACATAATAAGGGTTATCAGAGGTTTTTATAAAGCATGTAATGTGTGTTTAGCTACTACTGAAAGATTGTAATCCAAGGATAATTAAGATAGCGACCTGCCTTTTGCAGTTTATAGCCTAGTAAAGACACACCAACCGATGTTTAAAATCCACAGCAGTAAGTTCAAGAAGAAAGGTGTGTGCATGGGGTAACATTTGGCCACTCAGAAGCTAAAAATGTTGGAGTAAGGTGGGAAGGAGTTAGCCAGGAGGAAAAAGAGAAAGATCGTTTCAGCTGAAAGAGAAACTGGATGATGCATGCTGCTATGTGATGTTTTGCATAAGTTCAAAGTGCTGGTTGGTGCTATGAGAGGCTGGAAGCCAGGTAGGGCTCCCATCCCGGGGTATTTCTGAGTCCCGATAATGAGCAGAACTGTGTCCTATTGGTGATGGGAGTCATCAGAGAGTTTTTGACAAGTGGATACCTTGCCAAGTGCTGCTACTTTGGAAGATCCCTTGGGGCTGGAGGGTGGTTTGAAGAAGACAGAACGGTGGCAGAGAGATCCTGTCAATGAGATCTTTTGCTGTTGCCCGGGTGATAGAGAGGAGGTGACGGCTGGACCAGGGCATTGGAAAATATATGGAAAACAGGCAAACAGGTTAAATAGATATTTTGGAGGCAAAAAAAAATCAGCAAAACCCGACACAGAGTATACACTCAACGATTATCTTTAATTAAATTGATGGGATTAGAGGAATACAGTGGAGATAATATCCTTCTCCTAGGGTGGTAGCATGACAGTTAAAGGTCAGATGCTAAGCAAACCCTCAATAAATACATGCTATGGCCATAATTGTTAACAGATACAAGGTATGGCCATAATTGTTATCAGAGTGGCAGACTATCCAGGGAGATCTTTTCAAGGCAGTAAAGAAGCTCAGGAGACGTTCCTGGACTCAGGAGCTTTGGGACTGAGGAACGAGGGGTAGGCTGGTGGAGTAGGATCTGGGCATTATTCCACGTTCAGGGAAAGAGAGCCAATAATTATGGACCCCACAACATGCCCTGTAAACTATTATTGATCCCAATTCCCTGCACCCAATTTGTCAGTTTCCACTCACTGTCAGCAGTTTCTACTCATTGAACAACATCCACATTTGAAGCCGTAAGGGAACGGATTTGGAGTCATCCCCTGAGGAAATCACCACCAGCATTGCCCTTATGTTACCAGGAGGTTTCTCACAATAGCTCCAGGCTATCTTCACCCTCACCTCCTCTTGGCCTTCAGAAAGGAAACCAATCCACACCATGGGATCACCGAAGGGGCCCATGGCAACCTTTGCATTTCTGTGTTTGCCCCAAACATCACTGGACCTTGAAACTATTTAATATAGTGAACCCCAAGTTTCTCTTCAAAGAATCCGTATGTCAGTATGTTCAGCTCTCTTATTCTTTGACTCTCCATTTTAAAGTGTAACTTCCTGGTTCTCTTTGTCCCCTTGCTTCTAGTTTCATTAAACAACCTTTTCCACCAGTTATAATCAGTAGTTCACATCTCTTCCAGGGTCACCTGCTCCATCCTGACTCATCTTGGCCACCTTCTTTGACCTGAGTCACCCCTGGTCACCTGCACTGACCTAAGTCACCTGTTCCTAACTGTCCTTCCCACCAAACTACTCACTCCGCCACTCTGGCTCATACTCCTGCTCTCTTTAAAATAGCCAATTGGAATTAGCTTAGACTATGATGTCCAACCCTAGCCAATAGGGGAATGACACAGCAGTAGGGGCTACCTGCATCAGCAATAAGAACTCCTTCCCCTCCGCTGTTCAGATGTGCTCTCGCCATTGCTCCATCTATAAGGAGCACCCTTTCTGCAGAAAGTGAAAATTGCTTTGCTGAGAAAATTAAATTTATGTTCAAGTGCTATTTCTTTGTGGCACCGAGGAACAAACATTTCTAACAAAGCCATGACATGTTCTGTTAGAGAGTTGAGGATAAGGGTAAGCCATATTATACCGTAGTCACCTAACTTTAGGAATATTGCTTCTACCTGGGCTTTGGGGAGTCATAGGTGATGTCCGTATAGGGGTATTTTTACTCTAAAAGCCGTAATACATGCTAATCATATAAGGTTATTGGATCAGGAGGCTAACAGCTCTTGGGTGGTAAGTATTATTACTAGCACATTTAGTGAACCTGAGTCATAAGTGAAGTCTGTATAGGGGTATTTTTACTCTAAAAGCTATAATACATGATAGTCATATAAGATTATTGGATCAGGAGGCCAATAGCTCTCGAGTGGTAAGTATTATTACTAGCACATTTAGTGAACCTGAGGTATTTTGAGTATAAACAAGTGTAACAAGTAGAGGAAGGGACCCTACTAGTGTATAAAATAAGAAATGTTAGTTTGCATTGAGGCGTTCTGGTTGGTTACCTCAGCGGGTGATGGTAGTTAGGGTAGGAATTAGTGTAGCTTCGAGCTTTGCTGGACTTTAGGCATCTGCTTTAGCTGAATTCATTTGGTTTTGGTGACTCTTCATCTGATGTTTCTGCCACATCTGATCATTGCCTTCACCACAAGCAAGACTGTGTTCACTTTTGCTGAACAATCTAGACAAAGAGTTGGCTCCTTCCCTGTGCATGGGGCAGGGAGTGTCTTAGGAAAACAGCCACCCATTGCTGGCACTGTGCCTAAGTCTCTGAATCCTTTTGTCTTCTTTGGACTGTCAGATGCTGCAAAGTCCCATTTTGTTTTGGGTTGAAATCTAGTCTTCTCCTTGGCTAGCATTTCATCAGCTCCGGGCCTGGGAGGAGCAGTCTGATGTCTGGATGGTCTTTGCAGGCATCAGGGGGCCATTCCTGACCACAGTCCTCAGCTCCCACCCACCCTGGCATTTTTCTTACCTCACTCTACTGATAGCACCTTGCGGGAATGCTCCATAATGAACCTGGGCAACTCCCTTCCAATAGCAAACTAAAGCTGATGCTTTCTCATCTCATTCTTCTTATTTTTTAAAAGAAATGAAGAACATTGTCACATCAATAAAAGAGAGAAAAACGCCTTATCTCAAAATAAAGAACAGTAATCATAAAGAAAAAATATTTGGCAATGTTTCACCACTGGGTACATTGTAATATCCATATTTTTCTTTTTCATTTTCCCCTGAGTAGTGAAAACTCCATTACAGATGCTGAATGCTCAGAATTGCTGTTCTTGATTCTCAAGGGAAATCCTCTTGCTGAAAGCTCCAGGCAGCTTATGGAATACAGTCAGGGTTGGGTGAGTGGGTGTGGGAGGGGATGGGGAACTCACAGAATCACAAGGACGTTTTAGAAGTAGAAGTAAGTTGAGTATTATCCACAGCTCCACTCCTATTTAATAGACAGAGAGACTAAATCCAGTGATGTTGCAATAAAGTATCCAAGGTCACTATTTTTTTTTTTTTTTTGAGACAGGGTCTCGCCCTGTCACTCAGGCTGGAGTGCAGTGGCACCATCTCAGCTCACTGCAACCTCTGCCTCTCCAGTTCAAGCAATTCTCCTGCCTCAGCTGCCCGAGTAGCTGGGATTACAGGCACCCACCACCATGCCTGGCTAATTTTTGTATTTTTAGTAGAGACGGGGTTTCACTATGTTGGCCAGGCTGGTCTCAAACTCGTGACCCAAGGTGATCCACCTGCCTCGGCCTCCCAAAGTGCTGCAGTTACAGGCCTGAGCCACTGCATTTGGCCCTTAAACACTTTTTTTTTTTTTTTTTGAGATGGAGTCTCGCTCTGTCGCCCAGGCTGGAGTGCAGTGGCGCAATCTCGGCTCACTGCAAGCTCCGCCTCCTGGGTTCACGCCATTCTCCTGCCTCAGCCTCTCCGAGTAGCTGGGACTACAGGCGCCCGCCACTACGCCTGGCTAATTTTTTTTTTGTATTTTTAGTAGAGACGGGGTTTCACCGTGGTCTCGATCTCCTGACCTCGTGATCCGCCCGCCTCGGCCTCCCAAAGTGCTGGGATTACAAGCGTGAGCCACCGCGCCCGGCCCCCTTAAACACTTATTAACAAGCTAGCTTGAGAATAGGTCTCGCCTTGATGCCTATAGTTTCAGGAGTGCAAGTGATTGTGAGTATATGGTCCAACCATTGCGTTGCATGTGGCTCTCCCTCTCCTAACCAAAGACCACATGAGGATATGGGCCTCACGATCTGAGCTAGACAAAGCCACTAAGCCCTCTGCAGCCTCATGCACTGAGAGACAGCCGTCAGGGTGAGGTCTCTGTGTTCCGGGTGAAGCCAGCTCCATCCTTCATGCCTCAGCTCATTCATTGATCAGAAAGATGGTGACATCTCATCACCCAACTCAGGACCCTTCATTTGCTGTTTATCTGGCATAGCTTTCATTTCTAGATAGAGAGAAAGAGCTATCTTAGGTACAGTGAATTAAATTCCTCTCTATCTGACAGCAAAGTACAAAAGAGCCTGGCAGAGCCCAGTCAGTTCTGCCTCCAGCTCTGGGATCCCCTAGACACTCTGGCCAGCACTGTGACGGTCACTGTGATGTGAACTTGCAGTGGCATTTTCCCGATAGCCCCTCTGAGGTCTTCTCTCAGGCAGCAAGAACGCCACTAGACTATGGACTTTCCTTCCTCTTTCTTCTTTCTTTCTTTCTTTCTTTCTTTCTTTCTTTCTTTCTTTCTTTCTTTCTTTCTTTCTTTTTCTTTCTTTCTTTCTCTTTCTTCTTCCTTCCTTCCTTCCTTCCTTCCTTCCTTCCTTCCTTCCTTCCTTCCTCTCTCTGTCTCTTTCTTTCTTTCTTTCTTT
Source organism: Nomascus leucogenys (assembly GCF_006542625.1). Lineage (NCBI taxonomy): Eukaryota > Metazoa > Chordata > Mammalia > Primates > Hylobatidae > Nomascus > Nomascus leucogenys. The sequence goes on from NC_044397.1 coordinate 41,513,522, forward strand.
CTTTCTTTCTTTCTTTCTTTCTTTCTTTCTTTCTTTCTTTCTTTCTCTTTCCTTTCTTCTTTCTTTTTTCTCTCCCTCCCCTCCCTCCCTCTCTCCTTTCTTTTTTTTTCTTTCTTTCTTTCTTTCTTTCTTTCTTTCTTTCTTTCTTTCTTTCTTTCTTCTTTCTTTCTTTCTTCTTTCTTCTCTCTCTCTCTTTCTTTCTCCCTCCCTCCCTCTCTCCTTCCTTCCTTCTTTCCTTTCTTTCTTTCTTTTTCTTTCTTTTTTTGTTTCTTTCTCTCTCTCCCTCCTCTCCCTCCCTCCTTCCTTCCTTTCTTTCTTTCTTTCTTTCTTTCTTTCTTTCTTTCTTTCTTTCTTTTCTTTCTTTCTTTCTTTCTTTCTTCTTTCTTTCTTTTCTTTCTCTCTTCTCTCTTTCTCTCTCTCTTTCTTTCTTTCACTTTTGAGAAATAGGATCTCATTCTGTTGCTCAGGCTAGTGTGCAGTGCATAGCTCACTGAATCCTCAAACTCCTGCACTCAACAGGTCTTCTCGCCTCAGTCTCCTGAGTAGATGAAACTACAGGTGCATGCCACCACACCTGGCTAAATTTTTATAATTTTTTTTTTTTTTGAGACAGAGTCTCGCTCTGTCACCCAGGCTGGAGTGCAGTGGCACAATCTCGGCTCACTGCAAGCTCTGCCTCCTGGGTTCACGCCATTCTCCTGCCTCAGCCTCCTGAGTCGCTGGGACTACAGGCACCCGCCACTGCAACCAGCTAATTTTTTGTATTTTTTTAGTAGAGTTGGGGTTTCACCGTGGTCTCGATCTCCTGACCTCGTGATCTGCCCACCTCGGCCTCCCAAAGTGCTGGGATTACAGGGTTGAGCCACCATGCCTGGCCAATTTTTATGTTTTGTAGAGATGGGGTCTTGCTATGTTGCCCCGGCTGGTCTCAAATTCCTGGCCTCAAGTGATCCTCTCATCTTGGGTTCCCAAAAGACTATGGACTTTACGAACGACCAAACCTTGGAGGGAACTGATCCTCAGGGATGAATGTAACACTTCCTTTCACCTAGTCCTGGCTAAGACACAGTTTTGGCTCACCCCTCACCCTAAGTTCCTAAAGTCTTTAAACCAAGTCTGACCATACCAAGCAGATCAAGATTGCTGCAAAAGAACAGCTCGGAGTTATTTTCCAGGAGGCTCCTCTCATCCATGAGCCTGCATTGGTTTGATTCATGCATTTGAGGCAGATTGTGGACCCTGGCCAGGAACTTACAGAAGCAAATTCTCCCTCCACCACTGCCCACTTGCTGTCTGACTCTGAGCTCATGACTTAAATGTTTACTCAGTGTTCTCACGTATGAAATGAGGTAGAGGGACTAGGCTTGTGTGTGCCGTGTGTGTGTGTGTGTGTTGCTAGGGGTTTTTTTCTGGCTTAAAAAATAAATGTATTTGCTTCTTCTCATGCTGCTAATAAAGACATGCCCAAGACTGGGTAATTATAAAGGAAAGATGTTTAATTGACTCACAGTTCCACATGGCTGGGGAGGCCTCACAATCATGGCGGAAGGCAGGGAGAAGCAAAGCCACATCTTACATGGAGACAGGCAAGGGGGTGTGTGCACGGGAACTCCCCCTTATAAAACCATCAGATCTCGTGGGACTTATTCACTGTCATGAGAACAGCATGGAAAAGACCCTCCTTCATGATTCTGTTACCTGCCACCTGGTCTCTCCCACAGCACGTGGGAATTATGGGAACTACAATTCAGGATGAGATTGAGGTGGGGACACAGCCAAACCATATCAATAAAGTTGCAAATATGGGAAAAATAATTCCTGTATCCCCTTGGTTTAGATGCCCCAAATGCTTTGGCTTTCATAACCACAGAACAATTACCAGAATTCAGGATGTGAACATGGATACCACACTATCATCTAATCTATAGACCTTATGCAAATTTTTTTCCAATTGTTCCATGGATATTCTTTTTCTGATCCAGGATCCAATCCAAGACTGCACATTCCATTTGGTCATCAAGTCTATTTAGTCTCCTTCCATCTTTTAGTCTCTTTTATTTTATTATTGTGTTACTATTGCTATTATTATTTATCATCTTTTCAATGTTATTATTATTCTCCTGAAATCTTCAGTCTTCATGTCAAATAAATTAGATTGATAGTGTGAAAATGAACACGTTACCTTAACTTGTTAAATCCCAATTGAGCTCATTGGTCTTAAACATGAGTAGCTTTCACCCAAAGAAAAGGGAGGTAGCCAACTGGGTGCAGTGGTTCACACCTAGAGTCCTGGTTACTCGGGAGGCTGAGGCAGAAGGATTCCTTGAGCCAAGGAGTTTGAAGCTGCAGTGAGCTATGATTATGCCACTGCACTCCAGCTTGAGTCACAGAACAAGACCCCAACTCCAGAAAAAAAATGGGTGCTAGAGAGGAGTTGCACCCTGCAAGGGGGTGGGAAGGAAGTAACCAGGAGGAGGAGAGGGTGCTGACATCCAGCCTGATTTCTGCTCACCACATTCATCCCCTGGCTCTAGGCTGGATCTGCCTCCAAGGGTGCCTGTAATCTCAGCACTTTGGGAGGCTGAGGCAGGTAGGTCACTTGAGGTCAGGAGTTTGAGACCAGCCTGGGCAATATGGCAAAACCCCGCCTCTATTAAAAATACAAAAATTAGCCTGGCATGATAGTGCACACCTGTAATCCCAGCTACTCAGAAGGCTGAGGCAGGAGAATCGCTTGCGCTCAGAAGGTGGAGATTGCAGTGAACCGGGATTGCACCACTGCACTCCAGCCTGGACGACAAGGCGATACTCTATCTCAAAAAACAAAAACAAAAACACATTGCTGTAATTATAAAAAACACATTGCTGTAATTATATACTATCATGCTTTTAACGTTTCTATTAAATCATGGATATTTTGATGTTATGACATTAATTAATGTATTCCATCAATTTTACAATATTTTCTCAATTTTAATAACTGTATAATGTCACATCAAGTGACTAGACTCTGGGTTTTGTAACTTTTGCATCATAATGGAACACCCATGTGGTTGTCAGCTTTTGCCATTATAAATTACACGTTGCCCCTTATTTAGAACTATTCTCTTAAGATAGAACTCCGTAAATACTATTACTTTGTGAAAGACCACTGAGCCATAAAGTTGGTGTGCACAGCAATACTCCATCATCAAATAGAAGTGGTGTATAAGTGATTGAGCCCACGTGGGCCCTGTAGGCATAAGTAAGTTACATAAAGAAGTGGCGCAGGCTGGGCGCGGTGGCTCACGCCTGTAATCTCAACACTTTGGGAGGCCGAGATGGGTGGATCACCTGAGGCCAGGAGTTCGAGACTAGCCTGGCCAACGTGGTGAAACCCTGTCTCTGCTAAAAATACAAAAACTAGCCCGGTGTGGTGGTGGGTGCCTGTAATCCCAGCTAGTTGGGAGGCTAAGGCAGAAGAATCGCTTGAATGCAGGAGTTGGAGGTTGTATTGAGCCAAGATCATGCCATTGCACTCCAGCCTGGGCGACAAGAGTGAAACTCCATCTCAAAAATAAATAAATAAATAAATAAATACATACATACATACATACATAAATAGAAGTAGCCCAAATACCCATGGTTCTTACTCCTCCTCCAATGCCTTCTCTCTCCCAGTCTGCAACTATGGCCTTATGGAGAGTTCTTTGTGATCAGCTGACAAAGGAAGAGAAGACTCAGGCCTGGTTTACAGATGGTTCTGCATAATTTGCAGGCACCACTTGACAGCAGACGGCTCCTGCACTACAGCCCCTCTCCAGAACATCACTGAAGGACAATGGTGAAGGGAAATTATCCAATGGGTAGAACTTCACACGGCGCACCAGGTTGTGCATTTTGCTTGAAAGGGGCAATGGTCAAACGTGATTATGTACCAATTCATGGGCTATAGCCAATGGTTTGGCTAGATGGTCAGGGGCTTAGAAGAAACATGGTTGTAAAATTGGTGACAGAGAAATATGGGGAAGAGGTGAATAGATTGACATCTCTGAATAGCCAAGAAAAAGAACAAAAAAGATATTTTTGTCCCATGTGATTGCTCACCAAAGGGTGACCTCAACAAAGGAGCATTTTAATAATTAAGTGGATAGAATGACCCATTCTGTCGATACCAGTGAGCCTCTTTCTCCAGACAAACCTGTCATCATCACACAGTAGTCTCATGAACAAAGTGGCCATGATGGCGGGGATAGAGGTTCTGTGTGGGCTCAGAAACATGGACTTCCACTCACAAAGGCCAACTTGCCTACAGCCACTGCTGAGAGTCCAATCTGCCAGCAGCACAAACCATTACTGAACTGCTGTTATGACGTCATTCCCTGGGGTGATCAGCCAGCTACCTGGCTGCAGGTTGATTACGTTGCACCTCTTTTGTCATGAAAGGGGCCGTGATTTGTCCATACTGGAATAGACACTTAACTCTAGATATGGATTTTCCTTCCCTGCAAAGAAAACTTCTGCCAGGACTATCATCTGAGAACTTACAAATTGCCTTATTCCCCATCATGGTATTCTACACAGCATTGCTTCTCATCAAGGAATTCATTTCATAGCAAAAGCAGTGCAGCAATAGGCACATGCTTATGGGATTCAATGGTCTTATCAGGTTCCCCAGTATTCATAAGAAGCTGGTTTGGTAAAACAGTGGAATAGTGCTTTGAAGACTCAGTTACACAACCAACTAGGTGACAATACCTTACAAGACTGGTACAAGGTTCTCCAGAAATCTGCATGTGCTCTGAATCAGCATCCAATATTTGGTAGTGCTTCTCCCATAGCCAGGATTCACAGATCCGGGAATTAAGCGGTAGAAACGGGAGTGGCACCACTCAGTATTACTCCTAGTGAGGCACTAGCAAAAGTTTTGCTTCCTGTTTCTTCAAGTTTATACTCTACTGGCCTAGAGGGATTTTTTGTTTTGTTTTGTTTTGTTTTGTTTTGTTTTTTGAGACAAAGTCTTGCTCTGTTGCCCAGGCTGAAGTGCAGTGGTGCAATCTCAGCTCACTGAAATCTCTGCCTCCCAGGTTCAGCCAACTCTCTGCCTCAGCCTACTGAGTAGCTGGGATTACAGGCACCCCCCACCATGCACAACTAATTTTTGTATTTTTAGTAGAGACGGGGTTTCACCATCTTGGCCAGGCTGGTCTCGAACTCTTGACCTCGTGATCCAGCCACCTCGGCCTCCCAAAGTGTGGGGATTACAAGTGTGAGCTGCCATGCCCAGCCTGGCCTAGAGGTCTTAATTCCAGAGGAAGAAATGCTTCTACCAGGAGACACGACAAGATTCCATTGAATTGAAAATTAAGCCTGCCACCTGACCACTTTGTGGCACTTTATGCCTCTGAGTCAATAGGTCAATAAAGGGGTTAAGGTGTTGGCTGGGAGAAATTGGACTGCTAGTCCATGATGGCAGTAAAGAAGAGTACGTCTGGAATACAGAGGACCTCTTAAGGCAACTCTTATTGTTACCATGCCCTATGATTGATTACAGGCAATTTAAAAAAACTACAACAACCCAGTTTAGGCAGGACTATTGAGGTTTGGGTCACCCCATTAGATAATGAACCACAACCAGCTGAGGTGCAGCTGAGAGCAAAGGGAATACAGAATATGTAGTAGGAATATATAAGTATAATAAGTATGTAAGTATAAATATCAGCTATAACCACGTGACCAGTTACAGAAATGAGGGCTGTAATTATCATGAGTATTTCCTTTTTATTTTGTATGAATACAAATACTACATATATACACATATCTATATATATTATACACACACATACACAAAAACACACACGTACATATAAAGCAAATAGCTTTGTTTTCTTTTCTCTCTTAGTCCCTTATCATGTAACAGAAGACGTATTAATATTATGTTAGTATTTAAATATTGCTAATTTTATATCCTAGTATTTAAGTTAAGGTATATCAGGAAAAGAGGAAGCATCACTGAGAAACTTTATTTTCTCTCCTGAGGAAGGGATTTGTGCATTTTTGGTTGTATGAAGGATAGTCATATCATGTTCAGTGGAAGCATGATCTTGTTAATGTCTTTATTTGGAGACTACTATGGTTTAACAAGATTTATCTGGGTGCCAACTGACAAGGAGGTGACTTCCGATGGTTAATTTTATGTAGCAACTTGACTGGGCTCAGGGATGCCCAGATACCTGGTAAATTTCCGGGTGTGTCTGAGATGGTGTTCTCAGAAGAGATTAGCATTTGGATCAGTAGACTGAGTAAAGGTCATCTTCACCAGTGTGGGTGGCCATCATGCACTTCACTGAGGCTCTGACAAGAACCAAAAAAGCAGATGAGGGGTACATTTGCTCTCTCTGCCTGAGCTGGGATATCCATCTTCTCTGGCCTCAGACATTGGTGCTCCTCTTCTTTGGCCTTTGTGTTTAGACTAGAATTATGCTACTGACTTTCTTGATCTTCAGATTTAAGATGGCAGATTGTGGAACTCCCCAGACTTCATAATTGCATAAGCCAATCCCTTATAATAAATATATTTCTATATATTTGTATCTATTTATATAATCTGTCTGTCTGTCTAATCTATCTATATCTATCTATTTATCTTATCATATTTCTATCTATCTGTCTATCTATCTATCTATCTTCCATCTTTTCTATTCTATTCTATTCTATTCTATTCTATTCTATTCTATTCTATTCTATTCTATTCCATTGTTTCTGTTTCCCTGGAGAACCCTGACTAATATAGTCATTGAGATATTGGAGCTGTTTGTCACAACAAGTAGTGTTGATGTACTTAATACTTTGTACTGCCACGTAATACTTGGAATTAAGTAAATTGATACACAGTATAATTCTGATACCATCTCATGGGCTGGATGATGGAGAAGAATATATATTGAGAAATGGAATGAATTGAAGACAGAGTACAAACAAATTTGTATGCCTGCTAAGGCATTTTTATTCATTGTGTTCTAAAAACAGAGAGCAAATAGCCTTTTTTTTTTTTTTTTTTTTTTTTTGAGACGGAGTCTCACTGTAACGCCCAGACTTGAGTGCAGTGGCATAATCTTGGTTCACTGCAACCTCTGCCTCCTGGGTTCAAGTGAGTCTCCTGTCTCAGCCTCCCTAGTAGTTGGGACTACAGGTGCGTGACACCATGCCCGGTTAATTTTTGTATTTTTAGTAGAGACGAGGTTTCACCATGTTGGCCAGGCTGGTCTTGAACTCCTGACCTCCGGTGATCCACTGGCCTCGGCCTCCCAAAGTGCTGGGATTACAGGCTTGAGCTACCACACCTGGCCACCAATAGCCATTTTCAAGCACAAGAGTATCAAGATGAACTATGACTGTCAAATGCTTTTTTATTCTCTCTCTTCCCACAATTTGCTCCCTGACATCATGCTGTGATCACCGTCAGTGTTTAGTAAATAACTATTTAAAGCAACGCAGGAAGGAGCCATTTGGAATGGTGTCATCAGTATCTTCATAATTCTGCTGTGCTTAGCAGTTACATGATTTTCATTCTTTATTAATTACACCCATTACTTTGAGTTACAGCGTCAGAATTTCTTACTTGAATTTAGTTTAATGTCTGTAGCTTTGCTTTGCTCCCTTTTAACCCTCTTCAAGGAATGCACTAGGTCTCTGTTCGTCTTTGGAAGGACTCGCTGAAATAGCTCCCAACTGGTGAAATGCATATCTCTTTATTGATTTCTGTAGGAACCTATCGGCAGGAAGCCAGCCTGAGACTGATGTGAAGTTTGTATATTCTCCTCTTCCTTTCATAATAAGGGACTCATCATCTTTTAAGGATAACATTAAAATGTAAAGTTCAGAGAAGGTCTGTAAATCACCATAAACCTTCACGTTCTCTTTCTTCTTTCCTTAACTATAGATTTCTGTGCCTAATTCATTACATTCAATGAGAAATCAGTTATACGATCCTCCTTCCCCATCCATTCTCCATCCGCTTTGTATGTGACTTCCTTTGCCCTGACTTCTTCATGATTATTCTGCCCGGGGAAATAGAAAGCTCCAGGCCGCTCACAGTATATTTATAGTATCATTTAGTTAAAGAGAAGATACTGAACATAAGCATTTTTATTTTATAAGGTCTTCCCATCTGGTCTATGACTAAGAAATTAGTAGATTGACCCTTAGTTGAAACTTTAGTTCTCATATTAATGGTTTGTCCACTTAACTAGCCAATGATTGCCAGCCTTATTAAAGGATGCTAATGAATAAAAAACGTTATCAGAAAACAATAATTAACCTTGAATATAAAAGCATTAACCAGAGGCGATCAATCACTTTCCAAGGCTTAGTAAACACTTAGAATGCATTAAGTGTCCCTAAAGGAGCAATTAAAGAACACAGCTATTCTGTTTCAAACAGGAGTAGGAAAGGGTCAGTCATACACGACATGTAAATTTGGTGGTTGCTGGTGAAATGTAAACCAAATGTTTGACCCTGGTGTTGCACTCTTAGAGCCTGAGGCTTCCTCATAGGTGAGTCTGTAACATATCTAAGCATGCGTTTCTCTAAAAGGACAAATCGGAGGTTAACACCACCTGACACAAACCGTTTTGAGCATCGCCTACTTTGGCTGGTTCTTTTACATTTTTACCCATATTATAATAACAATAGTAGTAACAATTTATGATATACCTGGCAAAATTGCTTTCCTTACAGGTGATAAACATGTGCACTGTTATTAAAAGTGTGTAGTTGGCTGGGCACAGTGGCTCAAACCTGTAATCCCAGCACTTTGGGAGGCCGAGGCGGGCGATCACCTGAGGTCAGGAGTTTGAGACCAGTCTGGCCAACATGGTGAAACCTCGTCTTTACTGAAAATACAAAAATTAGCCGGGCATGGTGGCATGTGCCTGTAATCCCAGCTACTCGGGAGGCTGAGGCAGGAGAAATCACTTGAACCCGTCACGGGGAGGTTGCAGTGAGCCAAGATCATGCTACTGCACTCCAGTCTGGGCGACAGAGGGAGACTTCATCTCAAAAAAAAGAAAAAACAGAAAAAAAGTGTGTGGTTATATAGGTTTCACTCCACACTGGTCAGTATCGTGTAGTATTATGTTTCCCAGCTGTGCTGAGAAATAATTAACGTACAATAAGTGAAAATATATGAACTGTACAATTTGATACATTTTGACATGTATATACACACATGAAACCATCACCACAATCAGGATGAAGACGATACCGATCACCTGTCAAAGTTTTCTATTCTCCTTTGAAATTCCTCATTCTCCAAGACCCTGACCCCTTTCCAGGCAAGCGCTGATCTTTCTGTCACTATCGATTGGTTGACATTTGCAAAATTTTAAATAAATGAAGACATACATTATCCTTCACTCGGAACACTTATTTTTAGATTCTTGCATTTTATACAGGTCTCAGATCTCAATATATCATCTATTTTTATTGCTGAGTAACATGTATTTATTTATTTATTTATTTATTTATTTTTTGAGACAGAGCCTCGTTCTGTCACCCAGGCTGGAGTGCGGTGGCGCGATCTCGGCTCACTGCAAGCTCCGCCTCCTGGGTTTTACGCCATTCTCCTGCCTCAGCCTCCGGAGTAGCTGGGACTACAGGCATGCACCACCTATGCCAGGCTAATTTTTTTTGTATTTTTAGTGGAGACGGGGTTTCACCACTGAGTAATATTTTATTATACAGATATGCCACATTTTACTCACCCATTCACTTTTTGTGAGACATTTGGGTTGGTTTGAGCTGTTGGCTATTACGAATAAAGCTGTTATGAACATTTGCATGCAAATCATTGTACGGATACATGACTATTTCTTTTGGTAAACATCTATGACTCACAGAGCATGTATAGTTTTAATTTTTAAAGAAATTGCAAAACTGTTTTCCAAGGTGGTTCTACTATTTTAGATTCAAAGCTGCCATGTATGAGAGTTTCAGAATCTCCTGAAATAGAATATAAAATATTATATTTATTTATAAATGCTCATTTCTCTTAAGAGGATGCCCATAACTTAAATATTTGCAGCTGCTGTATTTCCAAGGTGTTATTTTTCATTTTATTTCCTATTTAAAGTTAATTTTTTTTTTTTTTTTTGAGACACAGCCTTGCTCTGTCGCCCAGTCTGGAGTGCAGTGGCGCCATCTTGGCTCACTGCAAGCTCCGCCTCCCGGGTTGACGCCATTCTCTTGCCTCAGCCTCCTGAGTAGCTGGGACTACAGGTGCCCGCCACCATGCCCGGCTAATTTTTTTTTTTTTTTTTTTTTTGTATTTTTAGTGAAGACAGGGGTTTCACCGTGTTAGCCAGGATGGTCTTGATCTCCTGACCTTGTGATCCGCCCGTCTCAGACTCCCAAAGTGCTGGGATTACAGGCGTGAGCCACTGCACCCAGGCTTCAAAATTAATTTTAACGCTTTAACATCAAATCAGTTTATCTTTTGTCATTGGGTCCTGATTTAAGAGAAAAAGTAGTTATTTATTTCTACTTTTCTCCACCTTATGAAATAAATCTATTTCATGGCAAAGATTTCCCTCTTGTCCTCACATCTTTTATCCTCAAATCTTTTTTTTTTTTTTTTTTTTTTGAGGCAGAGAATTTCACTCTTGTTGCCCAGGACTCTGGAACAGAATAGAGAACCCAGAAATAAACCTATGTATTTACAGCCAACTGATTTTTGACAAAGCCAACGAAAACATACACTAGGGAAAGAATATGGTCTTCAATAAATGGTGCTGGGAAAATTGGATATCCATAGGCAGATGAATGAAACTGGACCCTTATCTTTCACCATATACAAAAATCAACTCGAGATAGATTAATGACTTAAAATTGAGACACTGGACACAGTGTCTCATGACTGTAATCTCAACATTTTGGGAGGCCAAGGTAGGAAGATCACTTGAAGCCAGGAGTTTGACACCAGCCTGGGCAAATAAGGAGAACCCTACTCTACAAAAAAAAAAAAAAAAAATTAATAAAAGTAAGACTCAAAACTATAAAAATACTAGAAGAAAACATAGGGGAGACAGTTCAGGACATTGTTCTGGGCAAATTTTACGAAAGAGGCGATGGCTAAGGAAACAACAGAGTGAAGAGACAATCTACAAAATGGGCAAAAATATTTGCAAACTATGAATCTGACAAGGGATTAATATCCAGAATATATAAGGAACTCAAACACCACAACAGCAAAAAAACAAAAACAAAAACAAAACAAAACACAAATAATCTGGCTGATTTAAAAATCAGTAAAAGATCTAAATAGAGATTTCTCAAATGAAGACACACAAATGGCCAATAAGTTCATGAGAACATGCTCAACATCACTAACCATTAGGGAAAGGCAAATCAAAACCAAAGTGAGATATCACCTCACTCTGGTTAAAATGTCTATCATAAAAAATAAACAAAATAAGAAGTGCTAGCAAGGATGCAGAGAAAGGGAAACTCTTACATATGATTCAAGGGAATGCAAAACAGTACACTTATGAGCAACAGTATGGAGGTTTCTCAGAAAATTAAAAATAGAACTATCATATTATCCAACAATCCTACTAGTGTGTATATATCCAAAGGAAATGAAATCAGTATGTTGAAGAGATAATGCAGTCCCATGTTCATTGTAGAATTATTCACACTAACCAAGCTGCGGGATCAACATAAGTGTCCACCAATGGCTGACTGGATAAAGAAAATGTTGTATATGTGTATAGTGGAATACTATTCAGCCATAAAAAAGGTGAAATCCTGTTATTTGTAACAACATGAATGAACCTAGAAAACAATTACATTAATGAAATAGGCCAAGCACAGAAGGACAAATCTTGTATGATCTCACTCGTGTAGAATCTAAAAAAATATTGATCTCATAGAAGCATACAAAAGAACAGTGGTTACCAGAGACTGGCGAGTGTAGGTCAGGAGAGGGAAAGAAAGAAGCTGGTCAATGAGTACAAAGTTACAGTTAGAGAGGAGAAATAAATTCTGGTGTGCTATTGCACAACAGAGTGACTATAGTGGACCATACTTCAAAGTAACTTCAAATACTTCAAATACTTCAATACTTCAAAGTGGTACACTTCAAAGTAACTTGGAGAGAGGATTTTAAATGTTCTTTTTTTTTTTGAGACAGAGTCTTGCTTTCTCTCCAGGCTGGAGTGCAGTGGCACAATCTCGGCTCACTGCAACCTCTGCCTCCTGGGTTCAAGGGATTCTCCTGCCTCAGCCTCCCGAGTAGCTAGGACTACAGGTGCACACCACCATGCCTAGCTAATTTTTGTATTTTTAGTAGTGATGGGGTTTCACCATGTTGCCCAGGATAGTCTCGATCTCTTGACCTCGTGATACCCCTGCCTCGGTTAAGTGTTCTTACTACAAAGAAATGGCAGGCATTTAAGATGATCAATATGCTAACTATTCTGATTTGATCATTACATAATGTACACCAAACATCACATTACATCTCATAAATAAATATAATCATTATGTGACAATGAAAAACAAAATAAAACTTGTTACAAAAAAAGAGTGTGGCTGGGTGTGGTAGCTCACACCTGTAATCCCAGCACTTTGGGAGGCCGAGGTGGGCGGATCATGAGGTCAGGAGATCAAGACCATCCTGGCTAACATGGTGAAACCCCGTCTCTACTAAAAATACAAAAAAAATTAGCCGGGCGTGGTGGCATGCACCTGTAGTCCCAGCTGCTGGGGAGGCTGAGGCAGCAGAATGGCGTGAACCCGGTAGGTGGAGCTTGCAGTGAGCCGAGATTGTGCCACTGCACTCCAGCCTGGGTGACAGAGCAAGTCTCAAAAAAAAAAAAAAAAAGTATGATTTGACTGCCACCCCCACTCCCGACTTACTTCTCCTGGTGCTTTATGCCTTGTTTATCTCCTCTCCTGCTGGTATTGGTTGTTTCTAGCAGCTGTGGCTGCTACGGCTGGAGGTGGGCTTGCCTGGGCAGAGGTAGGAATATCCATAGGCATCCCTGGAGGCAGTATCTGACTTCCTGCAAAGGTTCCAGAAGCTGAACGCTGAGCTACAATTCATCATCCTAATATCCCCCACTGGGAACCAACTGGAGAGGTAGTGTGTATACCCTTCTATCCCAAATAGCCCCTTCTCCATTCTATCAACTTTCTCTTATTCCAGCCCTCTGAAATCTTTTCTTTAGATGCCCTAGGAGCAAACCACTTCAAAGAGACTCCAGGGAGAAGGAAGACATCCACACTACATTGATTAATTGGCTTTAAATGAAAACTAACAAATCACTATCCTTAAAGTGAACTTATATAGATAAGTCTTATCTTAACAACAACAGAAAAAGATTTACTTCTTTTCTCAGTCAAATGAAGATTGACTTCCTCATTTTCCCAAAGGGACCTTTAATTAAAAGTGATTTGAGCAAAGGATGGGAGCAAATGTTTACTGATTTCCCACTCTGTGCCAGACATTGTGTTAAGCTCTTATGCAATCCCATCCCATGGGGTATGTGTTTTTACCTCCAGTTTATGGGTGAGGAAACTGAGGCCCAGAGATGGTCAATGACTTGCCGTTGTTCATCCAGATAGCAATTGAGGGAAAAGGAATTGAGACTTTACTGGGCTTGGCTCCAAAACAAAGACTGTTTCCAAGCCATTATGCTGTAGATCTCTGGGACAGGATGATCTATAGGGCAGACCTGGCAAAATAAATATGTTACATGGTAAACATCAGACAAGTCAGATATTTGTCAAAGCAAACAAATTCTAATGTGAGGTGAACCAGGAGAGATCCTCTTGTCTCTGAACCTCCATACTACCCTTGAGTGAACAAAGTAATTATTGGTTGAGGCAAAATCATGGCATCTGTATAACTCATTAGCTCTTATTTGTTTAAAGTCTGATGGTGTATGACAAAAGAATTTGTTCCAGATGTCAAATCAGGACAATAGAGCTTAACAGCCTGTGTTAGAAAAGCTCCAATGCGGAAGACTCAGGAGGCTGCTGAGGCAAAAAGAGCAGCTGGTCAAAACCCGTAGAACCTCTCGGAGAGTCCCCATCTCTGGTCCAGGGAAACCTCCACATCCCACCCCCGAATCCAAGTTCTGTCCCTCCTCAGCCATCAATTATTTACCTATGACTCTGAATGTTAATGCTTTTTCCATTCTCTGAAGTTAAGGTATTTAAAAGGATTATTAAGATACATACTCTTTGGAGTTTGATGCTGGAAAAACATCTTATCTGAAAAAAATATATATACATGGGGTCTAAGCTCTGAGTTTTTTTCTTGCCCAAATTCCTATGTAAGGGGTCTGGAAAGTCATGACCTACAAACCATAAATTCTCATCAGATGGGTTTTATTTTACATTTTTATTTTATTTATTTATTTTTTGAGACGGACTCTCCCTTGGTGGCCTAGGCTGCAGTGCAGTGGCGCAATCTCAGCTCACTGCAAGCTCCGCCTCCTGGGTTCACGCCATTCTCCCACCTCAGCTTCCCGAGTAGCTGGGACTACAGGTGCCTGCCACCATGCCCGGCTAATTTTTTGTATTTTGTTAGTGGACGCAGGGTTTCACCGGGTTAGCCAGGATGGTCTCCATCTCCTGACCTTGTGATCCCCCCGCCTCGGCCTCCCAAAGTGCTGGGATTACAGGCGTGAGCCACCGCGCCCGGCCCAGATGGGTTTTATTTAACCCTATATTTTGTGACTTACTTTCCAATCTAACTCTGGCATAACATTATGTGACAAGGAAGAAAGCCAAAATATTTTACCCCAAAATACGTTTCTTTGCCATATCTTGAAATGGCCCTGCAAAGCTGTCCTTTGTGGGCAAAAACTTGCATCTGTAAAGAATCTCTATCAACATAGCTAGATCTTTTTGTTCCAGGCCCTTTCAATCCTGAAGACATTAACTAAGAGTCTAGCACCTTTTAATGATCTGAATAGGAAACATTTGTCATCTATTGTCTCTAAGGGCAGCCAGTGTAACACTTCAAAAGAACCTTGGTCTCCACAATCTTTTACCTTAACCTGGACATTTCTTTTGTATGGATCCCAGGTCTTTAGACAAACTCAACCAATTGTAAACCAGGAAGTGTTTAAATTTTCCTATAGCCTGGAAGCCCTTGCTTGGAGTTGTCCTGCCTTCCTGAATGTATTCCTTAAATGTATTTGATTGATGTCTCATGCCTCCTAAAAATGTATAAAACCAAGGTGTACCCTGACCACCTTGGACACATGTTCTCAGGACCTGTGTCCTGAGGGCTGTGTCATGAGCCATAGTCACTCACATTTGGCTCAGATTAAATCTCTTCAAATATTTTACAGAGCTTGACTCTTTTTGATGACGTACATATGTCTATATTTTTTAATTGCATAAGTTAAATGACCAAATTCAGTATGCTTTGCTCACTTCTTGTCAGAAAGCTCAGTGCCCAATTTTCTACTCAAGTGCAAAGTGCAGCATTGCCTAATTTCCTCATAAAATTATATGCTGTATTAGGGTTTCTCAGAAAAACAGAGATTATATATAATCTCTGCTGTTGCGAAGGTTTTATAAGAGCTACCACGGTTATCTGAACTTGGTTGTTGCAAAGAATGTATTCTAAGACCTAAACTCTCCATATATATTTGGAGCACTTTGCATTGTTATGCAAATAATTATATAATTATGAAAATTGGTTTATGTGATTATGGAGGCCAGGAAGTCCAAGGATCTGTTTTCTGTAAGATGGAGAACGAGGAAAGCTGATGGTGTAACTTTCAGTCCAAGGACAAAGGTCTGAGAACCAGGGCAGGGGTTAGGGGACAGGCTGGTATAAGTCCTGGAGTCCGAAGACCCAAGAATCCGTAGCTCCAATGTTCAAGGGCAGGAAAAGATGGATGTCTCAGCTCCAGAAAAGAAAAATAATTAGCCCTCCCTCAGCCTTTTCGTTCTATCTGGACCCTCAATGGATTGGTTGGTATTCACCCACGTTACTCTTTTTTTTTGAGATGGAGTTTTGTTCTTGTCACCCAGGCTGGAGTGCAGTGGCACGATCTCGGCTCACTGCAACCTCCGCCTCCCAGGTTCAAGCAATTTCCCTGCCTCAGCCTCCTGACTAGCTGGGATTACAGGTGCATGCCACCACGCCCAGCAAATCTTTGTATTTTTAGTAGAGATGGGGTTTCATCATGTTGTCCAGTCTGGTCTCGAACTCCTGACTTCAGGTGATCCACCCGTCTTGGCCTCTCAAAGTGCTGGGATTACAGGCATGAGCCACCGCACTCGGCCTTTGCCCACATTACTAAGAGCAGCTCTTCTTCACTCAGTCTACTGATTCAAATGCTAATCTCCTCCAGAAACACCCTCACAGACACCCCCAGAGATAATGTTTTGCTAGTTGTATGGGTATCACTTAACCTAGTCAAGTTGACATATACAATTAATTCTCACATATGCCCACCGTTATATGTCTTCTTTTATCACTATTTAAATTTTCCTCTATTATTTGTATGAATTGTTATTCCTTTTATCCTAGTTTATTGTTTCCTTAGTAATTATGACCACCTGGCATATTATTTATTTGTAAATCAGTTTGTTATCTATCTTCTAATTTAAATGTAAAACCCCAAACTATAAAAATCCTGGAAGAAAACCTAGGCAATATCATCCTGGACCTAGGAACGGGCAAATATTTCATGACAAAGACATCAAAAGCAATCACAATGAAAACAAAAATGGATAAGTGGGATCTAATTAAACTTAAGAGCTTCTGCACAGCAAAAGACCTCAGGTGGATCACCTGAGGTCAACAGAGTAAACAGACAACCTACAGAATGGGAGACAATATTTGCAAACTATGTATCTGACAAAGATCTAATATCCAGCATCTATAAGGAATTTAAACAAATTTACAAGAGAACAACAAACCACCCCATTGAAAAGTGGGCAAAGGAGGTGAACAGACATTTTTCAAAAGAAGACATACTTGCGGCCAACAAGCATTTAAAAAAAGCTCAATATCACTGATCATTTGAGAAATGCAAATCAAAACCACAATGAGATACCATCTGAAACCAATCAGATTATTAAAATGTCAAAAAATAACAGATGCTGGCAAGGTTGTGGAGAAAAGGGAACACTGACACACTGTTGGTAGAAGTATAAATTAGTTCAACAATTGTGGAAAGCAGTGTGGCGATTCCTCAAAGAGCTAAAAGCGGAACTACCATTCAACCCAGCAATCTCATTACTGTTTATATACCCAGAAGAATATAGATCTTTCTACCATAAAGACACAGGCATGCGAATGTTTGTGGCAGCACTATTTATAATAGCAAAGACAAGTTATCAACCTAAATGCCCATCAATGACAAATTGGATAAAGAAAATGTGGTACATATACACCAGGGAATACTATGCAGCCATAAAAAAGAATGAGATCATGTTATTTGCAGGAACATGGATGAAGCTGGAGGCCATTATTCAGGAACAGAAAACCAAATACTGCATATTCTCACTTGTAAGTAGGAGCTTAATGTTGAGAACTCATGAACACAAAGAGGAGAACAACAGACACTGGGGTCTCCTTGAGGGTAGCAGGTGGGAGGAGGGAAAGGAGTAGAAAAGATAGCTATTGGGTACTGAACTTAATATCCAAGTAATATAATAATCTGCACAACAAACCCTCAAGACAAGAGTTTACCTGTGTAACAAACTTTCACATGTACTCCCGAACCAAAAAATTTTTTTAAAAAAAGAATTCCCATTAAAAGTATGCAAGTTGGAGACAACCATACACCTCACTTTCATAAGCCTTAGAAGTAAGAAAGGAAAGTCAAGATGTGGGTAGTATTTGAGCAATCATGATCCTTTCCAATATTCTTCCTTGGGAGATTAGAAAACCATCTATCCGGCCATGCGCGGTGGCTCATGCCTGTAATCCCAGCACTTTGGGAGGCCGAGGTGAGTGGATCACCTGAAGTCAAGAGATCACCACCATCCTGGCCAACGTGGTGAAACCCAGTCTCTACTAAAAATACAAAAATTAGCTGAGCATGGTGGTGTGCACCTGTAGTCCCAGTTACTCAGGAGTCTGAGGCAGGAGAATCACTTGAACCCGGGAGGTGGAGGTTGCAGTGAGCCGAGATCGGAGATCGTGCTACTGCACTCTAACCTGGAAAACAAAGCAAGACTCCATCTCAAAAAAAAAAAAAAAAAAAAAGGAAAGAAAAAGAAAACCATCCATCCGTTATTAAACCATTGTAACCTTTACACATGCTTGATATCTGTGGCCATAGAATGATGGTCATTCCAGCTTTACTAGTTGCAGTTGCTCAGCATCCTCTGATCTTTTTCTCTTGTTACAGCTCATCTGCTTTCCTCCCCCTTTATTTTAATTTTGTCCATTTTTTTACTTTCACCATAGCTCTTCTTTAGACTTTGTGTCCTTTCAGCTTGTTGACTTGATTTCCTTGCTTGACGCTGTATTCTCTATGAAGAACTTGGGAGAGAAATTATCCATTTGACCGTGCTTACTCTTGAGTGTTGCCTATAAAACTCCTCCTTTTTTACCCCAGGAGTCCTCTGAGAAGGAAGGCTTGGTGTGTGTGCAATATTCACAACCCTACCCGCATTGACCTGCACTCACCAAGTCCCTGGGAACCCGAACTTCTCAGTTCTCTCCTTTTTCTGCCTGGGTCCAGCATGGTTGGGGAGGCCCTTTGGCAGCTATTAAAGTGTTTCTGGTATTGGTGACAGTGCCATTCATCTGTCACCATGTTTATGACTTGATTGTATGATTTCTGTTTTGTAAGTTTTCTTCTTTCTCCATAGCTACCCTAATTTGGCCAAAGCAAGAAGGTATATTCTATGTACTACATTCTCAGCCTATTAATAACTCATATAAGGATGCCCACATTTTTCTACGAATAAATAGTTACCTATACTAAAGAAATTAAGACAAGTTTCCAAGACTAGGCTGAACAACCATTCTATGACCAACTCCTATTTATTGTTTTCTGCTATTGACATGGGCCAAGTCTTCAATCTTCTCCTCCCCTTGGCACAGCTTCAGCCATCATTTCGAAAGCCCTCACTGGCACTTAGAATGTTTAGTAGATCCTCTTTAAAATAAAACAACTTTCTCTAATTTTCCATAGTTATAGGGTGCCATGATCCATCCCTCACTAATATCAAATATGAAATATTGCCCTTATTATGTGACACACAGAAGCATTGATCCTTCATTTTTGTGCTTTGTTCTCCCTCATCTGTGAGGGCTGTCTTTCTCACAGGCATATGAGATCCTCAAAGATGGAAAATGTTTCTTAACATTCCTGCATTTTCAAATAACCTAGAACAGTGCATCTTACATGGGGAGTGATTGATAAATATTTGTCATTGGAAATAGATTTTTATTATTTTATTTTATTTTATATTTTATTTTATTTTATATTTTATTTTAGACAGAGTCTTGCTGTGTCGCCCAGGCTGGAGTGCAGTGGCGTGATCTCAGCTCACTGCAATCTCTGCCTCCTGAGTTCAAGTGATTCTCCTGCCTCAGCCTCCCTAGTAGCTGGGATTATAGGCATGCGCCGCCACGCCTGGCTAATTCTGTATTTTTAGTAGGGCAGGGTTTTGCTGTGTTGGTCAGGCTGGTCTCAAACTCCTGACCTCAAGTGACCCACCTGCCTTGGCCTCCCAAAGTGCTGGGATTACAGGCATGAGCCACCAGGCCTGGCCAATATTCACTTTTAGATTCATTAATTACCTTTGTATCTTTTTGGAGCTGGCACTAACAGAAGAATGGGACACACATAATTTTAGGATAAAGTGTTATCCTAAACTCAACTTGGGTCCACCCACCCAGTGCAGCAAAGCCATCAGGACTGGGCATCAGAATTGCAGCAAGAGAAAGTGAAGCGTTTATTTGCGGGGTGCCAAGCAAGGAGACTAGGGCAGCTCATTCTTTTTTTTTTTTTTTTTTTTTTTTGAGACAGAGTCTCGCTCTGTCGCCCAGGCTGGAGTGCAGTGGCGCAATCTCGGCTCGCTGCAAGCTCCGCCTCCCGGGTTCACGCCATTCTCCTGCCTCAGCCTCTCCGAGTAGCTGGGACTACAGGCGCCCGCCACCACGCCCGGCTAATTTTTTGTATTTTTAGTAGAGACGGGGTTTCACCGTGGTCTCGATCTCCTGACCTCGTGATCTGCCCGCCTCGGCCTCCCAAAGTGCTGGGATTACAAGCGTGAGCCACCGCGCCCGGCCTTAGGGCAGCTCATTCTTAAGACCTGAACTCCTGCCTGGCTTACAGGTAAGAAATTTTAAAGGCAAGGAGGCAGAGGTAACAGAAAAGTTATTAATCAATACATGAATGCCGTACATTGGTTTGACCTAAAAAAAGACGGGACATCTCAAAGGGGGTGCTCACAGGTCATACGGATTCAAAGATTTTCTGATTTGTGATTGGTTAAGGAGGTAAAGTCTTGTCTAAAATTCTGTGGTCAGCAACAAAGAATGCTAACTCTGGCCCACAGTGTGACCCCTCCAGACCCCTCAAAAAGAAATTCAGGGGCAAAGGAGGTGGTTAAAGTTCAGTCCTCATTTTCTCTTTATCTGACGTCTATTTGATGGGGGTATAGGTTTTTAAAAAACAACTCAGGGACGTATGTTAAGATGTTCCTTTAGTTTCTATAGGGAATCAAACTCTAACTTCCTTGGCTATCGTTTTAAGTTACTATCTTCTTGCTTATCAAATTGCTCACTTAATTTTCAAAGTTAGCTAGGTGCCCGGGATTTCCCTTGGGGAAATCAAGATTTTCGTTTATATTTATGCTTGGGATTGAGGGGTGTCCAACGGGCCCCTAAGAGAGGATCTCTGCTCTGTCTCAAGTGGAACCCCTCTAAGCAGTCACCCCAACATTCTAGGGCAGTGGTCCCCAATCTTTTTGGCACCAGGGACTGGTTTTGTCAAAGACATTATTTCCATAAACTAGGGTAAGGATGGTTTTGGGATAATTCAAGTGCATCATGATTGCAGTGCACTTTATTTCTATTATTAATACATTGTAGTATGTGTCAAAATAATTATACAACTTACTATCATGTGGAATCAGTGGGAGCTGTGAGTTCGTTTTATTCCCATTTGGGGATGATGGGAGACCATGACAGATCATCGGGCATTAGATTCTCATAAGGAGCCCACAACCTAGATCCCCCACGTGCCCAGCTGACAATAGGATTTGTGCTCCTGTGAGAATCTAATACCATCACTGATCTGACAGGAGGCAGAGCTCAGGCAGTAATGAGAGTGGTGTGGAGCAGCTGAAAATACAGATGAAGCTTCCCTTGCCTGCCACTCACTTCCTGCTGTGCAGCCTGGTTCCTAACAGGCCACAGAGGACCGGTTGCCTTCTATGGCCCGGAGGTTGGGGACCCCTGTGTTAGAGGATTCCATGGCTTTCAGTTTCAGTCGTGTTGGAGCTGCCTGCATTATTATATCTTCCCAGCCCAGGCATTCACTGATAGAAGAAGACGTTGCCCTCCAGCTAGGTCTGCTCAATACCTATTGTTGAACTGAAGTGGTTTGTGTAGCTGACTTGCAGCCTGTCTCCATCAGCTCAAATGCTCACACACGTTTTCCAACCCTAGAGCCTTTTTATTTTCCCTTTCACACCTCCCCTGCTCCTCTTCAATTCTCCAAGCACAGTTATCTGAACTTGACTGTTGCAAAGATTTTATTCTGTGTCTTCAGGATCTCTGTGCTGTTTCAATCAGTCTGAACTTCCTTTGTCCAAGGCTGACCCTCCCTGCTCTCCAACCCCTCCTCTCAATTCTCTTCCCTTAACTCCTTCCTTTGCCAATACTATGCATTTCTCAGCCAGGTCAGGCTAAGTGCTGTATAGCACACAAACCCCAAGACTCAGTGGCTTAAACCCAGATCACAGCAATATGTGTTCATGAGGTTGTCAATGGAAAGAGTCAAACTCAAAATATTTGAAGAAATCTCTTCTGAGCCAAATGTGACTGACCATTGGCCTGTTGACATAGTCCTCAGGAGATCCTCAGAACATGTGCCCAAGGTGGCTGGGCCACAACTAGGTTTTTTATATTTTAGGGAGATAAGGCATCAATCATACACAGAAGACGTACAATGATTCACTCCAGAAAGGCTGAACAAACGGGAAGTGGGGGCTTCCAAGTTGCGAGTGAATTCAAAGATTTTTGGATTGGCAGTTGGTTGAAAGAGTTATTATCAATAGAAAGAAATGTCTGGGTTAGGGTTACAGTAAGGGGTTGTGCAGGCTGAGGTTTTATGATGTAGATGAAGACTCCAGGTAGCAGGCTTCAGACAGAATGGATTACAAATGCTTATCAGAATGAAAGAATCTGTTTTATAAGTAATTCCAAAGGGGTGGTGGGTATAATGAGGCACATCTGGCTCCCCCTTCCCATCATGTCCTGAACTAGTTTTTTCAGGTTAACTTTGGAATGCCCTTGTTGGAGAGCAGGGGTCCATTCAGATGGTTTGGGGAAGACCTTAGAATTTTTTGTTTGTTTGTTTACAGGGTCATTCAAGGACCCACACTCTACTATCCCCTAGGACCCCAGAGTTCTCTACTGGATATTCTGCAGATGTCTAGAGACCCGAGGGTTAGAGAGGCATGCAGTGTGCATCATTCTGTTCATATCCCATTGTTCAGAACTCAGCCACAGGCACCTTCCACTGCAAGGGAAGCTGGGAGGGTTCTCTTGCTCTGTGTCCAGGAGGAAAAGAAAGTGAACGTAGAGCAGTCTTTGCCACAATCAAAGTCACAGGATATATTGAACAATACCTTATACCCCCTTTTTGTTTTTTTTGGCAAATCCTGGGATTATTTTGTGGTTAGAGGGACTAGGCTAGAGGAAAGAATGGGGTGCATTTAATATTGGAAAGTCAGTTACTTCATAGTTGTAGTGGGTTTATTAGCAGAGATTAACCAAAAGATACAAGTCTTTCGATGATACTCATAGCATTATTTATGCTGTAGCATGCACTGTTTTCTTTTTGTTTGTTTGTGTTTGTTTTTGTTTTGTTTTTCAAGACGGAGTCTTGTTCTGTTGCCCAGGCTGGGGTACAGTGGTGCCATCTCGGCTCACTGCAACCTCTGCCTCCTAGGTTCAAGCGATTCTCCTGCCTCAGCCTCCCGAGTAGCTTGGATTACAGGTATGTACCACCAGCCCAGGCTACATTTTTTTTGTATCTTTAGTAGAGACGGGGTTTCACCATGTTGGCCAGTCTGGTCTCGAACTCCTGACCTCAGGTGATCCACCCACCTTGGCCTTCAAAAGTGCTGGGATTACAGGCATGAGCCACCATGCCCAGCCCATGCATTGTTTTCTAGGCACTTAAATATTATTTACTTCACAACATTTCTGTGAGATATGTACCACTATTGTTCCCATTTTACAGATGAGCAAACCAAGAAAGCGATAGGTAACTTTCTCAACATCAAGCAACTAATAAATGGCAGAGCTGAGATTTGAACCCAGTCAGTCTGATTGCCTAGGATCTATGGATATGGCAATTGTGCCTATTCATAACTGGGATATTCTGCCCTAAAATGGGATGTAGTTAGCCAAGGCATTTTCTTGGAGGCTAAAATATATGTGTGAAGATGTGAGTGTCCCATCCACAAGCACTGAGATATGCTATATTTTTACAGCCCACATGTAGGAGGAGGCCATTCTCCTACTTTTCCATCTCTTTTTTTTATTTTTAAA
The DNA here is from genome assembly GCF_006542625.1 of Nomascus leucogenys. Classification (NCBI taxonomy): domain Eukaryota; kingdom Metazoa; phylum Chordata; class Mammalia; order Primates; family Hylobatidae; genus Nomascus; species Nomascus leucogenys. Next base: position 41,537,280 of record NC_044397.1, read on the forward strand.
ATTTATATTTTGAAAATAGAGATGGGGTCTCACTGTGTTGCTCAAGCTGGTCTCGAACTCCTGGGCTCAAGTGATTTTCCCATCTCAGCCTCTCAAAGTGCTGGCATTAAAGGCATGAGCTTTTAATTAATTTCATTTAATTAAGATGAAAGGTGCCTAGCCTGGCCGGGCGCGGTGGCTCACGCCTGTAATCCCAGCACTTTGGAAGGCCGAGGCGGGCGGATCACGAGGTCAGGAGATCGAGACCATCCTGGCTAACATGGTGAAACTCCATCTCTACTAAAAATACAAAAAATTAGCCGGGCGAGGTGGCGGGCGCCTGTAGTCCCAGCTACGCGGGAGGCTGAGGCAGGAGAATGGCGTGAACCCCAGGGGGTGGAGACTGCAGTGAGCCGAGATTGTGCCACTGCACTCCAGCCTGGGTGAAAGAGCGAGACTCTGTCTCAAAAAAAAAAAAAAAAAAAGAAAGGTGCCTAGCCTTTTCAGTCTTTTTCTCACACAAATGGTTACAAAGGACACATGGTGTTTAGCAGTTTGCCCTTTAAATTATATCTGTTGACCCTGAGGGGTATAAAAGAGGAATCAGAATGCTTCACCTTCCAATTTCTGTGCTCTTTCTCCATCTCAACATTTCAACAATAAGAGATGTTTAATGAGCAACTACTATGTGCCAGCCATTTTTTTTCAGGTATCAAGGATTGGAGAAGATGGAGGCAACATGACAACTAAATGTAATGCATGCTCCTGGATGGCATTTTGGATCCTCAAGGAAAAGAGGCATCATGGAGCAATAAACCAAGCATATCAAATGCCCACCTCTGTGTGCTCAATGGGTAATTGCCTAGTATGATGTCTGCTGCTTATGAGTGCCACAAAGAAAATAGATAGAAACAAAGGTAACCAGGGGCATCCTTTCCTAAGGATCTTTAGGCTAAGACATGAATGGCACAAGATAATCTACCCTTTTAAAATGTGGGGTGAGAGTTTGGGTGTGGTGGCTCACACTTGTAATCCTAGCACTTTGGGAGGCCAAGGCAGGAGGATCGCTTGAGGCCAGGAGTTTCAGACCAGCCTGGGGTAACATAGGGAGGCTCCATCTCTACAAAAAATAAATAAATAAATAAATTTATCCAGGTGTGGTGGTAAATGCCTGTAGTCCCAGCTACTTGAGGGGCTCAGGTGCAAGGATCACTTGATCCAGGGAGGCTGAGGCTGCAGTGAGTCATGACTGCACCACTACACTTCAGACTGGGTGACAGAGCAAGACTCTGTATTAAAACAATGTGGGGTGAGACAATTCAGGAAGGAGGAATAGCATGTTCAAAAACTCTGAGCCAACAACTTCTCTGTTGATAATTATACCATTTTCTTTTTATTTACATTGTCCACTTTTTTTTTTTTTTGTGAGATAGAGTCTCACTCTGTTGCCCAGGCTGGAGTGCAGTGGCATGATCTCGGCTCACTGCAACCTCCACTTCCAGGGTTCAAGTGATTCCCCTGCCTCAGCCTCCCAAGTAGCTATGATTATAGGCACACACCACCACGCCTGGCTAATTTTTGTAGTTTTAGTAGAGGCAGGGTTTCACCATGTTGGCCAGGCTGGTCTCGAACTCCTGACCTCAGGTGATCCACCCGCCTTGCAAAGTGCTGGGATTACAGGTATGAGCCACTGCGCCCAGCCCATTTTTCACATTTTTAACATTTATATTCTGCTATTTAAAAATACTGTATTTTGAAATTATTACAAATGTATAGAAGAGTTACAAGTACAGTTCAAGTTATTCCCATAACCGCTTAATCCATATTTCCCAGCTGTTACCATCTTATTGCATTTTTACATATCTTCCTCCCTCTCTTGTCCCCACTCTCCCTCCCTTGCTCTTATTCTTTCTCTTTACACACACACACACACACACACAACTAGTCTTTTCCTTCACCACTTGAGAGCTAGCTGTGGGAACAGTATACCTTCACTTGTAAATACTCCCGTGGGCATTCCCTAAAAGAAAGATCTGTTACCATGCAAGCTTCTAAGTCAAGAAGTCAACATTTTCACAATGCTCCCATCCAATCCACTTAGAGCCCATTCAAATTTTACCAACTCTCTCAATGATGTCTCTTTTTCCCTTGGGGTCCAAGATGCCATCCGGGAAAATGTATTGCATCTATTGTAGTTGTCATGTCTCCTAGTGCCCTCCAACCTGGATTAATTCCTTAGTCTCTTCTGTCACTTATGTCCCCAAGAATTTTAAAGAATACAAGCCTCCTGTGCTGTGGGATGACCCTGAGTGTGGGTCCATCTGATGTCTCTCTGTGACCAGACTCAGATCAAGGATTCCTGGTAGGGATGTCACTGACATAATACTGTGTTCTTCTCTGCATTAGGAGTGCACAGTGTCAGCCAGGCGCGGTGGCTCACGCCTGTAATCCCAGCACTTTAGGAGGCTGAGACGGGTGGATTTCCTGAGGTCGGGAGTTCGAGACTAGCCTGTCCAACATGATGAAACCCCCGTCTCTACTAAAAATACAAAAATTAGCCTGGCATGGTGGCACACGCCTGTAATCCTAGCTACTCGGGAGGCTGAGGCAGGAGAATTGCTTGAGCCTGGAGGCGGAGGTTGCAGTGAGCTGAGATCATGCCACTGCAATCCAGCCTGGCCGACAGAGCAAGATTCTGTCTCAAAAAAAAAAAAAAAGAAGTGCACGATGTCAATCTGTACCACCCACCGCTGGTGACACTAATTTCCCGTCACCTGGTCATGCTGGAATCTCCCGGTTTTCTCCACCAGAAGGACACTAGTTTTTGCTCTTGCAATTGGTTGTTGTTTTGTGGGAGCATATTCTGAGATCATGCCAGCATTCTGTACATCATCAACATACCATCCACCTGCCTTAGCATGCCTGAATGCGTGACCACAGTTCCACTATGGCCAAAGGCCACTACAATGGTTGCCAAATGATGACTTTCTATTTTCTTTTCTTTTTTTTTTTTTTTTTTGAGAGACGGAGTCTCGCTCTGTCACCCAGGCTTGAGTGCAGTGGGGTGATTTCAGCTTACTACAACCTCTGCCTCTCTGGTTCAAGAGATTCTTCTGCCTCAGCCTCCCGAGTAGCTGGGATTACAGGTGCCCACCACCACGCCCAGCTAATTTTTTTGTATTTTTAGTAGAGATGGGGTTTCACCATGTTGGCCAGGCTGGTCTGGAACTCCTGACCTCAGGTGATCCGCCTGCCTCAGCCTCCCAAAGTGCTGGGATTACATACATGAGCCACTGTGCCCAGCCTATTTTCTATTTTCATAAGTTCTGTTACATTTATTAGCTGAACTTTTACTATAAGGAAGAGATTTTCTTTCTTTCTCTATTTATTTGTATCAGAATGAACCCAGATTCTTTTTTTTTTTGAGATGGAGTCTCGCTCTGTCGCCCAGGCTGGAGTGCAGTGGCGTGATCCCAGAGATTCTTATTTTATTGAATGGATTATAATCTAGAACACTTACTGTTTTGAAACCACTTTTTTTTTCTTTTTTAGTTTAGTCCCACAGTTAAATTGATTCAATGTTTACAGCCAGTCTGTTTACCATAACGTTACTGTTCATTTCTTGGTTGGCTGATGTTTGTCATCTAGTATTTCTTTAACAAGACCCTATGGGATTTACATTCTTTAAATTCTTAGCCACCTTAAAATGGTCTTCTTTTTTTTCCTGTAACAGCTTTATTGAGTTATAATTCACATACCATGCAACTCATCCATTTAAAGTGTACAATTCAATGCTTTTTAGTATATCCACAGAGTTGTCCAACTATCAACACATTTTTAGGACTTTTTTTATCACTTCCAGAAAGAACCCGTTACCCACAAGCTGTCATTCCTCATTTACCCCAGCCTTCACCTCCGCACCCAAATCTAGATAACAATTAATGTACGGTAACAACTAATGTACTGTAGTTTTTGTTTCTACAGATTTGCCTATTCTGGACATTTCATGTAAATGGAATCATACAATACGTGGTCTTTTTGACTGACTTCTTTCACTTAGCACGTTTTCAAGTTTCACAAATGTGGTAGCGTGTATCAGTACTTCATTTATTTGTATGTTAAATAATATTCCATTATACAGATACACCACAGTTTATTTATCCAAAATGTGTATAAACATTTGTGTTATTTCTACCGTTTTGGCTGTGATAAATAAGGTGATATAAATATTTGTGTACAAGTTTTTGTGTGGACATACACTTTCGTTTGTCGTGGGTACATACCTTGAAGTGGAACTGCTGGGTCATATGGCAATTCTGTGATTAACATTTTGAGTATCAACCGAACTGTTTTCCAGAGTGGCTGCACCAGTTTACATTCTTACCAGCAATGCACAAGGTTCCAATCTCTCCCCATCCTTACCAACACTTATTATTATCTCTCTCTTTATTTTATATTATAGGTATTCTAGTGGATATAAAATGCCATTTCATTGTGGTTTTGATTTGCTTTTCGCTGGTGGCCACTGAAGTTAAGTATCTTTTTATTTTTCTATTGGCTATTTGTATATTTTCTATTTATGTATGTATGTATGTATGTATGTATGTATGTATGTATGTGTGTATGTATGTATGTATTTAGACCGAGTCTTGCTCTGTCACCTAGGCTGGAGTGTAGTGGCATGAACATGGCTCACTGCAGTCTCAATCTCCTGGGCTCAAGCAATCCTCCCACCTCAGACTCCCAAGTAGCTGGGGCCACAGGCAGGTGCCACCATGGTTAACCTTGTATATTTTCTTTGGAGAATGGTCTATTTCAATCTTTTGCCCATTTTTAAATTGGGTTATTCTTTCTTATGATTCTGTTGTAAGAGTTCTTTACATATTCTAGATACAATTCCTTTGTTAGATATATGATCTGCAAATATTTTCTCCAATTTGTGGGTTGTCTTTTTACCTTCTTGATCACGTCCTTTGAAGCACAAAAATATTTAATTTGGATGAAGCCAATTTACCTGTTTTTCCTTTTGTTTCTTGGGTTTTGGTGTCATATATAAACAATTATTGCCTAATCCAAGTTATGAAGACTTATGCCTATGTTTTCTTCTAGGAGTTTTATAGTTTTAGCTCTTAACATTTAATCTTTTAATGCATTTTGAATCAATTTTTTGTGTATGCTGTGAGGTAGGGGTCCAACTTCATTTTTAATATTTGGATATTCTAATTCTTCAGCAAAATTTGTTTAAAAAATTGTTCTGGCACACTTACCAAAAATCAGTTAACTGTAAACTTGAAGATTTGTTTCTGGACTTTCAATCCTATTACTTTAATCTAAATGTCTGTTCTTATGACAGTGCTAAAATGTTTTTCTTTTGCCTTTATGCTTTAGCAAATTTGTGCTGGGTTTAAAATGATTGGGTCACTGTTTCTCATCTTGAAGATATTTGGTATAGCCCCACTGTCTCTAGCACTGAACATAGAGAAGCAAGCCTGAGGCCCATCCTGTAATTTTTATGCACAGGATCAACTTGATATTTTGATTCAATGACCAAGAATTATTTCTTTATCCATAATGTTTACTGTTTTTTTTTTTTTTTTAAATTGGGTGATTGGGATGTGGATATCAGAACCTGGAACTGGGAATAGTTATATCCTTTGATAGTCCCTTTTGAGAACCATTTTTTTTTTTGTTTGTATGTTTGTTTTCTTTGTTTTGTTTTTGAGACAGGATCTCGCTCTGTTGCCCAGGCTGGAGTACAGTGACACAATCACAGCTCACTGCAGCCTTGAGCTTCTGGGCTCAGGTGATCCTTCTGTCTCAGCCTCCTGAGTAGCTGGGACTGCAGATATGCACCACCACACCTGGCTAATATTTTTTTAAATTTTATTTGTGTAGAGACAAGGTCTCACTATGTTGTCCAGGCTGCTCTCAAACTCCTGGCCTCAGGCGATCCTCCCATCTCAGCCTCCCAAAGTACTAGGATTACAGGCATGAGCCACCATGCCCGGCCATGTTTACTATTTCTCAGGAAATATTTTGGTGCTGATAGTTGCATGTCAGCTTTCCTGAGAGCCATGGTTTGCTGTTTCTATTACATAGATTTAAACGTTTTTATGGAAAATTTTCTTATAGTAAATCTTAAAATACATATTTTTGTTTTGTTATTTTAATCTTTTTCTTGGGGACAGCAATTATGACATGTTGGAACTTTTTTTTTACTTTATTCTCCCCATAGATAGATAGACAGATACAAGATACATTGATATAGATTATATAGGTACTGTCTATATGCATATATGAAATAGGTGTATAGGTGTTTGTGTGTTTGTTTGTTTTTTTGTTTGAGACAGGGTCTCACTCTGTCACCCAGGCTGAAGTGCAGTGGTGCAATCATAGCTCACTGCAGTCTCAACTTCCCCAGGCTTAGGTGATCCTCCCACCTCAGCTTCCTGAGTAGCTGGGACTACAGGCATGCACCACCATGCCTGGCTAATTTTTTTGTAGAGACAGGATCTTGCCATATTGCCCAGGCTGGTCTCGAAGTGATCCGCCCTCTTTGGCCTCCCAAAGTGCCAGGATTACAGGTGTGAGCCTATGTACCCAGCTATTTTGCTTACTGTTCTCAACTCTTTTTTTTTTTTTTTTTTTTTTTGAGATGGAGTCTCGCTCTGTCACCCAGGCCTGGAGTGCAGTGGCATGATCTCGGCTCACTGCAAGCTCCACCTCCCGGGTTCACGCCATTCTCCTGCCTCAGCCTCTCCGAGTAGCTGGACTACAGGCGCCCACCACCACGCCCAGCTAATTTTTTGTATTTTTAGTAGAGACGGGGTTTCACCGTGGTCTCGATCTCCTGACCTCGTGATCCGCCCGCCTCGGCCTCCCAAAGTGCTGGGATTACAAGCGTGAGCCACCGCGCCCGGCCTGTTCTCAACTCTTTTCTTCATAATAATTCCTGTGCTCTCAGCTATGCTAATTCTTCTTTGTCCTTCCTTTAACACAGCTTGTGTTTCTCAGTAGCTTTATCTTGCTCTTCTTCTTCCTGCTTGTTCACTTCTTTCTTCCAGCTAACATTTCATCTCGGTTGTCTTGCCATGCCTTCTCTGCATGCTGCTATTTCTGCTTGAGCTCTAGTTTCATAAATGCCTCATTAAGCTTTTCTTTACTGAATGAAAGCCTGGTGACACTGGTCCTCTTGCCAAAGACCCTATTTTCCTCCATGCATTTCTCATTTGCCATTTCCCTCTGTCCCTTCCCTCCTGTTTTCTTTTATAGCTTCTATCTTGGTCTCTTTTATATTATAGTTTGTCTTTGACTGAAATGAGCTTTTTTTTTTCTGAATACAATTTATGGAAGCATCCTCCAGTGGTGGGAGGGCCGGGGGCTGTGATTCAGTCCAGAAGTTATTGCCCCTGCTTAGGACTCTTGAGGTCCATGTGAGCAGACCCTGACTCTTCCGAGGCAGCAGGAGCCCTCGTGTTCCAGTCCCTGTGACTCACCCTGCCTCGGGGATGGATCTTCCTGTAATAAGGATGCACTTGTCACAGGGATGTTCATTTTTTAGTGTTCTTAAGCATACACAGAAAATGAGTCTAACAATATGACATCTGTGGCTATCTCTGCAGCATGTGTTATATGATGCTTTTATTCTTTTTGGTTGGTTTGTTGGAATTTTCTATATTTTCCTTTTTTTTCTTTTTTTCTTTTTTTTTGAGACAGGGTCTCACTCTGTGACCCAGGCTGGAGGGCAGTGGTGTGATCTCAGCTCACTACAACCTCCCCCTCCAGGGTTCAAGTGATTCTCCTGCCTCAGCCTCCCGAGTAGCTGCAACTACAGGTGCTCGCCACTATGCCTGGCTAATTTTTGTATTTTTAGTAGAGATGGGGTTTCACTATGATGGCCAGGCTGGTCTCTAACGCTTGGCCTCAAGTGATCTTCTGCCTTGGCCTCCCGAAGTGCTGGGATTACAGGCGTGAGCCACTGCCCCAAGCCTATATTTTCATTTTTAACAAAAATGTATATTCCTTCTATAATCATAAAATAAATACATTTTATTAAAAATGGAGGCTTGGTCGGTACAAAAATAGAAAGACCAAGAATTGTTATGTGAGAGCACGACAGGGGTGACTATAGGGAACAATAACTTAATTTTACTTTTTTTAGGGAACAGTAACTTAATTTTACTTTTTTTATTAATTTATTTTTATTTTATTAATTAATTAATTTATTCATTTGAACTTTTAGTTTTAAGTTCAGAGGTACAAGTGTAGGTTTGTTACATAGATAAACCTGTGTCATGGGGGTTTGTTATACAGATCATTTCATAACCCAGGTATTAAGCCTAGTACCCATTAGCTATTTCTCCTGATCCTCTTCCACCTCCCACCTTCCACCTTCTGAAAGGCCCCAGGATGTGTAGTTTCCCCCTATGTGTCCATGTGTTCTTACCATTTAGCTCCTACTTGTAAGTGAGAACATGCAGTATTTAGTTTTCCATTCCTGCATTAGTTCGCTAAGGGTAATAGCCTCCAGCTCCATCCGTGTCCCTACAAAGGGCATAAGGTTGTTCTTTTTTATGGCTGCATAGTATTCCATAGCATGTATGTGCCACATTGTTTTTATCCAGTCTATCATTAATGGACATTTATGTTGATTCCATGCCTTTGCTATTGTGAATAGTGCTGCAATGAACATATGCATGCATGTGCCTCTACAATAGAATGATTTATATTCCTCTGGGTATATACCCAGTAATGGGATTGTTGGGTCAAATTATATTTCTGTCTTTAGGTTTCTGAGGAATTGCCACATTGTCTTCCACAATGGCTGAACTAATTTATAGTCCCTTAATTTTACATTTTAAAATAAAGAGGATAGTTTGATTGTAACTCAAAGGATAAATGCTTGAGGGATGGATACCCCATTCTCCATGATGCACTTATTTCACATTGCATGCCTGTATCAAAACATCTCAAGTACTCCACACATATATACACCTACTATGTTCTCACAAAAATTAAAAATTAAAAATAACATGAACATAAATAAAGTTGATGATCCTCCCCTTCCCCTCAAAAAGTGGAAATTTGCACAGCTACGGTGGAATGAGGGACGGACTTGGGTGAGTGGGAAAGTCGGAGCTACAAGCCCATACCTCTGAAGCACTCACAGCCAATGATGAGAAAATCAGAGTCATAGAGCTCAGACCTGGTAATGCAAGATGAGCCACTGCAGTTAAAGAAATCAATAAATAAAGGGAAAAAAAAAGAAATCCCGACTTGATGCTGGACAAGGAAAATCTTATACATCCGGATTATTATCATAATATCGATAATTCCCATGTGAGAGGAAGCTGGAGCTCGGAGAGGTTTGGTTAATTTCCCCAAGACTCTCTCTCCATTGTAAAGATGCCAATTACATCCTGCTTTTCTAATTCCATATCCTCAGGCCTTTCTACTCCTTGTCTACTTATTAGCTCTCCAGCTGGGGTGACTCAGTATATGGTGATGCTATTAACCAAGAAAGGGAAGACCGAGGAGGGAGAGATAATGAGCTCTGTTTTGGACAGGATGAGTTACTGTGAATGTCACGCTTGCAGCTCTGCTGCTGGAATAACACGAAGGGAGAGGCATCATTTCATGTGAAAGCCCACTGTTTCTGTCACCTCGTTCCTGTCAGTCAAATGAGGAAAGAAAATCATGTTTCTAGAACCCTGCTGGTGGCTGTCTTTCTCCCAGGATGAAATCACCTAGTGAGGATGACACTGGCAATGAGGCTGTGACAGCACCTTCTCTGAGTCATCCATGAGCCAAATAGCATCAGGATCATTTCTTGGCATCCACCCTCCTCCCAGCTCTTGGACGGGGGAATTCCCCGCACCCTTGGGATGGAGGTGGAATGGGAGAGCAATGACAGCCTTATTGAATTATCCCCGAACCTTACAGATTCACCTTCCCTGTTGTGGCCCTAAACAACTAGCCTTATGGGAATTTTACCAGGGCTTAGTTTTTTCCTTAAGGTTGACAAACATAGCATCTGGAATAATTCTCTGTTTTTGCACACAGATCATTTTGCCAAGACTTATTATGAAGCTTCCAAAAACCACCACCACAACAAAAATATATCCAGCCAAACTAATGCAACCTGTGTGTGATACATTTTTTGCACAAGAGTCAGTTGTTGAACTTCAAGCTTATATTTTTAAGCATATCTATATGGAGAACAATAGTAGTGTACTATTTGTATTTCCAGTTGAGATCGTATTATATGCCTGTATCCTGTGTATTTTTATTTTTGTATCAGATGGGGATTCAAACTCACACTCTGCCACTTTTCGGTTCTGTTCCCCTGGGTAAGTAAGTTTCTAAACCTTAATTGCCTCATGTATAAAATCGTTATAACAATATCAATTTTACTCTTGTGAGGATCCTATTAAATGAGATAATGCATAGAAAACATTAGTACAAATCTCGGAGCATCACAAGTGCAAAATAAATAGCAGCTATTATCAATATTCTTCTGCAAAAGACAATATTGACACAATTTACCCCAATTGTGTATATAAGATGCTCTTTCTTTTCTTCTTTTTTCTTTTCCTTTTTTTTTTTCCGAGGCAGAGTCTCGCTCTGTCACCCAGGCTGGAGTGCAGTGGCACCATCTCCGCTCACTGCAAACTCCACATCCCGGGTTCACACCATTCTCTGCCTCAGCCTCCCAAGTAGCTGGGACTACAGGCGCCCACCAGCACGCTCGGCTAATTTTTTTTACTTTTTAGTAGAGATGGGGTTTCACCATGTTAGCCAGGATGGTCTTGATCTCCTGACCTCATGATCTGCCCGCCTCGGCCTCCCAAAGTGCTGGGATTACAGGCGTGAGCCACCACGCCCGGCTCATATGATGGTCTTTCATGAGGACATTGCCTTGTACACAATTCCCGTGTGGTTTTCGTGTTTAAGAATGAATGTGGCTGCCATGATGCATTTCAAGGCCTTCTTAGGTCTTCCTCTACAAGACTGCACAGAACTCCCTACTCTAGCATTTATGCAAGTAGAGTCTGTTATCAACATGCAACAATAGCAGTGTCTATCAAGTAGGAATCAACTCTAGATAGTAAAAAAAAAAAAGAAAAAAAAAGAGAGAGCAGAGATCACTTTTTGTTTTATGTCCCGATGTGTCCCAAGCATCTGGTACACAGTAGGATCCTAAAGATTGAATAAATAAATCACCTTCTATAAGCCAAACACCATGCAAGAGGCTTTGCCGCTCTGCTTCTGTAGAGGAGTCAGAGATCTCCTGCAACACACCTTTAGCTCTTAGCCTGTGGGCTCTATAATTGGATCTAGAAACCAAACTGACACCAGGCAGATTAGCAAGAGCAAACTATTTAAATTTTCTTAGTTTTATCTGTACATGGGGATCTTCACAGGAGAGTGAAGACCGAAGAAGTGGCGAAAGCAAGATGCTTTTGTACTATTTAGACAAAAAACGATACAATTGAGAAGAAATAGCAAGACAAAGAAAATCTGGCTGGGGGCAGTGCATTTTCTAGAGGAGTTACTAGGAGATGTATAGGGGAGTGAAAAAGAGGTTGAAGATAAGGGTTACATCTTTTTTTTTTTTTTTTTTTAAGACTGAATCTCGCTCTGTTGCCCAGCCTGGAGTGCAGTGGCGTGATCTCGGCTCACTGCAACCTCTGCCTCCCAGGTTCCAGCGATTCTCATGCCTCAGCCTCCAGAGTAACTGGGACCACAGGCACGTGCCACCACAACCGGCTAATTTTTGTGTGTGTTTTTAGTAGAGACGGGGGCAATATGGGTTACGTAATTAAGTATGTTTATTCAGGTCTTTTGCGGCTTTCCATCCCAAGTCTCTGGTGATAGAGCTATTTTCTCACCCTGGTATGAGAAATCTTTCATACTTGCTACGTGTAGGAAGAGACAGGCCAGCCAGTCCTTTCTGAAACTACAATTTCTCCAATGTTTTCAACTTGAAATAATCGAGATCCCAATATGGTATGTTTTGAGATGGCACTTCCTTCACCCCTTTATGTCCTTTAATTTTCCCCTGTCTCCTTGAAAACTAACTGATTCTTGTATCAGGACAGGCTAACTTGTGCTATGGTAACAAATAACCCTCCAATCTTAGCAACTTATAACAACAACAGACTCTTACACCACTTCTCTAATTGTTGATCAGCTGATAGCTTAGCTCCCAGGTTTTCTGACCCCAAGACCCAGGAAATGGAGCAGCCACTCTTGCTAGTCTCAGGGATGCAGACACAGAGAGAGAGCAGGTGAATCACAAGCTGTCTCTCAGCTCACAGCTAGAAGTGACACGTGTCTGTTGCACCTCCATTTCACTGGCCTAGCATGTCACCTGGCCATGCCTAACATCAAAGGGGATGGGATGAGGGGAGTGCCATTCTATTAAGCTCCTGGAAGAAGAAATAGAATTTCTGTGAAGAGTCCTTGTTTCCTCACAAGGGAAACTGAGGCCCTTGGTTAAGTCACTCAGCCAGTTGTTCAGGAATTGAATATTGATCTGACTCTAAGGCACTGGTGTACAATTTGTCTTTTTGGTCAGCTTGCTTCTAATGTCTTCATGGTGCCCGATAAGGCTGGTCTTTGTAGGAGATCTGCTTTTTCCTAGACCTGAATAGTCCAAGTAAACAAAACCAGGTTGCCATTTCCTATAAATATCAAATTCCAGGGAATTGTCTCCTAGGCAAGAGGGCTCTCTCCAGAACCACATGAATTGCTAGTTGGCAAGGCCCCAGGTAACACCAAGAAGTTGGCCTTTATCACTCAGATGTGGCCCAGATTTCCAAGCTGTTGAGATCCAGGTGCCAAATGGTATCAGGATTCTTTGTGGAGAAGCTGTCCTTGTAATCCCGGGAGATAATCTCTATTATGTAAGAGAGGAAGGGAGCTTGCCAGAGATAAAAATGCTCACACAAGGCCAAAATTCCCCCTGAAAGTAAGTTTAAAGGGACAGTGGTGGCAGAACAAAGTTTTCACATGACCACAAGGCCACTTAATCCAATCCCAAGCCTCCATTTCCAAAATGGCCGGCTGGCTCAGCTTTCTGCCCTACAAAACCAAAACCCAAATGTTGTTACTGGTGCTCCAATTTCAGTAAACTCTTAGAATATTTCTACTTATATAAATGTAATGGAGGAGGCAAAAGTGTATACCTTCTTTTTTTTCTAAAACAATCACTTAGTAACTCATTACTCATCAGCTGACATTTGGAAATAGCATAGTGGCCTGAAGTCAAATCTTTTCTCGTTTCTTCAATCATTCTCCTTCACTTACAGAGTGAGTCTCCGTTGTATTTTTTAAGCAGACTGTGGAAACTCACAATTCACAGGTCATGAATTGTTGGTTTCTGCATCCTCAGCTACTGAAACCTTATCCAAACCGCTTATAAGAATCTGAGTATCGGTTGTTTTTAGCCTCTTATGTTGCCCTGCCATCTCTTATGTATTAGAGTATCAGGCTGGGCACGGTGGCTCACGCCTGTAATCCCAACACTTTGGGAGGCCGAGGCAGGCAGATCACTTGAGGTCAGGAGTTCCGGACCAGCCTGACCAACATGGAGAAACCCCGTCTCTACTAAAAATACAAAATTAGCCAGGCTTGGTGGTGCACGCCTGTAATCCCAGCTACTCGGGAGGCTGAGGCAGGAGAATCGCTTGAATCCGGGAGGCAGAGGTTGCTGTGAGCCGAGATTGCGCCATTGCCCTCCAGCCTGGGCAACAAGAGTGAAACTCTGTTGCAAAAAAAAAAAAACAAAAAAACAACAACTGTAAGTTTAATAGGCGAGAGAAAGAGAACAAGCTCTCTCTCCTGCAGAGATGGAGGGGCTCCCAAATGGGTCTTCCAGTTCCCTGGTGAAATGCACGGGGTTTTATAGACTAGCCTGAGGAGGTGGTGTCTGATTTACATAGAGTCCAAAAGATTGGTTGGACAAGTTGTGCCATTTACATAGTAGGTGAAGAAGCTGGCCATCCCACCCTCATCCTGCATTATGAATATGGGGTCTCTACCTGGCCGGTGCCATATTGCCTGTTCCTTTACTGTACACATGGTTGACAAAGAAGAGGGAAGATGGAGCCGCCATGTTGAACATGCCTGGTACCCAGGTAGCTTTTTCTGATTGGCACAGCTGCCAGCATTTCACCCGTGCAAGCTTCCAGCTTGCTTATCTATGTCAGCAGCTTGATTTTACAGGCTGCTCTGTTAGAGAAGAAAAGATTTGGCTGGGTGTGGTGGCTGAGGCCTGTAATCCCAGCACTTTGAGAGGCTGAGGCCAGTGGATCATGAGGTCAGGAGATCCAGACCATTCTGGTCAACATGGTGAAACTCTGTCTCTACTAAAAATACAAAAACTAGCTGGGTGTGGTGGCACATGCCTGTAATCTCAGCTACGTGGGAGGCTAAGGCAGGAGAAGGGCTTGAACCCAGGAGGCGGAGGTTGCAGCGAGCCGAGATTGCGCCACTGCATTCCAGCCTGGCAACAGAGCAAGGCTCTCTTCAAAAAAAAAAAAAAAAGAAAGAAAGAAAGAAATGATTTGTGGTGAAACCCCATCTCTAATAAAAATACAAAAAAAAAATAGCTGGGCATGGTGGTGGGCACCTGTAATCCCAACTACTTGGGAGGCTGGGGCAGAAGAATTGCTTGAACTCCAGAGGCAGAGGTTGCAATGAGCTGAGATCACGCCACTGCAGTCCAGCCCGGGTGACAGAGTGAGACTCGTTTCAAAAAAAAAAAAAAAAAAAAAAGAAAACTAATTTGAGGTCTGCTTTTTATTAAAATGGAAACCTTACCAAGGACTTACCCTCACTAACTGCCTAATTTTTTTTTAGCTCCTGTATCTCCACTGACTGCTCACACTATGCTTACATGAGTCATCTACAAGAGGGCGCTAACCTGCCCTTAAACTGAATTTTCTGACATTGACGACATGCCTGTCCTCCCACATCCACCTGTCTCCAGGTCTCTGACATTTACCTTTCTCATTGGCATGCAGGAAAATGATCCCCCTTACTTATTATTTATGTTAGTGTCAGGGGTAAAATGAGGTGGTACTTGGCACCCATAGCTGAGTCACTTTGACCATCAGAGACACAGTTTTAATGAGACTGGCTGTGTAAGGCCACGATGGGAAAGGTGAATCTCTAAAGTTCTGGGATGATTCAAGAAGGTTGTCAATGCTCTTCCACCCCACCTTCATCCCCCAAAGTGCTTGGAATGCCCCCATCCAAGAGCCAGGAGCAGGGTGGACGTTAAAAAATAATCCTGATGCTATTTGGCTCATGGATGATTCAGAGCAGGTGCTGTCGGAGCCCTAATTTCCCTTGTTTTTGAACTATCATGTCATACTCCTTCATGCATAACATTTTATCTCTCAGGATCTTCCTTCTTTCCCCCACAAATGACTTTCTGTTGCTTTCCCACCTGTAATGTGGACTATTTAGAACCTCCCCTCCTCTTGCTCTTTCACCCAGGCTGAAGTGCAGTGGTGTGATCATAGCTCACTGTAGGCTCAAACTCCTGGGCTTGAGTAATCCTCTCACCATAGCCTCCCAAGTAGCTGGGACTACAGGTGTGTACTACCATACCCAGCTAATTTTTTCATTTTTATTTTTGCAGATATGGGGGTCTCACTATGTTGGCCAGGCTGGTCTCGAACTCCTGGCCCCAAGTGATCTTCCCACATTGGCCTCCTTAAATGCAGGGACTACAGGCATGAGCCACCATGCCTGGCCTTAAATCTGCATTTTGTATTTTCTTCCCATTATATGGTTTGCCTCTAATGGAGACAGGCAGGCAGCATCTCCTCCGTAGAAGAGGGACTTCCATAGAGTTAACTTCCAGATCCACAGGGCATAGATTTGCAGCTCAGATCAAAAAGCAGGCTGATGGGGAATGAGGAGTGAGGAAGGATTGAGATGGGAAGTGATATTAGAATCTTCCTTTTTGGCTCTTTCCAGTGTCTGGATAACTTCTTGTGCTAGCCAGGGTGACAGATTTCCCGAGAAAAGAAAGAACAGTGGAGCATGAAGGTAGACTAGTTGCTTCCTGCCTCAGTTTCCATTTTGTGCCAATGATAGTGTTACTTGTGGAGGGTGTCCAGGTTCTTGACCTCTTGAACAAAGAATTGGACAAAATGCACAAACAAAACAAGGAAAGAATGAAGCAATAAAAGCAGAGATTTATTAAAAATGAAAATATGCTCCACAGGGTGGGAACAGGCCCAAGCACAGGGGCTCAAGAGCCCCGTTATCCAGAATTTTCTGGGGTTTAAATACCCTCTGGAGGTTTCCATTGGTTACTTGGGGTACGCCCTATGTAAATGAAGAGGATGAAGTAAATTTACAAAGCCGGCCGAGTGTGAGCGTGGTGGCTCACGCCTGTAATCCTAGCACTTTGGGAGTCGGAGGCGGGCAGATCACCTGAGATCGAGAGTTCGAGACCAGCCTGACCAATATGGAGAAAACTTGTCTTTACTAAAAATACAAAATTAGCCAGGCGTGGTGGCACATGTCTGTGATCCCAGCTTCTCAGGAGGCTGAAGCAGGAGAATCGCTTGAACCTGGGAGACAGAGGTTGCGGTGAGCCAAGATCACGCCATTGCACTCCAGCCTGGGCAAGAAGAGTGAAAATCTGCCTCAAAAAAAAAAAAGTTACACAGTCATTTACTTAGTGTATGTCCTATGTAAATGGAGAGCATATTTCCTGTCATAGCTGAAGTGTTTCTATTTGATTTAGTTCTAGGAAGTCCCCCTGAGTCGGCCTATGTTCCCTGTCTCCAAACTCTATTCTCTTGCCTCAATAGTGTTTGGTTTCAAATTGAGAGTGAGGTAAACCTGCATATGCAGCTATTTTCAAGGAAATAAAGAGAATCTGTACAGTGGATTATCCAGGGTACTCACAGGGGCCAGAGCGAGGTGTGACGGGAAGGTGCTTCAACAATATTCTTACGAAGGGGATCTGTCGTGCTCAATTGCCCCCTCAAAGGAGGTAAAAGAAAGAGGGTTTCAAAGCACCATTCAGAGTTTTAAAAAGTGCTCCCCGCTTTTGGGAGACACTGGGGAACTGATACCTGAGAATGTTAAAGTGCATTGTGGATGGAGTCAGACTCGCAACCCAAGATACTGGAGGGAAGGGCTGACCACCTGCCCTGAGGGTAGAGCCTGAGGACGATGGTCTTGGGATTGGCCAGCAAAGGGTCTGCCAAGCACGGGGAAGATGAGTGTTTCCCGTGGCGCACACGTGGCCAGTACTGCAGAGAGAGCAACTGTGGGTCATCTTGGGTCCTTTTCAATAAGGCTGTCCCAAGGGGCAAAGAGATTCCAGCGAAAAGAGGCTGGAGAATAACAGTTGCGTGCACAGGGCTGAAGAAATACTTGTAAGTCATGACCTACTAGGTGCCTAGAACCCAGGTGGACTTTTCCTATTGGCACAGCTGCCAGCATTCAATTCACCCGTGCAAGCTTCCAGCTTGCTTTTCTACATCTGCAACTTGATTTTACAGGCTGCTCTTTGTTAGAAAAGAAATGATTTGAGGGCTGCTTTTTTTTTTTTGTTTTTAAAGGAAAACCTTACTGAGGGCTATCTTCCCCTCACTATCTGCCTAAATAATTTCTTTTTAGCTCCTGTATCAGAATCAAACCACCAACAATAGCCAACTTTCCCAGGAGACACTAGGAAGACACAGAAGTCAAACTGGGTGAAGATAATGTTCAGATGGAGTTTTACTTTGGGCAACTGAACCCAGAAAACTTTAACTGTGGCTACCTTTCATCACCGGAAGATTTATTACATTCTATAAATTTGCCTGGAAAAAGCAGGTTGAAAATACATGAACACCATTAAATTTAGTGGAGTGGAAAACTTCCCTGAAGAGGAGATTGGTGGCTGGGTGCGGTGGCTCACGCCTGTAATCCCAGCACTTTGGGAGGCCGAGGTGGTCGGATCACCTGAGGTCGGGAGTTCAAGACCAGCCTGACCAACATGGAGAAACCCCGTCTCTACTAAAAATACAAAATTAGCTGGACGTGGTGGCGCATGCCTGTAATCCCAGCTACTCAGGTTGCTGAGGCAGGAAAATCGCTTGAACCCAGGAGGCAGAGGTTGCGGTGAGCCGAGATCACGCCATTGCACTCCAGCCTGCGCAACAAGAGCGAAAATCTGTCTCAAAAACAAAAAAACAAAAAACAAACAAAAAGAACAAAACAAGAGTAGAGTGGCTTCAAGGGTCTCTGCTAAATAAAGGAGAATTTAAATGTGCTTATTTAGGGGGTTTGGTTTTCTTTAAAAGGGGACCTTGTCTACTCCTCCCTCATTGCTACACTACAAACTAGTGTCAACCTATGTAGTCTTGTTACCAGAAAGGAGTCCTGACCCAGACCCCAAGACGGGGGTTCTTGGATCTCAGGCAAGAAGGAATTTGAGGCGAGTCCATAAAGTGAAATCAAGTTTATTAAGAAAGTAAAGGAATAAAAAAATGCCTACTTCATTGGCAGAGCAGTGGCGTGGACTGCTTGACTAAGGACCCTTATAGTTATTTCTTGATTATATGCTAAACAAGGGGTGAATTACTTATGAAATTTCTGGGAATGGGGTGGGCAATTCCTGGAACTGAGGCTTCCTCCCCTTTTTAGACCATATAGGGTAACTCCCGGACATTGCCATTTGTAAACAACTGTCTCGGTGCTGGTGGGAGTGTCTTTTAGCATAGGAATGCACTGTAATTAATGTATAACGAGCAGTGAGGATGACCAGCAGTCACTTTGTCACCATCTTGGTTTTGGTGGGTCTTGGCCGGCTTCTTTATGGCAAACTGTTTTATCAGCAAGGTCTTTGTGACCTGTATCTTGTGCCAGTCTCCTATCTCTTCCTGTGACTAAGAATGCCCCTATTCAAGATGGAGTTGCTGTGGTTCAAATGCCTCTGACAGTGTCATTGAAGAAATGATTTGACTGAAGTTGAAAAGCAGGTACATGGTATTGATTGAAGATATAGGGACAATGCCTGGGTTTACCTGCCAGCACAGTGTAGTCAGCCTCACCATCTCATTCCCTGCCTTCCCCGTGGGCAAGTGAGTCCGGCAAGGCCAAATGCCCCCCACATTTGTGCATCTTCTTGGAAATTTCCACTTTATCATGGGAGGCATGTATTTCAAGTTGCACCAGCTGTGTTCTGGGCAACTCTTTGGATGCCTTCTTTTATAAAGTGGCATTGAGAAATTGAGAGGATGCTAAGATAGCAATCTGCAAACTTGGTTCAAATTTTGACTCTGTTGCTAGCTCTGTGAGCTGAGTATATGACCTAACGGTGCTAGGTCTCTGCATGATCAAACTCTAAAACCATGAAGCGTTGTTCTTAGGATTCAGTAAAACCATGTCCGGTCTTCCCTTGATATACATGGGGGATTGGTTTCAGGACCCCTGTCTTCCACCTTCTAGTCCCCACCCACTTCGGATACCAAAATCCAAGATGCTCAAGTCCCTTATGCTACAGAATGGTGTAGTAGTTGTGTATAACCTATGTACAACCTCTTGTACACTTTCGATTTTATCTTTAGATTGCTTCTAATACCTTATACAATGTAAATACTATGTAAATGGTTGTTACACTGTATAGGTTTTTTAATGTGTATTTTTTATTGACTTTTGCTCAATTTGTTTCTTTTTTTTTTTTGATAGATACTGAGTCACTCTCTGTGTCCCGCTGGAGTGAAGTGGTGCCATCATAGCTCACTGCAGCCTCAAACTCCTGGGGTCAAGTGATCCTTCCCACTTCAGCCTCCTGAGTTGCTGAGATCACAAGCACAAGCCTCCCACATATTTTTAATCCTTGGTTGGTTGAATCCATGGATGTGGAACCCACAAATACAAAGAGCAATTGTATGTAAAAATCTTTTGCACAATGCTTGACACGTAGCCAGTCCTTGATAAATGATAGTTGAGCATTATGAGTCTATTTTGACAATAAAACAATAACCCTGGGAGCTCACTACTAAGATATTATAGCTCACAAAGTCAATAAATAATAATAACAATAATTATCATTTTGAGACAGAGTCTTGGTCTGTTGCCCAGGCTGGAGTGCAGTGGCGCAATCTTGGCTCACTGCAACCTTTGCATCCCAGGTTCAAGTGATTCTTGTGCCTCAGTCTCCCACTCAATAAAAAATTCTTGAATAGGACTCAATCAATGGCTGCGAGTTAATGGACAATCAATGCTCGGCTTACTTGAAGTCCAGGTAGCACTGAGTGCGGTTGCAAAGGGAAAACTTAATATTCAGCCTATTCCAGAATGCTTACATGATCATGTGTTTCTAAACACTAAAGCTAAAACTTTTGGACATTTCGTCTCTGCCTTTCCACTCCCTTTTACCTGGCTGCCAGCCTACTTAAACATTCTTCTACTTCTCATTGGTTTGTTCCAGTGAAAAGGTTTGTTGAGTAAGCCACTGAAAATTTCAAAGCCATGTTGGAAATACCTAAGTAAGCAAAGCACAGCTTTACAAACAGAGGATATTAAGATATAAATTGTGGATTGAAAGAGATAAAAATGTGGTACATGGCTGTGCGTGGTGGCTCACGCCTGTAATCTCAGCACTTCGGGAGGCCGAGGCAGGGGGATCATGAGGTCAGGAGTTCGAGACCAGCCTGGCCAACATAATGAAACCCCGTCTTTACTAAAAATATAAAAAATTAGCCAGGTGTGGTGGTGGGCACCTGTAATCTCAGCTACTTGGGAGGCTGAGGCAGGAGAATTGCTTGAACCCGGGCGGCAGAGGTTGCAGTGAGCTGAGATCACGCCATTGCACTCCAGCCTGGGTGACAGGGTGAGACTCCATCTCAAAAAAAAAAAAAATGTGTACATATACACCACGGAATACTATGCAGCCATAAGGAACAAGATTATGTCCTTTGCAGGGACATGGATAGAGTTGGAAGCCGTTATCCTCAGGAAACTAACACAGGAACAGAAAACCAAACACCACATGTTTTCACTCATAAGTGGGAGCTGAACAATGAGAACACATGGACTCAGGAGGGGAACATCACACACTGGGGCCTGTCAGGGAGGGGGAGTGGTGGGGGGAGGGACAGCATCAGGACAAAGACAAATAGCTAATGCATGCAGGGATTAATACCTAGGCGATTGGTTGACAGGTGCAGCAAACCACCATGGCATACATTACCTGTGTAACAAACCTGCACGTCCTACACATGTACCCTGGAACTTAAAAAAAAAAAGAGAGAGAGAGAGAGAGAGTGGCCAATTAAAAGTATGTGAAGCATTGCATGGAGCCAGTGGCTCTTTAAGGGATCTCGAGTTCTTCACATGCCACACAAGCCTTCCAGCAGGTACAGCGTGTTGTCCCTGGAAGCTCCCAAAATGCTCTTCGTGGAGTGGGTTAACCCCTTCTCTACCAAGAATTCTCACTCAGGAGGAGCAGATGTTCACCGAACTGCCTGCCAAATACCCATCTCCAGACTCAGCGTCATGATTTCGAGTCCTTCCCACCCTGGTCCCTCTCTCCTGTAGCCTCCTGAGCTTTTCCGTGTTCCTCTTTCTCTTCCTTTGATGGGAGCACCAGGCTGTGTTAATGGGGCTGGGGTTCCCATAGGCTCCAATGGCACCCGGGTGAGTCTTGTTAAGCCTGTGGCCCATGTTCCCATCCCAACTTATTTATGTGAACAACCCTTCTCCTGAAACACTTAAAAGCAGATATTTATTTTTATCGCCATTACAACAATAACATTTTATGACTGCCCACCAAATTCCAGATTCTGTATTAAAGGTTTCACATGTATTACCTTGTTGAATCCTCAAACCAGGAATTAGCAAACGCTTTCCATAAAGGGCCTGATAGTAACTCTTCGAGGCTTTGCAGGCCATCTGGCCCCTGTCGTAGCTACTCAACTCTGCCACTGAAGCATAAAAATCGTCATAGACAACATGTAGATAAAAGAGGTTGGCTGTGTTCTCGTATAACTTTATGTAGAAAAACAGGCGGCAGGGGTGAGCTTGCACGCAGGTGGCAGTTGGCTGACCCCTGCTCTAAACACCCATGGAAGTAAGCAGGTTGTTAATACCCATTTCACAGATGAGTAAATGAAGCATACAGAAGAGATCAAGCAACTTTGCAAAGATTGGACAGGTTGTAAATGGCAACCCAGGGTCTGTATGATACCAGGTCCTGTGTAAACACTGTGTCCTAGCGGCTGCAAATGAAAAAGACACAAGCCTTAGAAAACAGAGAGATGGAGGACAGGCACTTTCTCCAGCAGCCTGCCCCTTCCTCATGACCACAAGCTTCCCCCTGAGTTCTGCACCAGCAACTCACCTTTCCTTGTGGGCTGGGATCCTGCTCATGGCAGCAGTTGCTTGTAGAGCTCTGATGTGATTGTGAGGTAGGCAGGTTGACTATTGTTCTCTATTCTGTACTAGAATGCAACTTCCAGGAGCTCTCTAGATAAAGACAACAGCTATTTCTTACTTTTCCAGGAATGTAAATAATATTTATTGCTACATGTGTTAATGGCATTTATTGATTGAGTAATGAAATTATTCAGCGTGCGTGTCTCTAGCATGTGTGTATATGCCAGACTAATATATAATATTATATATTATATAATTATTATTATAAGATATAAGTATTACATATTATATTACATAAAATAATATAATTATTATATAGTATATAAAATGATACAACTATTATGTATCATATAAAATGATATAATTATATATCATATAAAATAATATAATCATTATATAGTATGTGAAATTATTATATAGTATATAAATACTGTAATTATTATATAGTATATAAATACTGTAATTATTATATAGTATATAATAATGTAATTATTATTGTATATTATATATTATATAAAATAATATTATTGTATATTATATATTATATACAATAATATTATTATTGTATATTATATCATATATTATATAAGGTACTATAATTATTATTATATATTATGTACATAATATAATTATAGATTATTATCTATTATATAATATACTATTATAGATTATTATAATATATTATGTACACTACATAATTATTATATATTACTATAAAATATGTATTATATGGGCTTATCTATTACCAAAATATTATATTTTATCTATTTTATAATATATCATAAAGTCAATAAATAATTCTTTTTTCAGACAGAGTCTTGCTGTACATACAAGACTGTATATACAGTTGTATATGCTGTATATACGAGACAGTCTTGTATGTATAATACATACTATATTATATATTATATTGTGCACTAAGTACTGGAAATATACCATGAAACAGTAAAAATGACAGGTCCTGGTATTAGCCTTGTTGAAATGATCATCTTCACCTGTGTGTGACTGATGACATTTTCACTTAGGTCTATACAGTTTATCTGGTTCCTGTTTGAATTATTCTGATGGGCTCTTGCAACCTGAGATCAATATTATTAACTCCACGTTAAGGGTGGAAAAGCTCAGGCTGAGAGTTGCACAGAGTTGCAGAGGGTCACACAGTGACAACGTTGGTGCTTAAGCTGAGTCGCTGGCTGGGGACCTCTGTCTCCTGACCCCCACATCCTTTCCTACCACACCTTGCTGCTCCGCTATTACAGGGCAATGCCCTGGGCCATTCTCTCTCACCACCTCCAGCTGGCAGCATCTTTGTCTCTTTGTCTGAACTTTATTTAACCTGGCTCCCTTCCAGGCCCTCTGGTAGCTGTCCCAGTTCTCCTTTGCTATCTGCCCAGCATCTCCCAGGTTCATTTCTTAAGCTCTTATCCTTCTTTGACAGCCAAATGCCCTCTATTTTATTTTCTCCCTTGGGCACCCTCACAGGATGGAGAAAAGCTGAGAGATTGTTCAGTTTCTTAACAGGAGCTGCTTTCAATTCAGCTACAGCTGCTATACCTTTCAGAAGTGAGATGGATCCCAAGACAGATGGCTCAGCAGTGACTATTTTAAGCCCCAGAGTCACAAGAACAGATCCAAAATAACTCAGTCCAGCAGGGGTCAAATGCAGAGCAGAGCTTGCTGGCTTTAAAGAAAGCATGACCCTAGATCTTTGAAGTCACTGAGTTAAGTCAGCACTGGTGTTTTCCAGTTAATAAGACTCTTTCAGCACAGTGTTCTGTACTGATGTTTCAGGACAGACTTGCCACTATGTTCTGAAAAAATCTTTCTCTGATACTTAAAAGCTCTTATTTGAATATTTATTGCTGCTATCAAGATTTGTACCAGGGGATCTTCTGTTTACCCTTATGCATCAATCAGAAAATTGCAACAATAACACCGTGTAAGAAAATATCTCATAATTCAGTGACTTTCAGCAACACATTCTTTTTCACATGCCTAGACTTGGCTTGGGGTCAGCTGATCTGGACTCAGCCTGGCTGACCTTGGCTTCAAGTTGTGGATTTGCTTCTGTTGCCTTACTTAGCTGTCATCCTCCTTGGATCAGCTGCGGGCTATTCCGAACATGTTCCTGTGGTCGTGGTGGAAATGCAAGAGGGAAAGTTCAGCTACACATGCATGTTTCCAGCTCTTGTTTCTATGTGTCTGCTAATAGCACATTGGTCAAAGCAATTTACATGGCCACGCCCTCTATCAATGGGGCAGGAAAGATACTCTACCGGAAGTGGAGGTGGGGAGGAACTGCAAAATCACATGCCGAAGGTTGAGGCTAGGAGAGGAGTGAATCATGAGAGCAGCAATGCTATTCATCACGCCTGGGTGGCAGAGCACCTGGAGAAGAAGGCGATCTAGAGGGCAACAGAGAAATCAGGTGATTCTGTTCCCTTCTAGCAGCTGTGGCTACTCGTTGCCTTTTCCTCTCCAGGGAGGAGACAAGGCCACAGAAGATGGTTTGACATCTCCCTTTGGAATGACCTTAAGCTATCTCGACACTCTTTTGTAAAGACCGCTTTCTTGTCTTCTGTCTACTGAGTGAGCTGCCCATGGCTGTTGAATTCTTCAAACTGGCTCCTCGGAGGTATTTAAGAGATTTCAGGAGTTCAGAGACGCACAACGGATGGATAAGTATAGGGTTGTTTAAAGGAACCCTTTTCTTATCATATCTCCATCCCTGCATATAAGAGCACCTTCGGTTTCAACAAGAAGACTATTATAGAACCATACTGGGATCTGTTTACCTGGCACAGTAAGACCACGTATCCACACTGAGGCTTTGCAGCCATAGAAAGAAATGTGGATATTGGCAGAGTGCCCAGCAAGGAGGACCAGGCGGATAATGCTTAAATCCTGACTTCCCCACTGATAGCTTGCAGATAAGGGATTTTAAAGGCAGAGGTAAATTTCAGGAAAACAGAAGTTACAGGCAAAATCATAACTCAATACATGGAGTTTACACATCAGTTTTGGCTTAAAGGGGCAGGATGTCTTGAAGCAGAGGCCCACAGATCACAGAGGGAGTCAAAGATTTTCTGATCTGCAATTGGTTCTGGAGGCAAAGCTTTGTCTACAGATTTGGGATGGGCAGAGAAGAATGTTGGCTGTGCCTCACGGGTGTGACTTCTTCCAGATCTCACAGGAAGAAATTTAGAACCAAGAGCAGGGGCCTGATTTCAGTCCTCAGTTCCCCGTTATCTGAGGTCTATAAGCCAGTGGACTGATCTGATGCGGGGCTGGATTTCTGAAAAACAATTCAGGGATATGTGTTATGTGTTAAGATGTTATATTTAGTTTCTATAGGGAACATCTCATGATTCTAAAAGCTTGAAACTTCCCTGGCTATTGTTTTAAGCTACTATTACCCTCTTGCTTATCAAGTTGCTTATTTGTTTCTCAGGGCTGGCTAAGTGCCTGGAACCTTCCTTGAAGGAACTTAGGATTTTCTTTTATGTTCATGCCTGGAGGGGGACCGCAAGCCGCAGTAACAAGGCCCCTGCTCCCTCTCAAGACCAGAGGGGTGGGCTTCCCATCAGGTTGCTAGAGATAAAGCATATGGGATAAACACTGCCCTGTTTTGGAGGCCATTGTAATGTGTCTGAGGGCTGTCACTGGGGATAGGAGAAGCCCTGCCTACCTGTAGGGATTTTGACATAGAAAGACCGTGTAACACTAGACTGCGTAATTGATAGAATCCCACAGAGCTCTCCATCACACATGCCTCCATGTAGTGTACTGAGCTTTGGTGATAGTGAGAGACAGGACTAGCTGGATTTCCTAGGCGGACTAAGAATCCCTAAGTCTAGCTGGGAAGGCGACCACTTCCACATTTGAACACGGGGCTTGCAACTTAGCTCACACATGACCAGATTGTAAGGAGAGCTCACTAAAATGCTAATTAGGCAACAACAGGAGGTAAAGAAATAGCCAATCATCTGTTGCCTGAGAGCGCAGTGGGAGGGACAGTGATCGGGATATAAACCCAGGCATTTGAGCCAGCAACGGAAACCCCCTTTGGGTCCCCTCCCTTTGTATGGGAGCTCTGTTTTCACTCTATTTCACTCTATTAAATCTTGCAACTGCAATCTTCTGGTCCATGTTTGTTACGGCTTGAGCTGCGCTTTCACTCGCCGTCCACCACTGCTGTTTGCCGCTGTTGCAGACCTGCTGCTGACTTCCATCCCTCTGGATCCGGCAGGGTGTCTGCTGTGCTCCTGATCCAGCGAGGCGCCCATTGGCACTCCTGATCGGGCTAAAGGCTTGCCATTGTTCCCACAAGACTAAGTGCCCAGCTTCGTCCTAATCGAGCTGAACACCAATCACTGGGTTCCGCGGTTCTCTTCCGTGACCCATGGCTTCTAATAGAGCTATAACACTCACGGCATGGCTCAAGATTCCATTCCTTGGAATCCGTGAGGCCAAGAACCCCAGATCAGAGAACATGAGGCTTGCCACCATCTTGGAAGCAGCCAGCCACCATCTTGGAAGCGGCTCACCACCATCTTGGGAGCTCTGTGAGCAAGGACTCCCAGTAACAATAGGAGCACCTTCCCCCAGGATCATGGGAGAACATTCAGGACCTTCTGTCTCTGAACACTCTACCCCTTTTGGCCTCCTTAAAGTGTTTATAAAATTTATCACCATATGACATTATTTATGTTACCTATATATTTATTTATTTATTGCCTGACTCTTCCACTACTTCTTGTGGGCAAGATCGCTATCTTATTTAAGGCTATATGCCCAGAACCTAGACGCTACACATGTTACTTATCAAAAAAGGGATGTAATAGGTATTTGTTAAATGAATACGTGAATAAATATGCAGACTTGTTACACAGTGTAGTATTGGATAGGTGTTCAATATATATTCATTTCCTCCCTCCCTCCCTCCACATACAGATTAATATCCCTGCCTAAAACCCTACTTCATTTTGCATGATTCTGTAACATGTTCTCCAATGTGCAATGCCAACTTCCCTTTAGCTATATTAACGTTTGGAACCAATGGTGATTTCAGAGGGGAAAAGTAGTGAGTCTTGGCTCAGGTAGGCCCATGAATTTTGAAATTCAGATGTGAGAGGGCACTTTACAAGCATTGGTATAACAGGACACCCTTAGTTTCAAAGAATGGCCTCTGCAGTTTGTCCTAGAAGAAAGGAATGCAGGCCGGGTGCGGTGGCTCATGCCTATAATCCCAGCACTTTGGGAGGCCGAGGCAGGTGGGTCACTTGAGGTCAGGAGTTCGAGACCATCCTAGCCAACATGGTGAAACCCTGTCTGTACTAAAATACAAAAGGAAAAAAAAAAGAATTAACCAGGCGTGGTGGTGTGGTGCACGCCTGTAGTCCTAGCTACTCGGGAGGCTGAGGCAGGAGAATCACTTGAACCTGGAAGGTGGAGATTGCAGTGAGCCACGATTGTGCCATTGCTCTCCAGCCTGGTGACAGACTGAGAAGCTGTCTCAAAAAAAAAAAAAAAAAAGAAAAGAAATGCAATGGCTGTCTGTTGCATAAGCTGGTGCCTGGTTGCTGTGATAGGAAAGATACCCTTCCTTTTTTTTTTTTTTTTTTTTCGAGACAAGGTCTCACTATGTTTCCCAGGCCCAGAGAGCAGTGGAATGATCATAGTTCACTGCAGCCTCCACCTTCTGAACTCAAGTGATCCTCCTGCCTCAGCTTCCCAAATACCTGGGACCACAGGTACGCAACACCATGCCCAGCAAATTTAAAAAATTTTTTGTATAGATGAGGTCTCATCATATTGCCCAGGCTGGTATACCCTTCTTTTTTTAGCCAAAAGAATAAGGATTTGTAGAGAAGTTTTAGGATTTGTTTGTTTTTCCCATTTGTGATAACCTTAAGTTCATAGATTCCACTGGGAGAAGGGATAGTCATTAGATATTCACAAATTATCTTACTCTCCATTCACAAGAAAATATTGGAAATGGGTGAAAGAGGACATCATCTGGGAATTAGACATCTTACATTCTGATATAAACTTAAACTGACCAGCTGTGGTCAACAGAATAATGGTTCCCCAATGATGTCCACATCCTAGGCCTCAGAACCTGTGAATATGTTGGATTGGATGGCAAAAAGGGAATTAGGGTTACAAATGGAATTAAACCTTCTAATCGATTGACCTTGTGATAAGGGGGTCCTACTGGATTATCTGGATGGACTCAACTGTTAAAAAGATAAGGGTATTTTTTTTCCATGGAGCAGAGGGAGGCAGAAGAATCAGTGACAACATGATGTTATGTGAGAAAGATTGAGCAAGCCATTGCTGGCTTTGAAGATGGGAGTGAAGAAAGTCAAAATATTTTATACTAAAATATATTCCTTTGACATATTTTGAAATGGCTGCTTCAGGGCTAGCAGACTGCGATGGAGAAAATTTGCATCTGTAGAAAATCTCTGTAAATTTAGCCATGCCTCCCCTTTCTATGCCTCTCCTGGATCTGGGAGAGATTGAGAATATGACACCTTTAAAAGTCTAAAAAGACACATGCACCTGTATGTTAATTGTGGCATTATTCACAATAACAAAGACAGGGAATAAACCTAGATATCCATCAGTGGTGGATTAGATTAAAAAAAAAATGTGGTACATATACACCTGGAATACTATGCAGGCATAAAAAGAAGGAAATGATGTCCTTTGCAGCAATGCAGATGCAGCTGGAGGCCATTATCTTACGCAAATTAACTCAGAAACAGAAAACCAAATACTGCAGGTTCTCACTTATAAATGGAAGGTAAGCATTGGATGCACACAGACATAAAGATGGGAATGATAGACACTGGCGACTACAAGAAGGGAGAAGAAGGGAGGGGTGCAAAGGTTGAAAAAGTACTTACTGGGGCCAGGCACAGTGGCTCATGCCTGTAATCCCAGCACTTTGGAAGGCCAAGGTGGGTGGATCACTTGAGGTCAGGAGTTGGAGACCAGCCTGGCCAACATGGCAAAACCCCATCTCTACTAGTAATACAAAAATCAGCCAGGTATATTGGTGCACACCTGTAATCCCACGTACTCAAGAGGCTCAGGCACGAGAATCGCTTGAACCCAGGAGGCAGAGGTTACAGTGAGCTGAGATGGTGCCACTACACTCCAGCCTGGACAACAGAGTGAAACTGTGTCTCAAAAATAAAATAAAATAAAAAGTACCTATTGGGTGCTATGCTCACCACCTGGGTGATGGGTTTAATTGTACCCCAAACCTCAGCATCATGCAATATACCCTTGTAATAAACCTGCACATGTACCCCTGAATCTAAAATAAAAGTGGAAAAAAATATCTGGAAAGAAACCTTAACCACCTTTTCTCTCTGAGGGAGACTTCATCTACGTAACAAGACCACTTTTGCTAGCCAGTCCTCTTCCTTTCTCTCTTTCTCATAACCTGTCTTGCCACTAAACCTGATTTATCAACATAACCTGCTTCTGGCTTCACTGGGTCTGCATTCTTGCAAATATAAGCTTCTCTTTCTTACTGTTGGGTTGGGCGTTCATTCTGAAGGCTCCATGTACACACATTGAATAAACTTGTATGTCTTTCTCCTATTAACCAATCTGTTTCATGCCAGTGAAATTTCAGCAAACATTTAGGGGGACAAGAGCCTGTGGCCCCCATGGGGACCATCAGCCAAGGAATATGGAGACCTCCAGAAATTGCAAAAGGCAAGCAAATGTACTTTTCCTGAGAACCCTCAGAGATGAACAACCCCTGCTGACACCTCAGTTTCAGTCTATTTTGGACTTTTGACCTCCAGAACTGTAAGATAATTCTGCATTACTTTAAGCCGTTAAGATTTTCTTATGGCTTTAATTTGTTACAGCAGCAATGGAAAACGAATACACTGATGTACCAGTCAGGGTTATTTTTTTAAAAATATCTTTAAAACCAAGAGAGTTGAGCTGGATAGCTCCAACGATTGTTTCAGTTCTAATCTCCTGTCTTTAGAAAAATCTTCAGTTTTCTAAACTCTCAAGGAAGCAAATGGGGTAATGACGGGACGGTGGAGTCGAGCTGACCTTGGATGACCTGGGGACCTTCAGCTCCATCTGAGCCTGCTTGCTCTCTGGCGGATCATCCATCCTCTTCCCACAAGGCTGCAGTGAGCAATGATGAATCCATCGTAGTTCAATATGCTCTGTGTCTCTTCCACCTTTCTTTCTGTCTTCCTTTCTTTAATGAATATAGGGGAAGGTTGGCAGCAGGGAAAGTATGGAATACAGTAAACAGTGAAGAGACCAGCCTAACATTAACTAATGCAACAATGCTGGGTGTGTTGGTCTGTTTTGTTTGTTAACTGCTGTATCTTAGTCAAGTAAAGGGAAATAAAAATCTCAGGGTCCTGCAAACTACTTATGCAAAAGGGAAGGTCATTGCAACACTCTCTTCCAAATAAATACCTGTCACTAATATTATGCGTCAGCCAGGTTGCCCATGGAGAGGTAAAAGACCTAAGGCATCTGGGAAGGACAGCCTCCATATCATTCATAAGCAAACTCTTTTTTTCTTTCTTTCTTTCTTTTTTTTTTCTGAGACGGAGTCTCACTCTGTCACCCAGGCTGGAGTGCAGTGGTGCCATCTCGGCTCACTGCAACCTGTGCCTCCCAGGTTCAAGTGATTCTCCTGCCTCAGCCTCCTGAGTAGCTGGGATTACGGGCGTGTGCCACCACACCTGGCTAATTTTTGTATTTTTAGTAGAGATGGAGTTTACCATGTTAGCCATGATGGTCTCTATCTCCTGACCTCATGATCCACACTCCTAGGCCTCCCAAAGTGCTGGGATTATAGGCGTGAGCCACCGCATCCAGCCCATAAGCAAATTCTTTGCTGGCCTCCCATAAACAAGGACAAACCAACTGTAACTTTAAATCTGCAATCTAATTCTAGCTCCTAAAACTCCACACTGATAATGTTGATTACAAGCTCATCTTCCCAGGTGCAGAACAAAGTCAAGGTTCCTTCTTCCATCTACCCAGAGAGGTCTGCATAACTGACTCTTCCTTTATTCCCCTTTTTTCTCTCTGGACATTCACATTATCTTTTGTAAAATGTAGATTTACTAGACAGTAACTAAATTCTCTCAGGAATGTAGCTATCCACTGCCTGCCTGCCTCTCTTCCATCCCCTGCTCTTTAAGGAAATTTATAAATACTAACCTCCTGTCCGGGCGCACTGGTTCACATCCATAATCCCAGCACTTTGGGATGCTGAGGTGGGTGGATCACTTGAAGTCAGGAGTTCGAGACCAGCCTGGCCAACATGGTGAAACCACATCTCTACTAAAAATAAAAAAATTAGCTGGGCATGGTGGCAGGTGCCTGTAATCCCAGCTACTCAGGAGGCAGAAGCACAAGAATTGCTTGAACCTGGGAGAAGGTGGTTGCAGTGAGCTGAGATCATGCTACTGCACTCCAGCTTGGGCAATAGAGTGAGACTCAGCCTCGAGAAAAAAAAAAAAAGTACTAACTTCCCTACCGAAAACCTTTTCTGAAGAAGAGCCACAGATGTTCACGTGCCCTGAAGTGGCTTGATAAACCTTGATGATCGAGGCAGGGTGCAGTGGCTCACGCCTGTAATCCCAGCACTTTGGGAAGCCTAGGCAGATGGACCACTGGAGGTCAGGAGCTTGAGACCAGCCTGGGCAACATGGTGAAATCCCTTCTCTACTAAAAATACAAAAATTAGTCAGGTATAGTGGCGTGTGCCTGTAATCCCGGTCACTCAGGAGGCTAAGGCATGAGCATCACTTGAACCTGGGAGGAGGAGGTTGCAGTGAGCGAAGATCGCACCACTGCACTCCAGCCTGGGTGACAGAACAAGACTCTGTCTCAAAAAAAATAAATAAATAAAACCAAAAAAAAAAAAAAAACCAACAAAAAAAGAAAACCACCCCCCAAAAAAACCTTGATAATGGAGACTTATGCCTCACTCATTTTGGTTGTCAGCCATATTCAGGTTCTGTTTCCCTCTCTGTGCTCCTCAGCAGTGATGTCTCAGGGACATTTTTCAAGAACAAAGATGATCGTGTCATGCTGCCATGGGCCAGGCTGTCAAGGCTCTCTCCTCCTCCACCTTGACCAGCAGTTTCTTCTTCAGAAAATGCTCCAACTACAGCCAGAAGAACAATGAGAATCCTTGAGGATGCACTGGTTCAGAAAAGAGTCTGAGGTTCTCCTCTTGGACTAAAATTTTATAAATTTGATTAAGGGGAGAAAAATAAAATTCAATTAGGCAAGCAGTACAATCAGTAGTCCTTGTTAAGACAGCTTGCCCTTTGTTACACTTCCTTTAGCTGGATGCTATTTATCCCAAGACTCTTTATTTGTTCTGTAAATAAAATCAAAGACATTATGAGATGATAAACTCTCTGTTTGAGTTTCTCCTTTAGGTTCTGCATACCAACAAAGCTACCTTACACTACTGACACCAGCTGGTCGGCAGGCCCCACAAGAAACTGACTCATGGAAGAATGCATTTTCCACATCCTGATAATTTCATCCCCCTTACCTCAACCAATCAACAATCCCCATTTTCCAGCTCCTCACCCTCCATGATTTCCTTAAACATTGAAGCCCAAAACCCCTCAATGAAATGGATTTGAGGCTCAAGAATTCCTCCCGTTTCCTTGTTTGGCAGGCTTGTAATTATTAAACTCTTTCTCTGATGCAAACCCTGCTGTCTCAGTGTGTTGGCGTGTTGCTGTGCAGTGGTCATACCCATCTGGCAGTCCTGTAACAACCTCAGAACCACTGACAAAAACACAATGGAGTCGTACTGTAGGACATCTGCACAGGTTCTGGACAGAAGAATCTAAGGAAGGGAGGCAATTAGGGTTGAAGAGAAGGCAGCTTGGAAGGTTATGAGACTTTGGTGTGACCTCATTCAGAGGCAAATAAACAAATTATCAGAAGTTTCAATTTGATGAATTATTGAGAAAGGCCCCCATTCCAGGTGGCCCCTTTAGTGTCTGCAGTTACACATTTTTCTTCTTAAGTGCAATTCATTTTCAATCCAAAACTAATTTATATCTTTCATAGGTACTTTACAATATTTAAAGTGATTCTGTATTTTTGTTTCACAGATAATAAAACCTTATATATTGGTCTAGCACAGTGGCTCATGCCTGTAATGCCAGCACTTTGGGAGGCTGAGGTGGGAGGATCGCTTGAGCTGAGGAGCTGGAGACCAACCTGGACAACATAACAAGATCCCATTTCTACAAAAAAGAAATAATAATAATAAAAAAAATTAGCCTGGTGTGGTGGGATGCACCTGTAGTCCAAGCTACTCAGGAGGCTGAGGTGGGAGGATTGCTTCAGCTCAAGGGGAAAAAGCTGTGGTGAGCTATGGTCACACCACTGCACTCCAGCCTGGGTGACAGAGCAACACTGTCTCAAAACAGTAAGAAAAAAACAAACACACAAAAAAAATGCTTAAATTTTATATTAGAGATCAGGTTTAACATACAAATACTGCAAATACCTCTGAAAAGGTAGAACAGTTAGGTAAGCCCATGAGGGCATAAATACCTGGCATGTTGTTCTTGCCAAGGGCTGAAAACTCAGGCAAATGCAGACACACAGGGTTTCTCAAAATCAGGCAATGTTGACCTGAGGAGAATAAACAGAAAATAAGATGCAGAAAGAGAAAGCTGAGGGGCATTAAAGGCAAATTTTACTGACTTCCTTGTTGGATTTCTTCAACCAGGTCATAAACCCTTCTCCAGAAGGGAAATCAGGGAAGCACTTCTCTGGAAAATGTTTGCAAGGAGAAAATAATCCCTTTTGTTATATGGGAGTCATTCTTGTCTAGGTGTTAATGCTTTGGTTTACTACATGGTTATCCCTTAAAAGCCTTCAGGGAGGGTAAATGAATATGGCCTCAAGTAGGAGAAACATTTTCCTTATAGACATCGAAAAGGAAACACAGCTTCAGACCCATAGTCTAAAGGGAGGTTCCAGGTATGCAAAAAAAGGGTTTCTTTTTCTTTATTTTATTTTAGAGACAGGCTCTTGCTCTGTCCTCAGGCTGGCATGCAATGGCACTATCATAGCTCACTGCAGCCTTGAACTCCTGGGCTCAAGCAAACCTCCCACCTTAGCCTCCCAAGTAGCTGAGACTACAAGTGACCAACACCACACATGGTTAATTTTTGTATGTTTATTTTTGTAGAGATGGGTCTCACTATCTTGAGGCTGGTCTCAAGCTGCTGTCCTCACGCAATTCTCCTGCCTCTGCTTCCCAAAGCACTGTGATTATAGATGGTGAAGTCCTAAAAGGGTCCCCACCATGTGGAGGCAGAACGGGAAGCAGAGAGGACCCTGATAGGGGACTAGTGGCCCTCTCTACCTTAACATGAGTGTGCAAAATTACTCAGATTCGTGACCTTTTCTGTGTTTATATTTCTGGCACCAAGTCTCTATTAAAAGTATACAACTATTAAAAGATGCATACTTTTAAACTCTCCAGTTGCTTTTATTCAACTACACTGAGTTGCCTAATCCCTTTCTCTCCTGGTCTAGGTAAGTATCAGAAACAGAAGTCGAAGTTGGATCTGGTTCCTGCTCATTAGCAACTCTTGGCTACACCTACAGAGTATCTAAACGTTAGCCCCAGCAAACCTTGTACGGTAGATTACAAAATTCACCACAATATAGTACAGCTTCTGCCATCAAGGAACTGGGTCTACTTCTCCAGTCCTTGAATCCAGGTTAGCCTTTTGATTTACTTAGTTTTTTTGTTTGCTTGCTTGTTTTTGTTTTTTGTTTCTTTATTTTTGAGACAGAGTCTCACTCTGTCACCCAGGCTGGAGTGCAGTGGTGCAATCTTGGCTGACTGCAACCTCCACCTCTCAGGTTCAAGTGATTCTCCTGCCTCAGCTTCCTGAGTAGCTGGGATTACAGGTGCCCACCAACACACCTGGCTAATTTTCGTATTATTAGTAGAGACGGGGTTTCACCATATTGGCCAGGCTGGTCTGTAACTCCTGACCTCAGGTGAGCCACCATCCTTGGCCTCCCAACGTGCTGGGATTACAGACATGAGCCACCATGCCTGGCCTTGGATTTGCTTAAAATGTGGTGGAAATTACCCTGTTTTTTGTTTTTTTGTTTTTTAAAGGAGACAGGGTCTTGCTCTATCACCTAGGTTGCAGTGCAGTGGCACAATCATAGCTCACTGAGGCCTCCACCTCCTGGGCTCAAGCAACCTTCCCACTTCAGCCTCCTAAGTAGCTAGGACTACAGGTGTGCACCGCCATGCCTAGCTACTTAAATTTTTTTTTTTTTTTTAGAGAGATGGGGTATCCCTATATCACTATGTTGCCAGGCCTGCCTTGAACTCCTGGCCTTAACCTATTCTCCTGTCTCAGCCTCCCAAAATGCTGGGATTACAGGCATGAGCCACAGTGCCTAGCAGCCCCGGTTTATGTTTCATTCCTAGGCCTGAAGAGCCCTTGCAGCTTCCTCTCTTCCTGCTCTTACAAACCCTGCAATCACTAATTTGTGAACCAGCCTGGGCTAGCCTTCTGGATGGTGAGGATGTATGGTCCAGTTATCCTGTTCTCTTAGCCAATACCTAGTTATTTCAGTGAAGCTGTTGACTGTCTGTTGACCATAAACAGTTGAATGAGACCACAACAACAGAGGAAGCATCCAGCTCATCCCAACCCCAATGACCACCAATGTCAGTGATGAAGGGTAGAGTTTTTAATCTACCAAATGGGGCTAGTTATTAGGCAGCAAAAGCTAACTGATACACCTCGAGCAAATGATGAAAGAGAGAATCTTGAAAACACTGAGATTCCACTTATGATGACATTGTGAAGAATAATCATTTATTAATTTAAGTCCTACCTAGAGATTTGATTATGAATGTTTGTAGCAGGGGAAAAAGAGTGTGGCTCAGGATAAAAGAGAAGAGGTTTTGAGATTAAAATTTTTTTTTTTTTTTTTTGAGATGGAGTTTCACTCTTGTTGTCCAGGCTGGAGTGCAGTGACGTGATCTTGGCTCACACAGCCTCCACTTCCCAGGTTCAAGAGATTCTCCTGCCTCAACCTCCTGAGAAGCTGGGATTACAGGCACCCGCCATGATGCCTGGCTAATTTTAGTATTTTTGGTAGAGACGGGGTTTCACCATGTTGGCCAATCTGGTCTCGAACTCCTGACCTCAGGTGATCCACCTGCCTCAGCCTCCCAAAGTGCTGGGATTACAGGCATGAACCACCACACTGGCCTCAAATTCAATTTCTTTTACTGATGGACACTAAGGACTTTGTGACTTACATAACTTGCTCTTTTTTTTTTTTCATTAGAGCAGTAGCTGAGATGATATAAAAAATCAGCATAGCCTCGGCCGGGCACGGTGGCTCACGCTTGTAATCCCAGCACTTTGGGAGGCCGAGGCGGGCGGATCACGAGGTCAGGAGATTGAGACCATGGTGAAACCCCGTCTCTACTAAAAATACAAAAAAATTAGCCGGGCGTGGTGGCGGGCGCCTGTAGTCCCAGCTACTTGGAGAGGCTGAGGCGGAAGAATGGCGTGAACCCGGGAGGCGGAGCTTGCAGTGAGCCAAGACTGCGCCACTGCACTCCAGCCTGGGCGACAGAGCAAGACTCCGTCTCAAAAAAAAAAAAATCAGCATAGCCTCAAGTGATGACTTTACTAATTGTTTCCTGCTAGAAGGGATTTGGCCTTAAAATATATAGGCTAAATATCCAAATTCTCTCATCATAAGAAAATGCCCCCCACCCACGCCGACCCAGCACTTTCCATGGAATGTGTTTGCTCCCGCCCTCAGCACAGTGGGTATTATTGGCTGACAAACCAGGGGAGAAATGTTCTCAAAAAGAGACCCTGGCTCTCCATTTCTTTATGCAGGTTCTTCTGTCATTGCCTTTTTTTGGAAACAGAGCTCCCACTGACATCAAAAAGAATCTTTCTCAAAGTGCCTGGAAACCAGAGGGCAGGCAGCGTGGTTCCCCCAGCAGCAGAGATTCAGTCCCTGATGCATTCACTGGAGATCAAATTGGATTAAATGCCCCCTTCTAAGCAAGCCTGCAAAATTGCCCAACACAAGGTCTTTCATGCGTTAGACCTCG
The DNA here is from genome assembly GCF_006542625.1 of Nomascus leucogenys. Classification (NCBI taxonomy): domain Eukaryota; kingdom Metazoa; phylum Chordata; class Mammalia; order Primates; family Hylobatidae; genus Nomascus; species Nomascus leucogenys. The sequence continues at coordinate 41,574,832 of NC_044397.1, forward strand.
AACGAAGGGCAAGCCTCAAAGCCTGGCCTAGTTCTAAATTTAGATAAGTAATTTTACCCAAGAATGTAACCGTGTAGTGACTATTTCTGCTTTTCCTCCTCTTTGAATGCCCGAGTGGGGAGGATAAGGTCTACACTGATGCCTTGACAATTTTGAGGAGGTGTCACGTGGATATTTCTTGGTGAAAAGAGCAAAAGTAATAGGAGACCAGCTTAAAATGTCAAGTCACATTATTGGCAGACACCTGAGGTGATCTTTGCAGCTTTCCTCTGCTCTTAATTCAAGCAACATTACATGTGCTATGACAACAGTGAGCAGTCTGGAACAGACTGTTTGATATCCGGGAACTGGTTGCTCTGGGGACAATCTCAATGCTTCTTCATGTATTTTCTCCTCCTTAAAGGGGAGTTTATTCTTTGGGGTACAGTTTATACACTCTAAGGGCTATGGCAGTGGAGATGGAGTGCAAGGCTGAGAATCTGTGTATGACTGATTTTAAGTTGAATTAATATATGAATATTTCATAGACACACACACACGCACACTAAGGATGCATGTCCAATTAAATATCTGGTGTCTCTGCTTTGTAATAGAATTATCTCAACTCATCTTGACTATCTGATGTGGAAAAGAAGTTCTTGGCTGGGGGCAATGGCTCACGTCTGTCATCCCAGCATTTTGGGAGGCCAAGGTGGGAGAATCACTTGAGCCCAGGAGTTTGAGGCTTGCCTGGGCAACTTAGCAAGACCTCCATCTCCCCAAAAGTGAAAAAAAGAGTTAGTCCTGGCATGGTGGTGCATGCCTATAGTCCCATCTACTTGGGAGGCTGAGGTGGGAGGATCACTTGAACCCAGGAGTCTGAGGTTGCAGTGAGCTGGGATTGTGCCACTGCACTCCAGCCTGGGTGACAGAGTGAGATCCTGTCTCAAAAAATAAAAAAATAATAATAATAAGAAGAAAGCAAGCGAGAGAGAGGGAGAAGGAGAAGGATAGAGGGAAGGAAGGAGAGAGGGAGGGAAGGAGGGAGAGAGAGAAAGAAGGAAAGAAAAAGAAAGAAAGAGAGAAGAGAGAGAGAGAGAGAAAGAAGAGAGAGAGAAAGCAAGCAAGCAAGAAAGAAAGAGATAGAAAGACCAATCGGCAGTTCTATATATATTCATTTAACAGAAAAGTAAGACAAAACTAATGATTAGTCTATAAATTCAGTATGTTCAGGACTCAGGGGGAAGAAGAAAGAGTCTATTTATCCTGCTCTGGAATTAAAAGCTCTCCTAAAAGGGTGAAGCCAAGGAATTAAATGGCTGCTTTAGGAAAGGTTAGTGTTTCTTTCCTTCTTTCTTTCTGAGACAGGGTCTCACTCTGTTGCCTAGGCTGGAGTGAAGTGGTGTGGTCATGGCTCACTGCAGCCTCAACCTCCCAGGCTCAAGTGATCCTCCCATCTCAGCCTCCTGAGTAGCTGGGACCATAGGCACACCCCACCATGACCAGCTAATTTTGTTTAGTTTTTGTAGAGACAAGTCTCATTATATTGCCTTGGCTAGTCTCAAACTCCTGGCTTCAAGTGATCCTCCCACCTCAGCCTCCCAAATTACTGGGATTACAGAGGTGAGCCACCGTGCCTAGCCGAAGCTCTTGTTTCTGCCATGGTTATCAGTGTAACCACTGGAGATGCAGATATCTAAATGAAGATTTTTCAGAACCATCCGCACACTCTAGAGGCAAATCTTGGACTTACCTGTCTCTCTTATAACCTGAAGAGCGAGGCGTGGGGTTTTGATTGAATTGCCTAGTAATTCTGTCGTGAACTGCACTGTTTTTTTTTCCCTTGAACACATTACTGATGGTAACAAGGGAGTTATTTTCAATCAAGGCATGCTACAACGAAAGAGATTTCTCCTAACATTGTGATCCCTTCCTCTGAAATCCATTTCAGATTGGCGGATAAAATGTGATTATATTTACACTTCCCTGACACAATTCAGGCAGCAAAATAACAGCCTGTCGGAGACATTTTTCTTCTTCATATTTAGATCTGTCAGTGTAGTGCTCGGGGAACGGGGAGGGGTGGCGGAGGCAGCTGGGGCTGCTGATATGCTTTTGTTGGCTCACAAATAGAGATATTCTGTGTACTGTAAGGCTCACTATCTCCTTCTCATCTCAGAGTTCCTTGAATGCCGTCTTGAATGGTTTTCAGAGCGATGATACAGTATGCTAATCAATAATACTCTATGCAAATAGAATTTCTCATTTTTGCCTTGACACAGCCCATACATTATTTCAGCATAATCCTTTAATTGCTTCATACTCATTAGGGAATGTACAATGTATAACTCATTAGTATCTGTGGAAGTCACAGTTGCTGTTTGTGTTGAAAATCCAGATTGCAAGGCTAACATGGTGGATGGGACAGGGTTGAGGCAACACAGGATTACAGAGAAAGAGCCCAGGATGGAGTGAGGAATTCTGGTTCCAGTTTTCGGCCCATAAGGGATTTGCCAAATCTGAATGTAGGCAACACATCCAACTTCTCTGAGCCCAGGCGTCCTCATGTATTAAATGAGTGGGTTGGTTTAGGGACCATCAAGTTTCTATGTGTGTGTGATAGCTCTGCCTGTACTCCTCAGGGAGATAATATCAAACTTCTATGCAAGTTTCTATGTACAATTCCAAGTTCCACTCTCGGTAAAGGATGTACTGTACATTCTATTTCAACGAGACTAGAAAGATCATAAGAATCTCATATACATCACCTTGAAATCTTCCTAAGCAATCAGTGTTTCTAACCAAATATAACACTGGACCCAAGAAAAGAAGAGGACACTACTCTTTAACAGGTCTTCTCTGAGCTCTTGATATACAGGGAATGTGGTGGCCCAGGAATAAAACATGTATTATCCCAGTTGCTGGGATGCTACCAACAGGCACTCTCTATGGGAACTACCTTAGCAGCAGAGAGACACCTCACCCCAGGCCACACCCAATTCCTGGAACAGCCTACACCTCATGACTGACGAATGTCAGGATGTAAAGGCTAGGTCCTCTCACCCTAATTTGGGTTAGCTGTAGAGGGTCATTCCATCTTGAGAACTCCCCAAAAGGTTGGCTGAAGCTTCTGTTGAGACTTCAACATGGCGCAGCGTCTCCCTCTGCACAACATTGCTTCTTTCCCCTCCTTTCCACTGCTGTTGGTCACAATGAAGCGGTGTTGTTGTGCGGGGTAAATACCCGAGGTTTGTCGTCTCACACCAACGAAATTGGGGATGCAGACACACAAGAAGTGAGTTTAGGAGCAGAGGTTTAATAGGCAAAAGAAAAAGAAAGAAGAATAGCTCTCTCTCCTGTGAGAGGGGCGCCTGAGTGGGACTTCCGGCTTTGTGGTGAAGTTCATCGGATTTTGTAGACAGGCTTGAGGAGGTGGTATCTGATTTACATAGGGCCCAAATATTGGTTGGACTAGGTGTAACGTTTACATAGCGAGCAAAGAAGCTGGCCACTCCACCCTAATCTCCTATTATGCAAGTGGCTTCTCGACCTGGCTGGCCACGTTGCCTGCTCCTTATTGTACGCATGGTTGGCAAAGGAAAGGGAAGATGGAGCCGCCATTTTGAACATGCCTAGTTCCCAGGTAGCCCCTTTCCTATTGGCGTAACTGCTGGGATTCACCCTTGCAAGCTTCTAGCTTGCCTTTCTATGTCTGCAGCTCAATTTTACAGGCTGCTCTTTTTAGAAAAGAAAATGATTTTGAGGGTGCTTTTCATTAAAAGGGAAACCTTACCAAGGACTTCCTTACCCTCACTATCTGCCTACATAATTTCTTCTTAACTCCTACATCAACAAGAGCATTTCCTAGTCAACTTCTTACATGCTTATCTCCATCTCAGTGTCTGCTTGCCAGGGAGCCCCACCAGCACCATGACAGAAAGTGTTTCCTCTAGGAGAGGAAGTTTAAATGCCTTTCATTCAGCCATACAGTGTGGACCCCAGACCTGAGTTCTGTACTAAACCTTTGAAAAACAGGAGACATCATAATCAACCTACAGATAGATGGATTAAATCCAAACTACAGATTTAAAAGATTACATCAATAATATATTAATTTAAAATATTACATAAGTCCACACTACAGATTTTGCAGATTCTTTGGGAAAACTGAAAGATTTCCCAAAACTGAGACAAACCCAACAATCAGCTGAGACTGAGTATCTTCTATCCCCTGAGACAGGGTGGATCCCTCCTCCCAAACTTACCATACTCCTCCTCTCTATCCTAGAGACGGTGCAATGCAAAGCTCAGTGCTGACAGCTACTTTTCATTGTATTTGCAGAATTTATTTTATTTTGGTAAACTCAGAGGAAAATGAAACATTCTTTATCTTTATTAAAAGTGAGGTTGAGGTTGATTGCATAAAAAAAATGTGGTATTACACACACACACACACACTCACACTTACCGTGGGACACTATGCAGCCATAAAAAAGAATGAAATCATATCCTTTGCAACAACATGGCTGTATCTGGAGGCTATTATCCTAAGTAAACTAACTCAGAAACAGAAAGTTAAATACCACGTGTTCTCGCTTATAGGTGGGGAATAAACAATGGGTGCACGTGAACATAAAGGTGGAAATCATAGACTCTGTGGACTCCAAAAGCAGGGGAAGAGGAAGACGGTTAATGGTTGAAAATTACCTATTGGGTACAATGTTCAATATTTGGGTGATGGATATACTAAACGCCCAGTCCCAACCATTACACACGCAATATCCATGTAATAAACAAGCACATGTAGTCCCTGAATCTAAAATAATTTTTTTTAAAAAGTGAGGTTGAAGTAGGAAGGAGTGGTGTGTTTTTAGAAAAACAGGGGAGAACATATTTATCTGCAGAAGTAAAAGATACTTCCTTATATAACAGCCCCAGACTTCTTCATTGATTGACTTTACCTGTGCAGCAATTTTGGGCAGTTGAGTTTCAACACCTCTTCTGGGGCCTTAAGCCATCAGTAGGCCTTCAGCATATTTTCTTCATGTTACAAATCTATGTACCTGCCCCAGTAGTAAGAGGAAGGAGGAATAAAGGCAGAGAAGGGAAACAGAAAGAGGAGAACAAAAAGAAGAAATAAATTCCTGTGATCTTTATCACCATTTAAATACGCTCTCCATGTTTTCTAGAGTCTTTGGAAGTTCCCGCTTTCTCATTCCCTCTCCCAAAGTCTTCAATCACTGCAATTGTCCTTTATCAACATTATTCTGGCCAGGCATTGTGGCTCACGCCTGTAATCCCAGCACTTTGGGAGGTTGAGTTGGGAGGATCACTTGATCCAGGAATTTGAGACCAGCCTGGGCAACATAGTGAGACTCCCTTTCTGCAAAACAAAAAAAAAAAGTTAGCCAGCCATGGTGGAATGTGTCTGTAGTCCTAGCTACTTGGGAGGCTGAAGCAGGAGGATCTCTTGAGCAAGGGAGGTCAAGGCTATAGTGAACCATGATCATGCCACTCAACTCCAGCCTGGACGACAAAACAAAACCTTGTCTCAGACAAGACAAAACAATAACAACAACAACAACAACAACAAAAAGCCATCCTGCTACTAAAAATGCACCAAGAAAACTTACTACTGAAGAGAATGGTTGGTAGTTTTAAAACATGGCTGCAAATTCTTAGGTATCCATCTAGTCAAGAGGTGGGCTCTAACTCCCCTCTCCCTGAATCTTTGACCAATAGGTCAAGGGTCATCAAACTATGGCTTTGGGGTGAAATCTGGCCACCTCCTTGGTATTTTATGATGTGACCTGAAAATGGTTTTTATATTTTAAAATGGTTCTGTTTTAGTCAGTCATATAAGAACCCACCTAATACCCTTCTTTTTGCCTCTTGTCTCAAAAAACTTAATATTTTAACTACCTGGCCTTTTAAGAAAAAGTTTGCCAACCCCTGGAATGGGTTATGACAGGAGTGATGGTGATGCTATAGGACTTTCAGCGCTAGGTAGCTTTCTCTTTTTTCAGTGGAATATTCTCTTGCAGCTGTGGGCCACTAGGTAAGAATCCTGACCACCTTGAGGCGGCCATGTTGTGAGGACATCCAAGACAGAGAGGCCATGCACATGTGTTCTGGTTAATATTCTCAGGTAAGCTCAATCTCCAGTAGTTCAAGCCCCAGCCATTTGAATTTTCCCATCTGGTACTCTCTATATTACGGAGCAGAGACAAGCCATTCATTCTGGGCCCTGTCTAAACACCTGATCCACAGAATCTTTATGCATAATAAAATGATGGTTGCTTTATTCCACTAAGTTATAGAGTCATTTACTAGGCAGCAGAAGCTAACTGGAACAAATATCATATAATTTATTGTTGAAGCCAAGACACTTTGAAAGGGAAGTTGTGAATATAGGAGGACCACAGACATTGCCTAGGACCCTTTAGGGCAAACCAGATTGTATGATTTCTCTGCCAGTGAACCCCAAATTTGTGACCCACTGCGTTCATTTTAGCTCTCACCCTATTTAACTCTCTGCAGTATTTGCAGTTGTTAACCACGCAATCTTGAAGTTCTTTCATACAATGTTTTCTAAGGTATTACTACTTCTTTCTCTTTTTACATTTTTGAGAATTCTCTTTCAATAGTTTCCTACTGACATTCTTCCTCAGACCACTGAGGACCCCAGGATCCAGGCTGTGTTCGATTTTGTCAAACAAGGAGAAGCCAAGATGGGATTAGTCATGCAAGAGATGGATGGGGGTAACAGCTGTGAAGAACAAAGCGGGGAAAGCAGGCATTGTCAGAAAGAGCTTTCAGACCATGCTGCTGCTCTGACATCTGTGGTCAAGTAGGGGGAAGGAAGGGGGATTGGATAGAAAAGGGCTCAGACTGCAAGAAAGTTTTGCTCAGGCCAATGAAGAGCCAAACTCACTCATTAAAAGAGTCCCACATTGGCCAGGCACAGTGGCTCACGCCTATCCCAGAACTTTGGGAGGCCAAGGTGTGCGGATCACGAGGTCAGGAGATCGAGATCATCTTGGCCAACATGGTGAAACCTCGTCTTTACTAAAAATACAAAAAATAGCTGGGCATGGTGGTGCATGCCTGTAAGCACAGCTACTAGAGAGGCTGAGGCAGGAGAATCCCTTGAACCAGGGAGTCAGAGGTTGCAGTGAGCTGAGATTGCGACTCTGCACTCCAGCCTGGCAACAGAGTGAGACTCCTTTCAAAAAAAAAAAAAAAAAAAAAAAAGAAGTCCTACATTGTGCAGGAAGGAGTCTGTACTACTTTCCCTACTATCCCCATTAACTGAATGGGAGCAGCCTGAGTGAAAAGTGACCTTAGAATGAACATGATGATGGACCCAGAAGTTGGTACTATCAGTCGACTATGCTTCTGGCAGCAGGGATCTAACCAGGGAATTTTGATGGTGACCACAGTCTACCTGTCCACATATGTATAGGGAACAGCTACACCATGGCCTCTCTTTCGAAAAGAAATTTGGTTTGTGGGACAAGGTACTGCCCCATTGCTACAGTAGGTCTTGCGGTTAACAATACCTGGCAAACAATACTTGACTAGATACATATTACAGTGAGAATACTCTTGACCCTTTGTGGATGGAGGGGATCCAACATAGTTGACTTATCAACGACAGTCAGTTGATCTCTTTGAACTCTATACCACCCCCACCCTCAGCTTTCAGTTTGGCAGGTTATAGTGGCTTGATTGGCGGATGATGGTGGCTTCATTGGCAAGTCATGGTGGCTTATCTGGTGGTTTGATTCAAACTTGGTTTCTCAGGGAATGAGATACTTGGCAATCATACCCTCGTGAGGCTGGAGTTGCTGCATGTGTTCATTCACAGTTACAAAGGTGCAGGGAGTCCCAGGAAACATCCAGGAAGATCACCTGGATCCCCCTGCATTTGTCCTTGTCCTCATTGGATAAAGTGGCCCTACAACCTCCTGCCAATGAGACAATCACACTTGCCAAGTTGGTGACTCTTCTTTGCATCTGCTGATTGCTGGACACAAGGAGTCCAAAGTACTTTGGTCGCACTTGTAGATTGCAGTTCAGTGGGACCCTTGCTGTGTCCTCTGTTAAGTATATTCCCTTTAGGGACCAGCTGCCAGAGCCTAGGATTCCAGGAAAAGAAAATACAAAGTCCCCAGTGGGTCAATGGTAGTGATGAGAAGTGGGGATAAGCCTACCTCTACCCCTTTGTTTCCAGGCCCATATTTTCTTCCTATATGGGGCACAGTACCATACAAAGCACTCTAATTTGATGTGTGTACTGTATCCTAAAAAATGCCCCCATATCCTTGAAGACTATTGGCTACAAAATGGTACTTCCCCGGTGCCTTTAGAAGTCTGTTTCCACACTCTGTGAGGCTATTTCCTTCTGGATGATGTAGCGCATCATATTATAATAGTCGGCAATCCACCCATGCCCACATCTTTACTATGATTTGGGTCCCTGGCTGGATGCTATGTGGTGTGGGTTTCCATACCTGTGGATCCAGCATTTATAAGCCTCCAGATAGGTGACTGACTGGGGCTTTCTGGGCAAAAGAAAGCAAACAATACTTGACTAGATATATATTGCTCTGAGGATATCCTTGACCCTTGTGGATGGAAGAGATCCAACATAGTTGACTTATCAATAACAGTAAGTTGATCTCTTTGAAGCATAGCGCTGTATTGGTAGAAGTATACTAGAGCCAGTTTGTACCAGCTCCCAGTAGTTACTTGTGCACATTGTGCATATCTTTGTTTGTTTTTTTTTTTGAGATGGAGTCTCGCTCTGTCGCCCAGGCTGGAGTGCAGTGGCATGATCTTGGCTCACTGCAAGCTCCACCTCCCAGGTTCATGCCATTCTCCTGCCTCAGCCTCCCAGGTAGCTGGGACTACAGGAGCCCGCCACCACGCTTGGCTAATTTTTTTGTATTTTTAATAGACACAGGGTTTCACCGTTTTAGCCAGGATGGTCTCGATCTCCTGACCTCATGATCCACCCACCTCGGCCTCCCAAAGTGCTGGGATTACAGGCATGAGCCACCACGCCCAGCCACTTATGCATAACTTTTTGCAACTTTGTGCTCACTGACATAATGTTAAGCACTTAGAGGTTGCTATGGTAAAGTATTTACACCCTAGAAATTGGAAAATATAAATGAGAATCCTGACTCCACCCCAACTCTGCCAGACAGCTGGTTGTTAAACATTTACCAGCATGCCACTGTTTACAGTTTAAGCTTCTATATACATTGCAGCATCATTCCTAATCCTTAGCCTAACTGAAAAATTTTGGTGGCTGAAGTCTAAATTATTGAGGGTATATGCTTTCAGTTATAATGGCCATCTTCTACTAGAGGTATCATCTAACAAGAACAACTATGAATTCTTGACTAAATCCAAAACCAAATAAATTTTTTAAAAAACTTTGGGCAGGGCACGGTGGCTCATGCCTGTAATCCCCGCACTTTGGAACGCCAAGGCAGGCGGATCACCTGAGGTCAGGAGTTAGAGACCAGCCTGGCCAATATGGTGAAACCCCATCTCTACTAATAATATGAAAATTAGCCAGGTGTGGTGGTGGGTACCTGTAATCTCAGCTACTCAGGAGGCTGAGGCAGGGGAATCGCTTGAACCCGGGAGGCAGAGGTTGCAGTGAGCCAAGATTGCACCACTGCACTTCAGCCTGGGTGACAGAGAGAGACTCCGTCTCAAAGAAAAAAAAAACTTTGATAGCATCAGACAATTAATGCAACCAAGTATTGAAAAGCCAAGTGAGCAGTATTTTCTCTTCCTCAGGGCATTTTCTGAATCCCAACCTGAAGTCTACAGGACTAGCAGGAAGTAACAGCCCAGAACTTTCAGAACTATCATGGGAATTGATGAAAATGAGAGTTCAGGGCTTCTGAGACTTCCATGACTGAGGGGTAAGATCCTGGAGAAAAGGAACTAAAGAGACATTCTATTCCACTCTCCTCCCTCATGGACAAAAAGCTGATAAACACAGCATAAAATTGTGACTAAGGGAAAATATATATATATATATATATATGCAGTATTTTTAGCAGGCTCATGGTGCTAGGAAAACAAAATTATATTTCAGAAAGAGCCAAGAAGTTGATGAAACACTCATAGCCGCATACAATTCAGACCCAAGCAAGAGTAAGTATAGACCCAAAGCAAACAAGCTCATGTAGAAGCTTAAACCTAACCTCAAATCATTTCACTCCCTGACTGAATAAAGGCATTTATACCTATTAACCAGAGTAATTTTAAATCCTCTATGGAAGAATGGAGCATAATGCAGAACCTTACAACTTTTTATGCAAAATATCTGGCAATGAAAAAATTATCATGCATGCCAGGAGACCTGAGAAAGTAAATGACCAAAATCCCAGGAGAAAAACTAAAACAGAAGAAAGAAACAGACCTAAAGGTGATGCAGCTATTAAGGCAAATACTTTAAAATAACTGTGATGATATGTTTAAGAAAATAATTGGCAAGATAGAGAATTTCAACAGAATACTGGAATCTATAAAAAAAAACCAAAGAGAAATTCTAGGACAAAAATAATAGGAATGGTTAAAATTAAAACTCAATAAGTGGTTTAACAGTATATTAACATAGCAGAGGAAAGGAGTCATGTATTGAAAGAGAGCTTAGTAGAAAAACATACAGACTTAAACACAAAGAAAAAATGCTGAAAATTACAGAAATGAGGCTGTAGGGCATATGAGACTTGGTAAGTGGTTGAACATACTTATATTTAGATTCCTGGAAGGAGAGAAAAGAGAATGGGACAAGTAATGTTGGAAGAAATAATGGCTGAAAAATTTCTCAAACTAATAAAAGACATCAAGCCACACACACATAAGAAAAGCTGTCTGGGTTCCTATCAGGACAAAAACAAAGGATGCCACATGTAGGCATATCATAATAAAACTCCTGAAAGCTAAAGAAAAGCTCAAAAGCAGTCAGAGAAAAAAGACCTGTTACCATCAAAGGTACAAAAAGAAAAAAAAAAGCCTAAGAGCTGTTCTTTCAGTAGAAATTATGGATCAAAAACACAAGGAAATGTGCTTTTTAAAACTTATTTCTAGGCTGGGTATGGTGGCTCATGCTTGTAATTCCAGCAGTTTGGGAGGACGAGGCGGATGAATCACTTGAGACCAGGAGTTCGAGACCAGCCTGGACAACATGGCGAAATCCCGTCTCTACTAAAATACACAAAAATTAACCAGGCTTGGTGGTGGGCACCTGTAATCCCAGCTATTCAGGAGGTTGAGGCAGGAGAATCGCTTGAACCCAGGAGGCAGAGGTTGCAATAAGCCCAGATGGTGCCACTGTTCTCCAGCCTGGATAATAGAGCAAGACTCTGTCTCAAAAAAAAATAATTGTATTATTATAAAACTGTGCTTATTAGGACCATTGGTATGAGCACAAGACTAGACCAAAAATAGACCAATGGAATACAATGAAACAAACCCAGGCATACTGGCCACCTGATCTGGGATGAATGTGCTGCAGCAAAATTCTTGAGATATCATTTCACCAAAGACGGTATCCAAATGCCCAGTAATTAAGTGAAAATTGCTCAACGTCACTGGTTAACAGAGAAATGTATATTAGAACTATGAGATACCTACTCACATGGTTAAAATTAAGGGGTAAAAATTGGCAATGCTACACACGGGTGAGAATGTGGAGCAACTGGAATTTTCAGTGTGATGAGAGCACTGTTTGATACAACCACTTTGGAAAACGTCCCATCGGATATGGGGAAGAGGGAGGGCAAGGAGTAACAGTGGAGATGACAATGAGACTCGATCTGGTCCTGCTACTCAGCATTAAGAGCCAAGGGAGTGCCCCCTCATATATCAACTGCTGGGAGAAGGAAAAACAGCCCACTCAATCTTTCTCCCCTGCTCAGACTTGGGGTTTGATAAATCCCAGTAATTAATCTTACTAAGAAACACCTGATTTCCTGAGAATAACATTTTTCCTTTTTTTTTCTTTCGAGAGAGAATCTTGCTCTGTCACCCAGGCTGGAATGCAGCAGCACAATCTCAGCTCACTGCAACCTCTGCCTCCCAGGTTCAAGCGATTTTCCTGTCTCAGCCTCCAGAGTAGCTAGGATTATAAGTGCACATCACTACACCCAGCTAATTTTCATATTTTTAGTATAAATGGTGTTTCACCATGTTGGCCAGGCAGGTCTCGAACCCTTGACCTCAGGTGATCCAGTCACCTTGACCTTGCAAAGTGCTGGGATTACGTCACATAGAGTTTTTCAAGAGATCTCTGTAAGTGTAGTGGCATGATCATAGCTCACTGCAGCCTTGAACTCCTGGGCTCAAGTGATCCTCCTGCCTTGGCCTCCCAAAGAGCTGGGATTGCAGGTGTGAGCCACCACAACTGTTTTTTTTTTTTTTCTTGGTAGAGATGGGGTCTTGCTGTGTTGCCCAAGCTGGTCTCAAATTCCTGGCCTCAAGCAATCCTCCCGCTTTGCCCTCTGAAAGCACTGGGATTACAGGTATGAGCCATCACAACTGGCTAATTTATTTTTGGTTTATAGAGATGAGGGTCTTGTTATGTTGTCGAGGTTCGTCTCAAACTCCTGGCCTCAGGCAGTCTTACTGCCTTGGCCTCCCAAAGCAGTAGGATTACAGGTGTGAGCCACTACACCTGGCAACTTTTTTTATTTTTAATTTTTTGTAGGGACAGGATCTCACTGTGTCGCCGCAGGCCTCAAGCAATCTGCCAAACTCACCCCACTTCCCTTAAGAGCATGAGGCTGAATCTACTTGACACTGAAACAGTGGCTTACTGTAGCCAGTTCTGGTTGCTTTGAAATGCCAGCGTCCTTTTCCTCTATTCTACCTGCAGGCTCAGTTCTGGAACAATAAATGAGGAAACTGTCAGGCTCTGTTTACTAGGCTGCCTTCTGAAATGTGATCAGCTCTTTCTACCTCGTATCAGTCCTAGATGAGGATAAGCAAGGTAATGACTTCCATACTTAATCCCCGCCATGATGTCTTTGGCCCTGATTCCTGGTTTTTCTTTTCACCTGCTAAAATAGAAGCTCAACTCTAAATTCTGGCACGCTAGGCAGAATTCCTAACAATCTTGCTTAGTTTCTTCCAGCACATTTCATAGCCCCAGAATTGGACACTGTTTCTGTTATATCTAGCTATTATTATTATTATTATTGAGACGGAGTTTCATTCTTGTTGCCCAGGCTGTCCACCCGCCTGGGCCTCCCAAAGTGCTGGGATTATAGGCATGAGCCACTGCACCCGGCCATATCTAGCTATTATTGACTGTTTTCTAAATAAACGCTGAAAGATATTTCTGCACCACAGGTAGGCACTTCTAGAGCAGAAGACACGGAAATCCCACCTAATATCTTATCAATACACTCAAATTAGATTCTTCCACCCCACTCCCCTAAATTTGGCCATCCTACATCAGGCTAAATCTCACTATATCCCCAAGATTTTGCGCTCCCACTATCTGGTTTAATAGCTTCCCTCCATTCTTAGCATCTTCCTTACAGGGTATTTCTAGCCTGTGATACAACTCATGGAAAATGTTGAAAAATTCATCAAGCCAGTTGTTGGAATTCATGTGCGCTTGTCTGGCAAGAAATTTAACATTTCGGAAGCTTTAGGGAAAATTGTGTCAGGACAGAGGATACTTAGGATAATGGATTTACAGCATCTCTGTTCAGTGCAGCCTTGCTTGGTTCTATAAGTTGTTACTTAAAGATAAATTTTTCAGTTTGATGTAGTTTAAACATTGCTGCTGAGATTCATACACATTCCCAAAGGCCACCGTGCAATCAGTACAACTTAAATAAATTGGGCATGTTTGAATTGATAAATAAATGCATGTGTCTCCACCCACTCGAGCGTCATGTGCACGGAATATACCCTGGGAAAAGTGGTAAGAAAGGCTTCAGAATTACCACCAAGCAGCAGAAAATATACTTCCAGGGAAAATGTAAAGTGGTACACAGGAGCTACTGTGAGATGATGAGTCAGGCTTATATCAAAGATACTGGACAGAACTGGGCGTGGCTGGTGGCTCATACCTGTAATCCCAGCACTTTAGGAGGCTGAGGTGGGCAGATCGCTTGAGCCCAGGAGTTCAAGACCAGCCTGGGCAAGATAGGAAGACCCCAATTCATTCTTGCTTTTTTCTTTCTTTCTTTCTTTCTTTCTTTCTTTCTTTCTTTCTTTCTTTCTTTCTTTCTTTCTTCTTTCTTTCTTCCTTTCTTTCTTTCTTTCTTTCTTTCTTTCTTTCTTTTCTTTCTTCTTTCTTTCTTTCTCTGTTTCTTTCTTTCTTTCTCTGTTTCTTTCTTTTTCTTTCTTCTTTTTTCTTTTTCTTTCTTCCTTTCCTTCTTTCTTTCATTTTCTTTCTTTCTTTCATCTCTTCTTTCTTTTTTCTCTCTCTTGCTCTCTCCTTTCTTTTTCTCTTTTTTCTTTTTCTTTCCTTCTTTTTTCTTTCTTCCTTTCCTTCCTTCTTTCTTTCATTTTCTCTTTCTTTCTTTCTTTCTTTCTTCTTTCTTTCTGTCTTTCTTTCTTTCCTTTCTTTTTTCCTTCCTTCCTTCCTTCCTTCCTTCCTTCCTTCCTTCCTTCCTTCTCTTATTTCTTTTTTCTTTCTTTCTTTTTTTTTTTTTTTGACAGAGTTTTGCTGTTGTCACCCAGGCTGGAGTGCAATGGTGTGATCTCCGCTCACTGCAACCTCCTCCTCCCAGGTTTAAGCGATTCTCCTGCCTCAGTCTCCTGAGTAGCTGAGATGACAGGTGCCCACCACCACGCCCGGCTAATTTTTGTATTTTCAGTAGAGATGGATTTTGCCATGTTGCCCAGGCTGGTCTTGAACTCCTGACCTTAGATGATCCACCTGCCTCAGCCTCCTAAAGTGCTGGGATTACAGGCGTGAGCCACCACACCCGGCCCCTATTCCTTTAAAATAATTAATAAAAATCAATGAATAACCAGGTATTCTATTGTGCTCCCTCGGACATTCAAGACCAAATGCCCCCAGATAACTTATTTCCCCTTCTGGCACAACTTTAAGATCCATTTTTACACCCTTGGGAGAATGCAGTATAAAGGTGATTTGGAATTCTCTTCACATATTCAGAATCATAGTTCATTCAGGCTTCTAGTAACATGTTTAAGTATTTACCCCCACTAAATGTTTAACTATTGGTTAAAATTAAATTTGATATCCAACTAATTTGAAAACACATTGATGTAAAAACATGCATGCTTATGGAAGCTTAATTCATGGTTGCCAAAAACTAGATGCAACTAAGATTCCTTCCCTAAGTGAATGGATAAACAAATTGTGGAATACTATTCAATGAAAACATTATTCAGGCCGGGCATGGTGGCTCGAACCTGTAATCTCAGCACTTTGGGAGGCTGAGGCAGGTGGATCACTTGAGGTCAAGAGTTCGAGACCAGCCTGGCCAACATGGCAAAACCCTGTCTCTACTAAAAATCCAAAAATTTGCAGGGCATGGTGGCAGGTGCATGTAATCCCAGCTACTCGGGAGGCTGAGGCAGGAGAATCGCTCGAACCTAAGAGGTGGACGTTGCAGTGAGCCGAGATTACGCCACTGCACTCCAGCCTGGGCAACAAGAGGGAAACTCCATCTCAACAAAACAAAACAAAACAAAACAAACAAACAAACAAAATTATTCAGCAATAAAAAAGAATATGTTATCAAGCCATGAGAAGATATGGATGATTCTGAAATGCACGTTGCTAAGTGAAAGAAGCCAGTACTGAAAAGACTTAGAGATACTATATTTTTTTCCATTTATATGATGTTCTGGAAAAGACAAAACTATAGAGATTGTACACAGATCACTGGTTGCCAGAGACTTAGGGGGAGGAAGCAGAGCTGAATGAGTAAAATGCATGCGATGTATTTTGGGGCAGAAACTGTTCTGTTTGATATTGTAATGGTGGATCCTTGACACTACACATTTATTAAAACCCATAGAATTTTACAACGCAAAGAGTGAACCTTAATGTATGCAAATAGAAACAATCATTTAGAAGGTCAGGGGATCCCAGGATAGAATACAGATTATCATGAAAAAAAATTCTAAGTGAATTGCAAATGTATTAAACAACCTCATTAGAGAAGGTTGAAAGGAAATGGTGCTGACTCTAAAATTCTAGAAGGGAGCAGACACAAGGCCTAGCCTACAGCACTTGTGTGTGGGTGGCCCTTACCTTCCCAAGGCTGCTGGGTCAGTTGATTAGACCCATCTCTGGCACCCTGAGAAAAGCCTCTCCCCACACCCTCAGGAGGAGCCTTTGCCTCGTAAGTTAGCCAATTCCCCCAGATGCCTCCAAGATCCTTTGCCTGCGTGCTGAGCACATCGTATGTACCAGTTCAGAATGTTTTCCCAGACTACAGCTACTCTAAGCTGTGCCAAAATCCTGCAATAGCTCCCTTTGGGTCCTGCAATAGTTTAGGGAGGGAAACCAAGTCAAATTCAGCAGACACACCCTCGGGCAGTGGTGGCTAAAGTACAGGTAGGTCAATAGACTTCTTTCTAGGCAGCATGCATGTCATTTTATGCATTTAATTAGTAAGCCGAGGGCAGTGTAGAGACATGTTCTCACAGGCTGTCAACTCAACCACCCTGTTCTCTGTGACAATTGCTTTGAACTGTACTTGAGATTTGTTTTAATCAGGTAGAGTAAGATAACAAACGTGGAGACACCTGCCTTGAAAGAAGTTTATTACTCACAGTCCCGAGAGGAAGGGGCAGGACACACCAGGGCCACATAAAGAGCAGCAGGGACAGTCAAGATAAGGCAGGAGACCACTACTACTCCTGCGCCCTCCTCTCCCCACCTTGCCTAGTTCACAAAACAGGAGGAGAAAATAAGCAAAAAGTTGGAAAAAAACAAAAGTAAGATAAATAGCCAGACAATCTTGGCACCACCACCCGGCCCTAGGAGTTAAAAAAAGTAATAATAACAACATCAACCCCTGACCTAAACTACTTGTGTTATCTGTAAATTCCAGACACTGTATGAAGAAAGCATTGTAAAACTTTTTGTTCTGTTAGCTGATGCATGTAGCCCCCAGTCACGTTTCCCACGCTTGCTTGATGTACCACGACCCGACCCTTTCACATGGACCCTTTAAAGTTGTAAGCCTTTAAAAAGGCCAAGAATTTCTTTTTCGGAGAGCTCGGCTCTTAAGACGCGAGTTTGTCGATGCTACCGGCCAAATTAAAACCTCTTCCTTCTTTAATCCAGTGTCTGAGGAGTTTTGTCTGCGGCTCGCCTTGCTACAAAGAGGCTGGAGAAATTAGGGGAAAGCCTGGGTGAGAACCTTTATTTCTCTAATGGTGGAAAGTTGTTAGGTCAGGACGTCCATCCTCTATTGGGCAGAAAGCAAAACACAGATGTTTGGGGTTCGTGGTTGAAGGGTTTGTTATACAATTTCTGTGCATCTGCAATATACAGAGATGGTAGGAATGTAAACAGCTTTGACAGTTTGGTCTATGACCTCAAGATGCCAAATAATCAACTTTAGGAAATAAAAAATAATTATTATAACATGATCCTGAAACAGAAAAACATTAGGTAAAAACTAGGAAGAGGTGCATAAAGTATGAAATTTAGCTAATGATAATGTGTCAGCACCAATTCATCAACTGTAACAAATACACCATATTAATGTAATACAGTCACATACCACATTATGATGTTTAAGTCAATGGTGGACTGCATATACAATGGTGGTGCATCTATAAGATTATAAGAGTATAATAAGGCTGGGTAAGGTGGCTCATGCCTGTAATCCCAGCACTTTGGGAGGCTGACGCGGGTGGATCACCTGAGGTCGGGAGTTTGAGACCAGCCTGGCCAACATGGTGAAACCCCATCTCCACTAAAAATACAAAAATTAGCTGGGTGTGGTGGCGTGTGCCTGTAATCCCAGCTACTTGGGAGGCTGAGGCACAAGAATTGCTTAAAGCCAGGATGGGGAGGTTACAGTGAGCCTAGATCATGCCACTGCAATCCAGCCTGGACAACAGAGTGAAATTCCTTCTCAAAAAAAAAAAAAAAAAAAGAGTATAATGAAGCTGAAAAATTCCTATTTCTTAGTGACATTGTAGCTGTTATAGTAGTGCCATTACTTTATTATTTTATAAATTTAATGTAACCTTAGCCTACAGTGTTTATAACATCTACAGTAGAGTACAGTAATGTCCTAGGCCTTCACATTCAACCAACACTCACTCACTGCCTCACCCAGAGCAATCTTCAGTCCTGCATGCTCCGTTCATGGTAAATGTCTTATATAAGTATACTTTCTTATTATTTATTTATTTTGAGACAGTCTTGCTCTGTCTCCAGGCTGGAGTGCAGTGGCGTGATCTCGGCTCAATGCAACCTCTGTCTCCCAGGTTCAAGCGATTCTCCTGCCTCAGCCTCCTGAGTAGCTGGGATACAGGCGACTGACACCATGCCCAGCTAATTTTCGTATTTTTAGTAGAGACGGGGTCTCACTCTGTTGCCCAGGCTGCTCTTGAACTCCTGACCTCAAGTGATCCACCCACCTCAGCCTCCCAAAGTGAGAGGATGACAGGTGTGAGCCACTGCACCCGGCCAGGTCTACCATTTTTTAAAAAAAATCATGTATACAGTATTTTTACTGTTCCTTTTCTATGATTAGATGTGTTTAGTTACATAGATACTTGTTGTTGTGCTGCAGTTATCTTCAGTATTCAGTACAGTCGCCTGCTGTACAGGTTTGTAGTCTGGGAGTAGTAGGCTCTGCCACGTAGGTTTCTGTAAGTTCACTGTATGATGTTCACAGAATGATGAAATTGCCTACTGATACATTTCTCAGATCGTGTCTCTGTCATTAATTGGCACATGACTACATGTTAAGAGTATGGAAAACGGGGGCGGATGCAGTAGCTCACGCCTGTGATCCCAGCACTTTGGGAGGCAGAGGTGGGTGGATCACCGCAAACTCCGCCTGGATCCACACCCAGTTCTCCCTACTCGTTTGTAGGGAAATGAGATCGCGCCACTACACTCCAGCCTGGGACAGGGCAAGACTCTGTCTCAAAAAAAAAACCCAAAACTTATTTTACAAAATTAACTTTGAGAACAATCTATACATTTTAGTTATCTCCTCTAAGCTGTATTTACATTAGATCTGTGTGCTTTCATGGGAAGAATAAACAGGAGGGAACAGATACTATCTCTTTCTAATGTTTATTCATTTCATTTATTAGATGCTGATTGAGCATCTGTCTATGTTCCTAGCCCTGTGCCAGGTAGGGTGTGGATAAAATAAAAGAAATATCCTAAGTTTTCTCTTAAGAAAATTCCTGACCAGGCGTGGTGGCTCACACCTGTAATCTCAGCACTTTGGGAGGTGGAAGTGGGTGATCACCTGAGGTCAGGAGTTCGAGATCAGCTTGAGCAACATGGTGAAACCCTGTATCTACTAAAAATACAAAAATTGGCCAGGTGTGGTGGCGGGAGTCTGTAATCCCAGCTACTTAGGAGGCTGAGGCAGGAGAATCGCTTGAACCTGCAAGGTGGAGGTTGTGGTGAGCCGATATTGTGCCACTGCACTCCAGCCTGGGCGACAGAGCAAGAGTTCATCTCAAAAAATAAAATTAAACAAAAAGAAAATTCCAATTTAATGGAGGAGATTTACCCCCAAATCCCCAAACTGCCTCACAAGGTGACGAGAGCCGTGTGAAGATTTTGTGCACGATGCCATTAGATATTCAAAGAAATGTCTGGAGGACTCCAGGAAAGCTTCTTATCAGAGCCAACATTTAAAGAGCACCTTGAAGGGTAAGGAACAATTTAAAAAGTGGAGGCCAGGAGCAGTGGCTCACGCCTGTAATCCCAGCACTTTGGGAGGCAGAGGTTGGTGGATCATGAGGTCAGGAGTTCGAGACCAGCCTGGCCAATATAGTGAAACCCCATCTCTGCTAATAATACAAAAACTTGCCGGACGTGGTGGTGGGAGCCTGTAGTCCCAGCTACTCAGGAGGCTGAGGCAGAAGAATTGCTTGAACCTGGGAGGTGGAGGTTGCAGTGAGCTGAGATTGCGCCTTTGCACTCCAGACCGGGAGGCAGAGGTTGCAGTGAGCCAAGATTGTGCCACCGCACTCCAGACTGGGCAACAGAGTGAGACTCTGTCTCAAAAGGAAAAAAAAAAAGAAAAAGAAAAGTGGAACAAGAGGAGAACAGGTGTGAGAACAAGGCTGGAGACAGATACGGGAACAAAGAGTCATGATGTTTGAGAGATAGCATGGGACAAGAACACAGTGCTTATGGTTGGGAGTGGTAGAAGATGAAACTAGAAAAGAGTATAAGGACTCCAGCCTCTAGGAGACATTTAATGAATATTTGCTGCTTGGCTGATTGACTGACTGAATAAATAAATAACTAGAAGCTGAAAAGCCTGGTGTGATTTGCAAGGAGTCTAGACTTTATTCTATAGTCAACAGGGAACCATCTGAGGTTTTCAAGGTGGGGAATAACATGACGTGCTGATGGTTAGACTCTGGCTACTGAAGGTGTGGTTTATGGTTCAGTCGTAGCAGTAGCAGCAGTATCAAGGGAGTAGTTATAGAAAACAGAGAACTCCAGGTTAGACTCAAGTCTTAAGTACATTAGAATCTGCACTTGATCAAAATTCCCAGTTAATTCATATGCGTGGGCAAGTTCCAGGAGGGTGACTTTTAGAAAGATCATTTGTTGGTAGATTTCCAAAAAAAGCAGCTTTTTTAAAATAAAAAAAATACCAAAAAAAAAGAAATAATGGGATGAAGGGAGAGAGAAAAAAGAGTGGGGAAAGAGAAGGGAGACCAAGAAAAGAGAAAGAGAAGAGAGAACAAAATAGTGACTCACATAACCAGTATGGAAAAATGACATTGCTCTAACTGCTTTCTTCCACCTGTCTCCTAGAAGCAGCATCAGTGTTTGTAATTAGAAGACTTCTGGCCTGGCGTGGTGGCTCACGCCTCTAATCTCAACACTTTGGGAGGCTAAGGCGGGTGGATTACCTGAGGTCAGGAGTTTGAGACCAGCCTGGCCAATATGATGAAACCGCATCTCTACTAAAAATACAAAAAATTAGCCACGCGTGGTGGCGGGCGCCTGTAATCCCAGGTACTTGGCATGCTGAGGCAGTAGAATCGCTTGGACCCGGGAAGCGGAAGTTGCAGTGAGCTGAGACAGTGCCACTGCACTCCGGCCTGGGCAACAAGAGCGAAACTCCGTCTCAAAAAAAAAAGAAGAAGAAGAAGACTTCTGGAGGCTAGCCAGCCTCCAGAAGAGGGCTGTGTGGTTGCCCTTTGAAAGGGCTACCCTGGAACTGGGAGGGAGTGGAAGCCGAAATGAAACGGCTAGTGGCAGAGTGACAGGCAAACTTGTAACTCTTATTCCCGCTGCAGGCAGATGAAACATGCACTTAATTTCCAGGAAAGAGGCTGCTGGGATGGCAGCTGAGGGAAATCAAAGGCTCAGCGGGCCCCCATAATTCACACTCATTTTGTGTAGCCAGAGCGGATGATGGGAAGGCAGGGTAAAAATGTCCCCAGTTCTTTCTAGCACACTGCTGTGTTGAGGCCGGCCCCACCCCTCTGTCTCCCTCTGCCTACATGCCTAGGGCAGCCAAAAATCTGGGTTCGTGCAGGGAAAGAAAATGGAAATGTCCTCTTTTGCACGTGCTCAGGCTGCTCAGGCAGCTGGTGCAGACAAGTGACCCACTTCCACCACCTAATCTATATTGTCTGCACTCCTGGGTCCTCCTCCTCCGAGCGACACTCATTGTGATCTATTCTATTTACCCACAAATACTGAATTTACTTCTGAGGAGCGACACATGATAATGATATCCCTGTGTCGAAGACTTTTATTTGAGATGAAAGACCAAACAGAGCCTGGCTTGTCTGATTAGTGCCTGAAGTTCTGTGATTATTCACAGAATACAGGCAGGGATTTATTGGAGGAGTTTGTTCTTTGCCTCCCCCACATGATTGGGTTACTGAGAGCTAAGCTCATCCTCCACTGAAGCCTGGTATCTGGTAGTCAGTCATCTGCTCTGTGTCAGGCACGTTAATATATATATATTTTTTCTTTTCCTTAAAGCTTCTGATGATGACTGGGCGCAGTGGTTCACGCCTGTAATCTCAGCACTTTGGGAGGCTGAGGCAGGCGGATCACTTGAGGTCAGGAGATCGAGACCAGCCTGGCCAACATGGTGAAACCCCATCTCTACTAAAAATACAAAAATTAGCCAGGCATGGTGGTGCATGCCTGTAATCCCAGCTTCTTGAGAGGCTGAGGTAGAAGAATTGCTTGAACCTGGGAGGAGGAGGAGGTTGCAGTGAGTCGAGATCGCACCACTGCACTCCAGCCTGGGCGACAGAGTGAGACTCCGTCTCAAAAAACAAAAAACAAAAAACAAAAACAAAAAATAATTATCATGAGCTTCTTTTGTCCTCATGAGCACATTGTAAGAAGGTTTTCTTGTCCCTGTTTTACAGACAGGGAAATTGAGGCTGGCAGCCAACTAGTAGCCTAGTTGGAATTCTATCTAGGACTCTGCTCTTTTCTCTGCACAATTAGTTACTATGTTAATTTAGAGTCCAAATCCTTTAGCAGACACCATCCAGGTTCCCTGAAATAATATTCTTCCAACTACCAATCTTCACTCCTGTGATATTAATTTAATGTGTCAACTTGACTGAAATACGAGATGCCCAGAGAGCTGGTTAAACATTATTTCTGGGTGTATTTGTGGGGGTGTTTCCAGAAGAGATTTGCATTGGAATTGGTGGACTAAGTAAAGCAGATGGCCGTCTTCAATGTGAGTGGACATCTTCCAAGCCATGAGGCCCTGAATAGAAGAAAAAGGTAGAGGAAGGTTGAATTAACTCTGTGTGACTTTGAGTAGGACATTGATCTTCTCCTGCCCCCTGTGCTCCTGGTTCTCAGGCTTTTAGACTCAGAATGAAATCTATACCTTTGGCTCTTTGGCTCTCAGGCCTTCAAATGACACCAACAACTTTCCTGGGTCTCCAGCTTGTACATGTGAGACTTTTCAGCCTCCATCATTACATGAGCCAATTCCTTTTCATGTATCTCTATATATGGTTCTTGACTCACACAACCCAAAAGGGTGTCAGGTTTCTTAGAATAACACTGATACCTCATGTTTGTCAGAGCTTTGCACTTTTTTCTTTTCCCTGCTCTGTCGCCAGGCTGGAGTGCAGTGGCGTGATCTCGGCTCACTGCAACCTTGGCCTCCTGGGTTCAAGCGATTCTCTCCTGCCTCAGCCTCCCCCATAGCTGGGCCTACAGGCTACAGGCACGAGCCACCAAGCCTGGTTAATTTTTGTATTTTTAGTAGAGATGAGGTTTCACCATGTTGGCCATGATGATCTTGATTTCTTGACCTGCTGATCTGCCTCGGCCTCCCAAAGTGCTGGGATTATAGGCGTGAGTCACCGCGCCTGGCCACTTTGCACTTTTTGAACCATGTATCACATCTTGTCTCATTTAATAATCAAGATTGTATCATAAGGCCTACAGAGCTAGGTTAGTATTCCTAGTTGTTTGGAGAAAGGGACTGAGAATCCCAGAGAGCATTAGAAGCATTAGAAGCAACGTGATGTGGAGAGAAGAGGTTGGCTGAAGGACTCAGGAGGCATCAGGCACCTCACCTCCCTACCTGTGTGCATTTGCACATGACCTCACTCACCAGAAATTGAAATGTGTAGCCTAGAATTAACCAGAAATTGAACTGGAAAAAAATAATTGCTGCCTTTGGAAAGCTGAAAATTGCCACAAAGAAGAAACAGCTGTGTGTGTGTGTGCGCGCGTGTGTTCTAGAAGGCATATGACAAGTGAGAGTTCAGCCACTGACTAGGTTCCCAGTGAATGCCAGTCACCTCCCAGCTCAAATAGAGTTGATTAAATTCAGAGATAAAAGCGCTGAGTGGAGCGTGTTGACAATTTTTGTTTGTTTGTTTGTTTGTAGAGATGGAGTCTTACTCTGTCGCCCTGGCTGGAGTGCAATGGCATAATCTCTGCTCACTGCAACCTCTGCCTCCTGGGTTCAAGTAATTCTCCTGCCTCAGACTCCCGAGTAGCTGGGACTACAGGCGCACGCTGCCATGTTCTTTTGTATTTTTAGTAGAGATGGGGTTTCACCGTGTTGCCCAGGGTGGTCTTGGACTAGTGAGCTCAGGTAATCCACCTGCCTCAGCCTCCCAAAGTGAGCGTGAGCCACCGAGCGCAGCCGACAAAAGCATTTTTTAAAAGGTAAAATTTTTAAAGAGATTTATTCTGAGCCAATATGAGTGACCATGACCAAGAGAACAGTCTCAAGAGGTCCTGAGAAAGTGTGCCCAGGGCTGTTGAGTTACAGTTTGATTTCTTGGTTTGTTTTTTTGTTTTTTGTTTTTTGAGACGAGTCTCACTCTGTCATACAGGCTGGAGTGCAGTGGCATGATCTCAGCTCACTGCAACGTCCACCTCCCAGGTTCAAGTGATTCTCCTGCCTCAGCCTCCCAAGTGGCTGTGATTACAGGTGAGCATCACCACACCCAGCTAATGTTTGTATTTGTAGTAGAGACGGGGTTTCACCGTGTTGGGCAGGCTGGTCTGAATCTCCTGACAGGCAATCCACCTGCCTCGGCCTCCCAAAGTGCTGTGATTACAGGCGCGAGCCACCACACCTGGCCCTATACAGCTTGGTTTTATACATTTTGTGGAGATAGACATTATAGGAAAAGACATAAATCAGTATATGTAAGGTATACATTGGTCTGGCCCAGAAAGACAGGACATCTTAAGGCAGGCACATACCAATCATACGTAGATTCTAAGATTTTCTGATTGGCAATTGGCTGAAAAGAGTTAAGTTTTGTCTAAAGACTTGAAGTCAGTGGAAATAAATGCTAGAGTTAGGATAAGGAAGAACCTGGAAGCCAGGGTTGTAGCCTTCAGACAGAATAGATGGTAAGTGTCCCTTTTTGGATCTTAAGAAGTATCAGACTTTGAGTTAATCACCTCTAGATTTAGGAAAGGCCTGGCTGCATTAATGGAGATTCTCTACAGATACAAATATCCCCCATGAAAGATGGCTTTATGGGGCCATCTTAAAATATGACAGGTGGGGCGCAGTGGCTCATGCCTGTAATCCCAGCACTTTGGGAGGCCAAGGTGGGCTGATCAGGAGGTCAGGAGTTCGAGACCAGC
This sequence comes from Nomascus leucogenys, assembly GCF_006542625.1. Taxonomy (NCBI): domain Eukaryota; kingdom Metazoa; phylum Chordata; class Mammalia; order Primates; family Hylobatidae; genus Nomascus; species Nomascus leucogenys. The sequence continues at coordinate 41,600,126 of NC_044397.1, forward strand.
CTGACCAACATGGTGAAACCCCATCTCTACTAAAGATACAAAAATTAGCCAGGCATGGTGGCATGCGCCTGTAATCTCAGCTACTCAGGAGGCTGAGGCAGGAGAATCACTTGAACCTGGGAGGCGGAGATTGCAATGAGCTGAGATTGCTCCACTGCACTCCAGCCTGGGTGAAGGCGTGAGACTCCGACTCAAAATAATAAAATAAAATAAAATAAGACAAAGAAATAAATTTGGGGATAAAATATTTGGATTTTCTTCAGGGTCTGCTATCTGTCATGTAATGCTAAGCAGAGTCAGGTTAGAATTTGGTATCTTACTGCAGTAAAGTGTCTGTTGGGTCAGTCCTAGGATCTCTATTTTAATGTTATTGCTGGTGAGTTGTGCCTACATCCAAAAGGAGAGGAAGTATAAGGAGGCTTGCCCAACCTCCCTTCCCATCATGGCCTGGAATTCAGTTTTTCATGTTTCTCTGGGGTCCTTCCTTGGCCAAGTGGGGGGTCCATGCAATTGATTGGAACACTTAAGATTTTATTCTTTGCATGCAAGCGTATTGCAAGAACTGGGAGGACCTGACAAAGCAACCATTTATCAGGGCACTATTCCCCTGAAGATTTCATAAGCTTTGTGGGTAGAGAGCTCTTGGGACAATGGTCATCCAAGACTAAGATTCTCAAACCAATTGGAAAGCAGAGCACCTCCCCTACACTGCTCCCCTGGACAATATAATAAAAATGCTAGTCATGGGACTCAGACCTGAGATGACTGTTGGTTGTTAGCAAGGAGGACACATTTTTAGGCATTTGCCATCTCTTCTAAAGGGAATTGATTCAAGATCCTAAAGAGAGTGATTGTAAGACCCTAGGAAACTCAGAAAGGGTGTACAAGAAACTGGGTGAGCAGAGCTATCCATCACAGTGGCCTCCAAGGAGGTACATACCACAGCTAGGCAGAGGGCCATTGCCCACCCCAGTGTGAACGGGTGGCATGCAGGAGCTGCAAAAAGCACGTGGAAGTAACATCAACTCAGCCTACCATGGTGGCAGGTCTCATGAGACCATGCATTGGCAAGGACAGGAAAAGAGGAAAAGGCAGTGGGAGTGTCCAACTATGACCTTGAAGCAGTTGAAGAGGCAGGAGTGGCTCAGGCTAGGAGGTAAGGAAGAGCTGGGTGGGATCAGTGACAGCTAGAGAATTTCAGTGACCTCCTGAAATTCAGGAGCATAAGCTGCTCTGAGATACCTGAAGATGGAAGTCATAGGAGAGGCTGGGAGATCAGAAATTTCCTCTCTCTGCCTGATTATATCTTACTCAACCTTTGAAATCCAGTTCCAAGGACACTTCTCAAAGTGTTTTTTTTTTTTTTTTTTTTTTTTTTTTTTTTTTCAGAACTGGGTCATCTTCTTTCAAACGCCCGAAGCTCCCAGAGCTCTTAACCTTATTGCAGTATTATTTTCCGTCTTGTACTTTGGCTGTCTTTGATCTTATTTTCCCAGTTAATTTTTCTAGACCATAAATCCCTGTGTTAGGTTCCTTTCTCCTTTTTACATTCAGTATCTCCTAGATCCTACACTTATTAAGAGAAGAGACCCTGTTTCAGAATCTTGCCCACAACCCGGCCAGAATGCTTCACATCTTAATGACATGATGATTCTTTTCTTCTCCTCTTCCTCTTCCTCCTCCTCCTTCTTCCTCCTCCTCCTTCCTCCTCCTTCTCCCTCCTCTTCCTTCCTCCTCCTTCTCCCTCCTCCTTCTTCTTCTTCTCTTCTTCTTTTTTTTTGAGACAGCGTCTCACTCTGTTGCCCCGGCTAGAGTGCAGTGGCATGATCTCAGCTCACTGCAACCTCCGCCTCCCGGGATCAAGCGATTCTCCTGCCTCAGCCTCCTGAGTAGCTGGGACTACAGGCACGTGCCACCATGCCCAGCTAATTTTTGTATTTATAGTAGAGATGGGGTTTCACCATATTGGCCAGGCTGGTCTCGAACTCCTGACCTCGTGATCTGCCCACTTCGGCCTCCCAAAGTGCTGGGATTACAGGCGTGAGCCACCGTGCCTGGCTTCTTCTTTTTCTTCCTCCTCCTCGTCCTCCTCCTCCTTCTCTTCTTCTCCTTCTCCTCCTCCTCCTTCTTCTCTTCTTTTCTTCTTCTTCCCCTTCTTCCTCTTCTTCCTCTTCTTCCTCTTTCTCTTCCTCTTATTTTTTATTTTTATTTTTTAGAGACAGAGTCTTGCTTTGTTCCCCAGGCTGGAGTACAGTGATGTGATCATAGCTCACAGTAGCCTCGACCTCCTGGGTTCAGGCCATTCTCCTCCCTCAGCCTCTCAAGTAGCTGGGACTACAGGCACACAATGCTATGCCCAGCTAATTTATTTTATTTTATTTTTTGTAGAGGTGGGGTCTCACTATGCTGCCCAGACTGGTGTTGAGCTCCTGATCTCAAGTGATCCTCTCACTTCAGCCTTCCAAGTACTGAGATTCCAGGTGTGAACTACCATGACAAGCCATGATATTGTTTTTGAATGAATGGATGCCTAATGAAGGAAGTCAGATGGAGACCAGATTAGGGAAGAGAATGGAGTGTTCTCGTTGGTTCTCCAGGAAAGAAATCACTGTGGCTTTGACTCCACTGCAGCCTTATTTTCCCAGGAGGCGTCAAGTCTCACTCCTATTGAGAGAGCCAAGAGATGGAGGGAGGAAGACAGCCAGTGCTTGTGGATCAGTCCACGTCAGAGGAAATGCTCTTGACAGGGTCAACATGGTGCCTGGCAGGCATGGCCCTGGGTACTTGTCATTCCCAAGGCATTCCCATGAATCAGAAGCAAGGGACGCAGGGAAAGAAACTCATCCCAGAGGCTAGGGGTGGAGGGAAAACACTCATCTGGGAGGCTAAAGGATGGAGGGAAGGGGAGGGGAGCACTGTGGCAGGAGACAGCACCTAGGCTGACTAATTAAACCCTTTGGTATCTGGCCCCCTCCAGCACAAACAGATTATCACTGCTGAATCAGCTTCCTGCCAAGACCAGACTCACACTCTTTTTTTTTTCCTGCTTGATTTGCTTAATGGAAGCTGACAGTGAAGTTCAACCCTGATTGTCAGATTTCAGTAGGAACCTCAAGGGGGGAGAAGAAGGCAGACATTTGAGGAATTAAAAATAGCACACACAATGAGATCCTTTATTTAGCTGAACCACTTCTTTAATATTTCACTTCTCTCTGTCTCTCTGTCTCTCTCTCTCACACACACACACACACACAGAGTTGTGCACACAAACATCTGATTTTCACTTAGGCTGGAGGCCTTGCCAGAGTCCTGTAGGGAAGACAGGACATTCATCTTGGATAGTAGAAATCTGCAAAAGAGGATGCCCTTTTTTTTTTTGAAACAGTGTCTCACTCTGTCACCCAGGCTGGAGTGCAGTGGCATGATCTCGGCCCCCTGCAACCTCCACCTCCTGGGTTCAAGTGATTCTTGTGCCTCAGCCTCCCATGTAGCTGGGATTACAGGTGTGCACCACCACGCCTAGCTAATTTTTTTTGTATTTTTAGTAGAGGCAGGGTTTCGCCATGTTGGCCAGGCTGGTCTTGAACTCCTGACCTCAAGTGATCCACCCACCTCAGCCTCCCAAAGTGCTGGGATTACAGGTGTGAGCCACTGGTCTGGGCCCAGGAGCTGGTTTTAACCAACTAGGTCATTGCATTCCACACAGAGTTTAGAAAGAAACAGGCTACAAGGCAGGAGGCTGTGAAACAGGCTGATTGCTCAAGTTGAGTAAAAGTCCCTGGAGCCCCTCCCTGCTGGTTTACAGCACTATTAATATCTAAGGGCTTCACATGTATTAATTTGTGTAAACCTCATCACAGCCCTGTGAGATGCAGATACTCATGTCCCCACCTTACAGATGAGGCAACTGAGGCACCGAAGAGTTAAGTACCTTGCTGCAAGCTGTCACAGTGAGTCCATGTTGAACCTGCAGTATACACTTCTGACACCAAACTTGTGTGGGTTTTCCACACCCAACAATTCTCCAGTTCTCTGTGGATACCGGTTGGGTGGTTCACATGGGTTTGCTACATTTGTTGATTTATTATAAGAGATTTATTTTATTATTTTATTTCAGTAGTTTTTGGAGAGCAGGTGGCTTTTGGTTACATGGATAAATTCTTTTTGTTTTACTTGAGGTTCTGGGATACATGTGCAGAACCTGTAGGTTTGTTACGTAGGTATATATGTGCCTTGGTGGTTTGCTGCACCTATCAACCCATCATCTAGATTTTAAGCCCCACATGCATTAGGTATTTGTCCTAATACTCTCCCTCCCCTAGGCCCCCACCCCACAACAGGCCCCAGTGTGTAATGTTCCCCTCCCTGTGTCCATGTGTTCTCGTTGTTCAACTCCCACTTATGAGTGAGAACATGCAGCATTTGGTTTTCTGGTCCTGTGTTAGTTTGCTGAGACTGATGGCTTCCAGTTTCATCAATGTCCCTGCAAAGGACATGAACTCACTCTTTTATATGGCTGCAATGGTTAAATTCTTTGGTGGTGATTTCTGAGATTTTGGTGCACCCATCACCTGAGTAGTGAGCCAATGTGTACACTGTACCCAGTGTGTAGTGTTTTATCCCTCACCCCTCTCTCACCCTTCCCTCTGAATTCCCAAAGTCCATTACATCATTCTCATGCCTTTGTGTCCCCATAGCTTATCTCTCACTTGCAAGTCAGAACATACAATATTTGGTTATTTGGTTTTGCCTTCTTGAGTTACTTCACTTAGTGAATAATGGTCTCCAACTCCATCCAGGTTGCTGTGAATGTCATTATTTCATTCCTTTTCATGGCTGAGTAGTATTCCATGGTGTATATATACCACATTTCCTTTATCCACTCATTGATTGATGCACATTTAGGTTGGATCCGTATTTTTGCAATTGCGAATTGTATTGCTATAAACATATGTGTGCAAGTGTCTTTTTCATATAAGGATTTCTTTTCCTTTGGATGGATACCCAGTAGTGAGATTGCTGGAACAAATGGTAGTTCTGCTTTTAGTTCTTGAAGGAATCTACACACTGTTTTCCATAGTGGTTGTACTAGTTTACATTCCCAACTGCAGTGTAAAAGATAAAAATGAACAGGCAGATGAAGAGGTACCTAGGGCAAAGTCCGGAAGGGTTCTGGGAACAGGAGCTTCTATCCCCATGTAGTTGGGATGCACCACCCTCCAAGCACATAGAACCCTTCATCAACTCAGAAGTTCTCTGGATCTCATAGTTAAGGGACTTTATGGGGGCTTTGTAACATAGGTTTGATCAATTATTCTTAATCTCTAGCCTCCCTCCCTTCCCTAGAAGAGAGAAGTAGAGCTGAAATTTCCAAGCTTCTAATCATGGGCTGGTCGTTCCCTAGTGGCGAGCCCCCATCTTGAAGCTCTCCAGGAGCCCACCAAGAGTTGCCTCATTAGAATCAAAGATGCTGTTATCACCCAGGAAATCTGAATCGATTTAGGAGCTCTGGATAAGATGCTTCTCTCACCCCGCATCGCTCAGGTAATTGCAAGGGTTTTAGGAGTTCTGTGTCAGGAACCACGGACAGAGACCATGTCTATGTTTCTTATTGTGCTATAGTGTTCACCATGGAACACTAAGTACAGGAGAAGCAGGGAGGTAAAAAGAAGAAAATCCAATTAATGACTCAAGGAACTTGAACTTACTACTGTCTGTTGACCTGTTTATATGTTGCTAGTGTGGCCATGTATGGGAACCATACAGATCATGACTTGAGATGCCTGCATTTCTAACCATGGACATCTTCATGGTTCTGTTGGTCTCTCCACCACAGATAAATGTCCACTCTTATTTTTAGGATTCTGAACTCAAAGTAGCCCTGGCAAACCCACCTACTCTCTTCCTGCCCCACTGATATGGTTTGGCTCTGTGTCGCCACCCAAATCTCACCTCTAGTTGTAATCCCCATGTGTCCAGGGAGGGACTTGGTGGGAGGTGATTGGATCATGGGGGTCGTTTCCCCCATGCTGTTCTTGTGGTCCTGAGTGAGTTCTCACAAGATCTGATGGTTTAAAGTGTTTGGCAATTCCCTCCCACCCCCTCCTGCCACCTTGTGAAGAAGGTGCTTGCTTCTCCTTCATCTTCTGCTATGATTGTAACTTTCCTGAGGCTTCCCCAGCCATGCAAAACTGTGAGTCAGTTAAACCTTTTATCTTTATAAATTACCCAGTCTTAGGTAGTTCCGTATAACAGTGTGAAAACGAACTAATACACCCACCCTATAAAAAGGACACTTTTCATACACATATACATTTGTGATTGTTGAGAAAAAATTTGTAAATTCACCCTCTACTCATTGTTATGCAAAGCCACCAAGCCGCCCACTTTTTCAAGTGTATCTGAGTGACGTTTAATTAATACAAATATTTAACTGTATTTCCAAGAAGCAGGCATGATTTTTATTATTCATCATTTCCCATTGTCCATGGATTGGTCACTTTGAAGACAGAGCAAATAATAATAATCATGACAGGAAGAATTCCCCAATCTTTGCTCACTTCATGTTCCATCTGCTCCACTACCAAAGTGACTAGGAAATTGGCCAGAGGGCTGGGGATAAGATGCCAATAGCAAGAGAAGTCCCACTCAGTGAAACCAGTGGGACCCAACCAGCTCCTCACCTGTCAGTCAAGCTCACTACCTCCCTGCTTCTCCTATGCCTGGTATTCTATGGTGAGCACTGTGGCACAATGAAAAACATAGACATGATCTCAGTCCCTGGTTCCTGAAACAGAACTCCAGAAATGTTTGTAATTTCCTAAGTGATGAGGGTAATAGAAACATCTTACCCAGAGTTCTTAAATCTCTTCAAATTTTTCTGGTGATAAGAGCATCTTTGGTTCTAATGAGGTAACTCTTGGTCAACTTCTGGAGAGCTTTAGGATCAGGACTTGTCACTAGAAAGACTAAGCCATGGTTAGAAGCTTGGAATTTTCAGCTCCATTCCTACCCTCCAGGGAGGGGAGAGGGGCAGGAGAGTAAGTTAACAATAATGATCAAACCTATGTGATGAAGTCTTGATAAAGTCATTCAACACCTACCAAAGCTTCTACTTTCTCCCTATCATAGAAGTGAACCGATCACCACCAATACTGCTACAGAGATCTCAGAGGAATCTAAATAAAACTAAAAGAATGTACATGCCCAGCTCTAAGGGAGGAGGGAGGTGGTAAGATCGAATGAGCCCAGGAGTCTGAGAGCTGCCTGGGTAACATAGCAAGATCCTGTCTTTCACAAAAAGGAGGAAAAAAAAAGAAAAAGAGAAGAATGTACACACAAAAGAGAAAGAAAGAAGGGGCATGGATGTGGGGGGCTGTTGTAAGGGGTTGAAGGGGTCTCAATGCATTGCAAGAAGATGAACATCAGATGAAAGTACATGGATGGATACAACAGAAAAATCCCCAGCCCAGAATATGCTAAAGAAGGGGTGTCATGGTGTGGGAATTTGTCTCCTGGGAAGAGCTCAGGACATACCCTAGACTAGAGGTCTGGGAGAATAGAGGTTGAGAGTGAGAGGGGGAGCCTGAGCAAAGAACTGAATTGAGCATGTATTTGTTCTCCAAACAGATACGCTCCACTTTATGCTTTGTTCTTATAGAGTAGGGCTTAGGGCTCCACTTTATGCTTTGTTCTCATAGAGTAGAAACTAGTGAGGTTCCAGGATGGAAGCCAGGAAGAAGGTGGACTGAGATGGAGAAAAAAACTTGGGAGGTTCCCGGAAAGTTTTTTTCCAGTAAAGAAATTGGGGCCAGGTATGGTGGCTCACACCTATAATCCCAGCACTTTGGGAGACCGAGGTGGGTGGATCACTTGAGGTCAGAAGTTCAAGACCGGCTTGGCCAATATGGTGAAACCCCCGTCTCTACTAAAAATAAAAAAATTAGCCAGGTGTGGTGGCAGGCTTCTGTAATCCCAGCTACTTGGGAGGCTGAGGCAGGAGAATCGTTTGAACCCGGGAGGTGGAGGTTGCAGTGAGCCAAGATTGTGCCATTGTACTCCAGCCTGGGTGACAGAATAAGACTCCATCTTAAAAAAAAAAAAAAGAACTGGATGCTCCCCAATAGCTGGAATTATAGACAAACCGGATAATTTTGGAGATATGGCAAAGACATAATAGAATTTTACTAACAAGAAAAGGGAGGAAGAAAAGGAAGGAGAAAGGAAGGTAGGAAAGAACTTCAAGTTGGAGGGAAAACCAGAATACGAATCTCAGGACTAAATATAAAGCAAAATAAAACAAGACTGTTTCTGAGCCATGAATAGTGTTTAAAAAAGAGAGAGAAATCAATTCGATATGCATGCTAAGAAAACATTTATTCTTGAGAGGCATTACCCCTTCAAAAGGAAATGTAATCCTAGATTACTATCTGGCTCTGCAAGCTGAGAAATTGACATAGTCATGATAAGTGAATGTTTTTGTTGTTTTTCCTTTTGTTGTTGTTTTGTTTTGGATAAATTTGGTTTTCAAGATTTAGAATTAAACTATGGGAAAAGTAAAGAAGTTCTCCTTTTGGTTATGAGGCACATTGCATTTGTGTTTTCCATCTTAATAGTGCAAAAAAAGTGATTTTATTTCTTAAAAGAAGTTGGAGAACAGAAAGAAGGATAGAATAAAGGAGAGAAAGGGATGTGATTGCTAAAAGCCTCAACTTTGATGGTCTGGAGTCAGCACTCCGCTAAAATTGAGACAAGAAGAAACAAAAGTTTAAATATGTTATTTAAAATTGTAAGGGGTAGCCATGAAAATAACTACAAAATAAAATATAAAAAAGTAAGGCCGAGTGTGGTGGCTCACACCTGTAATCCCAGCACTTTGGGAGGCTGAGGCAGGCAGATCACCTGAGGTCAGGAGTTTGAGACCAGCCTGGTCAACATGAAGAAACCCTGTCTCTACTAAAAATACAGTAATTAGCTGGGCATGGTGGTGGGCACCTGTAGTCCCAGCTACTCAGGAGGCTGAGGCAGGAGAATCGCTTGAACCTGGGAGGTGGAGGTTGCAGTGAGCCGAGATCGTGCCACTGCACTCCAGGCTGGGCTACAGAATGAGACTTCGGCTCAAAAAAAAAAAAAGTAGGACCGAAAGAGTTTCGGGGGCACAGCATGGATCTACTCCAGGGAATGCTGTTTTACTGTTGTGTTCTATAGAAAGCAAAGGCAGGGACCCTGGAGGTAAGGGACCAACATTTTCCTCTTCTATATCAGAGAGTCTGTATATAATCTTTATGACTGATAAATCACAAAATATTGGTATTAGTATATTATTTGCAAGAGAAACAAAAATAGGATTTAAAAGTTGTAATTTCTATCAAAGGAGAAGCCTATTTCTTTGTTGTTAAAGACTTTTTTAACTCTCTGATGTTTTTATAGGTACATTTGATTTTTTCATTAAAATTTAAATTCCAAAAATTAAAAGATTATTCTAGCAACAAAATATAAAAGAAAATAACAATGTGAGCATTACATTCTCTCCTGGGAAACTGTGACTTAGCTCAAGATAACAGATTCATCTGCTTTAGACCAAATTTGAGAATCTCAAATTTTGCACACGACTTGGATTTTCATAAATTAATAAAAATGCACCAGTGACTCTCGCACTTTACTTTTGACCTCGGTCTCCCTGCGTGGGTCACATGTTTTTGCAGAATCTTCTCATCCCTGGTCCAAGGCACCATGCAGTCAGCTTATCAAATAACCCTCCATCTGGCCTCTCTCATGAATCACACCCAGAGCCCCATCACGTAAGATAAATTCATTTTTCTTCTGCTCCTCTTCTTTTCCCATGTAAGATCCTGACCTTCAGATATCATATAAGTTCATCTCATACAGAGGCTTCCCATCTGGTTTTAATTCCCTTCCCTCCCTGCTTCCTGCAATTATTCCCCACTGCCCACTCGCGCCTGCTACAGTCATCGGCAAGACCATCTCTGATTCTCTTTCTTTTATTTCTTCCAAGGCCAGTCAGATAGCAGCCTTCAAAGCCACAGTGATGGCAAAGAAAGAGAAACAGCTAAGAAATGCAGGTGGCGATGCAGGTATTACTTCCTTTCTATTATAGACAAGAAATCAAACTTTGTAAAAGTTAGGCACCTGCTCTGGTCACACTGCTGCTATGGAACTGCTAAGTTTGCTAGATACAGTTTTTCTTTTTAAAGAGACAGGGTCTCACCAAGTTGCTCAGGCTAGTCTGGAGCTCCTGGGCTCAAGCAATCCTCCTGCCTCAGCCCCTCAAAGTGCTGGGATTACAGGAGAGAACCACCACGCCCAGCCCCTAGGTCCAAATTTGAAGTCATGTCTATCTAACTTCCTGTGTCATTTAAAAATATAAACCCACAGTGCAATTCCTTTGTGGCTAGCTTTTTAACATAAGGTAACTGACATTGAATAACAAAATGGAGTAGAATATTGCTGTATTTTTTATTAAATTTTTTATTTCCATAGGTTTTTGGGGAACAGGTGGTATTTGGTTTCATGGATACGTTCTTTAGTGGTGATCTGTGAGATTTTGGCGCACCCATAGCCTGAGCAGTATATACCGAATCCAATTTGTAGTCTTATCCCTCATCCCCTTCCCACCCTTTCCCCCGAGTCCCCAAAGTCCATTGTATCATTCTTATGCCTTTGCATATGCATCCTCATAGCTTAGCTCCCACTTATGAATGAGAACATACAATATTTGGTTTTCCATTCCTGAGTTACTTCACTTAGAATAGTAGTCTCCAATCCCATCCAGGTTGCTGTGAATGCCATCAATTCATTCCTTTTTATGGCTGAGTAGTATTCCATCATATATATGCCACGGTTTCTCTATCCACTCGTTGATTGATGGACATTTGGGTTGGTTCCACTTTTTTTTTTTTTTTTTTTTGAGACAGAGTCTTGCTCTGTCACCCAGGCTGGAGTGACAGAGGCTACAGGCGCCCGCCACCATGCTTGGCTAATTTTTTGTGTTTTTAGTAGAGACGGGGTTTCACCGTGTTAGTCATGATGGTCCCAATCTCCTGACCTGGTGATCTGCCCGTCTTGGCCTCCCAAAGGGCTGGGATTACAGGCATGAGCTACATCACCCAGCCAGTTCCACATTTTTGCCATTGCGAATTGTGCTGCTATAAACATGCATGTGCAAGTATCTTTTTCATATAGTGACTTGCTTTCCTCTGGGTGGATAAACAGTAGTAGGATTGCTGGATCGAATGGTAGTTCTACTTTTAGTTCCTTAAGGAATCTCCACACTGTTTTCTGTAGTGGTGGTACTAGTTTACATTCTAACCAGCTGGCTTGTAGAAAATCAGCAAGTTGGAGCTGGTACCACATGTTGGGAATGAGAAAAAAATCCAGGATTCTTTCATGGATCTGGGGTCTGATCTTGGTTCTATGAGCAATTAACTCACTTTGTTTGCATTTTTCTCATTTATAAAACAAGATTGTTTACTGGATAATCATTAAGTTCTCTTCCAATCCTGAATAATTTATATTCCAGAAAGAAATAAAGCCCATTAAGGTAATTTTCAAATTCAGATATCTTGCAAATCACTGAGGTGAATGCAGTGGAAAAGTGGATTTAAGGTTAAATAGTAAGACAATAATTTAACTAAAAATAAAATCTTCATATTCTAACATGAAGCTTGATATTGTCCAGTATGGAATGGATTTAAGGTACTGTAGTGTATTCATCTGCTTGGAGTGCCATAACAAAATGCCACAGGCTGGGTAATATATAAGAAACAAAAATTGATTTCTCACAGTTCTGGAGGCTGGGAAGTCCATGATCATGGTGCCAAAAATGTAGGTTTTATTCTAGGACCTCATGTCTTGGTTCCTGGGTAACCACATCTCACTGCCCACTCACATACTTTCTGGGATAAAGACATTGCTCTGGTCTTTCTTCCTTTCTTTCCTTCCTTCCTTCCTTCTTTCCTTCCCCTTCCTTCCATCCTTCTTTCCTTCCTTTCTCTTTCTCTTTCTTTCTTTCTTTCTTTCTTTCTTTCTTTCTTCTTTCTTTCTTTCTTTCTTTCTTTCTTTCTTTCTTTCTTTCTTTCTTTCTTCTTTCTTTCTTTCTTTCTCTTTCTTTCTTTCTTTCTCTTTCTTTCTTTCTTTCTCTCTCTCTCTTTCTTTCTTTCTCTTTCTTTCTTTCTTTCTTTCTTTCTTTCTTTCTTTCTTTCTTTCTTTCTTTTTCTTCTTTCTTCTTTCTTTCTTTCCTCTCTTTCTCCCTCTCTCATTCTTTCTCCTTCCTTCCTTCCTTTCTTCCTTCTTTCCTTCTTTCTTTGAATACCTGGAGGCAAAGATGGTGTGTCTTTTTTTTTTTTTTTGAGACAGAGTCTCGCTCTGTCGCCCAGGCTGGAGTGCAATGGGGCGATCTCGGCTCATTGCAACCTCCACCTCCCGGATTCACGCCATTCTCCTGCCTCAGCCTCCCGAGTAGCTGGGACTACAGGCGCCCACTACCACGCCCGGCTAATTTCTTGTATTTTTAGTAGAGACGGGGTTTCACCGTGTTAGCCAGGATGGTCTCGATCTCCTGACCTTGGGATCCGCCCGCCTCGGGCTCCCAAAGTGCTGGGATTACAGGCGTGAGCCACCGCGCCCGGCCAGTGTGTCTTCTTATAAGATCACTAATTCTATAGAATCAGGGCCCAACCCTTGTGATTTCACTCAACCTCAACTACTTCCTTAGAGGCCCCACCTTCAATTACAGCCATACTGGGGGTTGGAACTTCAGCATATGAATGTTGAGGGCACACGAACATTCGATCCATAACACAGAGCATCAGAAGATAGTAGCATGGGCACATCAGATTTGAATTGCTAAATTATTTCTCCTAAGAAGAGTGAAAAAAAAAAGGCTGGGTGTGGTGGCTCATGCCTATAATCCCAGCATTTTGGGAGGCTGAGCTGGGCAGAAAACTTGAGCCCAGGACTTCCAGACCAGCCTGAGCAACATGACTAAACCCAGTCTCTACAAAAAACACAGAAATTAGTTGAGCATGATGGCACACAGCTGTAATCCCAGCTACTCCTCAGGAGGCTGAGGTGGGAGAATCATTTGAGCCCAGGAAGGTTGAGGTTTCTGTGAGCTGAGATTGTGCCATTGCGCTCCAGCCTGGGTGACAAAAGTGAGACTCTGTCTCAAGAAAAAAAAGTGAGGAAAATACCCTTGTATAAACTTTAAGTCCAAAGTAATATAGAGCTATGCTGTTTCAAACTTTAGAATGCATAAGGAACATCTACAGAGACTGCTTAAGTATATAATTTACTGTGAAATTAGCTCTCGGATTGCTTGTGACCAGAGCAACAAAGAAAACATGCTGGTTATACACCTTCCAGTGTCCATAAGGAGGTTTTATATGAATCCTTTATGGGAACTAAATTTTTGCCATTAATTAATTCTAAAATAAATGTGTCATCTTTATGTCAGTGAGAAATGAATGAACAGTGCTCTTAACAAAATCCTGACAGTAACAAAGCTATTTCTCATATCATCTCTCAATAAACTATAATGGCAAAAAACAATCAATAAAATCATTATTCTGGAATGATGGATTATAGAATCTTTTTAAATACATATAATTTTGTTTCTTCCAAATGCATAGAATAATTAAAACTAGGTTAACAAAACAGTGCGTAACCAAAATCCATGGGCAACATACTTTTAGATAAATAAGACATTAGCGATAAGCATGACTTTCTCTCTCTCTCTCTTTTTTTTTTAGAAACGATATTTCTGCAAACCTTTTTTAAAAAGTTGTTTTTCCTTTAAGCAGTTTAATCATTCTCCTGGGGCTTTGGTTTATACGAGTAATTTGCATAGGAACTCTTTGTTTTTGGAGGCCCATGGGTTGTATTTCGAAGTAGGAAAGTTAATGAGAGTAGAGGCTGTATCAGATTTGGAAATACTATGTTCCATATCTTTTATATTTAGTGTATGTAACTAAATCTAGTTTACAACTAAATGTACCCTGATGCCTGTCTTTGTGGTGTCTACCGACACATAGCAAAAGGTCTTATTGATAAAATATTCATGAAATTTCACCTTGAGATAACAGACTGCAATGGATGGGACATAGTTCTCTAGTCCTAAGGTTTCTTCATAATATTGGCTAAAAACACTCCCAGACAAGTGTTTTTCACTAGCCTTGATATTATATATCTCACCCCTTTTTGAAGTCAAGGAGTTTTGAAGAGATGAGGGACAGGGAAAGGAAACAATAGCAAAATTCCATTGTGTTTGGTTTATGGATTCGTTCTACTTAGAGCATCTCAGAGAAGCTCCTTTTGATACAAGCCATAACCGATTACAAACTAATGGACTATGGAAAAGAATCCAAAGATAGTGAGACTAGATCTCCACTGAGCTGAAACTAGTAGCATTTACACAAAATATCCTCTTGCTATCAGCTTCACAAAATGTGGATGCATTCCTGTTGTCATGTTTCTTATTTCCCAAGAGCTAGGATGAAGTGTTGAAAGCACCAGCAAAAAGAGTGGGTATGCCTTTGTGTTTAGCAATTATGTTACTGGGTGATGTTGCCTGTTTTGAGCCAAGTGAGTAAGTGGGTTGGTACTGTCACCTTTCTAGGACAGATACTTGCATTTCCTAAATTTCTGCTACGTGGCTGAATCTATTCACTGAAACTGAAAATGTTCACAGACTATGTTTGTCTCCCATTGACATGGATTGGCCACAAAGATTTGTGATGGGTTCCAAAAGCATGCACAGACTCAAATTATCTATTTTTAGATCAGGACTGTCTCATTAGATCACATCAGTGGAAATTCAGCTCAGAATCCAGTATATACAATCACCCCTAATTGCACTAGACATCCCATAGACAAGTTCATATTTTTGATCTTTGCTATCGTACCTACCCAGCCATTTTTTCACCCAGTCATTTATTCAAAAAATGTAAACTCTGTACTGAGGGAAATATAAGACCAAACCTCACTGTGTTTGTCCTAACCCTTTATCCTACAGTATTTATATTAGGAAGGGAGACAGAATGCAGAATAATTCTACTCTTCAGGGATCTGGTGGACAATATCAGCAACTCTTTTCATATCCATGAGGATTTTACAGACTTGAATTATGTTTTCTTTGCCTTTCCTATCTAATTCTAAACCTTTTTTTGTTCCTCCCTGGAAGCTGTTTGAATCATCTGATACTTAACTGGCAGAAAATCATTCCAGACCCAGTGTTTCAGGGAATCAAAGAAATCCAGGAAAAAGGAGACCCAGATTCTCTAATGCCTCCAGTCAGTCACCTTTCCGAATGCTGCCCATTTTCAGTTAGCTTCTCATTTATACATCCAGGCCAAAAAGAACCCAAGCCCCTGCTACATATATAGATGCCAATTTGATTGAATGGATCACTGAAATCCAATTGTGGTGCTGTAATAATACACACCAATATGTGTAATAGTACACACCAATATTATTCAACATATTTAACTCTAATAAAAGCCGAGGTGGGAGGGTCACTTAAGGCCATGAGTTCAAGACCAGCCTGGACAACACAGCAAGACTCCATCTCTACACAAAATTACAAAAATTAGCTGGGTATGGTAGTGCACACCTGTAATCCCAGCTACTGAGGAGGCTGAGTGGGAGGACTGCTGGAGCCCAGGAAGTCACGGGTACAATGAGCTATGATTCTGCCACTGTACTCCATCTTGGGTGACAGAGTGAGAGCTTGTCTCTAAGAAACTTAAAAAAGTAAAAAAGTGAATGTATCAGGCAAAATACGTAAAGCTGAAAATGTCCCAGAAAATGTGTAATGCACCAAAATGCCAGCATGGAGCAAGCATTTGACCCTTTAATAAATAGAGGTCATGTTATAGTCATAAATATGATATGCAATAGAATGGCAATACCTAATTAATTTTAATAATCTATGTTTTACGATTATTCATCCTGGTAAGAAGCTGAAGTTTATTTTAAGAAAGAGAAGTCTTATCTGACTTGTCAATTCACATAAATATTCCTTGGGCATATTTAAGCAATCTATGTGTATAGGTTTGAATTAAATTTGTAGGCAAAAGTAACCCCGGACCGTAGGACTCAAAATAAAAAATAACCTAGTGCTGCAAACTCTGTTAGTTCTTCTAAGATTCCCTCCCAATTTTATTGCATTAATTGACTCATGGGTGCTTGGAATGCTCCTTAGTTTGCTCTGAGAGAGTAATGAGTAGAGAGTTTAATCACTAGTTTGCAGGGCCTTGATCACCTTGGCCCCCTAATTGTTTAATTCCTGATGAATGTTCTAGAAATAAAATTGGAAGAGCCATGCTATCCTCTTTGGTCAGTCAAAATACCATATGAGTGTCAGCATTTCCATCTGTGTCCTCCTAAAACATTGCTTCCCTCTCTCTCCGACAAAATTGGGCTCTAAAAGGCTCCACCTTCTTCTCTGCGGCCACTCAGATGAAGGTGCTGCAGGGCCAAGCACCACAACAGTGTCATACACTGCTTGTATATACTCAGGTCCACCAGGCTTCTCCTTCCACGAAGAAACAACGTGTTACCATGCAACAGAGAAGCTCAAACCAAAGGCACCAGAGGTAGAATGTTCCCTTGCAATAAAAGATGCTACATCTGCTTCCCGCATGGTGCTCTTCTGTTATACACTTCCCTGCTTTCTCAAAGGCAAAGTGGACACCACTCTCTACTACCTCTACCATTAGATTTGGCCTGTTACTGTTGGACTGAGCCCACTCTTCTTGCCAGCACTATCCTACCTTCCCAGAACATTCTTCTCACCTGCGATGTGCTGAAGCAGCTTACGGAGCTCAGAATAGATCCTAATATTTCTCTGACTTGGGCATAAAAGGATGCTGATTCCAAGATGTGGCCTTTCTGAAGCCAATTCTTTGTAGGGGAGTCTGACACTAGCTCTATTTTCCAGGATCCTTCACTTCAGTGGAAAATATAAAGAAATACTTGCTTTCTTAACTTCTGCCACTTGGTTTCCAGGTAATTGATCCTGCCAGCAGAACTAATGCCATTTAATATGAATTCACTACATTCTAGGCACTATACTGCGATCTTTGCAAGATGTATGCTAGGGTTTGGATGAGGTTTGCCTCCATCAAAATTCATATTGATATTTGATTTCCAATGCGGCAACGTTGGAAGGTGCAGCCCAACGGGAGGTGCTCTCCCACTAGGGTGAGAGTGTTCTCACTGTAGACGACCGAATAGTTCCTGCAAGAGCAGTTGTTAAAAAGATTCTGGCTTCCTCAGTCTCTCTCTTGCTTCTACTTTCACCATGTGAACTCTTCACATAAGCCCACTCACCTTCCACTTTCTGCCATGAGTTGAAGCAGCATGAGGCTCTTACCAGATGCAGCTGCCCAACCTTAGACTTTTCAGCCACCAGAATCATGAGCCAAATAAATCTCTTTTTTTTTCATAAATTACCCAGCCTCAGGTAGTCTGTTATTGCAACACAAATTGGACAAAGATAATACAACTCCTTAAATTTTCTTTAATTCTCAAAACTACCCTTCAAAGTAGTTGTTGAAGTATCTTCCTCAGAATAGTACTTGTGTTCACTGAGGTTAACTAACTTAACTAGAGCTGCACAGCTAGTAAGTGACCAAGTGACCTTATGTCCAATTTTTCTCTTCTCCACTGGTGCCACAGTACCTTTTTATCTTAAGAATCTCTTTTATGAGGGAGTTTTCTATTTTTATAATCATTTCTATTGTTAGTATGCAATAATTCTTAATAATAGCAAACTTGATCTGAGACTTCTTAGATTGACTTTTCTAATGCCTTCATCTTCCTGAGTTTCAAATGCACATAAATATAGAGCCTAAGACCATTAGTCACCCAAGCTCTTCTCTTAAAGGTGAAAAGTATTTAGTTAAGTGCCTACATGCCTAAATGGCTATGAGTTCCATTGGCATTTAATAAACAAATCATAAAAGACCTTAAATCCTTCAAGCGGACTCAATAGGACTTTCACATTTTCATATTTTTTGTTAATAGTGAGATAATGAGTCATCAAAAATACACATTTCTCTAGAAAATACCCAGCAATTGAAATATCATATGAATCAACTTTCATTCTCCACAATCACTCTACACTTGTGAGGATTGACCACATTCCATTTTCACCTAATATGAGTGTTTAAAACATTTTTTTAAAATTAATTTTGCATTAATCTGAAAAGCCATCCACCCTGCCTCCAGCCCTTTGAACTAGCTGAAGAGGTTCATACATCACAGCTCCTGCCTAGTGAGGAGCTACTGAGCCCTCAGAGCTGCAAAGCCATTCATAGCTACTGCAAGGATTGTGCCTTTTTTAATTTTTCAGATGTGCATGTCTCCAAACCTTATTAGCACCCAGCTCCACTCCCAACATCTTGAGTTGTAGCCATGTCTTCAACCTTGCTTCTGGCTCATGAATGTGAGCTTGTCCTTCATTTCTCCCAGCCTTTGATGTAAACATTCCCCAACCAACTCTGAGTTGAAATCTCTCTCTCCTTCTCTTATTACTAATTTCCTAGTTCTGACCCCTAAAAACCAGAGAAGGCCAACACTGGGCTCTCACAAGGAGGATATTAGGCAGAGTATTAGAGTTATGAATATGTGCGCTTCCATCTAAGTTTGTATTGTCTATCAGGTTATGCAAAATATATATGTTCATTTTCATGCCCATTTAACACAAAAGTATCTGTCTCCTGAGGTAATGTGCCATTTTATCAATAGTTTTTCTATCATGTGAAGATCATAACATCCTTATATTCTCAGCTCTGCCTTTCAATTCTCCAGGGAATCCCCTTTCTCAGGTATTAATTTCCACAGTCATGCTCATTAATGTGATAAGCCTCTCCAGTTTTAAATAGCTCTTCATACCCAAACAGGCCATAATTGAATGGAAGATTTAATTGTTTTTTCTTTTTTTTCTTTTTCTCAGCAAACAATCAGACCAGGCAAGCAAGGACACAGCAGACAAAACACCGCTCAACTCAGGAATGAAAGACGTGTGTTTCCATTTACTAATAGGCAGAAATGTCACTGGATTTCAGAGAAGCTGACTGAGGGCTCAGTTTGGAATGGAGAGCTATTGAATTCCCCTTTCAGACTGGCAGACAGCTCAGCTGCACAACTCTCTTCCCCTGTCATTCCTGTTGATTTGCCTTCAAGGTGGTCATTCAGAGAGAGTGAAAGGAAAAGGCCATGGTTTGCCATTTCAGGCCCAGAGATTTAGCTCTGATTCCCACTGATATAGTTTGGCTCTGTGTCCCCACCCAAATCTCATCTTGTAGCTCCCATAATCCCCATGTGTTATGGGAGGGACCTGGTGGGAGATGATTGAATCACGAGAGGGGGTCTTTCCCGTGCTGTTCTCATGATAGTGTACGGGTCTCACGAGATCTGATGTTTTTAAAAGCTGGAGTTTCTCTGCACAAGCTCTCTCTTTGCCTGCTGCCATCCAGGTAAGATGTGACTTGTTCCTCTTTGCCTTCCACCATGGTTGTGAGGCCTCCCTAGCCATGTGGAACTGTAAGTTCAATAAACCTCTTTCTTTTGTAAATTGCCCAGTCTCGGGTATGTCTTTATCAACAGCGTGAAAACAGACTAATACACCCACCCAGCTCCAGCTTTCAACTCACAGCCTGGCTCAGGGCTCCGGCACACAGATCATATGCTTTGCTTTGGTGTTGTCTTTTGTTCACATGAAGTGGGATCCTCTTGCAGAGAGATAATAACTGCCTCACCCCCCAGAAACCTGAGGCTGGCCCTGGATCAGCAAATTCTGTTTTCCTCTATACATCAACTCAGTAAATTCTGTTTTTATGTAATTTTGTAAAAATTTGAGGTGACTAAGGGTCCCAAGCAAGTTGATTCGTAAGAGGTTTCAGTTTCATTTCAATGGTTTTTAGGAGTCAGAACTAGGAAATCAGTAATAAGAGAAACAGAGAGATGATCCAACTCAGAGATGGTTCAACTCAGAGTTGATTGGGGGATGTTTATATCAAATGCTGGAAGAAATGAAGGACAAACCACATTCATGAGCCAGAAGCAAGGCTGAAGACAGGTCTACAAATCAAGAAGTTGGGAGTGTGTGCTAATCAGGTTTGAAGAAAGGTACACCTGCAAAAAAAAAAAAAAAAAAAAAAAAGGCACTATCTTTGCAGTAGCTATGAATGGCTTTGTAGCTTTGGGGGCTCAGCTTGGTCACTAGGCAGGAGCTGTGATGTATGAACCCATCTAACTAGTTCAAAGGGCTGGAGGCAGGATGGATGACTTCAGAGTAATACAAACTTAATTTTTCAGAAGTATTAAACACTCATATTAGGTCAAAATGGAATGTAGTCAATCCTCACAAGTGTAGAGTGATTGTGGAGAATGAAAGTTGATTCATATGTATTTCAATTGCTAGGTATTTTTTAGAGAAAGGTGTATTTTTGATGACTCATTCTCTTGCTAATAACAAAAAGTATGAAAATGTGAAAGTCCTATTGAGTCTGCTTGAAGGGTTTAAGGTCATTTATGATTTGTTTATGAAATGCTAATGGAACTCATAGTCATTTAGCCATGTAGGCGTTTAACTAAATGTTTTTCACCTTCAAGAGAAGAGCTTGGGTGACTAACAGTCCTAAGTCCTATATTTATGTTCATTTGAAGCTTAGAGAGATCCAGGCAATGGAAAAGTCAACCTAAGAAGCCTCGTAGACCAAGTTTGCTATTTTTGCACACTAATGATGCAATGCATTATTGCATACTAATGATAGAAATGATTATAAAAATAGAAAGCTCTTCCATAAAAGAGCTTCTTAAGATAACAAGGTACTATGGTATCAATGGAGAAGAAAAAAATTGAATGTAAGGTCACTTGGTCACCTACTAACTGTTCAGCTTTGGTTAAGTTAGCTAACCTCAGTGAACATAAGTACTATCTTGAGGAAGATAATTCAATAGCTACTTTGAAGAGTACTTTTGAGAATTAAATTATTGACAGTTGGCACTTAGTCTGCTTTATCCGCTGTTGCCGACTTTCCTGTCTTTCTTTATTGGCACTTGGTTTTCAAGCTATCTGCATTCCAGTTTGAAAACTTTGTAAAATCAAAATATTCAAGTTTATTTTAATTTTTTTGGGCGAGGAGGTTCTGAGCAAATGTGAGAAGGCATGTCTGCATACTGTATAGATCATATTCTCTGCCATTTTTAGATATGTAGGATCATAGAGCAAGTGTATCATCTGGTCTCAGGGGAGACAGAGCTTCTGAGCAGGGAGCAGGGTGTTAAGACTGGACACGTTTTTGACTTTGCTGGAGCCAGATGTCCAGATTTGGCTCTTTGTTGTTGGAAAGGAATCCCACAACATCACACATGCCTAGGTCTATGGTAGAAAAAGTAAAACACATTTTAAAGCCAAGCGACTCTGAGTTTGAAATGAACCATGTCCAAACTCACTTCCAACATGATCAATAATCAAAATAGGACCCATTGTCTCTGTTGCAGTGTGGCTGAAACTGCTGTAAGTTTACCAACACCACTATCCTTTGCATAACCTTTGCTTAAGCATGAACACGGAATACAGATACCTTTATACATGGCGCTCATTTAATACTTTTTCCCAGACCTCTTTTGGTCAGTCTTCCAATTTTGCATTTTTCAATTCCTGACCATCCAGCCAGACCCTTAGGAACTGTGCATAAATCAGGGTCAATCCAAATCACTGATCTCTCAGCCCAGGCAAAGTGGACAACCCAATGACTGCCCCGAGTCTTGCCTTCTGGGAGGATTTGCTTTCATCAGTATCTTTCAAGAATACTCCCGAACAGGGGAGCTGTAACACTGCGTCAGTTCATTTCAGGTTGGTGACTACACACTGTGCAGACAATGTGTATGCCAGGCCCTAGCCTTTTCCTCTTCAGTAAATGCCCATCTTTGAGGTTGTCGCTGTGGATTGAAGGAGAGGAGTTGCTGCAGCAGAACTAGATATATTAGGAGTCTGAGCCTCCTGCTCATAGAGCATATTTACCTTTCAGACCTGCTTAAGCCTAATCTCTTTCGTTACATTTCAAAATGTAACAAAATGATGATAGATGGCTGCTGTGCATATTCAAATATAGTGAGTCAGTTAGATCTAGTGTCTTAGTTGGTGGAGAAATAGATACCTTGGTGCCCTGCCCAGATCTTCCCAACACTCACCATTCTAGTACATGCCAATGATCTCCTCTTGCAGTCACCAGTAATTCTCTGCTTTAGGGCTTTATGTGAGGCTGTGCACATGGCAGGGTGGGAGTACAAAAGAGTTAACACCCCAGGGAGCATCCCTCAGCAGTGACAAACAGGAGCTGGAGAGCAAGTACACCGGCTTCCTCACCCTCCAGTACTACGTCCCACACTATCTCCCGGGGGATTATAGTGTGACTGAGCCATTATGAGTTACTCATGGATGTACCCACATTAGCTTCTTTCTCTTTCCTGCCCCCCCACACCCACTTCCCTACCAGTGCTTTCTGACATCAACTTTCAAACAAACTACACGCACTCAAATCTTGTCTCAAGGTATGCTTTTGGGAGAACCCAGACCATGACAGATAGCTCCGATTACATGGCATCTTGATGTCAGGTACGCAGTTTCTTTTCAAGACACAAGTCAGGAACACTTTAATCTCAAGAAAAGAATATTTATATGAAAAAGTATCCATGGCATTGCTCCAACACTTTGGTCTGTTTATAGCTGGACTATATTTTTTTATATCCTTTAAAGTTTAGTGTAGAAAGATCT
The DNA here is from genome assembly GCF_006542625.1 of Nomascus leucogenys. Lineage (NCBI taxonomy): Eukaryota > Metazoa > Chordata > Mammalia > Primates > Hylobatidae > Nomascus > Nomascus leucogenys. The sequence goes on from NC_044397.1 coordinate 41,622,930, forward strand.
GAATTCTAGTCAATGGAATGTTAGCAGAACCCAGAAAAGCCTTGGAAGCATAACCTTCCAAGCTCAGCTCATACCAAAAAAAAAAAAAAAAAGAAAAGAAAAGGTAAGACTTTCATGAGTGCACTTGTTCATGCTCTATTTCCCCTTTCTGCTATCCGCAATGGCAACACTCAGTGATATGGTTTGGATGTTCGTCCCCTCCAAATCTTGCATTGAAATGTGATTCCCAATGTTGGAGATGAGGCCTGGTGAGAGGTGTTGGATCATGGGAGAGGATTCCTCACGAATGGTTTAGCACCATGCCCTTGCAGATAAGTGAGTTCTCACTCAGTTAGTTCATGCAAGATCTGGTTGTTTAAGTCTGGGACCTACTCCTGCTCTCTCTTGCTCCCTCTCTTGCCATGTGACAACTGCAGCTCTCCTTCACCTTTAACCATAATTGTGAGCTTCCTGAGGCCCTCACCAGAAGCAGATGCTGGAACCATGCTTCCTGTACAGCCTGCAGAACTGTGAGCCAACTCCTCTTCTTCTTTTTTTCTATAAATTACTGAGTCTCAGCTATTCCCTTACAGTAATGCAAAAATGAGAAACAGCCACTCTGGCACTGGGTGGTAAATGATGAAGATGGCAGAGACATGTCAACCTGGGTACCTGAGTGACCATGTGGAACAAAGCACCCCTCTTCCCAGCTGCCCTGGAATTGCACTAGACTCTTAGTTGAATAAGAAATAAATTTCTATTTCCTTGAGTCAATTCATGTTCATATCTTTGTCTTACTGTTGGCTAGTCTACCTTGACTGACATATGTAAACCTCCAAATTATTATTTGAAATGGAAAAAAATGGGAAACCATAAGCAATAAAAGGAACTTCAGAGAAAATTAGATCACTAAACTATGCTTGATTTTGTTATTCTAAATCCCTATTTTTTCTACATCACAGCATGAAAACAAAATAAAACAACAAACAAATTTACAAATGTTCATCAAACTTAAACCTCACTAACTTAAACCTCTGGTCACTCCAGAGTTATGCAGAATTATTTGACTCTTCCTGAGAACAATTGCTCATATATTATCTAACCTTTGTCTACTTCATCAAGAGGAACTCTTTGTTCTCACCCTCATTATTTTCTACTTAATTTGTTTTCCTGCCAGGAAACTCATCTATAGAGATTTGTTTTTCCGGCCATCTATAGAGATTTGTTCTCTTCAAATATTTCTCATAAGCCTCATTTCTTCATAGGCTGCCCATACCACCATTGACAGGTTCAAATCATAGATTGGAAGTCACTTATTAGATAAATCAATTAAAGACAGAATGAATGAGACTTTCAATTCCAGTAATTGCGAAGCAGTTTGTATTTAATTAAACTGCATGCAGATAACAATGGAAAAATTGAGCCCAAAAAAATCCCTCGGAACAAAGATCAACCTTTCTGATGGCACTGGAGAACAATCAAAAGGCATGCAGAAGTTGGAATTAATTCAACCTTGAATGAAAGAAACTCTACTAGGTGAGATCTGTGCTTATATGGCTTTTCCCTTGAAGGCTTCCCCGGTATGCTTAGTGCAGATTGCCTAGAACTCAGGCAAAGAAATACATGGACTTGTTGGTCTGAGGTGTCAGAATTTGAGTATTCCAGACTGCTGGAAATTTTAGAAGATGATGTAAAAAATGTGGGAGCCACAGAATGGAAAATTCCCAAATCTGCATATAAATTTCCCTGAAGTCCTTGAGTGACATTTGAATAATGCATATGCAGAGGGAGATACCAAGACACTCAGCAAAGTGCAATAGCTGGAAAGTTGAAAGACTTGAGCAGAGATCTTAGCTGTGACTTACTTAAGGAGAGATAGAATTTGGAGTTTGAATCCTATCAAGTTACAGGGTTTTGAAAAATACCTTGGACTTTTCATTAATTTTAAAGAGAGCTACCCTTATTTGCAAAGATGCTTCCCAGGAATAAGGATTTAGCCTAAGACTAAAAGAAGAATAGAAATAGACCCACATTAATAAAGAATTTAAAAAAGCATCCACATGGTGACGATAGTTATCCAGCAATTAAATCACTCACTAGAGCAAGAAACAACTCACCCAAGGATGATAATAGCATCTTGTGTTTCTGCAGCATAACATCCACAATGTTCAGTACACAAAAAACAATTATTGGACATGGAAAGAACAGTTAAATGTGATCTGTAGTCAAAATAAAATCAGTCAATGGATAAAGACCAAAGACAACCTCAATGTTATAATTAAAAAATAAGGACTTTCAAGCAGGAAGTAAATATATGATCAAGGATGTAAAGTAAAGCAGGATTATTATTAGTAAACAGAAGAGGAATAACAATAGAGAATAGAAACCATTAAAAAGTCAAATTTAAACCCTGGAACTTAAAAATATAATGTTTAAAATAAAATGTCATTTGATGGGCTGAACAGCAGATTAGACACCATAAAAGAAAGTCACTGTGAACTTGAAAGAGAACAAAAGATTGAAAGAAAATTGAACAGATTTTCAGAAACATATGAGACAATATCAAATACTTCAATATATGCATAATTGGAGTCTCAGCAGCAGAGAGTAAAGATCCAGGGGTGTGGCAGCACGCACCTGTAGTCCCAGCTACTCGGGAGGCTAAGGCAGGAGAATGGTGTGAACCCTGGAGGCAGAGCTTGCAGTGAGCCAAGATCATGCCACTGCACTCTAGCCTGGGCGACAGAGTGAGACTCCATCAAAAAAAAAAAAAAAAAAAAAAAACCCGAAAAAAAAAGTTTAAAGAAGCAACTGTGAACTTCACAAAATTTGGTAAAAAACATCAACTTACATATCCAAAAAAACTCAGATGGCCTCAAATGAAATAAATATAAAGAAAATAATAAGTATATTCTCCTAGTTACATTGCTGGAAACCAAAGCTAAAGAAACTGTCTTGAATGCAAGAATGCAACCAGAGATAAATGATACATTATATATAGCACAGGGGAATAGTGATACTATTTATGACTGACTTTCTTTTGGAACAATGAAAGAGACAAAGAAATCATTTACCCAGAATTCTATATCTAGCAAAACTATCCTTCATATATGAAAACAAAATAAAGACACTTCAGATTAATAAAATTTGAAAAAAGTCATTGCCAACACACCTGAATTAAATAAAATGCTAAAGAAATTTATTTGGGCTGAAAGTGAATGAAACCAGTTAGGAACTCAGTTAGGAACCAGTTAGGATCTATAGAAAGAAATGAGGAGCACCAGAAATAGTAAATAGAGTTGACCCTTCATATCCACAGGTTCTGCAGACATGAATTCAAATAACCATGGATCAAAAATATTTTTAAAAAGTTGAAAATAACAAAATATAATACAGTATAACAACCATTTACATAGTATTTACACTGTATCAGGTATTGTAAGTAATCTAAAAATATCTTAAAGTATATGAGAGTATGTGTGCACGTTATATGCACATTTTATGCTGTGCTATTTTATATAAGAGACTTGGCATCTGTACTTTTTGGTATCCAAGGGGGATACTGAACCAATTCCCCACAGATACCAATGGATAACCATACAGTCAATCCTCATTATTTGTAGATTCCATATTTGTGAATTTGTCTACTCACTAAAGTTTATTTGTAACCTCAAAATCAATACCTGTGGTGACTTTGTAGGCATTTTCGCATATGTGCAACTCAAAATATTTGAGTTGCCTCATGTACATATTCCTAACTGAGGCTTTCATACAACTTTCATGCTATACAGAAGTGACCCCTTTGTGTTCTATTTAGCCCCACATTTTTTACACTTTTGTGCTTCTTTTGGTGATTAAATGGTCCCCAAACAAAACACTGTTTTGCTGTTTAAATGGTCCCCAAACAAAACACAAAAGCACTGTCTGTGAGTGCAGATAGACTATGATGTGCCTCATGGAGAAAATACATGTGTTAGGTAAGCTTCATTCAGGTGTCACTTGTTGGCCATGGGATCACTGTGAATGAACCAACATAACTGAGATGTCTATAAATACAAACACACATAAAACAAAATTAAGTACTGATCAGTTGATGAAAATTTTGTTACCAGAGTCTCACAGGAACCTAACCCTGTATTTCCTCTAGAACCAACAGTTTAGTATTTGCTAATTCAGTTTTCACAATGACCTTATAGAATGTTCCTGTGAAAAATAAGAATTGAGTGTATATGGGTAAATAGAGAAGTCAATATTTTTTAATTCTTTCTTTATTCTTTTTTGTTTTGAGACAGAGTCTCACTCTGTCGCCCAGGCTGGAGTGCAGTGGCACGATCTCGGCTCACTGCAAGCTCTACCTCCTGGGTTCACACCATTCTCCTGCCTCAGCCTCCAGAGTAGCTGGGACTACAGGCACCCACCACCACGCCCGGCTAAGTTTTTGTATTTTTAGTAGAGACGGGGTTTCCCTGTGTTAGCCAGGAGGGTCTCAATCTCCTGACCTCGTGATCCACCCGCCTAGGCCTCCCAAAGTGCTGGGATTATAGGTGTGAACCACCACGCCCGGCCTTATTTTAAATTATTTAAAGACACATGACAACGTAGTGCAAAAATGTTAACACTCTTCTGGGTTTATAAAGTATGCAGATATAAAATATTTGCCAACAAAAATACAGAAATAAAGGAAAGGAGTAAATTAAGTTATACTGTACTGTTGCATGATTCTTACATTTCATATAAAGTGGCTGTTCTGTGTAGGAAATGCACAAGGGGAGAATAAAAGACACACACACAATACCTTTAAGGGTAAACAACCTTTATCCCATGTAAATGGCAATGCAGATATAATAAGCAAATCATATAATAAGCAAATTGTAATGGGAAAGGGAGAAGGGAAAAGATATATGTATATATATATATATGCACACACACTCACCAGACTATGGAGGATTCATCACCGGGAAGCTAAAGCCTGGGCTCCAGTGTCGGCCACCTGTCTGTGCACAGATGAGGGGAGGTCTCATGAAGCTTTGGTGTGGTCTGGCGCCCTAGCTCCTTTTGTAATGAGTTGTTTGGCATAAGGCCCAGTCACGAGGGCCCTTTGTGACTGAGCTCAAGGAACACAAAAAGATCATCTTGCTTTTGCGATTGTCTATTGTTTTTTAATAACTAATGTATCAGAATAGGTTAAAATAGATATTTCTTTGAAGCAGTGCTGGATGAATGCCTCAAGGAGCTCACAAAACCTGTTCGGGGACTCGGTGTCGACTGTTTGTGTCCATGTTCAATTGAGTTCAATTTTAATATTTAACTTTTCCTCCACAGTGGCACAATATTAAATCTAAGTAGATAACAAAAATGAGACATATTATAATCCTTAGAACAACCACCAAAAATTTAATATGGAAAATAGTATCTTAAAAGTCTGGTGAATGAATTAAAATAGAATCTTAAGAATATTTGATTAATTCAAAAGAATGCAGAAAGAATGAACAGAGGAACAAAAAACAAATGGGACAGATATAAAATAATTAGTAAAATGGTGGGCCTAAATACCACCATATATCAGTAAGTACATTAAATATAAATAAACACTCAGATGAAAAAGCAAAAAGTGTCAGACTGAATAAAAGAAGGTTGCATGAATTAGTAAGCAAATGAATGAACACTCTATCTTGGAACAAATGAACCAAATGGCGTTAGCAAATGTTTTCATCATTAAAGAAAACCAGTTAAGAAACTATTATCCCACATTCTCTGTTCATAACAGTGTATTTCTGGGTCAAGTCCCACTCCTGGCTTCAAAACTGGGCATGCAACCCAGATCTGGATATTTGGAGCACAGTCTCTCCCTATCTATAGTGATTGAATAAGAAACAGATATATGACTGAAAGTGTACTAATGTGAATTATGGCAAATATTTTTGCTGGAATATTGAGAAAAAGAAGCCATTTTCTCACGCGTTTCCAAGCTAATATGATGTAAACCTGAATCTGCTGGTTGCCTCTGCCTGTCTGATAATGAAGACAACACAGAAAAAAACAGAATTGGAAAACATGAACATACTTCCAATGTCATCATTTCAGCCGTTGGATCCAAGCATGCCTGAAGCCATATACACTCTGTCTTTTCAGTTATTTCAGCAATAAAAAAAAGAAAAGAAAATCACCATTTGTTGGTTTCTATTCTTTATAGCCAAAGAGACAGGATGGACACAATTAGCAAATGAATTATTTTCCAAATAATCAATAATATCAATTGAAGTAAGATACATCTATTCAATGAGTTTGTTTCTAATTCCTGACACACTTCCTTCAACCATAAGAAATATCTGCAAACTCATACACCAGAAATAATATAGAGGATTGGCTTCAATCCTCTGCAATTGATGGATATTGTTCATGAAAACATTGCGCACTCTAATTTCCACATGACGTATTAGTAGGGCCCAGAGGGTGTGCTCTCAACCAACAGAAGTCTCCCCTTGGCTGTTGTCCTTAGAAGGATTCTTTATCTTTTTCCCAGACTATGCAATCTCTATCACTGTGGGTTTCACTCGCGTCCGTGTGAAGAGACCACTGAACAGGCTTTGTGTGAGCAGCAAGGCTGTTTATTTCACCTGGGTGCAGGTGGGCTGAGTCCAAAAACAGAGTCAGCGAAGGGAGATAGGGGTGGGGCCGTTTTATAGGATTTGGGTAGGTAAAGGAAAATTACAGTCAAAGGGGGTTGTTCTCTGGTGCGGCCTGGGGCCCTAGCTCTTTTTGTAATGAGGGGCAGGGGTTGGGGGTCACAAGGTGCTCAGTGAGGGAGCTTTTGAGCCAGGATGAGCCAGGAGAAGGGATTTCACAAGGTAATGTCATCAGTTAAGGCAGGAACAGGCCATTTTCACTTCTTTTGTGGTGGAATGTCAACAGTCAAGGCAGGAACTGCCATCTGGATGTGTACATGCAGGTCACAGGGGATATGATGGCTTAGCTTGGGCTCAGAGGCCTGACAGTGGGTCTACGTATAAGGATATTGACCACCTCCTTCTCACATCATTGAAACACTGACTATTGATATACACAGAAACTAAAGCAGGATAGATTTCAAGTAGATCTCTGTTAATCGCTGATGTTTAAGAGAATTTGACACAATTAATAACGTGCATGACTAAAAAGGGAAATTATCTCCTAATCTTGATAAATCACCACCCAAATAATTGATTTTCTCATATCTCCTTACTCTTTGGAATGAAAGAATGTGTTTTTAGAAACTTGCAAAATTAGCTGTTTTATGTCTTAGGATCTTCCATGAATCACAGATTTTTGTGAAATGGACAGACACCAATGGCGTCTACAACTATTTACTGTTCACAGATACAGAGAATGAGTACAATGCCAGCTGATTAATACATGTACACCAGTGCAGATATGATATATTTACCAGAACTGGCTCTGCACTCAATTCAAGAAAACTGTCTTGGGAGGTTTTGCAAGTAAAAGCAAAATGGCTACAATACTCTGTGTTTATTCATAAAACATGGTACATTCTCCATAAATGTCTGATACATTGAACTGGATATATATTAGAACACAGTTATTGTATTAGTCTGTTCTCACACTGCTAATAAAGACATACCCAAGACTGGGTAATTTATAAAGGAAAGAGGTTTAGTTGACTCACAGTTCCACATGGCTGGGGAGGCCGCACAATTACAGTTGAAGGCAAATGAGGAGCAAAGTCACGTCTTACATGGCAGCAGGCAAGAGAGCTTGTACAGGGGATCTCCTCTTTATAAAACCATCAGATCTCATGAGATTTATTCACTACCTCGAGAACAGTATGGGGGAAATCACCCCCCATGATTCAATTATCTCTACCTGGCTCTGCATTTTAGGGATTATTACAATTCAAGGTGAGATTTGGGTGGGGACACAACCAAACCATATCCGTTGTACACAGAATATGATTTGAATACATCTGAGAAAATTATTTTCTCAGATAGCTTAGAAAGCTGAAAGAGGGGGTATTACTATCTTTGCCTTAAATCATAGAAACAGAGTCCTCAAAAGGAAGCACAAAGCTAGATTGAGAAATGAAAGGGATGAGTGGGTCTGGGACCAGAGTGAGCCAACTGAGGGTCTAGGGGTACCAAATAAAGGAAGTGTGGGCTCTGTGGCACTTTCATGACCTTGGCAATGACGACCTGCTTCCATTTTGCAGTAGATACCTCCCTTATCTTGCCCCAGTCCTGTCCCTGAGTGTGGGGCATGCACTGTAGGAAAGGAAGGATGGAGAAAGCATTCTACGTATAAAAAGCAATGTGTGTTGAGAACCAGAGATGTGACAGAGAAGAAAGAAGCAAGTTCTTTTAACTACAGCAAACAATGCAGGAGTTGGGAGTGGGGTGTAAAAGATGAAGCTAGAGAGGTGGGCTGCTGCCAAACTGGGAAAAGTCTCATATGCTGTGATAAGGATCTTTGACTCTTCACCCTTGACAAAGGTGAACTGACGCAATCTTCAAGGTCAGGATGGTTTTTATAAAGGATCATTGTGATAAAGCAGTGTGAAAAATGGCTTAGGAGAGAAAAACTAAAGATTGTGAATCTTAGGTAGCTGCAGTAACTTCTTCAGAAGAGTGGGTGGCTGTCCTGGAGGCATAGAGAGTGGACTTCACCTGGACTTGGTCACAGAATGTGTCTGATGAGGCCACATGTAACTCAGTGGTCTCTTGGCTGGGCAAGTAGGAACTTCCACCAACTAAGCAAGACAAGAGCAAGAGCTGATGAAGAGAGCAAGCTGTTAAATTTTAGTTTGGGACATGTTTTAAAACATTTGAGTAAGTTAGCTCAGATACCTTTTTGATTTAGTTGGCAAGAAAACTGATCCTAGTTTTCTGACACTCCATAAACAGAGAAACCAGAGTTGTCTTTAATCTGTTTTTCACATTTTTTTTAGCTGGTCACCAGGACTTGGTGGGCAAATAAGATCTCACCAGTGACTTGAACCACTTTAGCTGAGAAAATATTTAAAAAGCAATTCCCAGTTTTACTTGGAAAAAAAAACATAAGCAAGCTTGTCCCCAGAACCCTGAAACTGAACTCATGGCTACTGCTGATAATTTCTTGGCCTTGGAAATCCATGAAAAGCATCTCCAGGGCCTTACCATTTTTCATAACCTTTATTTTAAAATCAGCTTCTTGTTGCTGATCACCTAGGCCCCTGCTGAATAAAAGTTGAACTAACTTAAAACAAAAGCATGCATTCAGAATGCATACTACTCTACCCTATTAGTGAAATGTCAAATTCTCCTGCTGCCTATTTTCAAAATGTAACTTTTATCTCTGCCCTCATCATCCTCAAATAAAATCCTCATTAAAAAAATATCTTTTGGCTCTCTCATGGCTCAGACTTGACATCAAAAGCCATAGACTAAAACGTAGGCGGGTTTTATTTTATTTTTTTAATTTCACCTTTTGTTAGCAGAAAACACACACAAACAGAAACTCCATTCTCAATTGTGATAACAACAGTTCACTTTTTACCTGGTGAAGCGGTGTCGTCATCTGGGGTAAACACCCAGGGTTCGTTGTCCCACACCAAGGAAATTTAGTACATAGACACACAAGAAGTGGGTTTAGGAGTGGTCATTTAATAGGCAAAAGAAAGAGAAAAGGCCAGGTGTGGTGGCTCACACCTGTAATCCCTGCACTTTGGGAGGCTGAGTGGGGTGGATCACCTGAGGTCAGGAGTTCAACACCAGCTTCACCAACATGATGAAACCCTGTCCCTATTAAAAATACAAAAAATTAGCCAGGCCATTGGTGGCCGGAGCCAGCTACTCAGGAAGCTGAGGCAGGAGAATCACTTGAACCCGGGCGGCAGAGCTTGCAGTGAGCTGAGTTAGCACCACTGCACTCCAGCCTGGGCAACAAGTGTGAAACTCCATCTCAGAAAAAAAAATAAAGAAAAATAAAGAAAAGAGTATAGCTCTCTCTCTTGCTGGAAAGAAGGGCCCGAGTGGGACTCCCTGCCCGCAGCAGAGTGCACCGGATTTTATAAACAGGCTTGAGGAGGCGATGTCTGAGTTACAAAGGGCCCACAGATTATTTGGACCAGGTGTGACATTTACATAGCATAGAGGAAGCTGGCCACCTGCCCTAATCTTATTTTGCAAATGTAGTCTTTGCCTGCTGGGCGCCATGTTCTCTGTTCCTGACTGCACACGTATTTGGCAAGGAGATGGGAAGATGGAGCTGCCACGTTGGACATGCCTACTCCCCAGGTAGCCCCTTTCCTATTGGCATAGCTGCTGGGATTCACCCGTGCAAGCTTCTAGCTTGCCTTTCTATGTCTGCAGCTCGATTTTACAGGCTGCTCTTTGTTAGAAAAGAAAATGATTTGGGAGCTGCTTTTAATTGAAAGGAAGACCCCACCAAGGACTCCCTTACCCTCACTAGCTGCCTAAATCATTTATTTTTAACTCTGATATCACTTGTATAGCACCTTCTCTGTGGAGTTTCTCCAGCTTTCACATTGTGGGCAGAGCCTGACCTCACAGACCTTGTGCATTTTGCAGCTCTTAGCACACTTTTTGGTGATAATCTGTTCCCTCCCCTGGCTTCCCCATGAGAATGCAGAGACCTGAACTCTTTTACCTCCAGGAAGTATGTAAATATTCCATAAATGAATGAGTGACTGATGAATAGGCACTAATGGGATGGAAAAATTGTCCTGTCTCTGAAAAGTGGTGTCATAGCAGGACTTCTTTCCTTTGCCGCTGTCATTGGCGACAACAAAAGCCCTGCCCTCCCTGGTCCTTATCACCTTCCATGTTGACAGGCTTGCAGGACAGCAGGTGGGGGTAAGGGCTGCCTTTTGAGGCCCACGCAGAGCCAGGTAATAGGTTTGCTGGTGGAGGAACCCACTGCCCTGACCTCATTAGCTTTGAGCTCTGGCTGCAGGAAGTCATCCTTGCCTCACCTAATGGCCTTCCCTCATCCTCCTCTCAATGCACTCCCAGCGAGACCCTCCAAAGCCTGTGACATAAGCAATGAGAAAGGCACTCTGCCTTCACAGCTGCCATATGATTTACTTTGAAGCCCATAAGCTCCAGGATTGCAAATTCCAATTCAGAAACAGCAGGAAAAATGATGAGAAAAGGACGCGCTGATGCTCCAGTTTAGAAAAGACATGTTCTCTCCTGATGCACTGAGACATGCTAGTTCCTCTGTCTGCTGTTGTTGGCCCCACTTTTCTAGCTGATGAAAATCTGTTCTGCGTGGGCCCTTCAGGTGCTCATGCATTCAGTCAATGAACACCGCCAAGCCCTGTAATGGGGCCAGGTCTATCTCATACCTCACTCCTTCGAGGAAGCCTTCCCCAACTTCCTCAGTCTAAGTCGATTCAGGCATAGTACATTTCATATTTGTTTTAATTATGCATTCGCTGCTTTGACTCTCCTGCCTCCACTGGGAAATGGTTGGGGAGCAACCATGAATGTCTGTATTTCCAGCACTGAGAATGGCATTCGATGCACAGTAGAAACGTAGCAAATGAGAAAGTGGTGTTCAGAATCCCACATTAGCTGTAGAATCCCACTTTTCAAAACCAGAGATTTTTCAGAGATAAATATATTTTTTCCCTATGGGTTTTGAAGAAAATGCACATATTTCCTACTGTTTCTTCTTGACACTAATAAGTGGTTTTTTTTATGAAGATCCCTGTCTTGCATCGATATTTAAGGTGCATCTCAAACTATCATCAGTGTTACTGGAGAATAACCTTGAGCACATATCTACAAGTATTGGGTCCTAGAAAAGCAATAAAAACACAAAGAACAAAAGAAACATCACTTCCTGAGAATACTTAAGGTTCAAATCTGGAGTGTACAAGAATTTCAGATAAAATTCTACAAATTGGGTGTAGTGTATACTGCTCGGGTGATGGGTGCACCAAAATCTCACAAATCACCACTAAAGATCTTACTCATGTAACCAAGAATTTCAAGAATTTCAAGACACTAAAGCCAAACCAATAGTTCTAAATTTGTGGTCAATTCATAGCTGATGGTTATGCTGGAATATCTTGTGTCCCAAGTTTATAAAAAGGACCGTGGCGTTATTAGCCAAATGTCATAAGGCATTTGCACACATTATTAATTAACCTCTGAGATGTAGCATGCCTAAGAAGGCCCGCCATAGGACATCAGCATTCTAAAATAGAGCAAAGAATTGGTAGCACCTTAGTTTATAAAGTCTCTTGTAGAAATAGTTATGTGCTCACCTATAAAATAAGCAGTTAGTAGGTCCCTTTATAAGTGGCAGCACTTTGTTGGTGATTCTGTGGGGTAAATAGATGGGTTTCCCAAGGATATGGGGTTGAGGTAAAGAGAGAAGGATAGATGGATAGAGACAGAGAGGCAGAGAAAGAGGAGAGATAAGGAGAGAGACAGAGGAGAGAAGAGATTACAATGTTTCTCCTCTTAGCTTAATTTTAAGGTTAACAAGGAGGACAAATAAGTTACATTGATACCCACAAAATGCAAAATAAGCATAGGATGAGGCTGAAGGGCTTGCCTCATGTCTTCTACCTAGTTATAAACTTGCTATCTTTTGTTGGCATGGATGCGGTGAGCAGGGAACACTTCTACACTGCTGGTGGGTATGTACACTAGTACAACCAGTGTGGAAAACGGTGTGGAGATTCCTTAAAGAACTAAAAGTAGAACTGCCATTCAATCCAGCAATCCCGCTGTTATCTACCCAGAGAAAAAGAAGTCATTATACAAAAAAGATACTTGCATATGCATGTTTATAGCAGCACAATTCGCAATTGCAAAAATGTGGAAACAACCCAAATGCCCATAAATCAATGAGTGGATAAAGAAACTGTGAGATATATATATATATATATACACACACACACACATGCACATATATATATACACATATATACACATACACACACACATATACACATATATACACATATACACACACATATATATACACACATATATACATATGTATGTGTGTATATATACATATATATATATGATGGAATACTACTCAACCATAAAAAGGAATGAATTAATGGCATTTGCAGCAACCTGGATGAGATTGGAGACTATTATTCTAAGTGAAGTAACTCAGGAATGGAAAATCAAACATCGTACATTCTCACTCATAAATGGGAGCTAAGCTGTGAGGATGCAAAGGCATACGAATGACACAATGGACTTTGGAGACTCAGGGGGAAAGGATGGGAAAGGGGTGAAGGATAAAAGCCTATTATTGGTTGTAGTGTATACTGCTCAAAATCTCACAAATCACCACTCAAGAACTTACTCATGTAACCAAACACCACCTGTTCCACAATAACCTACAGAAATAAAAAGTTTCAACTTAAAAAAAAAAAAAGCAAATAAAACACCACCACTTCAGCCACGTCCTTTTTTTTTTTTTTTCTCTCTTTTCTTTTTTGAGACAGAGTCTTGCTCCGTTGCCCAGGCTGGAGTGCAGTGGTGCGATCTCAGCTCACTGCAACCGCCACATCCTGGGTTCAAGCGATTCTCCTGCCTCAGCCTCCCAAGTAGCTGGGATTACAGGCATGTGCCACCACGCCTGGCTAATTTTTGTATTTTCAGTAGAGACAGGGTTTCTCCATGTTGGCCAGCCTGGTCTCAAACTCCTGACCTCAGGTGATCCTCCCGCCTAGGCCTCCCAAAGTGCTGGGATTACAGACATGAGCCACTGCACCTGGCCAGCCATGTCTTATTTCATACCCAAACAGTTTTTGGTAACAATCCAAAAGTTGAATAAAGTTAAGTTTTTCAGTACAGAAAATCAAAATAGAAATAAAATTGCCATCTTTGCCACTTGGTTGCTGCGAATAGCTCACCCCCATTGTAAACAGAGTTGGGACAAGTTCCCCAACACCTCTTTAAGGAAGAAGGGTATTTTGAGAGCAGAGCATTATTGCATCGAGAATTCAAAAAATACAAAATCCAGTCTTCATGGCCAGAGGTTCTGACTCACTAGCAATGAAGTAGGGGGCAGCAAACTGTAGCTTTAAAACTCCAAAAGATGGCTTTTGCTTATAGGGGAATGCCAAGGGGCCGGCCAGCCAATGTGGAAGGAATGCAGGAACAAGAAAATCACTATTTTACTACCTCCATAGTAAAGATAGGACCAGGCAAGAATCATCAATGGATATTATATCTGGCGGTGGCTGAATGGGGAGTTCTGATGAGAAGTATATTTACAGGGTGTTAGAGTGTCTCTTCACAGGCTGCTTAGTAGGGACAAGGGCAGCAAAAAGATATCACTTATACAGCAGAGGAATCGGATCATGTATAATGTGCATTTGAAGGATAATATGCAAGATTCAATGGTAACACGTGGAAATTAACTAGCCCTGGGCTGATACATAGTAGATGCTCAGGAAATGTAGAGATCGTTTCCATGTTAATGGCAACTGCGTTAGTCAGGGTGTAGTTTGCAAAACAGAAGCCTCTTCAGGTAATAACAAGAGAGAGGGTGTGATGGCTCAAGCCTGTAGTTTCAGCACTTTGAGAGGCCAAGGCAGGAGGATTGCTTGAGCTTAGGAGTTAGAGACCAGGCTGGGCAACATAGCAAGATTTGTCTCTATGAAATAAAAAGAATTAACGAGGTATAGCCCAGAGTTGGCACAGCAGCCTGTACCCTTGACCAAGCTCCACCAAACCAAGGGCTATGCATACAGAGGACAAGTAATTGAACTTTTTTTTTTTTTTGAGCTGACGTCTCGATCTTGTCGCCCAGGCAGGAGTGCAAAGGCACGATTTTGGCTCACTGGAACCTCTGCCTCCCAGGTTCCAGCAATTCTCCTGCCTCAGCCTCCCGAGTAGCTGGGATTACAGCCATGTACCATCACACCCAGCTAATTTTTGTATTTTTAGTAGAGACTGGGTTTCACCGTGTTGGCCAGGCTGGTCTCAAACTCCTGACCTCAAGTGATTGACCTGCCTTTGTCTCCCAAAGTGCTGGGATTACAGGCGTGAGCCACCGCATCTGGCCTTGAACTTTCTTTTTAAAGGAGCCACTGCTTGCAATAAATGCCTTGAAGATATGCATTCGCCTCTGTCTGAGTAGAAGTGAGCACGGTGTCTTGCAATTCCTCTTTACCTGCATGAGCAAATGGGTATTCAGCCCAGAAATGCAGCCCTCGCCTTGGGAAGCCTGGGCTCATCTGGGACCTCAGGGACTCTTAAAAGTCTGAAGCATCAAAGGACCCTATGAAGGGAAACTGCTGAGCCGGGGCTAGCACATACTCTTTCCTACTGGGCTCATTAGAGTGCCTGTTAGATGGAATATATTAGCACCTTTGAGAACTCTCTTCCTGTGCAATGACACAGTGAGAAAAATGTCTTGTCTTCTACTCCCAACATGTGTACTAGTGTGGCAGGGGCAGGAAGGGAAGGAGGGGCTTTTGCTTCTGTTCATGGAAAAGATGAAGGATGCTTTCCATGCCCTTCTTTCTAGCAGTGCAAGAGAGTAAGAGACCACCAGGAAGGGTGGACAGCAGGTGCATACAAAGCTACCCAGTCCTGCCCCTAGCTCAGGACTCACCTCACCCCCAGAGAATATCATCACAGGAGCAGGAGGGTAAAGTTTTGAGATTCAAGGTTTTTAGGCCCAGAGAAGCACCAACTATTAGTCTTGCTTGATTTAGGAAACTTGTCTGGAAACCTTGGCTCTAACAAATTTTTTTTTTTTTGGTTGTTGTTGTTGTTAAATAACTTTGAGGCCCATAAGATGAATCTTTTTGAGTCTCCATGTTCTTCTCTGCAAAACGCCATTCCTTGCAGCATCATTGGGAAGACTGAATAAATAGGACACCAGAAATGTGTAAGTGCTACATAGGATCCTATATGCCTTCTTGTTAACTTTCAAAAGATGGGGTTGTGTGGCTATTGTTGACTTGATTCAGACCGATGATGATGATGCTGATTTCTTTTTTTCCTTTTTCTTTCTTTCTTTCTTTCTTTCTTTCTTTCTTTCTTTCTTTCTTTCTTTCTTTCTTTTTTTTTTTTTTTTTTTTTTTTTTCTTTCTTTCTTTTTCTTTCTTCTTTCTTTCTTTCTTTTCTTTCTTCTTCTTTCTTTCGTTTTTTTTGAGATGGATTTTTGCTCTTGTTGCCCAGGCTGGAGTGCAATGGCATGATCTTGGCTCACCGCAACCTCTGCCTCCCATGTTCAAGCTATTCTCCTGCTTCAGCCTTGCGAGTAGCTGGGATTACAGGCATGCACCACCACACCAGGCTAATTTTGTATTTTTAGGAGAGATGGGGTTTCTTCATGTTGGTCAGGCAGGTCTCAAACTCCTGACCTCAAGTGATCTGCCCACCTCGGCCTCCCAAAGTGCTGGGATTACAGGCATGAGCCACCGTGCCTGGCGACGATGATGCTGATTTTTACAGTAATTCTGGAAAAAGCAAAGGAAATACCTCCTGCACTTTAATTCCATAAATGGAAGCATCTGAGCATGAGAAAATGGATGGACAGTGCTCCTGGGATGTCATAGGAATGACAGGTTCCCCCTGCCTCTCTTCTTCTCACTCAGTAAAACATTGCTTTGTTTACAGTAAAAGTCTGGGGAGTGGACACTTTATTTGTCCAGCATGCAGTGACTGAGAATGAAGCCCTCCTGCCCTGGAGGGATGTTGACTGACAGCTGCATCCTCCAGCAAGATTTGTCTCCCTGCCCCTGGCTGCCTCTCTGGCTAGTCTCCACCCCTCTGTCCCTGCAACACAGCCCTCTGTCCACCAGTCTCCATGACAGCAGCTTCTGAGAGTAATGGGAGGTGCCATAGGGAGATGAGGGTCACATAATATGTTGAGTCCCCTTTTAAGGCTGCTGATTTATCACTTTCTGAGAGGCAATGTGATAATTGCTGAGCCATCACCAGACATTTCTAGTGGGTGGGTGGAGAGCCCTCTCCTGCTCCGCTCATGCCAATCTACCTATAACATAAAGACCTGGGTGGATCTTAGAATCTAAAGTACTAACTCAAGGGGTGTGAAACAGAACTGGGTTTTCACCCCTTCAACCAGGCCGGCCTGTCCAGCCACAAGGACTTTCATAGGAACTTTCTCGTAGCAACTCTGAGGCCAGTTTATATTCTTAATTATGCAGCTTGAAGGCCAACCCTGACCACATTCACGGGGCGTTGGGAATAGAAATATCCTTCTTTGCCAGCAAAGTTCTATTTGACTTTTCAACCTATGACACTTCAACCCTTGTGTGTGCTTGTTTTGTTTTACAGCAATTTTGGAGCTCTAAGAACAGATGCTCGAGATGACATCTCTACTCGGAATGGTGGCTTTGCAAATTGATGTGAATGTACTTGGCAGTCATCTTGAGATGCTGACGTTACAAATCTGTCCTTCCAATCATCTGAACTCAATGTGATACCTTTTGGCCCAGTTTCAACAAACACTGTGAATGCATATGCTTGTAGAGCAAAGAGTCTACCCAGCTTAAGTCAAAAGTAGATCAAAAGAACAAGAGGTTTGTATTAAGAGTTGGACCCAGATTTATTTTCTGAACATGACCGTTCTCAATTTCTAACCTTGTCTAATGCTATTGGAATCTACATTGCTACATGGCATTCTCTCTGCTTTCATAGACTAATTTATCCTAGGAATCTTTTTAATCGTGTTGCCCACAGGAAATATGTGCAATTCTCTTTTCATTAAAAATAATTGAGATCTACCTTTGTGTGAATGCTCATGTTCCATCCTTTGGTATACAAATAGTGTTATCTATTTTTGTCTCATTTTTTGGTAGAAGAGACAGAAAAAGCAAATAAATGATGACTGTGCATTATGATACATATGATATGGGAACAAGCAAAGGGCCATGAGCACCCCAAAAAAAGGAGATTTAAAATCTGCATGGGTAATCGGGGCAGCCTTCAGAGAGGTGGTGGCATTTGAACTGGGTCTCGTGTGAAGAATCCAGAGAAGAACATTAGATAAGGAAGAAATCAAATACAAGAGAAAAAGGAGCAAAGGATATAAATAAAAAATTGACAGAAGAAATGTAAAAAGCCAAGGAGCATATGATGTTCAAAATAATGGTAATTAATTCCCCTTGGAATGGAAAATTTAGAAAGCTGGATATTGCCAAGTGTTTCTGAAATGTGAAGATATAGATGTTGGTGCAGCCATTCTGGAGAGCAATCTGTCGATATTTAGCCAAATTAGGTACACCCATGCTCTCTGCCCCACATTTAAGCTTCTGAGCATCTATCTTCCAGAGAAATTCTCATAGAGCTCAATGCTGCATTATTCAAGGTGGCTGGGGAGTTGAAGGTAACCTCTGGCACAGATGATAGTGTGCAATGAACTGAAACTGAGATTAACATAACTTTAAGACTAAGACTATAAAAAGAGAGAGAGAAAAAAATAGAGACTGAAAATGGGCAGAGACATTGAAAAGGCAGTGAAGCTTGGGAGAGAAGATGTATGCTTTTCTGAATATCAGAAATGTTCATACTTCTGTTTCATTGGATGTGTTTGGAAAGCAATGGAAAGACCCGGGTAGGTAGGTTGGGGAGAGAATATAAAGGGCCTTATAAGTCATGTTAAAGGGATTGATGTTTTATTTATAGTTAGGGGGCAGCCAACCAGGGTTTACAGAGTGGACAGTGACATGACTGTGTTTGGGTTTTTAAGTAAATCACTCAAGCAGCAGCTTGAATTAAGGACTGGAAAAAGATGCTACATATCATGGCACCATGGGCTACTGGAATCCTAGTAACAGTAGGGAAGTTTTCATCTTTAGCTGTATTTTCTCTTCCATGGATAAGTAAAATGGAGCATGAACAGTGTCCCCATGGTGTCTAAGGCTCCATTTCTATCAGTTTTCCAGGGGCTTCTCTTATCCCTTCTCCAAGAGCCATCGAACTGTCCCTGAAGCTTTCTCTAAACTCCAGCCAAGCTCCATTTCATCAACTTCTTTGAATTGGATCCATGCAGGCAGGGTCCAGAGGGTGACCCACTAATGAGGCTTGGTTTCTCCCTTTCAGACTTAAAAGATTCTTCCTCCAATTCACATTTGCTTTGGTTCACATCCTAATTCTTTCCTTAGGAAGCAGAAGGCAAACAATGATGACTTACCTTGGTAGCATCTAAAGACTTCTAAGGAAAGTCTTGGGGTTTAATATTAGA
This sequence comes from Nomascus leucogenys, assembly GCF_006542625.1. NCBI lineage: Eukaryota > Metazoa > Chordata > Mammalia > Primates > Hylobatidae > Nomascus > Nomascus leucogenys. The sequence continues at coordinate 41,642,103 of NC_044397.1, forward strand.
AAATTAATCAATGTGATTCACCATATTAAACACTTAAAAAGAAAAACCATACAAATATTTCAATGGATACAGGAGAAACGATTGTCAGAGTCCAACATCTGTTACCCAGTGTAATGCCTACATGACCTACCTGAATTTCTCCCCTACCTTAACCCTGCTTATCTTTAAGAAACAGAATGCCGGCATCTTAAGGTCGGGAGTTCTCCCTCCTGACCAAACTGGCTGAAACTGGTAACACTCAAAATGGCAGCTCACTTGCCCTCTGAAGAATTTCTAACTTCACTATAAGATTTCCATGCTTAATGACACTCCCACCAGTGCCATGACAGTCACCATAACAATGATTAGAAGAACTCATAAAATGATAAAAAGGAAGGCAGCACTCCAATTCCAAGTTCTCCATCCATTCCCAGAAAAGACATGACTAATCTTCCCCTTGCTTTTTATGTCCAACCCTTTCACTAAAGATGCCTTATATCTGCAGCTTCTTGGTTGTCACAAGCCGAGAAGCCACACTCCTGCTTCTCAATTCCACAGCCATTGAATAAATCCTGCAACCCTTGATGCTTACTTCATTTCCATATAGTGGCTTCATGACATCAAACAGGGAAAGACCCTGTCTTCTCGGGGAGAGGCTTTGTTGATAACACATCCATTGCAGATAAGAACTCTCAGCAATTCGGGAATAAGAGGGAACCTCCTCAGTCTGATAAAGCCATCTGAACTGCCATGGCTTGAATGCGTACCCTCCAAAATTTAGTTGTTAAACCTTAATGGCCACTGTGATGGTATTAAGAGGTGGAGCTGTAAGAGGTGGTTAGGTATAAACCCACCCCTGTTATGATTGGGATTAAGGTCCCATAAAGGAGAATTAATGGAGCATTTGGGTTCTCTTGCCCTTCCTCCTTGCATCATATGAGGACACAGTGTTCCTTCCCTATGGAGGATGCATTGTTCAAAGCACCATCTTGGAAGCATAGACCAGACCCATACTAGACAAATGAACCTATCAGCATCTTGATCTTGGACTTCGTAGTCTCCAGAACTGTGTAAAATCAATTTCTGCTCTTTATAAATTACCCAGTCCATGGTATTTTGTCATAGCTGCATAAATGGACTGAGACATAAATAAAACCTGTGCCTAACATAATTCTTAATAGTGAACGGTTGAATGCTTTTCTCATAATACTAGAAGCAAGACAGAGATAGCAGCTGTCACTAGAAGTTCCAGCAGTGCAATCAGGCTTAAAAAAAAAAAAAAAAAAGAAAAGAAACAAACAAAAAGAAGTACAATTGTCTTTATTACAGATGACATGATTGATTACATAGAAAGTAAGATGAAATCTCCACAAACCTACTAGAACTAGTAATAAGTGTGTTTAGCTTGGTTGCAGGAAACAAAACCAATATACAAAAAGCAATCATAATTGTATATATTATCATCAAATAGTGGGAACAAAATTAAATTTTAAAAACTGTTTACTAAGCATCAAAAAAATGAAATACTTAGAGAAAATATGACCAAGAAAGATCTGTATGCCAAAGAGAACAAAACATTATTGAGAGGAAATAAAGGCTTAAATGTACAGAGAAATATATTATGTTCATGGATGAGAAGACTAAATACTGTTAAGACGTTAATTCTCCCCAAATTGATCTAAACATTCAATAAAATCTTAATGGACTCCCTGTGAGCTTTTTTGTAGAAGTTCACAAACTGATTCTAAAATTTATATGAAAATGTGAAGCACTTGAAAAAGCTAAACAACTTTCAAAAAGAACAACAAAGCTGGAAGACTAATGTTATTTTATTTAAATACTTATTTTAAAACGACAGCAAACCAAACAGTGTAGTATTGTTAGCAGTGGAACGTATCCAAGTCATGCAGCACCAAAGGATGTTACTGGTGGCAAATCCATCCAGGTCTGCGGCAACCTAAATTCTTGCTGCCTCAGAAGAAAGAATTTGACTGAGGGGCGTAAGGTAGAAGGGGAGATCAAGGCAGTCTTAAAGCAGAAATGAAAATGTATTAAAAAGCTCTAGGCTGGGTGCAGTGGCTCACGCCTGTAATCCCAGCACTTGGAGAGGCCGAGGAAGGCAAATTATCTGAGGTCAGGAGTTTGAGACCAGCCTGGCCAACATGGTGAAACCCTGTCTCTACTAAAAATACCAAAAATTAGCTGGATGTAGTGGTGGGTGCCTGTAATCCCAGCTACTCAGCAGGCTGAGACAGGAGAATTGCTTGAACCCAGGAGGCGGAGGTTGCAGTGAGCTGAGATCGTGCCATTGCACTCTAGCCTGGGCAACAAGAGGGAAACTGTCCCAAAAAAAAAAAAAAAAAATGCGTTAGAGCAGGAACAAAATGAAGAAAAGGACACTTGGAAGAAGGCCAAGGGGTAACTTGAAAGACAAATGCCAGTTTGACCTTTTGACTTGGGGTTTTATATGTTGGCACACTTCCAGGGTCTTGCATCCCTTCTCCACTAATTCTTCCCTTGGGATGGGCTGATCCCATGAGCAGGGGCCTGGCAGCATGTGGGAAGTGAGCTTGTGCAGTGTTCTTACTGGAGTTGTGCACATGCTCATCACGCTCACTGCAGGCATTTTTCCCTTATCAGTCCAGTGTTCCCAAAGGAAGGCCATCCGCCATTTTGTCTCTTAGTATGCGTGCCTGAGCGGACTCGCCCAGCTCCTGAGATCTTATCAGGAAGATGCTGATAACCAGATTCAGGTGTTTCTATCTATTAGGAGCTGCCCTTCCCTGGCACCAGCTGCAGCCAATTATTATTTTAGCAAGCGAGCATAACAACCACCTGACCATCACCTGATGGTCGCCTTACATGCCTGGTAGTGGGGGTAACCTCTCCTTTTCTGCCCTGCTTTTGCCTGACTAGCTACCTACTCAAACAGTATTGATGTCAAAATAGACAAACAGACCAACACAATAGGTCTTCCAAAAATAGACCCACACATACATGGACAACACATTTTTTTAAAAAATGTGAAATTCAACTCAAAGGAGGAGTGATAGTCTTTTCAAGAATTGATGCTAGAACAAGTCAACATTCACACACACACACACACACACACACACACACACAAGCTTCTATCCATACCTATAGAAAAATTAACTGAAAATAAATTGTAAAATTGTCAAATCTACAACCATAAAACACCTCAAATTAAACATAGAAGAAAATCACTGTGTATGTGGATTGCCCAGAAAATTATGAACTATGATATTAGGTTGGTGCACAAGTTATTGCAGTTTCTGCCATTTGCTTTTAATGGCAAAAGCCACAATTACTTGTTCACCAACTTAATATCAAAAGCACTACCATAAAAGAATGCATTCATAAATTAGGCATCATCATATTGCTTAATTATGTGCTGCCTCAGCCCAGTGACAGAGAGCAGAACAGTGGTTGCGTGGGGTAGGGTGGATGGGGAGAAAATACAAAGGAACATACCAAAAAAAATCTTAGGGGTGATGGATGATCTTGGTTCTGATTATTATTTCACAGGAGTATTCCTATGTCAAAACCGATGAAATTGTACACTTCAAACATTGGAAAGTTACTATATGTTAGTTGTACCTCAATAAAGATGTTCAAAATAAATACTAAAAATTTAAAAAATGGAAAAGTAACAGAGACTTCAGGGAAAAAGCAGGAGATGCTGGGTAATAAAAACCAAAGAGAAACTAGTATCTCAGCAGGGAGAGAGTGGTCAGGAGTTGGTATGCTAAGAGGTTGTGTCACTTGAGGAAAGACAATGTCCACATGTGTAAAATTGAAACAGTCCCCACAGAGTTAATAAAAATTACATGTCAAGGCTGGGTGCGGTGGCTCATGCCTGTAATCCCAGTACTTTGGGAAGCCAAGGCAGGTGGATCACCTGAAGTCAGGAGTTCGAGACCAGCCTGGCCAACGTGGCAAAACCCTATCTGTACTAAAAACCAAAAATCAGCTGGGCGTGGTGGCGGACACCTGTAGTCCCAGCTACTCAGGAGGCTGAGGCAGGAGAATCACTTGAACCTGGGAGGCGGAGGTTGTAGTGAGCAGAGATCATACCATTGCACTCCAGCCTAGGTGACAGAGTGAAACTCCATCTCAAAAAAAAAAAAACAATTACATACCAGGTTCTGGACAAAAATAGAGTTATAATTAAGCATTAATTGTGCTGCACTTTGGCCCACTTCCTTCTTGCTAAAAGTCTCATATCACTCAATAGTGACTGTGCACTTCCATGGTTTCTACAGACAAGATAACTGACATTAAAACCATAAGGCTTTTGTTTAAGGGTCACTTAAGATGTTTTACAGACCTGGAATTCCAGCAATCAGTTCTAAGACCCCCATGGAGGAAATGGATCAGCATGAGAATGTAGCTTCTTCCCCTCCCTGTTGCATGACTTCACCTTGAACTCTTCCACCCATCAACGATCTCCACACTTTGAAGTACACTCCAAAAGCCTAACCCCAAACTCCTCGGAGAACCAGATTTAAGGTTTCCTCCCATTTCCTTGTCTGGTAACCCTCCAATTAAACCTCTCTCTCTGCTGCAATCCGGTGTCTTGTGGATTGACCTGCTTTGCGCATTAGGCAATGAACCTGTTATGGTGACAAAAGGAAGCCAATGAGCGTATCTCTCTCATAGGGCTGTTGTGAGAATTAACTTGATCTCTATGTAAAATGCAATGATTGTAATAAGCAAGAAAAAATGTTAGTTACTAGGATTGAGAAGGGATAAATCGCTCAGAGCATTATGAGCTAGGTGAGGTATGCAAAATTTATCAGGTCCAGAGAGACAAGAGTATGAAATTTCGGTCATGCCCCATGCCTGAGGGCAATTGTTTAAAGTGATTTTGTTCATAACTAGCTGACTGACCTGTTATCTTCCTGTTTCTGAAATTTGTGATACAAAAGAACAATGTTATAGCTTATGTATTTTAAATATAAATTATTGGTAAACAACGTAGAAATGGCCTCTTCTTTTTCTTTAAAAATTCACTTGCAACAGTTGCTAATCAGAGTGTATAATTCAGGTCAACTTGAATCTATGTTCCCCAGTTGCAGTCCTCAAGCTTGCCCCAAATAAACTCTCTACTTATATTAATTTTCCCTCAGTTTTTTTTTCCTTTAAGGTTGACAATTTTAATGAAAGGTCTAGGTTAATTCCATAGTAGTATGGGACACAGAATTACTTTCAGCTGGGAAGAAGGTGGAACTCAAGGCCGGTTTCCTGGGGGTGGTGCTGTCCAAGGTGTTTGAACCAGAGCAACTCCATCTTGAATAGGGGCTGGTAGAAGTAAGGCTGAGACCTACTGGGCTGCATTCCCAGGAGGTTAGGCATTCTAGTCACAGAATGAGATAGGAGGTCAGCACAAAATACAGGTCACAAAGGCCTTACTGATAAAACAGGATGCAATAAAAAAAAGCTACCCAAAGCCCACCAAAACCAAGATGGTGATGAGAGTGACATCTGGTCATCCTCACTGCTCATTAAATGTGAATCATAATACATTATACATTAGCATTATATATAAAATATATAATTATATTATATACAATATATTATATATACAATTATATATAATATATATTTATATTATATAATATAAATATATTATATAATATTATTATATATAATGCTATATATAATTATATTATATATAATATGAAATATATATTATATTATATACAATATAATTACATTATATATGACATATAATATATAATATATAATTACATATATAATATATAATTACATATATTATATATATTATATATATAATGCTATGTATAATCTATTATGATTCACATTTAATGAGCAGTGAGGATGACCAGATGTCACTCTCATCACCATCTTGGTTTTGGTGGGCTTTGGGTAGCTTTTTTTATAATATGTATTATATATAATATATTATATAATATCTATATTATATATATATGGTGCAATATCAGCTCACTGCAACCTCCACCTCCCCAGTTCAAGCGATTCTCCTGCCTCAGCCTCCCGAGTAGCTGGGACTACAGGTGCGTGCCACCATGCCAGGCTAATTTTTGTATTTTTAGTAGAGACAGGGTTTCACCATGTTGGCCAGGCTGATCTCGAACTCTTGACCACAAAAGATCCACACACCTCGGCCTCCCAAAGTGTTGGGATTACAGGCGTGAGCCACTGCGCCTGACCTATTCCTTTACTTTTTTAATAAACTTGCTTTCATTTTATTCTATGGACTTGCCCTGAATTCTTTCTGGTGAAAGATCCAAGAACCCTCCCTTGGAGGTCTGGATCGGAGCCCTTTCCAGTAACAGTGCCATTTGATTGAAACCATGAAGGATACGATACACTATTATTTAAATGTGTACATCTCTACGGCATGGACAGTATATTCTCTTTTCACTCCTTCCCTCACCATTACAGTGCCAGCCCCCAGCATAGCGGTTTTAGCCTTTGGTAAAAAAAAAACCTTTTGGTAAAGTCACAAAGTCATGGAATTTTACATTTGAAAGAGACCTCATATAGCAGCTAATTCAACTTCTTTGTTTCACAAGCAATTAGATTGTACTTCATTTTAAAGGAATTCAAGCATAAAGGAAAGAAGGCAGATTTTTGACCTAGAGGTGTCTTCTGGCAATCCTGTTAACCTTTGTGGGCCTCAGGTGTTTTATATGTAAAACAAAGGCACAGTTACTGCCTGAGGACAGTGGGCTAAACCTGGGAGCCACCCCTTTTAGGTGACAACGTGGATTCTTGTATCATTCTCCTTTTGAAGCCTGAAGAACATTGGAGGTTTGGACAAAGCTTGCTTAATCTTATAAGTTATCCCAAAAAAAAAAAAAAGGTAGAAAAGAGGGAAGGAAGGAAGGAAGAAGGAAGGGAAGGAGGGAGGAGGGGAGGGAGGGAAGGAAGGAAGGAAGCTTGTGCATTATGAGAAAAAGTGCACAAACTTGAAGAAACTATGCAAGAGCAAGCTTGTCCAACCCACGGCCCAGGGGCTGCATGCAGCCTAGGATGGCTTTGAATGTGGCCCAACACAAATTCATAAACTTTCTTAAAACATTATTGTTACAGGAAACGAGTCCTGATCCAGGCCCCAAGAGAGGGTTCTTGGATCTCGCCCAAGAAAGAATTCAGGGCAAGTCCATAGAGTAAAGTGAAAGCAAGTTTATTGGGAAAGTAAAGGAATAAAAGAATGGTTACTCCATAGCCAGAGCAGCCCCAAGGGCCGCTGGTGGCCCATTTTTATGGTTATTTCTTGATGATATGCTAAACAAGGAGTGGATTATTCATGCTGCTCCTTCTTAGACCATATAGGGAACCTTCCTGACTTTGCCATGGCATTTGTAAACTGTCATGGCGCTGGTGGGAGCGTAGCAGTGAGGACGACCAGAGGTCGCTTTTGTGGCCATCTTGGTTTTGGTGGGTTTTGGCCAGCTTCTTCACTGCATCCTGTTTTATCAGCAAGGTCTTTATGACGTACATCTTGTGCCAACCTCCTATCTCATCCTGTGACTAAGAATGCCTTAACCATCTGGAAACACAGCACGGTAGGTCTCAGCCTCATTTTACCCAGCTGTTATTCACGATGGAGTTGCTCTGGTTCAAATGCTTCTGACATTATGAGATTTATTTGCGATTTTTTCTTTTTTTAGCTCATTAGCTATTTTTAGTGTCGGTTTATTTTATGTGTAATCCAAAACAACTCTTCTTTCAACGTAGCACAGAAAAGTCAAAAGATTGGACACCCCTGTTCTAGAGTCTTCATTTCAAAGCCAGCTCCTGCATGTGAATCTGGGGTGATTCTGAGTATGTCAATGTCAGCTGAATCACTTCACTTTTTCACTAGATATCCTCACAAGGAGATCTTGTTATCATTGGATGAGGATCTTGCCTTCACCACCACAGAGAAAAGAATCAGAAGCTCAGAAATTTATTAAAAATTCATTTGTAGCACTTGTGCTCGTGCACTGAATATTACAGTTGATTCTTGTTATTCACAGTGGTTATTGTCTATAAAATCAACATGAACACTGAATGGATGAGTGGATACTGAGCCATTGCACCTACAGGAAACACAGGTACTTATTCCTATGGGTCTTTGATTACGACATTTTCATTAACCAATTAATATAGGAGTTAAGGAGAAATGATTTAGACAGATAGTGACGGTAAGGAAGTCCTTAGTAAGATTTTCCTTTTAATGAAAAGCAGCCCTCAAATCATTTCCTTTTCTAACAAAGAGCAGCCTGTAAACTTGAGCTGCAGACATAGAAAGGCAGGCTAGAAGCTTGCACGGGTGGATGCCGGCAGCTGTACCAGTAGGAAAGGGGCTACCTGGGACCAGGCATGTCCAACGTGGCGGCTTCATCTTCCCTTCTCTTTGCCAACCACATGTACAGTAAGGAGCAGACAACGTGGCAGCAGGCCAAGCAAAGACCCCATTTGCATAATAAGATTAGGATGGGGCAGCCAGCTTCCCCACGCATTATATAAACATCACACCTGGTCCAACCAATCTGTGGGCCCTATGTAAATCAGACACCACCTCCTCAAGCCTGTCTATAAAATCTGGCGCCCTTCCACGCAGGCCAGCTTTTCCCTTTTGGATGCCCCTGTCTCTCATAAGAGAGCTGTTTTCCTTTCTCTTTCTTTTGCCTATTAAACCTCTGCTCCTAAACTCACTCCTTGTATGTGTCTGTATTCTTAATTTTTTTAGTACAAGACGATGAACCCCAGGTATTTACCCCAGGCAACAATGCTGCTTCACGATCAGTAAATAGCCTTGTTTTATGTATCCTTCTGTTTCAAAACACCTTATTGACTACATATGTGGATTCATTAACATCGTACCCGTGGCCAACAGCACTGTGGCTCATGCCTGAATGAAGCTTATCTAACACACGTATTTTCTCCATAAGACTGTCAACAGAAGAAAAACAGTGTTCATAAATTTGAAAAGGAGGGCTTTGTTTCTTATAAAGGGTTGCAGCCTGTAGGCTGAGAAGTGTAGCCTTTGGCACAAGCTGAAAGCAAGCATTTCAAGGGAGGGATACATTTAGGGAATAGGAATCTATGTTGAGCAGGGTGGCCAAATATACATATTCAATAAGCTAGAGGAGGAGCCATGAATATTTATAAAAGGAGAAATATGCACATGTGTGATGGAGCTTTGTGCCTCTTCATGGCTTGCATGTTAAAAAACTGGCAGCATTAGTGCCTGTAATCCCAGCACATTGGAAGACCGAGGCAGGTGGATCACCTGAGGTCAGGAGTTCAAGACCAGCCTGGCCAACATGGCAAAACCCTATCTCTACTAAAGATACAAAAATTAGCCAGGAGTGGTGGCTTATTCCTGTAATCCGAGCTACTCGGGAGGCTGAAGCAGGAGAATTGCTTGAACTCGGGACGCAGAGATTGCAGTGAGTTGAGATTGCACCACTGCACTCCAGCCTGGGTAACAAAGCAAGAACCCGTCTCAAAAAAAAAGTGAGGGGCAGCATTAGCATGATCTGAGAGTAGAGTTTTCAGCTCTCTGACATCAAAGGTGAAACACAGGATAGGAAAAACCTCACTGTGCATTGTCTGTGAGCTGGCCAGCCTTGGTCAGATTATACAAAGGGATGAATTGTGAAACTGGTGAACTTCACATCAAAACTGTTAAGAGAGAGAAGGGGGATGTGGAACCAACATGGTCTGAGATAATCAGCTAAAGGCCATAAAGAAATGAGTTGTCCCTATCTTCATTTCTTTTCTTTTTTTTTTTTTTGAGACAGAGTCTCCCTCTGTAGCCCAGGCTGGAGTGCACTGGTGCGATCTCCGCTCACTGCAACCTCTGCCTCCCGGGTCCCAGTTCAAGAAATTCTCCGGCCTCAGCCTCCCAAGTAACTGGGATTACATGTCCAGCTAATTTTTGTATTTTTAGTAGAGATGGGGTTTCACCATGTTGGCCAGGCTCATCTTGAACTCCTGACCTTGTGATCCACCCACGTTGGCCTCCCAAAATTCTGGGATTACAGGCGCGAGCCACTGCACCCAGCCTATATCTTCATTTCTAAAGCTGGCATCTGCTTACTCTTTAGGGAAAAAAAAAAAATCTTGATTAAAGGTTAATAAGGAAGGAGTACACTGAGGTATTCCTGGCTTCTGTCCCATTATGGGTAGGAACTCAGTTTTTAAGGTGTCTCTGAGGTCCCCTTGGCCAAGAGGAGTCTGTTTAGTCAGATGGGGGCTAAGAAGTTTTTGTTGTTTTGTTTGTTTGTTTTTTGTTTTTGAGACAGAGTCTCACTCTATTGTCCAGGCTAGAGGGTAATAGCACGATCTCGGCTCACAGCAGCCTCCACCTCCTCGGTTCAAGGAATTCTCCTGCCTTGGCCTCCCGAATAGCTAGGATTACAGGCACCCACCACCTTGCCTGGCTAATTTTTGTATTTTTAGTAGAGACGGGATTTCACTATGTGGGTCAGGCTGGTCTTGAACTCTGACCTCAGGTGATCCACCCGCCTCAGCCTCCCAAAATGCTGGGATTACAGGCATGAGCCACAGTGCCTGGCCTAGAATTTTATTTTAATTTCTCAAGGCACATCACAGCTTTCTTGTGCTTTGGGACACTAGCCAGCCCTTCAACACTGCATTTGGGAGCCATTTTTAATAATAAACAAAATCACCCACAAAAATGCAGAAAATGGAGCGCTCAATAGACCTGGAAAAGGACAATTGTTTACAGTATGAGAGCTGAAACAAAATAAGGCAGAGCACCTCTTTGTTTAATCTCAGCTGGAAACGTGTTACATTATCAGGTGACCTAAATTTTCCTGCTCAGTACATGTGCACAAAGGACCAAAACATTATCTTGAATATTACTTTTGCTTACAAATAAACGTTAGTCCAGTCTGAGCAACATAAAGAGATCCCTTCTCTACAAAAAAATTAGAAAAAAATTAGCTGGGCATGGTGGTGCACACTTGTAGTCCCAGCTACCTGGGAGGCTGAGGCAGGAGGATCACTTGAGCCCAGGAGTTTGAGGCTGCAGTGAGCTATGATTGCGTCACTGCACTCCAGCCTGGATGGCAGATCCTGATCCTTTCTCTAGAAAATAAATTAAAAAACAAAATAGTGAGTAGGCAAATTCACAAACATAAAAAAATCTGTACATACTGATGATCATTTGTATCTCTTGGTACTCCCCACCCTTCCAAGCTCTCCGTGAATTGCAGCTGCTAAGAGCCTGAAGACTACATGTCTGAGGCCTCCTTGTCAGTTGGAGTTTTATTTAGATTCTGACAATGACAGAAACTTACATCAGATCAGGAAGGTGGGAGAAAAGTAAGAGCAATTATAGTCCCTGAACATAGGTGTGTGGGTGCATAAGCTTCAGCAGAAGGCTGTGTCATGTTCTGTGCTATTTTCTAGACATACTTTTGTGAATCACCAACTGCCTGGTTTCCTGGGATCATTGATGATTTTGCTACCTGAAAAAAACTGGATTTCATTTGCCTGGCCAGTAACAAACGATTCTCCGGGAGAATGCAAGTTTTGATCAATAGGAAGTTTATTACTTGTCACCCTCCCCTCTCTTAAGCTTCTCTCCTCTCTTAAGCCCCTCCTCTCTCTTAAGCCCTGCCTGTGTCTTAGGCTCCTCCCCTCTCTTAAACCCGTCCCCTCTCTTAAGCTCCCCCCTTAAGCTCCTCTCCTAAGCCCTCCCTATTAAGCCCCTCCCCTCTCCTAAGCTCCTCCCCTCTCTTAAGCTTCTTCCCTCTTAAATGCATGAAAAGGGCATTGTTATGGACTCCCAGTAAGAAGAGCACTGGGAGTATTCTCCAAAGCAGTGTCTCCTAAGGGAAAGTGACAGGAAGGTTTTAAAAGATGATGGAGAGGGAAGAGGGTGCATCGTTGCATGTAGAGGAGGGTTCCCACTGGCACACACACAGTGAGTCATCATGCTATTGAGGTAGGAGATGGGACTTGACTTCAGAGGTGGGACTTGGACCAAATTGAGGACTAGCTAAAACAGGGAATGACAGGGTGGAAGCAGCTATCCATAAGACACACCCACCAGTGTGCCATGTCAGTGTACTGTTGCCATGGCAACACCTGGAGGAGACCACCCTTTCCCATGGCAACAACCCAATCAGCCTGTAATTAAAAGTGGGTATAAGTGGCCAGGTGCGGTGGCTCGTGCCTGTAATCCCAGCACTTTAGGAGGCCGAGGTGGGCAGATCACCTGAGGTCGGGGGTTCGAGACCAGCCTGACCAACACGGAGAAACCCCATCTCTACTAAAAATACAAAATTAGCCAGGCATGGTGCTGCATGCCTGTAATCCCAGCTACTTGGGAGGCCGAGGCAGGAGAATTGCTTGAACCTGGGAGGTGGAGGTTGCGGTGAGCCAAGATCATGCCATTGCACTCCAGCTTGGGCAACAAGAGCGAAACTCCATGTCAAAAAAAAAAAAAAAAAGTGGGTATAAGTGTGACTGCAGCCCTGCCTTTGAGCTGCTACTCTGGGCACACTGTCTGTGGGGTAGCCCTGCTCTGCAAGGAGCAGGACCTTGGCTGCTGCTGTGCACCTCAATAAAAGTTACTAACACCACTGGGTCTTCCTTGAATTATTTCCTGGGTGAAGCTAAGAACCCTCCCGGGCTAAGCCCCAGTTTGGGGGCTCACCTGCCCTGCCTCATCAGCAATAGGTCACATGTGATGACAATGCAGCTATAGTTCAGTCCGGAGACTTTAGCACAGTAATGAGGAAAGTTCACTCAGGTTCATTTATATGTGGCTGGGTTCTGTCAGGAGCTGCTTCTGGCCAACAAGGTGACTGCATTCCACACAGCGTTTGGAAAAAAAAAAGTAGGTTGCATAGCAGGAGGCTGTAAAACAGGCTTATTGCTCAAGTTGATTAAATTCCTACAGTCCCTGGAGACCCTCCTTGTCTACTTACAATTTCCTCTGAAGTTTGCACTCCCAGCTTTGCCAAAAGTTCTATGAACACCTAATTTTCTGCTTTATATCCCCTCCTGATGATAACAGTATTTAGAGTGGTTTCTGTGTTTCTGGCTAAAAATCACAAGAGCAAATATATATCTAACTGTATTACTTAGATAGACTGAAACATACTGATTTATTTCCAAATAATATATTTTGGGACCAATGTTCTAACTGATCATCTAACAAATTGCCCTCCCAGCATCCCAGTTTGTACTACCTGGATGTCCATGTTCTGAAAAGTGTGTCAAATGATTGGTGTTGTTACACATTCAGATAGATCTAAAATTTGTGTGCTGCTTATTAAGTTCTAGGTGCTGGGGAAAAATGAGCTGATCCTTACCACAGCCTGGTGGGGAAGGCAATATTCATTTTTACAAAATGAATCTCATAGATGTTTAATTCTTCGACCAGGGTCATGAAAGTAGTAAATGGTGGAACAGTAATTCAATCGAAGTTTCCCACAACACCCACGCTTCTGTTTCCTACAGCTGAACCCTTCCAGATAATTTCATTTCTCATTGTTTCCTCCCACAGCCTCAATCTTTCATTAGCTTTTTAACAATCTTCAGGGGGTGGTGGAGGTGGGGGAGAAACTTGAATGAAGTCAGGGTTCGATCCTAGGAAAGACTATATTTTATATTTTAATTTTATTTAATGCTAGCAATTAATGGCAGATGACTCATTTTCTCAATCACTGATGCAAGTATGAAATCCACATGCACTGGAGACTATACTTGTACATCCCACCTAGATTAGTCAGAAAAACTCTGTCCCTTTTTCCAACTTCCAAAGTGTAGGTGAGGATTGGAGTGCCTCCACTCCACCACGTAGACCTTTAAAAGGTGTAAGATTTGAGACACTTTTCTATTGCATCTCCAGCCTCTGCAAGCTCCAAGGGTATTTCAGGACATGGATCTCATTTACCATTTCATTTGAGCCTTAATAGTTCGAGCAATTTTATGGGCTGAATGCCACATCTTCGTTTAATAAACATTTATTAGCCTCTACTATATGTCAGGCACAATACTACCAGATGTGTTCTTAAGTGGGGAAAGGGGCCTTTTTCATGAACAAGCATGAACACCTTCTCTATGCTACCTGATGTGAACCTTTATGAAACTCACAGTCCCTTAAGAGAGAGTTGGTGAGGCCGGGTGCGGTGGCTCACGCTTGTAATCCCAGCACTTTGGGAGGCCGAGGCGGGCAGATCACGAGGTCAGGAGATCGAGACCACGGTGAAACCCCGTCTCTACTAAAAATACAAAAAATTAGCCGGGCATGGTGGCGGGCGCCTGTAGTCCCAGCTACTCGGAGAGGCTGAGGCAGGAGAATGGCGTGAACCCGGGAGGCGGAGCTTGCAGTGAGCCGAGATTGCGCCACTGCACTCCAGCCTGGGCGACAGAGCGAGACTCTGTCTCAAAAAAAAAAAAAAAAAAGAGAGCGAGATGGTGAATGACGTTTTAAGCTCTTGCCGTCTCTTAAGCCCTTCTCCTTTCCTAAGCTCCTTCTCTCTCTTGAGCCCCTCCCCTCTCTTAAGCTCCTCTCCTCTCTAAAGCTCCCCATTAAGCTCCTCCCCTCTCTTAAGCCTCTCCCCTCTCTTAAACTCCTCTCCTCTCTTAAGCTCCCCCTATCTTAAGCTCTTCACCTCTCTTAAGCCCCTTTCCTCTCTTAAGCTCCCCACTTAAGCGCCTCATGTCTCTTAAGCTCCTCCCCTCTCTTAAGCCCCTCCTGTCTCTTAAGCACCTCCCTTCTCAAGCTTCTTCTCCCTCCTAATCTCCTCCCCTCTCTTAAGCTCCTTCCCTCCTAAATGCATGAAGAGGCCATTGTTATGGACTGAATATTTGTGTCCCTCTGAAATTGTTAATATGCTTAAGTCCCAACTTGCGGTGTGGCTGTATTTGGAGATGGGGCTTCTAATGAAGTAATTAAGTGAGTTGATAAGGGTGGATCCCTCATCTGGCAGGATTAATATTCTTGTAAGAAGCGACACCTGAGAGCTCATTCCTTTCTCTTTCTCTCCCTCTCTCATTTCTCTCTCTCCATCTCTTCCATCCTCCCCCTCCTCATACACACATCAAGAAAAGGCCATACGGGGACACAGAGAGGAGGCAACCATTTGCAACCCAAGTGGAAATCCTTTGCCAGACATCAATTCTGCTGGCATCTCAAACTCGGACTTCTGGCCTCTAAAATTATGAGAAAATAAGTTTCTGTTGTTTAAGACACCGAGTCTGTAGTATTTTGTTATGGCAGCCCAAGCTGACTAATACAGCTTTCGATGCTGGAAATGAGCCTGGCCCAGCCAGGTAAACTTCCACAGCATTAAATAGGTTTGGTATTCTTGGTCTACCATGTGCACGTTGGTCTCCTATTTCCCCATTTAAGAGTACATCTAGTTATAAGCATTGTGCCTGACATCGTGGAGCACAGAGGACACCTTTGTACTCTTCCCGTCCCAGGGCAATGCCAGCCTTCCTGAGGGTAGAGAGATGAGAACTTCATTAAGAATGCCAACTCAGGCTGGGCACAATGGCTCACATCTGTAATCTCGGCACTTTGGGAGGCCGAGGCGGGTGTATCCCCTGAGGTCAGGAGTTCGAGACCAGCTTGGCCAACCTGGTAAAACTCCGTCTCTACTAAAAATACAAAAATTAGCTGTGCATGGTGGCACATGCCTGTAGTCCCAGCTATTGGGGAGGTTGAGGCAGGAGAATCCTTGAACCCGGAGGCAGAGGCTGCAGTGAGCTGAAATCTTGCCACTGCACTCCAGCCTGGGTGATAGAAGGAGACACTGTCTTAAAAAAAAAAAAAAAAAAAAAGAATGCCAACTCAGAGCCCTAAGGGATACATACAGGAGAAAACAGCTAGGATGCTCAAGACAGGAAAAGGTCTAGGTAACCTTGTTTAACTTCCTCAGCTGAGTGCATGTGGTTAGGGTAAACTGGAAGGTGAGAAAATGATTGCCAGTTTCTCCCCAGTCCCCAGTATTTCTGTACCTTCAGCCCCGCCTAGGCAAAATCTGCACATTCTGCAGAACAGGCTAACCTGTATATCCCCAGTTCTCCTCACCTACTGAGATGCTTCGCCCACCTCACAGGTTTATCTTGAGAATGAAATGCAATCCTGTATGAGAGGTGCTTTGGAACTGGGGGTCTTTCCCTCCCCTATCTCCCTGTTCTATCACCGTCCTCCCCCTTCCCCACCTCTTGACAAGATTATTTCACCCCAACAAAGACATCAAGGCTGCTTTTTCATCAGAGCACTTAGTGTAGATCATGGCTTTATATTGATTTGCACAAGTTTTTTTCGATCTCTGCATCTACAACTAAGTACTCTGATGATAAATATGCCAAATCTTGTTTAGTACTTTTGCAAATACTGTTGGTGTATTTAATGTCATCCTCCTTTCTTCCTTGCCAACAGAAGCCCCATGGAGCATGACAGATCAAAGCCAATCATGACAGCCCTGTCCTCTACCCAAGTTCTTTTGCACTTCGTGAATGACCAGTAACTTCATCCTGACTGATGATATATAAGGGGATATTTTCTAAAAGTGAGGGATGTGGGGTCAGCTTATGTTTTCTTCATAGAGACATGCTGACCCAGCTGACTCAGACTTTCCTTCTTCCTGCTTAGAAGTCGAAGTTATGACTGGAGCTGCTGCAGCCATCTTGAGGACATGAGGCAGAGTCTCAGAGAATGCTAGAAATATAATCCCAGACATCATAGAGTCTATTAGCTAATACCAACAATTACCTGACACCAGGCTTCTTGATATAGAAGAAAAAGAAAAATGAAATGTTATTTACTTAACCATCCTGGTTAGGTTTTCTGTTACTTGAAACCAAATACAACCTTAATTGACATACTGTTGTTTTAGCTCCAGCACTGGATGCCATTGGTCCATACTCGGTGCTTAGAAATGCCTGTTGAGTAAATAACTAGAAGGATGAATGAATGAATAAATGGATCATCAATCTTTATGCCCTCTGTAGCACTTAGCTCAGAACCTGACATCTACTAGGCGCATGATAGATATTTGTCGAATTAAATGGAAGTGCCAAAAGTTACCATTTAGCACATTGAAGAGAGTGGCCAGAAATAATTCTCCAAAAAAACTCAACTGCCCATTGAAATAACATAGCAAAAACTGCCAGATATCTGAGTTGAGGAAAATAAGGAATTGAGAACATCTAGTACCCAAAAGCTGTGCTCCAATTTAGAAGGCTTAAAATAATACCACTCATCACTCATGTCTCCTAGCAAAGTACAAATTAGTGGCTTGGAAAATTCCTCCAAGCTCCAGGGTGAGACAGACATTAGCCTCAATAAGAAAAGCCCTCGTGGCCTGCTAGGCCTACTTCCCAGGGAGGGTTTGCCCAGGCTCAACAGAGTCCAGAAAATCACAGGGCACCTAATTTAAAATAATCATTGCGAAAGGTCAGATAAAATAGAAAGGCTCAGCGGCAGAGAAATGTTCCCAGCACCAACAGAGGCAACTGCCTGGCAGCTCCCCAGCCACTGGCACAGAGCATGAGGGACTCCCTCAGTGAGAGGTTGGTCTCGCCTTATAATCCATGCCCCAGTCTCCATCCCCACTTTCAACAGGAAAGAGTCAGGCCCACTAAGTCCTCCGTGTTGACAGCTCTGCAGATGGCCCAGCCTTCCCTCCAGGGAAGAAGCACCGTCTCTGGGCCACTTTGTCCCGCAGCAAGAAATGAGGATGAGAAAAACACAAGGCAGATTACTGAACATAAATTACTAATTCTTATTAGCATATGAAAATGCTTTCAGTGACAAGTACTGCTGAAATGTTGCTCATGGCAGCTAGACCCATGTGCGTGGAAACTAGCATATGTTCAAATACAACAGCAACGATTATGGACTGGCCACTCTGCTCCCAACACAGACTTTGATAATGTGGTTATAGAGACAGCAGGATACAACTGGGAAAACACAAGCTTTTGAGTCAGAGGGGCAGGATTCTGATACCAGCTAAATCATCCATGAACTAAGTTCTTTCTGTGGTCCTCAGTTTTTTCATTTATAAAATAGGCTTGGCCAGGCACAGTGGCTCACGCCTATAATATCAGCACATTGGGAGGCCGAGGCAGGCGGATCACTTGAGGTCAGGAGTTCAAGACCAGCCTGGCCAACATGGTGAAACCCCGTCTCTACAAAAATACAAAAATTAGCCAGACATGATGGTGGGTGCCTGTAATTCCAGCTACTTGGGAGTCTGAGGCGGGAGGATCATTGAACTCGGGAGGCAGAGGTTGCAGTGAGCTGAGATCGCACCATTGCACTCCAGCCTGGGTGACAGTGCAAGACTCCGTCTCAAAAAAACATAAAATAAAATAAAATAAAATAGCCTTAATAATATTTAAGCCCAAAAGTTACAAGTGGATATTAAATAAAATCACGTAGATAAAATGCTTTGCAGAATGCCTAACTACTTGCATGAATGATAAATATGCATGCATGTGCACACCCATACTTATTTAGACACTGTTCTTTTAATTTTAATATTTTTAGAGACAGAGTCTCCCTCTGTTACCTGGGTTGGAGGGAAGAGGCAAGATCATGGCTCACTGCAGCCTCAAACTCCTGGGCTCGAGCGATTCTCCTGCCTCAGCCTCCTGAGTAGCTGTGACTACAGGTGCATACCTGGCTAATTGTTTTTTTTTTTTTTAATTTTTTGCAGAGACAGGGTCTCACTATGTTGCCCAGGCTGGTCTTGAACTCCTAGACTCAAGCCATCCTCCCACCTCAGCTTCCCAAAATGTTGGGATGACAGGCATGAGCCACTGTGCCCGGCCTCAGGCACTGTTCTTTATGATACTGTACAGAAGAGGAAACTGTGACTTGGGGGT
This sequence comes from Nomascus leucogenys, assembly GCF_006542625.1. Classification (NCBI taxonomy): domain Eukaryota; kingdom Metazoa; phylum Chordata; class Mammalia; order Primates; family Hylobatidae; genus Nomascus; species Nomascus leucogenys. Next base: position 41,660,967 of record NC_044397.1, read on the forward strand.
GAAATGACAAGGGACGGATCTTGAAACCACCAGACCCGAACCTGGAGCCAAGCCTTCCCACAGTCACAGCCTGTGCTCCCTCCCCAGTCCTGCTCTCAAGAGGTTGGAGTTCAGCACACACACACACAGAGACGCACACACACACACACACACACACACACACACACACACACACACACATGGGAAAGGTGTTCGAAATCCAGCCCTGCTGCTCATAGAAGCAACAGATGGTCTCTCTCCAGTTCTTCCACTCTCCTTCCTCATCTTTAGCCTGAGCCTTTAGTTCTGGTTCTGACACCTGAGACAAAGAATTGCTCAGCTCTCCAGAGGATTCCACTGAGTCAGGAGCTGGCTAAGCCAGATCAAGTGGAAATTAAAAAGGACCTCGGGGACTGCACAGCCAAGCTTCATTAAGACCTAATGAAAACCTGCCAGGAGGCTGAACACAGGTGTTCACGAGCTTTTTTTTTTTTTTTTTTTTTTTTTCCCTTTGCAGCTTTTTATATGATTCTATGTCTGGAAAGTCAATAGTGAACTTAGCCAGAAATAGAGCCTGGATCCAGCAGCCTGGGGTACCTGCAGCCACACTTTCCAAACTGAAAATGGGGCTGTGTAGTCTGATGCAGGTGCCTGAGATGGCGAAGTCCCTTAAAAGGCAGGGGAGGCCAGGCGTGGTGGCTCATCCCTATAATCCCAGCACTTTGGGAGGCCGAGGCAGGCAGATCACAAGGTCAGGAGTTCGAGACCAGCGTGGCCACATGGTGAAACACTGTATCTACTAAAAATACAAAAAAAAAAAAATTACCCAGGTGTGGTGGCGAACACCAGTTACTCAGGAGGCCGAGATGTGGTGGCATAATCCCAGTTACTCAGGAGGCCGAGAATTACTTGAACCTGGGAGGTGGAGGTTCCAGTGAGCCAAGATTGCGCCACTGCACTCCAGCCTGGGCGACAGAGTGAGACTCTGTCTCCAAAAAAAAAAGGCATGGCACAGGTCCATGGGACAAAGTTCACCTCTGAGATGAATGAGAGTGCTTATCACATAGCAGCTACGGCTGTGGATAGGGAAACAAATGGGGGAGAAGAAAGAGGTGGGTGGTAGGAAGGATCTAACATTTCTTATGCCCCGACTAACTCTAAGTTCAAGAGTAATGTTCGCTACCTCCCACCCCTGCCATCCAACAACCGCTTCCATGTTTACCAGGAGACTTCTGAACATCTTGGGTGTGTTTACACTGAAGAGTCCAGTGCAGTAGATATTTATAGGGTTTTGAGCTGTTCAGTATCCATTTCATCTTTGATAGCAGCATTTTTATTTTCATTTGGGAAATTCTCTCCCTCAGGAAATAGTCTGGCATAGCCAAGTAGCAGAGATATGACACCCGGGCAGCATTGATTGGCTAATCCTCACTTGAACATGAATCTTTTTGTTGCTTTGTTTGAGAGACAGTCTCGCTCTGTTGCCCAGGCTGCAGTGCACTGGTGCAATCATAGCTCACTGCAGCTTTGACATCCTGGGCTCAAATAACCCTCCTGCCTCACTCTCCCAATTAGCAATGACAATAGGCATGGGCCACCATGCCTAGCTAATTTTTAAATGTTTTTTTCTGTTTTGTAGAGATGAGGTCTATTATATTGCTCAAGCTGGTCTTAAACTCCTGGGCTCAAGCAATCCTGCCACCTCAGCCTCCTGATTAACAATGACAACAGACACATGCCACCACACCTGGCTAATTTAATTTTTGTAGAGATGAGGGACTCACTATGTTGCCCAGACTAGTCTTGAACTCCTGGCCTCAAGTGATCCTCCCACCTCAGTCTCCCAAATTTCTGGAGTTACAGGCATGAGCCACAGCACCTGGCTGAGAACATGAATCTTTTATGCAGGGGCAATGAGCCCAAAGATGGTAGATGCTCATTTATTCCAGTAGCAGTGCTCTGGTGGGACTATCAAAATACATGCTACTTTGACCCTTATATTTCCTTTAGTCCTTATTCCCTCTGTGCCTGTTCCTCAGCATTCCTATCACTTTTGGGGGCTCCTTCCATTCTCCAAAACATAAACTACGGCAAAAGCAGCTAATCATGTTGTTGCTTGTGATTATTATAGAATCAAACTGGGGTCCATTCATGTTGGGCACAGGAAAACCAGATACTTACACTGAGCTTTTGCAGTGGCAGAAAAGAAGGCGTTTAGTTGCAGGACGCCAAGCAAAGAGAATACAGGCAGCTCTTGCTAAAGAACTGACCACCCCAATGGCTTGCAGGGAAAGGATTTTTTATTTTTATTTTTATTTTTTATTTTTATTTTTATTTTTTGAGACGGAGTCTCGCTGTCTCCCAGGCTGGAGTTCAGTGGCACAATCTCGGCTCACTGCAAGCTCCGCCTCCCGGGTTCACGCCATTCTCCTGCCTCAGCCTCCCGAGTAGCTGAGACTACAGGCACCCGCCACCACGCCCGGCTAATTTTTCTGTATATTTAGTAGAGACAGGGTTTCACTGTGTTAGCCAGGATGGTCTGGATCTCTTGACCTCGTGATCTGCCCACCTCGGCCTCCCAAAGTGCTGGGATTACAGGCATGAGCCACTGCGCCTGGCCGGGAAAGGTTTTTAAAAGCAGGGGTACATTTCAGGAATGTAGAAGTTACAGAAGAAATTGTAAATTAATATGTGGAGGTTACACATTGGTTTTGGGTTAGGAGTGGGATATCTTGAAGTGGGGGCTTACAGGTCATAGGTGGATTCAAAGATTTTCGGATTTGCAATTGGTTGAGGAAGGGAAGCTTTGCTTAAAAATTTGGATTCAGCAGAAAAAAAAATGTTAACTAGCTCGGGAATGTGATGCTCTCCAAGCTCCTCAGGAAGAAATTTAGATCAAAGAATGGTGGTCGGAGATCAGCCTTCAATTTCCCCATATCTGAGGTCTCTGGGCCAGCAGATCTATTCGGTGAGGTTCCTCGGTAGGGCTCTGGGTTTCTGAAAGACAAATCAGTGACACATGTTAGGATGTCATCTTCAGTTTTTAAAGGAAAATCAAACACCTCTGGACTCTAACTTCTCAGGCTATTGTTTTAAGCTCCAATTACCTTATTGTTTATCAAGTAGCTCATTAACTTCTCAGGGCTAGCTAGGTGCCTGGAATTTCCCTTGATGGAACTGGAAATTTTCCTTTATTTTCATGCCTGAAAGAGCTCATGGGCCACTAAAAGAGGGTCCCTGTTCTGTCTCATGATCACCTAGAATTGTGCAATCACTGTCTGGAATTAGCTGGATGTGGTGCTCCATGCCTGTCGTCTTTGCTAATTGGCAGACTGAGACAGGAAGTTTGCTTGAGCCCAGGAAGCTGAGGCTGCAGTGAGCTATGATGGCACCACTGCACTCCAGCCTGGGCAACAGAACAAGACCAACTCTCAAACAAACAAAGAAAGCACAAAAGTATTCTTGTTCTAGTGAGGAGTAGCCAGTCAACGCTGCTTGAATCTCTGCTTCTTGGTCATTCCAGATCAATCAGGGTGCTGCTAATACAGACACTATAAATCAGGGGGCCCCAAACCCTGGGCCATGGACCGGTCTGATACTGGTCCATGGCCTGTTAGGAACTGGGCCACACAGCAGGAGGTGAGCAGCGAGTGTGTGAGTGAAGCTTCATCTGTATTTACAGCCACTCCACATTGCTGGCATGACTACCTGAGCTCCACCTCATGTCAGATCAGCGGTGGCATTAGATTCTCATAGGTGTGAGAACCCTACTGTGAACAGCGCATGCGAGGGATCTAGGTTTCGAGCTCCTTATGACAATCTATTGCCTGATGATCTGTCACTGTCTCCCATCACCCCCAGATGGGGCTGTCTCATTGTAGGCAAACAAGCTCAGGACTCCCACTGATTCTACATGATGGTGAGTTGTATAATTATTTTAATATATATTACAATGTAATAATAATAGCAATAAAGTGCATGATAAGTGTAATGCATTTGGATCATTGCAAAACCATACCCTCATCCCCAGATCCATGAAAAATTGTCTTCCATGCAACCAGTCCCTGGTGCCAAAAAGGTTGGGGGCTGCTGCTATAAAACACATGAAGAAATCTGTGACAGTAGGCAAGGGTGGCTAGTGTGGACAGGAACTTGGAAGAAGCAAGACCAGGATGTTAATGACAAGGCAGTTCAGTGAAGAATTATACTGGATAGAACCTTGACATTGGACCAGAGTACAGGAATATTTGCCTCCAGTGTAAATAGTCACCAAAAAGCCCCATCATTAAGGAACCTCTTAATAGTCAGGTAGATAGATTGACCCTTTTTTCCATACTAGTCACCCTGCTCTGCAAATACCCAAGTACTTACGATAGAATCCAGTGAAAAACATGGCAACTCTGGAACTACCTTTGGAGGTTCAGAATAGGCCCAGCAACATGGACTGCCTCTCACCAAGGCCCTCCTGTCACCTGTTGTCACTGTAGATTGACCAGTTGGCTGACACCAGCAGCCAACCTTGGATATGAGCAGGGCTGCTATCATAACACGCCACCAGGAGGTCATCCAGCTGCCTGGTGGCAGGTGAATGACACCGGGTCCTTCCTGTTACGGAGGGCTCTGCAATTTGTCCTTGTTGGAGCAGACCTTTATTCTGGATTTCATTTTCCTTCTGCTTCCTGGCCTGTCAGGCCTCTGCTAGCACTGTCATCCATCAAGTTACTGAATGCATTATTCACTGTCTCATACAACATTGCTTCTGACCAAAGAATGTACTCCCCAGGCAGAGAAGAAAGGCAATGAGCTGAGGCCCATGCAATCCACTCTGATCATGAATCCTATCACCCAGAAGCATCTGACTTTACAGATTGGCAGAACGGCTCACTGATGGCTCAATTACAGTGCCAGATGGAAGGCAATACCTCCAAGATTGGGTGCTATCTTGCAGGAGGCTGTGTGCTGGCGTCCAGGGGAGGGTCTGTGTCCCCCCATAGCTAGAACACATGGATCTAATACCAGGGATAGGGGAATGGAGTGAGAAGGGCATTGCTTGTCAACTTTCCTAACGACCTGCTTATAAATGGTTTATCTCCTATACCCATGATTCTGACTTGCAGGAGAGGGAGTGGAGTTGGAAGCTGAGACCTCCACCCAGATATTTCCTGCTGTTCATTTTACTAAGAAAAGAGAGGTGACTATGTTGGTTGGGATGATTGCCTAAATTATCACAGGGAAATTAGGCTGCTATTACACAATAGGGAATAGGAAAAATACAGACAGAACTCAGGGGATCCCTGGAATAGTCATACCACTCTGACTTGATATAAAGGTTAACGGAAGACCACAGAAACCCTGCACCGTCAGGCAGGTGCACTGAGAGGTCGGCACCCTCCAGATGAAGACTGGGCTTTCCTAACCTGCCTGGGAGCTCCTCTGTTTCATCAGCTGACGTCCTGGGGAAAAGGCAAGGGAAAGCTGGAAGAGAGATGTCGCCAACACCAGCTATGGCCTCATGGATACTTCATTCATTCATTCATTCATTCATTTGACAAATATTTATTATCTCCTATATGCCTAGCACTGTCTTGGCACAAAGGACAAAGCAGTGAATGAAACGGACCAAGTTCCCTTTTTTTGTGGAGTTTGTGTTTTAGTGGAGAGGCAGATCCTAGACCATATCAATAAATAAAATATCTATTTTGCTAGAAGGCGATGACAGATTCAGGGGAAAATAAAGGGAGAGAAGGAGAATCAGGTGTCAGAAGATGCTTGTGATATTAAACTGTGCGGTCAGGGAGGCCTCCCTGAGAGGTCACATTTGAATGAAGACATGAAAGATGTGAGAGAGCAGGCTGTGTGGGTGTTTCCAAGCAGAGGGACAGCCAGTGCATACATCCTGCGGTGGGGACATGCCAGCCCCTTGTGTTTGAGGATTAATATAGACACCAGGCTAGCTGGTGAAGAGTGAGTGAGGGGGATGCAGCTGGGGACACCAGATCAGTAAGTCATGGGCACCACTTCCCAGGGACCCTGCTTTCATGGGAAGGAGTTTGATTTCTAGTGGCAGAGTTCTGGGGTTAGGGCAGGATGGTGTGTATTGATCTGACAACACTATATCAGGTTCACTCTGGCTGCAGTGTTGAGAACAGACAGTAGTGGGGCAGGAAAAGCAGAAGGCATGAGTTAGCAGGCTACGTCGGCAACCCCAGATCAGCCAGCAGTGTTTGCACCAGGGCTGTAACGGTAAAGAGGTGTAGAGCTGTTGGATCCCGGATTTATTTTGAAAGTAAAACCCAGCACTTTGGGAGGCCAAGGCAGGCGGATCACAAGGTCAAGAGATCGAGACTATCCTGGCCAACATGGCGAAACCCTGTCTCTACTAAAAAAATACAAAAAAACAAAAACCAAAAAACATTAACTGGGCGTGGTGGCAAGTGCCTGTAATCCCAGCTATTCATGAGGCTGAGGCAGGAGAATCTCTTGAACTGGGAGGCGCAGATTGCACTGAGCCAAGATTGCTGGAGACAGAGATTGCTTGAGGCTCCGTCTCAAAAAAATAAAAAAAAAGTAAAACCAATGATACTTGCTGAAAAATTTGACATACCATGAGAACAAGAGGGGGCTGGGGTGTCCCCAAGTTTTCTGGACTAAGCCACAGTGATGGCGGAGAGGGTGTAGGTTTTAGGGGGTGACTAAAAACACATGTTGGGTGTGTGAAAAGGTAGACATACAGGTAGAGACAGAGAGGTGCTGGTGGTTATAAACAAGGTGTGTGGTTTATGTCAGGTATGCATTTTTGGATTTTAATCATCTCTTTGTCTCACACTGTACATAGGTTGGATGGGTCATAGTTAAATTAGCCATTTACTTCAGAAACTGCAGAATGTCCAGGTGGGCTCTTGCAAAAAGTGGAGGGGAAGGAAGAGATTCTGGATGTGGAGTGGGAGGCATGATTGATAATTTAATTTGCTCTTTTTGGTGAAGAGGTGGGAGTATTTTCAGTAGTACCTGGAATATTGCATTATGTTAAGTGGAGGTATTCTGGGAGAAACACATGCAGGAGAAGTATGACCGTAGACTGGATACGGTGGCTCATGCCTGTAATCCCAGCACTTTGGGAGGCAGAGGTGGGTGGATCACCTGAGGTCAGGAGTTCAAGACCAGCCTGGCCAACCTGGCGAAACCCTGTCTCTACTAAAAATACAAAAAAATTAGCCGGGCATGGTGGCAGGTGCCTGTAATCCCAGCTACTCGGGAGGATGAGACAGGAGAATTGCTTGAGCCCAGGAGGTGGAGGCTGCAGTGAGCCAAGATCGTGCCATTGTACTCAAGCCTGGGCAACAAGAGCGAAACTTTGTCTCAAAAGGTAAAAAGAAGTCTGACTGTAAGTGTTGCATTGCAGTGGACAATTCCTGGCTTCTCAGCACCCATTCCGCTTTCCTTTGTGCTTCCTTCTCAGGGACCACCTTGATAAGTTACGAACCTCAGGTTTCTCTTCTGTGTAATGAGGATAACGATTGTGCCCGGTGTCACATCCCAGATCTGCTAACTCGAGCTCTGGGACCCCTGAACTAGCTTCTCAATCTGCCTCTTGAACGTGGGGATTGCGATCCTCAGGTAAGATTCAGTCTGCAGTCCACCCAACCATGGTCTAGGCATGGAGCATTTATCTGGCTTCCCATTTGCCCTGGACCTAATTCAGCCTTTAGATCTCCCAAGGGACAAAGCTCTCCATCCTGAACAGAGTCTAGTTGGCTGTGATCTTGCCCTTTCATCCTAGTTCCAGTTAAGCATTTCCACCCAACTGACATAGGATGAAACCCTGGCTCTGCTATCCTTTGTTGGAATTCACTCGCTTGGAAGGGTCTCAAAGGATTAGGGTGAATGGAAACAGGGAGACAAAAGTGTATGCCAGGAAAGAGTCAGGCTTGGCAGAGAAAACCAGGTCTATCATGAACACAAAGTAAGCCTGAACTGGGTGTCGGGAGCCATTGGATGGCCAAAGGGATCAGAGATCTGGGGACAGTGGATTTGCAGATCCCCAAGATAACAGGTGCCTGGGAAAGCGATGAGGATGTATGCCAGAAGCAGAGGGAGGAGATATTGCTCCTGGCTGGCCTTCTTGTTGCTCTCTAATGGTGAGTTTCATGCTGTGTCAAGGCCTGGAAGCCACACAGCCCCTGCTCAGTTATTTCAGATACTGACACCCAGACCATAATTAGCCACAGTCTTTGTACATGGAGCTTTGGAATCTTGGCACCTGCTGCCGATGGGACCAGTTTCTCCCTGTCCCAGTGTTATTCTGGCCCTAGCTCAGTGCCACGTTTACTGTCCCCTCCCTTCCCACCTTGGAAATGAACCATTGCTGTCAATTTCCTGTCCAGAGTGACTTTCAGAGACGCACTGAGGAGCATTTTATTGAAGTTGGGAAATTGCAAAGCATCTCAATTTCTCTTGCACCAAGATTTTATTATTTCCTTTGAAGTGAAATTTCCAATACACCAGACAAGTCTACGCTCAAATGGAGGTATGAAAATGCATGTAAAAATCAAACAGAAGAGGATTTTGGTTGTCTCCTATTTTGTATCCTGCCTGTCCTTGCTTGCCTACCTTGCATTTATTAATGAAGAGATCACCTCCGCACATCCACAAGCAGATAACCACACATTGCCTCAAAACCCCAGGGGAAAAAAAATATTCTAAGATGTTTAAAGTCTTATTTCAGACACTCATTTTTGCTATTTTTACTTTGGAGACAGTCATCACCCTAATAAAAATACTGCTTGTTTCAATTAACTTATTTCTGTAGGTTCTATGAAAGCATGTGTCCCCACCCAAACCTCATCTTGACTTGTAGTTCCCATAATCCCCACATGTGGTGGGAGGGACCTAGTGGGAGGTAATTGAACCCTGGGGGTGGTTACCTCCATGCTGTTCTCATGATAGTGAGTTCTCATGAGATCTGATGGTTTTATATGGGCCTTTCCATCAGCTTCACTCTGCCTTTCTCCTTCCTGCTGCCATGTGGAGGATATGTTGGCTTCCCCTTCCACCATGATTGTTTCCTGTGGAACTGTAAGTCAATTAAATCTCTTTCCTTTATAAATTACTCAGTCTTGGGTATGACTTCATAGCAGTGTGAGAATGAACTGATACAATTAATAATCCAATATAACAACCTGTTTTAATTACATATTATAGGCTTCAGATATGTAGAATTAAATAAGCTTCTTTTTTTTTTTTTTTGAGACGGAGTCTTGCTCTGTTGCCAGGCTGGAGTACAGTGGCATGATCTTGGCTCACTGCAACCTCTGCCTCCTGGGTTCAAGTGATTCTTCTGCCTCAGCCTCCCGAGTAGTTGGGTCTACAGGCCTGTGCCATCACACCCAGCTAATTTTTGTATTTTTAGTAGAGACGGGGTTTCATCATATTGGCCAGGATGGTCTCAATCTCTTGACCTCATGATCTGCCCACCTGGGCCTCCCAAAGTGCTGGGATTACAGGCTTGAGCCTCCCTGCCCAGCCAAAATAAGTATTTTTTTAAAAAATGACCTTGGACTTGGACTTGGAAGTGACATTATAGGTTATCAAATTTTATCTTCTACCTAAGAATCCTTCTGTGGCTCTTGTGACAAGTGTGGATCCTTTTGAGGGAAAAACTAGTGGTCAGATAAAGAGAGCCTTCATTTGCCCTTATCAACCTTCTGGATCTAGATATAGGTCCCATCTATAAAAAAAAAATATTAGAGATTGGTCTTATTCTGTCACCCAGGTTGGAGTGCAACGGCATGATCATAGCTCACTATAGCCTTGGCCTATCAGGCTCAAGTGATCCTTCTGCCTCAGCCTCCTGAGCAGCTGGGACCGCAGGTGCATGCCACCTCTCCAGCTATTTTTTTTTAAAATTATTTTTGTAGAGACAAGGGTCTCACTATGTTGCCCAAGCTAGTCTTGAACTCTTGGTCTTAATTGATCCCCTGGCTCAGCCTCCCAAAGTGCTGGAGTTACAAATGTGAGCCTCCACATCTAGCCAGTAAATGTCTTCTTCACTGGGTAAACACAAAGGCATTCCCTTGCATTGGTCTTCTCTAGCCCTTTACTGCCTGGTATACAGGGCAGTCAAGGTTGATCCAAGTCTGATCAAGATAGAGTGTCACTCAACAGCCTCTGTCTCAATGTTCAGTGGGACTTGGGACAAAATCCCCTGAACTTCAACCTAGGATGAAGTGAGTTCCTGTTACCTGAATAGCCTGGAAGCCATGGCTGTTTCTACCCACCTGCCCTTCCCAGCATTAACTGGCCAAAGCACCTGCCTCTGCCTTGAATCACACTCTACTCCCCCTAGTTTCCCTACCTTGTGCCTCTATCTTTGCCTGGGGTTCGTGCCATCCCGTAAATTCCAACCCACTGACATGAGATCTTGATACCTACTTGGCACTTAGAGTCTTTGTATTGCCCAATCCTGGTCCATTCCTGGAAGTTTGCTGAATCTTGCAGTGAATGGGTAGAACTCACCTAATTTAGAACAACTCCACTTTACCTTTCATGCACATTATGCCCTCCTCTCCTGGGTGCTGCTACAGATGTTTCTGGTGCAGGTATTTTTGTCAGCCATACCTGAACCTACAATCACCTTTAAATACCATGTCTCAAACATCTACCACTGAGTCAGTCTCTGCAACCTCTCCTCTGCAGTCTAGTGATCAGTGTGAACTGGGTCCTCCTGTCTGTGGACCCTCTGTGGTCCTCTGTGCCAAGCCTGCCTTGCACAAACATGATACTTTTCAGATATTTGGAGGCAAAATTCCAACCCAACCTCATCAGTAACTATCTAGTACTTGCCCCAGATATCGGCGTTAAATATAACTCAGGTTCCATCAACATACACCCAGACAGTCATCACTTGACAATCACGTGAAGGGCTCACTCCTAGCTCTTTCCAGGACTAATCCCAGACTTTGCTCTGATGGAGTGGGAACTATTCATTCTCCAGCAGAGATGTCGCAAGCAAGTGCTTATCTGAGGCCTTTGGCAAGGATAACTGGCACTCTTTCTAGTTCATTTGTTGCTATCAAATTCCTGACTCAGCCCACTTGTCACTGCCTCTTATCAAGTCAGCATTTCAGTGCTGGGTTTGTTTCTCTTCCTTCGCAAGCAGTAAACACCATCCTGTGCAAGAAATGAAGCTACCCTTCAATGCAAGAACCAGGTGTGATGGTGGCTATTGAGTGTCAACTTGATTGGATTGAAGATGCAAAGTATTGTTCCTGGGTGTGTCTGTGAGGGTGTTGCCAAAGGAAGTTAACATTTGAGTCAGTGGACTGGGAGAGGCAGACCCCCCCTCAATCTGGGTGGGCACCATCTAATCAGCTGCCAGCATGGCTAGAATAAAGGAGGCAGAAGAACGTGGAAAGACTTGACTTGCTGAGTCTTCTGGCCCTCATCTTCCCTTATGCTGGATGCTTCCTGTCCTTGAACATTAGACTCCAAGTTCTTCCGCTTTTGGACTCTTGGAATGACACCAGTGGTTTGCCAGGGGCTCTTGGGCCTTTGGCCATAGACCGAAGTCTGTACTGTCAGCTTCCCTGCTTTTGAGGTTTTGGGACTTGGACGGGCTTCCTTGCTCCTCAGCTTGCAGACAGCCTATTGTGGGACCTCGTCTTGTGATCAGGTGAGTCAATACTTTTTAATAAACTCCCCTTTGTATACACATCTATCCTATTAGTTCTGTCCCTTTAGAGAACCCTGGCTAATACACTAGGGTTCTTTGGTCCCCTAGTAAGTACATCCAGCTCAAATAAAATTCGTGAAAAAACGGCAGGGGAAAACTTGAAAATCCACTGGAAAATGATGTAAATAATGCTTTTCCTTTCGATAAAGCAGTTTAGGTTGCAAAATGTCAGGAAATTGCACAAGGTCTTCTCCAACTCTAATGCTAGAGGAATTATGATGTTCTTGGGGGAGGTGAAGAGTTTATGTTCATTTTTTTAAAAGAAAACTACAATTAAAGTCCTCAGGGAAACAACATTTTTCACATTCTCCGCAGCAGGCATATTTTACTAAAAGAGAACTAGAACTCGGCTGTCAGCTGAATTAATATACAGGCTGGGAAGCTCAGGTTCACCAAGATGTATGTGATAAACTGGTCCTGTGGGGTCAGGAGACCAACAGGGTATATTTCAGGGAAATAGAAGCCATTAAACACCATCATCTCAGTGTCTTGTATGCCTTATGTACAAAGGCACTCATAATTAAAATTAGCCATTAGCTTGTAAATAAAATGCTTTCAAAGCAAATGTGTTATATTATTATCTCTATCCTACCCCGTTTATCTGCCTGGCCTCTATTTGTGATAATATCTCCATCTTTATTTCCATATAATAGGTCTCCTTTAATCTAATCAGCACTGGTTTGATTTAATGGAGAGCTATGGAAAAGCCAGGTAAAATGATAGAATGAAAAACATCTACCCAAAACTCACCAGGGCTAAATGTTGTCTCCAGCACAAAGATCATACTTGAAGGCTAGTATTTAACATGCTCCATGACCTGAATCTAACCAGGATTTCCAACCCCTTTCCATGACTTGTACTTTGAGGCATTTATCATTTTATCAGCCTGCACTCTTCTTCCTTTCCAATGGGAAACTGGCTCCAAATTTTATCTCACCGCCCCTCCCATTACTTCCAACAAATGTCCCTTCCCCAAGCCCAAATATGTGGTTTTAGAATTGACATTCATGTTCTTGTGAGTTCCATGTTTTTACAGGTTCCCTCCTCTCTGCTCATAGCTGGTGGTCTGAGACGGGCTACCGGTCTGGACAGGATTGCAGAACCGAAACCAGCATTCAAGTTCCTCCTTGGTGGCAAATCTGGAAGGTATGCTAACAGGAGAGCCAGTGCCTTGTTTCCTGCCAGGAAGCGATAGACACTCCAAGACAGCAGCCCCCAACCTTTTTGGTACCAGGGACTGGTTTCATGGAAGACAATGTTTCCGCGGACTGGGGGTTGGCGGTGGTTTTGGGGATGATTCAAGCACATTACATTCATTGCGCACTTTACTTCTATTACTACTACATTGTAATATACAATGAAATAATTGTACAATTCACCATCATGTAGAATCAGTGGGAGCCCTGAGCTTGCTTTCTTGCAACGAGAAAGTCCTATCTGAAGGTGATGGGAGACAGTGACAGATCATGAGGCGTTAGATTCTCACAAGGAGCGCACAGCCTAGATCCCTCGCATGCGCAGTTCACGATAGGGTTTGTGCTCCTATGAGAATCTAAGGCCGCCACTGATCTGACAGGAGGCGGAGTCCAAGCAGGAATGTGGGTGACGGGTAGCAGCTGTAAATACAGAAGAAGCTTTGCTCCCTGACCTGCCACTCACCTCTTGCTGCATGGCACACAGTTCCTAACAGACCACAGACGGATACAGGCCTGTGGCCCAAGGGTTGGGGACTCCTGCTCTAAGAGACTGAAAATAACAAACTGAGAAAATCAAAGATAAGGGATGGTGAGACTGAGTCCTGGAGATTTTCAAGCCACTTGTCTCATTTGTCACTGGAACTAGCTATGCCTGTCACAATTTTGTGAACCTTCCTATTAATTTCCATTTTTACCTAAGGTATAGCAAGATGATGTTTCTGTCACTGGCATTCAGAGTAATTCCAGTGAACACATACAGTATGTGCTCTTTCACCCATCGGCTTGCTTTTGTAGATGCTGTTTCCTTTCTGGGAATTCATTTCCTCATCTCTGATCCACCTTCTTTTCAACATTGAGTTTAAATGCCAAAGCCTTCATTAAAAATGGTAACCAATATTCCCAGCCAAAGTGGCTATGCTGTCCTCTGTTCTATAGTACACACTTTTAAAATTTTATTTATTTATACTCATTCATTCATTCATTCATTTTTTTGAGACAGAGTCTCTCTCTCTCACCCAGGCTGGAGTGCAGTGGCCCAATCTCGGCTCACTGAAACCTCTGCCTCTCAGGTTTTTTTTTTTTTTTTTTTTTTTTTTTTTTTTTTTTTTTTTTTTTTTTTTTTTTTTTTTGCTCTCAGGTTCAAGCAATTGTCCTGCCTCAGCCTCCAGAGTAGCTGGAATTACAGGCGTGCACCACCACGCCCAGCTAATTTTTGTATTTTTTCAGTAGAGAAGTAGAGATGGGGTTTCACTATGTTGCCCAGGCTGGTCTCCAACTCCTGGACGTGAATGATCCTTTCACCTTGGCTTCCCAAAGTGCTGGGATTACAGGCATGAGCCACTGCACCCGGTCCACACTGCTTCTTGATGGCAGTCATATTTTCCCTTCTGGTAAAGCTATATATGTACTTGTCTGATCTTACCTCTGATCTCCCAGTAATGGTAGGGTTTCATAAGGACAGGGATTGTGTGATCATTGGTTTACTTCATCTCCAGCATGGGACTGTCATGTGAAAAGAAACACTCACTTAACTTTCTCTTGAGTTTCTCTTAGTTCCTCTGAGCACTGGGAGCAGAGTTCTGGAGGTAGTTACATATCTTAATCAGCAAATTGTATCTAACAACACTGTCCCCTCCCCTGCCCTCCCCTCCCTTTTCCTCCTCTCCACTGCCCTCCCCTCCTCTCCCCTCCTCTCCTCTCCTCTCCCCTCTCCTCCTCTCCTCCTCTCCCCTCCTCTCCCCTCTCCTCCTCTCCTCCTCTCCTCTCCCCTCTCCTCCTCTCCTCTCCCCTCCCTCTCCCCTCCCCTCCCCTCCTCTCCCCTCCTCTCCCTTCCTCTCCTCTCCTCTTTTTGAGATAAGATCTTGCCCTGATGCCCAGGCTGAAAGGCAGTGGCTCGATCATAGCCGACTGCAGCCTTGACTTCCTGGACTCAAACGATTCTTCCACTTCAGTCTCCCAGGTAGCTGGGACTACAGGCATGTGTTACCATGCCCAGCTAATTTTTGTTTTAATTTTTTTGTAGAGATAAGGGTCTCACTATGTTGCCCAGGATGGTCTCAAACTCCTGGCTTCACGTCATCTTCCCACCTCACTCTTTCAACACATTGGGATTACAGGCATGACAGACTACACCTGGCCACAACAGTCCTCTAAGTCTGAGTTTAGAGTTTAGTTCAGGCCCTTGGGATAGGCACTTTACCCACATCGAGGTTGCTTGATAGACAACCCCTGTTTTCAGGGATGTAAATACATCATTTCTCAGCATGATGCAAAAACATTATTTCTGCAAAGTGGCAGTACTCTTGGGGACTTCTCTTTAGTTTGAGCCACTATGAGGTCACAGAATGATGTTGCTGGAAAGCCATGAAAATGGTACTCCTCACTGAATTTTGAGCCAGAATCAGAACACATCAGCCTCAGGATATGGAAACTAATGAAACCAATATCCTGCAACTTACAGAAGGTGCTACCCTAAGAGATCATCAACACTCCACAGCCTGAAAGATCAGTGGTGCAAATTAAACAACTTCCATAGTTCTACTCATATGGTTACTTCCTCTTGGAATAACCCATTACTACTCTTTTTCCTTGATATGGTTTGGCTGTGTCCCCACTCAAAAGTCATCTTGAATTGTAGCTCCCATAATTCCTACATCTTGTGGGAGGGACCCGGTGGAAGATGATTGAATTGTGGGGGCAGTTTCTCCCATACTGTCCTCATGGTAATGAATAAGTCTCATGAGATGTGATGGTTATATAAGGGGAAACCCCTTTCACTTGGTTCTCATTCTATCTTGTCTGCCACCATGTAAGACGTGCCTTTCGCTTGCTGCCGTGATTGTGAGGCCTCCCAGCCACGTGGAACTGTGAGTCCATTAAACTTCTTTTTCTTTATATTACCCAGTCTCAGGTATGTCTTTATCAGCAGCATGAAAATGGATTCATACATTCCCTGACTATTGAATCTCTCTTATCTTTCAGGGTATTCCTCAAAACCCAAGTCTCTCTTAAGCATTCCCTCTGCCCACACCATTGGAATTATTTCCACCCTCTTCCACACCTCTGCTATAGTTCCTCTGACGCTCTTTGTAGCTCTCCATGTATTGTTTTGCTTTATAATTGTCCTACCCAAGTCTGTCTTCCCAATCAATGCACAGGCTGGAGTTTGTTCTTTTTGGTGTCCTATTTCCCTGAATACAGCCTGGCACAGATTAGGTGCTCAGTCAATATTTACTGTCAGCATCATCCCATAATTAGATAATGACAACAGGAAATGTTTATCTTCTTGCATCTAGGTGAGACTGAACCTGATTAAGCAAAGCAGATCAGTGTCCGGGAAACTCCTGTGGCATTCCAACAGAGGAAAAATTCATAACTTATCTCAGCAAACACTTATAACACCACTGTGGTTTGTTCAGTGATGATAAATATGTTTGCCTTGTCACTTCATCTTTCATCTGCTGTTTGTTCCACTTTCCTGGATTGCAAAATCCTTGAGCATGAAGATACTGTTACCTTTCTTTATAACCTTCACTGAGGGTAGCATAAGATAATGAAGATAGTGGACAAGTCATAAATGATTGATTAATTGATTTACTCAGTTAATGAACATTTTCTCAGCTTTATGTATCTGTCTGCTGCAGGTATATAAGCCACAATACTTTTAAGGGCTCTCAGTTCAGCTGGAGAGACATTGCATTTCATTATAGTGTGTTATTGATGAATCTGAGTTACCAAGCCAATAGGAGAACAAAACAAGAGGTATGAAAAGGTGCTTAACATCATCGATCATCAGAGAAGTGCAAATCCAAACTACAGTAAGATACCATCTCTCCCTCAGTTAAAATGGCTTTTATCCAAAAGACAGGCAATGACAAATGCTGGTGAGGATGGGGAGAAAAGGGAACCCTCATACACTGTTAGTGGGAATGTAAATTAGTACAGCCACTTCGGAGAACAGTTTTAAGATTCCTAAAAAAACTAAAAGTCGAGCTACCATATGATCCAGCAATCCTACTCTTAGATATATACCAAAAAGAAAGAAAATCAGTATAGTAAAGAGATATCTGCACTTCCTTGTTTATTGCAACACTGTTCACAATAACCAAGATTAGGAAGCAACCTAAGTGTCCATCGACAGATAAATGCATAAAGAAAATGTGGTACATATAGGCAATGGAGTACTATTCAGCCATGAAAAAGAATGAGATCCTGTCATTTGCAACAACATGGATGGAATTGGAGGTCACTATGTTAAGTGAAATAAGCCAGGCACAAAAAGACAAACTTTGCGTGTTCTCACTTATTTGTGGGATCCAAAAATTAAAAGAATTGAACTCATGGAGATAGAGAGTAGAAGGATGGTTACCAGTGGCTGGAAAGTGGGAGAGGGCAGGTGGGGAGGGAGTGGAGATGGCTACTAGGTACAGCAAAATAGTTAGAAAGAATAAATAGGCCGGGCATGGTGGCTGACGCCTGTAATCCCAGCACTTTGGGAAGCTGAGGTGGACAGATCACAAGGTCAGGAGACGGAGACCATCCTGGCTAACACGGTGAAACCCCATCTCTACTAAAAATACAAAAAAATTAGCCGAGCGTGGTGGCCAGCGCCTGTAGTTCCAGCTACTCTGGAGGCTGAGGCAGGAGAATGGCATGAACCTGGAAGGCAGGAGCTTGCAGTGAGCCGAGATGGCACCACTGCACTCCAGCCTGGGCAACAGAGCGAGACTCCATATAAAAAAAAAAAAAAGAATAAATGAAACCTCATATTTGCTAGCACGAAAGTATGACTGTAGTCAAAAATAATTTATACATTTAGAAATAGCTAAAGGAGCATAATTGGATTTTTTGTTACACAAATGATAAATGCTTGAGGGGATAGATACCCCATATACCCTGATGCAATTATTATGCATTGCATGCCTCTATAAAAATATCTCATGTACCCCATTAGTATATAAATGTAACCCACTGGGCATGGTGGCTCATGCCTGCAATCCCAGCACTTTGGGAGGCTGAGGCCGGAGGATCCCTTAAGCCTGGGAATTTCAGGCCAGCCTATGCAACATGATGAAGCCCAGTCTTTACAAAAAAAACAAAAATTAGCTGGATGTGGTGGTATACGTCTGTAGTCCCAGCTACTTGGGAGGTTGAGGCAGGAGGATTGCTCGAGCCCAGTAGGTTAAAGCTGCAGTGAACTGTGATCATGCCACTGCACTTCAGCCTGGGCAGCAGAGTGAGATCATGTCTCAAAAATATATATATATATTTATAAATATATATTATTATTAGTTATATAATATATATTATATAATTAATATAATTTTAATTATCATGTATATATTATATATCATTTACATAATATACATATATTATTTATAACATGTAAATTTATATTATTATATTATATAAAATATATAAATATATATTTATATATAAGATATAAAAATATGTATTTATATATAAATTGTAGAAATATATATTATTATATATGTAAATGTATATGTAAATGTAGATTATAAATCATATTATTTTTATATTTTTATATAATATATAAAACATTTATATATTATATGTTACATATTTATATATATCCCATAAATATATACACCTAATATGCACCCACAAAAGTTTAAAATAAAAAATTATTTTAAAAAAGTAAGAGGTAACAAATTCTTCCCCAGAAAAGGCTTCACAAAGGAGAGGATATTTGAGATTCATTTTGCAGACACTTTGGCCAGCCAGAGAAGACAAGGCTTTAGGCTGATGGGCTCCTAATGCAGATGCCATAATGTTATGCCCATCTGCATCATGGCTGTGTTTTCCTGGCAAAAGCCACTCATGTAATTCCTTATGTGCTGCTGAACGGGTCTCGCTGACACTATACAGCCTGACAGAGTGGAGACAGCCAGCTACAAAACATTAAAATGCTGGCTTCTAGCCCCAGCAGTATAACTGCTAGCGTGTCTTTTTTTTTTTTTTTTTTGACGGAGTCTGGCTCTGTCGCCCAGGCTGGAGTGCAGTAGCGTGATCTCTGCTCACTGCAACCTCCACCTCCTGGGTTCAAGCGGTTCTCCTGCCTCAGCCTCCCAAGTAGCTGGGAATACAGGCGCCCGCCACCATGCCCAGCTCATTTTTGTTTGTTTGTTTTCTGTTTTGAGACAGAGTCTTGCTCTGTCACCCAAGCTGGAGTTCAGTGGCCCGATCTCCGCTCACTGCAAGCTCCGCCTCCCGGGTTCACGCCATTCTCCTGCCTCAGCCACCAGAGTAGCTGGGACTGGAGCCCACCACCACGCCCGGCTAATTTTTTGTATTTTTAGTAGAGACGGGGTTTCACCGTGTTAGCCAGGATGGTCTCGATCTCCTGACCTCGTGATCTGCACGCCTCAGCCTCCCAAAGTGCTGGGATTACAGGCGTGAGCTACCGCGTCCGGCCAATTTTTTGTATTTTTAGCAGAGATGGGGTTTCACCGTGTTAGCCAGGATGGTCTCGATCTCCTGACCTCGTGATCCGCCCGCCTCAGCCTCCCAAAGTGCTGGGATTACATCAGCCACCGTCCCCTGCCGCGAGTATATCTTATCCTCTTTCTGAGCCTTAATTACTCCGTCTGTAAAACAGGCACGATAATCCCATTCAAATGAAAATTCAAGTATGACAGTATGACAGTATTTTGAAACTCTATTGTAGTCCCTCTACCAGGGTTTTTCTTTTCTTGGCTTTGGTGCAAATTCTCTACTGTTACTTAAGGTTTATCGTGATCTATTGCTTGAGTCCCTCTTTCTCTCCTTCGAAGAGATTATTGCTTTCATGTTGAAAGAAAAACTGCAACCCCACTGCTAACCCAAAGGGGGGTGGACAGAGCCATGGTGTGGGAGAAGCAGTTAAATCACAAAATAATAACAGGGGGCTGAAATTGCCCCTGACTGCCCATTGCTGCTTTCATTTTTATAGTCCATTAAAACCTACAATCACTGTAATGTTTATGCATTATTGGGGAGATAAATTGCATAATTTTCATTTTGCAATTTAAATGTAATTATGATCTTACTAATGACTAAAACCTGAATTTGCTAGACTATCAGTTTTTCTAACCCTTGCCAAAATTATAGGTAATTACTTAAGGCTTACAATAATTATAAGTCCATCTCTTAAATAATTAATGTGCACTTTCATGGTACAAAACAGCTAGTAATCAAACGACCTCTGCTTACACTGCAAACTCAAGCCATTAAGCCTATTGTGTAGAACTATGGAAATATACCCATTTGCAAGAGTGCTTCCATTGGCAAGCTAAAACACGAGGTTGCTTTGTTTTATAGCACCAAATACGGACGAATTCCCCTGCTGCCAAAAGGCCAGAAAAAGAAAGTGATCCACAAAATCGTAGGAAATGTAATCTGAATCTACACAACACTATTGTGCTGGTGGGAGACAGGCTGAGGAGTGTGAGGAAAACAGAGAATGCTTCTGGCTATGGACTTGAAATAAATGTGAAATGGATCTAGTTTTCACAAAGGAGCTAAGTGTGGGGTTTGAGTAGAACTTATCACCTGCCTTTTCGTCTTTATTTTCTTCTTGAGGGGACATGCAATGCCTTCCCATAACAAACATACAGCATAGAGCTGAGCTTCTGTGACACAGGGATAAATAAGGTCGAGTTTTGCCCTTGAGAAATTAACCTACTAGTGTATGTTATGAGATAGGCAAGGAGAAAATCAGAATAAACCCTGATAAGTGCTGCAATTTCCCACAGAGGGGTGGTGGCAGATATGCAAGCACTGAGCCACAAATAGTGTTTCTTAGTATTTGTTATTCTGCTCACAAAGAGTCTCTAAAGGTTCCTGAGAGTGGAACTGGCCAGTAAGGGATATTCCAAGGACCTGAGCTGCTCCTGCCCTGGGGTTTTGGCTCACGGTGACTTAGCACAATGAGGATCACATCCAGGTCACAACACCAGATATTCTTGATGTAGGAAATGTTGCAAAATGAATTTCTGGAGTCATCTCCTTCTCACTGCTCTGTATTCATTTTTTGCCTCCTCAGCTCTTTCTATCCTAATTACACCCATTATCCAAGATTCAGCACCACTACCTTCTCCTCCAAGAAGCCTGCTCCAATACTACAGAGCTCTTCAAAGGTTCCCCTCTTCATACATGAACTTATCTGAAGGGTGTTGTGATGGTTCATTTTATAGCGCACGTTGGCAGGCTCACAGTGCCCAGATATATGGTCAAACATTATTCTGGATGTCTCTGTGAGGGTGTTTGTGGATGAGATTAACATTTAAACAGTGGACTTTTGAGTGAAGTTGATTACATGCCATAATGTGGGTAGGCCTCATCAAATCAGTTGAAGGCGCTCATAGAAAAAAGGACTTCTGCTAGCAGGTAGATATTGATCAAGCCAAAGAAAGACTTCTGCTAGCAGGTAGATATTGATCAAGCCAAAATGTTGATATTGCTTGGATTTGTGTCCCTACCCAAATCTCATGTCGAATTGTAACCCCGTGCTGGAGGTGATTGGATCATGGGGGTGAAGTTCTCCTGACTGGTTTCACACCATTCCCCTTTGGTACTGTACAGTGAGTAAATTCCAATGAGATCTGATTGTTTAAAAGTGTGTAACACCTCTTCCCGCCGTCTCTTGGTCCAGCTCCTTGGTCTAGCTCCTGCCATGTAAGACACCTGCTCCTACTTTGCCTTCCTCCATGAGTAAAAGCTCCCTGAGCCCTCCCTGGAAGCAGATGCTACCATGCTTTCTTTACAGCCTGCAGAACCATGAGCCAATTAAACCTCTTTTCTCTATAAATTACCCAGTCTCAGGCATTTCTTTATAGCCGTGCAAGAACAGACAAATGCAAATGTTCTTCTCTGGGTCTCCAGCCCACCAGCCTACTCTTCAGATTTTGGGCGTGCCAGCTCCATAATCACATGACCAATCCCTTAAAATCTCTCCACTCTCTCTCTCTCTATAGATGATAGGTAGATAGATAGATAGACAGTAGAGATGATAGAGACAGATATGTAGGTAGATAGGTAGAGATCGATAGATGATTGAGATAGATAGGTAGGTAGAGAGGATAGAGATAGTAGGAAGATAGATAGATAATTAATAGAGATAATTGAGAGAGACAGATGGATAGATACTAGGTATGTTAGATATAGATAGATATGTAAATAGAGATAGATAGATAGATAGATAGATAGGCATAGCTAGATGATATCTTGCTAGCTAGCTAGATAATTGATAGAGGTAAGTAGGTAGGTAGAGATAGATAGATAGATAGATAGACAGATAGATAGATATACATAGATAATAGCTTGTTACCTAGATTGATAGATAATTGATAGAGATAAGTAGGTATGTAGGTAGATAGATAATTGACATAGATAGATGATAGATAAATGGATAGTAGGTAGTACATAGATATTGATAATTTAGATACATAGATAGATGTTAGATAAACACATGATAGATACATATTGACAGAGCTAGATAGATGATAATCAATAAATATAGATAGATGATAGGTGATAGTAAAGAGAGAAAGAGATACATAGTAGATATATATAGATAGATTAGATAGATAGATACACACATACATACATATAGAAAGATAAATAGACAGAAAGATGGATGGATAGACAGATGTAAACACACACACATCCTATTAGTCATGTTTCTCTAGGGAACCCTGACTACACAGGTGTCTTGGTTTAATGTTACCTGACTTAACTGTAGTCTCCCATGCTCCAGGAAGAATTTGGACCCTGCAGCCCTAAGATCTTGTCCTTATCCATCTGAATCCTTGTCCCTTCAGTAATAATTCTAATATGGGCTTAAAATAATCTCATCCCAGGGATGCACACTCTGGAAGACCAAAATACCTTTAGGATTCAAAGCTCGGGTAGAAGTCATTTGAGAAAATAGTGGACAAACACCGAAGCAGAAATCCCTGCCAAATTCCTTGTCTCCATGAGGTCAGGCTTCATGGACATATGCTCTTGCAAAACTATGATATTTTCCTGTTGAAGCACTTATCTCAATGAATTGATTTTTAAATGTAATATTTGTCGTTTATGTGCCTCCCCATGAGACTGCAAAACTCCAAGTGCATAGGGAGCAACCATATCTGCAGTAAGCTCAAAGGTTCAATAAATATACGCTGTCTAAATGACTAATCAATCCAGGCAAAATGGTTGCGCTGAACGGTCCTGACAATATTTCTTTTCTTTTTTTTAATTTTGAGAAGGAGTCTTGCTCTGTTGCCCAGGC
The DNA here is from genome assembly GCF_006542625.1 of Nomascus leucogenys. Lineage (NCBI taxonomy): Eukaryota > Metazoa > Chordata > Mammalia > Primates > Hylobatidae > Nomascus > Nomascus leucogenys. The sequence goes on from NC_044397.1 coordinate 41,684,149, forward strand.
TGGAGTGCAATGGCACGATCTCGGCTCACTGCAACCTCCACCTCCTGGGTTCAAGCTATTCTCCTGCCTCAGCCTCCCGAGTAGCTAAGATTACAGGTGCGCATCACCACGCCCAGCTAATTTTTTGTATTTTTAGTAGAGATGGGGTTTCACCATGTTAGCCAGCATGGTCTCAATCTCCTGACCTTGTGATCTGCCCTCGTTGGCCTCCCAAAGTGCTGGGATTACAGGCGTGAGCCACTGCGCCTAGCCAACATTTCTTTTTAATGACCCGATTCAAGCCTCTCCACCACCACCACCACCACCACCGTTTCTCTCCGCACAAACCATTAAAATTACAGCCAATCTGAAATTATAAAGAAATTCCCAGAATTTCATATTAGAAAGGGACTACCCTCTTCACAAAGCCCATCTTCTCTGCCTTATCATCTGCTCGTCCCACTCGCATCTCTCACCAATGGGCCACGTGGATTCCACTCCATGGAAGATTCATTCTGTCAGGGCAGCTGTAATCTAGGTCACTGACCCAATAGGTGGAGGATACTCTTGCTGAACAATTGCAGCTCAGATCCTCCCCACAGAATGTGGACTTCCTTCCAAAGAAGCAGCAGGAGGAACTCTCCAGTGAGTTGAGATTTAAGGATCTTGGATCCAGTTCTTTCTCCTTTACCTCCATGACAAAAAAGTTTCCAGATGCATCTCTTCTACCTGCCAGAGTGGAAAGGAAGACTATCTGCTCATTTCCTCTTTTTAGAACTTTCTATCTTTCCATCTATGCCTCTAGTCGTATCGTATGTGCCAAAGTGTTTTCTGGTGTATTATTAGTTCTCCCTGCCTTTGGATTTCTGTTAGAATTTGTTCTTTTAAGTCCCGTACTTATCTGATTCCAGAGCAGAGTGTGGTCAGCAAAGGGCAGCTGTAAAAGGAGTGCTATTTCCTGACTGTTTCTTGTGATCCCCGCGATGCTTTCTCCAAGGACAAGAAAGGCATCTGTTCAGAAAGTGAACGCCGGTCAAGAGCAGGCAGGGTCAATCTGTAGGAGTCCTCTCTTCAGGCGCTTGGACTTGACTTTGGCCTGACATTTAAGAGGAGCCTGTGCTTAGCTCTGGGAGGTAAAGGATAAAACCAAGAAGCCTCTGTCTTGAGATGTCTGAGTGAAGAGGCAACCATCTCGTCTTGAAGCAAAGACAATAAAACCTAGGACTGTGGATGGGGGTAACCCATTGTGGGACCATTGAAAGTGGACTTCATGCCCTTGTTTCAGCTTCCTCCCTTGGTGAATTTATAGAGTTCCCGATGGAATGCATTGTGATATGGTAGACCCTATCTTTTTTTAATTTTTTTTTTCAGAAATGGGGTCTCACTATGTTGCCCAGGCTGGTCTCAAGCTCCTGGGCTCAAGCAATTCTCCCATCTTGGCCTCCCAAAGTGCCGGGATTACAGGTGTGAGCCACCATGGCTGGCCTGACCCCATCTTTTCTGCAGAGATATTCAGGGAGTTAAAAATTGGATTCCAACCCCAACTCCTCCACCTACTGCTGTATCCTTTTAAGGGAAGTCGCTTTTCCTCTCTGGGCCTCACTTTTGCAAAGGTAAGTGTTAAAAGGCTTTATTTCTGGCAAACTTTGATTCAAAGATCTGACTTCTCTCACCAGGACCTCCAGTAAATGGCAAGAGATTTACATTTCTTAATTATAATCAGCAGGCTATCGAAAATGGTATATTTTTGCAGCAAAGAGAGGTTGTATTGTCCCCACCCTTCCATGTGAAAGATTCGTTGGATGTCAGCATGTAGGATTGCCTGAAATCTGCAGTTTCTGAAGAAGCCATCCAGTACTTTCTCAAAATCTCCCAAAGCACCTTTGGTTGTATCCCCAGTCTCTTCTTCACAGATGGGAGCCCTATGCCAGTTCTCAAAGTGGTGCTTGACAGATTGCACCTCTTCTGACGATCAGACTGTGCGAAGGCCTCATTGAAGCTTGGGAGTCTGTGGTTAGACACCGTATCCAAGCCGTTAGCTTCACACGTCCTCACCCTTAAGCAGAGGATCTGACTCAAAGGATAGTGCAGACTCTGTTGCCATTTGACAAGACATTGTCTTCCAAGACAAGCTGAAATTCTCATTATGCAGCATGGGATGGGAATCAGCCCTCACGAATCCAAAAGATCAAAACTCATGGAGCTTCTCCTTCCCAAGTTAGAGGCATGCAACCAGTCAGTTCCTGGTTGCCCCAGCCCCACCCAAATTCATACCAAAGACTTGAAAATCCACTAGTTTGGTCCACACGATTCTTGAGCCAATGGGAATCTGTCTTGAGATTAAGCAGGTGGGGTCTGGGAACAGATAGTAGACCCTAAGCTGCAGAAGGCCTTGGCAGTGCTTACTGCTTTCTTATGTCCCAATTTCTGGTATAGATGATTATTTTGCATTGTCAAAACTGGAGCATCACTCTTAACTATGGGCAAGGCACAGACTTCTGTATGAAGAGAAAATATGACCATGAACAATAAACTTCAGAATCAAATGGATTTGGTTCCAATTCCACCTATAGGCTGGGTGGGGTGGCTCATGTCTGGAATCCCAGCACTTTGGGAGGCCAAGGCAGGTGAATTACTTGAGGTCAGGGATTCAAGACCAGCCAGCCTGGTCAACATGGTGAAACCCCATCTCTACTAAAAATACAAATATTAGCTGGGTGTGGTGGTGCCTGCCTGTAATCCCAGCTACTCGGGAGGCTGAGGCAAGAGAATTGCTTAAACTGGGAGGCGGAGATTGCAGTGAACCAAGATTGCACCACTACACTCCAGCCTGGGCAACAAGAGAGAGACTCCATCTCAAAAAAAAAAAGGTGCAGTGTCTGGCACATGGTAGGTACTCAATACATGAGAGGTATTATAGCAACTACTGTTAAGTACTGGCACTTTAGGGACTGTTTTCCAGTTCTGCTTCCTATCCACCAAACAGAGATCCCATGCCCGTCTTGATTTCCTCTGAGGAATTTGCCATTGCTTTCTACGTAACATTACTTCTCCCTAAACAACGCTTTGGTTAACTAAGTCTTGTTGCATCTCAACCCCAGGTTCACCCTTCAACTCTCCCCTGACTCCAACTCTAAAACTAGCAGGCCAAGTGCTCTCACCTTCCCAGGCTTGGCTCCCAGAACCCCAAGTTATCAAGAAGCTGGCCCCCAGTCCGGTTCTTTCTTCCTGGCTGAGTTTTATAGCAGTCCCCTGACTAAGATGAGCCCAGATATGAAAGTCAGTCCTCTGCTTGGATTTGGTCATACTACCTTTTACCAAGCCTTTTCTCTAGGAGAGTCTATTGTCTCTGCTCTCAGCCATGTCTCTTGGCCCAAACTAGACACTGCCTGTTGCCTCTCAGCTATCTGTAAGGCCAGGAGGCCTGTCTCAAAGGCCTATTGACTACAACAGAGCTGATGCCAACATGGACACTATTTTGTACCAAGCCTACACTGACCATAGTTCTTCAAACACTGATATGGACCATTGGTCTCTCTCTCTCCTTTCTCTCTACCTCTCTCTCTTTCTCTCTATACTTTCTTTTTCTTTCTTTCTTTCCTTTTCTTTCTCTTCTTTTCTTTTCTTTCTTCTTTCTCTTTCATCCTTTCTTTCTTTCTCTTCTTTCTTTTCTTTTCTTTTTCTTTCTTTCTTCGTTCTCTTTCGTCCTTTCTCTTTCTTTCTTTCTTTCTCCCTCTCTCTTCTTCTCCGTCTCTTTCTTTCTTCCTTCCTTCCTTCCTTCCTTCCTTCCTTCCTTTTTTCTTTCTTTCTTCTTTCTCTTTCCTCCTTTTCTTTCTTTCTTTCTTTTTTCTTTCTTTTCTTTCTCTTTCTTTCTTTCTTTCTCCCTCTCTCTTCCTCCTTCTCTGTCTCTCTTTCTCTTTCTTCTTTCCTTCCTTCATTTCTTTCTTTTCTCTTTATTTCTTTCTTCTTTCTCCCTTTTGTCCTTTCTTTCTTTCTCCCCCTCTGTTCCCCTTTCTCTTTCTCTCTTTCTTTCTTTCTTTCTTCTTTCTTTCTTCTTCTTTCTTTTTCTCTTTGTTGCTCTCTCTTCCTCTTTCTTTTTCTCCTCTCCGTTTTTCTGCCTTTTTCTTTCTCTCCTTGTCCCCCTGCCTTCTCTCTCCCTTTCTTTCTCTCTTTCTTGCTTTTTCTTTCTCTCTCTTTCCTTCCCTCTTTCTTTCTCTGTTTATCTCTTTCTCAGGGACCCTCTGACCAGGTTTGCCTCTGTCTTTGTCCCCTTTCCTCAAACCCAGAGCTCTGTATCTGTTATTTATAAGCCCAGTAGAAAAAGGGCATCTCTAGGCTGTATAACTTCCCCAGTGTAGTGGCACAAAAAGGCAGCCATGATTTCTTACCAAGGAGAGACCAATTTTAAATCTCCACTGGGTTCTGCATGAAGGAGCTGATGATTTCATGGTACACTTCTATTTATTTTATAAAAGAAGACATAGTGGACCGACTGGGGAAATCTCATGGAATAGAATACTATTCATTGTATAAATGGATGAGATTATTCTCATGCATAAAGCTGGAAAACATGTCTCTTCTGTTCTCTGGGTCTCTTACAAAAATTGTAATCCAAGTCACAACATTCCCTGACAAATCCTGGCGTGGGTCTTCATAGAATAAGGAAAGGTTTCCAGGGACATTTAACTCCAGAGCCTGTGCAAGTGAACCAATCATTTTAAAGAGTGTCTTTGGTTAGCAAAAATAAAGAAATCGCTTCTTCTGTCACCCAGCCTCCTTTTTCTTCTCACGGATAGTGGTGCAAAGAGAATCAAAAACCCCTTTTACTCTTAATTAAAGGTAACTGGGCAACTTAAGATCATATAGAGAGTACCTTTTAAAAATAAATGGATTATCTGCATTGAAGAAATCTTCTTTTTCCCGCCTTAGTCCAGTTGTTTCTGGAGTGCAGTCCAGAGACCTATGCTGATATGATTTGGCTGTGTCCCCACCCAAATCTCATCTTGAATTTTGGCTCCCATAGTTCCCAGGTGTTGTGGGAGGGACCCAGTGGGAGACAATTGAATCATGGGAGCAGTTTCCCCTACACTGCTCTCATGGTAGTGAAAAAGTTTCATGAGATTCGATGGTTTTATAAGGAGTCTCCCTTTTCACTTGGCTCTCATTTTCTCTCTAGTCTGCCGCCATGTAAGACGTACCATTCATCTTCTGCCATGATTGTGAGGCCTCCCCAGTCACGTGGAACTGTGAGTCCATGTAACCTCTTTTTCTTTCTTTTTTTTTTTTTTTTTTTGAGACGGAGTCTCGCTCTGTCACCCAGGCTGGAGTGCAGTGGCGCTTTCTCGGCTCACTGCAAGCTCCGCCTCCCGGGTTCACGCCATTCTCCTGCCTCAGCCTCTCCAAGTAGCTGGGACTACAGGCGCCCGCCACCATGCCCGGCTAATTTTTTTTTTTTTTGTATTTTTAGTAGAGACGGGGTTTCACTGTGGTCTCAATCTCCTGACCTCGTGATCCGCCCGCTTCGGCCTCCCAAAGTGCTGGGATTACAAGCATGAGCCACCACGCCCAGCCACCTCTTTTTCTTTATAAATAAACTATCCTGTCTTGGGTATGTCTTTTTGGTTTGTTTGTTTGTTTTGTTGTTGGGTTTGTTTGTTTGTTTTGTTTTTTGTTTTTTTGGGGGGCAGACTCTTGCTCTGTCACACAGGCTTGAGTGCAGTGGTGCGATCTTGGCTCACTGCAACCTCCGCCTCCTGGGTTCAAGCCATTCTCCTGCCTAAGCCTCCTGAGTAGCTGGGACTACAGGCACATGCCACCATGTCCGGTTAACTTTTTTTTTTTTTTTTTTTGTATTTTTAGTAGAGACAGGGTTTCACCATGTTGCCCAGGCTGGTTTTGAACTCTGGAGCTCAGGCAATCCACCCACCTTGGCCTCCCAAAGTTCTAAGATTACAGGCTTGAGCCACCGCACCCGGCCTTGGGTATGTCTTTATCAGCAGCGTGAAAACAGACTAATCCAGATGCTAACAGGCCTGCAACCTGCATTTTTGCCTCGCTGTGACAACATCTGGTGACCTTGGCCAAGTCAAACACCTCCAGCCCCAGTTTTCCTTTCGTGGGGCTAAAAAAGCAATCCGTATTCCACTTTTCCAGAAGAAATATCTTTAGGCCCATGATGGTTACCCTAATGGACTACCCAAGAATGCTGACTGTCAGTAGCAGGTGCAGAGACTCCCAGAGTTCCTAGAAGACCAAAAGATGGCTTCCAAAGAGCTGGCTGTAGTAACACCTGTACAGTTGCCCCCCACTTATTCGTACAGAATACTTTCTAAAACCCCCCAGGGGATGTCTTGAACCATAGATAGTACTGAACCCCATCTATACAGTCATGCATCACTCAACCACAGGGATGCATTATGAGAAATGTGTCATTTAGTGAGTTTGTTACTGTGTGAACATCATGGAATGTACTTACACAAGCCTTGATGGTACAGCCCACCATACACCTAGGCTATATGGTCTCACCTATTGTTCCTAGGCTACAAATCTGTAGAGCATGTTACTGTATTTAATACTGTAGGGAATTGTAACACGATGGTAAGTATTTGTATATCTAAACTTATCTAACATAGGAAAGCTATAGTTAACAATACAGAATCATAATCTTTTGAGACTGTCATTGATTGAAATGCTGTTATTCAGCACATAACTATTCTATGTTTTTTTCTATACAGACATACCTATGATAAAGTTTAATTTATAAATTAAGCACTGTAAGAGATGAACAACAATAACTAATAAGAAAATCAAACAATTATAGCAATATATTGCAATAAAACATACAAAATACTGTCATATTGGCCAGGCATGGTGGCTCACACCTGTAATTCCAGCACTTTGGGAGGCCAAGGCAGGCGGATCACAAGGTCAGGAGTTTGAGACCAGCCTGACCAACCTGGTGAAACACTGTCTCTACTACAAATACAAAAATTAGCCGGGCATGGTGGCATATGCCTGTAATCCCAGCTACTCAGGAGGCTGAGGCAAGAGAATCACTTGAACCCAGGAGACAGAGGTTGCAGTGAGCCGAGATTGCACCACTGTACTCCAGCCTGGGCATCAGAGCGAAACTCCATCTCAAAAAAAAAAAATACTGTCATATTTTCAGACTGTGAGTAACTGCAGGTAACTGAAACTGCAAAAAGCGAATAAATAAATAAATGTATTCCACCACAAATAAAGCCGGGCTACAATACTGAGTTTCGTGTTGGTGCTGCCCTGCACTGACCCATTTCACAAGCACCTTTCTCTTCCTGCTTGTGCACAAGAATTTCCATCTTCCTGCCTACTGTCCAATGAGTAGCTCTTTATCCAGTGAAAACGAGCATTCCTTCATAGACATTTAATGATGATTAGATTGGTTTGGATTAGCAAACCAAGCCATTGATTTCCATTTATGAATGTGACTGACAGTCTTTATGTCTTCCGAAGTTGAAATGTAGCTACTGCTTGATGAATATAGCCTACCATTTCAGCCCACATTGTGTGCTCACACTAAGGAGTGGAAGGCTGGGGGCAGGCAGTGGCTGGGGTGGGGGGGTGCGGGATGAGCAGTGGTGATTAAGGATCAATTATTTTATCCTTTTTTCTTCTTTTTGAGATGGAATCTCACTCTGTCGCCCAGGCTGGAGTTCAGTGGCATGATTCTGACTCACTGCAACATCCACCTCCAGGGTTCAAGCAATTCTTCTGTCTCAGCCTCCCAGCTAGCTGGGATTACAGGCACCTGCCACCATGCCCAGCTACTTTTTGCATTTTTAGTAGAGATGAGGTTTCACCATATTGGTCTGGCTGGTCTCGAACTCCTGACCTCAGGTGATCCACCCGCCTCAGCCTCCCAAAGTGCTGGGATTACAGTCATGAGCCACTGTGTCCAGCCTATTCTATCTATTTTTTATTGTGCTCTCTGATGTGGAGTATGCATTGTGTACAGAGGGTGAGCGGGGAGTGTCATTCACACAGGATTGGTGTCGACTACTGTCATCACCCAAGGGGTTCTTCCTGCCAGCTGCTTAAAGACCACCGCATTGTACTAGAGAAAGAGTTTAATAGACACGAGGCCGGCCATGCCACATGGGAGATGGAATTGGTACTCTAATCATCTCTTTCAAAGCTACTAGCGTTAGGGGTATTTCAAAGGCCGTTTAGGGGAAGAGGTGGGGGTGGCCAGGTAACAGGTGCCTGCTGCTCATTGGTTGGGGCAGAAATGAAATCACAGTGGGTAGAAGCTGTCCTTCTGAGGACTGTCCTTCTGAGGACTGAATCACTTCTGGGTGACGCAACAGCAGCAGGATTGGTGGTCCAGGTGGAGCCATTAGGTTTAGGTAGAACCATGGATGTCAGACATGCAAAAAAAGGAAAAGGGTCCTGATTCAGACCCCAAGAGAGGGTTCTTGGATCTCACACAAGAAAGAAATCAGGGCAAGACCACAGATGCAAAGCAAGGTATCTCAAAAGGCCAATCTACCATAGTGGTATTATTTGCAGGAGCAATTGGGGAAGCTGAGTATCTGATAACCTCCAGAATCACGGCTGACAATCATTCATTTCTGAGCCTTAGCAGGACTCAGGTTCCTCTTCTCTGACAAGCCTGATGGGCTGCAATTAGCTTTCCAAAAGCAGTTGAATTCCAGACAAGGCCTATTATCATTTAAGCTATAGCCTAAAAGTCTTTCAAAGTTAGCCTGACCGAATAGCCCAGGGATGATTAAGGCAAAGGCAAGATGTGGGGGTGGATTAACAGACTTCTGTTATACATTTTCTCATCTACAGAATTTTTGCCAAGGTAGTTTTTTCAGAGGTGTTCGAACCAGAGTGACTCCATCTTGAGTGAGGCCTAGGAAAATGAGGCTGAGACTTGCTGGGCTGAATTCCCAAAAAGTGAGGTATTCCTAGTCTCTAGATGTTTACAGTTAAGGGAACAGATTGATAATGTTTATTAAACAGACCCAGACTTGGGAGTGTCCAGATATCCCAATATCTTGAGAACAAAGGCATTCCTAATTTTGCTTTAAAGATAATAATATTGATTATTGCAAAATATAGTAATTAAGAAAATTAATCTTTTATCACAAACCCTTGTAGCAGAGAACATCTCCTCATAGTCTTTTTTTATCATATATTATATATATATATATATATATATATATATGTCCCACCTTCAACCAGGGGGAGGGTGTCACATTCTATTGCATTTAATTAAACTTAACTCTGCATTCTGTTTCTAATTGTGATATTTAAAATTTTAAACTAGACATAAAATGTTTTCATTTTGTCAAAAAAAGTGCCAATCTTTATAAGGAATCTTTTGTCATATATATGATACATGTATATATTATCATATATATGGTAAAATGAATATAGATATATATTCAAGCATTGTACCTTGCACCTAGGGTCGACGTGTTGCTCCTCTTACTTTCGGGAACACTCTACTCTGTCTATGGAATAGCTGTATTTTCACCATTTTACTTTCTTAATAAACTTGCTTTGCAGACTTGCCCTTAATTCTTTCTTGCACAAGATCCAAGAACCCTCTCTTGGGGTCTGAATCAGGACCCCTTTCTTGTAACAGTTTCACCATCACGAGCGCCCAGCATTTTCCAGAGCTTCAGATGCAAGCAACCATTTTAGTACAGGAAAAAGTCATTTGTTTCAGTTGGATTACCAGGGCCATGTAAGATTTAAAAAATATATATATCAACAGGAGTCCTTGTGAGGGAGGCTTGGGGGGAACTGAGACAGAAAGATCCGCAGACCCCATCTTCAACCGGGAGGAGGGTGTCACATTCTATTGCATTTGATTAAACCTAACTCTTCATTCGGTTTCTAATTGTGATATTTAAAATTTTAAACCAGATATAAAACGTTTTCATTTTGTCATAAAAAGTGTCAATCTTTATAAGGAATAGAAGCAACCCCCCCCAACCAAGAACTCCATAACTGTCCCTTTAATTAGGCACTCATTAATAAATCTATCTTGTTCTCAAATCCCCACGCACTTGGTACAGTAGTTCATTAGCACAGGAAGAGGCAATTTAGATTTCCTCAGATAATAGCATCTGCCACTAATCAAATTAAGGCAGGATGTGCAAATGTATCTAAAGCCGGACAAGCTTTGGGTGAGGTGAGGTGGAGGGTCAGGACAAAAAAGATTATCTATAAAATTACCGTCCTGCATCCCCAGTATATGAGACAGTTCCTGGTCACCTTATTTTCCTTATGAAAATATCTTCAGTGGTCAGAACATTTATGTTGAGATAGGTCTTGTCAAATCTTGTCACCATACCTCAAAGCCTTAGAAAGTCACTACCAGTGAACTCTCGAAATCCATTCATTCATTTAATCATGTAATTAATATTGATTCCATTGCCCTGTACTAGACCTTGGGGATACAGAAGGAGAAGACAGAGGAAAGGCATTCCTAACTCTGTGTCCCTCGACACATGGAGGCAGGTGAAACCATACACCTGCCCAATCCCAAATGCTGTCGCTGCCACCACCACAGGCACACACATTCAGTTATTCATGCCTGCATTCATTAATTTATGTATTGGGCAAGTTCTGAGCCCAGCACTATGGTGGGTGCTAGAGATACAGCTGTAAACAAACGGAGCATTCTGGAGAGGAGACCAGCTATCCACTGGAAGGTAGTTCAGGTGATACGAAGACAATACACTAAGATTGCTCTATTGAGAGGGGTACAGGACAATTGTTACTGGAAAGGGTTCTGATCTAGAGCCCAAGAGAGGCTTCTTGGATTTCACGCAAGAAAGAATTCAGGGCAAGTCCATAGAGTAAAGTGAAAGAAAGTTATTAGGAAAGTAAAGAAATAAAAGAATAGCTACTCCATAGACAGAACAGCCCCAAGGGCTTCTGGTTGCCCATTTTTATGGTTATTTCTTGATGATATGCTAAACAAGGGGTGTATTACTCATGCCTCCCCTTTTTAGACCATATAGGGTAACTTCTTGATGTTGCCATGGCATTTGTAAACTGTCATGCGCTGGTGGGAGTGTAGCAGTGAGGATGACCAGAGGTCACTCTGGTTGCCATCTTGATTTTGGTGGGTTTTAGCTGGCTTCTTTACTGCAATCTGTTTCATGAGCAAGGTCTTTATGACCGGTATCTTGTGCTGACCTCCTATCTCATCCTGTGACTTAGAATGCCTTAACTGTCTGGGAATGCAGCCCAGTAAGTCTCAGCCTCATTTTACTCAGCCCCATTCAAGATGGAGTCGCTCTGGTTCAAATGCCTCTGACACAATGAGAGCACTTTTCTAGTTTGCGTGGTCAGGAAAGGTCTCTGAGAAGGTGACCTTTGAGAACTAAACAGAGAATTGCCATTTGACCCAGCAATCCTATTACTAGGTAACATACCCAAAGGAAAACAAATCATTCTCCTCAAAAGAGACCTGCAGTAACATGTTTATTGTGGCACTATTCACAATAGCAAAGAAATGGAATCAGCTTAGATGCCCATCAGCAGTTGATTGGATAAAGAAAATGTGGTACATATACACCATGGAATACTACATAGCCACGAAAAAGAGTGAAGCCATGTCCTTTGTAGCAACATGGATGCAGCTGGAGGCCATTATCCTCATTGAATTAACATAGAAACAGAAACCCAAATACCACCTGTTCTCAGTTGTAAGTGGAAGCTAAACATTGGGTACACATGAACATAAAGATGGGAACAACAGACAATGGGGACTCTAAAATGGGGGAGAGATAGAAAGGGGCAAGGGTTGAAATGCTACCTATTGGGTACTATATTCATTATTTGAGTTATGTGTTCAATTGGAGTCCAAATCTCAGCATCATGAAATCTATCTATGTAACAAACTTGCACATGTACCCCCAAATCTATCTTTTTTTTTTTTTTAAAGCAGGTGACCATTGAGCACAGAGCATAATCAGGTGAAGGAGTGAGTCACAAGGGCTGAGAACCATGCGAAGACCTGAAGAAAGACCATTTAAAAACCAAAGGAAGAGACTAAGCAAATCCAGCCTAGCTTTGGAGACCGCACCCTTACCCGGCAGTCGGGGGACCAAGGAGCCACGCTGAGGTCAGTGCAGAACCAGGAGCACAGTGACCCAGGGCTTCTGTGATAAGAGCCTTTAAAGACAGAAGGAGGACCGGGTGTGGTGGCTCACTCCTGTAATCCCAGCAGTTTGGGAGGCTGAGGCGGGCAGATCACTTGAGGTCAGGAGTTTGAGACCAGCCTGGCCAACATGGCAAAACCCCATCTCTGTTAAAAATACAAAAATTAGCTAGGCATGGTGGTGCATGCCTGTAATCCCAGCTACTCGGGAGGCTGAGGCAGGAGAATTGCTTGAACCTGGGAGGTGGAGGCTGCAGTGAGCCGAGATTGTGCCACTGCACTCCAGCCTGGGTGACAGAGCAAGACCTTGACTCAAAAAAAAAAAAAAAAAAAAAAAAAAGGAAGGTGGGAGAGATTGGGCCTCCTGCTGCTCACCTTTGAGTGAGATGAGCAAAGGGAATTGACCACAGGATTTGGGAGAATGCAGATGGTTGCTGATTTTGGCAAGAGCAGTCTCCATCAATGATGCAGACAAGAACCTGACTGTTGTGGGTTGAAGGGAGACTGAGGCAAGTAAATGGAGATGGCAAAGGCAGACAACTTTGCGGAGGAATAGGGAGCAGAGAAATGGGGTGATGGCTGAAGGGGATCCCAGGCCTTAGGGTGGACATTTTTTTAAAGGTGTAAGCTGTGTAACACCAGCATCTTCATCAGTGGACAGTAATGGCTCTGGAAAGAGTGAGAAAGCCCAGGGTGAAGAGGAAATAGTCATTGCAGGAAGGACTGTGGTCTAGTGGTGGTTCTCCTTCCCTCTTTACAGAGGGGATGGAGCAGTCATGCACCTGTCTAAGACATTTGTCTTAGAGATCTTAGAGGTATGAGAGAGGACGCTGAGCTGGAAATAATGGGTGATGGATGTTTAAGTCTGTTTTCACACTGCTATAAAGAGCTACCTAAGACTGAGTAATTTATGAAGACAAGCGGTTTCATTGATTCACAGTTCCACAGGCTTAACAGGAAGCATGACTGGGGGGCCTCGGGAAATTTACAATCATGGCAGAAGGCAAAGAGGAAGCAAGCTGACAGGACATCAGCTTCTGTTTGGATACAACAAGTGATGGGGAGCTCACTAGCTACCCAGGCAGTCCTTTCCATTATCGGGCAGCTCTAACTGACACGTCAGCTGCATAGGCCTCCTTGCAATTTTCCACATTTGCCTTTGAGAGGTGCAAGAGTAGGATCCTCTCTGTAAAGAGGGAAGGCAGAGAACATGTGTAAAATGCAGCAAGGCAAGTAGATTAGATGGTGCCAAGATGGTGTGATCCTTCCACTGCTTTTATTTTCTCAGTAAAATATAAAATCAGGACATTCTGAGAAGAGGCAGGATATGAGAAGTTGGAGGATGTGAAAAAATTGACTCTGGAAATGTAAGAGGACTCCTGGGTATTGCTGAGGTTTGACGTGGGAATTGTAGTCATCCATTTAAAGTGAGATTTGTCAACACTGTGGTGAGTTGTCTTCAGCTGTATTCGACTGCTGGGGCACAGGGCAGAGGTTGAAAGTTGAGTTGTTTTCCCAGGAAATTAAGATGGAAGGAAAGAGAAGCAGGCTAGTGAAGAATGTGAGCAAGAGAGTGATGACAAGGCTGGAGGGTGGAATCTAAACAGAACCAGGAAGGAAGGGAGCACACTGGAGGCATAACAGAAAAGTGGCAAAGTCAATGGATTGGAGGGCTCAATGGTGTCAAAATAGAGGTATGAGAGGACGTTGAGCTGGAAATAATGGGTGGTGGGTGTTTTAGCCCATTTTCAGGCTGCTATAAAGAACTACCTGAGACTGGGTAATTTATGAATAAAAGAGGTTTAATTGACTCACAGTTTCACATGGCTGGAGAGGCCTCAGGAAACTTACAATCATGGCAGAAAGCAAAAGGAAGCAAACATGTCCTTCTTCGCATGGCAGCAGGAGAGAGACAGAGAGCAAAGGGGGAAGTGCCACCTGCTTTTAAACAACCAGATCTCATGAGAACTCACTCCCTATCATGAGAACAGCAAGGGGGATGTTTACCCCAATGATCCAATCACCTCCCACCAGGCCTTTCCTCGACAGATGAAGATTACAATTCCACATGAGATTTGGGTGGGGACACTGAGCCAAACCATACCAATGGGTGATAGTTGCCATGGTGATGGTTACCACAGTAATAGTTGCCTTCTGCAGGAAGTCTTCATGGCATCTGGGTGGTAACACTGAGGCCTGTCATTGTCTTGTTCACATACCAGGGCCAGTTGAAGATGAAGGATGGGACCAGGACAAATGGAGTCCTGAGAAGTTACTGGATAATGTAGGGAAACTAACAAGTCAGCTTTGCAAAAACTCCTCTGAGGATGGAGGATGGAGACTAAATTAAGTTGAACCAGAAATAATGAGATAAAGCTGGGGGAAAGATGTTAATCCAAATGGGAATCAAAAGTGGAACCAGATCTGGGAGTGTGAAGCCAGAAATGAGTTGGAAGTCAGAGGGGACAGGAAGAGTATACAGTGTAGACAGAAGTTCAGGCAGAGTCTTCTGAATTCACTGTTGCCCTTGCCAGTTCTATACTCAGGAGTCTCTGTCCTTGGGTCTTAAAAGCTCATGGTGTGTCTTTTGATGGCAGTAAGGTGTCAATGTCCCATGGATGGGAAACAATATGGTGGGTGGAGGATAGTGGAGCAGCACCAGGTCAACAACATCCCTGGGGCAAGAGCCACACTGGGCTAAGTAGGACAGGGATCATTTCTGAGGGTGCAAGTTAGAAACAGCCACATGCACCACTTCTCCCCTAATTCAATATTTATAGGGTGTTGATAAAGACATACCCGAGACTGGGAAGAAAAAGAGGTTTAATTGGACTTACAGTTCCACATGGCTGGAGAGGCCTCAGAATCATGGCAGAAGGCAAAAGGCACTTCTTACATGGCAGCGGCAAGAGAAAACGAGGAAAGTGCTAAAGCAGAAACCCCTGATAAAACCATCAGATCTTATGAGGCTTATTCACTACCACAAGAACAATACACGGTATGAGGGAAACTGTCCCCATGACTCAAATTATCTCCCACCAGGTCCCTCTCACAACACGTGGGAATTATGGGAGTACAATTCAAGATGATATTTGGGTGGGGACCCAGCCAAACCACATCACAGGGCAATGAGATAGTCAAAGTGATTAAGCAAACTAAATGTAGTTAGAAACAGTGAGTTCTAGACTCAGTTCTGTCACTAAATAATTAGTAATTTAACTTTTGACAGCAGATCAAATAACTGCAAAAGAATGTTAGGAGATGTTATAGTTCAGAACAGTGTTTTTCTGTTTTTCTTTTTTCTGAGACAGAATCTCGCTCTGTCGCCAGGCTGGAGTGCAGTGACACGATCTTGGCTCACCGAAACCTCCGCCTCCCGGGTTCAAGCGTTTCTCCTGCCTCAGCCTCCCGAGTAGCTAGGATTACAGGCGCCTGCCACCACATCCAGCTAATTTTTGTATTTTTAATAGAGATGGGATTTCACCACATTGGCAGGATGCTGTAGACCTTTTGACCTCATGATCCACCTGCCTCAGCCTCAGAAAGTGCTGGGATTACAGGTATGCGCCATTGCACCCTGTGAGAACAGTGTTTTTCTAATATTAGTATGTGTAGGATTTACTGGGTAAACTTATTAAAGTGCAGAATCCTAGGTCTCATGATGGAATGTGTCAGGAATTTCATTTCTTTCTTTCTTTTCTTTTTTTTTTTTTTTTGGAGACAGAGTCTCACTCTGTTGCCCTGGCTGGAATGCAGTGGTGTGATCACAGCTCACTGCAGGCTCAACCTCCCCACCTCAGCCTCCCAAGCAGCTGAGACTACAGATACATGCCACCATGCCCAGCTGATTTTTTATCCTTTTTGTGGAGAGGGAGTTTCTCCATGTTGCCCAGGCTGGTCTTGAACTCCTGAGTTTAAGCAACCCACCTGCCTTGGCTTCCCAAAGTGCTGGGATTACAGGCATGAGCCACCATGCCCGGCCAGAAATTTCATTTCTAACTAGCTCCGAAATGATGCTGGTGCCTCTAAACCCCAAACCACACTTAGAATAGCACCAATCAACGAGGCATGATGGGGGTGGGGGCGGGAGGGAAGAAGAATAAAAATCACAAGTGGTCAAGGAGTCCAAAAAGGACAGAGAGAGGTTAAAGATAATTACCATGAACTTCAAAGTTTATTTCTCGAGTTGGTCTTTGTGTAGGTAGTAATTCCGTTGGAATTTGAAGCAAGGCTGGATCAGGAAGACCTTGCATACTATGGTGATAAGTCTGGACTGCTTCCTACCAGCAATAATTTTTGAAAGCAGTGATGACAGAATGAGAATCATGCTTTAGGAATATTATTTTGGCAGCAGTTTGCAGGAAAGACTGTTTGGAGTCATCATGAGAGAGACTGTAATGAAGGTTATTACTCACTGGGAAATGAGGGGATTATAAAAAGTCATACAGCAGAGGCAGGGCAAAGGAAACAGGAAAATAAAGTTGAATCCTGCAAATGATGAAAAAGAATAACTGGGCTGAATGACAGATTAGCTGTTTAGATAAAAGTGAGGGCAGAACCTACAATGAATGACTCAGAGGTTTATTGGCCTTCTGAATCTTTTCTCTCCGGTCAGGATTGGAGAAATTCACTAGAAACACTCTTCTATTTGGGCATGAAATGAAGTTTGATGGATTCTAACTCTGAAAGGAAGAATCAGAGACAAGCGTTAAGAAGATAAATTAATTTGTAAAGAAATTCTGGCTTATCAAATAAAAATATAACAGTTACTTAAAGTAAAGCCCTCCAAAATGACCAATTTGACAGTTAGTTTGTGGAAAATGATTTTCTTACATAATTCTCATGCCGACAAATGGCGGAACATATATCTCCTTAGATACCAGCGTTGTGAAAGTCAGAGATAAGCTTGTTTTGCGCGGAGTCTGCAACATGCTGGAAGTGCTCAAGGTGACCTTTACATTTTGGGTTCTCTTGGGTTGCAAAGGGATCTGGTTTGCTTTTTGGTTGTGTTTAGATTTTGCTTTCTGATGGTGGGGCTTGAGGTGTGACAACTCACACTGGTGCAGACAGTGTCTTCTCTTTGCTCTTCTCTGACATTCTTGTTCTGAGGAGATGGTTACATAGAATGGAAAGACCACTGGGATGGGTCAGGAGACCTTGCTTGGGGACATAGCAAGTCATTAACTATGGGTTTAGGTCCCTTGTAACAAGGAAATTCACCTCACAGGCTCCCAGGGGGCTTCCAGAGCTGACACAAGCATATACATAGAACTAGAACTATGCAGAGCTGTCACTGACATCTAAGTGGGTAACTACCTTCCAAATATACTGTTTTTTTCCCCAAAATATATCAACCTCATCATGAGCTATACAGGACTAATAGGGAATGCCAAAATCCACTGTCTCCTCTCCCCTCCCCTCCTCTCTCCCCAGCTTCTCTTACCTCCCCTTCCCTTCTCTCCCCTCCTGTTCTTTCCCTCCCCTCCCCTTCCCTCCTATTCTTTCCCTCCCCTTCCCTTCCTTCACCCTCCCCTTCACTCCCTTCCCCTCCCCCTTCCTGTTCTTCCCCTCCCCTTTCCTCCCCTCCTGTACTTTTCCTCCCCGCCCCTTCCATCCCCTCCCCTCTTGTTCTTCCTCTCCTCTTTCCTTCTCTCCCCTCTTCTTCCCTCTCCTTCCCTCCTCTCCTCTTCTCTCTCCTTTCCTCCTCCTCACCCTTTCTCTCCCCTCCTCTTCTTTCTCCACACCCCTTCTCTTCTCCTCTTTTCCCTTTCCCTCTTTTCTCCCTTCCTTTCCTTTCCGTTCATTCATTGTTGTACCCTACTTTTTCCCCCTCCCACCCTCATGACACACTCCTAGGCTCTCTTTCTTTCTCTCTCGCTCTTCCCTTCTGCAGGGGAATAATATAAATTCACCTATATGCATGCCCCAGTATGTCCTCCTATATCTAAATATTTTCTTAATAAATCTGCTACCAGTAGGTAGCTACCTATTGTACCAATGTCAACATGCAAGGACCACCCTTTTGCATGGAGACACAATCTACAGAAGCCCCTGATGAACCTGTGAGGTGCCAGAAAGGGCTATGCTGTGATAGCATTAGCCAATTCAACAGATGCTCATCAATCATTCTCACAGAGTGCCAAGGCATCCGGAGGCAGGTGAGAGCAGAGGCCCATCTGAACTTGCCATGAGCTGGGCTCAGTGGGCAGGTACTGCTGGACTCTGACCACTCATGGCCATGATGAGAGAGAGAAGGTAAGTTCTAACCCTGCCTCCATGTTTCTGTGTAACCAGTAATCACCTCTTTCTGTGTTCTTAGCTTCCCCAATTATAAAATAAGACATGGAGAAAGGTGCCAGACACATTGGCTCATCACTGCAATCCCAGCACTTTGGGAGGCCAAGGTGGGCAGATCACTTGAGGTCAGGAGTTTGAGACCAGCCTGGCCAACATGGTGAAACTCTGTCCTTATCAAAAAAATATATATGGCCGGGCGCAGTGGCTCACACTTGTAATCCCAGCACTTTGGGAGGCCAAGGCGGGCAGATCAAGAGGTCAGGAGATTGAGACCATGGTGAAACACCGTCTCTACCAAAAATACAAAAAATTAGCCGGTCGTGGTGGCGGGCGCCTGTAGTCCTAGCTACTCGGAGAGGCTGAGGCAGGAGAATGGCGTGAACCTGGGAGGCGGAGTTTGCAGTGAGCCGAGATTGCGCCACTGCACTCCAGCCTGGGCGACAGAGCGAGACTCCATCTCAAAAAAAAAAAAAAAAAATATATATATATATATATATATATGAATTTGTAATTCACATATATATGAACTTGTAGTTCACATATATATGAATTTGTAGTTCATATATATATATATATATATATAAATTAGCCGGGCATGGTGGCGGGCACCTGTAATCCCAGTTACTTGGGAGACTGAGGCATGAGAATTGCTTGAATCTGGGAGGCAGAGGTTGCAGTGAGCCAATATTGTGCCACTGCACTCCAGCCTGGACCAGAGTGACACCCTGTCTCAAAAAAAAACAAAAAAAGTTAAGATGTGGGGAAAGGTTCCCCCAAGTTCCAGAATGATGATGTTCTGAGTACAAGATAGAGGGGAGCAGAAGAAAGAGAAGAGAAGAATGTAAGCCAATCTACTTTATGGTTTTACCCAGAGCCAACTAACTACATGGAATGCAAGTTACTCAAAATTAAAGGAGACAGTTTAAACCTAAGCCTGGCATTCCAGCTTTATTATTATTATTATTATTATTATTATTGTTATTATTTGAGATGGAGTCTTGCTCTATCACCCAGGCTAGAGTACAGTGGCATGATCTCGGCTCACTGCAACCTCCGCCTCCTGGGTTCAAGCGATTCTCCTGCCTCAGCCTCCTGAGTAGCTAGGATTAGAGGCGCCCGCCACTGCCCCTGGCTAATTTTTGTATTTTTAGTAGAGAGGGGGTTTCACCATCTTGGCCAGGCTGGTCTCAAACTTGTGACCTCGTGATCCACCCACCTCAGCCTCCCAAAGTGCTGGGATTACAGGTGTGAGCCAATGTGCCCGGCCCCCAGCTTAATTATTAATAATGTCTCATTACTCTCAAAAGTGCCAGGTTTGGATAAAAAATTATGTACTTACACTATTCAGGGTGAATGTTTCCCAGGAACACAGAAAAACAGGAACACTCCTGCCTCTACCAAGCATGGGTCTTTCGCAGTGTGTTCTTTTAAAATTTCTTTCTTTTGCTGAAATTAATCAAATGCAGTCCACCCAATTTGACCACGATAGACAAGCAAGATGCAGTTAGGCAGCAATGCAGAGCAGTGGTCTTCATCCTTTCAGATCAGAAATCTCAAATGCCTTCTTGCATCCAGAACCTCATATTTAGAGAGCTGATATTGAGCTTTAGCCATTGCCTCAGGGCGCCGTATGTTCTAAAATGTCCAAAGCCAAAAAGCCTTGTGCATGCTTTGAAGCCAATATGGATAACATCAGGTTCTGATAAAAATGCTTAAAATAGAATGTGATGGAAAGGTTTTTGATGCAAGGTATCGCCGTGGAAAAGCTTGACGGATGTTTGGGGATTTTTTTTTTTAACTGGGCATTTATGACCAATCCACAATGATGGCTGTCATCCGTAAGGTTGCAGGTGGGGAAGTGCCAATTCCCTTTCCTGCAGTAAGAGACATAATATCCAGTCTTGTCATTGGTCAGTGAACAGACATGCTCCCTCTTCCTTCTCACTCTGAAGAATTCTTTTTCCCATTAGGGCCATAATTTCTTCATCTCAGCTCTGCAAGACCTCCATTTTATGAGATCTTGGAGGCTCAAAGCAGCTATCTGCCATCCAAAACAGCCTGCCCTTTCATCTTCACCAGAGGGTCTTCTACCCCTTTTCTAACAAGCATTATTACAACCGTTTTATAAAACCCAGAGAGTGCTCCCTGTTGCCTCTTTGGAAGTCTTCTCAGCAAGCCACACACAAGAATTTCTCCTATCCTCCTCCCTACTCACCCCCACTCATGGAAGGAGCCAGATATCAGAAAGAAGGACCAGGACCCCAGTGCTTGAAAGCCATAAACCACAGGGGAAGCAGAGTGGTAGGCTAATTAATGGCCCCCAAAGCTAAGCATCATGGTTCACACCTGTAGTCCCAGCGTTTTGGGAGGCTGGGGCAGGAGGATTGCTTGAGGCCAGGAGCTCGAGAATAGCCTGGACAACAGACAAAGACCCCCATCTCTATATAAAAAAAAAAATTAAACATTAGCTACTAGGGAGGCTGACAAAGGAGGATCATCTGAGCCCAGCAGTTCAAGGCTGCTGTAAGCTATAATCCAATGATTGTGCCATTGCACTCCAGTTGGGCAACAGAGCAAGACCGTGTCTCAAGGAAAAGAAAATGGAAACCACCTTTGCAAAATTATGACTGAGACAGTGAAAGAGATCTAGTCTAAATGACTCCATCTTGCCTCTAACCTTGAAGCGGTTCTTATTCCTTCCTGCGCGTAGGCTGAACTAATTTTGGAGGAACTTAGTTTATAATTTAAAACAAAGAGGATAACAGCCCTTTCCCAAAACAAAGCTCCTTCTTGCCTGGGGACTAGACCGCCTTTGTAGGACTAAGAAATTAGTCACAAGATTAGAAACTATGGTTTAGGAGTCACACAGCTGGAGGCTACGAGATTCTGACCCTCTCTAAACTGCTCCTAAGATCAGTGCTTGAGAAATTTTGCAGACCCTGAACTTGATGGATCAGCTGGCACCACCCAGATCAAGCAACTGGTTCATCTGATCTTGTGGCCCCCACCCAGGAACTGGCTCAGCACAAGAGGACAGCTTCAATTCCCTGTTTTCGTCTCCTGCCTTAATCAATCAGCACTCCTGGCTCACTGGCTTCCCCCCACTCATCAAGATGTCCTTAAAAACTCTGATCCCAGAATGCTCCGGGAGACTGATTTGAGTAATAATAAAACTCTGATCTCCTGCACAGCTAGCTCTATGTGAATTACTCTTTCTCTATTGCAATTCCCCTATCTCAGTGAATCAACTCTGTCTAGGAAACGGGCAAGGTGAACCTATTGGATGGTTACAAAATGGACCCCAAAGATATGTCTATCTCCTTATCCCAGAACCCATGAGTGTTTTCTTTTTGAGATGGAGTTTCACTCTTCTTGCCGAGGCTGGAGTGCAATGGCCCGATCTTGGCTCAACGCAACCTCTGCCTCCTGGGTTCAAGCTATTCTCTTGCCTCAGCTTCCCAAGTAGCTGGGATTACAGGCGCCCGCCACCACGCCCGGCTAATTTTGTATTTTTAGTAGAGAAGGGGTTTCTCCATGTTGATCAGGCTGGTCTCAAACTCCTGATCTCAGGTTATCCACCTGCCTCAGCCTCCCAAAGTGCTGAGATTACAGGCGTGAGCCACCGCGCATGGCCTAGTGTTTTCTTATATGGCACAAGAGTTTGCAGATATGAGTGAACCGAGGATCTTAACGTGAGGAGATGACCCTAAATTTTCTAGGTGCATCCTAAATGCAATCACGTGTACCCTTATAAGAGGGAAGAAGAGAGAGATTTGGCACATGCAAGAAGAAGGGAAGGGCATGTGACCACAATGGCAGAGATTGGAGCCATGTATCCATAAGCCAAGGAGTGTCAGCTGCCACCAGAAACTAGAAGAGTCAAGGAATGGATGCTTTTGCCTGGCTGACAACTTGACTTTGACCAGAGATACTGAATTTGGAAATTTGACCTCCGGAACTGTAAGAGAATAAATATGTGTTTTTTGTTTTTTTTTTGTTGTTTTGTTTTGTTTTGTTTTGTTTTTGTCATTGCTGTTGTTGTTTGAGACGGAGTCTCGCTCTGTCACCCAGGCCAAAGTGTAGTGGCGCGAACTCAGCTCACTGCAACCTCCGCCTCCTGGGTTCAAGTGATTCTCCCTGCCTCAGCCTCCCAAGTGTCTGGGACTACAGGTGCCCACCACCACTCCCGGCTAATTTTTGTATTTTTAGTAAGGATGGGGTTTCACCATGTTGGCCAGAATGGTCTCAATCTCTTGACCTTGTGATCCGCCCACCTCAGCCTCTCAAAGTGTTGGGATTACAGGCATGAGCCACCACGCCTGGCCTGTTTTAAGCTACCTGATTTATAGGGATTTGTTGTAACAGCCACAGGGCCTTCATTCAGTGCTGAGATATGCCACCAAGGGGCATGAGGCTGGAGAGCCAGTGGGCAGTAGTGCTGAAGAAGGACTGGGTCAGGCCAGAGGTGAGAGGGATGGAACCAGGACATCTTAGACAGACTGGCTTTGACTACATGGCTATGAATTCCATTCCTGGCTCTGTCACAGCCGTGTGATGTTAGGGCTTAGTCTCTGTCCCAGATCTTTGAAAAGACAACGACGATACCCATTTTTCAGGGTTGTGGTGAGAAAATCAAGAAGTGATCAAAAGGAAAATATGTCACAAGTAGTAGGTGGTCATTAAGTAGTAGTGGATGGAAAAATAAACTTATTTTAAAAGGCCAATGCCCAGTATGGTGGTTAACACCTGTAATCCCACCATTTTGGGAGGCTGAGGTGGGAGGAGAGGACTGCTTGAAACCAGGAGTTCGAGACTAGCCTGGGCCACAAAGCGAGACCTTATCTCTACAAAAAATTTCTTTAAAACAATTAGTTGGACATGGTGGTGCATGCCTGTAGTCAGAGTAGCTGAGACTTCAGCTACTCAGGAGGCTGAGGCAGGAGGATTGCTTGAGGCCAGGAGTTGGAGGCTACAGTGAACTATGATCATGCTACTGTGCTACAGCGTGGGTGATAGAGCCAGCCAGCCTGGAAAGAAGGAAGAGAAAGAGAAAGAAAGAGAGAAAGAAGGAAAGAAAGAAAGAAAGAAGAAAAGAAAGAAAGAAAGAAAGAAAGAAAGAAAAGAAAAAAGGAAGGAAGGAAGAAAAAGAAAGAAAGAAAGAAAAAGAAAGAGAAAGGAGAGAGGGAGGGAGGAAGGAAGGGAGAAAGAGAGAGAGAAAGATGAAAGAAAGAGAAAGAAAGAGAGAGAGAGAAAAGAGAGGAAGGAAGAGAGAAAGAGAGAAGGAAAGAAGAAAGAAAGAAAGAAAGAAAGAAAAGAAAGAGACAGAGAGGGAGGGAGGAAGGAAGGAAGGAAGGAAGGAAGAAAGGAAGGGCAGTGGTAGAACCCATTATAGAGAGAGAAGTGGTTTTGTTTGGTAAAACAGTTTGATGCTTTCTTTGGATGTCACTAGGGAAGATACTTCTTCTTGGTTACCTGTCCCTTTCCTTGCCCCATCCCCTATGCCCACCTCATACTCTATATGACTCCAACAGGTTAGAACAAAAAACCTAGAAAATTGAACATCTCATCCCAGTAAGGATAAGGAAGAGGAAATTTAAAGTTCCCATAAATGAAGGCGTGTTCTGGGTTTGACTGTGTCCCACAGAAAAAAATACATGTTCAGGGCCTAATGCCCAGTACCTCTAAATATGGTCTTAATGGAAAATAGGGTCTTTTAAGATGAAGTTATTTCAAATGAGCATGGGCCCTAATTCAGTGACCAGCATCCTCATAAGACAAGGGAAATCTGGGCACACAGAGACACACAGAGGGAAGTTGTCCAGGTGAAGACAGAGGAGACGCACAGGAGAACAAAGCCATAGCTTGATGGCCTCTTTCAGAGGCTAGGAAGATGCAAGGGAAGACTCTACTCTGTAGGTTTCAGAGGGAGAATGGCCCTGCTGCAACCTTAATTTTGAATGTCCTATCTCCAAAACAGGTAGACACAAATTTTCTGTTGAGTCAAGCCACCCAGTTTGTGGTACTTTGTCCTAGCAGCCCTTTCACGTAGGGACCTGACACTCTGGGGGATGAGACAGGAAAACCAGAAATAGCTTCCAAATCAGGCATGCCATGGTCCAACCGGGAGAGCAAATTTCCTGCTGGTGGGAATGGCCAGGATTTTTTTTTTTTTTTTGAGATGGAGTTTTGCTCTTATTGCCCAGGCTGGAGGGCAATGGCGCCATCTCAGCTCGCTGCAATCTCCACCTCTCGGGTTCAAGTGATTCTCCCGCCTCAGCCTCCCGAGTAGCTGGGATTACAGGCACATGCCACCATGCCTGGATAATTTTTGTATTTTTAGTGGAGACGGGGTTTCATCATATTGGTCAGGCTGGTCTTGACCTCCTGACCTCAGGTAATCTGCCCACCTTGGCCTCCTGAAGTGCTGGGATTACAGGCATGAGCCACCGCGCCTGGCCAGGGATTTTTATTAGAAGGTATTGTCTAATGCTCATGTCCAGAGGGTTTGCTGTGAGCCAATGCTTTAGTAATATTTTCCATTCTACATGAATGTCCTTGGACACTTTCCTGTTGAGAAAATAGCGCCCCGTGTTACCTGTTTGCTCACCTGGGCAAAGAGAGAAGGATACCTGGTGAGTGTTAGGACCAAACCTGAGGAACAACAGAAAATCAGAACAAAAAGTGGCCACAAAACACGTGACCCCATCAGAATCCCAGGAATTAGGGAAAAGTGCCATTTTTGTTTGCCTAGCAAAGAACCAGGTGACTGGTTAGAAAACCTGGGACCTCCAGGGGATGGACTGCTGACAGTGTGGGCTACATTCTTATTAATATCATTGTCTGAAGGTGGGATTCTAAGCCACAGGGTGCAGAACAATGAGCAGATAATTGTAACCACACCCATCTTCTGGCTATCTTGCACCAGCTTAAAAACTCATGGTGCTGGCTGGGCGAGGTGGCTCACGCCTGTAATCTCAGAACTTTGGGAAGCCGAGGTGGGCAGATCATGAGGTTAGGAGTTTGAGACCAGCCTGGCTAAAACGGTGAAACCCCATCTCTACTAAAAATTCAAAAAAATAGCCAGACGTGGTGGCATGTGCCTGTAATCCCAGCTACTCTGGGGGCTGAGGCGGGAGAATCACTTGAATCCAGGAAGCAGAGGTTGCAGTGAGCCGAGGTCGTGCCACTGCACCCCAGCCTGGGGGAGAGAGTGAGACTGTCTCAAAAAAAAAAAAAGTCACGGTACTCCGGGCTCTGGTGTGGGGAGGGCAGCTTGCCCAACTCAGATTCCCACCGGTCTCTCCTCCCTTTGGAGAGCAGCGTTTTTCACAAGGGGACGCCAGCCTCCAGGTGCCTTCCTTGGAAATCCCCCAGCGCCAATCATGTGCCCGGCGCTTGACCTTGGCAGTGCTCGGGAGAACATGAGATCAAAAGAATGAAAGTGCTTCTTTCTGGTACTTCAATCAGGGAGAGAAGCAATTAAAATATGAATTAATCTAAGTGAGATGAAAATGCCGATGTAGAACAAGAGCATCCCGTTCACCTTGAACCTGCACTGTGCGCGGTTTAGCTCCTGTGATTAAAGACATTTTCATGCCATTAAAAAACGTCTCTTCTAGTGTTGAAAATACTGTGTCAGTCAAAAGCACCCAGCAGCCTCTGGCAGGACTGCCCTCTCCTTGGTTACGTTCCTGGATCCTTTCAGAGTTCTGGGGGCAGGGGGGGCAGTCTTAGGAGGGGATTTTGAGGGGCTGGGAGAAAGACAGGAGTGCAGGATTCTGCACTAAATGAAAAGAGCAATTGCATGTGGTTCCTCTCACACAGATTTTCTTGGGGTCTTTGGCTCTTTTGTGTAGCCTGAGTCCTGGCTATCAGATGGCACTGGGAGGATGGAGCTGGGAAACCAGGGAAGGAGCACATTCCAGGAGCTCCACAATTTCTGTGTCCCTTCTGGTTTTCCTACTGTTTCTTTGAACTGAGAGATGACTCTAGTACTTACTTCTGGAGTTTGAGTTCTGCCTCTCTGTGGTCTTAAGGGCACTCTGCTGACCCTCTGCAGGGAGGAGTGAATCTGTGACTCCAGAGAAAGAGATGGCTGTGAGAGGGTGTCTGTGGATGCCCCTTTGAGCCACTTGACCTTCCACTCCAGTCGTTCATGCTAAGATCCTGGATTTGCTTCCTTTGGTGCACGCCCTACAAGTGACCTTGACCTTTCCTCCTATTTCTAGCTCTGCATCCTCTTCTGGCTGTTGTCAGTGGGATTTGTCAGTTTCAGGGTTTGAAGCCTAGAATTTAAAAGACTCCTTCTGAATCTCCCTTTGTTAATTTCCAAACCAAACCTCCCTGCTCCCCAGAAACCCTGGGGACCATGGCCCCATTCTAATCTGGATTTGAGATGGTTTCTCTCTTTCTCCCCTTCTCTAATTCTCCAAGGGTTCCACCAAAGGGATTGAACTCAGCGGTCAATCAGAGCCTGCAGTAACGCTTGTTCTAAGGCATAAATCAGGGAAGACCAATCTGGGCTGTGGCAGTGGCCATTGGCACCCCAAGGCTTCCGCTTGGGTCTCACCATCTCAGAAAGTTCCATTTAGATTATGTTCATGCAGATCCCAAGGCACACACATTCCGAGGCTAATGAGTGTCTTTTGCTCCAGGCCCTTTTTAAAAACAGCCAGAAACTTAACATCCATACACTCTTTTTTTTTTTCGAGACAGAGTTTCACTCTAGTTGCCCAAGCTGGAGTGCAATGGCACGATCTCAGCTCACCACAACCTCCGCCTCCCGGGTTCAAGCGATTTTCCTGCCTCAGCCTCCCGAGTAGTTGGGATTACAGGCATGTACCACCATGCCCAGATAATTTTGTATTTTTAGTAGAGAACAGGTTTCTCCATGTTGGTTAGGCTGGTCGCGAACTCCCAACTTCAGGTGTTCCGCCCGCCTAGGCCTCCCAAAGTGCTGGGATTACAGGCATGAGCCACCGTGCCCAGCCAACTTCCATACACTCTTCAACTGCAAAAGGCAGCCCCCATATCTAAAAATCTAAACACTTTGTCATTCGAATGATGTAAAGAGCCCCAACATTTCGAAATGCCATGGTAATTTGCCACAGCATTCTGCCTTAGACAAATGTGATGCAAGATGCCTCCCACACTTCCTCTCTGCTCCCCACACTTCCCCAAATGCAGAGGACACACGATCACGCTGTGTCATCTTACTTCTTTGGGTCTGCCTCTCTGACAGCTGCTGCACCCTGCAGACCCTAACCCAAATTCATTCTCTTTGTGTCTATGTGCTTCTTCTCACCTTGTACAACTTTAACGGAATTCGGAAGGATCTCTTTGCTTCTCCAAGTTGAAATGCAAAACCCAGAAGACTCTATACAGCTAACCAGATTTCTTTTTGTCTTACCAAACCCACCTGCTTGGGCACCTTAGTTCTCTGAGGGAAAGGGAGTTGTTTAAGCAGGAGACACTGCCAGCCACTGAAAGGGGTCTATGGAAGAACTTCCTTTATTTTTTTTTTCTTTTTTTTTGAGATGGAGTCTTCCTCTGTTGCCCAGGCCGGAGTGCAGTGGCTCTATCTCAGCTCACTGCAACCTCCTGGGTTCAAGCGATTCTCCTGCCTCAGCCTCCTGAGTAGCTGGGATTACAGGCATGTGCCACCATGCCCAGCTAAGTTTTGTATTTTTAGTAGATACGGGGGTTTCACCGTGTTCTCAGGCTAGTCTCGAACTCCTAAACTCATGATCCACCCACCTCAGCCTCGCATGAGCCACCGCACCCGGCCAAAGAGCTTCCTCTTTAACGGGAAGATTGAAGAAGTAAAAAGCATTGAAAATGCCTGAAATTGTTCCCACTCCAGGAAATAGGAGAGTAAGGGGTTTGGGAGCCTCCTTTCCAATCTTTGTGCACCCCTCTCTCCTCCAATCCTCAGTTCTGCATAATCTCAGCAGGTGATATGGAAGAAAAGGACCTGTTTGTTTTCTGCTTACTATCCCCAGGTAATGAAACCTCCCACCTCTTCCCAATATCTCCACATTTCTCTCCTTTTGCATATAGCATCTTTGAAGGCTACCAAGTATAACAATTACAAAAAGAGCAAGCTTCAATTACAATCCCAACTCCATTTGTTGCATAGCAGTATGTCATTAGCGTGAAGACGTAATTGTGCCCATCTTAAAGGGTTGTGAAAAATAAATGAGATAATATATGGAAAGCACTTAGAACCACTCCTAGTAGGTGTTCAGTAAACATTAGTTATTATCACTGTTGTTACTGTTATTATCACTGTCATTACTACTATTTCTACCACAATCAAGGACCCTTCCTGTGCAACTAATTTTCCACCTTTGTGTGGATTCCTCTCTTTTATTTTCTTAGCTCCCCACACCCCTTCACTTTCTACAGAGTCCCCACCATCACTGCTGGGTCTATAAGTTACTGTTGGTCTTCCTCTCCCAGGTTGCTCATTGTCTGTCACGAAGACCTTACAGCTAATAGCACACTATTCATCGTGCTAGAGTGCAGCAGTCTGCAAAGCATTTCCCATCTATGCATTTCATGTTTTGATCCTCTCTACCCTTACGCACTTTTGGTACCAACCTTGGGAAATCATTGCACAAGGAGGTTCATTTATTTCTTCACTGCACCGAGCTCTTAGAGACTTCATTTGCTCTGTTGCAGGGGCGTGAGCTTTATTTCACCTAGTTGGGTGGTCTTCTTCCTCATGTCACTGGAGGGTATGGAAATGGAGCGAGCTGAAATGGACAGAACTTGCCTCTCTTTTCACTAACTCTGTAAATAGCCACCCTGGTGAGTGGCAGGGGTGCGAAAAGCTGGCATTCTAGAAACATTGAGGCAAACATGCTGAAATTGCTGCAATTGATAAGTTACTTATCATTAGTCAATAAGCTGTGCTTAACCGTCTCTAGTTCCCGCAACGTGAGAGTCCAGCTGCTGCACCCCAATTGTACGTGTGTGTGTGTGTGTGTGTGTGTGTGTGTGTACAGTGGCTGTGCACACAAAAGATCTGAAAATGAGAACTCTCCCTTCATCAGTGAGACAGATTGGGCCATAATTGATTTTCCACAGACTAATAATGCTTTACATTTTGGTAAACCTTTTGTAACATCTTAGTCAAATTAAACTGAGCCCTTTCAAGTCAGATTTATAGTCCATGGGATTCCACTTAGCTGAGACAAGCAATGCAATTTCAGGGCAGTTTAAAGGGTATTTCATTTAGATACAGAACCAATCCTTGTCAGGGCCCTGTAGGTAGCAAGAAATCTTCTTCCTCTCATTTGCTTAGAAGCAATTGTCGTTCATTCCAAGGGAGCCGTGCAGCGTGTGAGTGGCTCAGTGCAGTAGACTTCATGACCCGTGTTCACTGAAGGGGCAGTGACCAAAATAAGGAAGAGAAAAGAAGGCAGGGCTGCCTAGGACATGAGAGTCTTTGTAAGATTTAAGAAAAGGTGCCCACTCTGTGTGCAAAAATTACTACAAGGCGGCCGGGTGCGGTGGCTCATGCCTGTAATCCCAGCACTTTGGGAGGCTGAGGCGGGCAGGTCACGAGGTCAGGAGTTCGAGACCAGCCTGGCCAACATGGTAAAACCCCGTCTCTAATAAAAATACAAAAATTAGCCGGGTGTGGTGGCACACACCTATAATCCTAGCCACTCAGGAGGCTGAGGCTGAAGAATGTCTTGAACCCGGGAGGCAGATGTTGCAGTCAGCCAAGAATGCACCACTGCACTCCAGCCTGGGTGACAGAGCAAGACTCCGTCTCAAAAAAAAAAAAAAAATTACTACAAGGCACTTCTTCAAGTTGGCTGCAACCTTTCACTGGGCACAAGACTTGGGATCTGAGCACTGGCTGGATTTCCATTGCCATTTGCCTCTTTGACCGGCACTTTGAGCAGGGTACAACCTGTGCAACTGTACACAGCAGCCTTGGAAGGGAAGAGTAATCTCAGGAACTTCACATATGCATATTACCTTCTTTTTTTTTTTTTCTTTGAGACAGGGCCTCACTCTTTTGCCCAGGCTGGACTGCAGTGGCACGATCACGGTTCACCGCAGCCTCAATCTTCTGGGCTCAGGTGATCCTCCCACCTCAGTCTCCTGAATAGCTGGGATTACAGGCATGCACCAGTAATTTTCGTATTTTTTTTGTAGAGATATGTTGCCCAGGCTTGTCTCAAACTCCTGGGCTCAAGTGATCAGCATATGTTTTTGGTTTTGTTTCTTTAATTTTTTTTTTAAATGGAGATCTCTAACTCCTGGGCTAAAGCCGTCCACCCATCTCGGCCTCCCAAAGTGTTGGGCTTACATATGTGAGCCACCATGCAATTAGGGAGCTATTAGAAAATTCATATTACCTTCTTTAATCTCAGCTCACGAGGTTTTTTGGTTGCTATCCCCATTCATAAATAGGAATGACAAAGAGAGATTAAACACTGTCTTCATATACGTGTACTTTGAGCTGGGATTCTAGCCCAGGTCTGTCTGATTCTAAAATCCAAGCTCTCTACTGGTTACCCATGGTACATGAGTTCAATTGAAGGGCGTAATGATCTTTTGCTAGGGAAATAGGAAGAACTGGCAGGGTCTGAGCCTCAGTCCTTAGAAGGTTCTAATGGAAAGAAGCAGCAGGTTTTCTCAGAGGGCCATTCAGTTTCTAGTCCTCCCCAGAAGTAAGATGGTGCAGTTCTGTCTTACAGCAAGCTGAAACCTTCCTTCCGCTGACCCGGAAGAATAAGATGAGTGTCGGAACTCGTGATTGCAGGTCCCTGTCCTACAGGACCTATGGGCAAAGCTGGAAAAGGAGAGGGAGACTGGAACAAGCCTTTTCTTCCCTCCGATTCTGGTTCCACTCCTAAAAAATGCAACTAAACTTTGTCCTGCCCACATTACAGGGTTGTAAGAATCAAAAGATGAAACAAAGGCACTACGACACCTTTGCAAGTGAAATATGGACGTAAAGAAAATATATTGCATTTTTAACAAAGCTATATTTGCCCTCATGTAAAGGACTGTCTTTTATGCTGAGATTAAACCTTTGTAACTGTCTTGTTTTATAAAATGCTCCTTATTAAATTGAAGAAGAGAATAGATGTGCTTGGGTGTGTGTGTGAGTGTGTGTGTGTGTGTGTACACACGGGTTTTACTGTAGTTTGTGTTTTATAAAATCCTTGACTTGGAAAAATAAGACGTAATTTGTGAAGCTTTATCAGTATAAAAAAGTGTGTGTGTGTGTGTCTGTGTATGTGCGTGTGTGTGTGTGTGTGTTTTAAGTTTACAGGTCCATGGTTTCAACGCTCTGAAAAATCATTGCATTAGGCATAGAGAACTGACATTTACTGCGTGCCAGTCAAATCGTTTCATACTCATGACAACCCTTTAAGATAAGTATCTCTGATTCAAGGTATGCTGTTCCTCAAAGAATTTGTGTATCTTGCCCAGTCCTTCGCAGTTAGGAAGTTAAAGATCCAAACACAAGTCTCTCAATGCCAAAATACCAGGGATTTTTTGGTCATTTACTTTTCACTTTGCTGCACTGTTTGGTAGCTGCCTTTTCTTCTTGTAGTTACACACAGGGGTACTCAGGAAACATTTTTCGGTTTAGAATATAAACTGTAAAATTTCATTCCTTTTTTTTTTTTTTTTGAGACGGAGTTTTGCTCTTGTTGCTGAGGCTGGAGTGGAATGGCGTGATCTTGGCTCACCGCAACCTGTGCCTCCCAAGCTCAGACGATTCTCCTGCCTTAGCCTCCCATGTAGCTGGGATCATAGGCATGAGCCACCATGCCTGGCTAATTTTGTATTTTTAGTAGAGATGGGGTTTCTCCATGTTTGTCAGGCTGGTCTCGAACTCCCGACCTCAGGTGATCCGCCCGCCTCAGCCTCCCAATCCCACCACGGCAGGGATTACAAGCGTGAGCCACCGTGCCCGGCCAATTTCATTCATTTTTTAAAATTTTGCTTTCAATGATGTCAAGTTTATGGGGCTCCAGAAAACATATTTGACCCGTCTGGAGAGAGATTTGGAGTCTATAACCCAACACAACCAAAAGGGAGCTATTAGAAAATTCAACCCTTATTCCATGGGCTTCGTAGTTTGTCTAAATCAGTAATTCTTAAGAAAATTTTCAGTGAATCCAAAAATTCCACTCCATAAAGGCAAGGGATTTTGTCTTGCTTTATTCACTGCTATACTTTCTACACCTAGACCATAATAAATACTCAAAAATTATTTGGTGAATGAGTGAATGAATGAATGAAAACGGTCTCATTTGAGTACCTGATAAAAGCTATGAACTATCTTCCCAGAAAAAAATGCAACAGACACGTGCACAATAGCGCATAGCATTTTCAGTTTCAACGCCCCTCGACGCCGCTCCGTGAGTACGCAGAGGCTTAGACTATTTTCTCATGAAGAAATAGGTCTTGACATTTTCTGTGATGGAGTGGAGCGAAGCTGGGCTCTTTCTTTCATGTTGATGGGCAACCTGATGGTGTAAGGCCTTCAACACTTTGAATACCCGTTGCTTTGCCCATTATCTCTGAATGCCTGTAGCCCTTCTGAGCCTGAGAGTATAAAAAGAGGAATAACAGCCCTCAGTCAATGAGGTTATATAGTCTGTCAGACACTATGTTTGGTATTTCATATATAATTGATCTGACCTCGTGGCAACTCTACTAGGTATATATTATTATTCCTATTTTTCAGATGATACAATTGAGGCCCAGAGAGGTTAAGTAACTTTCCCAAGGCCACACAGCTAGAAAATGACTAAGTTAGGATCCAGATCCTTGTCTGCCCAAATTCAAAGCTCTTTTTTTCCCCAGTGTGGCTGAATGTCTCATGGCTTATAAGCAGCCCAGCAACTTTTAAAGCCTATAATATCAAGTCTAAAAGAAATCCTCAGTCCAGAGGTACCTCCTGACTTGGAGGTACATCAGATAAACAAATAAACCAAATAAATAACCAAAATAAACAAGTAAGCAAATTAACTGTTTAAAGGTGAATAAATTTGGAATTTGAAGGCATCGTTCTTCTATTTTCTGGATTTCAAATGTATTTTCACTTGTGTTTTTCTTAAAAGTCCTGTAGACAATGGTAGCCTGTTTCAGCTGTGCTCTTGGGACCAAGGAAAAGGGATTGCCATCATTCGGGAACCTGGCCATGAAACAAGTTAGGCCCAGGTGACAAAACTTAACCCATTCTAGATCTGGCTCTTAAGGGGGCAGCCGGAATCCAAATTACATTGTTAAAAGTCATGCAGTAAACTCAGATCTAGTGGCCATGCAGTTCCAATTCAGTGAGCGGGATCCACACAAGGCTGAAAATTTTGAGTTTGGCAAAGGAGACCAGTTCTTTGTTGCAGCATCTGGGTTCAAAATCCTTGTCCTTGGAAAGGGAGGTGACAACTGCAAAGTGGGATGTTGTAGACCCAGGAAAGATGGCTGGGAATAGGATCACAGCACTGGGCACGGTGGCTCACACCTATAATCCTAGCACTTTGGAAGGCCAAGGTGGGTGGATCACTTGAGGTCAGGAGTTCGGGACCAGCCTGGCCAATATGGTGAAACCCCATCTCCAGTAAAAAAACAAAAATTAGCCAGGCGTGGTGGTGGGCACCTGTAATCCCAACTACTTGGGAGTCTGAGACAGGAGAATCACTTGAACCCTGGAGTCAGAGGTCACAGTGAGCCGAGATTGCGCCACTATACTCCAGCCTGGATGACAGAGTGAGACTCTGTCATAAATAAATAAATAAATAAATAAATAAATAAATAAATAAAATAAGATCACAGCTCCATTCTCAATCAGACACAATATTATGGCCAGTTTATATGATCTGGGTAAACGTGGGGATCTATGAGGTAACTCCAACTGGGTGAGCATAGAGTGTCATGGGTCTCCTGACCCCCCAGTCCCATTACACTAGACACACACACTATGAAGGGCTGAAAGACCACTTGTGTTATTGAGTTCAAACTTCCCAAGGAGTCACCTGTCATTGTCTGTGCTGGTCAAGAACTAGGCCAGGTCATGGATTCAGGTTCTGGGCTCCAGGAACCTCAGTAAAGCAGAGCTTGGGCAGACAGGGACAGGTAGCTATCGTTGTTCTTCAGACCATTAGAACCTTCACGTTGCATTGCACAACCCCAGGGTGCACCATTGTTGTTGGATTCCATCAACACTCAAGGCAAGAGAGGAAGACTATTAAACAATGATGGCAAAGAAGCCTAAAAGACAAATGCATTCCACCTAAGCATAGTTGATAGTCAGACCGTGGAAATCCACAGCCAGTTGTTTACATGGCTAGGCAAAGCAATGAAAGCTTAAGAACACCAGGCTCCAATATGCTTTGTGAAATGGGATCTCCTGGCAGCAATTCTTTCATTTAAGAGAAAAATTCACCAGAGACACAAAACAAGTCCCAAAACAAGATTTGGGTTCAACCCTGAGTTGACCTGATTGCAGTCTTTAAAAAATATATTTTGTGAAAAAATTCAAACACACAAAAGTAGACAAAATAATGTTTCAAAGTACTGTGCTAACTCAGCGACCATCAACTTTCTACCAGTCTTGTTTCATCCACCGTGTTGTATTTTTATTGCAATTTTTAACCACTCTTTTCTTTATACCCTCAAAATGCATCCCGATGGAGACATTCCAATGGAGACAACTGACTCCTGTTTAAAGTAGCCATAATTCTTTGTAGTTTAAAGAGCAAGGAATTTGTGGACAACATACTCTACTCATTAAATCTAAAGAGAATGCAGGTTTAAATTATGCATAAACAGAGAAGAGAAGGACTTCCACCAGCACACCAAATAGACTGAGACAATCTTTCTTTAAATCTGGACATGCAGACTCCCCGGGATCTGTTGAAACAGGCTATATTCCCTAAAGTACGGGGGTCGTTTATGTTAGTTTCACTAGGGTAGTTTTGGTTCTTACTTGTAGCAGAGCTTGGTAAATGAGAGGCCACCTGAGAAGCAATTAAACTAAACCAGAAAATCTTTCCTGTTCATTTCATCTTGTCCTTAAATAGTTTACACATCAATTGAACTGGGAAGAGCTCGTGGTGGTTTATGATGATTACTTCAGTAGGGGTCAGTGCCTAATGAGCTGGGTACTTATCTGTGACCCCAACAAGATGGCTGTAAATGAACAGATAAAGGGACCGAAGGGACTTGTTCTCTAAGCTGTCCATGGAATCAAGATTACAGAACCCAACAGAGTTAGGTAAACTAAAACGCAGAAGCTGATGAAGGTTGCTAGATGAAAACACCCAGGGTTTTTTGGTTAGAAAAACAAGGTATTTATTTCTAATGCTTGGTAAATTACAAAATGCCTATTCCATCTACTCTTTCTTGGGGAGGGACACCATACTTTCTCTTCTTTCTCAAAAGATCTGGGAAACTTGTAGTTCCCATCGAATGAATCCGTCCAGGCAGATATTTTTATTTTTTATAGAATACGTGTGTCAACGGGGTTTAGGACACACACTACCCAAAAACGTGCCACTTTGGCAATGTTAAATATTTTAGTTGGAAGGAATTTGAGAAATTGCAGGTGCAGGTAGAGCTTTTTGACCTTCCTCTGAAGCAGTTCATAAGATTCTCATGGGACAGGTGTCCTTTTTATATCAGGAGGAAAGAATCATTCTGTCTCTGAAGAAAGAGGGACACCAAGATACTCTGAACAACAACAAAAATAGCAAATCCTGGAGAAAAGAAATAGTTGGATTTCTAGAGTTACCACTCTTTAAGATTCAAATTCCACTTTTCGAAACAAACCAACAAACAGACAAAAAACACAAGGCACACACCTTGCTGAGTTCACCTGTTGAATATGATCGCAGACTTTAAAAATATATATAAGTTGTAAGAAAGTTTAAACACACAAAAGTAGACACAATAACACCATGAAACACATTACCTTAGCGACCATCAACTTTCTGCCGATCTGGTTTCGCCCACCCCGCTGTTTTTTTTAATTGCAATTTTAACCACTCTTTTCTTTATGCCCTCAAAATGCATCCCAATGGAGACATTCTAATGGAGGCAACTGACTCCTGTTTAAAGTAGACGTAATTCTTCATAGTTTAAAGAGCAAGGAATTTGTGGACAATGTACTCTACTCATTAAATCTAAAAAGAATGCAAGTTTAAATTATGCGTAAACAGAGGAGAAAAGAACCTCCACTAATCCTTCTCTGAGACGTCTGAGCTTAGGGGTCTGAGCTTAGACCTTGTTTTGGCATATTACTTTTTCCTATGACTCAGTATTCTTCATCAAACCTAGCATAAAAACGCTCAGGTGTAATTGTTTCCTTGGGCCTTCATTTTCTCATGAAGGCTCTTGTGCTATGTAATATTTATATCAAATATACTTTTATGCTTTTCTCTTGTTAATCTGTCTTTTGTTACAGCTAAAAACTAAGAAGGATAGAAAGAAAAGATATTTTTCCTGCCCCACAGTGTCAATTTCAGTCTAGTGGAATGGTACTGATATGATTTGGCTCTGTGTCCCCACCCAAATCTCATCTTGTAGCTCCCATATCCCCACGTGTTGTGGGAGGGACCTGGTGGGAGATGACTGAATAATAGGGGCAGGTCTTTCCGGTGCTGTTCTTATGATAATAAATGGGTCTCATGAGATCTGATGGTTTTAAGAACTGGAGTCGCCCTGCACAAGCTCTCTCTTTGCCTGCTGCCATCCACATAAGATGTGACTTGCTCCTCCTTGCCTTCTACCATGATTTGGAGGCCTCTCCAGCCATGTGGAACTGTAAATCCAATAAACCTCTTTCCTTTGTAAATTGCCCAGTCTCGGGTATGTCTTTATCAGCAGCGTGAAAACGGACCAATACAGGTACAACTAAAATACTTACGTATACCATCACAGAATCACACTGAAAACTGCCAAACAAATCACCAAAAAAAAAAAAAAAAGTAGTAAAAGTGCATTTGCAAGGTAAACAGGTAAAATCACAGTGATATATTCTAGTGCATCATCAAAATGCTCAGTAATTGGCAAAATGGAATAAGTAATCTCTTTTTTTCCCATTCACTAGCTGTGTTAGCCAGGTTTTGTTTTTTTTTTAATGGGATAATGCTGCATAACCAACAACCAAATTGCAGTGGCTTACAGCAACAAACATTTTCTTCAAGCTTGTGGGTTGAAGTTTGGCTGTGGTTTAATGCATCTTAGTCGGATTCTGCTGAGTTAGGTTGGATCCAGGTCTGTTCCCTGCATTTTTATTCCAAGATCCAATCTTAAGCAGCAACAACTGCTTGGGGCATACTTTTCTCATTATAAAGGGAAGAAGCTTAATAGGGCTGGTGGAAATGTGCTGACTTCCTCAGCCCTCAGCTAGGAATTGGCACACCATTCACTTCTACTCTATTTCAATTATCAAGGCAAATTGCACGGTCAAATTCAAAGATGATCAGAGATGTATACTCAGATGACTCTAGTGCAAGGAACTGATAAGTCATAGGAAAAGGGAATCCTCTCTTCTGAGGATGAGAGTTGGGAACACTCATTCAACCTTCCACAACCACCATGCAAGGGACCAATTTCTACCACCTCCCAACATGTGTGTCAATGTCTCAACACGACTTACAATCAATTCTGCTGCCTGTAGCCAGTTCTGCAAGGCAAAGAATGCTCTCAAGTTTTCAGCAGTCTTATCCCTTAAAGTCTTTGGCATTGTTACCCATGATTCTACATACACACCATCAGTATAGAACAAGGCGCAGAATTTTCCTCTTCTCTAACAAAACACCAATGATTACTTTTATGAATCATGGCAAGGAGTAAACCAGGTAGCAAGCACATTAAAGAAAAAAAAAGTTCTGCTTAAGCTAAAATAAATTATTTGGGATGAAGACTGACCAGCACTAAGTACTTTAATGGAAAGGATGACTTTATAATTGAAAACGGTGAAATGAAAGGGTTGGACTTCTTTAGTAGTTAATTTTTTTTTGAAATGGAGTCTTGCTCTGTTGTCCAGGCTGGAGTGCAGTGGTGTGATCTTGGCTCACTGCAACCTCCACCTCCTGAGTTCAAGCAATTCTCTTACTTCAGCCTCCAAAGTAGCTGGGACTACAGGCATGCACTACCATGCCCAGCTAATTTTTTTTTTTTTTTTGTATTTTTAGTAGAGACAGGGTTTCACCATGTTGGTCAGGCTGGTCTCAAACCCCTCACCTCAGATGATCTGCTCACCTCAGCCTCCCAAAGTTCTGGGATTACAGGCATGAGTCACTGCACCCGGCCCCACTTAATTTTCAAGATTAATAATTGTCTCTCTCTTTCTGGGATACTTGAGAGAAGCTGGAAAATTCTATGAGCTTGACACTCAAGGCAGCCATTCTATCTCGTTACATTCATTGGCTCACTGCAACCTCCACCTCCCGGGTTCAAGCAATTCTCTTGCCTCAGCCTCCCAAGTAGCTGGGACTACAGGCATGCACCACCATGCCTAGCTAATTTTTTTTTTTTTTTGTATTTTTAGTAGAGACGGGATTTCACCATGTTGGTCAGGCTGGTCTCAAACTCCTAACCTCAAATGATCTGCCTGCCTTGGCCTCCCAAAGTGCTGAGATTACAGGCATGAGCCACCACGTCCGGCCCCAGTTATTTTTCAAGATTAATAATTGTCTCTCTCTTGGTTGAGCGCAGTGGCTCACACCTGTAATCCCAGCACATTGGGAAGCCGAGGTGGCAGGATCACTAGAGGTCAGAAGTTCGAGACCAACCTGGCCAACATGATGAAACCCTGTCTCTACTGAAAATATAAAAAATTAGCCAGGCATCGTGGCTCGTGCCAGTATTCCCAGCTACACAGGAGGCTGAGGCAGGAGAATTGCTTGAACCCAGGAGGCAAAGGTTGCAGTGAGCCAAGATCATGCCCCTGAACTCCAGCCTGGGCAACAAGAGAGAAAATCTGTCTCAAAATAAATAAATATTAAAAAAATAATTGTCTCTCTTTCTAGGATACTTGAGAGAAGCTGGAAAATTCTGTGAGGTTGACACTACAGGCAGCCATTCTATCTCATGTTACATTTACTGATGCCTCATCAGACAGAAGATACAGAGAAAGAAAGACAATGGGGGCCGGCTGGCACGACATTCTGTGTGCCCTCCCACTCACCCTGGGTAGTGTGTGTCACCCAAGACAGGGCTCACAAACTCAGATGCTAGATCACTCACAGGAATGAGTGGGGCTGGCTGGGAGTCAAGAAAAGAATTGCATAGGCAGGAGTATTGGTGGCAGCTGACACCCAGACTCAGTGTCAGGGAGACTGCAGAGGGTGGTGGGGACCGAGACCATGTCGGACTCACAGGCTCATCATTAATTAGCTCTAGCTAACTTTGCCAAGTGCAAACGGGAGCATGTGTTGCCTGATATAATTTTTCAGAAGAAGCCAGAAATCCAGACAAAAATCTCTTAATTTTTAAATATTGACAAAGATAATACATTCAATTACAAAGAGAAGGAAAAAGGAAGAAAGAAAAACAAAATGACTAAAAGAAGGAGGGAATGGAAAAATTAAAAAAAGAAAGAAAGAAGGGAGGGGAAGAAAGAAGGAAGAAAGGAAAAGGGAGGGAGAGAGGTAGGGAGGGAGGGAGGGAAGAAGACAGGAAGGAAGGAAGGAAGGAAGGAGGGAAGGAGGGAAGGAAGGAAGGAATAAAGGAGGGAGAGAAGGAAGGAAGGGAGAGAGGGAGGGAGGAAGGAAGGAGGGGAAGAAGGAGGAAAGGAAGAAAGGGAAGGAGGGAGGAAGGGTGAAAGGAAGAAACGAAAGAGGGAGGAAGGAGGAAAGCAAGGAAGAAAGGAAGCAAGCAAGCAGGAAGGAAGAAAGGAAGGAAGGAAAGGAGGGAGGGAGGAAGAAATGGGGAAAGAGAGGGAGGGAAGGGGGAGAGGAAGAAAGGGAGGAAAGAAAGGAAGGAAGAAAGGAAGGGAGGGAGGAAGGAAGGAAGGAAGGAAGAAGGAAAGAAGGAAGGAAGAGAGGGAGGGAGGAAGGGAGGGAAGGAGGGAGGGAGAAAGGGAGGGAGAAAGGAGAAAGGGAACAAATCGTTTTGCAGGTCTACCTGGTGAGTGAGTCAAATAAAGACTATTCTCAAACCAAGAACAACTCTAATGCCAAGTGAGTCCATGACCTCCGTATACAGATGATGCCTTTACCCCCCCAGGGAAAGCTGGAAACAGCAGGACAGAGAGCAGGGGGTAGACAGGGTTTCTGCCAACCTCTCCTGACTCATGCCATCACACCATATCCTCACTTTGTAAGAAGCAATATGAATCCCATAAATAGCAAATCCATATTCAGATATAAATTCATGAATGCATTTTTAAAGCATAGCATACGTGATTGAATAATTATTCATTCCATTGAATTAACCATGCTATTACTCCCAGGAGTGTGGATCACAGAATTTAATATCAATATTTAATTTAAGATCCATTCGCTAGCTCAATAAAAAGAATGAGTGTGTGTTTAATGGAATGTCCATTGTGGCCCAACACCATGCCAGGCACCGTGCCTA
Source organism: Nomascus leucogenys (assembly GCF_006542625.1). Lineage (NCBI taxonomy): Eukaryota > Metazoa > Chordata > Mammalia > Primates > Hylobatidae > Nomascus > Nomascus leucogenys. Next base: position 41,725,160 of record NC_044397.1, read on the forward strand.
GACCGGAGAATTCACTGTAGATCTTCAAGGAGCTGCCCCCCAGTGGTGAAGTCAATGGAGTTTAAAACAGTAACTGTGGACCGGGTGCGGTGGCTCACGCCGGTAATCCCAGCACTTTGGGCGGCTGAGGCAGGCAGATCATGAGATCAAGAGATCGAGACCGTCCTGGCCAACGTGGTGAAACCCTGTCTCTACTAAAACTACAAAAATTAGCTGGGCGTGGTGGCATGTGCCTGTAGTCCCAGCTACTTGGGAGGCTGAGGCAGGAGAATGGCTCAAACCCCGGAAGCGCAGGTTGTAGTGAGCCGAGATTGCACCGTTGCACTCCAGCCTGGGTGAGAGTGAGACTCCGTCTCAAAAAAATAAAAAAATAAATAAAAATAAACAACTGTGGACATGGCCTTTCCTGGCCCCACTCTTGTTCTTGCCTCTCAGGCTGTGTACCTGAGCAATGGACTTAATCTCCCGAACCTCCCATTTTTCACAGAAAGATAAGTCTTTCTCAGATTTGCAGAAAGGATCTATGATGACAATATATTTAAAGTCCTAAGTTCAATGCCTGGTGCTTAGTAGACACTGGGAAAATTTCATAACATTCCTGTGCCTTGGTTTTTTCATCTACAAATAGGGATAAGAATAGTTTCTACCTCATATTAATTTTCTACCTGAAATTTAATATGAGGAGGAAATGAGACTACTGTATATACAGTGTTTAGAACAAAGCCTAGAGCCAGGCGTTGTGGCTCACGCCTGTAATCCCAGCACTTTGGGAGGCCAAGGCAGGTGGATCACCTTGAGTTCAGGAGTTCGAAACCAGCCAGGCCAACATGGAGAAACCTCATCTCTACTAAAAATACAAAACTTATCTGGCATGGTGGTGCATGCCTGTCATCCCAGCTACTCAGGAGGCTGAAGCAGGAGAATTGCTTGAACCCCAGAGGCAGAGGTTGCAGTGAGCTGAGATGGCACCACTGCACTCCAGCCTGGGAAACAGAGCAAGACTCTATCTCAAAAATAAATAAATAAATAAATAAACAAACAAATAAATAGAACAAAGCCTGGAACTTAGTGCTTACTTAATATATTTAAACATTAGCTTTTTTTGATACTTATTATTGTTATGTAGATTTTATTAGGAGAAAAAATATTTCTTGTAATGAATCAAACATGCTCCAGATGAGACACTTTCCATCAGCAGAAATACTCTTTATAATTCTAGAAACTTTGTTGTCCTTTCAGCTCTCACCTTGCCTGTGGGTGGAAGTAGTTATTAAATGTTTTGATTTAAAAGAGAAAAAAATGAGACCTTCTTCTCTCAGGCTCAGCTGATATATAAACAGAGGTGGTGACAGCATTGGCACTGATTTTGCTGTGAGCTCATGGGGGCAGAGGTCACCTCTATGTCACCTTTCATTGTATGACGATGGATGACTGAAGGTCATAGGTAGAAGTAAATTCCACAGGAGAAACAGCCTGGTTTCTGTGACCCTCCCTCCAGCCCAGCTCTCAACTTGAGTGCATCAGAGTAGACCCTTGGGGCTTAACTAATGCAGATCCCTGGGAAGGGCATGATGAGCTGGTGGGATAAGGACAGTCAAGGAATGAGTTATGCCAAGAAGAAGAAAATGTGGTACGTATATACCATGGAATACTATGCAGCCATAAAAAAGAATGAGATCATGTCCTTTGCAGCAAGATGGATGGAGTTGGAGGTCATTATCCTAAGCAAACTAATGCAGAAACAGAACGCCACATACCGTATGTTCTAACTCACAAGTGGGATCTAAACGTTGAGCACACAAGGATACAAAGAAGGGAACAATATGAGACACTCAGACTTGGTCGAGGGTGGAGGGTGGGAGGAGACTGAAGACCAAAAAAACTGCCTATCAGGTACCATGCTTATTACCTGGTAACAAGATTAATCTGTACACCAAACCCCTATGACACATAATTAGTCTGTAAAACAAACCTGCACATGAACCCCTGAAACTAAAATCCAAGTTAAATTTAAAACTTAAAGTAAATAAAAGGAGCTTCATAATTACATATCAGCCTCACATCTTGAGGGGGTAAGTTGCATGCCTTTGGAAGGAATGCAAATGAGAGAGGCAGGCAGGCTGGGTTATTCTTAACAGTGATCAGCCACGTGTCTCTGAGGGATTTGCTTAATTTTCATGTTCCTCAGTTTCCCCATTTACAATGATAACATTTAATTGTCTGAAAGGTACTTAGAGAACATTGCAAGAAAGGCACTCCATAAAAGCAAATGATTCTCCTTCTCCTTTGGGGGGTCTCTTCTCCTGGCATCCAGGCAGCTCCTGCTGTAGATGCCTGAGACAGATGTGGCCTGAGAGAGCAGTAAAGAGGAGGACGTGGGGAGGCGAGGGGGCTGCTCGGGGAACAGAGAGAGCAGGACAGCAGTTTGTGGGTGGCTGCTTAATTGAAAGCCCCTCCTGCTCAGAAGGCAAAGCTGGCAGAAAGCTTTGTTTAATATGAACAGAGGGCCCAGAACAGTGAGAGGAGATAAGAAGCAAGTGGAAGCAGGGTCTGGAGAGGGGGAAGGTTTAGCAGAGAAGCAGGGTTGCCATCTGCCACCTCCCTCCTATCACCTGGCGGAGAAGGGCCCCCCCACGATGCACAGCCTGTTATGGTGGAGTCTGAGTCATCGTGGCAGCTGTGCTGCACCCTCCCCAGGGCCCCAGGACTTGCGTAACCTGCCGTGGGAGGCCACGCCACAGGGTATGTTGTAGAGGTGAGGGTCAGTGGGCTGCAGGGCTGCCAAGGGCTGGCAGAGAGAGAGGAAAGCCTATCTCCAAAGAGTATTTAGGTCAATGAACATGAAACTAACATGAGTCAAGGGCTGTAGGCTGAGCTGGATTCCAGACACAGACCCACACCTGCACACGCTTCCTGGCCCCTGTGCCTACTCAGCACAAACGCATGTATATACACAGACCAGGAACACATGCATGCATGGAATTGCAAAAAGTGGTGTATTCCAAAAGGGGAGAGTAAAAGAATAGAGATCTTTAATGATTTCCAAGGTATAGTGTGTTATCTAGCTGAAGAATTTTAAAAACAAAAAAAAATTTTTTTTGGATTGACATATAACAGAACTTTTCTTTTACTTTTTTTTGAGACAGAGTCTCGCTCTGTTGCCCAGGCTGGAGTTCAGTGGAGCAACCTCAGATCACTGCAACCTCCTCCTCCCGGGTTCAAGCAATTCTCCTGCCTCAGCCTCCTGAGTAGCTGGGATTATAGGCAAATGCCCAGCTAATCTTTTATATTTTTGGTAGAGACAGGGTTTCACCATGTTGGACAGGCTGGTCTCAAACTCCTGACCTCAAGTGTTTGGCCTCCCAAAGTGTTGGAATGACAAGTGTGAGCCACTGCGCCTGGCTGATGGAACTTTTCAAACCAACTCTCCGTACCAGTGCACTTTGCACTTAATGGGAACTCAAAATTTATTATATGGATACATAGTGTCAAAGAAAGAGGAAAGGAAGAGTGGAGAAAGGGAAGGAGAGAGAAGTCTGGCTTCCTTCAGAAAAGACTAGGTAAGATGAGGACACTTTTGAAGGTCAAATTGCTCTTCCTTCATCTTGACTAACCACAAAGAGGTAAGTCTTCTATAGAAATGTTTAAGAGGGAGAAGGGTGATGTGGTCCAGGATGGCTTATACATAATATTTTCTCCACGTCCTGCTATATTCTAAAATGGTTGTCGTCGTCGTCGTCGTTGTTGTTGTTATTTTCTGTTTGGGTGGTGGGGAGAGTAGGAGAGTTAGAATCTTTTTTCCTGGCATTTGCTTTAAGTGGTGGCCAGGTGACCAGCTCCCTGGTGATGGAATCAAAGTGGATTTGCAGGCAGGACGTGGTGGCTCACACCTGTACTGCCGGTGCCTTGGGAGGCCAATGGGGAGATTTGTTTGAGGCCAGGAGCTTGAAATCAGCCTGGACAACATAGCAAGACTCTGTCTCCCTAAAAAATAAAAAAAAATTAGCCATTCATGGTGGCACATGCCTGTAGTCTCAGCTACTCAGGAGGCTGAGGAAGGAGGATCACTTGAACCCAGTAGGTCAAGGCTGCAGTGAGCTGTGATTGTGTTACTGTACTCTAGCCTGGGTAACAAAGAGACTCTATCTCTTAAAAAAGGGGTGAGGGAGGTTGCAGAGGAAGGAAGGTTGGGCCTGGGAGGTGGTGGAGGCCACAGAAGAAGCCTACACAGCTGGACCATAACTTGGGGATAGGAGTGTTTCCATCTGTCTAGGAGTTCTTACCTGTCTTTATTTATGCCTCTGCGATTTTTCATTGCTTCGCTTTTGCAATTCCTTAATATTTGGTCAGTTTCTTTGTTTACTTCTAACACTTCGGCCTTTCTCATCCACGCTAAGGAAAACAAGAGAAAGTTGTTTCCACACACACATATGCATGCTAATTTATTAAAAGAGATGTGGCCGGGCACGGTGGCTCACACCTGTAATCCCAGCACTTTGGGAGGCTGAGGTGGGTGGATCACAAGGTCAGGAGATCGAGACTATTCTGGCCAACATGGTGAAACCCCGTCTCTAATAAAAATACAAAAATCAGCTGGGCATAGTGGCACATGCTTGTAGTCCCAGCTACTTGGGAGGCTGAGGCAGGAGAATTGCTTGAACCCCGGAGGCAGAGGTTGCAGTGAGCCAAGACCACTGCACTCCAGTCTGGTGACAGAACTAGACTCCATCTCAGTAAATAAATCAATAATAAAATAAAAGAGATGGAACTCCCTCATGGAGGAAGCATAGTAACAGTAACAGGAATCCAACCAGCACCCCTCAACCCAAAAAGAAGATGAACCTTGGGGGACAGAGCTATGTGCTGAGCTATTATTCCCTTTCTTGAGATTTTCCTTCAAGTGCTAAAGACTTGAAGATGCTGGCTTTCTTTCAAATTAAAGAGGGCAATGCTTGTATAAGGAGTCGCTAAAAATAAGAAGGTGTTTTCAAGGAGCCTCAAGGTAACAGGAAGCAAGATGAAGAAAATCAGTCTCAAAGAGTCAGCATTATTTCTAACTCAGCCCACCAGTACCAACTGCAAAGATATGAGTACAAGCCAGAAGGCATGCTCCTTCCAATAGCTGCAAAGCAGAGATGGTCATCAGGACAGGGAGGAGGGCCACACAGCAGAGGCCCTTTGGCAAACATTACTTGGGACTAACAAGCACAGGAAAAAGTGGAGAACGATTTTGCAGGAGCCGAGAAGCCAAGTCTCAGCCAACAGTTTTCTTGTCCTCAAGGGGCATCTGTTTCCACAGCAAATACAACCTGGGGAGAGTGCTGCCTTCGGACTGTCCCAGGAAAATATTTAGTCTGCACTATCAATTCTGGATGGCCGGAAAGAGCACTGAATACAAGACACAAAACTCACTGGGGCTTAGGGAGGTTGAAGAAATTGGTTCTGTTGTTAGAGGCAGCTGTCAGCACCAATCTTGAACTCTTCCCCTGACTCCTGCTGATTCCTGCCAGCTTCTATCACCACTGAACCTGGTGCCTCATCCCAGCAACCTCCACTTGATGACAACAATGATGATGACAAAAGTAATAATGATCATGACAGCAACGACAAAGATGATGATGACAGTAATGATGATGATGATCATGATAAAGATGATAATGAAGACAAAAGTGATGATTATAATGACAACAATGACAGGATAATGATGACAGTGATGATATGGTAATGATGAAGATGATAATGGTGACCATGATGATGATGATACTAATGATGACAAAGATGATGACAATAATGAAGACGCTGACAATAATAATGACAAAGATGATGATGACAATGATGATGACAAAAGTGATAATGTTGATGACAATAAAACAGGATGATGATGACAGTGATGATGATAGCAATGATGAAGATGATAATGATGACAATGATGATGATGATGTTGATGACAGTGATGATGACAAAGATGATGACAATGAAAAAGATGATGACAGTGATGATAATTATGACAATGATGACAACAATGACAAAGATGATGACAATGATGATAATGATGATGACAATGATGACTGATGACAACAGTGACAATAATGATGCTAATGATGATGACGATACTGATCATAACAACAATGACAATGATAATCATGGGAATAGCAATGATAATGACAATAGTGACAATGATAATGATGACAACAATGACAATGATTATAACAATGAGGACAACAATGACAATGATGATGATGACAATGATAATGACAATGACAATGATGATAATAATGATGATGACAAGGACAATGATAATAATAGCGATGATGACAATGACAATGATGACAGCAATGACATGACAATGATAATGATGATGACAATGATGATGACAACAATGACAATGATGATGACAATGACAATGATGAGGATAATGACAATGATGATGATAATGATGACAACAATGACAATGATGACAATGACAATGATTATGACCATCTTGATGTAAATAATGATAATGACAATGATGATGACAATGACAATGATTATAATGGTAATTATGATGACAATGACAATGATGACAATGGCAATGATGGTGATGACAATGACAATGATGACAGTGATGACTGATGATGACAACAGTGACAATAATGATGCTAATGATGATGATACTGATGGTGACAACAATGACAATGATAATCATGAGAATAACAATGATAATGACAACAGTGACAATGATAATAATGATGACAATGACAATGATGATAACAATGACAACAATGATGATGACAATGATAATGACAATGACAATGATGATAATAATGATGATGACAAGGACAATGATGATAATGATAATAGTGATGATGACAACAATGACAATGATGACAGCAATGACAGTGACAATGATGATGATAAGGATGATGACAATGACAATGATGATGATAATGATGACAACAAAGACAATGATGACAATAACAATGATGATGACAATCATGACAATAATGATAATGACAATGATTATGACAATGACAATGATTATAATGATAATTATGATGACAACAATGACAATGATGACAATGATGATGATGGTGATGACGATGACAATGATGATGACAATGACAATGATGATGATGACAGCGATGAGGATGAAAGTACCAGTAATCATGACAGAACTGGACATTGATTACTAAGTGTTTCACATGCTTTTTCTTATTTTGCTTCACAAAAGTCCTTCGAAATCTATGCTATTCTTGACCCATTTTACTGATAGAGAAACAGAAGGTGAGAGATTAAGTAACCTATCCAGAGGCACAAAGCCAGCAAGAAGGACCTGATACCCAGCTTTGTGTAACATCAAAGCCATTTCTTTCAGGAACAGTGTAGCTTAAAAGATCAAATTCTGCAACAGACTGCCTTGACTCAATCCTGGTTCAACCCTTACCAGTCACGTGACTTTCACTTACTATCTCTGTGCCTAAACATCATCGTCTATAAAACAGGAATAACAATAGTAGCTCTCCCGACTTGTTTTTTTGAGAATTAAGAGTTAATACATGTAAAACAGTGTTTTTCATAGTTTTATGTGCATACGAATTACCTGGGATCTTGTTAAAATGCTATTTCTTGCCCAGTGCAGTGGCTCACACCTGTAATCCCAGCACTTCAGGAGGTCAAGGCAGAAGAATCACTTGAGGCCAGGAGTTCAAGACCATCCTGGGTAACATAGTGAGACCCCATTTCTACAATAAATAAAACCACAAAAATTAGCCAGGTGTGGTGGCAGGCTCCTGTGGTCCCAGCTACTTGGAAGGTTGAGGCAGGAGGATCACTTGAGCCCAGGAGTTCAAGGCTGCAGTGAGCTATGATGATGCCACTGCACTCCAGCCTGGTCAACAGAGTACAACTCTGTCTCAAAGAAAAATGCAGTTTCCAGTTTGGTAGGACTGGGTGAAGCCTGAGAGTCTGCATTTCTGATGAGGTCCCAGTTGCTGCTGATGCTGCAGGTCTACAGACCATACTCTAGTTAGCAAAGCTGTGAATCACTTGGAATGGTGCATAACAAGCAATAGACAAGTGATCACTGTTACAAAGACTATTGTTATTTTAGCCTCCCCTAACCATATCCCTGGGCCAGACCACATGGTGTTGCCTAAAGGGCTGTATCCTGGCAGCCATCTCACATCCTGAGATCTGCTGCTGACAAGAACCTGGACATTTGTATTTCTCTCCCTGATCTTCCTCTTCCCATCCTCCTTTCCCCTAGGGTGGACCCCTCTAATTACTGTTGGCCTTGGTTGAACTGAAGTTGCTGATACTGCAAGGGATGGAAGAGACTCTGCCAGCCATCCTCTCTGGGTCTCTGGGTTCATTCTCCATCCCCTGTGCAGTTCCATCCACTTTGCACGCTTGGACCATAACAGCTGTGAAAGCCTCAAAGGCAGAAATCCAGGAAAAATATCACATCCCAAATCTCTTTTAGAAACAAATCAATCTGTGGTGGATGGATCAAGAGGTCAGAAGTTCAAGACCAGCCTGGCCAACATGGTGAAACCCCATCTCTACTAAAAATACCAAAATTAGCCAGACATGGTGGTGGGTGCCTGTAATCCCAGCTACTCAGGAGGCTGAGGCAGGAGAATCACTTGAAACTAGAAGGCAGAGGTTGCAGTGAGCCGAGATCATGCCACTGCACTCCAGCCTGGGCAACAAGAGTGAAAACTTCATCTCAAAAAAAAAAAAAAAAGAAAAAGAAACAAGTCAGTCATTTTTATCCTCTGTCATTTTCTTAAATTGCTGAGTGGCATTTTCAGCTTAGTTTTAATACATAAAAGTAGATATACAAGAGCCATAAAGTGGAGTTAAGCATGATCAGGTTACTCCTGTGAACAGCCTTCTTCCTCTGTTGCCTGTATGGATTAATTAACTGAACACATGGAGACTTTGACTCTCCTAGGAACTTCACAAGGTCCAAGAAGAAAATGAGAAGATGTGTCTGCTTTCTCCTCTCTGACCCAAACAAGAGGTTAGAGTGTGAACAGTGTGGCTGTACCCACGCATTCACTTGGGTGAGCACTAGGATCTGATGTTCAGATCTTCCTTTGGGGAAGAACTTGCTGCCCCAACTAAACTGTAACCATGACTCTAACAGCTTGCAGTGAGTCTATGAGTCCTTCTAGCAAATAATCAAACTTTGGGTGGCCTTGGGGACCTTGAATTTGCAGTTGGCATCCCAAGTGATGCTGGTCTTAAAGTCCATTGAACTCTTTACTGTCTTATGTACTATATGCAGGAAATTTCCCCAGAAATCCTTTCTCCATAGGAACTTGATGTCTTCTTTATTTTCACCATTCTAATTGCTTGATCATCTATCTATTCTCTGTATCCACCTTCTAACTAGGGACAAATTTCTCTCCTCGCTGGTGGATACAAAGGACAGCCCAGGGCAATACTGAGTCGTTTTTGAATCTTCTTGGAACCTGGGAGGACAGAGAAATATCTTGATTCAACAGTTTAGACACAAGGTACATTAAAGGTCAGAAATAGCCCGTTCAACCTATTTTTGTTGTGTCTATCTCATTTTATATTTTCCATTTTTGAGACAGAGTCTCACTCTGTTGCCCAGGCTGGAGTGCAGTGGTGTGACCTTGGCTCACTGCAGACTCCGCCTCCTGGGTTCAAGCAATTCTTCTGCCTCAGCCAGCAGAGTAGCTGGGATTACAGGCATGGACCACCACACGCAGCTAATTTTTTTTTTTTTTTTTTTTTTTTTTTTTTTTTTAGCAGAGACAGGGCTTCACCATGTTGGCCAGGCTGGTCTCCATCTCTTGACCCCAGTGATAAGCCCGCCTCGGCCTCTCAAAGTGCTCGGATTACAAGCATGAACCACCGCGCCCAGCCAATTTTTATTTATTTATTTATTTTGAGAAGGAATCTTGCTCTGTTGCCCAGACTGGAGTGCAGTGGTGCTATTTCGGCTCACTGCAACCTCTGCCTCCCAGGTTCAAGTGATTCTCCTGCCTCAGCCTCCTGAGTAGCTGGGATTACAGGCGCCTGCCACCACACCTGGCTAATTTTTTGGTATTTTTAGTAGAGATGGGGTTTCACCATGTTGGTCAGGCTGGTCTCGAACTCCTTGTGATCTGGTCGCCTCGGCCTCCCTAAGTGCTGGGATTACAGGCTTAAGCCACCACGCCCAGCTGATTTACTCTATTTTTATACTGACACCTCACTTGCACAAAATTAGATATCATAATTTCAGCTCATGACACACTGATCATTGATCCTTACATGCTATAGCATTCCCTTCCTTTTTGTTTGTTTCTATATTAATTAATTTTCAACAATGTAATAAGTATCTATGAGCGCACTTCCAAACCAAAAACTAGGTCCATGACAACTTATATAGTACATTTATTCTCTACTTCAAAACATCTACAAGAATGTATACTTTTTTCTGAGTAAAATTAATAAGCTGTTATTCTGAACATTTTTAAATTTTCAAAATACAGGATAGCATAAAGATAAAAATATTAATTGTAACCCGTTCCCTCATTTTTACTCACTTAATCATCAGCAGTTAATATTCTATTCTGGCATCTCTACATTTAAATATTTTTCTATAGTTTTAAGTTACAACGTGTGGAAACTTTCACATTCTCGTTTTCTTCTATTGGTCATTAAACACTCTACTTAAATATTTCACTTAACATTATATTTTAAATTCCTTCTTATTTTTGACAAAGAACATTACATACTGTATTTGGATAATACCATAAATGATTTAGTATTTGACTTCTTGTTAGACATTTAAGCTGTTTTTGCCGGGGGAGGTGGGTAGGGAGATGTATGACAAATAACATTACCAAATAATGTTTTATATGCATAATTTCATTTTTTGTTCAGTTTTCTGAATATGTATATGGTTCCAATTTGTAAGGGAATGAATGTCAGAGTCAAAGAATATTCACATTTTAAATTTGTTGTGGCACATTGCCAAATTGTTTTCCAGAAAGATCACACCAATTAATACTGACCTTGGCAAGAAGAGTCTTCACTCTACTCTCACACTTTTTGGGCCCCTCTCTGACTTTCCTGGGTCCATGACACTTCTTATGGGCCAAGAGGACAGCCCACTGGGACCCCATGACCCCTGGCCTTCTAGGTCATGGTCCAAGTGCCTGGGGTCCAGGAAGTGCCTGCCTTGGGGTAGTATGGCTGCTTCCAGGGTTTCTTAATTTGTTTCCGGGGCCATCTTCTCAAGGACAGAGCTCAACTGCAGTGTGCATATACCCCTAGGCCTGTTGGTGGAGTTAGTGGACACTTCAAAAGATCTTGTGCAGTTGGGGTATCCACACCACATTCACAAAGCCCCTCATTGTGACAGTGGATCTGGGGTTCAGAAGAGGAGCAGTAGCCCAGGAACCAGAAGCCTGGAGCCTGGGCTCACTTTCTCCATACTATCAAGTTCTATCAAAGAATTCCTGAGAATTCAAGTTTTTATGGAGATGTATTTGTCCAGGTAGGAAGATTAAAAATATTTACGTTTGCTGGCTTTAAAACTTTTTTTTTAAAGAGATGGGATCTCGCGATGTTGCCCAGGCTGGTCTCAAACTTCTGACCTGAAGCTATCCTCCTGTCTTGTCCTCTCAAAGAGCTGGGATTATAAGCATGAGCCACCACACCTGGCCTCTTTAGAACTTTTAGATATTTAGACATGTGGTATGAGAGCCTTGGGTTGTACTCTTGTCCTTGGCCCTGAGGTTGTTGTGGGAGGAACTGATACCCATTTCCATCATCACCAACACCTTTGAGTGTGCCTGCTCACCAACACGACAAATTATGATTATCCTTTGCTGATTTGGTGAGTGAAAAACTACCTCATGTTTGTTTCAATCTGCACTTTTAAAATATCTGGCCAATTTTTTTTTAACAGGATTTTGCTCTGTCACCTAGGTTGGAGTGCAATGGCATAATCATAGCTTACTGCAGCCTCCTGGGTTCAAGTGATCCTCCCATCTCAGCCTCCCAAGTAGCTGGGACTACAGGTACCTGCCACCACGCCCGGCTAATTTTACTGTATTTTGTAGAGATGAGGGTCTTAAACTCCTGGGCTCAAGTGATCCTCCCGCCTTGGCCTCCGAAAGTGCTGGAATTACAGGCATGAACCACCACACCTGGTCCATATTTATCTTTTGTTAAAGGTTAATGTTCTTGGTTTATCTGTTGGGCCTCATAATTTTTCTTATGAGTTTGTAAGGCTGTCTTTATATTAAGGACAGAAATCCATATGCATGTAACATCAAATTCAATGCTGGTATATGGTGTCTGTGCAATTTCTACCCTCAGGAAAAACTGGCTTATGTCTAGCAGGGAAGAATATGAAGCCAGCTAGTGAGGAGTGAGTGCAATATGAGAGCTCTAGGGACCGACCCTGTTTAATTATAGTCATCAAGTACATTACTAGTACCATGAGAAATTCAGAACCAACCCAAATCAGAGAGATGAGCACAGCAAAGAAAAAATCAGAGAAGGGCATTTGGGGAAAGTTCTGAGAGTCCAGGCCATCCCTTGTGGCTTGATTTGCCATTTACAAATTCCTGGACTGGTAAGGACCAGGTTCACATATGATCCTGCTATCAGGCATATATTGGTAGTCAATAAATGCATGAAGAAATGAATTATTGAACCAACCCAGAGTCTAACTGGCCTGAGTATCCCAGAGTTAACCCTTCCCTAAAATCATCTCCAGTCAACAGAGTCTGATATGGTTTAGCTGTGTCCCCACCCAAATCTCATCTTGAATTGTAATAATCCCCATGTGTCAAGGGTGGGGTCAGGTGGAGATAATTGAATCATGTGGGCAGTTTCCCCCATACTGTTCTCACAGTAGCAAATAAGTCTCATGAAATCTGATGGTTTTATAAATGAGAGTTCCCCTGCACATGCCTTCTTGCCTGCTGTCATGTAAGACGTCCCTTTGCTCTTTCTTCATCTTCTGCCAGGATCGTGAGGCCTCCCCAGCCATGTGGAACTGAGTCCATTAAACCCCTTTCCTTTGTAAATTACCCAGTCTGGGGTATGTCTTTATTAGCAGCATGAGAATGGACTAATGCACAGTTGATCTAATTAAACCACAAATATCCAAGTCACTACTTCAGGGTCCTTCATTCCTATTTTCTTCTTCAAACATCTAAGCAGAATCTCTGCATATCATTTGGATAGTTGGCCAGTAAATGCTTCAATTATAAGTTGAAAGAAATAAAATAAAATCATCTGGTGGAATGGTTTTAATTAGAATTTAGTGAGTTGGGCAAGCAATTAGCGCATCTAAGAATGGAGGCTACATATACATATTTGTCTCCGTTGAGCTTCACTGATTTAAATGAGCATTTTGACTCAGATTTCTCAAGTTAAATAAAGGCCATCATAATGACAATAACAAGAAGAATGTAGCCTGAGCTAATAGAAAAATCGTAAAAGCTATCACTCTTTGTCCTCCCGGCTCTCAGTGGATGGATTTTATGGCAGTACCACCGCCTCCATTTTAGCCAAGCTATGAAATTCTCAAGATGATCAGGAATATTAATTAATTTTAAATTTTCATGTAGAAAGGGGGACAATGAAGGAAGAGGGACTATCATGTTTGAGCAACTGCTGTATGCCAAGTACTCTACAAGAAATTTATGTACATCATCTCTCTACTACTTTGTACCAGCCTGTGTGGAGGCTGTCCTAATAGATGCAATTAAAAAACAAACTGCCAAATGCAGTGGCTCATGCCTGAATTCCAACACTTTGGGAAGCCTAGGTGGACAGACCACTTCAGGCCAGGAGTTTGAGACCAGCCTGGGCAACATAGTGAGACCCTGTCTCTACAAGCATTGTTAAAAATTGGCCAGGTGTGGTGGCCTGTTCCTGTGGTCCCAGCTACTTGGGAAGCTGAGGTAGGAGGATCGCTTGAGCCCAGGAGGTGGAAGTTGCAGTGAGCTATGGTGGTGCCACTGCACTCCAGCCTGGGCCACAGAGAGAGGAGGACCCTGTTTCCAAAACAAGCAAACTAACTAAGGTCCACAAAAGCAAAGTCATTTCCAACCTTGAATGGCCAGTAAGGGCAGAACCCTGTTTAGTTGAAACCCAAGGTTCTTGCTCTTTTTAAGAAATTTAGAATTCCAGCTGTGTGCAGTGGCTCACATCTGTAATCCCAGCACTTTGGGAGGCCGAGGCGAGCGGATCACCTGAGGTTGGGAGTTCGAGACCAGCCTGACCACTATGGAGAAATCCCGTCTCTACTAAAAATACAAAAAAATTAGCCAGATGTGGTGGCACATGCTTGTAACCCCAGCTACTCTGGAGGCTGAGGTAGGAGAATCGCTTGAACCCAGGAGGCGGAGGTTGTGGTGAATCGAGATCACGCCATTGCACTCCAGCGCCTGGGCAACAAGAGCAAAACGCCATCTCAAAAAAAAAAAAAAAAAAAAAAAAGAAAGAAATTTAGAATCCCTTAAACTTATGAGATGTATTTAATCTCCCCAAAGAGACAATCGAACTGCTGTTGGAACAGGCTGATGGTTACATCTCCAGTGTGATTCCACTTTCCGACTGAGAGGTTGAGAGCTGCAGGAGCTGAGAGCGATGTTGCTTCTTCCACAGGCCAAGAAGGTGTCACACTGTTGCTTCTCAATCTTGGCTGCACAATGGAATCACTAGGGAGCTTTAAAAAAATACAGATGCCAGGCTCCCAGCCAGGGAGGTTCTGTTTTCATGGGGAGGGGGCACCACCTGGAATAGGCATTTTTTTTTTTTTTAACTCCTCAGGTGATTCTAACATGCAGCCAAGGTTAAGGACCACAGAGCCCCACGCACAGTGTGCATTGAGAGAAGGTTATGGAAGTCCCACTTAAGAGTGAAAATGTCACTTCCCTGAGCTTTGCAAGGCTGTACCCATCACCTTCCCCTAAGGGCTATTCTAGTCCTGGACCTGGCAGAGAGTCACCAATAGCAGAGTGAAAGACCCCAGGTGGGGATCCTGGCTCTGTCTCTTACTGGCATTGTGATCTTGGCCAAATAAGTTAATCTGAATCATAGTTGTCTATCTATAAAATAAAGATAAGGGCCAGGCACAGTGGCTTACGCCTGTAATGCCAGCACTTTGGGAGGCCGAAGTGGGCAGATCATGAGGTCAGGAGATCGAGACAATCCTTGCCAACATGGTGAAACCCCGTCTCTACTAAAATTACAAAAATTAGCTGAGCGTGGTGATGTGCACCCGTAGTCCCAGCTACTCAGGAGGCTGAGGCAGGAGAATCTCTTGAACCCGGGGGGCGGAGGTTGCAGTAAGCCAAGATCGCACCGCTGCACTCTAGCTTGGGCAACAGAGAGAGACTCCATCTCAAAAAAAAAAAAAAAAGAAAAGAAAAAGAAAAAAAGAAGATAAGGGGCTGGGCATGGTGGCTCATGCCTGTACTCCCAGAACTTTGAGAAGCTGAGGCAGGAGGGTTGCTTGAAGCCAGGAGTTCAAGACTAGCCTGGGCAACAAAGCAAGACCTTGTCTCTACAAAATAAATAACTAAATATTTTTAAAATTTAAAATAAGAGAAAAATGAATACAAGGAGAGGTACCTGACTACCATTCTGGATTAGGGTGAAGATTTAAAATAAATGCTTCCCCACCATGCCTAGCAAATGATATTTGCCAGTAACTGATAATTACTTGCTTAAACTATGTGACCCTTGAAGGCAGAGACCATATGCATTTGAACCTCTCTATACATAGCATCTGGAATATAGTACAGGCTTAGTTTGTGCAGTAATTGACACTACTATCCCTGAATTTTCCTATATCAAGAGCTACTTCATGAATGGGATTTATGCTTTTTACCTCTTTTTTTTTAAGTGTAGTCTGGCTCTGTTGCTCAGGCTGGAGTGCGGTGGCATGATCTTGGCTCACTGCAATCTCTGCCTCCTGGGTTCAAGCGATCCCCTGCCTCAGCCTCCCAAGTAGCTGAGACTACAGGCATGCGCCACCATGCCCGGCTAATTTTTTGTATTTTAGTGGAGACGGGGTTTCACGATGTTGGCCAGGCTGGTCTCGATCTCTTGACCTCGTGATCCACCCATCTCAGCCTCCCAAAGTGCTAGGATTACAGGCGTGAGCCACCGGGCCCGGCCTGCTTTTTACCTTTTAAATGCACTAAGTATCATTATCACTCACTAACACCTTGGTCCAGTGTTTTTAGTTGTTGTCGTTATTGTTAATAGAGGCCCCAGAAAACTAAAGCAAATAGGTTTTGGAATATATTGTATGCTAGAGTCTCCCTTCTGCACAGTCACGAGGCATAGAAATGTACTTAATCCTTTAAAAACTTTCCACAATGATACAAATCTATTTAACCTTGTGTCCATCAGCGCATTCCAAAATATATTATTGCAAATTATATTTGATTGGACACTTCTGAGTATCTGTACTAGTCGGGGTTCCCCAGAGAGACAGAACCAATGGGATATATAGAGAGATACATCAGAGAGGATTTATTAGAGGAATTGGCTCATGCAATTAGAGAGGCTGCGAAATTCCATGATAGACTGTCAGCAAGATAGAGACCCAGGGAAGCTGGTATTGAGGCTCAGTCCACATCTGAAGCCCTCAGAATCAGAGGCCTGAGAACTCAGGGGATGGGGGAGTATCTGTTGCAAGTCCTCGAGTCCAAAGGCTGGAGAATCTTGGGTTCCAATGTCCAAGGGCAGGAATAGAAAGGCAGCTCAGATCCAGAAGAGAAAAATCAATTCCCCTTTCCTCTGCCTTTGTGTTTTATCCAGACCCTCAGCCAACTGGATGGTATCTGTCCAGGTTGAAGGTGGATATTCTTTACTCAGCCCACTGATTCGAAGGTCAATCTCTTCCAGAAACACCCTCACAGATGTGCCCAGAAATAATGCCTTACCCATTATCTGCATATCCCTTAACCCAGGCAAGTTGGCACCTAAAATGAACCATTGCAGTATCTAATGAGACATTTTATGGGATTCTATCTGGGAAAACTCATCCTAATTTAAACTGTGGAGTTAAAAAAAAAAAAATTGCTAGGCTATGGGCAGTGGCTCATGCCTGTAATCCCAGAACCTCACGAGGCCACTGTGGGCAGATCGCCTGAGGTCAAGAGTTTGAGACCAGCCTGGCTAATGTGGCGAAACCCTGTCTCTACTAAAAATACAAAAATTAGCCAGGTGTCATGGTGCACACCTGTAATGCCAGCTCCTCGAGAGGCTGAGGCAGGAGAATCGCTTGAACCCAGGAGGCAGAGGTTGTGGTGAGCCGAGATCGTGCCACTGCACTCCAGCCTGGGTGACAGAGCAAGACTCCTTCTCAAGAAAAAACATTTTGTGAGAAAGAGACCAGCAAAATGACCACGAGGGCGAAATCTTCCATGGCACCTACCATTTAGGCAAGTTTGGTGAGCAGCTTTTAAGTTGAGACATTCAATTTTATCAGTTTACCCACAGTATAGCCTTTTCTGGGCAGCAGATTCACAAATACTAAAAGCAAAAGACATTATCTGGCATAGCAGAATGGAATTTTGTTAAGGTGCAAAGCTGATTTTGATTTCTGATTAAATTAATCAAGTTCTCCTAGCTTCAGAAACCTCATCTGAGAAATGAGAATACTACAGTGACTCTATGAGCTAGATCTTATTTTAGAAACTAGCAAAGCCATTGATTGGTGTTTTTCACTAAATATTTCTCCCTCTCTGCCTGCTTGCCACAATGTAGGATTGTTGTGTTCTGGCTCTCTTTGGAGCAGGAAAGATAGCTCTCTTTGTTTTATTTTATTTTTTAAAATTTATTATTGTTATGATTTGAGATGGAGTCTCATTCCGTTGCCCAGGCTGGAGTGCAATGGCTTAATCTCAGCTCACTGCAATATCCACCTCCCGGGTTCAAGCAGTTCCCCTGCCTCAGCCTCCTGAGTAGCTGGGATTACAGGCACCCACCACCATGTCCAGCTAATTTTTTGTATTTTTGGTAGAGATGGGGTTTCACCTTGTTGGCCAGGCTGGTCTTAAACTCGACCTCAGGTGATCTGCCCACCTTGGCCTCCCTAAGTGCTGGGATTGCAGGCATGAGCCACCACACCTGGTGATAGTTCTTTCTCAAATGATAAGCACCATTCAAGGTCTTGTCCTCCTGGTCATTTCACTGGGCTCTTTCCTGTGAATATTATTTACTCCATAATTTAAGCATAGAATCATGTGACAGTTGTGTATGGAACTGAGACTATGTCACCTGTAGGTGAGGGTACTTTATTGCTACTGTGGTCTCTCCAGAGCTATCTATGTATCATAGAGCCACCAGTGACTTTGAGATGGAAAATGTTCCACTAACCTGGGGTTTGCAATAAGCAGGGGTCACCTGCTAACCTGCAATAAACACGTAATGTGAGCAAGACATAAACTTGCATTGTTAAAGTCACTGGGCTTTGCAAGTTGCCTGTTACTGCAGCACAACTTAGCTTAACCTGTCTTATTTAATAATCAAATGAGATAGCACAGATCAAATGTCTATCACAGTTCCTAGCTCCCAATAGGCGAGAAGAAGGAAATAGTCTGCATTTATTGGCATTCTTATTATAACTGTGACATCATGCGACAGTTTAGAATGCCAATGAATGCAGCTTACTCCCCTCTCCTCTCTGTAGGCTGCCGATGGAATTCCCTAGTTCCAAGGCCTTGCCCATCCTTTATCCTTCAGGGAGGTCTGCCGCTTTTTCATGCTTCATCTTGAATTTGCAGATGCTGCACAAATGTGATTCTGGGCTTTGTTTCTGATAAACTCTACTTCCTGCATGGGACAGCTTCACCCAAGTGGGATGGGACCTGGTCAAGTGCCCAGCTCCTCCTAGGCTGTTGCACCTCACCCTTCTGCTGCATTTAACTACACTAAGCCTGAGAAAGACGAGCAAATTGATCAATAAATGTTATTTATTCCCTTTCTAAAGTGGGGACTGAGGCACACTCACTAGTTGACTCATATCATACATTTGAACACAGAGCACTCCATCCTGGTAAGCAGGTGCACTCAGGAAAATAAATACACAGCAGAAAGTATGTTCATGGCTTTAGGATAAAACTAGTTGGGGTAGTTGATATTTAGGGGGTTTGCTTGTTTGGGTTTTCTTTGTTCTTTCCCTCTTTTTTAATGAACAATAGACTCTGCATTAGTTTGTTTTCACACTGCTTTAATGACATACCTGAGACTAGATAATTTAGAAAGAAAAGAGGTTTAATTGATTCACAGTTCCTCCTTGCTGGGAGGCCTCAGGAAACTTACAATCATGGTGGAAGAGGAAGCAGGCACGTCTTACATGGTGGCAGGTAAGAGAGAGAGAAGAAGAAGGAACTACCAAACACTTATAAAACCATCAGCTCTCATGAGAACTCACTCACTATCACAAGAACAGCATGGGGGAAACCGCCACCATGATCCAATCACCTCCCACCAGGTCCCTCCCTTGACACATGGGGATTACAATTGGAGAGGAGATTTGGGTGAGTACCCAGGGCCAAACTGTATCAGACGCCTAGAAAATGGTTGAAAAACAGAATTGAATTGTATACCTTGGGCATCAGTTGATCACATTGTTTTTCAGAACAAAGTAAAAAGGAACATGAGGCAGATGGCAAAGACTCCAGTTGCAGACAGGACCCTTGACTCCGGACACTACCCTTCCGCCCCTACCCAACCCTCCGTTTCTTCCTGTCTTCCATTTTTAAATAGTTCTGAATTTAGCACTTTGTCCCATTTTCCATACACAGCTGCATTTTTACCTCTGACTTGGGATGGCAGCCCAGCCCTTGTCTGCATGAGCTTATAACCACTAACTGAACATGTTTCTCATTAACATGCACTTGAGAGTCTCCCAGGAAGATGAGCTCAGCTGAGGTGGGTTTAGCAGCACTGTTGGCTCCTGTGTGCAGGCACTTGGCCTGCATGTTTTTTCTACTGGGGGGTGAAAGCAAACCTTTGTTTTCTTAGCATAAAGCACAGACTGCTTCTGAAGGAGCTGAGGCTGCCAGGCCTGGTTCTCAGCTTCCCTGTCTTTCTCTCCTGGAAGCTGGGAGCTCAGACACTCCCCTGAAGATTCAGCCCACCTGCAGTTACTTCTCTAGCATCAGTGAAGACCAAGGAGCAGAGAGACTGCAGGCACCATGGCTTTTAGGATGTGAGTCAGGTACTGCTCTCAAGCCCCCAACAAATGGGCTTTTGTAGAATATCCCAGCCTCATCCCGTGCCTTGGCTTCTATTCTAGAAATGGGATCTAAACCTCATTCTGTGCCCCAAACGCTGACCCAGGGGGCTTCCCAGCACCAGACATTGTGCCATACTATGCTCTACTTAAGCCCTCCCAGGGACCTGAACTGACATCAGATGTCACAGTTAAGAATGACAATCAATGCCTGCAATCCCAGCACTTTGGGAGGCCACGGGTGGGGGGGCGGATGACCAGGTCAGGAGATTGAGACCATCCTAGCTAACACAGTGAAATCCCATCTCTACTAAAAATACAAAAATTAGCCAGGAATGGTGGTGGGCACCTGTAGTCCCAGCTACTTGGGAGATTGAGGCAGGAGAATGGCTTGAACCCAGGAGGCGGAGGTTGCAGTGAGCCGAGATAGCTCCACTGCACTCCAGCCTGGGCAACAGAGCGAGACTCTGTCTCAAAAAATAAAACAGAATGACAATCAAGTCTGATTACTCCCCTCGCCTCTCTGTAGACTGCCATCAATTTCCCTAGTCCCAAGGCCAAGGACTGTCCATCCTTTGTCTTTCAGGGAAGTCTGCCATGTTTTTCATGTCTCATCTCAAATTTGCAGATGCCACACAAATGTGATTCTGGGCTTTTTCTCATCAACTCTGCTTCCTACTTGAGTCAGCTTCATCCAAGTAGAATGGGACCTGGTCCAGTGCCCAACTCCTCTGAGGCTGCTGTGCCTCACCCCTTTGCTGTGTTTAACTACACTAAGCCTAGGAAAGATGGGCAAGTTGATTTAAAGTTAAAAAGGTAAATAACAAAGAAAAATATTGTCAGCCCTTCGTATTCATGGGTTTTGTATTGGTAAATTCAACTAACAAAGAATTGAAAATATTCAGAAAAAAATGGATGGTTGTGTCTGTTCTAAATATGTTCAGACTTGCTTTCTTGTCGTAATTCCCTGAACAGTATAGTATAACAACTATCTGCATAACATTTACATTGTATTAGGCATTATAAGTAATCTAGGGGCTACTTAAACTATACAGAGGGATGTATGGTGATTAAATGCAAATACTGCACTATTTTATGTAAAGACTTGAGCATCAGTGGATTTTGGTATCTATAAAATCCACGGATTTGGTACCAATCCCTCATGGATACTGAGGGGTGATTGGATAGTGCAGAGTGTGATAGCTCGTTTTTATGTGTCAACTTGGATGCCCAGATAGCTTCTGCTGGGGGCGTCTATGAGGGAGTTTTTAGAAGGGATTAGCGTTTGAATCTGTAGACTGAGTAAAAATGATCCACCCTCACCAATGTAGGTGGGCATCGTTCAAGCCTTTGAGGCCTCAAATAGAACAAAAAATCAGAGGAAGGAGGAATTCACATTTCTCTGTTTGGGCTGGGGCATCCATCTTCTCTTTCCCTCGGACTTCAGTACTCCTGGTTTTCTGGGCTTTGGACTCAGATTCAATTATGCCAGCAACTTCCCTGCTTCTCCAGCTTATAGAGAGCAGACTGTGGGACTTCCTGGGCTCTATGATTTTATAAGCCAATTCCTATTATAGATAGATACGTAGGTAGGTAGGTAGGTAGATAGATAGATAGATAGATAGATAGATAATAAACAGGCAGATAGATAGATAGATAGATGATAGATAATAGGTAGATAGATGGATGATAGACAGTAGACAGTAGACAGATAGATAGATAATAGATAGATAGATAGTAGATAGACAGACGACAGACAGTAGATAGATAAATAGACAGGTAGCAGATAGATAGAGGGACAGATAGATAGTAGATAGACAGATAGATAGATCATAGATAGATAGATAGATCATAGATAGATAGGTAGTAGACAGATGATAGACAGATAGATAGTAGATAGATAGATGGATAGATAGGTTGACATATATATGCTGTTCTATTTCTCTGGAGAACACTGACTAATACACATAGATAGGGTAAAATCATAAAGATTATCCTCAAAGAAACTAAGGGTAGAAAACAGTATCTCATGAGATGATGTAATCTAAATGTCTCGTGCACTGAGATGATGCACTTTTCTCTCTTCTTCTGTCCAATGGGGCTAAGATCACCTGTCTGGTGAGGCTGTTGGAAACGTCAGAAAAAGGCGTGTAGAGCACCAACCCAGTGCCCGCTATACAAACTTGTTCTAGTGTTATTGTGGTTGCATATCCCATAATTAGGCCATATATATTTCCTACTGATGCCAAAGCCACAGGAGAGACACTCTTGACTGGAGACCCTGCTCAGATTGTCATGTGGTTCAATGATCCCACAAAGGAGGCAGAGTCCACAGAAATCCTTAGAGATATGTATCTCCTCCCAGGCCTGACGCAGCCATTCCACCTTTTCTCAACACTATTTAGCTCTAATGCACTACAAGAGTCCAAAAAGAAATCATCTCCAATAGGATAAATGATTCTTGAGTCAGGTCATTCTGCAAACTTTTCCTATAAAGTCAAAGCTCCAGGCAGCCAGGTGTACCCTCTGCCTTCAAATGCGATTATCTCTGGGCTTAGCCAGATGAGGATGCAAAGTGCAGAAACCTTGTATGGCGTTTATATAACCCTGGTCGATTCTGTAGCAATCATTGTCTGAGTTAGCTGATGGCAGGGTACAAGGACTTCCCACTGAGATTCCATTACCTTGTAATTTTCAGTTTGTTCACTGTTGCAATAAAGCCCCTCTGTCTTATAATTCCCTAGCATTCACGTCTCATCTTCTCAAGAACTGAAGTATGTAAGATGCTTTCTGCTGCGGATTCATTGAGATAAGTTATTGAAGTCAAGCAGAGAGGCAGGCTTCCAGCACTCGGCTATTCATCTCAAAATTTATGTTCGTGCTTTCTCTTGAAGGTCTAACATAATCACAAACAATGTGCTTTCTATATGATTAAAAATTCATGAGTTGCCTAGACAATGAAGGTGGAGGGGTGAGGAACCCTCACACATGGGTCTCATCAACAAGGCAAGGCTTGGAACAGCTAACTTGTTTTTGATGTAATTTCTATGGGACTGAGATGCCGCAGTCATTCAAAGCCATTCAGCAGGGAGGAGCAATGTTGTCTACACAGACTCATTAACCTGCCCCCGGAGTTGAGCTGTGTGATCTGCTAGACGGTCCTTTTCTTTCTAGAAAATTTCTGCTCCCTCCTTTATCTTGTTCTTTGGGCTCTAAGTTACGTCCCTTTTCTCCTCTCTGTATACACAGATACCGCCCTAGTGCTCAGCCTGCACACGGTCATCTCATTTGTCTCCCTGCCCATGGCGACCCCTCACCATTCAACTCAGCTCATCATCACCCTTCTGATCACCCCAGAACAGCATTCTTAAGGCTGCCCTCTGCAGGAGGCTCCTCTCTGCCTTCCAACCAAAATGAAGAAAATCAAATCCAAACTTATCATGGTGGGATTGAAATACAATCATTTCTGCCTCCCTTGGAATTCATCAGCATAGGTTGTGAGCGCTGTCACTGGGGATTTCCAAGGAGACTCTGGGAGGGGATCCAGGAGTGTGTTGCAAGGAGCTTTGGGCTGATGTCTCTCAATCCACTGCTCTTCTCCAGCTGGGCAGCCTCCCACCAAAAGGATGAGTTAAGGGAGTAGAGGCTCTAAAGTACAAATTAGAGGGAACTCCTCCTATTGAGAGGTGGTAGACATGCCTCACATTTTGAATCTAGGAGGGTTTGCAATTGCTTTGAATACTAGTAGACGGGAAAGTCACCTTCTGTGTCTTTTAGTGCTTCTGACTAGCTCTTAGAACTCTAAGGCTTCATATAAGGAATCTGATCACAAGGAGGCCACCATGCCATAAGGAAGCCCAAGCTATGTGAAGAGGCCATGTGTGGGTGTCCACCATGTCATAAGAAAGTTTAAGCCACGCATAGAAGTCATGTGTGGGTGCTCACACATGGCCATGTGAAGAGGTCAGTTTTCTTGAGCTTACTTCACGTCATAAGGAAGCTCAAGCTATGTAGAGAGGCCACATGTGGGTGTCCACCATGCTATAAGGAAACCCAAGCCATGTGGAGAAGCCATGTGTGGGTCATGTCATAAGGAAGTTCAAGCCACGTGGAGAGGACACATGTTGGTACCCACCATGTCATCAGGAAGCCCAAGCCACATGGAGAGCCATGTGTAGCTGCCCACCATGCTGTAAGGAAGCCCAAGCAATGTGGAGAAGCCATGGGGGGATGTCCACCATACTGTAAGAAAGCCCAAGCCATGTAGAGGAGCCATACGTAGGTGCTCCGGTAGACATTCTGAGAGGAGGCCGACCTCTGAGTCATTCTACAGCAGACACCAGATTTGTGAGTGTAGAATCCCCCAGATTGTTCCAGCCCCAGGCACTGGAGTCACCCTCAACCATTTGAAACCCCATCTATGGTCCCAGACATGATAGAACAGAGACAAACCATCTTCACTGTTTCTAAATTTCTGCCCCACAGGCAAATTTGGTCAGAAACCATCTTCACTGTTTCTGTTCAAATTTCTGCCCCACCATGCTGTAAGGTAGCCCAAGCCACGTGGAGACGCCATGTGTGGGTGCTCACCATGCTGTAAGGTAGCCCAGGCCACGTGAAGAGGCCATGTGTGGATACTCACCATGTGTAAAAAAGCCCAACCCACGTGGAAAGGCCATGTGTGGGTGCTCTGGTTGACTTTCTGAGAAGAGGCCAACCTCTGAGTCATTCTACATCAGGCCCCAGATTTGTGAGTGTAGAATCCTCCAGATTGTTCCAGCCCCAGCCATCAGAGTCACCCTCAGCCATTTGAAACTTTCCATCTGTGGTCCCAGACATTATGGAGTAGAGACAAACCATCTTCATGGTTTCTGTCCAAATCTCTGCCCCACTTAGTCTGTAAACGTAACAAAAGACGGTTATTTTAGGCCACTAAAATGGGAGTGGTTAGCGATGCAGTAGTATTTAATTGGAATGGAGTGAGATGGTGAAACTCCACCCCCCGTCATTCTCCAAGCAAGTTCTCCATGCACATTCTGGGTGCCTGAAAATGCACTGTCTTCCCCAAGGATCCAATGGGAGGAAAGCCCTGATATATTATTGCTCAGATTATTTTATTATTTGGCAGGGCATGTGAAGCCATGAGACTCAGGGCAGACAAATTTTGAAGAGGAGATGGGTAGAGGCAGAGGTTGTAGCACAGAGCACACTTCATAGGCAGCAGGGTTTATCTGGAGCACTGTGGTGGAGCCCCTGGAAGCTGATATTGCAGTAGAAGGGCTGGGCGTGAGCTGTAGATACGGAAAGAGAAAGCATGCAGGGAGCACGCCACAGAGCCAAGGTCAATATCATCACCCTAATACACCTGACTCTGTTAGAGCCCTGAGTATAAAATTTCCAAATCGTCTAGAAATTCTGATTTCAACTCAGTTCTATTCACATAACAAGTACCCAGGATCTATTACACAGGAGGCCAGGTGTAGGAAGAAGGTATACAGATGAAGATGTTGCAACCTCAAGTCTGGGGAAGTTATTCTCCATCGTGGGTACATTGTCCTTCTGGAAAATCATGAAGCTATTCAGAATTATATTAAAGGTCTTTTCAGAGGCCGGGCGCTGTGGCTCAAGCCCCTAATCCCAGCACTTTGGGAGGCTGAGAAAGGAAAATCACCTGAGGTCAGGAATTTGATATCAGCCTGGCCAACATGACGAAACCCCATCTCTACAAAAAATAAAAATTTGCTGTGTGTGGTGGCGGTGCCTGTAATCCCAGCTACTTGGGAGGCTAAGGCAGGAGAATTGCTTGAGCCCTGGAGGTGGAGGTTGCAGTGAGCTGAGATCACTGCACTCCAGTCTGGACGACACAGCAAAACTTCACCTAAACAACAACAAAAAAGTCTCTCCAGAAATTGCAGCCACAGGAAGGCCAATTCATATCCTGCTGCCAGTTGCTGGGGTCTCTTGCTTTGAAGGGAAGGGGTAGACTTGATTCTCCCTTTCTGGCATTCTCAGAGGATGGCTGATGGGCTCTGAGCATAAATGCAGTCTTCAGAAGGGAGCCTGAGCACCACTCCGAGGCTGATCCCACCGCCTTGCCAGCTGGCCGCAAAGGAAAGCCAGGGAAAGCCTCATTAAGCCACACAAAGCCAGCCTAAGAAGCGACAAAGTGGACTGCAGCTGCCTCGCCTGCCTGCTGCAGCTGATTGCCTGTGATCTCCGTCATCCTTCAGCAGGCATGCCTGCTGACACAGCCTGTTGTGTCGGAGACCTGATTACTGCAAATCCCGTTTCCACCTCACAGATTCCTCGGAAATTGCAGACGTGTCTGTTTGTGGCCAGCCTGCCTGGAAAGGTCACTGCAGCAGTGAGTGGGCCTCACTGCCGTTTCCCTCGTTCACACACATACAAACTGTAAATACCAAGGTCAAAAACAGTCACAGTCCTTTAAAGTGATGCTGCTGAAGGCTGGGCCCCATGCAGAGGCCGAGGAGGCTTCCTTCTCACACAGCAGTGCCTGGCACGTATCCCCAGAGATTCTAACAAAATTGATCTAGTGAGAGTCCCTGTATTGTATGGTGTGGCTGTATTTTTCAAAGATCCCTAGTTGTGAAAATGTGTCGTATGGTTGAGAAAACATGTAGTGTGGTTGAGAAATGCTACCAAGAGAAGTGGGGCTAATATTAGTTGAACACTTGCTACTTATCATATAAATTAATACAAACTTTCTCATTTCATCTGTAAAGCAATTATTAACAAGATATCCCCTTTTGTGAGAAGTAAGAAAAATATAGGTTAGAGAAGTTGACAGAAATTTGCTCACCACAAACTTGGTGATGTGTGATGAGCTAAAATGGACATTACGATGGCTAAAATTACAATGACTAAAATTTAAAAAGACTGGCGTGGACGGGCACGGTGGCTCACATGTGTAATCCCAGCACTTTGGGAGGCTGAAGCGGGCAGATAATGAGGTCAGGAGTTTGAGATGAGCCTGGCCAGAATCGTGAACTCCCACCTCTACTAAAAATGCAAAAAATTAGCCAGGCATTGTGGTGCATGCCTATAATCCTAGCTACTGCGGAGGCCGAGGCAGGAGAACTGCTTGAACCCAGGAGGCAGAGTTTGCTGGCAATACCCAATACCAAGTATTGGAGAGGAAGTAAAGCAACTGGAACTTTCAGTCTTGCTGATGGGCTTGCAAAACGGTACAGTCATTCTGGAAAATATTTTGGCCATTTCTTAGAGAGTTAAACATACAGTTATTATATGAACCAGACTTCCATTTCTGGGTACAGACCCAAAAGAAATGAAAACATAAGTCTAAACAAAGACTGTACTTGAACATTCACAGCAGTTTTATAGCATGAAACCAACCCAAATATTCATTAACAAGTGAATGAATGAACCAATTGTGCTGTATGCATCCGGTAGAATGTGATTCAGGAACAAAAAAGAACAGACTACTGGTGCATGCACAACGTGGGTGAATTTTAAAAACATACGTCAAGTGAAAAAACAAAGCCAGAAACAAAAAAAAAAGGGGGGTTTATTTACATCAAATTCAAGAAGAGGCAGATTTGTCTAAGGTCAGGGGTTGGGTATCGAGGCATGGGGTGATTGAGGACGGTCACAAATTGTGGTGGTTACAAATGCTATCTATTTTTCAAAACTCATCAAACTGTATTCTTTTTATTCATTTATTTGGGACAAGGTCTTGCTCTGTTGCCTAGGTTGGAGTGCAGGGGCACGATCATAGCTCACTGCAACCTGCAACTCCTGGGATCAAGCAATCCTCTCACCTCAGCCTCCTGAGTAGCTGGGACTACAGGCAAGCACCACCATGCCTAGCTGATTTTTTATTTTTTGTAGAGATGGATTCTCACTATGTGGACCAGGTTGGTCTTGAACACCTGGCCTCAAGAAATCCTCCTGCCTTGACCTCCGAAAATGTTGGGATTACAGGCATGAGCCACTGCACCTGGCCAAAACTGTATTCTTAAAAATAGGTGTATTTATTGTTTGTAAATTGTATCTCAATAAAGTTGATTTAAAAAATAATGAGGTTTTGGGCGGGGCATGTCTGTAATCTCAGCACTTTGGGAGGCCAAGGCGAACGGATCACCTGAGGTCAGGGGTTTGAAAGCAGCCTGGCTAACGTGGTGAAACCCCGTTTCCACTAAAAATACAAAAAATTAGCCAGTGTGGTGGCATGTGCCTGTAATCCCAGCTACTCAGGAGGCTGAGGCAGGAGAATCGCTTGAACCCAGGAGACGGCGGTTGCAGTGAGCTGAGATCACACCATTGCACTCCAGCTTGGGCAACAAGAGCGAAACTCTGTCTCAAAAAATTAAAATTAAAAAATATAATAAGAATGAGGTTTTTCAGCCCAAATTGGTCTGATTCTGAAACTCCCATAGCTGCCACCAGAAGGCCCATGTGAAGACAGCATGTACCAGAGTAGCAGCCCACTAACAATTTCTCAAGATGTCATCAGGAGCAAACAGAAGCTGAGCCCTGGGGCAAAGGGAGAAGGGCCGCAGGTGGCCAAGAGAAACTCAGGGAAAATACCTCTGACTTCTCAATTGAAATGAGCATTCTGAATTAGTGCCCTCGTCCTTGTGGCTCCTAACATCCCTTTCTTCTTGCAAGAAAGAATAAAAGAGTTTCCGTCCTGGAAGCTGAAATTGTTTTGCTTTGTTTTTCCCAAACTTTAGGGTAGTATAATTGACAATAAACATTGTATATATTCAAGGTATACAATGTGACACTTTGATATACCTTACATGCAAAATGATCACCACAAGCTAATTAATTTCCATCATTTCACATGTTACCATTTTCTTCTTTGTTTTCTTCTCTTTTTTGTGTGTGAGAACACTTAAGATCTACCCTCTTAGCAAATTTCAATTATATAACATGGCCTTTTTTTTTTTTTTTTTTGAGACGGAATCTCACTCTGTCACCAAGGCTGGAGTGCAGTGGTGCCATCTTGGCTCACTGCAACCTCTGCCTCCCAGGTTCAAGCGATTCTCCTGCCTCAGCTTCCTGAGTAGCTGGGATGACAGGCATGCACCACCATGCCAGGCTAATTTTTGTATTTTTACTATGGACCATGTTTCACCATGTTGGTGAGGCTGTTCTCGAACTCCTGACCTTGTGATCTGCCCTCCTAGGCCTCCTAAAGTGCTAGGATTACAGGCGTGAGCCACCACGCCTGGCCAATATTACCATTTTTAACTACAGTTATTATGCTGTGAATTAGACCTTCAGAGTTCATCATCACGCATAACCAAAACATTGTACCCTTTGACCAACACCTTCTAATTTACCCCTTCCCCTGGCAACCACCATTCTACTCCCTGTTTCTATGAGGTCAACTTTTTTAGATTACACATGTAAATGAGATCATGTTGTACCAGCCTTTTGGTGTCTGGCTTATTTCACTTGGCATAATGTTCTCCAGATTTGTTAATGTTGTCACAAATGGCAGGATTTCCTTCTTTTTAAAGGATGAATAATATTCCGTTGTGTAGGTATATATATAACTTAAGTGCCTGTCAATGAACAAATGGGTAAAGAATATGTGGTATGGTGTGTGTTTGTGTGTGTGTGTGCGTGTGTGTGTGTGTGTGTGTCCATTCATCCACCGATGAGCACTTAGGTTGATTTCATATCTTGGATGTAATTTAGCAATCCCACTTCTGGGTATATATGTCTAAAAGAAACATAATCAATATCTCAAAGAGATATCTGCACACCCACGTTCATTGCAGCACTATTTACAATAGATACTAAGATGTGGAAGGTGACATAGTTTTTATCAGAGGAGGTAGAACATTTTTCAAATTAAATCCACCTGGGAAGCTTGTTAAAAATATCAAATCCTTTTTAAAAGTTTTGAGGACCTTCTATATTGTTTTTCATAATGGCTGTATGGATGTACTTTCCCACCAAGAGTTTAAATGCGTTCTCTTTTCTCCACATCCTCGCCAATACTTGCTATATTTTGTCTTTTTGAGAACAGCCACTCTTAATTGGTGTGAGGTGATAGTTCCTTGTGGTGTTGATTTGCATTTGCCCCTGATCATTAGTGAAGTTAAAAACATCTTTTTATATGTCTGTCAGCCAGATCCGGCAATTCCACTTCCGGGTGTTTATCCAAAGGAAAAGAAGTCAGTATCTAGGAGAGATCATGTTCATGGCAGCATCATTAACAATAGCCATGAAACAGAAACAGCCAAAATGCCTGTTGATGGGTGCACGGATAAAGAAAATGTGGCAGATAGATAGATAGATAGATAGATAGATATTATTCAATTTTAGAAAAGAAGAAGTCTGCTATTTTTGACAGCATGACACGCCTGGAGGACATTGTGTTAAGTGAAATAAGCCAGCCACAAAAAGACTAATACCACATGATCTTGCTTATGTGCAGAATCTAACAAAGCTGAACTCACAGAAACAGTGAGTAGAATGCTGGTTGACAGGAGCTGGAGGGAGGGACAGTGGGGAGATGTTGGTCAAAGGATACAAAGTTTCCAGTTATAGGGAATGAATAAATTCTGGAGACCTAATACACAGTACAAAGATACATACAGTGGAATGTATACTGGAAATTTGCTAAAAAGATGGATCTTCAGTTTTCTCACCAAAAAGAAAGAGAAGAAAAAAAGAAAAGAAAAAAGAAAGGTGAGATGATGGATATGTTAATTAGCTTATGTTGATCATTTTGCAGTGTACACATATACCAAATTGTCACATTGTACATCTTGAATATATACAATGTTTATTTGTCAATTATACCTCAATAAAGGTGGGAAAAAAATATATTGAGTCCCTGACCTCATTATCCATCAACCAAAGAGGTCCACAGAAAAGAGACAGGAATCTACATTTGTAAAACGTTTCCAGGAGATTTTGATAGGTTGGGGGCACTCCAATGCTACAGTTCTTCCTACCTCAGCTGCTGTTCACACAGAGATGTATGGCTTCGAAGTCGTTCTCAGTTTCCTCATCAACTGCAGTTACTTTTGAGCCTGGAGTGTTTTCCATGGCCCACTTCAAAACAGGTCCTGGAAATGAGCTATCCCTCAAGTCTCTCTTTGAGCCCTCGCTGAGTCTCAGTGTATGAAAAACAGCCTCTGTGGCCAAAGGCTGATGATCAAGATTTAGGGCACAGCCTGTTTCCAGATAGAAGCACTTTTTCCCCAAGGGACACTGCCAGGGATAGTCTCTGCTATGCATCCCTTTCCTTTTTAAAAAATAAAATAAAAATTACAAGCAGATTATACCAAGCAAAGTACCCTGAAATATGAAATGTAGTTTATTAGATATAAATGAAAGAAAGGGTGTTTTTAGCACCTTCATCCATTTCTAGGAGAATCAGATTAGTGTGTGTGAAATTATAGCTCTGGAGGACTGCTACTGAAGCCCCAGTTTCAGGTTTACGAAGTCATTTTTGGGGGAGCACCTCATAACAATTTCTTGATTGTGCAGAGCTGTATTTTCCTCAAGGTTTTCTTCATGCAAAGCCACAGAGGGCACAAAGGAGAAGCAAGGGGAAGGAGTGGGAATATCTGAGCTCTAGGGTCCACTGACTTGACTCGCATGTGACCTGGTACTTACTGATGTTAACGCAAACTAAATATGGCCTAAGAAGGACTCCATACTTCTATATTTAAGTCCTTGTGGATGAACTGCAATCTAACTTAATAGGTAGACAAGATTGAAAACCTAACTTCAGAGTATGAACTTATAACAATCGCTGAGTGCTGGCCAATCCCAGCGGCCATACTTCAACCATTCATACACTGCCGAGTGTTCAAACTGTGTTAAATAATACAAATGCCAGCCTGTAACCAATCCAGCTGTTTCTGTACCTCACTTCCGATTCCTGTACATCACTTTACTTTTTTGTCTATAAATTTGTTCTAAACACGAGGCACCCCTGGAGTCTCTCTGAGTCTGCTGTGATTCTGGGGGTTGCCTGATTGGTGAATGGTTCATTGCTCCATTAAACTGCTTTAAATTATGTATGGCGGAAGTTTTTCTTTTGATAAACTTACAAACTATCCTTAGAGCCTACATCCCTAAGATAGCCTTACAAGCAAAACCACTCAGGTGGCTGGCTCCAAAGATCTAGTGGAAGGAGAGAAACCCAAACTAAATGGATCTAACCTCTAACAAGACCATTTTCCAAGGAAATATGATTAATATATATTCTGATACTTATCTCCACTGCTTTTAGGATGAAGACAAGCACCTTTATACGGCTCATCTGAGCAGGCCTCTCCTCTCTAGCCTCATCTCATAGTTTAATTCTTCTCTATCTTTTATTCTGGCAAATGAGCCTTTTAGCCCCTCCTGCCAGAGGATCTTTGCTCAATCTGTTCTGGGCTCCTGACACTTTCTTCTTTACCTAATTAGTGTCTACTCATCCTTTCAGACAGCAATTCGAGTATCCCTTCTTGCACAGATCCTTCCCCTCATCTTTCTATGTCCAAACCTCATTAAAATGGTTCACAAGTTATGTCATTATTTTAATGCAATGAACATAATTGTGATCTTACTGTTGTTTGTGCAGCTGTTGGATGAAGCTTTGTGATGGTAGAAACTTCAGTCATCTCTTCTTCACCACTAGAACCCCAGCATCTAGTACCTCGCCTGGCACACATATGCACACACACAAAAAAAATGAATGAAGGATCATCAGTGCAAATTCCTCCTCTTGCAGATGAGGAAACAGGAGCCCAGTTAGAGGAAGTTACATGCCTTGGAGAACCCACAACAAATTAGTGATAGACCTGAGACCGAGACTAAAGCTCTTACAGCTTTGAGCCTACATTTCTTTCTCTGACACCACCATTCCTGTACATGAAATGATGATTCAGCTGATTTTTTAAACAATGGAAGGAAGCCAAAGAAAAACCAGAGAGCTTTTTTTTTTCCACAAAATGGACCATTTTTGGTGATGCTCAAAGAGACAGGACAGTGCACAAAAGAAATCATAAAAAGAAGTAAGGGTAAAATAAGCAAAGTACTTGATATGAATAATAATGAACAAAAACATTTCTGCTTATTGTTTATCTAATTTTGAATTTTAATGAATAGCAAGGAAGGTAATTACTCAATTCCTATGTTTATATAAAACTAACACATGAAACCTCACAGTTCGATATTTATGAAGTGTCGGGTTCCCTTAAATACTCAGCTTTGAAATTAGAAGGGGGAGCTATTCATTAACATTCTAAACTAGATAAATAAAGAATAGACTTGTTATTTATTCATTAAAAAAATTAAAACTGGAAATTACACACTCATCTTTTGGGTGCCTCCATATTATTTAATCAGCTGTGAGTCAAAATGCTACTAAGAAGCAAGCATCTACACACCTACAAAGAGACGTAACACCTATTAGCAGTTGGGAATGATTTAACCAGGTTAGCAATTCAGATTCCTCTTCCGTTTGTATTAAGGATCTTCAAGAGATGCCTGACGATTTACAAAGAGCACTGGCTTTAGAGTCAGATGATGCTGGGTTTGAATTGCTTTTTCTTCTGGGTGACCTTTGGCAACTTGCTCAAATGTTCCAGAATCTGTTATTTTATCCATAAAATGGGATTAGACTCTTACTTGACAGTCAGGTGTGGTGGCTCATGCCTATAATTCCAACAGTTTGGGAGGTCGAGCCAGAAGGATTGCTTGAGCCCAGGAGTTCAAGACTAGTCTGGGCAACAAAGTGAGACCTCATCTCTACAGACCTCACCAGCCAGGCATGGTGGTGCACGCCTGTAGTTCCAGCTACAGGGGAGGCTGCGATGGGAGGATTGCTTGAGCCCAGTGGGTTGAGGCTGCAGTGAGTAGTCATTGCAGCACTGCACTCCAGCCTGGGCAACAGAGCAAGACCCTATCTCAAACAAACAAACTTATTCCACAGGGTTTTGGGAGGCATTAATAGATCTAAAGCACAGCAACTGGCTCAGAGTAGGCATCTTATGAGTCATGATGAATGTAACATTGCTTTGGCCCCAGCTGTGGTGCAGCTATATAGAATAAGCATTTGGCTTTTTCCAAGTGGTGTTCCTGGAGCTACTCAAAAGGTCAGGATGTTGAGAGTGATCACCCACAAGCTTGCGGCATTTGAGGATACTAGGAAGCTCTCTACCTGAGGGTTCAGGACCAGGCTTTGCAGCAAAACCCTCTAAGCACTAGGCGGCAGCCACACCAGCTTCACTCATCACTCTATTCCTAGGGCCTAACCAAGCACATAGTAGGTACTCATTGGTTCTGTGAATGAACAGCTGCATAACTTTCATTGCAACATTAGCACCTTTAAATACTTCCTCTGATGCCCAGGCTATCTCTCTTTGGCACAGGTCACTTATGCTTCCCAGCTTGTTCCACTTTCCCAAGGCACTGGCATGCAAAAGGAAGACATCCCAGGGACCTTGTCTACTTGGACCTTCCCCTGACAGCTCCACGCTCCCGGGTTATGGGAGAGGGATCTGGAAGCTTCTGTCTGGTTTTATGGACTTCTCGTCGCTGATTCTGCTTTCTATCCTTTCACTGTAATAAACAATACTCCACCTTGATCTAAGTTCTTTTTTCTGATTTTCAGTTGGGTTCGAGAGCTGACTGTCAAACAACATACACACTGCTGCTAGTCTGCTCTTTTCAGGAAGGGCAGTCCTCTTGCATCTCTGCACATCTTGCATCTCTGTACATCTCTGCCTCTCTTGCATCTCTGCAGTGTCTGGGCCTTGGAAGGTCAATGTTCACCATGCCCACGTCCAGGTTTGGGATGGAGTTGCTTCAACACCCTGCCTTGCTTACCTTCTCTCCTTTTCCTTGCTTTTCCTCTGACTTCATTGCCCTGCAACTCTGCTAGTTTCCCTAGATAGCTCCTTCTCTGTGGAAGCTTTAGACCTCTCCCCTCCCTCCCATGTTGCAGCGCCCATTGGCTTTGCAGAAGTGGGAAGCGAGCAAGGGCAGATAGTCACCCTCCTAAAAGGTGACCTGCCATTCCCCTAGACCTTTGACAGAATCTACTGTTTCCTACTTGGTGAACTAAGTAGGATTGATAAATCACATGCTTTTAGGCCCTAACAGCCCCCACCCTTCCCCTGCTAATCACAGAGTCTCAGTCTACTGAGGGAGGAGAGAGTAGCGATGTCTTAGTCCTGCTCAGGACACCAAGCAACAATTCGTGGAAAGGGGCAATTGTGGGTGCTTCTTACTAAGCATGTCTTTCTGTTCTGATGTTTTGGTATCTGGGGCCTTACTGGCCTTACTGGGAGACTTTAACCCACAGGGAAAGCCATTTTTTTTTTTTTTTTTTTTCGAGAGGGAGTCTCGCTCTGTCGCCCAGGCTGGAGTGCAGTGGCACGATCTCGGCTCACTGCAAGCACCACCACCCGAGTTCACGCCATTCTTCTGCCTCAGCCTCCCGAGTAGCTGGGACTACAGGCGCCCGCCACCATGCCTGGCTAATTTTTTTGTATTTTTAGTAGAGACGGAGTTTCACCGTGTTAGCCAGGATCATCTCGATCTCCTGACCTCGTGATCTGCCTGTCTCGGCCTCCCAATGTGTTGGGATTGCAGGTGTGAGCCACCGCACCCGGTCTTTTTCTTTTTTTTGGTACAGACAGGGTCTCACTCTGTCTCCCAAGCTAGACTGCAGTGGCATAATCATTGCTCACTGCAGCCTCAACCTCCTAGGCTGAAGTATACTCCCACCTCAGTCTCCCAAGTAGCTG
The DNA here is from genome assembly GCF_006542625.1 of Nomascus leucogenys. Lineage (NCBI taxonomy): Eukaryota > Metazoa > Chordata > Mammalia > Primates > Hylobatidae > Nomascus > Nomascus leucogenys. The sequence continues at coordinate 41,761,136 of NC_044397.1, forward strand.
GGACCACAGGCAAAAGCCACCACATCTGGCTAGTTTTTTTAAAAATTTTTTTGTAGAGACAGGGTATCACTATGTTGCCCAGGCTGATCTTGAACTCCTAGCCTCAAGCGATCCTCCTGCCTTGGCCTCCCAAAGCTCTAGGATTACAGGTGTGAGCTACCTCCCTTGGCCTTCTTAGGGATAGTAAATGGTTGGTCTGTGGATGTGCCTTTCATGTGCAAACCCACCAATCCACAACTTATACTCAACCACCTCCTCTATATGGCTCTTACCACTCCAGGTCAATACTTCCCTATCTTAGTTACCACAGGGCCAGGTGCCAGCCCCTACACCCCAGAGCCTGTTGAAATTATTCTAACTAGCCAATCCTAAGCCTGCCTACCCTGCTTTATCCATTGCTTCCTGTAGACACCACAATAAAGACTTTTGCCCACATTTTTCCCTCGCTGCCTCTGTCTCATGGGCAACCCTGCTGCTTCCCTGCATTATCCGGGGTGGCATGTCCCTCCCCTGGGGAACTGTGAGTAACAACCTATCTTTACGATCACAGTCGTCTCCTTATCTGTTGACCCCACCATCCCTGAGTAATAATGAAACCTACATTTTAGAATAGCTACTCACATTGTCTTTGTCTTCTGGTCCAAGCCCTAGGAAAATCTATTCTGACCTTCTTGGGTAGGGTGAACTCTCAGAAACTGATAACATGGGCTGAATAGTGAGCTGGAGAGTAAGATGTATTGCAAGGAAACAGAGTGAACGCCTTTTGGGTGGATGTGGGGGATTCATACGGAAGGGGGCCCTCATATGGGGGGCTCCAGCTCACATTGTTAGGGAACAGCAATCATCCTGTTAGGGAACAGTAATATGATAAAGCAACACCATGACACAGCATAGAAATGTTATGACAGAAATATTACAGGATGTTCAATGGCACCGAGATCATCCCATATGGGCAATTTCATGGTGCAGCCAGGGTGTGGTTGCAGCAACTACAAGCTGAGGCCCCCTTGAGATTTAATGAAGTACTGCACCAAAGCTGAAGAATGCCAATGGCGGCCACAGAAGATAGGGAACCATTGGGACTCTGTTGGGATAGCATCATTGAGGAATGGAAGTCTCCTCCAAAGTATTTTGTTCTCATTGGATTCACTTACAAGAGACTATTGTGATGGTCACTCACACCTCTTTTTTTTTTTTTTGAGACAGAGTCTCACTCTGTCACCTAGGCTGGCGTGCAGTGACATGATCTCTGCTCACTGCAACCTCTGCCTCGTGGGTTCCAGTGATTCTCCTGCTTCAGCCTCCAGAGTAGCTGGGATTATAGGCACATGCCATCACATTTGGCTAATTTTTGTATTTTTAGTAGAGATGGGGTTTCACCATGTTGTCCAGGCTGGTTTCAAACTCCTGACCTCAGGTGATCCGCCTGCCTCAGCCTCTCAAAGTTCTGGGATTATAGGTGTGAGCCACCACGCCTGGCCTCGTACCTCTTGATTGTCTTTTAAATTGGTGGTGTGAATGCTGAAGGATGTATTTAAGACTATTAGAACTTAAAGGCACCTCAGATGGACCTCATGTATACTCTAAATTATTTAAACCTTCCCTTCACTTACTACCTTCTCTTCAACTTCCATATGCAAACTAATCAGTCCTGTTTTCTGAGTGAAAAAACTCAGACCCAGAATGCATATATGATGAGATTAGAACCAAGGTTTCCCAAGACTTAGTTGAGTGTTTTTGGTTGATTGTCTGCTTATTTGTAACAAAGGTGCTATTATAGCTGAATTGTGTCCTCCCAAAATTTATATGTTGAAGTCCTAACCCCAATACCTCAGAATATGATGGTATATGGAGATAGGGACTTTAAAGTTAATTATGTTAAAGTGAGGTCTTTAGGGTGGGCCCTCATCCAATATAACTGGTGTTCTTATAAGAATAAGGGCTGGCATGGTGAATCATGCCTGGAATCGCAGCCCTTTGGGAGGCCAAGGCAGGAGAATCACTTGAGGTCAGGAGTTCAATATCGCCTGGGCAACATAGTGAGACTCCAACCCTATCTCTATGAAAAAGACAAACATTAACTAGGCGTGGTGGTGCATACCTGTAGTCCAAGCTACTTGGAAGGCTGGGGCAGGAGGATCTTGAGCCCAGGAATTTAAGACTGCAGAGAGCTATGATTGCACCACTGCATTTCAGCCTGGGTGACAGAGAAAGACCCTGTCCCTTAAATAAATAAATACATAAATAAGAAATCTGGACACAGACACAGACAGAGGGAAGACAATATAAAAACACAGAGGAAAGATGATCATCTACATGTCAAGTAGAGAGGCCTCAGAAGAAATGAAGAGACCAACCCTGTTGACATCTTGATCTCAGACTTCTAGCCCCCAGAATTGTGAGAAAATTAATTTCTATTAAGTAAGCCCGTCAGTTCATGGTACTTTGTTACAGAAACCCAAGCCAACGAACACAGATGCTATTCTCTCTCACCAAGGCTTGTTTTGAGAAAGGGAAGAAAGATCTCTATAGCACAGTAGAAGGCATTTTCTTTTCTTTTTTTTTTTTTAAATCCAGACTGCCAATAAACATGCTTATAGCCTCAAATTAGATGTAGGTAGCAGTGGCAAGTGAAGTCACTGCATCAAAGCATGGGAATGAATAGTACATGTTTGAATTCTAGCCCACAGAAACTCTTATCTCTCCCAATACCCACATCACTTGCCCAAAATACTGCCACCATCAAAGGTGTTTTTGAAATACAGAAACCCCGAATTATCCAAAAATCCAAAACTTTAATCGGTGCTGTCATGCTGTGGCTCTGTTGGCTGATGAGGTGGTTAAAAGGGTTAGCCAAAGCTTTTTAAGTACATGCAAATAAGGCTATCAGACTTGCAGAAATTGTGGGGTTCTTTCAAATGCAATATCAGGATGAAAGAAGGCTTATACCCTCACCCTTTAGGATGATTGCAAAGTTGTTGGGGAACAAAACTCTGTGCATGAGTCTGATTGGATTTGTGGCATCCTCAAGCAAGGTTAAAGCCAGATGCTTTGGGATATACTCAGAGAGTAAAGAGTAATTAATAGCTGGATTTCAAATCCAAGATGGTGACTCCTTCCTGGCTAGAAAATACGGACAGAGAGGAATCCTGGCAAGCTGCCTGGCTTAGCAAGAACACAGAACTTGAAACCAGGAAATCTGGACTCCATGAATAAATCATTCATTCTCCCTAAACATCTGTTTCCCAATCTAAAAATATTAGCATCCACTCCATACTTACCACTCACACTGCTGAGAGGTTCAAATGGGAAGATCGTTGTGGAAACACGTAGAGAATTCTAAGCGTCAGGCTGAGGTGGGGACATCTTACTCTTTAAACAGACATCATGCCTTCAACTGCAGGATAATAGCACTGAAGCATTTACAGTCATGCAGAGAAATTACCGACACCATCTTCCTGCTCTATTTTAGCTTTAACTTTTTATTTAAAGATAGTTGTAGACTTAGAGGACAGTTCAAGGATAGCCTTCATGCAGTGTCTTTCATTGTTAACATTCTGCATAACTGTTACAGGAAAGGGGCCCTGATCTAGACCCCAAGAGAGGGTTCTTTTATTATTATTATTATTACTAGACTTTAAGTTCTAGGGTACATGTGCAGAATGTTCAGGTTTGTTATATAGGTATACAGGTACCATGGTTGTTTGCTGCACCCATCAACCCGTCATCTACATTAGGTATTTCTCCTAATGCTATCCCTCCCCTAGCCCTCCACCCCTGACAGGCCCCAGTGTGTGACATTCACCTCCGTGTGTCCATGTGTTCTCATTGTTCAGCTCCCACTTATGAGCGAGAACATGCGGTGTTTGGTTTTCTGTTCTTGTGTTAGTTGCTGAGAATGATGGCTTCCAGCTTCATCCATGTCCCTGCAAAGTACATGAACTCATCCTTATTTATGGCTGCATAGTATTCCACGGTGTATATGTGCCACATTGTTCTTGGATCTCATGCAAGAAAGAATTCAGGGCAAGTCCACAGAGTAAAGTGAAAGCAAGTTTATTAAGAAAGTAAAGGAATATAAGAATGGCTACTCCATAGACAGAGCAGCCCCAAGGGCTGCTGGTTGCCCATTTTTATGTTATTTTTTGATGATATGTTAAACAAAGGATGGATTATTCATGCTTCCCCTTTTCAGATCATCTGGGTAACTTCCTGACATTGCCATGGCATTTGTAAACTGTCATGGCGCTGGTGGGAGTGTAGCTGTGAGGACAACCAGAGGTCACTCTTGTCACCATCTTGGTTTTGGTGTGTTTTAGCCAGCTTCGTTACTGTAAACTATTTCATCAGCAAGGTCTTTATGACCTGTATTTTCTGCAAACCTCCTATCTCATCCTGTGACTTAGAATGCCTCAACAGCCTGGGAACGCAGCCCAGTAGATCCCAGCCTCATTTTACTCAGCTCCTATTCAAGATGGAGTTGCTCTGGTTCACAGGCCTCTGGCATAACCATAGTAAAATTGTCAAAATGAAGAAATTAACATTAGGTACAATACTACTCACTAAACTACTGACTTTATTCATAGTTCCCTGGTTTTTGCACTAATTTTTTTTCTCTCTTCCAGAATTCACACTACCTTTACTTGTTATGTCTCCTTCATCTCCTTCAACTCGTGACAAGCATCTACTTGCCTTTCATGACATGGACACTCAGTTATTTTGTAGACAGTTCCTCAATATAGATTTGTCTGATGTATTCTTATGATTAGATTGAGGTTGTCCATTATCAGGAAAAAATATCAGTAAGGTGACGTGCTTTTCTCAGTGCATGATATCTTGGAGTATCTGATGTTACTACCTTTTATAGCAATAAGGCATTTGCAGTGACCTGGATGAGATTGGAGACCATTATTCTAAGTGAAGTAACTCAGAAATGGAAAACCAAACACCCTATGTTCTCACTGATACATGGGAGCTAAGCTATAAAGATGCAAAGGCATAAGAATGATACAATAGACTTTGGGGACTTGGGGGGGGAAGAGTAAGGGGGGGTGAGGGATCAAAGACTACAAATATGATGCAGTGTATACTGCTTGGGTGATGGGTACACCAAAATCTTGCAAATCACCACTAAAGAACTTACTCTTGTAACCAAATACCACCTGTACTCCAATAACTTATGGAGAAAGGAAGGAAGGAAGGAAAGAAGGGAGGGAGGGAAAGAGGGAGGGAGGGAAAGGGAGGAAGGAAGGAAGGAAGGAAGGAAGGAAGGAAGGAAGGAAGGAAAGAAGGAAGGAAGGAAAGAAGGAAGGAAGGAAGGAAAGAAGGAAGAAAGGAAGGGAGGGAGGGAGAGAGGGAGGGAGGGAAAGGAAAGGAAAGGAAGGAAGGGAGGGAAGGGAAAGGAAAGGAAAGGGACAGAAACAATCACTTGCTTTATGTAGTATCTGGAGGATTTCTCTACTGTAAAGTTACTATTTTTTCCTTTTCAATTCGTAATTTTTAGTTTTGGAGAGACACTTTCAGGGTATGCAAAATATGTTTCTCCTTAAACTTTTGCCCACTGATTTTAGCCTCCTTTAGTGAATCTTGCCTGCAGCAATTATTACTGTGGTGTTCTAAGTGATTTTCTATTTCCCTTGTTCTATTTCCTTCTACATTTATGTCTTGGAATTCTTTTGCAGTGAAGAGTTGTCTCTTATTCCCTCATTTATTCATTCCATTATGTATGTATGTCAGCTTGAACTCATGGATATTTATTTTGTAGTTTGGCTTTTTATCTAATGCCGGTTCTGGACACTGGGAGCTCCTTCAGCATTGGTTCTCGTTCCCTTTTAACATACCCCAGTTTTGTTTGTTGTTGTTGTTATGTATACTTCACTGGTTGCTTGGTTTGTTTCGTATTGTTTTCAGCTCTTCCTGTTTTTGTTTTGTTTTGTTTTTTAGACAGGGTCTCGATCTGTCACCCAGGCTGGAGTGCAATGGTGTGATCTCGGCTCACTGCAACCTCTGCCCCCTCAGGGTTCAAGTGATTCTGCTGCCTTAGCATCCCGAGTAGCAGGGACTATAGGTGTGCATCACCACTGCCCAGCTAATTTTTGTATTTTTAATAGATACAGGTTTTTGCCATGTTGGCCAGGCTGGTCTCGAACTCCTGACCTCAAACGATCCACCTGCCTCAGCCTCCCAAAGTGCTGGGATTACAGGCGTGAGCCACCATGCCCGGCCAGCACTTCCTACTTTCTGGTACCACAAGACACTCTGGGGTCTTGTGCATTTTGCCGGCTTTAGCTCTGCCATCAGTCACTTCCCCCACATGCTCTACATTGTATCAAGAAACACTTAAACATTAAAAAGAAAAAAAAAACATTGGAAAGAGAAAATAAAGCAGTTTATGCCGTGAAAGAGAAAATGCAAGTTTAACTTATTTTCTGCGTTTCTAGATTCCCTGACCATCACCACTTCCTCCCATACAGAGAAGGCCACAGAGTCTCATCAAGAAGTAGTTACTGGGGGCTGGGCGCGGTGGCTCATGCCTGTAATCCCAACACTTTGGGAGGCCAAAGACAGACGGATCACCTGAGGTCAGGAGTTCAAGACCAACCTGGCCAACATGGCGAAACCCCGTCTCTACTAGAAATACAAAAATTAGCCAGGCGTGGTGGTGGGTGCCTGTAATCCCAGTTACTCAGGAAGCTGAGGCAGGAGAATCACTTGAACCCAGGAGGTGGAGGTTTCAGTGAACCAAGATCATGCCACTGCATTCCAGCCTGGGCAACAGGGTGAGACTCTGTCTCAAAAAAAAAAAAAAGTAGTTACTGGGTACCTGGTATGTGGGACACCATGGGTCCACCAAGATTAGTGTCATCTAATGCCATTCTCATCACTCAAGGAGTTTTTAGTCTATGGAAGAGATGATTTTAGTAGCTGTGCTCCCAAGAAATAATTACCGATACCCAGTAGTAAAAATTCTACTAGTCATTTATACTTAACCCCTACTTGGCCCATGGAGATTGTAACTTGACTTTAGATGATGTACCCTGAGACAATGGCTTGGCACACGTAGTAGGCTGAAGGGTCACCCCCACCAAAGATCCCCATGGATTAATACCCAAGACCTAATAAACATGTCACCTTACATGGCAAAAGGGACTGCAGATGTGCTTGAGCTAAGGATCTTGAGATGCGGAGGTTCTTCTGGATGATCTTGGTGAGTCCGATGCATTCACAATGGTCCTTGTAAGGATCGGAGTCAGAGAAGGCAGTGTGGTGATGGGGACAGGGATGAAGGGCTGGGGACCAAAGAAGGTAGGCAGCTTCTTGAAGCTGGAAGAGGCAAGGAAACGGATTCTCTCTGGAACTTCCAGATGGACCCCATCCCTGCTGACCCGTTTACCTTTCTGACCTCCAGAAGTGTAAGAGAATACATTTGTGTTGTTTTAAGCCCCTGCATGTGTGATCTTTTGTTATGGAAGCAGTAAGAAACTAATACACCATAGAACTGTTAGGTTTTGAAGGGAGGGCAAGTGTTAAAGACCCAGGGAGAGAGGGGGAAGCTCTGCAACAACACAGGTATATTGCAAAAACCTGCGGAAGTGGGGGACCAGCTTAATGCCAGAGCCCACTGCTTCTTACAGGCTGGGGTAATTTATAGGTCTGGGTGGGAGGGGTCTGGGTTGTATGGCTTGCTGCCCTGGAGGATATTGATGTCTCTATGATCAGGCAGTCTGGCCCTTTTTTCTGGTGGGATGTGGTAGGATGTTCCTTGAACCTTTGCCCAGTGGATATATGATAGGGATGTTCCTTCAGCTGGGCCTTTTCCCACCAGGGCATAATAAGGATGTTGCTGTGCCTTGTGGTCAGGCAGTTAGGCAGATGTTTCTCATGGCCCATACCCCTGTGGAATGTTTCACTCTGACCAGAGTCTGCAAAATGGCGGGCGGCTTACAAAATGGTGCAGCTTGGACAAGCAATAAGCCCCATAACTGCTGAAGATTAACATTTTTTTTTTTTTTGAGATGGATTCTCGCTCTGTCACCCCAAGCTGGAGTGCAGTGGCACGATCTCAGCTCACTGCAACCTCCGCCTCCTGGGTTCAAGCGACTCTCCTGCCTCAGCCTCCCAAGTAGCTGGGACTACAGGCATGTGCCACCACACCTGGAAAATTTTTGTATTTTTAGCAGAGACAGGGTTTTGCCATGTTGGCCATGCTGGAGGGGGAATATCTAAGTGTTTCGAAAACATAAAGCCCTGTTCTGTTACATTTTGAGGTAGGAGGCGGGATTCAACTCCGGAGGCAGGGCTCGGACTCCAGACTAGACTGAAGACTAGCTGAAACAGAAAATGAGACCATCAGTGCCATGTCGGTTTACCATTGTCATGGCAACACCGGAAGTTACCACCCCTATCTACGGCAACCACCTGAGGACTCAGAAGTTACCACCCTTTTTCTAGACATCTTTGCATAATCCACCCCTTAATTTGTATATAATTAAAAGTGGGTATAAGTATGACGGCAGCCCTGCCTCTGAGCTGCTACTCTGGGCACACTGCCTGTGGGGTAGCCCTGCTCTGCAAGGACCAGGGCCTCTGCTGCTGTTGTGTGTGCCCTGCTGCCTCAAAAGCTGCTGCCTAGCACTACCGCCTCCTCCTTGAATTTTTTTCTGGGCAAAGTCAAGAACTCTCCGAGGCTAAACCCCAATTTTGAGGCTCGCTTGCCCTGCATCAGTTTCATTCCTAATAACTTGCCCCTTGCAACACACAGAGGGCCCTGTGCAGCATCAAAAGGGCTACCTTTAACTGAATATCAGCCAAGACTGGAAGGTAAAACATCTGTTCTTTTTTTTCCGCCATCACCATGATGGCCTCTTTTAACCCTTCCTGGGGCAAAGAATACAAAACCCTGCATGTGGCTAAACTAACAGAGGAAGGCTTCGGAGGTCCCCTGTTCTTCAACCTAGTCTCCTAACAGCCATTCAACACGTTGGCGGGGAGGGAAAAGGAAAAAAAAAAAAAAAGGTCTTTTCAACGTCTTTCTACCTTTCTGATGTCCAGACTTCTGTGAAAGACCAACTTCCCTCTTCAGGTTCCTGCTGTCTCTCAGCTCTGTGTTTTCTTTTGGTTAAAGATAGGTTTTTAAAAATCAGGATATATAAATTCCCCATTTCAAGCCTACAACATCACAGCATTCATCACATAAGCTAATAAAAGTAAACAGATCTATGAGGACCCTCCTCCCACCCCCGAGACTAAATCTATAGGCAAGAAATTCCTCAGGGAAGGGAACATGCCTGCCTTGGTTTTTGTCTTCCTGTTATAGAATTTCTGCTGCTTTTCTAAAGACCGGGGGCTGTTCGCTGTTAAAGATCAGATCATTGGTTGGATATGGCTCAACTGTGTGTGTGCCATCTAGGCTGATACCCTTTGCCTATTTCAAAAACAGAGCATGAGAAGCTCTAATTCCCATTTGCACACCAAGAGATCAAATATGAATTCTTCCCGAGGAAATGAGAATAAAATAGGCAGCCCAGAGATGCTTCTACGCCCCAATTATATCCCATTTTCAGGTTGTGTTCTACTTCTTAAAATGATAGAAAATTGTGGAGTGCTTCTAATCTGTGCCGTTTGGATTGAATCCATCTTCCCTGAATTGTTTTAAAGTGGGCTTGCGCTAAGAAGGGCTTTCAAAACAGCCAAGTAGCTGGTCTGGTTGGCTGGAGACCTGGTCAGTTGGAAAATATTTTATTTCTCTAAAATGTCACCCAATCAAGTCAAAAGCAAAATGTATCAGGTTTGAGTTCTACGAGTTCTACAGATTTATTTTTATTTCTTTTCCACCAAGTGAGAGAGGGAACCAGCATTTATTAAATACATAAACAGTCCCATGCACTGTGTTGCTATTTTACATATTTCATCTCATCGTATTCATCATAAGTATAAGGTAGCTCTGCTCCTCCTCCTCCTTTTAATTGTAAGAAAACAAGGATGCTCTTTGTTTAAAAAACTGCTGATATCTGCCTGTAATTCCAGCACTTTGGGAGGCCGAGATGGGCGGATAATGAGGTCAGGAGATCGAGACCATTCTGGCTAACACGGTGAAACCCTGTCTCTACTAAAAATACAAAAAATTAGCCGGGTGTGGTGGCGGGCGCCTGTAGTCCCAGCTACTCAGGAGGCTGAGGCAGGAGAATGGCTTGAACCTGGGAGGCAGAGCTTGCAGTGAGCCGAGATCGTGCCACTGCACTCCAGCCTAGGCGACAGAGCGAGACTCTGTCTCAAAAAAAAGAAAACAAAAACAAAAACAAAAAACTGCTAACATCCTTCAGGAGAGCCAGGACTTAAGTCCAGATGTGATAGGGGCAATGTGGTGTGTTGAAAACAATAGACATTTTTGGAACCTGATTATAATTCTTGTACAACTATGTATTATCTCTATGGTTCGAGCAAGTTATATAACCTTTCTGAACTGTTTATTAATCAAAAGAAGTAAAGCTTAACTTGTGGGGCCATTGTAGTGTGTGCAGATGTGTGTGTGTGTGTGTGCGCATCCATAGGTGGCAGGCATCAGCTGCTGTTCCAAATAATTAATGTTATTCAATCAATAAGCAATTATTGGCCACTACTTAATTGAAAGGAATTATGTCAGGCACCGGTTCTCATGGTACACAATGGTTGCCATCTTTAATTGTGTTTTCTCACCTAAAGTGATACAATGGATTCTTCCACTGCAACTAATATTTGTAGAGAACCTCCTATGTGCAAACATAAAGTATAGGTGCCATCGGAGATTTAAGGGTAATATTACAAAAGATAAACAAAATGTGCATGGTCCATATTTTGGTGAGGCAGCTATTCCAGGGAAAACAATTGGCACATCATTTGGTGACTCTTCCAGATCAATTACAGGTAATCCTGAAGATACCATTGGACTTTTCAAGGGGTATTCAGTATGAATGGCTTTAGGGAATCTAGCTCCAGTGTGGATGTTCCATTTGTGTTCTTCACTAAAATTATTTTAACTAAGAACCCTCTGGTAGTTGAGGGGATGTGGATTCTCAGTGTCTACTTTCCCTTAAACAATCTCCTTTCTCCCTCTTTACAAAGGTAGACAAACTCCCACTCACCTCCGCTTATTTCCTAGCACGTAACTGGACTGGGGAGGAAGAAGGGAGGGGCTCCTGGGACTTTTGAACATTGGAGAATTTGAAATATTGCTCTTGTGATTGAGGAAAATACAAGATCTGTTACTGAAAAACAAATCCATTTGCAAGTCAGTTACTTTCTGATTCTTTGCTTTCAATTTGACGACTCAATTGCTTTGTAAACAGGGAGATCACTAAAAATGTTTTTGATGCTATGTCTAAATGAGTATTTTGCAAATACCTGAAAAAAAATTAGTCTCCTTGTTTCCTTCCTTCCTCTTTCTTTCTTTCCTTCCTTCCTTCTCTCCCTCCCTCTCTCCTTCCTTCCCTTCCTTCTCTTTTCCTTCCTTCCTTCCTTTCTCTCTCTCTTTCTCTCAATGGAGTCTAGCTGTGTAGCTCAGGCTGAAGTGCAGTGGTGCAATCTCGGCTAACTGCAACCTCTGCCTCCTGGGTTCAAGCAATTCTCCTGCCTCAGCCTCCCAAGTAGCTGGGATTACAGGCACCCGCCATCACGCCTGGCTAATTTTTGTATTTTTAGTAGAGATGGGGTTTCGCCATGTTGGCCAGGCTGGTCTCGAACTCCTGACCTCAGGTGATCTGCCCGCCTCGGCCTCCCAAAGTGCTGGGATAACAGGCATAAGCCACTGTGCCCAGCCTAATTCTGCTTTCTTTTACTCATTTAGCATGAGTTTTCTCAGTACTTACATGAATAAAACCAAAGTAGGAATAAAATTTATACCGACTCTTTTGATTTAAGGAATAAGCAATATTTATTCATAGATGCATGACCTACCTGAATATTTTCCTTTCTATCTCATCAGGAGATGTAATTTCTAATAAAATTTTTATGTTTAATCATAATCACAGTATGCTATACATTTGTATTATTTGGGTGAATTGGATATAACAATTATTATATTGTTTGTGGCTCAGTGAATATTTTTAAAAAATAAATCTTACATCACAGAAAATGAAAAACAATTTTAATTTATGTATTGAGAAAGAGAAGAAGAGTTTCTGGCGTCCTGAGACTGGCCTGCCACTTAAAGCAAGATCTTTTAGCTCTTAGGAGCTGGCCTGGTGTTCACAGAAAGACCTTGGGGGCCTCCTGTTAGATATCAACTGTCCCACAGAGCACCCACATCAGCCTGGGGTCTGCTGTTTTGTGTCTGTGATGCAGTGAGAAAAAACAACAATAAACAAAGGAAAACAATTTCAGAATCTCATCTACACACAGATAAAAACAAAGTTATTGTGAAAACCATGAAAGCCCCAAACATCACCCTCTCCCAGCTTGTAGGAGGAGCCACTGCTTCTTTAACAATTTTACCTTTACCTGTGCACTCCTTACTCCTTCCAAATAAGATTGGCTCACTTCCTGACAGCATTCAATCCAGAAGCAAGCCCTCATCATTAGGCTTTCCCAAAAATTACCTAACCCAAGTCCAAATCCAATAATAAGGGGATATGTATTGGCTATGTCCCCACCCAAATCTCATCTTGAACTGTAGCGCCAACAATTCCCATGTGTTGTGGAAGGCACGTGGTGGGAGGTGACTGAATCATGGGGGTGGGTCTTTCCCATGTTGTTTTCCTGGTAGTGAATAAGTCTCCTGAGATCTCATGGTTTTATAAGGGGTTTGCCCTTTCTCTGGGCTCTCATTCTCTCTTGCCTGCCACCGTGTAAGACATCCCTTTCTCCTTCCACCATGATTATGAGGCCTCCCCAGCCACGTGGAACTGTGAGTCCATTAAACTTCTTTTTCTTTATTAGTTGCCATCCCAGGTATGTCTTTACCAGTGCATGAAAATAGACTATTACAGCATCTAAACTTTGTGTCCTCTCTTTGTAGAGAAAACATACTTAGACTTGTATAATGACAATTTCATATTTTCCTGAAGCTGCCCACCTTTCATTAGTTTCTGTTCCTCTCTCTTTCCTTCCCTCTCTTGGGGAAAGAGGTTAATTTTTTTTTTTTCTTTTAATGTTCATTTTGTGTCCGGAATTGGTGGATTCTCGCTCTCACTGACTTCAAGAATGAAGCCGTGGACCTCGCGGTGAGTGTTACAGTTCTGAAAGGCGGCATGTCCAGAGTTTCTTCCTTCTGATGTTTGTGTGTGTTCATCCTTTCTTCATTCTGGTGGGTTCCTGGTCTCTCTGGCTTCGGGAGTGAAGCTGCAGACCTTCGCAGTGAGTGTTACAACTCTTAAGGAGGTGCGTCTGGAGTTGTTCATTCCACCTGGTGGGTTCGTGGTCTCGCTGGCCTCAGGAGAGAAGCTGCAGACCTTCTCAATGAGTGTTACAGCTCATAAAGACCATGTGGACCCGAAGAGTGAGCAGCAGCAAGATTCATTGCAAAGAGCGAAAGCACAATGCTTCCGCAGTGTGGAAGAGGACCAGTGCCGTTGCCACTGCCTGAGCCTGCTTTTATTCCCTTACCTGGCCCCACCCACATCCTGCTGATTGGTCCATTTTACAGAGAGCCAATTGGTCTGTTCTGACAGGGTGCTGATTGGTGCGTTTATAATCCCTGAGCTAGACATGAAAGTTCTCCAAGTCCCCACTAGATTAGCTAGACACAGAGCACTGATTGGTGCATTTACAAACCTTGAGCTAGACACACGGTGCTGATTGGTGTGTTTACAAACCTTGAGCTAGATATAAAGGTTCTCTAAGTCCCCAGTAGATTCAGGAGCCCAGCTGGCTTCACCCAGTGGATCCCACACCGGGCTGCAGGGGGAGCTGCCTGCCAGTCCTGCGCTTTGTGCCTGCACTCCTCAGCCCTTGGGCGGTCGATAGGAATGGGTGCCATGGAGCAGTGGGTGGTGCTCGTGGGGGAGGCTCCGCCAGCGCAGGAGCCCACGGGCAGGGCAGGGGCGGAGGTTCAGGCATGGCTAGCTGCAGGTCCTGAGCCCTGCCCTGTGGGGAGGCAGCTAAGGCCCTGCGAGAAATGGAGCACAGCGCGCCAGTGGGCCGGCACTGCTGGGGGACCCTGCGCACCCTCCGCAGCTGCTGGTGGAGGTGCTAAGCCCCTCGCCGCCCGGGCTGGTGGGCCGGCAGGTGGCTCCGACTGTGGGGCCCGCCGAGCCCACGCCCACCCGAAACTCCTGCTGACCCGCAAGGGCCAGGCAGCAGCCCCAGTTCCCACCCAGCCTCTCTCTCCACACTTCTGGCAAGCTGAGGGAGCCGGCTCTGGCCTTGGCCAGCCCAGAAAGGGGCTCCCACGGTGCAGTGGTGGGCTGAAGGGCTCCTCAAGCCCGGCCAGAGTGGGCACCGAGGCCCAGGAGACGCCGAGAGCAAGCGAGGGCTGCGAGGGCTGTCAGCACGCTGTCACCTCTCAATTTGTTATATTGGCATAGTAGAAATACCTAGTCCAGATAAATAGTCAACAATGCCTCAAAAAAAATGTTATGAAGCAGTGTTTATTTTTGCAGATGCTGACGAGTATATTGATGTAACAGCCATTGTTACTATAGCACTGAAGTGAGAAAAAATGGCATTAGCTCCAAGATAAAACAAGAGGTTGGGGCATGATTCAGTCTTTAAAAATTAGTTCACCCTAGGAAAATACTGACAGCACAAAATTTTATTTGTATAAATACAGAGTTTAATGTCTCATATTTAAACTTTCTAAATTGCCTACACCGCTTTTATGAATTACTTAAGTTACCACTGTCCCCATAACTTGTTTAAAATAAAAAATTTATACATATAAAATTATATTCACCTAAAGAAAATGATAATACTAGATGTGTCTTTAAAGGTTTACTGTTATGAAATTCTTATACTGCTACAAATCAAAAGGATTTAACATCCAAATTATAATTTTCAGAACCATAACTAATTTTAAGACCTTAGACAAATGTTTAATTAATAAATGATCTTTGGATGCCTGGACAGTTTCTAAATAAAAAATAGATTTGGAACACTAGTCAGCAAATATAATTTATCTTCACTTATTAAAATGGCAATAGATTAACAAATTATACAACTGTTTTGGATATCATGTATTTATATTTATGTATTCATTTAATTTTTCCTCATAATAATTAAAATGATATGCGTGTTCACAGAAATAAAAGAACTAAACAGTTCTTAGTTTTCTATAATCTAATTTTCTCTTTTGTATGCAGAGAAGCAACCTCTGATGCCTTTTTGAGACCTGCTAGAAACTTCCTTGAATATCCCTGATTTAATTATATTTACCGATGGCTTGTACTTAAAAAGAGAAAAGCTAAAAATTGCTAAAACACTCAGCTGTACAGAGTTGAATTTACCTTTGAAATTTAAGCTTTTCACAGGAATTAAATCAGTGTAGATGAATACATTAAGTAACCCTTGCCCAGACTTACCAACTCATAAACAATAAAAGAACAAATATTGATACTCTAAAGAGGCAAATAATTTAGGATTAATCTCACTTCTAAACGATTTAAAAACAAAATGATTTCCTGACCACTTACAGGAACTCCTATAAAATGCACACAGCCTGAGCTCACTCCTGTAGTGATAAATGATCCTTATATTTCCAATAGAGCCTGTGCCCCACTAAAATTCTAGTTCTTTTTTTTTTCTTTTTTTAAAGTAAGTATTTAAACTTTAATTTTAGGTTCAGGGGTGCATGTGCAAGTTTGTTTTATAGGTAAACTCGTGACTTGGGGGTTCTAGTTCTTAAGTTAATGTCAGGCTGATGCCTGCCGGCTTTACACCAGCTTATCCTGAATTTTAGGGGGTGAATATTAGAGACTACTAGCTATGCAAAACTACCACCACTCCAGGAACCTCTGAAATGAGGCAAATATGGAATACTCCAGAAGGGATAACTGATGCCCTCTTCATGCAAACTGAGTTGCAATTCCCACAGTGATCTGAAACTTGTCATTGACTCTAACAGATGTCATAAATAATAGAACATCTGCTCAGGAAGCCCAGTAAGCTCATTTAAGTTCATTAGCCAGAGTTGCCATGGAAAATCACTTTGCTTTTGACTTCTTCTAAGCTTGCTGCATGCATCTATGCAAATACTGTATGCACCTATACATGCAAATACATGCACCTATGCAAATACTGCATGCACCTAGCAAATACTGCATGCACTTATGCAAATACTGCATGGACATATACATGCAAATACTGCGTGCACCTATATACATGCAAATGCTGCATGTACCTACGCAAATACTGCATGCACCTATACATGCAAATACTGCATGTACCTATGCAAATACTACAGAGCAGGTAAAAATACTCCAAGACTACAGGAAGAGAAAAAGACACCTAGAACTCTCAAAACGGGCCCAGCTGGATTCAGGGATGTGGTTTTATTGCCTGGATTTTATCATCTAGACCTCTTTCTTTGAGATCTGTTACAAGGACTAATAAACATATGGGTTTCCGGTAATTGCCTGCATTATAGTTGGGCAATGTATCCAATCCAGAGTCTTAAATGCAATGATGTAGCAATAATCTCATTCAATCACATACAGACTAGGTTCAGAGACACTGTTCTGATCTTGAGTGGTAAAAGCTCAGCAATCTGCATGTCATGAATTCATGTCCTGTGGTCTCATGTCATCAGTCCTTGGCTAAAAGGGGAAACCAAGAGGAAGGGATCCCCTGCTGAACAAGGATAGCTAGGTTTTGGAGTCGTCATGCATTGGCAGAGAGATTAATGCCACATTCTCAACCACTAGAAAAGTTTCTGGTATACAGGCAGAGATAAATTTTTCTCCAGTTACTGCCCCATTCATTGGGTTCTCCTTCAGCACTGTAACTTTCAGATTATAACCGTTTTCTGTCCTGATGTTACCGGGGCAGCCCTGATGAAATAAATGCGAATGTTCCTTTGTGTTATGGTCCCTTTATCTATAGGCAAAGCTGCTTAAAGAAACCAGACAGCCCGAGATGGCACCAGAGCTTCTTGATCCCTAACCAGATACTGGAGGAAGATAAAATCCTGCAAAACTGGTGCAAACTGGAATAGGTGACTCTTAGTTGCCTTCCAATTATTAACATATTATTATGATGCTAAAACTCTCCCCTGAAAGACGATCTCCACCGTTTTGTGTACATGTGATGCAGGAAGACATGTGTTTATGAATTATGCCTGTGTGTCTGGAGTCCCACCAGACACAGGCTCACATTCTTCTCTTGCCCTGAACCTAGTCCTTAAAAATCCCATTCTTTTGGCCAGGTGCGGTGGCTCATGCCTGTAATCCCAGCACCTTGGGAGGCCGAGGTGGGTGGATCACCAGAGGTCAGGAGTTCGAGACCAGGCTGACCAACATGGAGAAACCCCGTCTCTACTAAAAATACAAAAAATTAGCCAGGTGTGGTGGTGCATGCCTGTAATCCCAGCTACTCGGAAGGCTGAGCCAGGAGAATTGCTTGAACCCAGGAGGCGGAGGTTGCCGCGAGCCGAGATCATGCCACTGCACTCCAGCCTGGGCAACAGGGCAAGACTCCGTCTCAAAAGAAAAAAAAAAAAAAAAGCATGTTTTCTATTATTTGGGGAGAAGGTGCACTTAGGGTGAGAGCTCAATTTCTCCATTCCCTGGCCAATGAATAAAACCTGATTGCCTTTTCCAGTTGGATGTTCTTTCTTTGTGGCCAATAGAAAGTGGAGAATGAACAGTTCCCCAGTGACACTAATGATGTTCTCTGGAGAAGGCATTCTTGTTTTTGCCTCACTAGTTCCCTTCTTCTTTCTTGGGTGGCAGCATCCTGATTTTCCTTTAAGGCATGATCTCTCTCATACCCCTCGTGTATGTGAAAGAGAAATAACATTCTAGGGTTACATGGCATCAGATATTATATCACTATCCTGGTGGAGTTGATCTCTGTCACGCTTTATCAGTTCAACATCTACTTTCTTTCTTTTTTTTTTTTTTTTTTTTTTTTTTTGAGACAGAGTCTCACTCCGTCACCGGGCTGGAGTGCAGTGGCGCGATCTCAGCTCACTGCAACCTCTGCCTCCTGGGTTCAAGCAATTCTCATGCCTCAGCCTCCCAAGTAAGTGGGATTACAGGCACCTGACACCACACTCAGCTAACTTTTGTATTTTTTAGTAAAGACAGGCACGGTGGCTCATGCCTGTAATCCTGGCACTTTGGGAGGCGGGTGATCACAGCTCTGAGAAACTATTTCTTAAGGGAAAGATTTTTTTTTTTTTTTTTTGGAGTTTCATTCTGTCTCCAGGCTGGAGTGTACTGGCATGATCTCGGCCCACTGCAGCCTCCGCCTCCCAGGTTCAAGCGATTCTCCTGCCTCAGCTTCCTGAGTAGCTGGGACTACAGGCACGCACCACCACACTCGGCTAATTTTTGTAATTTTAGTAAAGACAGGGCTTCACCATATTGCTGGGTGGATCACAAGGTCAAGGATCATTTTAAATAGTGGTTTATGGGTCTGGCACGGTGGCTCATGCCTGTAATCCTGGCACTTTGGGAGGCCGAGGCAGGTGGATCACTTGAGGTCAACATGTACTTTCCTTTATTCTGACAACAGGTTCTGATTTTTCCTGGGGAAACAAATACTCCTGTATTTAGTCACATGAATTAGTTGGAGCTGACTCCATCTCTGGCTGTAAGATTGGGCACTAGCACCAGAGAGGACCATCTGATCATTCATTCAATAAATACTACTGAGCCAGGCCAGTCATGAAACACCCCATGAAGGTAGCATTTTTCAATGCTTTTAGCTATTTTTTTAATTAATTACATTTTTTCCCCAATAAAATCTACCTACCACAATCTGTTCATTCATTTCAAGGCGTAATGTGGTAACTTCCAATTTTGGTAATACTACATGCCAGGCACTGTCTGAAGACATAGAAATAAAGAACAAAGATAGAAACCCCAGTTCGTGGGTGGATTCAGGCAATACGTGTGTGTGTGTGTGTGTGTGTGTGTGTGTGTGTGTGTGTGTGTGTCTCTATTTTCCCCCTTAGAGAAGAGCCTTCCTGGAATTGGGTCCACACATAGGAAGACACAGGTGAGATTTGCAGGGAGGCAAATTATTTTGAGCACCTGATTGATTCCAGCAAGTATAAAGCTAGATCTACCTCTAGACTTTCTCACTTTGGGAGTCATAAATGCCCTTTTTTTTTCTCAAATCAATTTGTGTTGGGTTTTGTCTCTTGCAGTAGAAAGAATCCTGACTCTGCACTGAATATTGGGGATGATATAGAATTACATGCAGCAGTGTCTATAAAGCAGATCATATATGCTGGCTACAGTGCTAGTACTCACTTCCACATCAGCACAAATCCAAGGAAATTAAATGAAAACTGTTCTCACTGAATATGATCAGGAGGAAGCAGGAACAGAACCACCTTTTGAATTTCAACTAAACACCTCCAGAACACTGCCAGTCCCACCATTTTATAGAACGACAAGAGAGACCTCAATTACTACCAACACAGAACACAGAATTGGGGGTGTAAGTATCACAAAATAGAGATGCCTTCTTTTATTGCAAAAAGCTGGCTAGTCAATTATGTTGCAGAGCAATTCTTAAGTGGTTTCATGCCTAAAGAGGGGTCAACATGCCTACAAATATGAGTAAGATGCTTTAAAATACTTGCCAAGGATATTAATATGTATCTTGAAGACAATCGTTTATACATTGGACGCAGCAAATGGAAATGGACTAAACATTTTATCCACACACTGAAGTATTTATCAACCCACCTTCTCTTTTTTTAAACTTTTATTTTAAGTTCAAGGGTACAAGTGCAGATTTGTTACATTGGTAAACTTGTGTCATAAGGGTTTGTCATACAGATTATTCCATCACCCAGGTATTAAGCCTAGTACTCATTAGTTATTTTTCCTGATCCCCTCCTTCCTCCCAACCTCCACTCTCCAAAAGGCCCCAGTGTGACTTGTTCCTGTCTATATGTCCACGTGTTCTCATCAGAATGGGCAGTATTTGGTTTTCTCTTCCTGCATTAGTTTGCTAAACATAATGGTCTCCAGTTCAATCCATGTTCTTGCAAAGGACATAATCCTGTTCTTTTTTATGGCTGCATAGTATTCCATGGTGTACATGTACCACATTTTTTTAATCCAGCCTATCATTGATGGGCACTTAGGTTGATCCCATGTTTTCCTATCGTGAACAGTGCTGCAATGAACATATATGTGCATGTGTCTTTATAATAGAATGATTTATATTCCTTTGGGTATATACTGAGTAGTGGGATTTCTGGTTTGAATGGTATTTCTTTCTTTAGGTCTTTGAGGAAAGATCACGCTGTCTTCCACAATGGCTGAACTAACTTATGCTCCCACCAACTATGTAAGCATCCCTTTTTCTGCACAACCTCACCAGCATTTGTTATTTTTTGACTTTTTATTAATAGCCATTCTGACTGGTGTGAGATGGAATCTCATCATGGTTTTGATTTGCATTTCTCTAATGATCAGTGATGCTGAGCTTTTTTTTCCATATGATTATCGGACACATGTAAGACTTCTTTTGAAAAGTGTCTGTTCATGTCCCTTGCCCACTTTTTTATAACCCACCTTTTTTTTAGGCTTTAGAACATCTTAGTAGACATCAGGTAAGAAGGGAAATTCATGAGGATATGCATAAACTGCAGTTACGCTTGGAATTCTCTTGCTAAACTTATTTGTGGAGATAGTCCTTGAATCTTAACTAAAGTACTTAATTAAAATATTCACAGCTACCACAAGAATTAATATTATTTCTCAGAATCACTCCTGGGGAATACATTCTCAACAAAAAGTTGCATTTTGGTAACCCAATATCAATAGACCACAAAGAAACACAATTTAGATATTTATCCAGTTCTTATCTAACTCTCTATTAAATAGAAGTACTTCATATATTAGAGAGAACCACACCATCACATTCACAGTAGACAAAAATGGATGTCTATGGTCTCTGTTCTCTTTTGCCAAGGTAAATTTAGCTGTAGCCAAATTTATTTGAATCCAGGCCATGCAGTTAACATGATATCTACACCCAGACTGGATAACCAACCATGACTGTTCACATGAAATCCTGGATAAAGGGGACATTAAAACATGTTAGCGTTGAAGAGTGCAACAGTGAATTCTAAATGACAATTCAACAGTAAATTCTGAAGGACAAAGAGATCTAAAAGGAAGAGATGGGGGGAGGGGACAGGAGCTATGAAAAAATGGAGAATGGATGAGGCAGCGATTTGGAGCTGCCCTGCAAACATGAATGAGAAATTGCTCAGAAAAAGGCAAACCTGAAAGTGTGGGAAGCCCAAAGCTTCTCGCAGGTGTAATTATAAACATGCTAAAATGCAAGGTTAGGTATCAGTGAGCTGGTCATCATACCTCATCACAAAGAAAAATGACTTTTGTCATGTTGCCTTCCCAGTGCTCAGCAAAGGATGGCTGTAGTGACACCTTTCATGGTCCATGCGGGCCCCCATAATTAAAAGGTTGAATTAGTCATGTAAACAAATTATCTCGCACAAAGGGGTTTACAAATGCTGGCTAATTAGTTTAAATTCCCCAAAGCTTTCCACTGTTTTTAATTCAGTAACACAGTGTAAATTCTCCAGTTAGAAAAAGTCTAATAGGAATTGGCAGAAAACTAAATAATTGATATTGTCAGCAATTGCAGCAAGCAAGTACTTCAGCGTTATTGTTTGCCAGTGATTTCCAGAGAGGATAAAGCATGAAGTTTAATGAATTAACAATATAAGCTGTAGACAGCTGGTGCTCAACAGCCTCTCCATAGGCTCAGCCTCTGGCTGAGAAAAATTCTAAACTACATATAAATAGACATACCTCTGACTTGGATTATAACAATGTATATCATAACAACCAGAGCTTTAATGAACGGCTTGGAAATGGTAATAAGCTAGCTGTGTGACATCAGCAAATTACTTGCCATCCCTGAGCCTAGCTTTTCATGATCAGTACAAACAAGTGTCCTGAACTAAATTAACAGTAACAATTCTAGAACCTCCAGATTCTTAGGAGTTACAGATGGCAAGAGGAAGAAGCTACAGTTACTTTCTGTGTTTCAAAAGTATCACGAACACTGCATATTTACCCCTCATGAAAAAGAGTAGGCAAAGTTCTTTAAATATAGTTTGATCAGCTCAGCTTTTCTTTAGGATTTAGAACATCTTAGTGGATATCAGGTAAGGAAGAAAATTCTACGAGGATACGCATGAACTGCAGTTAGGCTTGGAATTCTCTTGCTAAAGTTATTTGTGAAGATAGTCCATAAATCTTAACTAAGTACCCAGTTAATTAAAATATGTTCAGGTTGTCCAGGCACAGTGGTTCACGCCTCTAATTCCAGTGCTTTAGGAGGCCGTTAGAGACCAGCCTGGGGAATATAATGAGGCCTCATCTCTACAGAAAATAAAAGAATTAGCCGGGTGTGGGTGCAAGCACCTGTAATCCCAGATACTTGAGAGGCTGACGGGGAGGAGGAGAGCTTGGGCCCAGGAGTTCGAAGCTGCAGTGAGGCATGATCACGCCACTGCACTCCAGCCTGGGCAACAGAGCATGACTAAAGAATAAACAAAAAAACAAAATGTACAGCTGTCACAAGAATTAATATTAATTTTCAGAATCACCCTCAGTGTACCTGACCCCCACAAGTGTCTCTGGTCCTGTGTCAGGAAGGATGAAGTTACAGAATGACACAGCAGCATTACTGGGGCATCAGTTTTACCTGACAATTTAAATACGCACTTGCTAGTATTCATTCTAAAGTAATAAGCAAAGCATGCTTTAAGAATTCACGTATGGCCGGGCGTGGTGGCTCACGCCTGTAATCCCAGCACTTTGGGAGGCTGAGGCAGGGGGATCACGAGGTCAGGAGATCGAGACCATCCTGGCTAACACTGTGAACCCCCATCTCTACTAAAAATACAAAAAATTAGCCGGGCGTGGTGGTAGGTGCCTGCAGTCCCAGCTACTCGGGAGGCTGAGGCAGGAGAATGGTGTGAACCCGGGAGGTGGAGCTTCCAGTGAGTGGAGATGGGGCCACTGCACTTCAGCCTAGGCAACAGAGCGAGACTCCATCTCAAAAAAAAAAAAAAAAAAAGAAAGAAAAAGAAAAAGAAAAAGAAAAAAAAGAATTCACATACAACTAAAAGGTTTGGGTAAGAATCAGCACATTTCTGCCCAACATTTCTCCTGTTCCACTCCATGGAAGCAACCATTTTCAATGCTTTTATGCTTTTAGCTATCTTTTCATTAATTACATTTTTTTCTAAATAAGATATATGTACCACTGCCTGTTAGTTCATTTCTTTCTTGAACCCCTCAAATATTTCATTTCCTGAATTAATTCTCTCATTTTCTTATTTTTTTTCCTATTTTCCATCTTTTTATCTTTGTCTTTTCTCTTTTCTGTAATTCTCTATATTGCATTGTTCAACTCTTTTTTTTAAATGAATGTTGAAATCTGATTATATTTTTCATTTCTAAGAGCTCATTCTTCATTCTTTATTTTTTTCTTTTTAGAGCATCCTTGTATAGTTTCAGGTATATCATATCTTGTCACCTCATTGACGATATAAGGTATAGTCTTTTTAGACTCTTGTTCTGCTCTGTAATTTTTTTTCTGTTTCTTTCTTTTTTTTTTTTTCCAGTTTGCTCTTTTGGTTATAGGAAACTTTCCCTAAAAGTCCATCAATCCTTGACCATCTGTTCTAATTAAATGATGAGAACCTGAATAGCAGATTCAAGTTCTGAGTGCTTGGACAAGGTTTTTCAACTGATTGACTTTACTATTGAGAGGCAGCTGAACTTTTTGCTAGAAACCTTCACCTCCACCCCCATAATGGAATTTGTATGTCTTTTCTCCGAGGTAATTTAATTTATCTGGAGAAAGAACTCTAATTCTGCCATTTGGGGGGTTATATGCCTGACTGCAAGCATCCTCAAGAGAGTTGAGAGAAAATGATTGGATTTATTTGGAGAGGTTTTACTTAATTCTCCAGATGCCCTCCTTTGTAACAGATGCTTCCAATCCTCAAGCATCTCTAGTTTAATTGCTCCAGAGAAGATGGTTCTCCTGTCCTGCGGTGGTGAGTGGAGTGGGGGGCAGTTGTGGAGTATGTGTCCCTCCTAGAACACTGGGGAGCTCTGGAGGCCCCTGGTGATTTTAAATTCCAAATCTTTATGGAGTTCATCAGAAAGAATACCTGCTTTTAGCCGCACGCAGTGGCTCATGCCTGTAATCCCAGCACTTTGGGAGGCTGAGATGGGCGGATCACCTGAGGTCAGGAGTTCGAGACCAGCTTGGCCAACATGGTGAAACCCCACCTCTACTGAAAATTCAAAAATTAGCCAGGCGTGGTGACACGCACCTGTAGTCCCAGCTACTCTGGAGGCTGAGGCAGGAGAATCGCTTGAACTCAGGAGGCAAAGGTTGCAGTGAGCTGAGATCACATCACAGCACTACAGCCTGGGCAACAGAGCGAGACTCCATCTCCAAAGAGAAGAAAAAAAAAAAAGAGAAAGAATACCTGCTTTTATAGGTATCTCCCTCTTTTTAACCTCACCCTCCTCCTCCCCCTCTCCCTCCCCCCCCTTCTCTCCCTCCTTGTCCTTCTCCTCCTTCTCCTCCTTCTCCTTCTTTTCCTTCTTCTCCTTCTCCTTCTTCTTCTTCCTCATAGACAGGGTCTCACTCTGTTGTCTAGGCTGATCTCAAACACTCCTGAGCTCAAGCCATCCTCCCCACTTGGCCTCCTAAAGTGTTGAGATTGCAGGCATGAGCCACCGTACCAGCTGGTGATTCCCTCTTGATTCTCATAAATGTCTCCTTCTGCAGGAACATACGTTTAACTTCCCTCCACCTGCTAATCACCCTTACTCTCTCCACTTTCCCATCTTTATATATGTTGACCATAGAACTTATATGTCTTTTTGCCCTGTCTAACATTTATACACACAACAAATTGTGTAGAGACACACTTATTTAAGCATTTGGCCAAGATATTGGTTAAATGGATGAAACAAGACTGTGATATTTGAGATGAGAAAGGAAATTTAAGTTTGGAGACATTTTGCAAAGATGCGTGTCCATAAATTTGAATAGATTTGGGAGCACTGTGTAATTATTAAATCCTATCGAAATATTGTGAAAAGAAATATTACTTTGGAATTTCTTCTATTGTATCACTTTTCTCTGTCAGAGCAAAATTTAAAAGAGAGAGGACTTGCTATGAAATCTGTAAGCACTGTGATGACATTAGACATGATCTGAATGTATATGAAAGGGATATAGATGATTTATGCTTATTTGAATCTTCTCTCCTTTTTTCTTGATTTTTTTTCTTTCTTGGTGTAGTTAGTGATCTATCAATTTTGTTTATCTTTTCAAAGATCCAACTTTTCATTTCATTAATCCTTTATATTGTTTTTGGGGGGGGTTCTCAATCACATTTAGTTCTGTTCTGATCTTTTGTGTATGTGTTTTGTTTTTTTTTCTGCTACCTTTGGGTTTGGTTCTTATTTTTATAATTCCTTGAGGTGCTATGTTAGGTTGTTGATTTAAGATCTTTCTTTCTTTCTTTTTTTTTTTTTGAGACGGAATTTTGCTCCTGTTGCCCAGGCTGGAGTGCAATGGTGCAATCTCAGCTTACTGAAACCTCCGCTGCCCGGGTTCAAGTGATTCTCTTGCCTCAGCCTCTCAGGTAGCTGGGATTACAGGCATTCACTACCGCACCCAGCTAATTTTGTATTTTTAGCAGAGATGGGGTTTCACCATGCTGATCAGGCTGGTCTCGAACTCCTGACCTCAAGTGATCCACCCACCTCAGCCTCCCAAAACACTAGGATTACAGGCGTGAGCCACCACGCCCAGCCCTTTCTATCTTTTTGATGTAAGATTTTATGAAGTTCACTCGGTCTGTTTTCCTTGTCTTTAAAACAATGCTTGGACCATCATTAAGGATGCCTTTATCCATAGACTAGGCTTATAGAAACAAGGCAGAAAAGAGCTACCATCGGTTAGTGGATCCACAGAATAGAAACAAGCGCAATCAACAACCAGGTGCTAATAATCAATTTAATTTGTTTGAATTCAATCAGCGGTTTTGCAGATAGCAGGCAGATTGACAGAGCTAAATTATCCCACCCCGGATCTCTATCCAAAGCCTTTTCATGTGTTGACTCAGGCAGGAAATGGCATGGCTCTGTTTCATAGGGAAAAAATTTAAGAAGAAAGAGTTAAAGGAAGCCTCAATGTTTAAACACTCATTTTAGCTTAAATGTCTAATTAAGATTGTGGTGTCTTGATGATTTAACAGATCCAAAAGCGGCATTTTCTTGCTGCAACTGATCACAGTTCAAGGCCTGCCAGCCAAGCATGAAGTTTTGTTAATGAGAAATATAAGCTTACAGTCAGGCCTCTGGGTACTGCCATTAAGATGTACCTAATCATGTTCTTTAAGCAGAATTGGATAATCACAATGAACTGACTTTTTACCCAGGCTATGAGCTTTTCCATTTGATAGATTTGTTCATAAGCGATTTAACTCTGAGTTAATTGATACAAACCATCACTGTCAACAAATTTTACAATAAAACATAAACTCTAAGCATTAAATATTTTTCCTTTGCAATTGACTCTTTGCGAATTTTAGAGGTTTTTTTTGTTGTTTTTCCTCATTCTGTCATTTTATTGCCTCTGGAGTGCTAAATGTATAATCTTCCTGTGAAAGGTGGCTCCGGCCGTTCTGGGTAGTGACTTTGCTTCTCACTCTTCCTTCCAGCCTATTCTGGCTTCCATGGGAGAGTTCACCCAGCCCCGACTTCCCTAGATAAACAATGTGCTCGTGTTATAAGTAAGACGTACACCACTGTGAAATTAGAGAGGGCATCACCAGCCACAGATGACAGTGACATATGAGAGACACCAGACCAGTTAATCAGGAAGAAGGAAGATACAGATTACAAGGTCTATAGTTTATGGACTCTAAATCCCTCACCAGGACACATGCCTGAGGGAATCTGACATACTTAACCCAGGTACGATATGAGAGTTTGGATATGGGAATGTAGCGGGATAGGAGGGGCAATAATTTGGGTTTTGCCTTCAAGAATCACTGGCTTGGATTCCATTAAAAATGTTCTGTAACTTAGAAGGTATTTTTTGACCCCTAATAAGCAAACTAGGATCATATGATCTATAATGAGATAGATATTAGAAATATAAGTACCTGCAATATTGATTATCAATCAAAATTGTGTAATTATTTGTGGGTGGCATGTATTACATTTACCTATAGAGCATATTTTGCTCCATAAAAAAGGGTGAAGTTTTGTGTGAGGCCTCTTTCCTAACCAAACTGTGGTTTGATTGATCAGTTCTGCAAGCGTTTATCAAAAATTTATTCTATGGCAGTCGCTGTGTGCAGACTGAAAATGTAAAGATGTAGCCAGATGCGGTGGCTCACGCCTATAATCCCAGCACTTTGGGAGGCCAAGGAAGGCAGATCACCTGAAGTCAGGAGTTCGAGACCAGCCTGGCCAACATGGCAAAACCCCATCTCTACTAAAAATACTAAAATTAGCTGGGTGTCATGGTGCATGCCAGTAGTCCCAGCTACTCGAGAGGCTGAGGCAGGAGAATCGCTTGAACCAGGGAGGTGGAGGTTGCAGTGAGCCGAGATCGGGCTTTCTTCCAAGGAATCTAAAGTTCCAGCCCCTGGAAACCTTACACTTACCTGGACCTATTTATGTCCTCTGTATTGATTTCTTCTGATTCCCATTCATTAGAGCATCATTTAAATGAGTTCTACTCCTTGGTAAATGTATTAGTTTGGTGCAAAAGTAATAGCAGCTTTTTTTGGCCATTGAAAGTAATGAGAAAACTGCAATTTCTTTTTTTTTTTTTTTTTTTTTTTGAGATGGAGTCTTGCTCTATCGCCCAGGCTGGAGTGCAGTGGCGCGACCTCGGCTCACTGCAAGCTCCACCTCCCAGGTTCACGCCATTCTCCTGCCTCAGCCTCCCAAGTAGCTGGGACTACAGGCGCCCACCACCACGCCCGGCTAATTTTTTGTATTTTTGGTAGAGACGGGGTTTCACTGTGTTAGCCAGGATGGTCTCGATCTGACCTCGTGATCCGCCCACCTTGGCCTCCCAAAGTGCTGGGATTACAGGCGTGAGCCACCGCACCCGGCCCAAAACTGCACTTTCTTTTGCACCAACCTAATAGTAAAGTTGCTTATTGTTCTAGCCCAGGCCTCTCTGAGGTGCGGTGGGTGCTTTCCATGCTAGGGCATACAAGACAGTCCACTGGGATGTGCTAATAAAATATTAAACCTTTTACTTATCCTTATGTTTATTTTTAGCTCATCCTTTCTTAATCTATTTTGTGTGTGTATGGAAACGTACATGGATATTAATACAATAAGATATGTGTATGTATGATACATACCCAATATTTTAGAAGGGGATTACAATCTGAGGGATTTGTAAATGACTGTGATAGCTTAAAAATATGTAGCTTGACAGCTTTTGCATATT
Organism: Nomascus leucogenys; assembly: GCF_006542625.1. Taxonomy (NCBI): domain Eukaryota; kingdom Metazoa; phylum Chordata; class Mammalia; order Primates; family Hylobatidae; genus Nomascus; species Nomascus leucogenys. Next base: position 41,789,780 of record NC_044397.1, read on the forward strand.
CATTCATTCATATATGCAATCCAATCTTTCATTGATTCATTCACTCTAGACACACATCTCTGGTGTCTTGTATGTAGTCTGCATTTGCTGGGTGCTAAGTTTACATAGATAAACTGAGCACTCTATTAGCCCTTGAATAGCTCATCATCTGGTGGAAGAGGCAGAAAATCAAACAAATAAATACAGTGAAAAATGATAAGTGCTAACACCAAGTGCTGGTACTAAGAGTTGATACCTGGCACTCCATGACCAAAGAGGAAAGAACAATTAATGCAGAATTAATGCAACCTCAGGAAAGCAGCAATTGCAGTGACATCTTGGGGATGAGGTCCTTTCAAGCAGAAGGAGTGGGATAAAGGCATACATGCATGACAGCACATGATCTGGTGTGGTAACAACACAACAGCACAAATGGCTTAAAGTGTATAAATTACAAAGCACCTGAATGGAATAAGATGAGGTAGAAATGGCAGGTGGTACATGGTAGAAGCTGGAAGCTGGCCTGCATCACCTGAATCCAAGTATACAAATATGAGTTTGCATCTCACCTCCTAAGACCCTGCTCCTTATAATGTGACCTACGGGTCAGCACCATCATCATCATCCAGAGCTTGTCAAAAACACAGAATCTCAGTGCACACACACACAGGTACAGGCACGCACATGTGGATCTACATTGTAACAAGCACGAAAATCAAAATCAGCACTTTCACGAGCTCTCCAGGTAATTGAGGTTCACATTAAGTTTGAGAAGTGAACTGCATGTATCGTAAATAAAAATCACCAGCTTAAGAATGAACGTATTTGGGCTTAAATCTGGCAGCATCAGCTGTGTGATCTTTGGCAAGTTTCTTAGCCTCTTTGTACCATAATTTCCTCATTTATAAAATCATTCTAATAGAATATTCACTGTGGGCTAGGTGTGGTGGCTCATGCCTGTAATCTCAGAACTTTGGGAGGCTGGGGCGGGTGGATCACTTAACGCCAGGAGGTCAAGACCAGCCTGGGCAATATAGTGAGACCCTGTCTTTACAAAAAAATGTTAAAAATTAGCCAGGTGTGGTGGTACAAGCCTGTGATCCCAGCTACTCCGTAGGAAGCTAAGGCAGGACGATCACTGGAGCCCAGGAGTTCAACACTGCAGTGAGTTATCATTACACCACTCACTGCTGCACTCCAGCCTGGGCAATAGAGTGAGACCCCATCTCTACAAACAAAAACAAACAAAAAAAAGAGAATATTCACTGTAGTAAAGATTAAATGAACAATTATTTAAAACAAGCCAGGCACAGTGGCTCATGCCTGCAATCTTAGCACTTAGGGAGGCCAAGGTGGGCAGATCACTTGAGGTCAGAAGTTCGAGACCAACCTGGCCAACATGGTGAAACCCTGTCTCTACTAAATATACAAAAATTAGCCGGGCATGGTGGCACGTGCCTGTAATGCCAGCTACTCGGGAGGCTGAGGCAGGAGAATCTCTTGAACCCAGGAGGCGGAGGTTGCAGTGAGCCGAGATCGCACCATTGCACTCCAGCCTGGGTGAAAAGAGTGAGACTCTGTCTCAAAAATAATAATAATAATAATAATAATAATTCTTGGTATAGTACCTGGTTTGTAGTAAATAATCAATGAGCGTTAAATACGACTTTGTTTATTGCTCAACTATGTAGAGACCTCTCGTTTTTGTGCTTGATAGATATCTACAATTTTCTGCCTATTCAAAGAGCAAAGAAGAAGTAAATCTCCTGAACGTAATAAATAATTAAGCTAATGCTGACTACCATCCACTCCACTTTCAGAGAATGTATTATTAATGACTAAAAGCCTTTTGCAATTTTTGAGCACCTGCGGTGAGATGTTTGGTTGGGCATTTTACAAACATGTTGATCTTTGCAAAGGAAATATTATTATCCCCATTTTCCTGGTGAGGAAATTGAGTTTCTAGAGAGAAAATAAACTGTCCACAGTCATGCAGACATAAATAGCAGACCTGGGATTCTACCAGATGTGTCTCACTCCAAAGCCCATAATCTTTCACAGCTGATCAGCTTTAGAACAGAAAAGTACTCCCACCTCCCAAAAAAAATCTAGTGGCGGCCGGGTATGGTGGCTCATGCCTGTAATCCCAGCAATTTGGGAGGCTGAGGTGGGTGGATCATGATGTCAGGAAATCGAGACCATCCTGGATAACATGATGAAATCCCATCTCTTGTAAAAATGCAATAAATTAGCCGGGCATGGTGGCACGCGCCTGTAGTCTCAGCTACTTGGGAGGCTGAGGCAGGAGAATCACTTGAACCTGGAAGGCGGAGGTTGCAGTAAGCCAAGATCCACTGCACTCCAGCCTGGGTGACAGAGCGAGACTCCATCTCAAAAAAAAAAAAAAAAATTATAAAGAAAGAAAGAAAGAAAAAGAAAGAAAATCTAGTGGCTAATGACTTGTGCTGTCATCATAGAACATCTTTTTAAATATTTTAACTTAAAAAATAATTTGAAACTTAAAGACATTAAAAACTGTACAGTGAATGCCTGAATCCTGAATACCCTTCACTGAGATTCACCAATTCTTTTTTTCTTTTCTTTTCTTTCTTTCTTTTTTTTTTTTGAGATGGAGTCTCACTCTGTTGCCCCGGCTGGAGTGCAGTGGCACCATCTCAGTTCACTGCAGTCTCCACCTCCTGGGTTTAAGTGATTCTCCTGCCTCAGCCTCCTAAGTAGCTGGCATTATAGGTGTGCGCCACCATGCCCAGCTAATGTTTGTATTTTTAGTAGAGACAGGGTTTCACCATGTTGGCCAAGCTGGTTTCAAACTCCTGACTTCAAGTGATCCGCCCGCCTTGGCCTCCCAAAGTGCTGGGATTACAGACAGACCTGAGCAACCGTGCTTGACCTGAGATTCACCAATTCTTAACCCTTTGGTGCATTTGCTTTACCTCTCTCTCTCTCTCTCAAAAATTGTTTGTAGAGATCATGTTCTTTTACTCCTATATATAATAGTCAGAATTTCTAAAGAACAAGAACATGACTTACATAACCACAGTACAGTAATCGAAAACAGGAAATTTAACATTGATGCAATACTGTTATCTAACTGATAGATATCATTCAAATGCTGCCAATTGTCCCATTGGTATGTGTTTTTATTTTACTTATTTATTTATTTTTGTAGAGCCAGGGTCTCACTATGTTGTCCAAGCTGGTCTTGAACTCCTGGCTTCAAGCAATCCTCCTGCCTCAGCCTCCCAAAGCACTGGGATTATAAGCATAAACCACTAGCCTTCACTGATATCTTTTATAATGATTTTTGGTCTAGTTCAGAATCCACAGTTGAATTAACTTTCATGTATTACATTTTTCTCCCTGTAGAAATTATACATGCTCTTGCCGGGTGCCGTGGCTCATGCCTGTAATCCCAGCACTTAGAGAGGCCGAGGTGGGCAGATCACCTGAGGTCAGGAGTTTGAGACCAGACTGGCCAACAGGGTGAAACTCTGTCTCTACTAAAAATACAAAAGTGAGCCAGGTGTGGCGGCTCACGCCTGTAGTCCCAGCTACTTGGGAGGCTGAGGCAGAAGAATCACTTGAACCTGGGAGGCAGAGGTTGCAGTGAGCCGAGATCATGCCACTACACTCCAGTCCGAGCAACAGTGCAAGACTCTGTCTCAAAAAAAAAAAAAAAAAAAAAAACATACAGGCTCTTTATGGAATTTTTAGAAACACAAAATTATTTTAAAAAACAGTAATTGCAATCATCTATTTCCTTCTAGAATTTTATGTGCATGTACACATGTGCATTTCCACAGTTAAAAATCACTCTATACAACTTTATCTATGTTTCTTCATTTAAGATTATAACCCGAGTATTTTCCTAAAGCATTAAAAGGTGTTTGTAAAAATAGGATATTTAGGCTGGGCACAGTGGCTCATGCCTATAATCCCAGAATTTTGGGAGGCTGAGGCAGGTGGATCATGAGGTCAGGTGTTCAAGACCAGCCTGGCCAACGTAGTGAAACCCTGTCTCTACTAAAAATACAAAAAAATTAGCCGAGTGTGGTGGCATGTGCCTGTAATCCCAGCTATTTGGGAGGCTGAGGGAGGAGAATCGCTTGAACATGGGAGACGGAGGTTGCAGTGAGCCAAGATCACACCACTGCACTCCAGCCCATGTGACAGTGTGAGACTCTCTCTGAAAAAAAAAAAAAAAAGGATGCTTAATGAATTCATAATATTCCATCATATTTACCTCATCTTTTCTCTGTGGCTTGACATCGAGTTTCTATCCAATTTTTCTCTTATATATAGCACTGCAATGAACATCTTTTTACCACATTATATATTAAATAATAACATAAATTATGTAACTCTCAGCAATTGTAAGAGAGACACTTCTCCATTTTAGATGCTTTAAGTCCAACCAAATCTTTATGTATTAAAACTCAGGCTTTACACAAAACCTACTGAAATAAACTTGATACAAAAACAACCCCAGTCATTTGAATAAAATCATATATGAAAGCTACATAGCTATTCTGACATTTTTTCCCTTCTTCCACTTGTTTTAGGAGCTCAGAAATGAAATCACGACTGTAGAGGATTTGGTAACACAAGCTCAACTTCATTTATAATCTGTTCATCTCTCACTTGTCACAATCTCTTAGCTGCCTCCTGATTGACACCAACAGGACTAGTTCTGTGTTTTCCTTTGACTTCATACCTGATGTAAAAATAATCACAGGCTGGGAGTGGTGGCTCGCATCCATAATCCCAGCACTTTGGGAGGCCAAGGTGGGCGGATCACCTGAGGTCAGGAGTTTGAGACTAGCCTGGTCAACATGGTGAAACCCCATCTCTACTAAAAATATAAAAATTAGCCAGGCGTGGTAGCAGGCAGCTGTAATCCCAGCAACTCGGGAGGCTGAGGCAGGAGAATTGCTTGAACCCGGGAGGCGGAGGTTGCAGTGAGCCGAGATCACACCACTGCACTCCAGCCCGGGCGACAGAGTGAGACGTTGTCTCAAAAACAAAAAAAAACCAAAAAATACACAAACAAAAAACCGAATCACGTGGACTTGCAATGGCCTAACTCTTGATCTGTTTTTGGTTTCTTGGCTGCAAATAATGGAAACAGTGCTGGATCAGTTACATAGAAAATGAATTTATTGGGGCACCAAGCTCAGGAGATAGGAACACAGAGGCAGGCCACAGCATAGCCTGGCAGTTTGATTAGAGTGATACTGGTGTCTCCACTACTAAATTTGCCGTGACAGGACAGCTTTACTCTGGCCTGTCACTGCTCCCAGGAAATTCTTTTTCCTATGTATTTATTTGTATCACTCCTTCAAGAGTCAAAGTATTGGGCCCTGTTATCTAATCGTGCTAGCATGGGGCATATTCCATGCCCTAGTTTCTGGAATGTGGGGAGAGAAAATAGCCGTATCCTTCGATTTTCACAGTGAGGAAAATCCTAAAAGAAGGAAATTTGGAACTGAATGGCCAGAAATCTCATCAGAGACCACCAACTCATTGATATAATGCCTATTAATACATAGCCGTCCTTTCTAATATTATATATCTATTATAAATTGTTCTGGGCTGGGCTCAGTAGCTCACGCCTATAATCCTAGCACTTTGTGAGGTCAAGCTGGGAAGATTGCTTGAGCCCAGGAGTTTATGAGACCAGCCTGGGCAACATAGTGAGACCCTGACTCTACAAAAAGCAAAGAAAATTAGCTGGGCATGGTGGTGTGTGTCTGTGGTCCCAGCTACCAGGGAGCCTGAGGCTAGAGGATCACTTGAGTACAGGAAGTCCAGGCTGCAGTGAGCCAAGATTGCACCACTGCAGTCCAGCCTGGGCAACAGAGCAAGACCCTGTCTAAAAACAAAACTGCTTTGTGTAACAACTGTAATTCCTTCCTTCGTGTATTAAAAATACATTCACTTGGGAGGCCGAGGCGGGCGGATCATGAGGTCAGGAGATCAAGATCATCCTGGCTAACACGGTGAAACCCCGTCTCTACTAAAAATACAAAAAAATTAGCCAGGCATGGTGGCGGGCACCTGTAGTCCCAGCTACTCGGGAGGCTGAGGCAGGAGAATGGCGTGAACCCGGGAGGTGGAGCTTGCAGTGAGCCGAGATCGCGCAGGGAGACAGAGCGAGACTCTGTCTCAAAAAAAAAAAAAATATATTCACATCTGCACTCTAACCCCATGAAGGGAGAGAAATCACTTTCATCAGTTATATTATTCAGCTTTGTTATGGAAGGTCCTGAGGTCAAATTCCCCTTGACAGGCAAAACAATCACTTAGTCCTTATAACACTCAGACTTTCATCACATTTGTAAAATAGAAGAAATTGGACAGTTGTAAGTTTCTTTACTTGAAGAAGATCTAAAGCCGCATTCCTGAGATCCCTGGGTCCTTGGTGGCCCTCCCTATAGGGAGACGCTGTAGATATACTAGTATGAATAGCATGCAAGGTTTGTTTGTTTGTTTGAGATGGAGTCTCTCTCTGTCGCCCAGGCTGGAGTGCAGAGGCGTGATATCTGCTTACTGCAACCTCTGCCTCCCAGGTTCAAGCAATTCTCCTGCCTCAGCCTCCCCAGTGGCTGGGACTACAGGCGCATGCCACCACGCCTGGCTAATTTTTTGTATTTTTATTAGAGACGGGGTTTCACCGTGTTAGCCAGGATGGTCTGGATCTCCTGACCTTGTGATCCGCCCACCTCGGCCTCCCAAAGTGCTGGGATTACAGGCGTGAGCCACTGTGCCTGGCTGCATGCCAGGTTTTAACCACATCCCTCACTCTCCCCAGCAGCAGCAATCTTATTTCTCCTGGGTGAACAGATTCCATCACCTTGTTGTTGCTTGGGATTGTCTCTCACTTAGTGTCATAGCTAAATCTTTGACAGGCCATTCTACTGTCCCATACAGCTTGTTACTTCAGAGTACCTGATAAGACCAATGACTACCATGGCTCTCAGCCCATTATCTTGTTTCTTTCACTATAGAGTTACCTGTGCAGGAGCAAATGTTGATTGTGCAATCATGTCAGTGTATAAGACATTTACGAAGCCTACAGATGCTGTTACTGACAAAAGAATAATGGACAAGGAAAAAGTCTAGATCCAACGTTAAGTGTCTATTCAGTGAAGAAAGATTGCATCCCACTTTAGGAAAAAAATAAGTCTAATGAAATCAACAAATCACCATGTTATTGGCCGCTACCCACCACTCGGTCTGTTGCCTTCCTGGGACTCACTGTTGATTACTGGTTGCACACACATTGGCCGCACAGCAGTGGCAGAAGCCAAGTCAAACTTGAACAGGTTAAGTCCAAGTTCTTCAGCAATGCACAGCCTATACTGTTGCCCCTGTAGACATTCCACTTCTGAGCTCATTAAGCAAGCACTAAGGCAGGAGATGACTGACATCTTCCTAATTATTGAAAACTTTGCAGTAAAGGTCTTTTGTGGGCCTTCACGTAAGACACAAATATTCTTTACATTCTGAGTCCATTCAGGGAAATTCATTCATGTAACTTCCCCAGAACGCCTTGACATCAATATTTCACTCTTGTTCTTATCAACTGCTAAATCACCTTGACTTTTCAAAGTGGATAAGAAATATTGCTTGATGTTTTCCTCTTTAGGGAGATTTCCCTTCTCTACAAGAAGGGATGGGAACAGCCATAGACTCAGACACAGATCCAGGTCATTGGATCATGTGAGCCCTGCTGAAATTGGTCATTGTCGTGCCAGCTGCAGCAAAGCAAAGAGCTGAAACCATGTGATCTCAAGAGAACCTGAAGAAGTGCTTCACATGACAGTGGTCCTCTGCTCTGAAAGTCATGGTTTTCCCCCAGAAGTCTAAGGGTCTGTGCTGATACCTCCCTTTGAGAGCTTGCAGGGGCTTCTTCCAGGATCCTTACCTAATGCAGGTATCTTCAACATTAGTGCATGAATTGGGTTGCATGGCCATATGGCATGTCAGCTTGGACTGCAATCCTAAACTTAGTGCAGCATCTTTTGTTACTCTGTGTCCCACTCAAAACTGGCAGTATGTTAGGTGACATGGTGAATAGGTTAGAACAGTATTCACAAGGGTAATATATGCTGCCTCCAAAATCCAGAAGCCTGCCAAGAGCTGTGCCTCTTCATTTACAAGGAAGGGACAAGGTACAGTAGCTTATCTTTTAATCTTAGAAAGAATGATCTTTATGCCCTGAGTATCTAAACCTACAGAGATGTTACAGGTACCTTGGTGGAGATTATTTCCTCATTCTAGGATGCATATGCCTTGTCAAAATATCTGCAGTACTTTCTACTAACCACTTAATTGGGTTAACATGGTGCAATGTCCTAAATATACGGGGCCAGTGCCTATGGAATGTTAAGATGATCAAAATCTCTACAGATTGCATTATAACAGTGTATTAGTCTATTCTCATGTTGCTAATAAAGATATATCTGAGACTGAGTAATTTATAAAGGAAAGAGCTTTAATGGACTCACAGATCCACATGGCTGGGGAGGCCTCACAATCATGACAGAAGGCAAAGGAGGAGCAAACGCACGTCTTACATGGCAGAAGGCAAGAGAACTTGTGCAGGGAAACTCCCATTTATAAAATGATCAGATCTCATGAGACTTATTCACTACCATGAGAACAGTATGGGGGAAACCACCTCTATGATTCAATTAGCTCCACCTGGCCCCACCTGTGACATGTGGGGATTATTACAATTCAAAGTGAGATTTGGGTAGGGACACAGCCAAATCATATCAGACAGCACACAGGAAGGTTATATAGCCTTGATATACAAAGGAGAAGGTATACTGCTGTCCTTGCCATCTATGTGTAAACTGATTGTGGTCCTCTTACTAATGGATATCAAGAAGAAAGCAATCACTAAATTGACAACTACCTGCCAAAATGCAGAGGCTGTATTGATCTGTTCAGTAAACACACCCCATATGGCACAGCAGCTGTATTTGAGGTTATCACCTTATTAAGTTTATAGTCTATCATCGTCTGTCAAGATTTATCTGGTTTTTCAGAGGCCAGAATAGCTCACAGAAAGGAGGTATGATAGGAACTACTATCACTGCTGCATCATTTAAATGCTGTTGTTGGCACTAATCGCTGCAATTCCTCTAGGAATTAGGTGTTACTTTAGAATATGTCACAGAGGCTCCCATCTGGCCCCTTCCAATATATTGACCCTAATGCACACGTAAGACAATAAAATGGAGAATTTTATCATTTCCTAAATATATCAATCCCAATTATACATTGGGGAACTAATGAAATAATCACAGGTAGATCTGAGGGCCTAATAAACTCAAATTGTTAGGGGCAAAAATTCTAACTATGAGATCAGGAGGACATGTTAGATCCCCTGGTATCAATTTCATATTGTGTCTAACAGAACTCAAAAAGTGTAGACATTCTGCTTTTCCCAGTGTATGGTTACCTTGACAAAGAAATAAAGATCAGCTGGGTGTAGTGTCTCACTGTCTGTAACCCCAGGACTTTAGGAGGCCAAGAGTTTGAGACCAGCCTGGCCAACATGGCAAAACCCTGTCTCTACTAAAAATACAAAAAATGACCAGGCATGGCAGCTGCTGCCTGTAATTCCTACTACTCGGGAGGCTGAAGCAGGAGAATTACCTGAACCTGAGAGGCAGAGGTGGCGGTGAGCCAAGATTGTGCCTCTGTACTTCAGCCTGGGCAACAGAGCGAGAATTTGTCAAAAAAAAAAAAAAAATCAAAGATCAATTTGTCAGTTTCAAGACAGATTTAAAGATGGAGATAGATATAGATATTGATAGATTAGATAGTCATAGATAAATGGATATGTAGAGGAGATAGATATATAAAGGGAGATCATACAGATAGATAGATAGACAGATAAATAGATAGATGATGGATTAGATAGATAGATAGGAGAGATGGAGAGCTAGAGAGATAGGGAGATAGATATAGAGATGTAGAGGGAGATGATAGATAGATAGATAGATAGATAGATAGATAGATAGATAGATAGATAGATATAGATTGACAGCAGATAGAAGATAGATAGAAGAGATGGAGAGATAGATAGGGAGATAGTTATAGAGACGTAGAGGGAGATGATAGATGATAGATGGATAGCTAGATAGATATAGATTGACAGCAGATAGATAGATAAACAGATAGATTGATAGATTCATAGTGATGTTGTAGATCCTTGCCTTACAGGGACCCAGCCTCCCCTTCAATCAATAGGTTCTGGGTTTATGACCTGACTCAGATCTAGTAACCGTTGTGAGTCTTCCACTCACCAAATCTAGTTTTCTCCAGATTATACAAATTTGGCAACACCTTAGCCAGCTTCCCATCTGTTTCACCCTTAGGATCACCATGATTAACCATTATAAATAGATACCTGCAGGTCCGGGTACCTTGACTGTCATGTCAGCCTTCCTGCCCAGCAGAGCAATTATATCAACCTGGCCTCTGATGCTTAAGTGTGGCCAGCTGTTTCTGCTTCCTCACAATCTCATCATCCCTCTTTATATTAGGAAGTCAAGTTTCCCTATCATTGACCCTGGTCTACAGAAGATAGTCACTGTCAAGCATCTCAAAGATACTAGAACCCCTACCAATGGATTTTCTATTGCCTCAGTGAATGAAGTGTCCTTGTCTTCAGCTTTTACCAATCTGAACGTATGAGAGCAGCAAACCCATAGGTAAGATAATTAATGTCTCTGTAGAATAAATTGCAGAGCATAGATTCAGATAAATGATTTATACTTGAGGCAAGATTATGAAGATGTGCTGATGACCCTAGCAGGAGGAAGAAAGCTGCTTTTGATGTGCTTAATTACATAGAAATAAAACATTCTTCAGACCAGTAGCCAACCAACTAAGAAAACAACATCAGAACCAGCAACGGCGACTGGAGTGACCATCTGCTTCAATTTACGATAATCTATTGTCATTCTTTGAAACCCATCCATCCCTGGCATAGGCCAAGCCTCTACCGTTTCATGTCATTGACAGTGACACTATTCTTTTTTATTTTTTTCAGGAATGATTTGCCATTTGGCTAAGAAAGAGAAACTTCAGGGACATCTATTTGGCCCATTCTTCTAATTTCCAAAGATAATTATTTCAACGCGTGGGGGTAACGATTTCAACACACACAAATTGGAAAAATAACTGCAGTGACGTTTTAGGAACCCAGTAGGCATTTGTGCGATGGACCTGGGTTAAAACTCCACTCCAAATGCTGGAATACAATGATAGTCTATGTCCCCAGGATTAGTACTAATGCAGAGCCAGTATATAATAATATCAAGGCAGCCAGTACATTCATCCTGGTAAATTGTTACAGGTCTCTTTGTAGAAAGCCAAGAGTGAGATTTCTCTTGTTCATGATTTTGTTGGAGTTACTTAGAATAAACATGATAAGTCCACTAAAAAATTCCTATGACCCGAAGTATTTTATTATATCAAGTGTTTTCTCATATCTAAAGCTCACTCAGAGTGGGCAAATGTTGAGTCCACATTTCAATCAACCAACAAGAGGAACCACAAATTAGAACTACTACTAGGTTTTGAACTAGAAAATGCAATCCAGGATTTCTTATGAGTTCCCTCATATCAGCAAATTCAGATTGATCTAGTATTGTGGGATACGTTCCTGGTTCAAGCTCTTATGATATACATTTGTACATATATTTCTATTTTTTTCTTTTATAAAGTTGTCAATTCCTGTCATTCTTTTGTTGTATCTTCATTCTTCTTACAGTTCTGACATTGTAATTGACGCCGTAGGGGATGATAGCATTGGACTCTGTTGTTGTGAAAACTCTGTTGTGAAAACTCTGGCCAACAGGGTCCAAAAGGGATAAAGAGCCTGTTCTCCCAGGAAGAGACCTCTCTGGCTGGAAGGGGATACTGAGCAAGGGTTTGGCATTTGTTTATCATCAGAGTTCTCTGATTCCTCCCATTAATCTACAGTTTAGCTTTTGGCATGCCAATCTTTCTTGATCAATGCCTCAACGTTCATCTTCAACCTCTGCCTCCTGGGTTCCAGCGATCCTCCCACCTCAGCCTCCTGAGTAGCTGGGACCACAGATGCACACCACCACGCCTAGCTATTTGTGTGTGTGTGTGTGTTTTTAGTAGAGGGAAGGGTCTCACCATGTTGCCAGGCTGGTCTCAAACTACTGAGCTCAAGTGATCCACCCACCTTGGCCTCCCAAAGTGCTAGGATTACAGGCATGAGCCTCCATGCCCGGTCCATATTTCTTTTTATATACAACATAAAGCAAGCTGACATATCTATCATCTCACAGTTGCTCATTTTTTTGTCATTGTTATGGCAAGAGCAGATAAAATCCTACTCATTTATTAGGTTGAGGCAAAAGTAGTCGCGTTTTTTGCCATTAAAAGTTAGGGCAAAAACCACAATTCCTTTTGCATCAACCTAATAGCATGAATCCCAATAAATTGCAATGTTATTATCTATAGTCCTCGTGTGCATTGTATCGCTAGACTTGTTTAGCCTGCATTATCTGCTACCTTCTATCCTCAGACCTATACCTCCCCATTTCCTCCCACCATGTGCTCTCCAGCCCCGCTCCACTGCATAATGACAATTTTGTTCTATATGTCTGTATATCTAAGGTTTTTTTTTTTTTTTTCAGATTTCCACATATAAGCGAGATTATGCAATGTCTTTTTCCCGTGACTGGCTTATTTCATTCAGCATAATGTTCTCTAAGCTCATCCCTGCTGTGACAAATAGCAAAATCCTGTTCCTTTTTTAGGACTAATTAATATCCCAACAGGATCTTGGTGGACCTTGGCTGAACTCAGGGCTGCTGGCCTCCTTTTATCTCTGCTGATTTTGTTATTCAGCCTTCTCATAATTCTCTGAGCTATCTCTGTTCATAATCTCTGTTCACAATTTTTTCTCTTTCTTCTTAGGTTATCCAGAGTCAGTTCCTGTACTGTGCAATCAAAAATACTCACTGAGGCTGGGTTCAGTGGCTCACGCCTGTGATCCCAGCACTTTGGAAGGCCAAGGCAGGAGGGATCGCTTCAGCCCAGGAGTTCGAGGCTGCAGTGAGCTATGATTGCACCACTGTACTCCAGCCTGGGTGACAGAGTGACACCCCGTCTCAAAAAAAAAAAAAAATTACCTTTTATACATATAAATACACAATTCCTGGATCAATTCAATCAAGCCACCTTAGGTGGCGTTATGTGAGCAAGAATGTGAAACCATTCCTTGCCTTCCAGCTCTAATATTGATAAGCCCACCATTGATGTTTCCCAGCCAGACTCAATCACTTTAAAATTTGCTCCGCAGCTCAGCAAAGTGCCCTGAGCCAAGCATAAAAGGAACATTTACAAGTATTTTTTCCTAGTTCTACCTCTTTGAATGGAGTTCTTCACTCTGTGAAGTGGAACTTCTTTCTGTGGTCCTAAACTTTCCACACTGCAATTTCAAAGGCATGTCCCTTGCTCTTGTATTTTCTGAGTCCTGTTTGTGGGGCTCTGGCAAGCACAGTGGGAACACAGCCCATTGAAGCAAGGTAGGAGTGACCCACAGGTCAGACTAGACGATATGATATTCTCAAAAGGGCTATACAAGGGACTGGGGACTTGGTGAAGGCTTTATTCATCTAATCCTCTCCGTGGGACATAGATACAAATTATATTTCCTCTCACCTTTCATTCTCTTCCCAATTTCTCTGTTCACCACGAGTTACCAAAACATCACTAAGAAAAGGGTCCTTGGGCCGGGCACGGTGGCTCATGTCTGTAATCCCAGAACTTTGGAGGCTGAGGAGGGAGGATCACTTGAGCCCAGAAGCTGAAGTCCAGCCTGGGCAATATAGCAAGACCCTGCCTCTCCAAAAAAATAAAAAGAAAAATTATCCAGGCATGGCAATGTGCATCTGTAGTCCTAGCTACTTGAGAGGTTCAGGCTTGGAAGATTGCTGGAATCCAGGAGGCAGAGGCTGCAGTGAGCTGTGATCACACTACTGCACCCCAGCCTGGGCAACAGAGCAAGATCCTATCTCAAATCAAAAAGAAAGAAAAAATGGTCTGTAGCCTGCCCAGAACTATTGAAAACTATTTTTTTAAGTCATCTATGATCTATGTTTCTCCCTTTCTGAAAGAATCCATTTGACAGAAGGATTGCTGCAAAACCTTTGCAATTCAGTGATTTCTAATTTAGAATTGGAGAAGTGATTAACTGTGACGTGTTATCCTCTCGCAACAAGAGACTGAATTTTATTCAGCTGCAAAGACAATACGAACCTATTTGGAAAGTTGGACAGAAAGTAGGGCTTTTACCACAAGTTGAGTCTTTATCCAAATAATTTCTACACTGAAAATATTACATTGTCACACTTGATATGATATGGAACATTGCACTTTGGCTATTTCCAATACAAAAGTAAGATGTCAATAAAAGAAAGAAAGAATGTTCCTGGGTTATATATTCAGGAAGAAGAAATATACCTTGGGCCTAATGAATGATCTCCAGATCTATTTACCGTCTTCAAAAGAGAAATGTCTGCTCTCTGAGGATGGAGCCTTTCTTCCCTTCAATACTTCAAGCAAAAAATTTCCAAGCAGATGTTCTTCATATAAAGTGTTGGTTGGAAGGATATGTGTTAGCATTTCAATCATTCAACATTTTTTACACAATATTAACATGGATTGAATTTCCCTCCAAGAGAGAGAGGACATTAAATCATATATTTGGAATGGCATCAAGGATCGAATGGGATTTGCTTCACTCTAAAAGCCAAGACTCCAAGTCTGCTGGTCAAGACTTTCCCCAAATACTTTTCCAATTCAGCAGAAAGAGGCAGAGAGACAGGAAAATATTAGGTATGCTTAATATCAGCTGAAGTGCAGCCAAATAGCATAGTTCCAAGGTACACTCTTGCATGCTGACATGCTGAAAGATGCAATTTCTCCATTTCCAAAACTCAACAATTTTTCAGCTGCACAGCACCATTCCAATAAAACACTGGTATTTTATTCATCTCTTCCTGAAGTACCATACTTTTCTTTTGTAGGCGTCTCTAAATCACATCAATTCACAAAAGACCAAGTGCTCGTTGCTATAGTCAAATCAGATGTTACACGCACATACACATATGCCACGTTTTTTTACTTTCTTTCTTTCTTTTGCTAGTTAGTCAGAGATTAGAGATTTGTAGTCTGAGTCACAAAGTTCCCCTTAGGTAGAGAACAGGGCTAATGAATGCATGGTGTACACCCAGGAGTTCCACAGCCTCAGAATGCTCCCTTCACACCACTTCCCAGCTCTCAGCTCAACTCGTGTCTTCTCCAGGGAATTTTGCCTTTGTGATGGAAACATTTTTATAGCTCCTTTTTGTAATTATTCTTTGTTAGAGCTTATACATGTGTGAGGGTGTGGATGTCATCAAAACAAACACTTCACATATAATAATCTTTTAGATTTCATGTAAAATTTTGGAACTGAAGGGACCTCGTAGTCCAACCAGCTCATTGTACATATAGGGAAACTGAGGGTTCCATACCCTAAGTCAGTGCATAGAGAACCCGAGTCTCTTGCTATGGGTTTCATGCTCTTTCCTCTACTTTAGAGCTTGGCAAATTTTTTCTCTGAAGGGCTGAGTATTAAATATTTTGGGCTTTGCCAGCCACAGACAATTTCTGTCATTTTTTTAAAAGGAAAATTATAACCTTTAAAAATATAACAGTTGGTTTTTAGTCCTAGGGCCTTATAAAAGCAGGAAGTAGAATGGATTTGTCAATCCTTATTCTATTTCATGATACACACATCAGTCACCAAAAATAAATGGAGTGGGCCGGGTGCGGTGCTCACACCTGCAATCCCAGAATTGTGGGAGGCTGAGGTGGGCAAATCACTTGAGGTCAGGAGTTCCAGACTAGCCTGGACATCATAGTAAAACCCCATCTCTACTAAAAATACAAAAATTAGCTGGACATGGTGGTGCGCACCTGTAGTCCCAGCTACTTGGGAAGCTGAGGCTTGAGAATCGCTTGAACCCAGAAGGTGGAGGTTGCAGTGAGCTGAGATTGTGCCATTGCACTCCAGCCTAGGCAACAGAGTGAGACTTCTTCTCAAATAAATAAATAAATAAATGGAGTGCATTAATCAACAACTACCAAGATAATGCTGCATAAAAAGTGGCCCCAAAACTCAATGATATGCAGCAAACAACCCATGTTTTCACGCTCATAGGCCTGTAGATTGGCTGTGATGACTCCATTCCGCATGTCTTATTGTGGGGCCCCAGCCAGAGGTGCAGTGATTAGTTGGGTCACGTTCTTCTCATTATGAAGGTCAGAAGCTCCCAAAGGGGTGTGCAAAAACACACAATATATGTTAAACTGGCTTAAATGCAAACTTAGAGTCAGAATTGCAAAACTGTCACTTTCACTCACTCTGCCCTGGCCAAAGCCAATCACACAGTCAAGCCAGATGTCAACAGAGCAGGAATGTATGCTTCCTCTTCTGAGCTGGTGAGGGACAGAGTGACTACTCACCGGATAATAATCGAATGCCTTGGGTGGGATTCTGGAAGATAGTGGTAGTGGCTTAATTTTTCATCCCCCTGAGTCCTCTACAAAAAATAGACAGCACAACTAAGATGTTACATCAAAGACCTACTAATAAGGTACTGTAAAATACAAGCAATGACAGCCATGACTTAAGCCTCCTTGTGGAAGGAAGCAGGAGAAGATATCCAGGCTTGTGATGGCCACAAGAACAAGGGAAACTCAGAACATTGGTGCTCACTGAAAAGTATCACAGACTGAATGTAAATTATTTCAACCACCATGGAAGATAGTGTAGCAATTCCTCAAACATCTAGAGGCAGAAATACTATTCGACCCAGCAATCCCATTACTAAGTATACACTCAAAAGAATATAAATCATTCAATTATAAAAACACGTGCACTTGTATATTCATCGCAGCACTAGTCACAGTAGCAAAGACATGGAATCAACCTTAATGCCCATCAACGATAGTCTGAATAAAGAAACATGGTACACATACATGGTGGAATACTATGCGTCCATAAAAAGGAATGAGATCATGTCCTTTGCAAGATCATGGATGGAACTGGAGGCCATTATCCTTAGCAAACGAATGCAACAACAGAAGACCAAATACCACATGTTCTCACTTATAAGTGGGAGCTAAATGATGAGAACACATGGACACATGGTGGGAATAACATATACTGGGGTCTGTTAAAAGGTTGGGGGTGGGAGGAGGGAGAGGATCAGGAAGAATAGCTAATAGATACTGGCTTAATACCTGGGTGATGGGATGGTCTGTGCAGCAAACCACCATGGCACATGTTTACCTATGTAACAAACCTGGGCATTCTGTACATGAGCCCCTTCCCCCGGTAGAAACAATCTAACGTAGTGGTTACAAGCACTGATTCTTACCCCAGACAGCCTGAGTTGAAATTCTGGCTCTCTTAGTGACTCTGTGACAATGAGAAAGTGATTTAATCTCTCTGAGCCTCAGTTTCCTTATATATAAAGTCAGATGATAATAATAATAATACCTATATTGCTGGGCGCGGTGGCTCATGCCTGTAATCCCAGCACTTTGGGAGGCCGAGGCAGGTGGATCATCTGAGGTCAGGAGTTGGAGACCAGCTTGGCCAACATGGTGAAACCCCATCTCTACTAAAAATAAAAAAATTAGCCAGGCGTGGTGGTGCACCCCTGTAATCCCAGCTATTTGGGAGGCTGAGGCAGGAGAATTGCATGAACCTGGGAAGCAGAGGTTGCAGTGAGCTGAGACTGCACCACTGCCCCCTAGCCTGGGCAACAGAGTGAGACTCTGGAAAAAAAAAAGAAAGAAAGAAAGATGAAAGAAAGAAAGAAAGAGAGAAAGAAAGAGAGAAAGAAAGAAAGAGGGAAAGAAAAAAAGAAAGAAAGAAAGAAATAGAAAGAAATGCTGTAAGTAATAAGTAATATAGTGTATCACCAAGAATCTCCATTTTCTACTGAGACATTCATTCCCCCAGCTGGTAGTGTTGGCAGCTGTTGGATTTGAGAGGAGTGTCTCTTTGGGACTTGCTGAGTCAAATAGATCAGCATAGTCCAAGTTCATGTCCCCTTTCTAGGGCAGTCTGTATATTAGGTTGGTGTGCATATAATTGTGGTTTTTGCATTGTTGAAATTTGCCATTTGATATTGGAATATATTCTTAAATAAATGTGATTATGTTATACATCATTTTAATGGCATTTCTCGCTTTTTTTTGCTAATGACTTATTACTTGCTGTTTATTATATATTTATGTTAGACTATGGAAATGATGTTAGACAAAAAGCAAATTTGAGCGATTTTCTTATCTGAGTTCAAAATGGGTCGTAAAGCAGCAGAGACAATTCACAACATCAGCAACGCATTTGGCCCAGGAATGGCTAACAAATGTACAGTGCAGTGGTGGTCCAAGAAGTTTTGCAAAGGAGACGAGAGCCTTGAAGATGAGCAGCATAGTGGTCAGCCATCGGAAGTTGACAACGACCAACTGAAAACAATCTTCTAAGCTGATCCTCTTACAACTACATGAGAAGTTGCCGAAGAATTCAATGTCCACCAGTTTACAGTCATTCAGCATTTGAAGTGAATTGGACAGGTAAAGAAGCTCCATAAGTAGGTGCCTCATGAGCTGACCAAAAAATCAAAAAAATTGTCATTTTAAAGTGTCATCTTCTCTTATTCCTGTGCAACAACAATGAATCATTTCTCAATCAGATTGTGACGTGCAATGAAAAGTGGATTTTATATGACCACCATTGATGACCAGCTCAGTGGCTGGACTGAGAAGAAGCTCGAAAGCACTTCCAAGAGCCAAACTTGCACCAGAAAAAGGTCATGGTCACTGATTGGTCGCCTGCAGTTGGTCTGATCCACTGTAGCTTTCTGAATCCTGGCAAAACCATTACATCTGAGAAGTATGCTCAGCAAATCGATGAGATGTACAGAAAACTGCAATGCCTGCAGCTGGTATTGGTCAACAGAAAGGGCCCAATTCTTCTCCTCGACAAGGCCCCACCACAGGTCACACAACCAATGCTTCAAAAGTTGAACGAATTGGGCTATGCAGTTTTGCCTCATCCACCGTATTCATCTGACCTCTTGCCAACCAACTACCACTTCTTCAAGCATCTCAACAACTTTTTGTAGGGAAAGCACTTCCACAGCCAGCAGGATGCAGAAAATGCTTCCTAAGAGTTTGTTGAATCCTGAAGCACAGATTTTTATGTTCCAGGAATAAAAAAACTTATTTCTAATTGGCAAAAAAATGTGTTGATTGTATTGGTTCCTATTTTGATTAATAAAATTCGCAGTCCAAAACCACAATTACTTTTGCAACAGTCAACCTTGAATGGCTGGTCAAAGTGAGATATAATGATTTATCTCTCTGCCTAAAGCTGGGAAATTCTGAAAATGCTTCTTTCCCTGCATCAGAGATCCCATAGAATAAGCTGGGGCATCTCTTGCAGCTGCATCACAGCCTAACATCTCCCACTGTCCTATCCTGTACACTTCACTCCCCAAAAGGTCTTGATCCTCAAAGTATTCCCACCCAGAATTTCCAGCATGCAGCTCTCCATCACAGCCTGTTTTCTGGAGAGCCAGACTTCATAAAGGTGTTGTAAGGATTATATAAATGAAGACTTATTAGCTAGCACCACATGATGAGGAGGATGATGATGCTGATGATGACGGTGTGATAAGTGATATCCTCTGTTGGTCATAACATGAGTCCTAGTGGATAAGAAACTGTCCCCAACCTATCTTAGAATGGTGCTCCAACTATTCAAGTGTTGGCTATTATTTCCTTATCAAGGCCAATCTTTTGGTGATGGCATGAGTAAATACAGCGTTCTCCCCTATTAGTATGTCACATTCATCAATTTTTAAAAAAATTCTCAGATGTGGAGAAAGGGGAACTCCAGTATACTGTTGATGGGTAGGTAAGTTAGTATAGCTACTATGAAAAGCTGTATGAAAGGTCCTCGAAAAGCTAAAAATAGAGCTACCATATGATCCAGCAATTCCACTATTGCGTATATATCCAAAGAAAAGGAAATCAATATACTCAAAGAAAAGGAAATCAATATACTGAAGAGATATTTGCACTCCCATGGATTGTAGCACTATTCACTGTAGCCAAAATATAGAATTAACCTACTTGCCCATCAATGGATGGATAAACAAAATGTGGTGCATATACACAACAGAATATTATGCAACCATAAAAAAGAATAAAATCCTATCATTTGCAGCAACATGGATGAAACTGGAGGTTACTATGTTAAGTGAAATAAGACAGGCACAGAAAGACAAAGATTGCATGTTCTCACTTGTATGTGGGGGCTTAAAGAAGTGGATCTGATGAAGATAGGAAGCAGATTGGTGCTTATCAGAAGCCAGAAATGGTGTGGGGAGGGATGAAGAGAGCTTAATTACTAGGTACAAACATAGTTTGATAGAAGAAATGAGACCTAGTGTTTCATGGAGTGATAGTTTACAATAATCTATTATATATTTCAAAATAGCTAGAATAAAAAGGTCTCTAGCATAAAGAAAAGACACATATTTATAGTGATGGATACCCTAATTCCACAGGTTTGATCTTTACAAATTGTATGAATGTATTAAATTTTCCCATATACCCTGAAAATATGTGCATTTATGATGTATCAATTTAAAAATAAAATTAAAAAAATCCTCTGGAGGAATGACTGGTAGTTCTATATTCATTCTCAATTTTACTTTTACTAGCAACCAGTGAAGGATTTATTACATTTTGTATCCAACAAAAGTATGTGTGAAAATATAAGAAAATTACACTTTTTTGCCTCAAAAGGTGTGTCCCCATAAGACAAGTGGGAAAAATGACAAAGGGAAAAAATGACAAAGGGAAAACATTTTACAATGGAAATATCTGAAAGATAATACTTTAACCAAAAGACCAAAATTAGCTTTACCAGCTGAGATGTGTCAACGCTACGTGCCTCCTGATATGATGCACTGAGAAAGATATAACATCACTTGTCTAATTCACTGAAAATACAGAGCCTGAATAAAAGCCGGAACATTCAACAAATCTAAATTGAGGGACATTCTACAAAATATCTCCCTAAAACTTACCAAAAGTGTCAAGGTCATAGAAGACAAAGAAAGCCTGAGGAAATGTCGTAGGTTGTCAAAGACTCAAGAGCCATAAAAGCTAAATGCAATATGCAATCTTGGTTTGGGCCCCAGACCAGAAAGAGGACATTAGTTGGATAGTTCAAGAAATTTCCATAAAGCCTATGGATTAGTTAATAGTTGTGTGATGGTAGGGAGTTTTGGTTTTGTTGTGGTGAGGTACTCCAATTATGGCCCATTCTTCCTGCTAATTATAACTATAAACTCCAGAGCAAACACACACACAAACACACACACACACACACACACACACACACACACACACACACACTACCCCAGGATTTTGTAAAGCAACCAAAAGCAAGCAGTTTGTGGAGGAGAGATGACCTCTACATCCGGGTGAGTCTCCCATCTTTGCGTAGATTTGCCTCAAATGTGGACTCAGTCTTGAAAGTTGTGTAGCATAGCACAGGCTGCTAAAACTTCAATAGAAACTGCCATCTAGAAATTCTATTTGTTCAATTTTTAAATCTACTCAGCCACTTCTGCAGCTTCTTATTTTATAGCCACAATCCAAATCTCCTTTTATTTTTTTAAACATATGAATCATAGTTATTTTATATTCTTATCTGATGATAATTGTGGTGTTTGAATATTAGGGCACCTGATTCTCTGGTTTTGTCTGTGGTTTCTGCTGACTCAGACTATGGTGCTTCCTTATATATTTCATAAATGTTGACTATGAACTCATCTCCCATGGAATGTTATCAATGGATATACTTTGAGACCTTCTTTTAAAGATGCACTCTACAAAGTTTTATGTAAGTTTCCACTGGGTATCTAGGAGACACTACCAACCCAGAATCTCTTTAAAATACATTCTCAGCTTGAAGAATTTTAGGCCAACCAGACAGGGTAAATTGGGGCTGCAAATCTATATGGAGGCCAATTTGTAATTGCACATTCAAAGAGAAATTTAGACTGAGAGCAGTGGTTCACTCCTGTAATCTGAACATTTTGGGAGGCCAAGGTGAGAGGATCACTTGGTCCCAGGAGTTTGAGACAAACCTGGGCAACATAGCAAGACCCTGTTGCTACCAAAAATGAAAAAAATTGCCAGGCATGGTGGCACAGGCCTGTAGTCCTAGCTACTTGGGAAGCAAAGGCAGGAGAGACGCTTGAGCCCAGGAGTTCGAGGTTACAGTGATCTACGATCGTACCTAACTGCACGCCAGCCTGGGTAACGGAGTGAGACCCTATCTCTAGAACGAACAAACAAAAAACAGAAGCAGATTCATCTGTTCCTTCCACTCATAACAAAGGCAGATACAGGAATTTACTTCTTGTTCTCTTATGTGGAGCAAGTTTATTTCTAGTTTACTCTTTTTTTTTTTTTTTTTTGTTGTTGTGACAGAGTCTCGCTCTGCCACCCAGGCTGGAGTGCAGTGGCGCGATCTCGGCTCACTGCAAGCTCTGCCTCCCGGGTTCACGCCATTCTTCTGCCTCAGACTCCCAAGTAGCTGGGACTACAGGCGCCCACAACCACACCCGGCTAATTTTGTTTTTTTTGTATTTTTAGTAGAGACGGAGTTTCACCATGTTAGCCAAGATGGTCTCGATCTCCTGACCTCGTAATCCACCCACCTCAGCCTCCAAAAGTGCGGGGATTACAGGCATGAGCCACTGTGCCCAGCCTCTAGTTTATCTTAAAATGATAGTGTAGTCTTTTGAGACCACAATTCTATGTGTGTTGTGGGGGTGAGGGGTTCTATTAACCTCTACATTAAGCTAGATGCTAAGCTATGTCATTAGGTCCCTATAACTACCTAAAAATCACAGGGGTTTCTGGCAGATGTTTCCAATGCCAAAGCCACAAGCCAAGCTATTTTATTCTCTAATTACACTGTTCCCTTTGTGTTTAGCCTCTGAGGTTTCCTTAACTGCTTGTCAGCTCAGAAATTATTTTAAAAATCCTTCTAATAAAATTTTGCTGGCTATTTTAAACAAGAGGTTATAAAATCTGCCATGCTGCTAGAAACAGATATATCTTTATAACTGTTGACTGTAGACTATATTTTTCTGAATATCCTACGCTGACTTCAAGAATAGCCAGATACGATGGCTAGTGTAGGTCAGATACTCTATTACCCTCATGAAACCTGTAATTTTGATTTATTTTTTAGCCCCTGCCTAACCCATAACTCTAGCCAAAGACTGACTGAATCTTGGACACAGAGAGACTTCTAATCTTTCCCTGGCCTCTGGGTCCTACTACTCATTTGTAGCATCCCTGATGTCCCTCCTGAGCCACCCACCTCCAAGACATTGCCACTTGGAGTTCAGTATTGTGGCAGGTGCAAAGCAGCTATTCCCACTCAGTAAGGAAGATGTTGGTGCTGCAGCAGACTCACAGTCCCCAAAGAAAGGCTCCAGTTGTGGTAGTTCATTAATATTAAAGAAGATAATCACTGTGATAAGAAAGAAGGATGTCACATTCAATAGTGAAGACCTTCTAGAGAATGATGTACTGCAGACAAATCCAAACTAGGAAAATGAATAGAACCTCCCAAAACAATTCTACAAAGTTAATATTTCAAGCAACACCATTAGCTACAAACCTTGAATGCTGATGAGCTACTGTGTACAGAGGCTCTGTGACACCTGCAGCTCATCTGTCCCCAAGGAGGTGAGATGAAAGCTTCAGACCACGATTTCGTTAGTTGCCCAGTAGTGCCAAAAGGCCTCAGCCTTTGCACCTGGCAGGTGCAGTCCAGCAGGGGAGTGAGACAGCAACTCCAGGGCGGGGACAGACAGAGAATGGGAGGATATTTTGGGCACTTCCTGCAGATTCAGGAAGAAGGAAAGAAGGTTGGTTTTCTCCTTTGGGGATAGAGCTGTTCCAGCTTTTTATTTGTTTTGATAGCAAAGCGATGCATAAAATAAATGTGCAAAATGGGTGCAACATAAACAAATTGTAACAGCACTGAACTCACCAAGTGTGAGGCATGTTGAGATAGCCAAACAACACACACATTCCCCACGGGGCTATAGCAAGCCGAGTAAGATACCTTGCAACGGTGGCCCCTGTGTGAATGTGTGAGCGTGTTTATGTCTACGCTTAACACTCATTCCACAGCATTTATTTTACACTTGTTCTGAAGCACGTATTATGCAAGCGCTGAGGATGGAAAGAAAGAAAAAAAAGGGGTAGATTCTGCTCTGGTGAGCTCGTTTTCTTCCTGGTGAGGAAGAAAAATGTGTAAACAGGTCATTGTAATACAAGGCATTATCTTGTGTGTGTCTGTGTTTTGTGGTCTATGAACGCTTCTGTGTTCATCGGAGCAGGCTCCTTCCTTATAAACATGCTTGGAAGGGCCTATGGTTCCAAAGCCACCTTTGCAACCCAATCAGTAAACCTGAATGGGTGTCCAAGGGGATCGTGAACAATACAAGCCAGGCTGCTTCTTAGTTTGGGGTTTTTGTTGCTTTTTTTTTTTTTTTTTTTTTTTTTGGAGACAGAGTCTTGCTCTGTCGCCCAGGCTGGAGTGCAGTGGTGTGATCTCGGCTCACTGCAACCTCTGCCTCCTGGGTTCAAGTGATTCTCCTGCCCCAGTCCTCTGAGTAGCTGGGATTACAGGCAGGTGTCACCTCGCCAAGTTAATTTTTGTATTTGCAGTGGAGACGGGGTTTCACCATGTTGGCCAGGCTGGTCTTGAACTCCTGACCTCAGTTGATCTACCGGCTTTGGCCTCCCAAAGTGCTGGGATTACAGGCGTGAGCCACCACACCTGGCCTTTTCTTGCTTTTTGAGATGGGGGGGTGGGTTCTCTGTGTTGTCCAGGCTGGAGTGAGGTCACACGATCATGGCTCACTGCAGCTTCAAACTCCTGGGCTGGAGCAATCCCAGTGCCTCAGCCTCCCAGGTAGCTGGGACTACAGGCATGCACCACCATGCCCAGCTCATTTTAAATTTATTTTTTGTAGAGATAGGGTCTCACTATGTTGGCTAAGCTGGTCTCCAATTCCTGGGCTCAAGCGATATCCCCTCTTCTGCCTCCCAGAAGTGCTGGGATTACAGGCATGAGCCATGGTGCCCAGCCCAATAAGCCAGGGTTCTAATAGGAGAAGCCAAGGTGGGGACCATTCTCCAGGTTGCCACTACCTACCTTTCCTCTTGAGGAAAGTGAGAGTGCTACATAATGAGATAGGCAAGGGGCCTGGAGAATAGGTCAGGAAATTAAAGGAACCAAGGAGGCTGGGCGAGGTGGCTCATGCCTGTAACCCCAACACTTTGTTAGGCCAAGGTGGGTGAACCATGCGGTCAGGAGATCGAGACCATCCTGGCTAACATGGTGAAACCCCACCTCTACTAAAAATACAAAAAATTAGCAGGGTGTGCTGGCACACACCTGTAGTCCCAGCTACTGGGGAGGCTGAGGCAGGAGAATCGCTTGAACCCGGGAGGTGGAGGTTTCAGTGAGCCAAGATAGTGCCACTGCACTCCAGCCTGGGCAACAGAGCAAGACTGCATCTCAAAAAAAAAAAAAAAAAAAAAAAAAAAGGAACGAAGGAGCACACCTCAGCCTCTTAAATTAGTGTAGCTCTACGGAAGTATATTAGAAGACCAGTGCCTGGAGTGGAGAACCTCTAAGGATCCAGGTAGGGCCTGGGACCTAACAGAGTCCTGGGCAAAGTTCCTACATATCTAGACATTGCAATGCAGCTCTCAAAAGGTCTTCCAGTTCCGTGAAACTTACCAACTCAGAGTAGAGCCATAAACTAGCAATCAAGCATCACATGGCTCTTTCTCACATTCTTCTTCAAAGCCTTTGGCTTTCTGTAACCATAATAGAGCATTTGGCTAAGACCGTACATGTGCTAAAACATTCCTGAGGTTCCCTTGGTGGATGAAGATTTAAATGTGGCTCAGGTTCCACAACTGTGAATAGTTTTGCTTTCCAGGTGTCCTAGTCCATTTTCTGTTGCTTTTAACAGAATACCTGAAACTTGGTACTTTATAAAGAAAAGTCATTTCTTTCTTACTGTTATGGAGACTCAGAAGTCCAAGGTCAAGGGGCTGCATCTGGGGAGGACCTTCTTGCTGGTGAGGACTCTCTGCAAAGATCCAAGGCAGTGCAGGGCATTGGTGAAGGAGCTAAGCATGCTAGTTCACATCTCTCTTCCTCTTCTAATAAAGGAAACAGTCCCATTCCCATGATAACTCATTAATCCATGAATCTATGAATGAATTAGTTTATTCATGAGGGAAGAGCCCTCATGACCCAATCACCTCTGAAAGTACCCACCTCTCAATACTGCCACATTGGGGATTAAGTTTCAATATGATTTTTGTAGGGGACAAATATTCAAACCACAGCAATAGGTGTATAGGTTGGAGCATTTAAAGACTTGTAAACAAAGACTAACTGAATGTTTTCTGAAGGCCCATTTTCTGTCAATAAAATTCTGAATCATACTGAGACAAAGCAAATGCCTCACATATGCAAAGCACTTGTGTTATGTATCCCTACTCAAATGTATTTCATTTACTCATGCATTAATAAAAGTATTTATTTAACAAATAATGATGGCTCCAGTTACTGTATTAGGAAAGTAAGTATAATAAAGTATTTTGTTTACTTTTTTCTTTTTTTGTTGTTGTTTTGACCTCTAATCAACAGCTTGTTTTGACCTCTAATCAATCTTTTAAATTCTAAATTTGAAGTACATACATGGTTCTATTGATAGCTTTGTTAAGTGCTGCCATAGCGAAATATCACACGCTGGGTAGCTTAAGGCAACAGAAATGTGTGCTTTCACAGTACTGGTAGCTAGAAGCAAGGTGTTGGCAAGGCCATGCCCTCTTGAACTATAAAGGAGAACCAGTTTCATGCTTTTCTCTTAGCTTCTGGCGTCACTAGCATCCCTTAGCATTCTTTGGCTTGTATAACTCCAATTTCTGACTCTATCTTCCTTCTGCATGTGTCTCTTCTCTGTTTGTTTTGTTTTGTTCTGTTTTGTTTGTTTTTTTGAGATGGAGTTTCACTTTTGTTGCCCAGGCTGGAGTGCAATGGCACGATCTTGGCTCACCGCAACCTCTGCCTCCCAGGTTTAAGAGATTCTCCTGCCTCAGCCTCTCGAGTAGCTAGGATTAGAAGCATGTGCCACCACGGCCGGCTAATTTTGTATTTTTAATAGAGACAGGGTTTCTCCACTTTGGTCAGGCTGGTATTGAACTCCCAACCTCAGGTGATCCGCCCACCTCGGCCTCCCAAAGTGCTGGGATTACAGGCATGTGAGCCACCACACCCGGCCTCTCTTCTCTTTTTATAAAGACATCAATCATATCGAATTAAGGCTTGACCTCATAACCTCATCTTAACATTACATCTGCAAAGACTTGGTTTCCAAACGCGGTCCCATGCACAGGTGTTAAGACTTAGGAGTTAAAATATGTTCTCCCAAAATATATATTTGAGGAGGTGAAGGGACATGCAGAGGAAGCGAAAAAGGAAAGATAAATAATAAGGAAGGCCAGATGCGGTGGCTCACGCCTGTAATCCCAGCACTTTGGGAGGCCAAGGTGGGCAGATATCTTGAGGTCAGGAGTTTGAGACCAGCCTGGCCAACATGGCAAAACCCTATCTCTTCTAAAAATACAAAAATTTGGGCTTGGTGGCATGCGCCTGTAATCCCAGCTACCCAGGAGTCTTCGGGAGATGAAGCCCTTCATCTCCTTAAACATATATTTTGGGAGGACACACTTTAAATGGTAACAGTAGCCCAAAGATGGAAGAGTCAGTTGATCTTAAAGAAGTGATATACTACTTTGTCTTGAAAAATGAGAAGGAGTTTGACAGGCAACGGAGAAAGAGAAAATCTGAACAAGAAAGACTGAATTGTTCTGTAGTTCGTAAACATGAAACAGAATTTTGTGTTCAAGGAACCACCGTTGGTTCAGTATGGCAGTATTGCAATACTTTAATGCAGAGGCTATGGTTACTTGTCTCCCAGATGGACTTCACTAATCACTTCTCCAACTATTTGCACTTGCCATTCTTCCTTCAAGAAATGAAGTCTCTTTGCTACGGTCTGATTGTTTATGTCCAGCCAAAATTCTTACATTGAAACCTAATTCCCATTACGGCGGTATTCAGAGATGGGGTCTTTAGGAGGTGATTAGATCAGGAGAGCTCCACCTTTGTGAATGGGATTACTGTCTTTTTAAAAGAAGCCAGACGGCCGGGTGCAGTGGCTCATGCCTGTAATCCCAGCACTTTGGGAGGCCGAGGTGGGCAGATCATGAGGTCAAGAGATTGAGACCATCCTGGCCAACATGGTGAAACCCTGTCTCTACTAAAAATACAAAAATTAGCTGGGTGTGATGGTGCATGCCTATAGTCCCAGCTACTCGGGAGGCTGAGGCAGGAGAATCACTTGAACCCGGGAGGAGAGGGTTGCAGTGAGCCAAGATCGCACCACTGCCCTCCATTCTGGCAACAGAGAGAGACTCCGCCTCAAAAAAAAAAAAAAAAAGAAAGAAGAACCCAGAGGAAATTTGTTTACCTCCTCCACCACACAAGGACACAGCTAGAAGATGGCATCACTGAACCAGCAAGCAAGCCCTCACCAGGCACTGAATCTCCTGATGCCTTAAGCTTGGACTTTCCAGGCTCTAGAACTGTAAAAGATAAATTTCTGTTGTTTATAAGCTACCCAGTATTTGGTATTTTGTTATAACAGCCAGAAAGAACTAATACACTATTCTTCCCCTCCCTTGACTCTAGGCTGAATTAGTGACTTGGCTTTCTTGACCAAGAGAATGGGAAAGAAGTGGCATTCTGAGTCCTCTGAAGCTATGTCATAATCTTGCAGCTTCTGCCTGGATCTTTTGAAACATTTGAAACATTCACTCTTAGAAGCCAGACATTGCTATTTCCATTGCATCTAGACCAATACCTGCACAAAATAGGTCCTTAATAGGTATTTATTGAAATGATAACTATTGCAGAGACTGGAGAAGGAGAAAAGTAAAACAAGGCTTGATTCAAGTTTGCAGGGTTGTGTATGGCACTAGCCTTAAAGACCAGGAGCCTGGGAGACAGCAGCTAGCCAAGAAAACTTTAAATGATTGATGTCATGGCCCAGGCTGGGTAAAGAAAGAAACAAGTTCTCCAGAGGGACAATGGGCTGGCATCAAGTGGAAAGCCCTGGGAATTGCTGGTCTCCATGCAGTCAAAAGAATGTATATAGGGAGCCAGGTGCACTGGCTCATGCCTGTAATCTCAACACTTTGGGAGGCTGAGGCAGGAGAATTGTTTGAGCCCAGGAGATCGAGACCCACCTAGGCAGCATAGCAACACCCAATCTCTACAAAAAATAAAAAAATAAAAAATAGCTGAGTGCAGTGGCACATGCCTTTAGTCCCAGCTACTCAGGAGGCTGAGGCAAGAGAATCACTTGAGCCACAAGAGATTGAGGCTGCAGTGAGCTATGATTGCATCACTGCACTCCAACCTGAGCCAGCAAGTTCCTTGCAACAGAGCAAGTTCCTATCTCATAAAAAAAAATACAAAGAGAGACAAGGAAAAAATACCTCTGCCTCCCGGGTTCAAATGATTCTCATGTCTCAGCCTCCCAACTAGCTGGGATTACAGGTGTGCACAGTCACACCCAGCTAATTTCTGTGTTTTAAGTAGAGAAAACGTTTCACCATTTTGGCCAGGCTGGTATCGAACTTCTGACCTCAAGGGATCCGTCCACCTTGGCCTCCCAAAGTACTAGGATTACAGGCAAGAGCCACTGTGTCTGGCCTTCTCTATTATTTATCTTTCCCTCTTTACTTCCTCTGCATGCCCTTCAATGCCTTTGTTTTACTTTTACTAGACACTCTGAGCTTCTTCTGAGACCTTGCACATTAGTTAGGGTTCTCTAAGGAAACGGAACCTGTAAATATATACATCTGGAATTGGCTCACGTGGTTATGGGGGCTGAGAAGTCCTAGGATCTCCTTGTTGTCCTAGGCAACAAGATAGAGACCCAGGAGAGCTGGTGGTGAGTTCCAGTTCATGTCTGAAAGCTTACAAACCAGGAGAGCCAGTGGTGTAAGTTCCATTCCAAGGGCAGGAGAAGACTAATATTCCAGCTCAAGCAGTCAGGCAGAGAGAAAATTCCTCCCTATTTTACCTTTTTGTTCTCTTCACTTTCCCAGTGGATTTGATGAGGTCCATCCACGTGGAGGAGGGTAATCTTCTCTACTCAGTCTACTAACTCAAATGATAGTCTCATTGAGTAACACCCTCAGACACATCCAGAATAATGCTTAACCAAATATCTGGGCACCCCATGGCCCAGTCAAGTTGATACATAAAATGAACCATCACACACCCCTTCTTTCACTTCCACCACTGCCCCCTCTTAATTGACCACCAAATGAGATGGAAAGTGTATATTTAATACTTGAAGACTAAAAATCTACATCTCATGTTTTTAACTTTAAAATATAATAAGGCAAACATATTCTTTCTAGATGATAAAACATCTAAATAAAGTTGCTTTTTGTATACATCTCTGATGATCTTTTTGTGGGGGAAATCAGTTCTTCAGATTCTGGAAGATGTTTTCATACTTCTGGTTCATCCAGGTCTTCTGTTAGTCATGTGCTCATGGCCAATTCTCCCTAGGTCTGGATCTCCAGCACTGACCAGAACTAACTCTCTCTCTCTCTCTCTCTCTCTCTGTGTGTGTGTGTGTGTGTGTGTATCAGTTGAACCTGTTGTATTAGTCCATTTTCACGCTGCTAATAAAGACATACCTGAGACTGGGCAATTTACGAAAGAAAGAGAGGTTTAATGAACTTACAGTTCCACGTGGCTGGGGAAGACTCATAATCATGATGGAAGACAAGGAGGATCAAGTCATATGTTACATGGATGGCATCAGGCAAAAGAGAGCTTGTGCAGGGAAACTCCCATTTTTAAAACCATCAGGTCTCATGACTTACTTTCAGGAGAACAGCACAGGAAAGACCCTGCCCCCCCACCATGATTCAATTATCTCCCACCAGTTCCTCCCATGAAACGTGGGAACTGTGGGAGTTACAATTCAAGATGAGATTTGGGTGGGGACACAGGCAAATCATATCACCTATCAAGCATAAAATTTTTTAAATTCTGTAATTGGTTGCTTTGTTTTTCATAAAAACACCCAAGCAGCTAACTGTTTAGTTATCTTTTGTAAATTGGAAAGTTTAAATCCAGCAAATTTTTTCTCATTTCAAGTATTAATATTTGATTTGTCCACAGGTAAGAAAACTGAAGCAGGTATGTCATGCTTTTCTAACCATCACTCAGCCAATTAATAGTAAAGCCAGGCTAGTGGCTCTATTTAAGGGGTATAACTCTATCTGAGGGGTTCAACTCTATCTGAGGGGTTCATCTTTGCTGGTTTTCTTGCTCCCACTGCCTGCTTTCAATTATTCCCAATACTATACTATACATAAATATACATAATTTTGGACTTTTTAATAATAGCCATGCTTGAAATTGAAATTGAAGGGCCAGGTGCAAGTGGTTCTTGCCTGTAATGCCAGTGCTTTAGGAAGTTGAGGTGGGAGAAGTGCTTGAGACCAGAATAAAGAAAGGAGGAAGGAAAGAATGAAGGAAAGAAGGAAGGAAGGAAGGAAGGAAGGAGAAGCGGAAGTGGAAGGGGAAGGGAAGGGAAAGGAAAGGAAGGGAAGGGAAGGAAGGAGGGAGGGAAGAAGGAAGGAAGGAAGGAAGGAAAAAAGGACAGGAAGGGAGGGAAGAAGGAAGGAAGGAAGGAAGGAAAAAAGGACAGGAAGGGAGGGAAGGAGGAAAAGAGGGAGGACAGGAAGGGAGGAAGGAGAGAGACAGAAAGAAAGAAAGAAAAGAAAGAAAAGGTATTATAGTATGGTATGTATATTTTACACGTAAATCTAATTGTGCCACTTCCTTACTCAGATGGCTTTTTACATCACACAGAATGAAATTCAAAACCTTTGCTGTGACCTACAAGACCCTACATGATCTGGTTCTGCCTCTTTCTTAGACCTCATCTTCTACCTCTTCCCCGATCACTCATCTCAGTCTAGCCACACCCACCTTTCTGCTGATTTATAAACACACACCAAGGTTGTTTGTGCCTCTGGGCCACTGCACTTGCTACTCTAAGGAAGCATTCCATTTTAAGAACAAAGTTTTATTTAAAATTCAGTGCATCACATAGTTAATTACTACAGGTAAAAACTGGAAAAAACTCAGCTGCCAATTCTAGGATAGTACAATAAAATGCTAATGAGTCATTAAATTTAATGTTGTAAAGATACAGAACTAGCTAAAACCATGAATTTATCCTCAGAATATTCATAACCTAGTGGATGATAATAGGTTAATAAACAACTAGTGTAGTGTGATAAATATAACTATAAAATAATTTACAGCATGGAAGTTGAGAAGAACTCAAGGAAAGGAGTATAGTATAGCAACATCAAAGTTGGGGTTTCACAGGTTGAATAGGAGTTTGTTATGCAGATAAGAAAGGAGCACTATCATAACATCAGAGAAAATGGCAAGTGCAAAGAGCTGGAATTCTAAAACAGCGTAATCTTTTGGGGGAGAAATGAGCACTTCCATTTGCTACAGCAGGGGGCGCAAGAGGGAGTGGGGAAATAGACCATTGTGCGGCTCTCTCTGGACTCTTCCTGGGGCCTCCTGAAGGCTAAAAAAAAAAAAAAAAGCATCCACAGCTGGATAAGAGTAAAAATTTGACTCCCAGCTACTTGGGAAGCTGAGGCAGGAGAATGGTGTGAAGCCGGGAGGCGGAGCTTGCAGTGAGCCGAGATTGTACCACTGCACTCCAGCCTGGGCAACAGAGCAAGACTCTGTCTCAAAAAAAAAAAAAAAATTGACAAAGAGACAAAGAGGAAGAAATGCATTCCAAAACCAGACTACGTGTGAATTATCAGATATGGGAAGCTCTGCTTCTAGGAAAGGCTCGGGCCCACCAGTAAGTTTTACAAATGCTGGTATGTTAGAGTTCTGGCACTTTTTTTTCCTAAAGTTTCCATCTCTCTGCTGAAATTACCTATCTGAGCTTGCATTTGTCTACTTCTTCATTTGAATCTTGAATATATTAATCATGCATATTTTAAATTCCCCATCTTGATAGTTCCAACATATTTGTCATAGCTGAGTCTGGTTCTGATGATTGCTTGGCCTCTTTGGACTCTTTTTTCTTACTTTTTCTTTTTTTTTTTTTGTGACGGAGTCTTGCGCTTGTCACCCAGGCTGGAGTGCAGGAGTGCACTCAGCTCACTGCAACCTCTGCCTCCCGGGTTCAAGTGATTCTCCTGCCTCAGCCTCCTGAGTGGTTGGGATTACAGGTGCTCACCACCACGCCTGGCTAATTTTTGTATTTTTAGTAGAGATGGGGTTTCGCCATGTTGGCCAGGCTGGTCTCGAACTCCTGACCTTAGGTGATCCACCCGCCTCAGCTTCCCAAAGTGCTGGGATTACAGGTGTGATTTCTTATCTTTTTATACACCTTGTAACTGTTGAAAAACAAACATGTAGGTAGGACAACAGGTACTGAGATAATTTTTTCTTAATCCTTGGAGATGATATCTTTCTTTCTGCTAAGCCTTTAGTATGAGGTTTGTGTTAATCTACTCGGGAGTTGGGCTGAGTTTTAAGTTTACTGTTGCTGTGGTTACCTTCAGGGTGCCACACATTTCAGACTCCTCTGGCAATACCTTGTGTATAGGACGTGAGCTAATTTGCCATGTTTTTCTCAGTTTCTGCCCCATGCATGGCTTCAGATCTCCCAGATTGGCTTTGGGTCTTTTTTGCCTGCTGCTCCCCAGAGGCCATTGGTCTCTTGTAACTCTCCCAGTTTGTACTCCACTATTATTTTTATTCTACCATAATTTTTTACTGGATGCTTGTTAGCAGGGTGGTGAGTGGCGGAGAACTGGGCATTCTCTGTTAGTCTGAACGAGCCTCATTTGAGGGCAGGAACTGAGTCCTAGGAGTATGGCTTTTATCAATGTTCTTGGGGCCAGGTGCGGTGGCTCATGCCTACCTGTAATCCCAGCACTTTGGGAGGCCAAGGCGGTTGGATCACCTGAGGTCAGGAGTTCGAGACCAGCCTGACCAACAAGGAGAAACCCCATCTCTACTAAAAGTACAAAATTAGCCGGGTGTGGTGGTGCATGCCTATAATCCCAGCTACTCGGGAGGCTGAGGCAGTAGAATGGCTCAAACCCAGGAGGCGGGGTTTGCAGTGAGCCGAGATGGCAGCATTGCACTCTAGCCTGGGCAACACAAGTGAAACTCCATCTCAAAATAATAATAATAATAATAATAATAATAATAAATACAAATAAATGTCCTTGCCCCTCTCCAGATGGAACAAGCCTAGGATTTATTCCTCTCATAGGACTGAGCTTTTTAACATTTTCCTGTTCCCTGCCCTCAACTAAAATTGGTTGCCACCCACGCCCTTGGGATACAGTTTTTCTCATTCTACCCTGCTGCAGATAAGACTTTTTTTCTTTAGAGGAGACTGGGTAGATGGGTCTGAATGGAGTTTCGGCATTGCCTTCTGCTCCTTCTTTCAGCCAGCACACTTGAGAAGCTTCTCAGCATCCTCCTTGTCTTCCCCGTGAGCAGCGGGATGCCTGGAACAAACCTATAACCAGGTGCATACCTCCCTATATCTGCAGCCCCTATGGATGTCCCACGTGTATGCTAGGCTGCACTAACAAGTTTTAGCAATGTGGTTTAGCTTTTAGATCCTTCCCTAGACACCAGGCTGGAGTGCAGTGGCTGCACCGCATTCCATCATGGCTTACTGCCGCCTCAACCTCTCAGGCTCAAGCAATCCTTTCGCCTCAGCCTCCCAAATAGCTAGGATTGCAAGTGTGAGCCACTGTGACCTTAATTCTGTCTCTAGCTAGCAGAATCTAGCAGAATCTTCTTACCCACTTATATGGCATCAGGTGACATTTGCTCAGGTAAGCAAATGCTCAGATTTGTTTTTCCTGGATGTCTGCAGACATCTATCTCTCTCTAGAGTCCATGTTAGTTCTTTGCCCTGCAGTCTTGGTTTTCTGATGATCTCAAAGAAAAGCAATTAATTTTCAATTTGTCCAGGTTTATTTATTTATTTATTTATTTTTTGTAAAAGTGGGAGAGATGCTCTTCCCAGTACTTTGTATCTCTGAGCTCAGTTGCTGGTATAGTTAGATTGGAACCTTCCCTCAATTGCTATCTGTCTGCAGTCCAGGGATTTGGCATGGAAAAAAATGATTCTGTGTTCCCTACTTCTCTTCTGCCAAAGCTTCTATTGGAATTTCTACTTTCCTCCTTCAAATAGCTAACCCCATGTGATGGCAGAATTTTGCAGAAGGCTACATGCAGCGGATATATCATAGACACTGCTGAGGCAGAAAAGCAGTGTACTACCAGATTCCTCTGAGCATCTGAAATCAGCTTTCAAAATGTCAAACAGCCTTTTGATGCCCTGCTGCTCCCATGTGCAACATTATAATTTTCCTCTGAGGGAGACTGAGGGCATGGAATTGGTGCTAGTCTTTATCCAGATAGGTCAAGACGGTATTTATTAAACAACCACTAGGCACCTCAGGTGATTCTGGGCTCTATGGAGGCCTATGGACCATGACCCTTATTAAATTGAGATTAGCCTAAAGCTGCTTCCTTACATATTTGAAGTCTGTTCATAGTAAACTGTAACCTGCATGGGTGTGTAAACAGACTGTAACCTACTCTTGTGCCAATCACTGAGTTTCAGCCAATCAAAAGCGGCCAACTGTTCAAACCCTGTTCAAATAAGGCAAACACTGAGCTGTAACCAATCCAGAGATTTCTATACCTCACTTCCGTTTTCTCTACACCACTTTCCTTTCTAAATCTTCTACCACGTTGCTGCACTGGAGCCTCTCCGAATCTATTTGGGTTCAGGGGTTGCCAGATTCAAGAATTGTTTTTTACTCAATTAATCTCTGTTCAATTTAATTTGTCTAAGGTGTTTTTTTTTTCTTTTTTTAACACTCTGTTCTCAAACTTTTGGGTGAGAAAAGGCAGTAATCCAGGCCCTTAGTTACGTGGGTTAAAGTGCTCATAGATTACAGCTACCAAGATAGTTTCTAAAGCTATCAGGCTCATGACTGAGAAGACTCTTAGCCTTGTAAATGTAGCCCAAGCAAGATCTCAGATATTCACCAGCAGCAGGTAGGCTACCGCTCATTTATTTCTGATAGATGCCCTGACTTCCCTGTTACTTATCTAATCCTATTTCATGGCAATGACAACTTGGCTTTCAGACAACGTTGCTGCACTGCACTCCATCACGGCTCACTGAAGCCTCAACCTCTCAGGCTCAAGCAATCCTCTTGCCTCAGCCTCCCAAATAGCTGGGATTGCAAGCATGAGCCACCGTGACCTTAATTCTGTCTCTTTCTTCCAAGACAGAATCAAATACCTGCACTTCTGCAATGATGACTTCTCAATGATGAACTCCATACACTCAGTTTCATGTTTGTTATAGTCTCCACATCCCTTTTCCATTTTCTTTTCTAATTGCATTATACTGATATAGCTGTCTGTCATAGGGCAACCTTGCATCACCTCTCAGTGGCCCACAGATGGCTGGCACCGCTGAATCCCAAGATGCTTCCCTTTCTTGTATCTCTCTTCCTGATGTCAGCTACAGAGTGGCATTTAGAGGCCCAGGAAGCAAAACAAGAGGACGGAGTGATGGGAATTGGTGATATAAAAATGAGACACTGTTGTGGAGGGATAGGAAGATAATCTCTGGAGAACTGGGCTTCTGGGTTGATACTCTAAGAAAACAAATCCCATCTCTACTAAAAATACAAAAGTTAGCTTGCCGTGGTGGTGTGTGCTTGTAATCCCAGCTACTTGGGAGGCTGAGGCAGGAGAATCACTTGAGCCCGGGAGGCGGAGGTTGCAGAGAGCCAAGATAGCGCCACCGCACTCCAGCCTGGCAAAAAAAAAAAAAGAAAAAGAAAACAAACCATAACAAACAGAGTGACAAGGTGGTTAGAGGCATGAGATTTGGAGTCATACCAATGTGGGTTCCAATGCAAGCTCCATCCATTACTAACTGGGTGACTTTGAGAAAATGACTCAACACCACTGAGTCTCAACTTCATTGCTGTAAATGAGTATCACACTGTATGTTTGAGTTAAAGCACTTGGCACACCATCTAGCCCATAAAACATATTCAATAAATTTAAATAGCTTTTATAATTATAACTGATACTGTAAGTGGGCTTTGGAATGGCAAAGGCAAACGGCAAATGGCAAAGGAAAGAGCCCGGTTGCTAACACAGTGAAGCCACAGTTGGAAAAAGAAGAGAAAAAAGATTAAATTTCTGCCCAGCTGAATGTTTCACATAGACTTCTGGCTGAACTGCGATGTAGCCCAGGTGAGACATTTCAACAACCTCTCGTTCTTCTGCTTCTGGTCCATTTTCCTTTGCTGATGCAGAAGGAAGGATAGACACTAATGTTTCCTAAAGCCTCCTATGCACCAGCCACCATGCTAGGTACTTTTACTTGCATTCTTCATTATTTATCACTTGCCTTCCACTCTGTTGTCCCAGCCTCCATAGCAGTCAATGAAGAGGCCGGAGCACTGGTATCATAAACTCCTTTCTGAATACTCATTCGAGCAAGCCATCTACACTACTCACTGAGCGTGTATTCATGTGAGAATCCTGCTGGGTGGATGTAGACATTCACTCCCTCAAAGGCTTCCGGTAAGTCAGCTCCCAGGACATTCCGCCTTAGGGTATTGCTATTGCGGTCACATGCCGGAATGATAAATAATCTGAACAAGCTTTCTCAGGTGCAATATTTATGGTTGAGTTTGAAGCAAAGAACAGTCAGAGGCAATGGGGAAAAACTAATTTACTGTAATGTCACCCTGGATATATAGCAAATAGCTGTAAACAAGTACGTACAATATAATTAAAACTATGATAACATTATAAAATAGGATGATGGCTAGTTAGAGAGGAAGATCTATCAAGTAGGAACACGTGTATATCACTTGAAATATTGCCTCAATTACTTCAAGTCATCAGCTCCGGCTCCTCATCTCAGAAACAATCCCTACAAATGCAAACTTAAAATGACAAGTGCTGTTCATTTCTAGCCCTGGTTTCCTTTCCTTCTACCTGTCCACAGGAATTGCTCTTCAGCATCTGTCGAACAAACATCAGCAAGACAAGAATAATACTCAAATTCCTTTTTTTTTTTTTGAGACCGAGTCTCACTCTGTTGCCCAGGCTGGAATGCAATGGCGTGATCTTGGCTCACCGCAACCTCCACCTCCCGAGTTCAAGTGATTCTCCTGCCTCAGCCTCCTGAGTAGCTGGGATTACAGGCGCCCACCACTACGCTCAGTTAATTTTTGTATTTTTAGTAGAGACGGGGTTTCACCATGTTGGCCAGGCTGGTCTTGAACTCCTGACCTCAAGTGATCTGCCCACCTCAGCCTCCCAAAGTGCTGGGATTACAGATGTGAGGCACTGCACCTGGCCTATACTCAAACTCTACTTTATCTCATCCCTGACTCCTCAATGGATCTTAGCATAAAAGCTGAGCTACAGAAAGCATCCTTAAATCCCCCAGGGTAAAACACCCAGGAATACTCATGCACAAAAGCATGTGGGGGAAATAAAAGCCAATGGAATGGTTCATTAATAAACACAATTAATTTACTTATACCATTCCAACAGATGAAACAATTCTCTGATTGCAAAGCAGCTCAGACAATCAGCGGGTAATGTGAAAAACCAAGGCTTCCTGGTGATCCCACAAGAGAGATAAGGTGGATCTCTCCTGGCTGAGCTGTGGATTTTCCAGCCCTGTCTTTTGCTCAGCCCTGTGTGTCAGCCATTGCACACATAGCCCTAGGTTATCAAAGAAAACCTTTTAAAATCTTACAGAACTTAAACAGGAGATAGCACCTCTAACTTGTGAACCACTCTGCCCAAGCTATTCCCTGTGTCTGACTTCTGATCCTTCCAGCTATGAAACTTTCTTTTTTCTCCACTTCCTTATGACCTCATTGGAAAGACAAAGCACTTAGCTCACTTTCCCTAGCTGTAGTCAGGGTTCTTCTCACTCATTTACTGCTTTTTATTATCTGTAGCAGCTTGAGGAACCACTCCTACCTGATGAATTCAGTATCTAGAACTTTCTATCATCCATTTATTTCAAGTGCAACTTCCCCAAAGCTTTTCTTCAGCTCTGGTTCCTCAAGTAAAGATCAGGCACCCGTTGCCTACCTGTTTTGTGCCATTTGTAAGGTTTCCCATAGGATGCTCTGGTGCCCCCAGCCAGCCCAATTTTCTGCTGCTATCCTTACTATATGCAAATTCTGAATTAGTACAATACATATTTTCATTGTCCTTACCGTGACTTACTGGAAATATTCTTTCTCTTTCCTTTCATTCATTCATTCATTCATTCATTCATTCATTCAGATGTTGCCCAAACTCCCTGTTCCAATTCCAATTTACTTCTTTTATAAAACTATCCTCACTTGTCTGTCTTCAGCCAAGCTCTTTGTTTGTTTGTCTTATTTTGTTTTGTTTTGAGACAGAGTCTTCCTCTGTTGCCCAGGCTGGAGTGCAGTGGTGCAGTCTCGGCTCACTGCAACCTCTGCCTCCCAGGTTCAAGCAATTCTCCTGCCCCAGCCTCCGAAGTAGCTGAGACTACAGGCATGCGCCACCACCATGCCTGGCTAATTTTTGTATTTTTAGTGGAGACGGGGTTTCACCACGTTGGCCAGCCTGGTCTCGAACTCCTGACCTCAGGTGATCCACCCACCTCGGCCTCCCAGAGTGCTGGGAGCTCTTGTTTTACTAAGTTAATAATTTATCATTGCATTATATTTCCTCACAAGATTTAAAATTTCTTGAGAACAAGGATTACATCTCCCAATGTTTCTTCTCTTTAATGCCTAATATAAATGTCAGCCCACAGTGGGCACTCAACAAACTCTTTTGATTGAACTAGGAGTAATGTTTGGCAATTATAGGATTTCATCTGGGAGCCATATAAAAATAACTTTCTAGCAATAAATGTTGGACCAAACAAAGAATTAATCTGTGTATCAATTGGGGTTTTGTTCAGGGACCACCAAGGGTGGGCATCCTGTTGATCACCCTCTGGATTTGGACTGAGATTCGAAGTGTTTACCATTGAAGGAGAGAAGCAATGATCAATTGGGAAGTCAGGAAGAGTAGATAAAAAGAATAAGAGCTCACACTCACTGCATGATACCTATCAGGGACAGTTCAGGGCACTTTACATTTAGTAAATTATGTGATCTATACAGCAACCTTCAGAGGTTTATCACTCCATTTTTAAATGAAGAAATAAGGGACTGAGAGGTTAAGCAACTTGCCTAAGATCATGGAGCTATGAGGTGGTGTGTTAGTCCATTTGTGCTGTTATAACAAAATACCTGAGACTGAGTAAAGAAGAAGAATTTCTTTCTTGCAGTCCTAGGGGCTGTGAAGTTCAAGATCAAGAGCCCAGGAGATTTAATGTCTGGTAAGGGCTCACTGCTTCTAAGATGGCATCTGGTGGCTGTGTTCTCACATGGAAGGAGAGTGGAAGAAAGGAACCCACTCCCTCAAATCCTTTCATAACAGCTTTAATTCCATTCATAAGGCTTCTAATCTTATGACTTAATCACCTCCTAAAGGCCCCAACTCTCAAATCACATTGAGTTTCAACATGTAAATCCTGGGGGACACATTCAGACCATAGCTTTCCATCCTTGGGCCCCAAATTCATGTTCTTCTCACATGCAAAATCCATTCCTTCAATTCCAATAGTCCCCAAAGTCAACTAATTTCAGTAGTAATTCAAAAGTTCAAAGTCCGTATGTACTAGCGTTTTCTAGAGGGACAGAGCTAATAGGATAGATATACATAAAGGGTAGTTTATTAAGGAGTATTGACTCACAAGACCACAAGGTCCCACAATAGGCCATCTGCAAGCTGAGGAGCAAGGAAGTTAGTCTGAGTCCCAAAGCTGAAGAACTTGGAGTCAGATGTTTGAAGGCAGGAAGCATCCAGCACAGGAGAAAGACTGAGGATGGGAGATAAAGCCAGTCTAGTCCTTCCACGTTCTTCTGCCTGCTTTTATTTTGGCTGTGCTGGCAGCTGATTAGATTGTGCCCACCCAGATTGAGGATGGGTCTGCCTTTCCTACTCCACTGACCCAAATGTTAATCTCCTTTGGCAACACCCTCAGAGACACACCCAGGAACAATATTTTGCATCCTTCCGTCCAATCAAATTGACACTCAATATTCACCATCACACCACACTTTTATCAAAATCAGGTATGAGAAATACTCAAGGTAAGATTCTAAAGCAAATACCCAGACTCAAGTCTTTCGTTTTAATAGCACAAGGACTCTCCTAAGCCAAATAACTGTCTAGCTGTGAACCTGTGAGATCAAAAACATATATACTTCCAAAATACGCTAATGGGACAGGCATAGGTTAGACAGTCCCATTTCAAAAGGAAACAAGAGAAAAGAAGAAAGAGATAACAGGTCCAAAGTACATCCAAATCCCAATGAGGCAAACAACATCAAATCTTGAGGCTTGAGAATAATCTTTGACTCTATGTCCTGCCTTCTGGACACACTATTTCCCTGGAAAAACTTGATATCAAATCAATATCACTAAGGCAATAAAGTTATAAGC
Source organism: Nomascus leucogenys (assembly GCF_006542625.1). Taxonomy (NCBI): domain Eukaryota; kingdom Metazoa; phylum Chordata; class Mammalia; order Primates; family Hylobatidae; genus Nomascus; species Nomascus leucogenys. The sequence continues at coordinate 41,831,805 of NC_044397.1, forward strand.
CTTCAAAGATAAAGAAAAGAAGTGAAAGCATGGCCAAGCAAAAAATATCTACTTTCTTTTACAAAGAACAAAATCAGGCCAAGTATTAAACAATCAAAACTGTTATAAACAATGACAACTTGGAAATTAGATAATTAACTGAAAATAAAAGCAAAAAGAAGAAATTCATCAAAAGGTAATATTGCTACCCTGGTTTATTCATCTTTTATAATTGGTCATCAAATTACATTATTTAAAACTGATCAATTAAGAATATTTTTAAAACAAATAATAACATAAAGTCAGGAAAAAAAAGGGAATTCCAGCTGGGTGCGGTGGCTCATGCCTGTAATCTCAGCACTTTGGGAAGCCTAAATGAGCGGATCACCTGAGGTCAGTAGTTCCAGACGAGCCTGGCCAACATGGTGAAACCCCATCTCTACTAAAAATACAAAAATTAGCTGAGCCTGGTGGTGGGCACCTTTAATCCCAGTAATCCCAGTTACTCGGGAGACTGAAGCAGGACAATTGCTTGAACCCAGGAGGCGGAAGTTGCAGTAAGCCGAGATCGCACCACTGCACTCCAGACTGGATGACAAGAGAGAGACTCCTTCAAGAAAGAAAGGGAGAAGAAAGAAAGAAAGAAAGAAAGAAAGAAAGAAAGGAGGAAGGGAGGGAGGAAGGAAGGAAAGAAGGAAGGAAGGAAGGAAGAAAGAAGGAAGGAAGGAAGGAAGGAAGGAAGGAAGGAAGGAAGGAAGGGAAGGAATTCCCATTACTGCTTATTTTAATTAGACAAATGGGAATTTTTGCAATGTTTCTCCATCAGAATAAAGGAAAATGTATTTAGATGAAGTCTAAATGAATGGATGCTATATTTGCCTATGGGATGCAAGAAAATGAGAGTTGAGCTTGGATCACCTATTCCTGTGGAGTTTGAGTGACATCTCTTACTGATTTTTTATTGAACCTGGGAACCACAAATGAAAATCTTCTCATATTTAATGCTGTGGGGCTAGGGGGAGAGTGAGAGGCAAGATGCAGAATCCAAATAAAGGATAAAAAGGAAATCAAAGATGCCAAGATGGAAGTGAAGCAAAACAGGTGAATGGATGATAAGTTTGGAAAAAAACTTAAATAGGATATGAGCAACTGTAAACAGTTTTCTTCTTCTTCTTCTTTTCTTAGAGAGAGTCTTACTCTGACGCCCAGGCCAGAGTGCAGTGACACAATCTCAGCTGACTGCCACCTCCGCCTCCTGGGTTCAAGCAATTCTCCTGCCTCAGCCTCCCGAGTAGCTGGGATTACAGGTGCGGCCACCACGCCTGGCTAATTTTGGATTTTTAGTAGAGACAGGGTTTCCCCACGTTGGCCAAGCTGGTCTCAAACTCCTGACCCCAGGTGATCCGCCTGACTCGGCTTCCCAAAGTGCTGAGATTACAGGCATGAGCCACTGTGCCCAGAGGAGCAACTGCAATGGTTTTATACACAATTCAAGGGCCAGATTAGGGTTGAATAACCTTACACCATTGCCAAAAGCATTCCCTCCAGTGCCAAGAGCAACTCAATCTCCTCCCTGTACTTCGAGGTCCAATTTATTACCTTCTCCTCTAAGAAGCCTTGATCATTGTGAGATGCAAGTGATATCACCGCCTTTGCATACTTATGGCTATTTCTCTTTCCCTCTTCTCCCTAGACTGAAGGACCCATTACTTTCAGCACTCTCTTTACAATATCTTCTAACCCCTTGGCCCTGTATTCATGTGCTTCAAGCGCCCTGCAAATGTTTTGAAGAGAAAGGTAGAGAAATTGTGCATCCAATGTGGAGAATAAGAGAGGTAGCTGAACAGGCATTGAGAAAAATGTAGAATGACATTTAGATCTCAGCAGAGGTTAAAAGCAATACATTTTTAGGGACTTGAATAGGGCTGGCTGTGTCTAACAGAGGTCTCTGCTTGAACCTAACAGGCTTTAGGACCCTCCCTTCCTGGTTTTGAATTCTAGCTTGATCACTTCCTAGCTTTGCGGACATTTGAGCGAGTCATTTTATGTTCCTATTCACATGTTCATCTCTAAAATGGGGATTATATTAAGTAGGCTACGGTCTTTTTTATTTATTTATTTAGATGGAGTCTCACTCTGTCACCCAGGCTGGATTGCAGTGGCATGATATCGGCTCACTGCAACCTCCGACTCTTGGGGTCAAGACATTCTCCTGCCTTGGCCTCCCCAGTAGCTGGGATTACAGGCGCGTACAACCACGCCAGGCTAATTTTTGTATTTTTAGTAGAGACGAGGTTTCACCATGTGGGCCAGGCTAGTCTCGAACTCCTGACCTCGTGATCCGCCTGCTTCAGCCTCCCAAAGTGGTAGGATTATAGGCATGAGCCACCATGCCCAGCCTGTCTTTTTTACCTGAAATATAAATTGTTCTGTGACCTTGCATCTCTCTCCAGCCAGCCCAGTATCTCTTCTTCGTTCTCTATCATCCGGTTTTTGAAACAGCACTTTATACTTTCTGCTTTTGTTTCTCTATCTCTTATTTGCTCTGTAAACAGCTACAACCTAAGGTCACTAATAGTCTGCTCAAATGCCACCTTCTCAGTAAGACCCCTCTTAATCCCTCAATTTATAATGCCAACCGGCTTCAATTTAAAATAGCTTCTTCACTCCTAGGCACGCTTTATCCTTCTTTTCTGAATTATTTGTCTCCATGGCAGTTACCAACTTCTAAAATACCATACAATTCATTTATCTATTTTGTCTATTATCTGCAATCCCCATGAGAATATAAGCTCTATGAGGGCTGGAGGTTTGTCTATTCTGGTCAGTGCCAACAGCATCATTGATGTTAATAAGTATTTGCCAAATGAATATGTGTCCATGAGTCCTTAAGTTACCGAACCTCTGAAACATTCGATGCTAGGTGTGCTTCTGTTAATGTCTGGCTACTGTCTTGTCTTTTAGATTCTGTGACACCCTCTCCCAGGTTTTCACCATCACTTTGATGGCCACTTGCTCCCAATCTAGGCTGTCTCTTTCTCCACTCACATGTAAAAAATCAAGATACCCCCAGGGTTGCATACTTGCTCCCTTCCTTGCTCTTTATTTTTTTCCTTTAATTTGATTCATTCCATCCCAATAGTCCCCAAAGTCAACTCATTACAGTAGTAATTCAAAACTTCAAAGTCCATATGTATTAGTCCTGCTATGTTCAGGGCTGCTACTTTCAGGTCTGTTCTAGGAGCTTTCTTTTTGTCTCTCTTTTGTTTTTGTTTTTGAGATGGAGTCTCGCACTGTCGCCCGGGCTGGAGTGCAATAGCGAAATCTTGGCTCACTGTAACCTCTGCCTCCCGGGTTCAAGTGATTCTCCTGCCTCAGCCTCCCTAGTAGCTGGGATTACAGGCACACACCACCACATCCAGCTAATTTTTTGTATTTTTAGTAGAGATGGGGTTTCACTCTGTTAGCCAGACTAGTCTTGAACTCCTGACCTCGTGATCTGCCTGCCTCAGCCTCCCAAATTGCTGGGATTACAGGCGTGAGCCACCGAGCCCCGCCTGTTCTGGGTGCTTTCTATGGATCAATTCATAATCCTCACAGTAAACTGAGAAGTAGGTATTTACCCTCGATAGCTCATTTTAGGCCCAGACATGGTGGCTCACGCCTGTAATCCCATCACTTGGGGAGATCAAGGTGGAAGGATTTCTTGAGCTCAGGAGTTTGAGACCAGCCTAGGCAACATAGTAAAACCGTGTCTGCACAAAAAATACATAATAAAAATAAATTAGCCGGGTGTGGTGATGCACTTCTATGGTTCCAGCTACTCAGGAAGCTGAGGTGGGAGGATCAATTGAGCCCCAGGAAGTCAAGGAGGCACTGAGCTGTGATCGTGTCACTGCACTCCAGGCTGGGTGACAGAGCAAGGCTCTTTCAAAAAAAAAAAAAAAAAAAAAAAACAACTCATTGTCTGGATAAGAAAATTTAGGCACAGAAAAGTTAATATCTTACCCAAGGTCGCGAAGCTAGGAAGTGATACAGCAATCATCACTCTTGGGCAGCCTGGGTTCCGAGATCTTGCATCTCAACCATTCGATAATGCTGGCCCTCCAGATAGACTCTGAACATGTCCACATCTGTATTTCCCAGCCTAGACCACTCCCCTGAGCTCCCAACATAGGTGGTCCTTTTCTCCACTCACATGTTAAAGGTCAAAATAGATGGCTGGGCATGGTGGCTCATGCCTGTAATCCCAGCACTTTGGGAGGCTGAGGTGGGCGGATCACAAGGTCAGGAGATCAAGATCATCCTGGCCAACATGGTGAAACCTGTCTCTACTAAAATTACAAAAATTAGCTGGGTGTGGTGGCATGTGCCTGTAATCCCAGCTACTCGGGAGGCTGAGGCAGGAGAATTGCTTGAACCAGGGAGTCAGAGGTTGCAGTGAGCTGAGATCGTACCACTGCACTCCAGCCTGGCGACAGAGTGAGACCTGTCTCAAAAAAAAAAAAAAAGAAAAAAGTCAAGATAGATGACCTCACCACATCTCAGAGATACCTGAAACTCTATATAATAAAGCCTCAACTTCCCCCAAACCAGGAATTCCTTCTACTTTCCCCGTTTTCATCAACAGCAACTCCAGCAACTTGAGCATCCACACCGTAAGTTAGAAAATCAACCCAGAGGCTCTCCAGTCCCTTATCCCTAGAGCCATCCAATCAAGCAAGAATTGATGTTAAATCTACCTCTTAACAACTGTGGAATCATTGACAAGCACTGCCATTGATCAGATCTGCTAATTCTCAATAATCACATCAGTGCCCTCACCACCTTTGATCCTGTTCTCCACACAGTCACTCTATACACCGGTGCTACAGTGAGCTTTCTAAAGTACACATCTGATCACAGCCTTCTAGGGTCTTTCCTCTATCCAACTGCTTATTTTTGCCCCCAAGGCAGAAATCTGGCTCTTGTAATCTGGCTTGGAATTCTGGCTCTTGTCTACCATAATCTCTTCTCTCTTTTCCTTCCTGCTCCCCTAAAAGTCCCGCTCCAAATCTCTGAGCAGGACAAGTTCTCACCTTGTATTTGGATATATTTAGGATTAAACTCATCTTCTTCACTCCTAGCTAGAAATTAACACATGCCCGGCATATAGTAGCTGTTTGTTCAGTAAACGAATAGTCACTTCTGCAGCAACATTGCCTTTCCCCTACTTTCCACTCTCTAAGTCATCTATCTTTTTTTTTTCTTGTCCATGTAACCTCCACATCTATAAGTCATCTATCTTGGTAACCCCCATTTATTCTTCACGACTTGGTTATCCTCTCCAGGAAGCCATCTCTAACACTCTCTCACTCTCCCAGACTTGAGCAGTTAGGTTTTTTGTGCTCCCAAACTCCTCATCATAATTTGATACGAAGCTTATGGTTTGGATGGCAATTGCTAGTTTGTTTTTCTGCCCTTCACCCACACCGCTACTCCCCAGATTAATCTATAGTGAATTTTGCTCTACGAAGGATTGGTTGCTCTAAGAGAGACTTGCAGATGACACAAGTCTCCTAAGGATATTATAAAATACATTTGCAGGAAGTTGTATTTGTTTAGCAGGGCTGTCTTCATGAGGACACTTTGAAAAAATGTCTTTTGTATTTTGGTGTCAAGAATAGCTTGGCAGTGCAACTTGTTAATGAACCCTGCAAATGCTACAGTTGATTAAGTCCTGTCTCCCCATGGGCCCTCTAGAAAACTTACAGCTCATTGTAGTACACATGTACAATTCCAGGGTTTGCCTTTACTATTATTATAATAGCTATCATTTACTCAGGTTTATTGAACGCTTTATTTCTTATTAATAATAAAGGCAAACATTTGTTCAGTGTTGACGATTGTTGAGTGTTTGCTAGGCTCTGTGTTAAGGAAATTAAGCATGTGTCATATTTACAGTAACCACCAAGTTGGAAAGTTGTGTTTTGTGCAAGCTTGAGTTGGTGGTTGCAAGTTGCACACCCCAAACTCAAGGGTGCACAAGACACATTTCTTCTTCTTATGTGTTCTTTCCTTTGCCAGGACTATGTGTATGTTTTGAGAGGCTTTCTTGGTACCAAAGTACCAGCAGACAACCTAAGCTGGGGTTGGAGCCTCTGCTCCTAGGTGATTTCATCTGTCATGGCTGCTATCCCATTAAGAAGTTTTCCTTTCTATGTAAACGTCAGTCACCTGTCCACAGGTGATGCAGTGTCTGGTCAATCTCCTGAAGCCCCCATTCTGCTACCTCAACCCTGGGTTCTGACACCTCATTGGGTTCCACCAAGGGTGATGCCTGGTCCTCTTGCTTCCAGATCCCCCACTTTCTTTTTCCTTTGTTTTTTTTTTTTTTTTGTATGTGTGTGTGTGTTTTGTGTTGTTTTGTTTTGTTTTACAGATAACTTCTCTCTTTGTTGCCCAGGCTGGAGTGTGGTGGCATGATCACGACTTGCTGCAGCCTCAAACTCCTGGGCTCAAGCAACCCTCCCACCCCAGCCTACTCAATAGCTGGGATAACAGTTTTGCCCCACTATGTCCAGCTTTTTTTTAAAATTTTTTGTGTGTGTGTGTGTGTAGAGATGGAGTTTTCTTATGTTGTCCAAGCTAGTCTTGAACTCCTGGCCTCAAGCGATCCTCCTACCTCAGCTTCCCAAAGTGCTGGGATTGCAGATGTGAGACGTTGCACCCCGCCCCAGATCCCCTTCATCTACGTGTTCTTCTTGTTACCTGCCACTGACAGCTCAGCCCAAGGGAAGGCAGGATATGGGGTACCAGCTTCAGAGACTCAACCAGTGTCTACTCTTCCTTTCCATGCTTACTTTTTCTCTTCCTGGGAATACATTGGAGTTTTTTTTGTTTTTTTGTTTTTTTTTTTGAGATGGAGTCTTGCTCTGTTGCCAGGCTGGAGTGCAGAGGCGTGATCTCAGTTCACTGCAACCTCCGTCTCCTAGGTTCAAGCGATTCTCCTGCCTCAGCCTCCCTAGTAGCTGGGACTACAGGTGCACCCCACCATGCCCAGCTAAATTTTGTATTTTTAGTAGAGACGGGGTTTCACCGTGTTAGCCAGGATGATCTCGATCTCCTAACCTCATGATCCGTCTGCCTTGGCCTCCCAAAGTGCTGGGATTACAGGCATGAGCCACCCCACCCAGCCACATTTGAGTCTTGATCGCGGGGTCTTGAGGGGAGGAAGAGCTGAATATACATGTTTATCACTCTATGCATCTGGTGCTCTCAGCCTTGACTTTTGAGACAATTACCAACAACTGATTGTTAATATTTGCTGTGCCATCCCTCTGAGTGCACATATGTGGAAAATATTCTAGCTGGCTGTGCATTGGAAGACAGGGAGGAAGGTCTCCAAGACCATCCCCAGGCTTGATGATTTACTGGGAGGATTCATATGGCTCAGATTCATGGCCATGATTTATTATAATGAAAGGATTCAAAGCAAAGGGCCTGAGTAAAGTCCAAGGAAATCAGTTGCAAGCTTCGAGAGTCTTCTACTGGGAAAGTCACAAAGGAGGCACTTAATTCTCCCAACAATGAGTTGTGACAATGCGTGTGAAATGCCAACAGGGAAGTTCATTAAAGACTCAATGTTCCAAGGTCTTTACTGGGGGCTGGTCACGTAAGCACCCTCTGCTTAACATGTACCGAAATTCCAAATGCCCAGCAGGAAAGGTGGCGTTCCTCATAAACCGCATTGTTTGTACAAACAACTTAGACATAGGGAGCCACTCTTATCTGTTAGGACGGGTGGGAACCCTTGCAAACTCCAAGTTCCCAGATGCCGCCAAGGGCTAACCCTGTAAGCATGTCTTTCAAAGGACAGCAGTTAGGCCTGCTAAGGGGACTTTGTTCTGCAGACAAACTAAATGGGGAACGTGAAGGGTCCAGGAAAGTGTTATGTCTGTGTTGGGGTGTGGAGTGGAGAGGGAAGTAGGAAAGCCAGGGGACGGACCTCAATTACTGTTTCAAAATATTTTCATGCCACAGATTTGTTTCTTCTATTTTATAGATAAACCAATGAAAGCTCAAAGAACTTAAGGAAATGCATACAAAGCTGTGAGGCTTAGGCTTAAATCTAGGCCTGTCTGAATTCAAGTCCATATTCCCAATTGCTCCCCATTCCTGTCTCTATTCCATGTCCTTCCCCTTCCTATCCTTATGATCCATCCTGAATCTACTATATTATCTTCCTGCACAGTGGCTCACACCTGTAATTCCAACACTTTGGGAGGCTGAGGGAGGAGGATTGCTTGAGCCCAGCAGTTTGAGACTTACCCGGACAACATAGCAAGATGCCATCTCAAAAATACAAAATAAAACAAAAAATAATTATCCTTTTAAATCACCTTAATTTTTTTGTAAAATATGGTGGAAAATACACTAAATTCCTTGAGTATTCTCACTAGACTCTCTCCCCAGATTATAAGCTCCTTGAAGGTAGACATCGTGTCATCTTTCTCATCCTCATGATTTAAATAAAGGAATGATAGCATTTGAGAAATGGAAGAACTCAAGACAGAAATACAGTGCATCTGAAAGCACCAGCAATAGAAAGGAGGATGCTGGGATGTACTCGGTGCCTGGTGATGCCACCTCTCCCACCTGACCCTGCTTCTAATTTAGTCACCTTGACCAGGCTCCATCTACTTATGTAGGTGGGGTTCAGTGAGACCATTTGTAAGCCATCTATTTCTGTCAGAGACCTATCCTCCTTAAATGAGAAAACCATTTCAAACTTACCTACATTAGCATTGGCCACATCCAGGATAAAGGCTCAAGGGAGGGAAATTAGACAAAGAATGAAGGAATTAGTAGGCTGGGCATGGTGGCTCATGCCTGTAATCATAGCACTTTGGGAGGCGGAGGTAGGATGATCGCTTGAGGTTATGTGTTCAAGACCAGCCTGGGCAACATAGTGAGACCCTGTCTCTACAAAAAATAATACAAAGAAAAACTAGCTGGGTGTGGTGGCATGTACCTATAGTCTCAGCTACTCAGGAGGCTGAGATGGGAGGATTGCTTGAGCCCAGGAGGTCGAGGCTGCAGTGAGCTGTGATGGTGCCACTGCACTCCAGCCTGGGTGAAAGAGTGAGACCTGTCTCTAAGAAAACACAAAAACAAAAGCAAAACATTAACAGGCTCCTACAAGTAGTAAGAGCTGCCAGTGAGTGTTCTCTTGGCTTGGCCTTGGCACCTGCTACCTCTAGCATCCTGTGTTTGTATGCTGCAGGCATCAGGGAATATCCAGTCCATGTATTTGAACTTGCTATCACATTTTTGCGTACAAATAACACACAGAACCTCTGATTTCTCAGCAAAGAAAAATGAGGAAACCAGGAGCAAAGGTTTACCTTTCCAAACTATAGGCAGTCATCCACAATGACAAATTATTTGAGGAATCTGTAATCAGTAGATTGAAAGGAACCATCAGTAACGTATATAGCATGCGCCCAAGAGAGGGAGCAAATTGTTGGCTGGAGAGTTTTGTTTTTAATTAAACAGGTAATGTATGCTTGCGTTTAGTCCCATAAATGAAAACGTATTCACTACAGAGGCATGAATCCTATTAGGCCTCCCTGTACATAAACTGTATGGGTGATTACCACTGATTACTGTACTATTAGAGACCTGTGCATGGAGTGGCTTGATTGTAGCCTGCCTGGCTCCTGAAAGGGTTCCCATGTGTTTTGTCTGAATTGTAGAGAATCAGTAGGGCTGCAGATTGCCTGGCAATTCAATTGCGGGTTTGCATAGTTGTGGGTAGGGGTTACAAATACATACTATCAAATAGAATGCCTGCTTTCTGTCTCTTTCTCTTTCCTTCCTTCCTTCCTTTCTTTCTTCTTTCTTTCTTTTTCTTTCTTTCTTTCTCTTTCTTTCTTTCTTTCTTTCTTTCTTTTTTTCCTTCTTTCTTTCCTTTCTTTCTTTCTTTCTTTCTTTCTTTCTTTCTTTCTTTCTTTCTTTCTTTCTTCTTTCTTCACTCTTTCTTCTTTTTTTTAGACAGAGTCTTGGGTCTTACTCTGTCACCCAGGCTTGAGTGCAGTGACCCGATTATGGCTCACTACAACCTCAAACTCCTGGCCTCAAGTGATCCTCTCACCTCAGCCTCCCAAGTAGCTGGGACTAGAGATGCACCACCATACCTAGCTAATTTTTGTATTTTTTTTGTAGAGACAGGATCTCGCTCTGTTGCCCAGGCTCGTTGCAAACTCCTGAGCTCAAGCGATGCTCCCATCTTGGCCTCCCAAAGTGCTGGGATTATAGGCATGAGTCACCCACCATGCCTGGTCTAGAATGCTTTCGTGGTACAGGCCAAAGAAAGAGAAAAGAGGTCTATCAGGGAGAAAGCGGTATACAGGAGGCTCTAGGAGCCTCTCACCTTGAGCATAAATTGGATAAGCAGACTTATCCTGGCAAGTACCTGCCCATATCATTTGATGTAGTCATCCCAGTGGTCTCAGTGGCTATGGTCACTCCTACTTTGTAGAATTCCTAAAAATCACACCTTCAATACAGGATGTTCACTCTAGACATTTGTATCTCATTTTGGAAATCATGAAAGGCAATAGACCTGTGAACTAAACTAAATTTATCTGTTTTTTCCCCTCACATACCTCTCCTTTCTGACTCTTCAACTGGCTCTACAAGCTGCCTCTGACCACATCATGTGCCCTGAAAATCCCCCATTTCATCTATGCTTCTCTTTCCCACAGACATTGGTTCTTTGGCCCTTACATGTGTGTTCATCAAAAAACACTTGCACTACACAAAAAGCCACATTTTGGATGATTCTCTTTATAGGAAATAGCCAGAATAGGAAAGTCCATTGAGACAGAAAGCAAATTAGTTGTTGCCAAAAGCTGGAAGAGAGAGGAATATGGAGTGATTGCTTAATGGGTGCAGCGTCTCCTTTTGGGGTGATAAAAATTTTCTGGAATTAGATCGTGGTGATGGCTTCACATTTTGAATGTACCTAATGACACTGAACGGCAGACTTCAAAATGGTTACAATAGCACATTTTATGTCACGTACATTTTATACCACCACCACCACTACAAAAACACTTACTCCAACGTGAGGCTAGTTTATATAAAAACAATTAGAATTGAGCTGTGACTGTACTTCATAATCCCATGCTTTTAATCAAGTTCTTCAAAGCCTGAAGTCAAAGGAGCGATTGGTAGTGGAAATTTCAGACTATAACAGGAACTAGAATAGATAGTCCAGAGTATCTGTGGTCCTTGACCTTCAATTGCACAACTGTGGAGCATTCATTATTTGTTTTGCATATAAATTGTGTGAGAATGTTCGCGCTCTCTCTCTCTCTTTCTTTCTCTCTCTCAGATTTCCAAGTTGGGAGGAAGAGCGTTTGCGTGGAAAATTGTTGCTGGCTAATCCAACAAACTCAAAAGCTTGGCAGGCCCGGTCCTTTTCTGCTGAATTACTAAATCGAGGTTCTGTCTCCAGCCAGCCAGCAACACCTGCTCTGCTTCTCCTTGGCTGAAACCTACCCCTTTGTACACAGACGTCTACTCCCCTCTCCCTCTCTCTCCCCATAGCCTCCTGCATACCCAGTGAGCCCCCCCTTACCTGCTCCCCACTTCTGAATCTGTCAGAGAAAAATTCTCAAATCATTAAAAACATAACTTTCTTACAAATGGATAATGAATACATGTCAGAGTTTTACGTAACTCTTTATTGAAAAAACAGCAGAATGACAGAACTGATTTGATGGAGTAGGGAAACTGGGACTTTTTTTTTTTCTCTTTAAGAGACAGGATTTCCCTCTGTTGCCCAGGCTAGAAGTGCAGTGGTACAATCATAGCTCAATGCAGCCTCAAACTCCTGGGCTCAAGCGATCCTCTTGCCTCAGCCTCCCAAGTAACTGGGACTACAGGTGTGTGCCATCAGGCCTGGCTTAATATTATTTTTTTGTAAAGACAGCATCTTGCTATGTTGCCCAGGCTGGTCTCAAGCTCGTGGCCTCAAGTAATCTTTCCACCTCAGCCTCCCAAAGTGCTGGGATTACAGGCATGAGCCACTGTGTCTGGCCAGAAACTGGGAGTTTTACAATCTGAAAGGAAGCTAAGGCTAAGGAAGACTGCCCAGTTAGGTACAAAACTAGTTAATATTCTACAGAGCATTAAAAACCTTTAGGGTTTCTTCCCGGGAGGCAGAGCTTGCAGTGAGCCGAGATCGCACCACTGCACTCCAGCCTGTGCCAGAGAGCGAGGAGACTCCGTCTCAAAACAAACAAACAAACAGACAAAAAAACCTTTAGGGTTTCTTTTTTGAGATGGAGTTTCACTCTTGTGGCCCAGGCTGGAGTACAATGGCACAATCTCTGCTCACCACAACCTCTGCCTCCCGCGTTCAAGCCATTCTCCTGCTTCAGCTTCCTGAGTGGCTGAGATTACAAGCATGTGCCACCATGCTCAGCTAATTTTGTATTTTTAGTAGAGACGGGGTTTCTCCATGTTGATCAGGCTGGTCTCGAACTCCTGACCTCAGGTGATCCACCCATCTCAGCCTCCCAAAGTGCTGGGATTACATGTAGGCCAACATAGTAAAACCCCATCTCTACTAAAAATATAAAAATTAGCTGGGTGTGGTAGCACACATCTGTAATCCCAGCTATTCGGGAGGCTGAGGCAGAAGAATCACTTGAGCCTGGGAGGCGGAAATTGCAGTGAGCCAAGATCACACCACTGAATTCCAGCCTGGGTGACAGAGTGAGACTCTGTCTCAAAAAAAAAAAAAAAAGATACTCAAGAATATATGCTCTTAGCTGTTTCCATGGGGTCCCTTTATGTCTCCATCAGAACGAGAAGTGTGGCATTCTCAATACCTCTACCATGCTAGGAGCCGACGGTATGCTCCTTAATAATGATGACAACAAGCCTGTATTGACTGTTCACTCTTGCCAAGCTCTGCCTTAACTACTTTGCAAGGATTGTCTCCTTCTCCCTCATTCTGCACACCTTTTAGTAATTCCTGCTTGCAACTTACAGCATGAGCTAAATAGCTTCACGTTATTTGTCTATTGATATTTGCAGTCTGGGAATTCACTCACTCTTTGTTGCTGACGACATCAGTAAAGTGAACATCCGTGTTCATGATGTGACAGTACTTGGACTTTCTCAACTGGAAGTAGGTCAAGTTTGCCTTTGGTTCCTTCAGCCACACCTACCAGGCCCCTGTTTCCCATTCTAAGGATCATTCTTTTCAGGAATCACGAGCCTTCAGGATCTTGCTCCTGTTGAACTCCAACTAAAGGAAACTGCTGCAAATCTGCACTTACCTGAGTGTGAATCTCAGCTCCAGGAGTTTGCATTGGAATCCACATCTCTCATTGAGGCTGTTAAGGCTTGGTTTTCTTCTTTATGAATTCCAGGTACCCAATAACGGGCTTGAGGAAGGTATGGTCTTAAAGGTGTGATAGCAAGACTTTGCCAGGGCATTTGAAGGCCCACTCTATACATTTATCTCTGAAGGCTGACTTCCCTGTAGAGCACAGACGTCATAGATGAACAAGCTGAGATATGAATACATTTAGAAAAAAAAGGAGGAATTGCTGCGTCCTGTGCAGAAATGGTTAGTTCCTTTCCCTTCCCGACTTTTCATACCTTATTAAGTTCCTTTTAGTAATTTTTATTCATTGTCTCAGCCTACCCATTGGCTATACACCCCTACTTGTCACTGTTATATTGCAAGTTGAGTTCAATATCTCTCCCTTATTGCAATAGTCTTTAATAAAGCTTTCCTTGCCATTTTTACCAAGTATCAGAATAATTTACTTTCAGTGATGCTCATGGCCTGTAATCCCAGCACTTTAGGAGGCTGAGGTGGGCAGATTATATTTACGCAAAAGCTTTTACCCCAAGAACTGTCTTGATGGCATGGCCTGGGTGCAGCTGACTTGAAACAAAAGGAATCTGGAGAAGCAAGGGCTGTTCTGGCACTTGCTGCTACCTCTGAAGGTCTCTGGGACAATGACCATAGAGACATTCGTGGCCCTGGCAATGACATCTGCAGCCAAGGGCTAAGAGAACACCCCAAGCCCCACACACCCGACAGACCATCTGTAAAGCAAGCAGAAGGTCAAACAGGAAGTATAATTTAAGCTCATAATGATGAATCCCATCAACGACAGCAGTTCCTCTTGCTTGCCAGACAGAGCCTCAGGTCCTGCATTGAAGAGATCACTAAACAGTCCAAGATGATCAGCCACTTGCCAGCAAGTGTTCTTCAAACTTTTCTTCCTGGGGCTGGAAAGGCTCCCAGAAGCACAACTAGAGCTGTGAAGCCTGCTCTCTAACAAAGGCTGCTAAGGAAGACAGAAAGCCAGGTGGGCCTGTCCAACCCACTTAGCCCAGGTGGGACAGGTACCAAGCATGTCAAGCTTTCTTAATTAACCATTCACTGCTGCCTTGCAGAGACTAAAGCTGTAATTTCCCAAGACTATCCAAGGTGACATAGGCTCCTATTCTAAAGGCATTAATTAGGAACATCTCATTCCCCGTGGCAGGGGTGGAGCAGATCTTTCCAACTGGAGTGTGTATTTATTTAGAGCTATTACCACATAATATTTACAAGATACTTAACATGCATTAATTACCCTGTAATGAACTCTGTGGCTGTAATATCGATGTTCTGTCAGGACTGTAAAATGTCCGTACACATACACATGCACACTTTTTTATCACCTTGGGGAATAAATGAAAAATTAAAATTAATTGCATGCCTATTAAATGCTCATTTTCAATAGAAAATGTGCAAATGATGTGAAAATGCAAAATAGGGTACACAGTAAATCAAAAGCAGATAACACACACTTCTAGACACACTCTACTGTTTTTATGAGCATGTTTTACAATCCATTCATTATGCTGTCTGTCCTTCTGAAAGCTGGTTATTATATTGCTCATACAAAGAAACATGTGAATGGCTGTGCAACAAGCCATGAAAATCAGAACAAAACTGAACATTTCTGCTGCTATTTGAACCTGCCTCCTTCAAATCTCTGCTTGGAGAGTTCTTACAGGAGGTTTATCCCAACAACACCCACTCAAAGCCTGTAGAAGAGAGAGAAGGGGAAGACTAGCTATGGTAGCTCAAGATTCAAGTTACTCTGGTCTGAATATTTTTATCTCCCCAAAATGGACTTGTTGAAACCTAATCTTCAGTGCAATAGTATTAAGAGGTGGGACCTTTGGGAGGTGATTAGGTTATGAGAGCTTTGCCTCCATGAATGGAATTAGTATAGTTATTGTTATTATTACTATTTTAGAGACAGTCTTGCTCTGTCACTCAGGCTGGAGTGAAGTAGTGTGATCATAGCTCACTGCAGCCTTAGACTCCTGGGCTCAAGCCATGCTCTTGCCTCAGCCTCCTGAGTAGCTGGGACTACAGGCACACACCACCACGCCCTGCTAATTATTTTGGTTTTTTGTAGAGACGAGACCTTGCTATGTTGCGCAGGCTGGTCTTGAACTCCTGGTTTCAAACAATCGTCCCTCCCCAGCCTCCCAAAGCTCTGGGATTACAGACATGAGACATCCCCCCCAGCCCTGGGATTTGTACCCTTATAAAACAGGCCTGAGGGACCCCATTTTTCCCTTCTACCATGTGAAGGTATCAAGCAAGGAGTCACCTTCTGTAAGGAATAGACCTTCACCAGACACCCAATCTGCTGGTGTCTTGATCTTGGACTTCCTAGCCTCCAGAACAGTGAGCAATAAATTCTATTGTTTATAAATTACCTAGTCTAAGACATTTTGTTATAGCAGCCTAAACAGGCTGAGACAGCAGTTATTCAAGGAATGGTCAGCAACCATCTTATTTCTTCAGATGACAGCATTTTCTCTGGAGGCAAGGAGATGAGGTAAGAGAATAAGAGTTGTACAGAATAATCCGCATCATAGAATCACAGGTAATCACTGCTACATATCCCTCCCCAAATATAAGTAATTTTTTTTTTAGACAGAGTCTCACTCTGTTGCCCAGGCTGGAGTGCAGTGGCACATTCTTGGCTCACTGCAGCCTCAGCTTCCTGGGCTCAAGCAATCCTCCCATCTCATCTTCCCAAGTAGCTGGGGCAACAGGTGTGCACCACCACACCTGGCTAATTTTTGTATTTTTAGAGAAATGGGGTTTAGCCATGTTACCCAGGCTGGTTGCAAACTCCTGAGCTCAAGCAATCCTCCTGCCTTGGCCTCTCAAAGGGCTGGGATTACAGCCATCATGCCCAGCCTATAAGTCATTTTTATATTACCCATGGCGTGTCACCATCCAGGCTATATTTCAATGATATGGGCACCTTAACTCAATGAACAGAGTTTAACTGATTTAGTTTTCAGAAAAATCTTTCTTAGTTAAGCCAAAATCTTATGTCTAAAATTTGTACCCATTTGTTCTAATGTTGACTTCTGGGACCACAGATAGCTATAAAACATTTTACTCCTTCAATTATTTGACCACATTTTTATTGCTAACAGGCATCTCATTCCTGAAAGGGTTAAACTTTTTGGTGGTGTGAAGAATGTCCTTTCTTTGTACTAAGGCCATGCACCAAACAGGCAGGTTTATTTGGAAGTTTATCTATGGACAAATACAGAAGCCCTGGGTTCCAGATCACGGTCTCCCTATGGTTTTTTATAGCATCCCTGCTTTAATCATAGCACCCCTGTTTCAATCATAGCACCCCTGTTTCAATCTACCCACCTAAAAGATTGAAGTGTCTGTCTCTCTTTTAGGCCAAAGGGCCCTTCAGGTTCTCAGTTTGCTTCTCATTGGTAGTCATCAGCTTGGAGTCTATCCCAGTACACTTCTGCATTTCCTAATTACAGTTTCCAGTTTTATGATAAATGCAGAGAGCTTTTTTTATAGAGCTTACAACTCGTGACAAGCATGCAATAAAAGTGTGAAATGAACATCTTACTCTGAGAGGTGGATTACAGACAAGAGGACTAGTTGACACGAATACATGCTGGAAATGATCCAGACAAGAGGAAAATTGAATACATTTCCTAGGTAATGGCCAAACATTGCTTACTTTATGCTACTGAAAATTGTAAAATTATGTATTGAATTGTCTCTTACTTGCACAGAGAAATACCATTGACATCTCTTTGGGTTGCATTTCTTGGAGCATAGAAATGACAGCATTCATTCAACAAACATATATTGACATCCACCTTTTGCCAGATACTATGCTAGACACTGGGGACAGGAAAGTTGGAGACACTTCTCTAGAGGTATCCATGAAGGACAGATATAAAATAATGATTGTAATATGTTGTGTGCTGCTAGCAAGCCACTTCTGATTTGCCAAGAAACCACAGAAGGGAGAATAACCAACTCAACTTTGCACAACTGAGGAAGCCTTCACAGGGGCACTGATAAGCTAGCTGGGTATAAAAGGGCAAATAAGATGTATAGAGCAGAGAAGGGTAGGAAAGACATTCCATTTAAAGGAAGTAACTAGTCAAGCCCAGTAGGGTAAAGGAACCTGGCAAATTCTGCAATAATATTATTCTGATATGATTGAAATTAGGGGCATATGAGAGAGAAAAGGAAGAAGAAGCTGATAAAGTAGTTTGAGTTTGTGTCATGCAATGCCTTTGATACCTTGCTAAGAATTTAGGGTTTATTTCAGATATATAAAGCAACTTGAAATTTTTGAGCTGGAAGATGTTTAATTATGTTTTTATGGTAGAAAGAGAAGTTGTGTGGCATTTATAGAAGAGGCTCACGCTTGTAATCTCAGCACTTCGGGAGGCCGAGGCGGGCGGATCATGAGGTCAGGAGATTGAGACCACAGTGAAACCACGTCTCTACTAAAAATACAAAAAATTAGCCGGGCGTAGTGGTGAGTGCCTGTAGTCCCAGCCACTCGGAGAGGCTGAGGCAGGAGAATGGCATGAACCTGGGAGGCAGA
Source organism: Nomascus leucogenys (assembly GCF_006542625.1). Taxonomy (NCBI): domain Eukaryota; kingdom Metazoa; phylum Chordata; class Mammalia; order Primates; family Hylobatidae; genus Nomascus; species Nomascus leucogenys. The sequence goes on from NC_044397.1 coordinate 41,849,759, forward strand.
GCTTGCAGTGAGCCGAGATTGCACCACTGCACTCCAGCCTGGGCGACAGAGTGAGACTCCGTCTCAAAAAAAAAAAAAAAAAAAAAAGAAGAGTGGCAGGGTGACACAGGAAGCTGAAAAGTTATTTCAGTAGTCTAGGAAGGTGCTGATAAGGACCCGGGTGCCAGGCATGGCCATAGGAGCAGAGAAAAAGGAGACAGAAACAAAAGATGGTCAGGTTGTAGAGTTATCAGGGTCTGAAGAATTAGTGTACAGGCACAACAAGAGAATAAGAGAATCCAGAAGGACGATTAGGGTTCTTGATTGGGCAATTTGGAGAATAAAGCCATCATTAACTAAGACATATGGTAAGTTCCAGGGGTAAAATAATAAGTTTTTAAAGTTTTTAAAGGGTATATATAAGGGTATATAAATGTTATACCTGGTCTGTCATTGCCCTGTGAAGACTTCCTCAGCTGTGCCAAGTTGAGTTGCTTATTCTCCCTTCTGTGGTATCTTGGCAAATCAGAAGTGGCTTGCTAGCGCACCACAACACATTGCAATCATTGTTGTATACATTTATCTCCCCAGGTGCCCTGGATCTTCCTGTTTTATATCAAGGCACATTGATATGTGTGATATGTGCATGCAGGCACATTACTGCAAGCCAGTGATTCTCAAAGTGTGGTCCCGGGACCAGCAGCTTTGGCATCTCTTTTTGGGAATACAAATTCTTGTTGGAAATACAATAGGTCCCATCTCAGCCTTATTAAATCAGAAACTCAGATGGAAACCAGTAATCTGTGTTTCCATAAGATCTCCAGGAGGTTTTGATGCCTGTTCAAGATTGAGAGCTACAAAAAAAAGCTGCTTTTCTATTGTTCTAAAATGATACGTGGATAGATGGATAATGGATAATAAATTATCCATAGATAATGGATAGATTCAGTTCAAAATGAAAAGATTCTGGTGTTTTCTTTTTAAATTACATTATACTTTAATCATACATAATATCTGAAGTCTAATCTACACAATGATTATCGCCAAGTCTTTTAGCTCTTATTATTAGTTAATTGAGGGGAAATTGGCAGAAGGTAGAGTGATTGGCTGTCCAATTATCAGTCACTGTTAAAGGAATAGTAGCTAAATGCCAAAGTCATGTAATAGGAATATTTTTCTTCATCTTTTAACAAGATGATGGCTACAATAAGCCTTAATGTTTCTATATTTTATATTTACATGCATGTAAATGTATGTACAAAAAATTGTACATTGTATTTACATACATGCAGTGTACAATGTATGTACAATACATACATTGTATTGTTCAAAGAAATATACATTATATATAATATATAATGTATTATATATTATATATAATGTATATACTATATACAATGCAAATGCAATAATGTATATTCAATATATAATGTGTAACCCATGTATAATGTATATTATTGTATAATGTACAATACAATGCAAATGCAATATATAATGTATATTCAATATATAATGTATAACCCATGTATAATGTATATTACTGTATAATGTACAATACAATGCAAATGCAATATGTAATATATATTTCTTTGAAATAATTAGAAATCAATGTTTTGTATTCATTTATTAGTATCCAACCTCATTCTGCAAGAGACCAGAAGCAGCACAAAGAAAATAGACGTATTGAAATAGTAAATGAAAATGTAAGCTTCAGATGAGATGCCAGTCTTAGCACAGAAGGAGGCCTGGAAGTTTCCTTCTGTGCTGGACATTAACCTTTTAGCTACTAGAGGAAGGATAACTGGGAAACGGTCCAAGGGAGGAACTATAGTAACAGAAACAGTTCTAATTGGCTGGAGCAGTGACTATCCGTCACCCCAGGTGATTTATCATCTTCTGCAAAAGAAACCTTAAGATTATCATAATTCCTTGACGTTAACACTGCCATAATTCATTAAAAATGAGATCATGCATGTTGCACTATTTGTGTGCACCTGATTGACCCTAGAGTGCCATTCCCTGCCTTTCCTGTGTCCAGAGAGCCTTATGCCTGAAAACAACCAGCTTGGCCAGACAACTTTAAAATCTTCATCTTCTTTTGACTATGTTATTGTATAAAATATGCATTCTTTAATGATACCTCTCTATATACATGTTTTACAATTTTTGGTTTTTCCATTCTCACAAATCAATCTCCAACTCCTTATACCTGACACGTAGTATGCAATAATAGTATTTTCTGAAAAAACACAAGTGCAGCAAGGTGCAAAGTCACTGCACTAGAAAACTGAGTGATCTGGGTTGTGGTCCAGACAACTGCACAAACAGATTTTTTATTTTGGGTGAATTATTTCATTTCCCTAAGCCTTAGTTTCTTCACCTCTGAAATGAAAAGATGTAAAACCTTCATTATTCTCAGCTTTGGGTACCATGGACTAAAAACAGAAAAGAAAGTGAGAAAAGCACCTGTCTGGAAATTTTTCAGGACTGACCAACGTGTCTGCTACATTCTTCGAAAGTTTCTGGAAGATCCCCGGGGAGGTGGAGGGAGGGGGTTCCATTTCAAGTGAGCAAGAGTTGATTTATGATTTAGTCCAAGGGCCATGAGAAATTCAAGGATCTAAACTGCTGTTTCCTTGAAATTATTCCATTCCAGTGAACTCAGATGAAATGAGGCAAAAGCAGGATCTTATAGGAACCCTGGAGAAGCAAAACTGCTGATTTCTGTGAGCCTCTGACCTGCCCCTCATAAATCTGCTGACACTTCTACACCAGACTCTCCCACAAGATTCACAGTAGCCCCATCCACAGGAAGGAAGACGTAAAAGTATCTCCTGACCTAAATTCTGGGAGCTAACCCAGGCCATTTTTCTATCAGTCTTTGAAAACAGACCCAGCCTGATGTTACTGCCTTGTGTGAACCTCTCCAAAATGAGAGGCGACACTCGTGTGCTTAGAATATATGCTTAAGGCTATTTAGAGCATCTCAAATGATGCCCACAGTCAAGGGTACCCCAAGGCCTCCAGAGAAGGGGAATTATCATCAGAAGAGCTATAATAACTCCCATTTCTTTGTGTTTTTGTTTTGTTCTGTTTTAGAGATAGGCTGTCACTATCACCCAGGCTAGAGAGCAGTGGCACCGACATAACTCATTGCAGCCTTGAACTCCTGGCCTCAGGAGATCCTCCCGCGTAGCCTCGCCCTCCTAAAGGGCTAGGATTATAGGCATGAGTCATTGTGCCGGTCCAGTGCCCTTTCATGGGAACTTAATGCCACACAAAGGATATGTTTTACATAAGACATCTCATTTAAAATCACACTTGAGAACCCCTCAAATTTGAGACAGGTCTCAGTTAATTTAGAAGGTTTATTTTGCCAAGGTTGAGGACATGTGTCCATGACACGGCCTCAGGAGGTCCTGATGACATGTGCCCTAGGTGGTCAGAACACAGCTTGGTTTTACACATTTTAGGGAGATACGATACATCCATAGACACATGTAAAATGAACATTGGTTTGGTCCGGAAAGACGGGACTACTCAAGCAAAAGCGGACAACTTGAAACAGGGAAGGGGATTTCCAGGTAACAGGTAGGTGAGAGACACATGGTTGCTTTCTTCTGAGTTTAGCCTTTCCAAAGGAGACAATCAGATATGTATTTTATCTCAGTGAGCAGAGGGGTGACTTTGAATAGAATGGGAGGGAGGCTTGCCCTAAGCAGTTCCCAGTTTGAATTTTTCCTTTAGCTTAGTGGTTTTGGGGGGACCAAGATATTTTCTTTTTACACATTCAAAGTCATTGGTTTACAGGTGAGAAAAGCAAGGCTTAGAGAGACCTTCGTATGTTTATCTTCTGAGAGATTCTCAACTGCCTTAATTCAATCAAGAGCAGCTAGTATCTTGCAGAAGAGCCACATTATTTTAGAGTTAGGTATTTTGTTATTAGGAGTGGATGATTTAAAATGTCAGGGAAGATTTTGTTCCACTCCCCTCCCCTCCATTCCCCTCCCTTCCCCTCCCTTCCCCTCTCCTCCCCTCCCCTCCCCTCCCCTCCCTTCCCTTTCTTTTCTTTTCTTTTTTTCTTTTTTCTTTTCTTTTCTTTTCTTTCTTTTCTTTTGTCTTTTAAGTTCTGGGATACATGTACAGAACGTGCAGGTTTGTTACATAGGTAAATGTGTGTCGTCATGGTTTGCTGCACCTATCAACCCATCACCTAGGTATTAAGCCCAGCATGCATTAGCTATTTATGCTGATGCTCTCCCTCCCCCACCGCCACTGGCAGGCCCCAGTGTGTGGTGTTCCCCTCCCTGTGTCCATGTGTTCTCATTGTTCAGCTGCCACTTATAAGTGAGAACATGTGTTTGGTTTTCTGTTCCTGTGTTAGTCTGCTGAGGATGATGACTGGTCGTCAGAGCGAACAGGCAACCTACAGAATGGGAGAAAATTTTTGCAATCTACCTATTTGACAAAGGTCTAAAATCTAGAATTCACAAGGAACATAAACAAATTTACAAGAAAAAAAACCAACAATCCCATCAAAAAGTGGGCAAAAGACCTGAACAGACACTTCTGAAAAGAGGACATTTATGTGGCCAACATATGAAAAAAATGCTCTTTTCTTTTTGCTGGTTAGGATGGTTAATTTCGTGAGTAAGTTTCAGCGGGCCATGGGGTACCCAGATTAAACATTATTTCTGAATGTGTCTGGGAGGGTGTCTTTGGATGAGATTAGCATTTGAATGAGTGGATAGACTCAGTAAAGTAGATGGTCCTTCCCAATGTGGTTGGGCATTTTCCAATTCATTGAGGGCTTGAATAAAACTAGAGGAGGAGAAAAGAGGAATTTACCCCTTTCTTTGCTGCCTCATTTCTTGGCCCTCAGAATGGGATTCACACTGTTGGTTCTCCTGGTTATCAGGCCTTCATACTTAGACTCAATTATGCCACTATTTTCCTGGTGATAAAGGAGTTAAAAAGAAAGTATTTAGGCAGAGAGTGAGGATAAGGAAGTCCTTGGTAAGGTTTTCCTTTTAATGAAAAGCAGCCCCCAAATCATTTTTTTTTTCTAACAAAGAATAGCCTGTAAAATTGAGCTGCAGACACAGACAAGCAAGCTGGATGCTTGCATGAGTGAATGCCGGCTGTTGTGCCAACAGGAAAATGCTACCTGGGACTAGGCATGTCCAGCATGGTGGCTCTATCTTCCCTTTTCCTTTCCAACCAGGTGTGCAGTAGAGAGCAGACAACATGGCGCCAGCCAAAAAGCCTATTTGCATAATAAGATTAGAGTGGGGCGGCCAGCTTCCCTGCACACGATGGCTATGTAAACGTCACACCTGATCCAACCAATCTGTGAGCCCTATGTAAATCAGACACTGCCTCCTCGAGCCTGTCTATGAAATCTGATGCACTCCACTGTGGGCCGGAAGTCCCATTTGGACACCCCTCTCTCTCCAAGGAGAGAGAGCTGTTCTCTCTTCTCTTTCTTTTGCCTATTAAACCTCCACTCTTAACTTCACTCTATGTGTGTCAATGTCCTTGATTTCCTTGGCATGAGGCAAGGAACCTCGGGTACTTACCCCAGACAACAACACCACTTCACTGGGTCTCTAATTTGCAGTTGGCAGAAATGGCACATTGTAGTTCTTCTTAGCTTAATGATTATGTGAACCAACTTTTCATAATCAATCGTGTGTGTGTGTGCGTGTTTCCTATTGGTTCTATTTCTCTGGAGAACCCTGACTTATATAGTAATATAACTGAATAAGGTCACATTTTGCAAACTTTCCTGGAGGTTAGCAACATTTCAGAAGTGTTTGCCAAAGATCTGTCATGTTACTCGGAGGAAATAAAGAAAGAAGCCTGAAGGTCCCTGATAACGTGTGAACTCTGAAGAGAGATGGGAAATAGGAATTTGGCTTTCAGGAGAGAGGAAATTCAGTGGTGAAATTATCACAAGAAAGGGTATGGTGGTAAAAATCATAAAACTTTCAGAAAACAGTTATTAAATGGACGCGTCCTTGGAAACCTTGATTTTAGAAAAGCTGAGTCTCTTTGACAACCAAACCACATCAGAGAGGGGAAAATAAAATAGAAATGTGATGTTAAGATTGGGATATTTTAACCTAAAATAAATGGAAGTTAGAACAGTGGCTCTTCACAGCCTGGGCAACATAACAAGACCTCATCTCTACAAAAAATTAAAAAAAAAAAAAGTTAGGCATGGAGGTGCATGCCTGTGGCTCCAGCTACTCAAGAGGCTGAGATGGGAGGATTCTTTGAGTCCAAGAGTTCGAGGCTGCAGTGAGCTATGATCGCATCACTGCACTCCAGTCTGGGTGACAGAGTGAGATCTTGTCTCAAAAAAAGAGAGGAAAGTGGCTCTTCACTTACTCAGAATGACTTACGAGAGGGGAGACGGGAGCCATGCCCCTGTGGTGGGATGCGTTTATCTTCTGTGATTTACTACACACACTTAGTCCATGATCCAGGAGAGAGGTTTCCAAAAAGATGACAGAGAAGAGGTGTCCTCTATCATGGGAAGAGGAGGACTCTCCTCCCTTCCTGCCAGGTTTGAGTAAACCTGGAAGGAAGGCTTCTGAGCTGCTAATGAGCTTTCGCTTAGGCAGCGCTAGTGTAGAGAAACACATCTCCCTGGCTTCCCTGGGTTCTTTTAAAAGGGACCTTAGCTGAGACAAAGTGGAGGCAGTTTTGAAGAAGCTCAAAATCTGCTTTGTGGGTTGTTGATAATAGTCGTGGACCATTAGATAATAGTCTTAGAGAAAGAAGAGGAGAAGGAGAAGAAACAGGAGGAGAAGAAGGAGGAGAAGGGGGAGAAGAAAGAGAGGGAAAAGGAGAGGGAGAAGAAAGAGAGGGAAAAGGAGAAGGAAGAGAAGAAGAAGAAAGGGGAGAAAGAGGAGGAGGAGGAGGAGAAGGAGAAGAGAAGGAGGAGGAGGATGAGGAGAAGGAGGAGGAGAAAAAGGAGGAGGGAGAGGAGGAGAAAGACAAAGAGGATAAAGAAGAGGAGGAGAAGTGGAAGGAGAAGAAGGAGGAGGAAGAGGGGAAAGAGGAGAAAACGGAGGAGGAGAAGAAGAGGAGGACGAGGAGAAGAAGGAGGGGGAGAAGAGAGCAGCTATGTCAGCTTTTCCAAGTTAGGATGAAACCACCAAAAGCTGAAACCTAAGAATGAATAGAAGAAGGTGGATAACACATCAAAATCAGGTTTCCACAGGAAGAGAGTGGGCAGAAGTATAGCCAGCTTTATCAGTGAAGCTGGCATGATGTATAATGGAGGGTGCAAAATCTGAGCACACTGTATATGGATGCCCAATTCCAGTAGCCAAATCTTAAGTTAAGGGCAAAGTGATACTTTGCCCTCAACCCTTTAAATGGACCCATTTGGTACATCAGTAGGATCAGGTAACTATCCAGGCTTTCATCTCCATCACTGAAACAGACAATTATCCATTTACCTAGAGTTACCCTTCCCCTACTCTTTCTGTCTTATGCTTTTAGTTAACCATGTCTGCACTATAATCTATGTAACGGCATAAAATAACCATCTTATTATGCCAATGGGTTCTGTGGATCAGGAAGACAGTAGGTTGTAGTAGAAATGATTTGTGACTACTCTGTGATGCCTAGGGCCTCATCTAGGAATATCAGATAGCTGGAGGGTGACATCTGGAGTCTGGAACCATTTGGAGACTTCTTCATTCACATATCTGTGTCTGGTCTGGGATGATTCAGAGTGGCCTCAGTGGAGGCTGTTGGTCTACATGTAGCCTCTACTGTGCTTGGGGTTCCTCACAGCATGGTGGCCTTGTAGCTATAATAGATCATTTGCTAATGTACAGAGCAAGTCAATACACTGAGACACCAATTTGCAGCAGAGAAAGAGGTTTAATCATAGGGTCACCAAAGGAGGAGATGGGAGAAAAACCTCAACTCCTTCTCCCTGAGGAATTTGGGATTAGATTTTTTTGAGGGTTTTGGAGTCGGGTGAAGTGTGGAGATTATTAATTGGTGGAAAAGTGTGGGTTAAATGCATGGGGCAGAAAGATAAAGAAGCTATATTCCATGCTGATCCTGTTCTTCTGTGGGGGTCTCCAAACTGGTTGCTGAAATTTGTGGTTTGAAAAATATCTTAAGCAATCCTTAAATAAAGGCTTTATGATTCTAACGTCAGAGATCCTCTCTATAGGAACAATGGGGGTGCAGATATTCAGGATCTAGTGCTACATGACTTCCAGCAACAAGGAAGTCAGCCAAAGTGCAGCCTAATTGATGCTTAATTATAGTTATGTTTCTGTACAGAACCTGGCATGCAATTCTGGTCAATCCTGTGGGGATGGTTTCAACCTCAGGATAGTCAGTGGTGGCTCAGGTATCCAAGAGCAGGTGTCCCAGAAACCAAGGTGGAACCTGCTTGTCCTAACATTGAAACACCCCACAGTGTCTCGTCCCTTGTACTCTACAGGTCAAAGCAGTCACATGTCTGCCCAGATTCAACAGGGGAGGACACAGAGCTCACATCTCAATGGGAGAGTATTGAACAATTGGTAGCCATGTTTAAAAATCACCACTCTCATTTTCCTGAGCATCTCTCTCCTGTCTTGCCTTTTCATGTCAAGATTATTGACTCATCTCTGGATTTACTATCCTTGACGTATCCAGATAGGTGTCTCCTGCATTCTTCCACACATAGTTTGGGTTATTGTATCAGGTTGGTGCCCATGTAATTGCGACTTTTGTTCTTACTTTTAATGGAGAATTCTTCAATTACATATCTGTGTCTGGTCTGGGATGATTCAGAGTGGCCTCAGTGGAGGCTGTTGGTCCACATGTAGCCTCTCATGTGCTTGGGCTTCCTCACAGCATGGTGGTCTTATAATTGTAATAGGTGTGTTTGCTAATGGACAAACCAAGTCAATACACTGAGACACCAATTTGCAGCAGAGACGGAGGTTTAATCATAGGGTCACCAAATGAGGAGATGGGAGGAAACCTCAAGTCCATCTTCCCAAGGAATTTGGGGTTAGACTTTTTAAGGGTTCTGGAATGGCCATTATTTTAATGGTGGAAATCGCAATTACTTTTCCATCAACTTAATATTTTCAACAGCTAAGGTCAAACGGTTCTTAGGTTTTGTAGGACTTGGGCTGGCTTCATGGTGAAGTAGAAATAACACAGGTTTGGTTGGAAACAGGGAAACCCAGGTTCCAATGGTTCATCAGTCCCTATGCTAACTTCTATGCATGCATGATCTTCCTGGATCCTTACAAGAACTCCTTGATGAAGGTATAATTAGTTCCCTTATTTAACAAGTGAAGGAACTGAAGCCCAGAAATGTTAATGAATTGGCCCAGGGTTCCTCAGCTAAGTGACAGAACCACAATTTAAACCTGCAGTCTTAATCACCATGCTCTTCACCTCTCCTGCCAATGTCATTTAGTGAATATTTCTAGCTCTATGTACTTGGGCATGCAGTCAGTATATGGTTGCATTTTCTACACCTTCCTTCCCTACGTCATGGTTGGTTATGGTCATGTAACAAGTACCAGCCAATGAATGATAAGCAGAGGTAATAAATGTAATTTCTGGGGCAAGCATTTAACTGCTGGTGCAAGACCTTGTTCCAGAGCTCTCTCTCCCTTTGGGGACTGCGACTGGCATTATTTGAGATGGTAGCTGTTTAATCAGCCTGGGTCCTTGATATGGTTTACATCTGTGTCCTTACCCAAATCTCATGTTCAGTTGTAATCCCCAGTGTTAAAGGTGGGGCCTGGTGGGAGGTAATTGGATCATGGGGGCAGATTTTTCATGAATGGTTAGCATCATCCCCTTTGGTACTTCCCTTGAGATGGTGAGTGAGTTCTCATGAGATCTGGTTGTTTACAAATGGGTGGCACCTCCTCCTTCACTCTCTCTTGCTCCTGCTCTTACTACGCCTGCTCACGCTTTATCTTTTGCCGTGACTGTAAGCTTCCTGAGGCCTCCCCGGAAGCCAAGCAGATGCCAGCATCGTGTTTCCCATAGAGCCTGCAGAGCCATGAGCCAATTACACTTCTTGTCTTTATAAATTACTCAGTCTCAGGTATTTCTTTTTTTTCTTTTTCTTTTCTTTTTTCTCTTTTTTTTTTTTTTTTGAGACAAAGTCTCGCTCTGTCACCCAGGCTGGAATGCAGTGGCACTATCAGGGCTCACTGCAACCTCCGCCTCCTAGGTTCAAGAGATTCTTCTGCCTCAGCCTCCTGGGTACCTGGGATTACAGGTGCCCATCACCACGCCCAGCTAATTTTCGTATTTTTAGTAGAGATGGGGCTTCACCATGTTGGCCAGGCTGATCTCGAACTCCTGACCTCAGCTGATCCACCCACCTTGGCGTCACAAAGTGCTAGGATTACAGGCATAAGCCTCCATCCCTGGCTCAGGTATTTCTTTATAGTAATGCAAGAACAAACTAATACGGTCTCATAGCCCTCTACCAACCCACAGTGGACATGTAACATGAATGAGAAGTAAGTATGTGTGGATTTAAGCCACTGAATATTTGAGTTATTACACAGTATAATTGGAAATATTTTGACTGACTATATCATGTCTGTAATCTTCAGTTTCCTTGGCTGTAAAATGGGAATAATAATTACTACCTGGAGGGACTATTGAAGCTTTTACAAAGGCCCAGCATAGTAGCTCTCCCCTGTAATCCCAGCACTTTGGGAGGCCAAGGCGGGCGCATCACTTGAGGTCAGGAGTTCGAGATCAGCCTGGCCAACATGGTGAAATCCCGTCTCTACGAAAAATACAAAAATTAGCCGGGTATGGTGGTGGGCACCTGTAATCCCAGCTACTTGGGAGGCTGAGGTGGGAGAATCACTTGAACCCAGGAGGTGGAGGTCGCAGTGAGCTGAGATCGCACCACTGCACTCCAGCCTAGGTGACAGAGTGAGACTCCATCTCAACAACAAGAACAACAACAAAAGCTTCCTGAAATAATCTATATGTGTAAAATATCTAATTCAGTGTTCAGCCTAAAGCAGGACATTATCATTATCACATGTATGAAGGACGCATGGCATTGAGCAGAATGGTAATTAGGCATCATCCTGCCCACATGAGTGAAGCCGAACTTGCCTAATTCCCATTTATTCTTTGTAAACATCTGTTTGGCACCTGTAAGATTTCAGCAGGGTGGACCCTGAATGTAGAGAAGTCAGAGAGAAGAAAGATAGATAGTCGCCGGGAGAAGCAGAGTTAATAGGGCTTCTTATGAATGTGATGTTTGCTAGGATTATAAACTGGCAGTTGGTTAGAGTTAAGCCAGTCGGTGAAATACAGAGATAGAACCAATCACGACTCTGCTATTTTATCCTGGTTACAGTGACAAGAATAACTTTATGGAACAGAAGCTCCCAAAATAGATTTCTTTCATAACCAAATAACAACCAGGTATAGAAAAATCATGTTTTCAAAACTGAGCTTCAATTTCCCGTTAGAGAAGGAATTTTGAACACTTCCCCTAGTGGGAACTGAGGAAGTGCCTCTTATTCAAAAGGATGCCAGTCTATGATTGTCCAATTATTCACTGCATTTTGTCTTTGATGGCCCAGATGTTCTCAATTTCTTGTAATAAGTTCTTTCATCTGAAAAGTCGTTCTGCTCAGAAATGCAAAATCCTCTACAGCTCGCCAGCTTTTTTTGATGAGCTGGTATAATTGGCCTTCAATTTGCTCATTGTTTTGCAATAGGAAGCCCAAGTTTAATTTCATTTCTGTAAACCTGTAGATAAGAGCCGACCACTGCACCATTTAAGTCACTCTCATTACGATCCACTTGGGCTCTGCCCACCACCCCATCTCCATTGGCAGGATGAAATTGTGCAAAAGCCTTTTTAACATGTCTCCTTATTTTTCTGCTTAAAAAAAAAAGAAAAAAAACACATAGCGAATTTTTTATTTTATTTTATTTATTTATTTATTTTTTTTTTGAGACAGAATCTCGCTCTGTCGCCCAGGCTGGAGTGCAGTGGTGTGATCTCATCTCACTGCACCTTCCGCCTCCCAGGTTCAACTGATTCTCCTGCCAGAGCCTCCTGAGTAGCTGGGACTACAGGCACCCACGACCACACCCAGCTAATCTTTGTATTTTTATTAGAGACGAGGTTTCAACATGTTGGCCAGGCTGGTCTTGAACTCCTGACCTGAAGTGATCCACCAGCTTCAGCACCCCAGAATGCTGGGATTACAGGCATGAGCCACAGTGCCCGGCCTTAAATTTGATTTATTAACATTCATTGATCACTTCTTGAAAAAGCAACGTAACTTACACCCAATGATTAATCAATAGATTAACATCATTAGTCACCAATCTAACCATATCAATCAATACATATTGAGCTCCTTCTGATCCCATAACCCATGTAAGGCCCATGAGAGAGACAGAGATGTATGAGAAAAGTTCTTGGTCTGAGAGTTCCTTATCATCTACTTGTGGAGGCTGGGTATATTCACAAAAAAAAAAAACAGATTAGTAGGCCTGGCATGATGGCTCACACCTTTAATCTCAGAACTTTGGGAGGCCGAGGTGGGCAGATAACCTGAGGTTAGGAGTTTGAGACCAGCCTGGCCAACATGGTGAAACCCCATCTCTACTAAAAATTAGCCGGGCATGATGGTGCACGCCTGTAATCACAGCCACTCAGGAGGCTGAGGCAGGAGAATCACTTGAACCTGGGAGGCAGAGGTTGCAGTGAGTGGAGATCTTGCCTTTGCGCTCCAGCCTGGGCCACAAGAGTGGAACTCCATAAAAAAAAAAAAAAAAAAAAAAAAGAACAAATTGCCAATAATAGATGATTAAAGTCACTCATTCAAAAATCACTGATTAAATTCTCCAACATGGTTGAATGCTAGGAGATCAATTATTCCCTTGTCTTTACACTTTAAATTTTTGTGGTGTTAGAACTGCACCTTCCCTACCTTTTTTTTTCCAGATGGTTTTATATCTAATTCCATGTACTGTATTAAGAAGATTTCACTTTTTTTTTTCCTTTTTGGAGACAAGTTCATGATCCGTCACCCACGCTGGAGTGCAGTGATACAATCATGGCTCACTGCAGCCTCAAACTCCCTTGCTCAAGTGATCCTCCCATCTCAGCCTCCAAAGTGGCTGGGACTACAGGTGCACACCACAACACCTGGCTTGTTTTTTTTTTCTTTTTGTAGACAGGGGGTTCTTACTATGTTGCTCAGGCTGAACTTGAACTCCTGGGCTCAAGCAATCTTCCTGCCTCGGCCTCCCAACATGCTGGGATGATCCACGGTCCCCAGCTGGAGATTTCACTTTATAGGGATGAGAAACCTGAACTGTCTGAGGAGCTTCTGCTATGTCTTCTGGACTGGGGCATAGAGAGACAAGGTCTCATAGTGGTTACAGCATCGGTTCTGGAATCAGGCAGCCTGGGTTCAAATCTGAGGTCACCTACTTGCTGCATGACTAGTCAAGTAACTTATCTCCTCAGGCCCCAGTTTCCCCATCTATTGGGATAATAGGACCTGTATTTTTAAATGGCATGATAGAACAGCATTGGGCGCAAGTTCATGCCTCTGTGCTCATTCACTGCTATTAATCTCAGGCTACAGTGCATAGAGGCATAGAGCTTTCTGGCCATTTGTACCTCAAAATTGTCCCTCCTTTGCCAATGCCCTCATCTCGGGATGCACCCTCCAAAGACAGAATTGACACTGTTGTTGTGTTGTTGAGATGGAGTCTCCTTCTGTTGCCCAGGCTGGAGTGTAGTGGTGCGATCTCGGCTCACTGCACCCTCCACCTCCTGGGTTCAAGCCATTCTCCTGCCTCAGCCTCCCAAGTAGATGGGGTTACAGGCGTGCACCACCATGCTCAGCTAATTTTTGTATTTTTAATAGAGATGGGGTTTCACCACGTTGGCCAAGCTGGTCTCGAACTCCTGACCTCAAGTGATTCACCCGCCTCAGCCTCCCAAAGTGCTGGGGTTATAGGTGTGAGCCACTGCATCTGGCCTAGAATTGACACTTTTTTTGGTACCTACCTGATTTTTTCATTCTCCCCCTTTGTATATCTCCCTTGAAATCACATTATTGCCACTCAGTGGAAAATGATTCTGTTGGGTCATACACAGATTCAAACAGAGAAACTAGAAATAATCAGAAATTACTTACACCAGTGAAATGTCAGGCAGGTCTGCATGCCCCATTCTTCCAAGAACATTTTTGGTAATTCTGTAGAAGAAAGAGGATTGTGAAGGTTTTGTAAGCCTTTTTTTTATTCTTTTCCTTCTTCTTCCAGATGAGAGGAGCCCTCAACAGACCTTTGTTGAAGAATAATTTTCCAAAGCTACCAATTTGGATCTCAAAAGCCCAGATTCAAAGGGAACCTCAGTTTGCTATCTAAAATAAGTGCCTGAATAGCTATCAGTTAAGGTACACACAGAGCAGATGGGAAATAGATAGCTATATTATAGATTGCTCTGTGAATTCAAGAGGTCTTTGTCTGGGGACAATAGTAACACGAACAAATATTCAGGTTTTCAGTTACAGGCCAGCCAGAGGATCGAGCGAAAAAAAAAATCAAATTAATTGAATCAGCAATGCCAGCACCATTAATACAAGACGCTTCACCACCAGATATGCTTCCCCAGGTTGCCTGGCCCAATTCTTGGAAATGAGGCTGGATTGTACCCGATATAATACTTCCAGGTAGCTTTCTGGTTAAGTACAATGGGGTTTTATTGTTTCTAATTAAATAGGGTTGATTCACAATCCTCAAATGGTTCCCCTGTGCCTTTCACCAAATGAGAATCCTCTCAAGACTCTAGACACGTTATCAATAGGAAACGTACCCTATTAGTTATTTGAATGCTGCTAAATATAAGCTCTATGAAGAGAATGACCTGGAAAATAATCATCTGTCATCCATAATTGTGTTGTCAATCAATTTAAACCATTTAACAGTGAGGTTTGGTTTTACCCATAACTGCTAGTGACTGCATTTTACTAAGTGAGGGGAAAAACATCTATCTGTATCTATGTATCTTTTTGCTCAGATCAGCTGTCTCCTCAAATGTCCTATTTCAGTTGAAGGCACCAACACATACCCAATCCATCATCTTTGACACCTCCTTCTCCCCCTCTGTCACAGACATGTCCAACTAGTCATTAATCCTATTAATTCCATTACCTATGTAGCTGTCATATTTATCCCTTTCTCTCCTTGGCACTGCTGTTTATCCTGTTCTAGTGGGAGTCGTCATGGCGGGTAACCCCAACAGAAAGGCATTCTGGGACATTCCCAGCAGAGAGGGAAGAACAAGTTAAGGGCAATAGGTTAGTAGTTTTGGAATTGGATTTAGGTGAAAAAGAATACAACTTCTCAGAGATGGGATAGCAGTTTAAGTCACTAAATGCCACAGATGTAACAGAAATGAATCCCATCCAGATGATAATGTTTAACTGAATTATCTAATTCAACAGGACTGGGCCAAGAAGAAGGCATGATTCTGCACGGTAGTCATGCACAAGTATTAAGTGAAAGTCTAAACCATGGCTTCAGATGTCCCTGTTTTGGTTCAAGTAAGACTAATGCAAAGCAGAATCTGGCCGATATAACAGCAAACAAGTAAATCTAGATGTTGATCAGGCCTGGTGGCTCATGCCTGTAATCCCAGCACTTTGGGTGGTTGAAGAGGGAGGATCAATTGAGCCCAGGAGTTTGAGACCAGCCTGGGCAACCCATAGTGAGACTTGGTCTCCACACAACTATTTTTTTTTTAATTAGCCAGGGGTGGTAGTGTGTGCTTGTAGTCCCAGCTACTTGGGAGACTGAGGCAGGAGAATCGCTTGAGCCCAGGAGTTTAAAGCTACAGTGAGCCATGATGGTGCCACTGCACTCTAGCCTGGGAAACAGAGCAAGACCCTGTCTCAAAAAGAAATCAAACAGCTAGATGTCAAACTCAGATTTAATGGTCTCTTTCCAAAGGACAAGCATTGAAACTGTTTTATATACACACAAGCTCCTAATAAAGATCTCAATGGTCATTCATTCCCCAAGGGAGAAACGATCAACAAATATATGCATGATCTTCCTGCTTTCATATCTAAACTGATGCATGCAAGGCACTGAACCTTGGTGTGGACAATTATTGATTACGTGTAACTGGAACTGTATTTAAATTTCTCATCTCACTTTTATTCTAAGGAAGGCATTCTACTAACCCTCTCAAATGCTGATGACTATAATCAAGCCATCATAATAATAATAATTATAATAATGATAATAACAATATACTTGTATCACACTTTACAGTTTATAAAATGCATTCCAAGATGCGTTCACATGTGTTATCTCACACATAAAAGGGTATTTTCCTACATTAACAGGGATTGGTCTTCAGAGTAAAAAGCATAAACAAAGCGCATGATCATTTATGAATTAGCATTTCAGGGTCTTTGTGGCAGGTTCTGTCTGTGCGCCTTCTGCATCTCTTTGGATTATATGGCTATTTCTGTGCACACCAGCATCTTTGCTGGCTGGCTGACCTGAGGCTGCCAGAACACACTCAGCCCACACGTAAGAGATGAAAGTGACTGGAAATTGCTATCTTCCGAAATGTTCACATTTTGTAACCAATAGCTGATGGGTAGGGGATATAAATACCCCAGCTCCTTTACCCCTCGGCTAGGATAATCCTGAAGTGTGTGTTTTATGGTATTTTCTGAAGCTTCCTTGCAGGATTATGTTTCAGGCACCAACAAAAGTAGCTAGGGTTTCTGGCTGTTTCTTTCCCTCCCTCTGTCTCCTCCATGTTATCCTTTTATGCCTCTGCAACTCCCAAATAAACTAGGCATCCTCAATCCTCCTCTTAGGAGCTGCTTCTATATAAGATCATAATAATGATCTTAATACGGTGTATATATCATCCCATCCAAAAGACATGTACTTGGATGTTCATCGCTGCACTATTCACCATAGCAAAGACATGGAATCGAACCAGGTGCCCATCAATGGTAGACTGAATACAGAAAATGTGGTGCATATACGCCATGAAATACTGCACGTCTTGTAGGACAGAATTTCATTTTTTATGGCTGTGCAGTATTCCATGGTGTATATGCACCAGCAACATGGATGCAGCTGGCGGTCATAATCCTAAGTAAATTAATGCAGGAACAGAAAAACAATTACCACATGTTCTCACTTATAAATGGGAGCTAAGAATTTGAGCACACATGGACATAAACATGTTAACAATAGATATTGTGCACTACTAGAGGATGGGGGAATGGGTTAAAAACTGCTTATCTGCCTATCAAGTGCTATGATAACTGTCTGGGTGACGAGATCTATATTCCAAATCTCAGCATCACACAATATTCCTGTATAACAAATCTGCACATGTACTCACTGTGCCTAAAATGAAAGTTGGGCACAGCGGCTCACACCTGTAATCCCAGGACTTTGGGAGGCCAAGGCAGGTGGATCACCTAAGGCCAGGAATTCATGGTGAAACCCTGTCTCTACTAAAATACCAAAATACAAAAAATACAAAAGCTAGATGTGGTGGTGGGCATCTATAATCCCAGCCACTCGGGAGGCTGAGGCAGGAGAATCACTTGAACCCAGGAAGCAGAGATTGCAATGAGCCGAGATCGCGCCACTGCACTCCAGCCTGGGAGACAGAGCTAGATTCTGCCTCAAAAAAAAAAAAAATTTATTTTTTTTTTTAAAGTAACCATGAGCATTCTGAATCAACGCATGGTGTGTGGCATACAAACAAAAAAGTCATCTAAACTGAACA
Organism: Nomascus leucogenys; assembly: GCF_006542625.1. Taxonomy (NCBI): domain Eukaryota; kingdom Metazoa; phylum Chordata; class Mammalia; order Primates; family Hylobatidae; genus Nomascus; species Nomascus leucogenys. Next base: position 41,867,571 of record NC_044397.1, read on the forward strand.
ACATTAATATCCATTGAGAAATCAATTTTATTCTTAAGAAGGTATACCACCTATCTGTAATAAGGTAGTTGCTGCTATTATCACGCATTTGTCATCACAGTTCAAGTACTGAGCCCTGAATTGACAATATGCTGGACACTGTGAGTAAAAATTGACTGACCTTACCTTTCCAGTGACCAGAAATTAACATCTTCCCAAAATTTCCCATTTTGTAACCAATGAATGATGGATATGGGGATGTAAATGCCTCAGCTCCACTCACCCTTTGGCTAAGATAATCCTGAAGTGTGTGTTTTACACATTTCCTAAAGCTTTCCTGCAGGATTGTTTGAGTTGCCCACAACAGTAGCTTTACATTCTGGGCTGGCAGTGGGAGCTCACACCTGTAATCCCAGCACTTTGGGACGCCAAGGCCAGGGGATTGCTTGAGCCCAGGAGCTTGAGACCAGGCTGGGCGACATAGGGAGATTTCATCTTAGTCTTCATAAAATAAAATAATAAAATAAAATAAATTAGCTGGGAGTAGTGGCATGCTCCTATAGTCCCATCTACTCAGGAAGCTGAGACAGGAGGATCACTCAAGCCCAAGAGTTTGAGACTGCAGTGGGTTACAGTTGTGCCACTGCACTCCACCCTAGGTGATAGAGTAATAGCTGATCTATAAAAAAAAACAGGCCGGGCACAATGGTTCACGCCTTCAATCCCAGCACTTTTGGAGGCTGAGGTGGGTAGATCACCTGAGATCAGGAGTTTGAGACCAGCCTGGTCAACATGGTGAAACCCCATCGCTACTAAAAGTACAAAAATTAGCTGGGTGTGGTGGCGGGCCCCTGTAATCCCAGCTACTCGGGGGGTTAGGTAGGAGAATCACTGGAACCCAAGAGGCAGAGTTTGCAGTGAGCCAAGATCAATGCCTTTGTGCTCCAGCCTGGGCAACAAGAGTGAAACTCCATCTCAAAAAAAAAGGAAAAGAAAAAAAAAGCAAAGTTTATGTTCTGCTGGTTAAAGAAGGACATCGAAACAAAGCATCTATTCACTGTGCAACAATGATTTCAAGCTGGTGTTATAAAGAGAAAGGAAAGACTTATTACTTTCCAGTGATTTTCTTAAGGTGTGACCAGACTTGGAAACACAAGAAAATAGCTCAGCTGGGGAAATGGCCACCTCCCCCAGGTTGCATTACAGCCAAGGAAAGGGCAACTGGGGTTTTTTTAATGCACCATCAGAAGAATGGGTGTCAGTAAGACGTCATCTTGCAATCGAAAACAAAAGGAGAAAAACAGGCGTGCTGATCTTGGCAAATCCTTAGAGATCTCAGCTTTTGTCACAAACCTTGTTTGTCGTATCAGAAAAATGGATGCCTTGCAGCCAGTTCTCGTAAGATGTGTCTCTGAAGACAGAGTGGGAATAGATAGCTCAAGTTACAAGCATGTTTTGTTGAAAGATAACAAACATTTTTCCCAACAAGGAGCCAAAGAACAAACAAAAGAGTGTTCCCTCCAATCTCCATATCTCTGATTCACAGAATGGGTGTTGAGATGTTCACTTAAGTGTAAAATCGGCTGTCCCCACCTCCTTTTTCCATTTTCAAACATGAGCAAGATAATCAAAGAACAAAAGAAAAAAGACAGCATTTCTTAATACCCTTGATAACAAACAGATACAACTTCTTTCTCTAAGGAGCTCTACAGGACAAATATATTAAGAGTTTCCAAAAGAATTGTGATAAGTTGATGGCAGACTCAATACTGATTATTAATAAGCTTTGTCTGAGATCAGTCAACCACATAGGATAAGAGCAAAAATTTAAATAGCAGGCTGGAATTCTTAAGAGCTATCCGCTCATTTTCTAGACAGCCACGTTCTGCAAACCTTCTTTTGTGCAGTGTGATTCCTTTTAGCCCTCAGAATGGTTTTTATTATAGATATATAGGCAGACAGCAAGATCTCAGAGAACAAGCAGGCTGTGAGATCCTTCCAGCCAGCAAGGGGCTATTGATCCCCACAGAATTTCGTTTGGTCCGGCAGGATGATGCTCATATGCCCTAGGGGTGACCCAGGAGGACATGTGGAAAGAGAAGCAAGCCCTCAAAAGTTTTGAATACCAAAACCAAGCAAAGACATTAGAAGACAAGAAGACTACAGACCATTATCTCTTATGAACATATATGCAAAAATCCTCAACAAAATATTAGCACACAGAGTTCAACAATGTCTGAAAAGCGTTATGCACCATGACCAGGTGGGATTTTTTCCAGCTATGCAAAGCTAATTCAGCATTCAAAAATTAATCCATGTGGCTGAGCACGGTGGCTCATGCCTGTAATTGCAGCACTTTGGGAGGCCGAGGCAGGTGGATCACCTGAGGTCAGGAGTTCGAGACCAGCCTGGCCAAGATGGTGAAACACTGTCTCTACTAAAAATACAAAAATTAGCTAGGCATGGTGGCTCACGCCTGTAATCCCAGCTACTCAGGAGGCTGAAGCAGAAGAATTGCTTGAACCCAGTAGCAGTGAGCCGAGATTGTGCCACTGCACTCCAGCCTGGGCAACAGAGCAAGACTTTGTCTCAAAAAAACAAAAATAAATAAATAAATAAATAAATAAATATTAATTTGTGTAATCCATTGCATCAACGGGCTGAAGAAGACAAATCATGTGATCATATCAACAGATGCAGAAAAAGCCTTTGACAGCAGCTAACATCCATTCATGATAAAAGCTCTTGGTAAACTAGGAACAGAGGGGAACTTCCTCAAGGTGATAAAGGTCATCTACAAAAAACCTACAGGGAGCATCATACATAATGAGGAGAAACTCAAAACTTTCCCAGTAAGATCAAGAACAAGGCACCACTGCTTTTAAACATCACATACTGGTATATATGTTGGCAGGTAAGAATAAAAATGACTTTGTTTACAGGTAGCATGGTTGTCTATGCAGAAAATCTGAAATTTTTTTCTAAAAAAACATCCAGAACAACTTCCAGTCCTGCAAACTCCATTTATATGTTCCCTATACAGATCTATCATTTTTTATTTTTTACAACACATTTTAATTGTACCTTTTCTACATACAGATATGTTTAGATACACAAGTGCTTACCTTTGAATTGCCTGCAGTGTTCAGTACAGTTACATCTTGTACAGGTTTGTAGCCTAGGAGTAACAGGCTAGACCGTATACCCTAGATGCATAGTAGGCTATACTATCAAGGTTTGTATAAGTACATTCCATGATGTTCACACAATGACAAAATCACCTAAAGGCACATCTCTCAGAACCTGTTCCCATCATTAGGTGATACATAACTGTATTTCTTCAAATAACCTTGAAAAACTCACATCCACCCCAAAACCTGCATGTGGTTGCTTATAGAACTTTATTCATAATTGCCAAAACTTGGAAGCAACCAAGATGCCCCTCAGCAGGTGAATGGATAAATAAGCTGCGATACATCCAGACAATAGAATATTATTCAATGCTAAAAAGGAAATGAGCTATCACACCATGAAAACACATGGAAGAAACTAAAATGCACATTGCTAAGTGAAAAAAGTCAATCTGAAAAGGCTATATTACTATATACTTACAACTCTATGACATTCTGGAAAATGTGAAATTATGGAGACAGTAAAAAGTTCAGTTGTTTCCAGGGGCTGGGGGGAGGGAGGTATGATTAGGCAGTGTAGAGAGGCTTTTTAGGGGAGTGAAACTACTTTTTTTTTTTTGAGATGGAGTTTTGCTCTTGTTGCCCAGGCTGGAGTGCAGTGGCATGATCTTGTCTCACCATAACCTCCGCCTCCAGGGTTCAAGCGATTCTCCTACCTTAGCCTCCTAAGTAGCTGGGATTACAGGCATGCACCACCATGCCCGGCTAATTTTGTATTTTTAGTAGAGACAGGGTTTCTCCATGTTGGTCAGGCTGGTCTTGAACTCCCCGACCTCAGGTGATCCGCCTGCCTCGGCCTCCCAAAGTGCTGGAATTACAGGCGTGAGTCACCGCACCCGGCTGCAACTATATTTATGATACTACAATGGTGGATACATTACACATTCTTCAACGCCCACAGGATGTATAACACCAAGAGTAAATCTTAATGTACACTGTGGCCTTTGGGTGCTAATGATGTGCCATTTTAGGCTCATCAACTCTAAGAAATGCCCCACTGTGATAGGGGATGTCAATAGCAGGGAGGTAATACATGTTTGGGATAGAGGCCTATGGTACCTCTGTGTCTTTCATTCAATTTTGCTGTGAACTTAAAACTGCTCTAGAAATAAAGTCTATTAAAATAGAAAAGGAGTTTTGCACACAAACATGTAGATCTCTCTCCAAAATTATCCCCACCCGAGAATTTTGACTGTAGTCCATGACTCCAATTCCTCACCTCCAATTCTCCATTAATTTATTCCAATTAGGCTTTTACTTCTCCTCTTCTGCAGAAACTTCTCTTGTCAAAGTCATGAATGACCTCCATGTTACTAATTACAACGGCCCATTCTCAGTCTGCATTTTACTTCATGAATCAACAGCATTTGTCAGTTATTCACTTCCTTCTCATCAATTTACTTTCTTTACTTTGTTTCCAAGACACCAGATTCTCCACGTTTCCTCATACTTTGCCCCTTCCACTTCCTTTGTTGGATTTTGTGTTTTCCCAAATTTTTTAAAATAATTTTTTTTATTTTTTGATTTTTGTGGGTGCATAGTAGGTGTATATATTTATGGGGTACCTGAGATGTTTTGATACAGACATGCAATGCGTAATAATCACATCATGGGGAATGGGGCATCCGTTCCCTCAAGCATTTTTTTTTATGTTATAAACAATCCAATTATGCTCTTAGTTATTTAAAAATGTACAATTAAGTTACTATTGGCTATAGTCACCCTGGTCTGCTATCAAATAGTAGGTCTTACAGTTAGTAGGTCTTATTCGTTCATACTATTTTCTTTCTTGATATTTTATTTATTTATTTATTTATTTATTTATTTATTTATTTATTTATTATTTTTTTGAGACAGAGTCTTGCTCTGTCACCCAGGCTGGAGTGCAGTGGTGCAATCTCAGCTCACTGCAACCTCCGCCTCCTGGGTTCAAGTGATTTTCCTGCCTCAGCCTCTTGAGTAGCTGGGATTACAGGTGCCCGCCACCACGCCCAGCTAATTTTTGTATTTTTAGTAGAGATGGAGTTTCACCAACTCTCTTATTTTAGTACCTAATAACCAACCCCTCAGCCCCCACTACCCTTCCCAGCCTTTGGTAACCAACTTTCCACTCTCTGTGTCCATGAGTTCAATTGTTGTGGTGTTTAAGTACCACAAATAAGTGAGAACATGTGATGTTTGTCTTTCTGTGCCTTGCTTATTTTACTTAACATAATGATGTTATGTTGCAAATGACATATTGCTGCAAATGACAGGCTCTTGTTCTTTTTTATGGCTGAATAGTACTCCATTGTGTATATGTACCACATTTTCTTTATCTACACATCTATTGATGGACACTTAGGTTGCTTTCACATCTTGGCTCTCATGAACAGTGCAACAAATGTGGGAGTACTGATATCTCTTTGATATACCGAGTTTCTTTCTTTTCAGTATATGCCTAGGAGTGGGATTGCTGGATCATATGGTAGCTCTATTTTTATATTTTTGAGGAAACTTGAAACTGTTCTCCATAGTGGTTGTACTAATTTACATTCCCATCAACAGTGTACAAGGGTTCTATTTTCTCCACATCCTTGCCAGTATTTGTTATTGCCTGTCTCTTGGATGTAAGCTATTTTAGCTGGGGTACCAAACTCATAAGATTAGAACACCCCAAGTCTCAATCTTTTTAGTCTCTTTTCTCTACAGTTAGTCCAGGCCTCAGAGATTTAATATGCCAACAACTCGCAAATGCAAAACTCTTATCCAAACCTCTCTCCAGAATTCCAAATTTTTCTATATATCCTGTTGGATCTACCACTTCATTATGTCTGGAATCTGATTATTTCTCACCACCCAGTCTGAATCATCATCATCTTAGCATTGTAACTGGCCTTCCTGTTTCCAGCCTCCATAGAGCACCCTTGACATAAGTAACTCCATCTTGGAAGAAGACTCCATCTTACATTGCAAAAGGCAACTTGCCATCAGGGACCAGATGTTTTGCCAAATCAGTAAAGACTGCATCTATCCAGATAAAGATATAATTAACCACACTTTCCACTATCAGTCCTCACCAGAGACCCCTGTGCCCATAAAGAGTGCAGGACTTCAACAGCTCAAAATGACCATCTTAACAGACGTAGTACTGCTGTCACTTGAGATATTCACACAGCATATGCTAGTGAAGGCTCTGACCACATTGAAGACTCTTCTTTGTAAGACCACTGGACCACCCAGCCGAGGCCAAAATATTATTTTTGTTCAGGTCATTGTCCCTGGACTGATTTGATAACCTATTGTCCTGTCTCTTTTTTCTCGATGTTAAATGTCACTTTGTTTGTGGTGCAATGTTGACTCTATAACATTTATATATTGATTAGGTATGCTATTAGGTGTGCTTTGCAATATTGATTGACTTGTGGAGTGGCTTGAGCCCGTGTGCCCATGGCTCTGACTACCGAGTGGATGGGAATTACTAAGTGGAATTGCCTCCTTGGGAATTCCACATAGCCCGTGGCTTTTGTGATTGAAATAGCATCAATAAAAGCCTGACACGGTGGAAAGGCACAAACCTGAATAAATCTGATTATCTCTGACCCCATGCTTCTCAAGATACACCTTTCCCCTACATTTTATTTTTCAAACAGAGATAGAATTTTCCTTTTAAAATCTATGTCATATCGTGTCTATACTTTGACTCTAATTCTCAATAGCTCCCGCTTCACCAGAAAAGAAGTCAAAGTTCTCCCAATGTCTTCTTGAGGAACCACCACTGCCTCTCTGCTCTCTTTATCCATTTCCCTCCCATCCAGCTATCTAGGTATATATCCAGGTGTATAAAACTTGGATAAAGAGACAGCTTTGCAGGGCCATTTCAAAATATGTCAAAAAAATATATTCGGGGGTAATATTTTGATCATAGTATGTGAGGGTTAACTTCAATTTCTTTCAGGGCTTGCTGTCTGTTATGTTGGCATCTTATTGCTACAAGGATTCTGTTTTTTCAGTGTTAAGGTCTCTGTTTTTGTTTTTTTTGAGATGGAGTTTCACTCCTGTTGCCCAGGCTGGAGTACAACGGCACCACCTTGGCTCACTGCAACCTCCACCTCCTGAGTTTCAAGCAATTCTCCTGCCTCAGCCTCCCAAGTAGCTGGGATTACAGGTACCCACCACCATGCCTGGCTAATTTTTTATATTTTTAGTAGAGTCAGGGTTTCACCATATTGGCCAGGCTGGTCTCGAACTCTGGACCTCAGCCTCCCAAAGTGCTGGGATTATAGGCATGAGCCACCATGCCTGGCCTAAGGTCTCTGTTTTAATATTAATGCTGGTTAAAGCTGTGCCTGAATTCCAAAGGGAGGAGGGGAGAATGAGGCATGTCCAACCCCCTTTTCCCATCATGGCCAGAACTAGTTTTCCAGGTTTACTTCAGAATGTCCTTGGTGAACAGGAGGGCTCCATTCAGTTGGGTGGGGGGCTTAGAATTTTATTTGTGGTTTACAGCTTGTTAGCTTTTATTTATTTATTTTATTTATTATTATATTTTTATTTGAGATCAGGGTCTCACTCTGTTGCCCAGGCTGGAATGCAATGGCGCAATCTCAGCTCATTCCAACCTCTACCTCCTGGGCTAAAGTGATTCTTATTCCTCAGCCTCCTGAGCAGCTGGAATTAGAGGCGTGCACCATCATGCCCAGCTAATTTTTGTATTTTTAGTAGAGATGGGGGTTTCACCATGATGGCTAGGCTGGTCTGGAGCTCCTGGCCTCAAGTGATCTGCCCACCTCGGCCACCCAAAGTGCTGGAATTACAGGCGTGAGCCACTGTGCCCAGGCTAATTAGCTTTTAGATGATGATCTAGGACTTGAACTTGGTGCAGTCAAGCCTCGTATCCCACAATCACAAGCACTAGGCTACTTGAGAACTCTCCAGTTGTTATCCTGCAGTAAATTCAGAGGTGGTATTCAAAGCACATCTCGGTACTTGAAGTGTGGCCCACAGACCAGCAGCTTTGGGACCATCAGGAGCGTGTTAGACATGCAGAATATTTTCCTCACCTCCTCTGGCCCCCTCTAGTTAGACTCTGCATTTTAGCAGGAGTCAAATCAATTAGCATAAACATCAAAGTTTGAGAACACTGAAAGATTTGCCAACTCAAACTGTACTAGCAACAAATACCCAAAAGGAAAAAGGTGAGGAAAGGTTCCAGGGAGGGGCTGGAAGTCAGAGTGGGAGTAGAATTTTGGGTGAATAAAGTCATGGCTTTTTATTGTTCACTGCAAAAGTATTTCAGTTCTTTTCTTTTCTCATTTTTGCTCTGTCACCCATACTGAAGGGCAATGGCACCATCTTGGTTCGCTACAACCTCCACCTCCTGAGTTCAATTGATTCTCTTACCTCAGCCTCTCAAGTAGCTGGGACTACAGGTATGCAACACCATGCCCTGCTAATTTTTGTATTTTTTGTAGAGATGGCATTTCACCCTGTTGGCCAGGCTGGTCTTGAACTCTTGGCCTCAAATGATCCTCCTCCCTCGGCCTTCCAAAGTGTTGAGATTACAGGCATGAGCCATCATGTCCCACCGTGGTATTTCAGTATCTCAGTAACAGTAGGAGTAGCAGGTATTTACCAGCTGGAGATTAATCTCTGGGTCTACTAATGTGCTATGAATGAGTTACATTGTGTTCTATATTAATCACCTTAACTTTCTAGCATTCAAGTAAACTTGCTGCCACCAGAGACCTAAGGCCTGCGTTTTAGTAAAAGCCATGAGTAGCTTAATGTGGGCTAAGAAAGTGGCCTTGTAACCGCCCAGTGGGTTCACCTTGCCTGCTACCTAGACAGAGCTGATTTGTCAAGACAGGGGAATTGCAGTGGAGAAAGAGTAATGCACGCAGAGCCAGCTGTGCAGGAGACCAGAGTTTTATTATTATTCAAATCAGACTCTCTGAAAACTCAGGGAGCGGAGTCTTAAAGGATAATTTGGTGGGTAAGGAGCCAGTAAGTTGGAAGTTCTGATTGGTTGGGTCAGAGATGAAATCATAGGGAGTTGAAGACGTCCTCTTGTGCTGAGTCAGTTCCTGGGTGGGGCCACAACACCAGATGAACCAGCATATTGATCTGGGTGGTGCCAGTGGATCCACTGAGTGCAGGGTCTGCAAAATATCTCAAGCACTGATCTTAGCTTTTACAACAGTGATGTTATCCCCAGAAACAATTTGGGGTGGCTCAGACTCTCACAGCTGGAGGCTGCATGGGCCCTAAACCATAATTTCTAATCCTTGTGGGGTTTTTTTTTTTTTTTTTTTTGAGATGGAGTCGTGCTCTGTTGCCCAGGCTGGAGTACAGTGGTGTGATCTTGGCTTGCTACAACCTCCACCTCCTGGATTCAAGCAGTTCTCCTGCCTCAGCACCCCGAGTAGCTGGAATTACAGTACACACCACCACACCCAGCTGATTTCCTATTTTTAGTAGAGATGGGGTTTCACCATGTTGGGCGGGCTGGTCTGGAACTCCTGAACTCAAGTGATCCACCCGCCTCGGCCTGCCACAGTGCTGGGATTACAGCGTGAGCCACCACTCGCGGCCTGTAATTTCTAATCTTGTAGCTAATTTGTAGACTGGTCCCTAGGCAAGAAGGGTTTTTTTCAGGAAAGGGCTATTATCAATTTTGTTTCAGAGTTAAACTATAACAAAATTCCTTCCCAAGGTTTGTTCAGTCGACGCCTAGGTGTGAAAAAGGACAAGGTAGAAGCAAGATGGAGTCGGTTAGGTCTGATCTCTTTCACTGTCATGATTTCCTCAGCTGTGATATTCACAAAGGTGATGAATCTGACAATGGATCCCAAATGTCATCAAACATTGAACATAATAAGTGACACGCAACACCTCCACCTTGCCACAATTCTCCAAGAGCAGCCAGTGAGTTTCTTTGTATCTCGGACACCTATAGTATGGCCAGCAATGTGGTATACCCCAACAAGTATGCCCCGTAAACAAGGGGTCCATGGACCTGCTAGTATAGTTTGTATTCCAAACACCTAAAAAGTCAGATGCACAGGTGAATCTGCAGGTGTTAGAGTTGAAGAGGCTGAGCTATCAGCAGGTGCTCCTGGCAGAGCAGCTCCAGGGGCCCTGAATCTCTGCCTTCACACATATCAGATGCAATTGCTGCTAATATGCCCTTTTAGTGGCATACAGGATAGCTGCAGGGTGACTGCTCTAACAATGCATGCATTTTCTACTAATTAGAGCATCATCATTATTTTGAAATACTTGATATGAAAACATTCTGTTAGATTTGAAACCCATTTGCATTATCACAAGAAATTTCAACATTACATCTGTCAGTGCAAAAATAGAGGAGCTGTTAGCTCCTTTAAATATGCTTCAACTATAGCAAATTTGTGAATAGCTGTAAAGATGATTTTAAATTTTTTATCACCTACCAGTATGAGTACATTTTCTTGCCAATGGTGAATATCAAAAATTTGAAAAGATCATCATTAAAAGGTCATGATCAGGAACTGAGTATAACCTTGACAAGCATAAAACCTGATATGAAAATTATTATGTTCATGGAGGATAATGGCTGAGTAAGATCCAACCAGACTAATCCACCTACAGATAATCACTATAAACTGTGGATATAATACAAAACAAAAAGCTACCTTAAGGCAATAGAGAGTGCATAATGTCTAGAATATAATAACAAAGTGCCCTGATATGTGAAACATCGAGAAAATGGAACACATTCTTACAAAAAAAAAAAAAAAAGACCTGTAGTCAATTCTGATACAGTCCAGATGTTAGAGTGAGCAAAAATGGATTTAAAAACAGTTATTATAACTATTGGCCGGGTGAAGTGGCTCACGCCTATAATCCCAGCACTTTGGGAGGCCAAGATAGGTGGATCACTTGAGCTCAGGAGTTTGAGACCAGCCTGCCCAACATAGTGAGACTCTGTCTCTACTAAAAATACAAAAATTAGCCAGGTGTGGTGGTGCATGCCTGTAATTCCAGCTGCACGGGAGGTCAAGGCAGGTTCAACCTGGGAGGCAGAGGTTGCAGTGAGCCAGGATCACACCACTGCACTCCAGCCTGGGCAACAGAGCAAGACTCTGTCTCAAAAAATTAAAAAATAAATAAATAAAATAAGCAAAAATAGTTGTTATAACTATTAACTCTTCTCTGTGAAGTAAAAGAAAACACGCTGGTGGTGAAAAATTAGGGAGAAAGTGAAAGCAGAGAAATGAAAACAATGAAATGTTTTCATTATAACTAAAAATATACAACAATTGAAATTAAAAAGCACTTAACATATTTCATTTCAACAATTGAAATAAAAAAGGGCTTAACATAATGCCAATGACATAGGAAAGAGTAAGTGAACTTGTTAGTACAAATTAGCCAATGTGAAGAACAAAGAGAAAAAGATTGAAAAAAAAAATGAACAGAGCTTAAGGAACTCACTGAGTGATAGAAACTACTCTAATATATGTGTAATTGGAGTCCCAAGAAGAGAGCAGACAACAAATGGGGCAGAAAAGAAATTTTTGAAGAAACAAGGGTCAAATATTACAAATTGAATGAAAGAAGTAAATTTACAGATTCAAAATGCTTAACAAACACCAAGCAGAATAAAAATTGAAGCACATCATAGTCAAATAATTGAAAGTCAAATGATGAAAAGCAAATATTGAAAGCAACAAGAAAAAAACCAACTCATTATTTGATTAATAACAGACTTATTGCCAGAAACTACAGAGGACAAAGGAGAGTAGAACAATACTTTTTTAATTGCTGAAAGAAAAAAGATGTCAATACAAAATTGTATGTCCAGTGCAAAATGTTTCTTAATAAAGGATAAATAAATTCATAATCAGATAAAAGGAGACTTTGTTGACAACAAACCTATCCAAACATGTACTGCTAAAAGAAGCTCTCAGACTGAAGAGATATTATACTAGATAGAGACTCAGATTCTCATAAAGAAATAAAGAACATTATAAATGATTAGCATCCTGGTAAACATAAAGCAATTTTTCTTTTTTTCTTATAATTTCACTATAATACATATGAGTCTCTAAGGGAAAAACAACTTGGTTTTTATATTTGTAATATACGTGAATAGTATAAAGATAGTGGCCAAGATGGACATATACATTGGCAAAGTTGATATATTTTCCCTAAAATGGTACAAATATTAACTGTAAGCAAAGTGTTAAAAGTTAAAGAGTTGCATCGTAATTTTAAATCAATCACTAGAATAAAATTCAAGAAGTAAAGCTAAAATACAATAGAAGAATTAGTATGAAATTCCAAAAAGAGCCAGATAGAATCTCCCCTTCCTCCTCCTCCACCAAATTAAAAACAAACAAAAAAAGGGACAGAAAAGAAGAACAGAGGGACAAGAATAAAAGAAACAAAACTTGAAAACGAATCATAAAATGGTAGCCTCATACCAAATCATATAAATAATTAAGTCAGCATTATCAACTATCTTGATTTAAGCCATTTATGCCTGAAGTTGCAATTTTTGGAATTTTTGCAATCAGACCTTGGTGATGACCTTGAGCAACAGAATATAAATAACTTCCCATGCTTAGCGTTCCAATAATGGAACGCTAAGCATAGATGTGCTCCATAAATTGTGCTCTATAAATTAATATTTATAGAAGATATATATTAAGTATATATATTTTTCTTCCAAAAATGGAAGAAATTTTCAACAAAATATCCAGGAAAACTCTGAATATTCAAAATTAAACAACATACTTCTAAATAATCTGTGTGTCAAAAAATTACAGAATAAATTAGAAAGTGTTTGGAGCTAAATAATAATCAAACTTCACTGTATACAGATTTTAGGGATGTAGCTACAGTAGGCTTTAGAAGAAATTGCATAGCTTAAATGCTTACATCTGAAAAGATGAAAGATCTAAACTCAATTTTATACATTTCCACGTTAAAATAAAAAAAAATTTTAAAAAATCATACCAAATGTATTTTTAAAAGGAAAAACAATAAAAAAACAACAAAACCCACAGTTGATTCTTTGAAAAGTTTAATAAAATTGATATACTTCTGCCTGATAGATGAGGGGGAAAGGGAGACAGAGAGAGAGAGAAAGTGGAAATTACCAATATAGGAAATGAGAGAGGGGATGTCACTATTGTCACTATAGATCATACAACATAAAAAGGAAAATAAAGAAGTGTTATGGACAACTTTATGCCAATAAATTTAACAATGTAGATTAAATTGCCAAATTCTTGATAGATACAAAATATCAAAAGTGACCCAGGAAGAAATTAAAAAAAAAAAACAATTTGAAAAGCTTTATATATATTAAATAGATACAATTTAAAATTAAAAATTTTCTACTAGGAAAACTGGTCCAGATGTCTTAACTGGTGAATTATGTCATACATTTAAGAAAGAAATGATTCCAATCCTACACAAACTCTCTCAGAAGATGGTGACATTATTTCTTACTTTATGAGGCAGGATTACACTGATAAACTAGACAAATAAGTCACAATAAAACTACCTACATGCTATAATTTAAATGTGTGTGTCCCTCTAAAATTTGTATATTGAAATCTTAGCATTCAACGTGATACTATTCGGAGGCAAGACTTTTGAGAGGTGATTAGGTTGTAAAGATGGAACTCTCATGAATGGAGATCAATGCCCCCATAAAAGAAGCCTTAGAGAGATCCCTCACCCCTTCTACCATGTGAGGACACAGCAAGAAGATGCTGTCCATGAACCAGAAAAGGGGCCTTCACCAGATACCACATCTGTCAGTTGTCTGAACCTTGAACTTCCCGGTCTCCAGAACTGTGAGAAAAAAAATATGCATTCATATATTTTAACTATATATGTTTTTAACATACATTTTAATAAATATATGTTTTTAACACATATATTTTAATAAACATGTTTTTAACATATATATTTTAATAAACATGTTTTTAACATATATATTTTAATAAATATATATTTTAAAATAAATATAAATTATAGATATTTTAAAATAAATATATATTATATAAACATATCTTCTAATAAATATATCTTAATAAATATATTTATACATATGTATTTTGTTTGTCAGCTACCCAGTTTAGGGTATTTTGTTACAGCAGCCCAAAAGGAATAAGGCAGTATATCTACATACTTCTGTCATAATAGAGATGCTAACCTCCTCCTCACCAAATTTTAGCAAATGTAGTTCAGCAATATATAAAAGGATGATAAATGTTGACCAACAAGTGTGTCTACCAGGAATGAAGGTTGGTATAATATCTAAAAATGAATCAATGCAATTCACAGAATCAATAGCATAAAGAAAGAAAAAAGAGGACATTTTTAACTGATGCAGAGAAAGTGTTTGAAAACATAAAAACTCCCAGAAAACTAGAAATAGCCTTTGGGCCAGAACCACTATCTTCCAGTAATTCACCAAAATGACGAAAGCAAAGGGAAAGAGGAGAAGCACCCGATGCATGTTCTCTAGGCTTTTTAGAAAACAAGAGTTGTTCCTTTGGCCACGTATATGCTAATCTGCAAGAAAGGTGGTATTGTAGACATCAAGGGAATGGGTACTGTTCCAAAAGGAAGCCCCGCAAGTGTTATCATGGCGAAAACTGGAAGAGTCTACAGTGTTCCCCAGCGTGCTGCTGGCGTTGTTGTGAACAAACAAGTTAAGGCCAAGATTCTTGCCAAGAGAATTAATGTGTGTATTGAGCACCTTAGGCACTCTACGAGCCGAGATAGCCTCCTGAAAGGCGTGAAGGAAAACGATCAGAAAAAGAAAAGAGCCGGCTGGGCTCGTGGCTCATGCCTGTAATCCCAGCACTTTGGGAGGCCAAGGCGGGCGGATCACTTGAGGTAGGGAGTTCGCGATCAGCCTGACCAACATGGAGAAACACTGTCTCTACTAAAAATACAAAAAAATTAGCTGTGCATGGTGGTGCGTGCCTGTAATCCCAGCTACTCGGGAGGCTGAGGCAGGAGAATCACTTGAACCTGGGAGGCAGAGGTTTCGGTCAACCGAGATGGTGCCATTGCACTCCAGCCTGGGCTACAGAGTGAGATTCCGTCTCAAAAAAGAAAAAAGAAAGAAGCCAAAGAGAAACGTACCTGGGTTCAACTGAAGCTCCAGCCTGCTCCACTCAGAGAAGCGCACTTTGCGAGAACCATGGGAAGAAGCCTGAGTTACTGGCACCTATTCCCTATAAATTCGTGGCATATTAGGTGTGTTAAAAAAAAAAAAAAAGAGAGAGACCTCTGGCCTGTAAAAATGTTTCTATTCATTGAGTAGAAGTGTGGTGTTCTCTCCCCAAAAGAAACATTTAAAGTAAATTTTAATTGTGTCCTAATTCATTATGTAATGTCTTTACTATCCAAATTTAATGTATTTCTTATTGAAAGTTGTGAGGTAGCTTATTGCATAACAAATTACTCAATTGCTTAGAAAACGGCTAGATATTATTTATGAAATAGTTTTACTTGTTTGAAGACAGTCCCTCTAAATCATCATGGAAGAAATAAAATAATTTACAAAAATAAAAAAAAAAAAGAAAACTAGAAATAGAAGGAAATTTCCTCAGCCTGATACAGGGCATTTCTGGCAAACTCCTAGCTAGCATCATAGTCAGTGATTAATTACTGCATATTTCTGACCCAAAAGCAAGAGCAAGGTAAGAATGTATATTATTATCATCACTTCTTTTTTTTAAAAAAATTATTTTTAGTTTTTGTAGAGATAGGGTCTTGCTATGTTGCCCAGGCTGGCCTTGAACTCTTGGCCTCAAATAATCCTCCTGCCTTGGTCTCCTAAAGCACTGGGCCTACAGGCATGAGCCACTGTACTTGCCCTCATCATTTCCATTTAATATTGTACTAGAGGTGTTAATCAGTGTCACAGTTAAGAAAAAACTTTAATATTCAGTTTAGAAAGAAAAAATTAAATTTGTATTCATAATGATATGACTTATAAAATCCTGAGCAATATTTTAAAAGTCACTAGAACTAATAAGTGAATTTATAATGCTCCTAGGACAAAAGTTCAATACGAAAAATTAGTTGTGTTTCTATAAACTATTAATGAACAATTAGAAAGTGAAATTGAAATCAATTTATAATTAGAACTAAAAAAAGTAAATTGCTATGAATAAATTTAATAAAAAGTATACAAGACTTTTATACTGTAAACTTTTAAAAATATTGCTGAGGAAAATTAAATACCTAAATTATCTAAACAAATGGAGGTAATTACTTGAATAAATGGAGAAATATATGATGTTAATGTGTTAATTTAAATATTAGTGTGGGAATTCTTCCCAAATTAGTCTGTAAATTCAAAATCCTCTGATCAAAATAACAGTGAAATCTTTTGAAGAAATTTTCAAGCTGATTCTAAAATTCATAGGGAAAGTCAAAGGGCTTAGAGTAACAAAAAGAATTTGACTTACATTTTCTCATTTTAATACTTACAAATTTACTGTAATCACGACACTGTAGAACTAGCAAAAGGTCAACATCAAGATTAATGGAACAAATTAGAGTTAAGAAATAAACCAGACATATATGGCCAATTGATTTTTGACAAAGATAATTTGTCAGAAAGATAACTCAATAGTGAATAGCCTTTTCAACAAATGTTGCTGAAAAAAATGAGTATCAGTGTGGAAAAGATGAACATCAATACCTACCGAACATCATATACATAAATTAATTAAATTTGGGTCATAGACCTCAACATTAAATGGAAAACTATATAATTTCTAGGAGACAAACATAGAAGAACATCTTTATGGCACAGGGTTGGGGAAAAAGCATGAGAAAGTTGATTAAAGAGGCATCATTAGAAATGAAAACTATTGCTCTTTAAAAGACACATGTAAAATCACACTCACTCTGGAAAATATATCTATATGTGTGTGTATATATATATAAATAATATATATGTCTATTTTTACATATAAGAATATAAAAAGTAAATAATTCTTTTATTTATATAAACACACACACACACACATCTGACAAAGACCTTGTATTCAAAATAGTAAAATAACTCTTACAAGACAATAAAACCCAAGAAAAAATATTCAGATGTATTCAAATGATTCAAACAAACACTTCACAAATGAGGACATATGAATGACTAATAAGCCCATGAAAAAATGTCAACCATCATCACTCATTAGGGAAATGAAAATTAAAACTAACATGATATTCTGCTACACACTTCGATTCCACACACATTTCCTGGAATGGCTAAGACTGAAAATACTGACTACACCAAATGTTGGTGAGAATGTGGAGCAACTGGAATAATCAATCATACATTCCTGTTGAGAATGTGAAGTGCCACAGCCACTTTGAAAAACAGTGAAGCACCTTCTTGTAAAGTTAAACATAAGCTTGCCATGACTGGCCAGGTGCGGTGGCTCATGCCTGTAATCCCAGCACTTTGGGAGGCCAAGGTGGGCAGATCACTTGAGGTTAGGAGTTCAAGACCAGCCTGGCCAACATAGTGAAACCCCGTCTCTAATAAAAATACAAAAATTAGCCAAGCACGGTGGTGGGCACCTGTCATCTCAGCTACTTGGGAGGCTGAGGCAGGAGAATCCCTTGAACCCGGGAGGCAGAGGTTGTAGTAAGCTGAGAATGTGCCACTACACTCCAGTCTGGGCAACAGAGTGAGACTGCATTTCGAGAAAAGAAAAGCCATTACCAAGTAATCTCATAGGGAAATTAAAGACCTAAATCAATAAAAATGCATGTTAACACAAAAACTTGTTATAAATGTTCATAGCAGCTTTATTGATGATAGCCAGATATTTGAAACAACCTAAATGTCCACTGACATGTTAATAGATAAATTATTATATTTTAGTGCAATGCAGTAGTACTGAGCAATAAAAAAGGAAAAAATTGATCCACACAATAATAGAAGTTTATGTCATAAACATTATGCTAAATGAGATAAAGTCAATATGGAAATTATCATATACTGTATAGTTCAATTTCTATAAAAGGCTAGAAAAGGCAAAACTATAATGACAAAAATCAGACCAGGGCCAGGCATGGTGGCTCACACCTGTAATCCCAGCACTTTGGGAGGCTGAGGCGGGTGGATCGGCTGAGGTCGGGAGTTCGAGACCAGCCTGGCCAACATGGTGAAACCCCGTCTCTACTAAAAGTACAAAAATCACCTGGGTGTGGTGGCACGAGCCTGCAATCCCAACTACTCAGGAGGCTGAGGCAGGAGAATCACTTGAACTCAGGAGGCGGAGGTTGCAGTGAGTCAAGATCATACCACTGCACTACAGCCTGGGCAACAAAGAGAGACTGTCACAAAAAAAAACAAAAAACCTTGAGTCCCTCGCAGCCACACATGCAAGCAGCTGGACGTGGGGAGGAACACACCAGCAGAAGAACACACAGACGCCAACAGGCCATCAACAGTGGAACCACGTGGACACCAAGGGAAATTTAGCCAAGGGCAGTCAGAGGAGAGCCCAGCTGCTGGGCGACCAACTCCAGGGAAAGACCACTTTCCCACTCCATCCCCTTTCTAGCTCCCCAACCATCTGCTGAGAGCTACTTCCACCATTCAATAAAACCTTGCATTCATCCTCCAAGCCCACCTGTGATCCGATTTTGCTGGTACACTAGGGCAAGAGCCCTGGGATACAGAAACCCACTGTTGTTGCAATAAGGCAGAGTGTCTAACTGAGCTGATTAACACAAGCCACCTGTGGATGGCTAAGCTAAAAGAACACACTGTAACACACACCCACTGGGGCTTCAGGAGTTGTAAACACCCAACCCTAGACACTGCCATGGGATTGGAGCCCATGCTCCCCACCACCTGCCCATCTGCATGCTTGCCCTAGGGGTTTGAGTTGCAGAGAACCACAGAAGCAAGCCACTCCTCCATCACTTGTCCTGTGAGGGTAGAAAGGAACTTTTCCCATTTCACTGTATGTCAGAGTCCATTCTCAGCAGGACCCTGAACAGTGTCCCAGATGCCACTGAAGACCCAAGGAGCTCCTTGGAGATGGGACTGCCATCTCCAAGCTCTGAACACTACTGTCCCAGCTAAGTGTGCAAGGATTTAAGGGTAGGGGGACTCTAGGCCCTTCAGCAGCCTATAATAAAAGTTACAGAAAGTGGGGCTAGGCACGGTGTCTCGTGCCTGTAATCTCAGCACTTTGGGAGGCCGAGGCGGGAGGATCACTTGAGACCAGGAGTTCAAGACCAGCCTGGCCAACGTGATGAAACCCCATCTCTACTAATAATACAAAAATTAGCTGGGCATGGTGGCAGTTGCCTGTAATCCCAGCTAGTCAGGAGGCTAAGGCAGGAGAGTCGCTTGAACCTGGGAGGTGGAGGTTGCAGTGAGCCGAGATCGCACCACTGCACTCTAGCCTGGGCGACAGAGTGAGTCTTCATCTCAAAAACAAAAACAAAAAAATAAAGTATAATAAGAGAATGTGGACTTTGAAATTAGGCAGACCTTTGCTGGACTTTCAGTTCTTCCTTTTCTTAACCATGTGAACTTCAGTGAATTATTTAATCCCTCTGTAATATCTGTCACTCTTATTACTATGAATAATAAGAATTACATGGTGATGAAAGTCATACAGAAAGGCACTGGAGACTGGAATCCATCTCAGGATCATAAGTAATCTTAATTCTAGACCCCACCATGCATTATTCTCCACACCTTGGTCATAAATAACTCAGAGACGAATGAGAGAGCAGTGAGGCTGCTTATACAGATTTTTGTCTCTGCTTGACAGAGGCTAGTGAAATCAATGACCAAACAGAAGCATTTTCTGGAAATGATTTGTTTCTTCTTCTTAGTGGACAAACACTATCTAAGGGAAACAAAGCAATTCCAGCCTCATTTTTATTCAGAAGTCCTCATGGCTTTGCAAAGCTTCATTTGAAGAGCTGCAGGTTAAATTGCCACTTGTGTTGATGGAGGATCTGTCTTCCAACATAATGATGTATGTAAAAGGAGGCCTGTTGCTCTTCTCCAGATCTATACACTCTATTGTTCTTCTCAGAGGCACAACGTAACATCGCCATTTCAACAACAATGTCAATAGTTATTTAATTCATGTAAAACACGCCACCTTCATTGAGAAAGCAGCAGAGACCCATCCCCGGCCACTACAAACAACACAAGCCTCCTGGGTGCAGGAATACAGCTAATTGAAGACATGGTAGATGCAGAAGACAACCAGTGGCAGACAAGTAGGGTAGAGCAGAGTTGAATGTCTTGTCACCTGCACGGTGTATTTGTAACTAACGCCTTGATGGAATCAATTAGAAAGAGATAAGCTCAAAAAGAAGAGCGAGACAGTAGGTGCTGTAGGAAGGAAGAAAAGAATGGAAGCATTTTCAGAGAAAGTCATTTACTTTTTATCTTATGAAGACCAGAAGCTCTCCTTGGCAGCTGGATATGCCTAAGATGAATAAAAATGAGAAAAATAAATTACTTAATACATTACTTTAATGTACTGTATTTAGGAGATAATTTTTTTTAAAGGTATGACTTCTGCAGAAGAAAATAACATCAGTCTGATGGCACAGAGGATGGGGCAGCACCGGTGCAGATCTCTGCTCATTTTTAATTCTGGGACAATGAACCAGAAAACTCAATTTTTCGATTAAAAAAAAAAAGAAAAGAAATAAGTCTCTGTAGCTTTGTCTTGCTTACTTGGGTCCCATTATTTTCCTGTTCATCCATAACTTACTTCCAAGCGCCCAATATATCCAGGCCATCTCCAATGATCAAGGGACTCCCTTGCAGATGGGGTCCCATTTGACTCTTCATTCTGCATACATTTTCCTCTTCCATAGTTACCATTCCAGGATGCCACCTCCTTAGAGCCCTGCGCTCTGCTGCTTAGTCTGATAAACATAGTACAGATGTCAGAAAAGTGCCATCAGATTCAAGCCATCTTGCAGATTGGATTGTTTGTTTGTTTGTTTGTTTTGAGACAGAGTTTCACTCTTGTTGCCCAGGCTGGAGTGCAATGGCATGATCTCAGCTCACTGCAGCCTCTACCTCCCGGGTCCAAGCAATTCTCCTGCCTCAGCCTTCCGAGTAGCTGGGATTACAGGTGCCCACCACCACGCCTGGCTAATTTTTTTGTTTGTTTTTTTTTTTTAGTAGAGATGGGGTTTTGCCATGTTGGCCAGGATGGTGTCAAACTAATGACCTCAGGTGATCCACCCACCTCTGCCTCCCAAAGTGCTGGGATTACAGGTGTGAGCCACCGTGCCCAGCCTGGATGTTTTTACTAAACACTTCTTATTTACAAAATGCCAGAACCATGGGAACCTGAAAATGAAATGAAGGCATCATCTCATGAGGAAGGGCTACAGGAAGGACCATGGTAAGTGCTCAAGAGGAGAGCTGTGGCTAACACTAAGCAGGGACTATGTTTCAGGACCATGCTAAGTGCTTGCTCACTTAACCCCTCCCACGACACCATGAAAGAAGATGCCCATTTAGTTGAAGGTGACACTAAGATGCTCAGAGATGAAGCAAATAACTAGTAGGATAAGGATCTGGTCTCAAATTACTAACTTTAAGACGTTATGTTTTTTCCACCTCCTCTTACACAAGATAAATTTTAGCTGCAGGAAACTCTACCACCTGGATGAACAGCTTGTTGTGGCCCGAATAGGCATGGGCATGGGTTCAAAATATGGATGGAAGTCGTGATCTTCCTTGAAAGAGATTTTCTCCAAAATGTGTTGGTTTCCATTTATACCCAAAAGCAATCCTTCTTAATTGTATTAGTTCATTTTCATATTGCTATGAAGAAATACCTAAGACTGGGTAATTTATAAAGAAAAAGCGATTTAATGAACTCACAGTTCTACATGGCTGGGGAGGCCTCACAATCATGGCAGAAGGTGAAGAAGGAGCAAAGGCATGTCTTACATGGCGGCAGGTAAGAGAGCTTGTGCAGGGGAGCTTCCCTTTATAAAACCATCAGATCTCATGATACTTACTCACTAGCATGAGAACAGCACAGGAAAACCCACCCCCATGATAATTACCTCCCACTGGGTCCCTCCCACACAACAGATAGAGTTCTATGGGAGCTACAATTCAAGATGAGATTTAGGTGGGGAGACAGCCAAACCACATCACTAATTAATAATAATAGCAACAATAATACCTTGCATGATCTTTTAAAATATTTTTAAAGTATACTTATGATCTCATTTTAAGCACCTAAAATCTTTTTAGGCAGGAAGGGGGTTATATTATGTTACTGACAAAGCAACTGGTGCCCAGACACACAATGAATTAGAGAAAAAGTCAAAATTCAAAGAACGTTTTTCCATTTGGTGGAACAGTGTTTTTAAAGCTAACCCAAATGCATCTGGGGTAAGAGAAATGTTTAAAATAAAATATTCAGGCCGGGTACAGTGATGCATGGCTGTAATCCCAGAGCTTTGGGAGGCTGAGGCAGGAGGATGGTTTGAGCCCAGGAGTGTGAGGCTGCAGTAAGGTATATCATGCCACTGCACTCCAGCCTGGATTTTATTTCTCCCTCTCTTATGAAGCTTAGTTTGGCCAGATGAGAGCAAAGCAATATTCGAGTAAGAAAATAACACTAGATGGTAACTCAAATCCACAGGAGCAAAGGAAATGAACCAAAAATATAAATATGTAGGTTAAAGTAACCAACTATAGAAAAATATACAGTCATGCATCACTAAACAGTGGGGATGTGTTCTTTTTTTTTTTTTTTTTTTCTGAGACGGAGTCTCACTCTGTCTCCCAGGCTGGAGTGCAGTGGTGCCATCTCTGCTCACTGCAAGCTCTGCCTCCCGGGTTCCCGCCATCCTCCTGCCTCAGCCTTCTGAGTAGCTGGGACTACATGCGTGAGCCACTGTGCCCAGCAACAATGGGGATGTGTTCTAAGAAATGCCTTGTTAGATGGTTCCATCATTGTGTGAACATGATAGGATTCACTTACACAAATCTAGATTGTACAAGCCTACTACACACTTAGACTGGATAGTACAGTTTATTGCTCCTAGACTACAAACCTGTACAGCATATTCCCGCACTGAATACTGTAGACAATTGTAACACAATGATATGCATTTGTGTATCTAAACATAGCCATGCATAGAAAAGATACAGTAAAAATATAGTATAAAAGATAAAATATTGTACAGCCATATAGAGAACTCACCACAAATAGAGCTTGCAGGACTAGAAGTTGCTCTGGGTGAGTGAGTGAATGAATGATACGCAAATGTGAAGGCCTAGGACATTACGGCCCACTACTTTAGACTTTACAATCATTGTACACATAGGCTACCAAAAATTTGTAAAAAATCATAGCTTCCTGTGACTTTCTTACTTTATAAACTTTATAGATTTTTTTCTAACTTTTTGACTGTTGTAATAACATTTGTCTTAAAACACAAACTTGCGTGTATAGCTGTACAAAAATATTTTCTTTATGTTCTGTAAGCTTTTTTCTATTTTTATTTTAAAAATTATTTTTAAATTTTTAAATATTTTTCCTAAAAATGACACAAACACACATATTAACCTAGGACTACAGAGCATAAGATCATCAGTATCACTGTCTTCCATCTTGAAATCTTGTCCCACTGGAATGACTTTGGGACAATAACAGACATGGAGCTGTCATCTCCTAGGATAACAATGCCTTCCTCTGGAAACCCTCCTGAAGGACCTGCCTGAGGCTCTTCTTGAGAAGGTGTCACTCTTTCCAGAAATATGTCCAATGTGGTTGGCTTGGTTTGTGTCTTTTTTTCATTATCGATTTACTTCTTGGCAGATAATGCACCATGAACATTCCTCTGTATTAATGGAAACCTTTTAGTGTTGGCGTCCATGTTCTCAAACGTTTTAAGGAGCTTGTTAAGGTCTTCAAAAGCTTCTGCTAAACCCTTCATTGTGAATTTTCTTGTTTCCTTTTTCTTTTTTTTTTTCTCTGTTTTCTTTTCTTTTGCCTCTTCTTTATCTACATGTTTCTGTTCCAGTTCCAACAAATCCTCCTTAGTCAATTCCTCAGGAACCACCCCCAGAAGCTCCTCAATGCCATCCTCATCCACAGAGTTGTTTGCCAACTCAAGGCAACCACAGCCTTGTATTTTTGCAACCTCCTCATCCTTGGCAAATCCTTTGAAGTCATGGACAAACCCCTTGAGTGCCTTCTTCTAGATGACATTAAAACACTCCTTGGTAACATCACTCCAAGATCAGGTTCTTGATGCAGTCATAAATGTTGTAATCTTTCCAGAATTGCATCGGTACCTTCTCAGTGTCTTTATCATTTGCAGCAATGCCTCAGCAAAAGTCCTCCTCAGGTAACAGGTCTTAAAAGTTGGTATAATTATTTGATCCATTGGTTGGGTCAAAGAGATGGTATTTGGAGGGGGAAATACTACTTTGATATTGGTATGAAGATCACCAATAAAAGGAGAATGTGCAGGAGCATTATCAACAACAAGCAAAATCTTGAAAGATATATTATCCTCCAAACCATCTCCATTTCACTGGGTCATCCATAATTCCTTATTGCTCCTGTAGTAGATAGGCAGTGTGTGCTTACTGATATGCTTGAATGCCAATATGCTTGGGGGTCTTACTGTCCCAGATTACAAAATGTTTCCATTTGTAGCCTGCAACATTGGCCCCAAGCAAGACTGTTATCTTGCCCTAAAAACCCTTGAAACCTGGCATTGACTTGGCCTCCTTATGGATGAAAGTCCTTTCAGGCAACTATTTCCAGAACAGAAAGGTTTTATCCATATTGAAGATTTGCTTTGCAAGTAATTTTCCTCCACAATCAGCTTATCTACAGTTTCCAAAAATTCTTCAGCTGCCTTCACATCAGCACTCTCAGACTTGCCACTCATTTTCACATTATGTAATGGATAATGATTCTTTTAAAATGAACCATTTAAACCACTCAGAGTGAGCAGTAAATTCACCATGATAGTCAAGTCCAGCCTTTCCTTTCAACATCACAAACTTTTTGCTTAGGCTGTGATTGTCATGGTGCTGAGAGGAATACACTTGTGTCTGGTCTTCAATTCAAGTTATTAGAAGTTGCTCCACGTCTTATAGGGGCCCTTATTAAGAGTCTTTTTGCCTTCAATGAAGCAAATCCTTTAACAACTTCCATTATTTTGTTCTTGTTCTTCAAGACTGTAGCTATGGTGGAATGGGACATGGCTGACTGGCAACAATCATCATTACTGATTTTCCATCTTCATAGTCCTTAATCACTTTTAGTTTTGTTTCCAGGTCAATCATTTGATGTGGTTTCTTACTGGCAACATTAGCAGTGGATTTTGTACACTTGGGGCCATTATGAACAAAACAACACAAGATTAAATTATACACAAGAGAAAACGACGCAATCAAGAGACATGACAAACAGGAGATGTATGAGGCTGTGGCCACTGCAATATGGCATATTATATAACAGTAAATACTTTTTAATAAGTAGAAGGAGTACACTCTAAAATAATCATTAGAAGTATAGAATGGTAAATACCTAAACCAGGAATACAGATGTTTATTATCAATATCAAGTATCATGTATGGTACTAACGGGGATGTCCTAGACTTTTATATGACTGGCAGCGCAGTAGATTTGGTTATGCCAGCATCGCCAACAAATACATGAGTAATGCATGTGCTACGATGTTCCAATGGCTACCATGTCACTAGGTGATAAGAATTTTTCAGTTCCATGATAACCTTATGAATCCACCCTCGTATATGCAGTCCATCATTGAAATGTTACGCTGCACGTGGTTGTACATGGTTTTGTTTCTTTTCTCCACATCTTTAGAAGAAATAGCACTATATAAAGCAATAGTGATAGCAATGCATCATGTACATAAAACAATAAGAAACAAAAAGAGAAGAGAGAATAGAGTTACAGAGGAGTAACATTTCTGTATGTAAATTACATTGTTGGTATAAATCTGAATTCGATTCTGATAATTTAACATGTATACTATTAGACCTAGAGCAACCACTAAGAAAATAATTCAAAAAATAGTAAACAAAATTACAGAGGGAATTAAATGTTACACTGAAAATATTCATTTAATGCAAATAAAAGCAGTAAAGACGGAACAGAAGAACAAAAAAGAAATCTGAGACATAGTAAGCAAAAACTATAGTGGCAGAGTTAAGTCCAACTATGCCAATAATAGCATTAGGCTTGGTGTGGTGGTTCACACCTATAATCTCAGCACTTTTGGAGGCTAAGATGGGAGGATCACTTGAGCCCAGGAGTTTGAGACGAGCCTGGGCAAACGTGGCAAAACCCCATCTCTACAGAAATAAAATTAAAAAATTAGCCAGACATGATGGCACATACTCTGTAGTCCTAGCCACTTGGGAGGCCGACATGGGAGAATTGCTTGAGCCTGGGAAGACGAGGCAGCAGTGAGCCATGATTGCACCACTGCATTCCATCCTGGGTGACAGAATGAGACCCTGTCTCCAAAAAAATAATAATATTAAACACGACTTAATTAACCAACCCAAACTAAAGTCAAATATTGTCAGACTGGGTAAACAAACAACAATCAACTATATGTTCCTTACAGGTGAAATATTTTAAATCCAAAGATACACATAGTTTGAAAGTAAAAGAATGGGAAAATGTATATCATGTAAACAGCAACCATAAAAAAGCTGGAGTAGATTTCTAATATTAGACAACATAGACTTTTTACAAATGTTACTAGAGATAAAAAGGGACATTTTGTAATAAAAAAATGGTCAATCCATTAGGAAGATATAAATATTATAAACACATATGCATTTAACAACAAAGCCCAAAATATATCAAGCAAAAAAATGACAGAATTGAAGAGAGAGACAGACAATTTAACAATGATATTTAAAGAAATCAATATTTTCATTTTCAATAATGGAGAGAACAATTAAGCAGAAGATCAACAAGGAAATAGAAGATTTGAACACTATAAACAAACCAGATCTGGCAGACATATAAAGAATACTCAGCCAACAACAGCAGATTACACATTTTTCTCAAGTGCACATGGAACATTCTTGAGGATAAACCTTATGCTACACCATAAATCAAGCTTCAATGAATTTAAAAGGGTTGAAATTGTACAAAGTGTCTTCTCTAATTACAACTGAATTAGAAATTAATAACAGAAATAAATTTGGGAAATTAACAAATAACATGGAAATTAAGCAGCACTCTCCTAAATAATCAACGGGTCAAAGAAGAAATCACAAGGGAAATTAGAGAATACTTTGAGATGAATGAAAATGAAGACACAAGTTTTAACATTTATTGGATGAAGCCAAAGGACTGCTTAACTAGAGGAAAATTTACAGCTATAAATGACTATATTAAAATAGAAGAAAGACCTCAAGTCAATAATTTAAATTTTCAACTTAAGACACTGGAGAGGAAAAGAGTACACTAAACCCATAACAAGCAGAAAGAAGAAAATAATAAGAAGTAGAATAAAATTTTTAAAAATGAAGAACAGAAAATAGAAAAAATAAACCCCAGAATTTATTTCTTTAAAAGATCAACAAAATTGAAAGAACTTCAGATAGACTGACCAAGAAAAATGAGAGAAGATGCAAACTACTAAAATCAGAAATGAAAGAGGGGACATTATTATTGACCTTACCAAAATAAAAAGGATTATAAGGAAATACCATAAACAAGTGTATGCCAATAAATTAGATAAGTGAGATGAAATAGAAAAAGTTATAAAAAGAAACAAACTACCAAAACTGACTCAAGAAGAAATAAAAAATCTGAATAGTCTTATAACAAAGGAAGAGAACTTAGTTATCAAACAACTTCCTACAAAGAAAGTCCAGAACCATGTGGCTTCACTTGTGAATTCTACCAAATGTTTAAAGAAAAATTAATACCAAGTCTTCACAAACTTTTTCAAAAAATGGGAGAGGAGGGAATACCTCCTAATTCCTTCTGTGAGACCACTGTTACCCTGACCGAAGCCAGACAAAGAAAGTATATGAAAAGAAAAGTGCAGATCAATGTCTCTCAGGACCTTAGACTAAAAAAAAATCCTCTTCCTCATCAAAATTATTATACAAAAGGAATTTGCTAATGTAGAAAAATAATTATACAACATGCAACATAACCAAGTGGGAGATTTTTTTATTTTTATTTTTATTTTTATTTTTTTGAGACACAGTCTCACTCTGTACCCCAAGCTGGATTGCAGTGGAATGATCTCAACTCACTGCAACCTCTGCCTCCTGGGTTCAAGTGATTCTCCTGCCTCAGCCTCCCGAGTAGCTGGGACTACAGGCACACGATACCATGCCCAGCTAATTTTTGTATTTTTAGTAGAGATAGAGTTTCACCATGTTGGCCAGGCTAGTCTTGAACTCCCAACTTCACATGATCTGCCCACCTCAGCCTCCCAAAGTGCTGGGATTACAGGCATGAGCCACTGAGCCTGGCCCAAGTTGGGAGATCATCAAAATTAAAATTGTATGGTTCAATGGACAGAATCAAGAAAGTGAAAAGACAACCCACAAGTGGGAGAAATATTTGCAAATCATATATCTGATGAGAAATTTGTATTTAGAATGTATAAGGAATTCCTACAACCTTATTTAAAAATGGGCAAAGAACTTGATAGACAGACATTTCTCCAAAGAAGATATAAAATGATCAAAAAGCACATGAAAAGATTCTCAACATCATTCACTACCAGGGAAACACAAATCAAAGCTACAATGATATACTACTCCCCATCCACTAGGGTGGCTATAAATTAAATAGTAGATTTCAACACGTGTCAGTGAAGATGTAGTGAAATTGGAAACCTCACACACTGCTGGTGAAAAGTAAATGATGCAGCTGCCATGGAAAGACTAGCAGTTCCTTAAACGGCTATGGATAGTTACCATACGACCCAGCAGTTCCACTCCTAGACATATAACCAAGATAAATGAAAACATGAAATCTAGCTACACTAGGTCAGGCACGTTGGCTCACGCCTGTAATCCTAGCATTTTCAGAGGCCGAGGTGGGCAGATCATCTGAGGTCAGGAGTTCGAGACCAGCCTGGCTAACGTGGTGAAACCCCATCTCTACTAAAACTACAAAAATTAGCTGGGCATGGTGGCACATGCCTGTAATCCCAGCTGCTCAGAAGGCTGAGGCAGGAGAATCACTTGAACCCAGGAGGCGGAGGTTGCAGTGAGCCAAGATTGCGCCACTGCACTCCAGCCTGATGACAGAGTAAGACTCCATCTCAAAAAAAAAAAAAAATTAGAAATATATCTACACTAAAACTTATACATGAATGTTCACAGTTAACATTATTCATAGCAGATAAAAAATGGAAACAATCCAAATGTCTATCAACTGATGAATGGATAAATAAAATGTGACACAGCCATACAATGAAATATTATTTGGAAATAAAAATGAATTAAGTATATAACAACATGGATTCACCTCGAAAACATTACACTAAGCGAAAGAAGTTAGTCACAAAAGACCGCATATTGTATGATTCCATCTGTATGACACTTCCTGAATAGACAAATGTATTAGGCTGTTCTTGCATTGCTATAAAGAAATACCTGAGACTGGGTAATTTATCAAGAAAAGAAGTTTCGGCCGGGCGCGGTGGCTCACGCCTGTAATCCCAGCACTTCGGCAGGCTGAGGTGGGCGGATCACTTGAGGTCAGGAGTTTAAGACTAGCCTGGCCAACAAGGTGAAACCCCATCTCTACTAAAAATACAAAAATTAGCCAGGCATAGTGGTGTGCGCCTGTAATTCCAGCTACTCAGGAGGCTGAGACAGGAGAATCGTTTGAATCTGGGAGGCGGAGCTTGCTGTGAGCCGAGATAAGCGCCACTGCACTCCAGCCTGGGAGACAGAGAGAAAAAAACGAAAAAAAAAAAAGGTTTAATTAGCGAATGGTTCTGCAGGCTTTGTAGGAAGCATGGTACTGGCACCTGCTCAGCTTCTGGTGAAGCCTCAGGGAGCTTTTAATCATGGTGGAAAGTGAAGGGGCAACACGCACATCACATGGCTAGAGAAGGAGCAAGAGAGAGAGTGAGATGGAGGGGGAGGTGCCACATACTTTCAAATGACCAGATCTCTTTAGAACTCACTATCAGGAAGACAGCACTGAGCCATGCGGGATTCGCCCCCCATGATCCAAACACCTCCCACCAGGTCAGCATTGGAGATTACATTTCAAATGAGATTTGGGCAGGGAAAATATCCAAACTACATCAACAAATCTATAGGAACAGAAAGAAGATTAATGGTTTCCAGGGACTAGGAGAGTTGGGGGGAAACGAGGAATGACAGCGAAGAGGTTTGTAGTTTCATTTTGTACATTATGAATATGTTCTAATACAGATTTTTATGATGGTTACACTACACTTTTAATATAATTTTTTAAAACCACTGAATTGTACATTTGAAATTGGTGAATTGCATGATATATGAATTATATTCCAATAAAGCGATCTTAAAAAATCAAATGGAACTCAAAAGGGATTGTTTGGGGAATTGATAAAATTTCTCTAGAGTTTATTCTTAATGAAATTATAAGAATCGAACTCATTACTAATTTCTTACATTTCTTAAGTATATTGCATTGGGTATATCATTCAGACTATGGTAATCATTAAAATTTGTGAATTCTTCTGTTGCAGAGATAGGTTTACACATCTGTTTCCTTCACAGCTTCTGATGCCCTTGAAGGCAGCTATTTTGTTTGATTCATCTCTCCTAAATTTCTCAGTCGGGGCGGGGTACAGTGGCTCACACCTGTAATCCCAGCACTTTGGGAGGCCGATGCGGGTGGATCACGAGGCCAGGAGATCAAGACCTTCCTGGCTAACATGGTGAAAACCCGTCTCCACTAAAAATACAAAAAATTAGCTGGGCATGGTGGCAGGCATCTGTAGTCCCAGCTACTCAGGAGGCTAAGGTAGGAGAATCGCTTGGATCCAGGAGGCAGAGGTTGCAGTGAGCCAAGATCGGGCCACTGCACTCCAGCCTGGGCGACAGAGCGAGACTCCATCTCAAAAAAAAAAAAAAATTCTCAATCCTCAGAGCCCAGCCCTGAGTGTGGGACGGACCTGGTACATGTGTCAGACATTGTGGCCCATGGGCTTTGTGGCACATCCCACTCTTGGGAAGCATTGCATTAACATTCTACAAGAGGCACCCATTGGCCAGGCACGGTGGCTCACACATGTAATCCCAGCACTTTGGGAGGTTGAGGCGGGTGGATCACCTGAGGTCAAGAGTTCAATACTAGCCTGGCCAAGATGGGAAAACCCCGTCTCTACTAAAAATAAAAAAACATGGCTGGGTGTGGTGGCTCACGCCCGTAATCTCAGCACTTTGGGAGGCCGAGGTGGGCGGATCACGAGGTCAGGAGATCGAGACCACCCTGGCTAAAACGGTGAAATCCCGTCTCTACTAAAAATACAAAAAAATTAGCTGGGCATAGTGGCAGGAGCCCGTAGTCCCAGATACTCGGGAGGCTGAGGCAGGAGAATGGCGTGAACCCAGGAGGCAGAGCTTGCAGTGAGCCGAGATCACGCCACCACACTCCAGCCTGGGCGACAGAGTGAGATTCCATCTCAAAAAATAAATAAATAAATAAATAAATAAATAAATAAATAAATAACATAACATAACATAAAAATAAAATAAAAAATAAAAAAAATTAGCCCAGCCTGGCGGTGGGCACCTGTAATCCCAGCTAATTAGGGGGCTGAGGCAGAAGAATCATTTGAACCCTGGAGGTGGAGGTTGCAGTGAGCTGAGATCGTGCCATTGCACTCCAGCCTGGGCAACAAGAGTGAAACTCCATCTCAAAAAAAAAAAAAAACAAAAAAGATGAATCCACTGTGTTAACATCCTACAAGACGCAAGCATAGTAACCAGAGGCACCTATGTGGAAAAGTTGTCGGACAGCCTCACAGAGGTTCAGCTTGCTTTCTGGGTCTTGATACTTTCTTTTCCACCTTGTCTGTATCAGAAGTCAAACATAGAAGGCAGAGAGAGTCGAAAAAGGGCGACATTAAAAACTTTGAGCTCAAAGTCTGATTTTTACATTTCAATTTTCCTAGGTTATAATTTGATTCTATCATATCTTTCAGGTTGGAACTATGGGATTAATGGTAAGTTCCATGTTTCTGGCCTATGGAAAATTTCCTTATCATGAATAGGAGGACTCCACTTACAACGCCATGGATTTCATGGCGATAAGTAGAAAGACTTCGTGATTACAAATAACACCTTTTATAAAAATAACTACCCGAACCCTATGTTACTAAAATATTTTTAAAAATTGTTTGGTGAGGCTTCCCCTATCAAAGAGAACATTTCTTTCTATAAAGGATTTATACCAAATAAGTGCAGAAGCTCAAATGCCTACAGTTTATTGCAGCAACAATCATTAAGCCAAATCTTAAGTCAAAGCCAAGATTGATGTACCCAACTCCACTGATTATTACTGTAAAAAGAAAATATGATTTTTGAAGTATAACTTACTAAGTTGGGTTTAGTTACACAATGGTTCTCAAGCAATATATTTCCTAAATCATTCTACCATTGTTTCATTTAACTACTCATTCAATATCTGTTATTCAAAAATTCCACTCTATTCAAAATGGATCATGGACTTAAATGTCCAGTGTAAAACTATAAACTTTTGGCCGGGCGCGGTGGCTCACGCCTGTAATCCCAGCACTTTGGGAGGCCGAGGCAAGCGGATCACGAGGTCAGGAGATCAAGACCACGGTGAAACCCCGTCTCTACTAAAAATACAAAAAATTAGCCAGGTGTGGTGGCGGGCGCCTGTAGTCCCAGCTACTCGGAGAGGCTGAGGCAGGAGAATGGTGTGAACCTGGGAGGCGGAGCTTGCAGTGAGCCAGGTTCACACCACTGCACTCCAAAAAAAAAAAAACTATAAACTTTTAGAAAAAACTACAGGCCGGGCACAGTGGCTCATGCCTGTAATCCCAACACTTTGGGAGGCTGAGGTGGGCGGATCACCTGACATCAGGACTTCGACACCAACCTGGCCAATGTGGTGAAACCCTGTCTCTACTAAAAATACAAAAATTAGCCAGCTGTGGTAGTGGGTGCCTGTAATCCCAGCTACTCTGGAAGCTGAGGCAGGAGAATCACTTGTACCCAGGAGACGGAAGTTGCAGTGAGCTGAGATCATGCCATATCATCCCAGCCTGGGCAACAAGAGTGAAACTCCATCTCAAAAAAAAAAAAAAAAAAAATACACAGGAGAAAATCTTAGGTATCTAGGGCTAGCCAAAGAGTTCTTAAATTTGACACAGAAAGTACAATTCATAAAAGAAAAAAAATTAATAAATTGAACTCATCAAATTAAAACCTTTCACTCTGACCAAGAACTTTAAGAGGATGAAAAGACAAGCTATAAACTAGAAGAAAATATTTTCAAACTATGTATCAGACAAAGGACTCATATCTAGAATAAAAAACTCAAAACTCAACAATAAACTATGTCATTAGAAAATAGACAAAAGACATGAAGGAACATTTCACCAAAGATGGCAAATAAGCACGTGAAAATACGTTCAATATAATGAGCCATTAGGGAAATGCAAATTAAAATCATGATGAAATATTAATACAGGCTGTGTGCAGTGGTTCATGCCTGTAATCCCAACACTTTAGGAAGCCAAGATGGGTGGAACACCTGAGATCAGGAGTTCGAGACCAGCCTGGCCAACATAGTGAAACCCTGTCTCTACTAAAAACACAAAAAATTAGCTGGGCATGGTGGTACATGCCTGTAGTCCCAGCTACTCGGGAGGTTGAGGCAGGAGAATCACTTGAACTAGGGAGACAGAGGTTGCAGTGAACTGAGATCATGCCACTGCACTCCAGCCTGGGGGATAGAGTGAGACTCAGTCTCAAATAAAATAAAATAAAATAAAATAAAATAAAATAAAATAAAATAGTAAAATAAAATAAAAGTTAATACAGCAGCCCCCAACATTTTGGGCACCAGGGACTGGTTTTGTGGAAGGCAATTTTTCCATGGACCAGTGGCAGGGGTGGTTTCAGGATGATTCAAATGCATTAAGTTTATCGTGCACTTTATTTCTATTATTACATTGTAGCATATAATGAAATAATTATACAACTCACCATAATATATAATTAGTGGGAGCCCTGAGCTTGTTTTCCTGCAACTAGATGGTCCCATCTGGAGGTGATGGGAGACAGTGACAGATCATCAGGCATTAGATTGTCATAAGGAGCATGCAACCTAGATCCCTCACATGCTCAGTTCACAATAGGGTTCGTGCTCCTATGAGAATCTAATGCTGCAGCTGCTCTGACAGGAGGCGGGGCTCAGGTGGTCATGGAAGCAATTGGGAGTGACTGTAAGTATAGATGAAGCTTCGCTCACCTGCTCACCGCTCACCTCGTGCTGTGCAGCTCGGTTCCTAACAGGCCACAGACCAATTCCAGTCCATGGCCCAGGGATTGGGGACCCCTGTATTCATATCTAGCCATCAGAGTGACTAGTGGCTAACATAAAAAATAGTGACAACATCAAGTGCTGGCAAGGACGCAGAGAAAATTAGTCATTCAAATACTGCTGGTGGGAATATAAAATGGTATAGCCACTCTGAAAATTAGCTTGGTATTAATAGTTTCTTATAAAACTAAACATGCAACTATCATATGACCTAGCAATAGCATTCTTAAGGAATTTATTGCAGAAAAATGGAAACTCAGACATCTTTCAACAAGTGAATATACTGTGTTATATCCATACCATGGGATACTAATCAGCAAAAAATGAACAAACTTTAGGAGGCTGAGGCAGGAGGATTGCTAGAGTTCAGGAGTTCAAGACTAGTTCAAGATGTGGGCAACGTAGCAAGACCTCATTTCTAGAAAAAAATGGAAAAATTAGCCAGACCTGGTGGTCTGGATCTGTAGTCAAAGCTACTCAGGAGGCAGAGGTGGGAGGATCGCAGGAGTTTGAGGCTGCAGTGAGCTATGAGATCATGCCACTCAACTCCAGCCTGGGCAAGGGAGCAAGACCCTGTCTCAAAAAAAAAAATGCAATCATAGAAGAATGATACGGAGGAAGGAAAGGCATCCTGCCTGTAAGCAGTCTGACCAGTTGCAGTTGCTTCCCAGGAGAAATGGTGTAGAAGTGGCAAGGGAGGGCAAAGAAGACACATTCGGCCAGGGGCAGTGGCTCACACCTGTAATCCCAGCACTTTAGGAGGCAGAGGCAGGAGGATCACTTGAGCCCATGAGTTTGAGACCAGCCTGGACAACATAGCAAGACCCCATCTCAACAACAAAAAAGTTTTAATTAGCTGAGTGTGGTACTGCGTGCCTGTAGTCCCACATACTTGGGAGGCTAAGATGGAAGGATCCCTTGAGCCCAGGAGGTTAAGGCTGCAGTGAGCTGTGATCACACCACTGCCGCTGCACTCCAGCCTGAGCAACAGAGAGAGACCCTGTCTTAAAAAACAAACAAACAAAACAAAGAAACAACACACATTCGGTCAGGGGCAGTGGCTCACATCTGTAATTCCAGCACTTTAGGAGGCTGAGGCAGGAGGATCAGTTGAGCCCATGAGTTTGAGACCAGCTGGGACAATATAGCAAGACCCCATCTCTACAAAAAATTTAAAAAATTAGCTGAGTGTGGTATTGCGTGCTTGTAGTCCCAGCTACTTGGGAGGCTGAGGTGGGAGGATCCCTTGAGCCCAGGAGGTTGAGGCTGCAGTAAGCTGTGATCACGCCACTGCCACTGCACTCCAGCCTGAGCAACAGAGAGAGACCCTGTCTCAAAAAGCAAACAAACAAAACCAACCAACAAACAAACAAAAAACAAGAAGAAGAGGATAGTCTCCCCTTAAGCATTCGTCCCAGAGCACACTTCAGAAAGATTTGGGAGGCTTGGGAGAGTGGGCTTAGGAGAGCAGAATATGGCAGGAGGGAATTAGGTGTTGTACAGGGTAACATGGAGATAAGAACCAAGAGACGATAGATGTCTGGAAAGCTTGGGGTTCCAGGGGCTCCAGAGATAAACTATAGGATGAGAGTGGTGCTACAGATGAAGGCAATTAGTGTAGATTAAGGCAACTAGTATACATAGATGAAAGCAACTAGTGTAGGCCCTAGTCCAGAATGTTTAGGGACCTTCTACTGTGAGAAGCCTGAATATACTACCAGGTAAAACTGTGTTTTTCTACAAGTAACTATTTGAATCGGATAGTCTTTCAGTGAGAAAACAGAACTGAATCGGGAGTCTGACACTGGGTATGGCAGAGTGTAATCTGAAATGGGTAAGGGTCTCCAGGAAATGGTGATGGAAACAAAACTGAAGTTGCCCAATATATCTCCACTGCCTAAGACAGAGTTGGGTACATGATAGAAACAAATTACAGATGTTCCTCGATGTACGATGGGGTTGCATCCCTTATAAAATTCATCATGACTCAAAAAACTCATAAACAGGTCGGGCACGGTGGTTGCAATCCCAGCACTTTGGGAGACCGAGGTGGGCAGATCACGAGGTCAGGAGATCGAGATCATCCTGGCCAACATGGTGAAACCCTATCTCTACTAAAAATACAAAAATTAGCTGGGCGTGAAGGCATGTGCCTGTGGTCCCAGCTACTCGGGAGGCTGAGGCAGAAGAATCGCTTGAACCTGGGAGTCGCAGGTTGCAGTGAGCTGAGATCGCGCCAATGTACTCCAGCCTGGAGACAGAGCGTGACTCCATCTCAAAAAGCAAACAAACAAAAACAAAAAACTCATAAACAAACCATAGTAATTCAGAGACTGTAATTAATTAAGATTTCAGGAGTACTGGAATATGTGAAATCTTTGCCTCAAGAGAGATACTAGGGTATTAAACTCATGGAGTAAAACCATCCACAGTGGAAGAGCCACCAGGTGTCTTGTGGGCCCACCGTGGGTGCTTCTAGAACCCAGAAAGAATGCATGGTTTTCTAGTAGCAAAATTTGTTGCTGTGACTCTTGATCTGTTTGATGTTCTTTTGAGTCATTTGATCCCTTCAAATGTGCTCCATCGCCTCCCAGAAAAATTCCAGTCTCCAAACATGTGGTGCAAAGAAGAAGCCTTGAGATTTAATATAGTGTGTGGCTTGTGATTAGAAGAAGACCCCATTGATAACGTATGTATTCTGCGTGAGGTCCACTAAGAGCCATCCGCTTTCCATATGCCAAAGATTTCTTTCCTGGGGAAAATAAACATCGCAATCCTAAATTCATCACACTCCTGGTTATCTCTTACGATTTTAGTTACATGGCATGGTGCTCTCAAAATAAACTTCATTTTCATTATATTGAATAAAAAATACCAGCCATGTTGATCTATGAGGAAGAAGGTAGGTTGCACAAAATCAAATGGCAATATATTGCTGCTGCTCTAAAAAAGAATTGCTACTCTAGAGAATACTCCCTTCCTAAATGGCTATAAAGGCCCCACGCTCCAGAAAAGTCAGAAGAAAAATTACCTCCCAGCTTGTGCATTTATTTTTATGGCTGTACTTGATTGCTTCTCCCACTTCTGCCTACAACATACCCCAGTGCCTGTCAATTCCCAGACCTAATCCTAGACCAATTTCCAAAGTCCCAACTGGGCCAGTTTGCTGAAAAGACATGGTATGATCGGCTTTTGCCAGGCATCCAAGTCAAGAATTATAAAGTGAATGAGTCTATCTGTCTTTATAAGTGCATTGTGAACTTTATAGTTAAATATTAAACTTGCATCATAAAAAAATGGCTCATAAATGGCTAATAAAAACCTAGTTTACAGCTTATAAAGTGCATCAGTACTTTTTACATGGGCTTGCTTAGAAAGATTTATGTGCAAGCTCTTTGTCTTCTGGTTAAAAATTATTCCCCACTCTCTATACCACCCCCCCAAAAAAAGACATTACAAATAACTCTTGAAAAATGACCCTTTGGTTGAACTCTGTGTGGTACCAAATTTGAGGGCTCTGAGAAATTCAGACCCAATGTGCTACTGCTCATTAATATAGAAAATGCCTGGGGTTCCCTAACTGGTACAACCACCAGATACACCCAGAGTGGGTGGCTCCTTGGGAAGTACAGATAAATTGGCAGTAACCTTAAGACCAAGTAAAGCCAGGCATGGTGGCTCACACTTGTAATCCTAGCACTTTGGGAGGCCGAGGTGGGTGGATCACCTGAGGTCAAGAGTTCGAAACCAGCCTGGCCAATATGATGAAACCTCATCTCTACTAGAAATACAAAAATTAGCCGGGCGTCGTGGTGAGTGACTGTTATCCCAGCTACTTGGGAGGCTGAAGCAAGAGAATCACTTGAACCTGGGAGGCGGAGGTTGCAGTGAACCAAGATTGTGCCATTGCACTCCAGCCTGGGCAACAGAGCAAAAACTCTGTCTCAAAAAAAAAAAAAAAAAAAGACCAAGTAAGGTCTACACAACCCTTAGCACTTTAGCATGAAATCAGATGTTAGCCCCAGTCCTGAGGCCACAAAGAGCTTTGTGAAAACAGCAGAGATGCCAACACGCCAATCCCCAAGCCACAGAGAGTGAGTGAACCACCCCCCAAAGCACTCGGAGACTCCTTTAATGAGTTTCAAGAGATGGAACAGCTCCCTCTTCCTGCCTCTTTCTCTGTCTCCTTCGCTTAATGCATTCATGATATATGTGACTGCAATTCACTCACCCCCTCCACCCTATTTCACTTTTTATTACCCATTGCACTGCTTTATCCAGGTTTATATACTTCATTATGTTCTCTGCTGTCACTTCCCTTATTTCATTTTTGATTTTTATTTTAAACTCGGCAGCTGGCAGCTGCATTGCCGCTGTCTGCCTCCTGCTTCTGCAAAGCCCCTCTGCGCTGCCAGAGACCAAGGTCTTCCATTATGTATTGACCGCAAAGTCTTTGAGACATTGCCAAGGCGGTGGAGTTCTCGGTATGGGATGCCATACCCTGGACATGGGAATAGAAAACCTTAGTTCCTGCATTCATCTTGCCACCAGGTAGCTGTGATGCTTTCGGATATTTAATTGGCTTTTGAGCAGGGTCAAATGCAAAAAGAAAAGTGATTGAATGAAATGATCTCCAAGATGCTAAACTATTCTCCAATGCTGCCTCGTCTACAAAATGTGGATAATAGCTTCTCTGCTTTCCACTCAAGATTGTTATTAGGACTAAATGAGATTAGGGCAGTCAAAGAGCTTTG
Source organism: Nomascus leucogenys (assembly GCF_006542625.1). Taxonomy (NCBI): domain Eukaryota; kingdom Metazoa; phylum Chordata; class Mammalia; order Primates; family Hylobatidae; genus Nomascus; species Nomascus leucogenys. The sequence continues at coordinate 41,907,087 of NC_044397.1, forward strand.
AATATTATAATGCTTTTTCCAAACCTACGATATTATATTAATTATTAAAGAGTGATTTCAGCACTTTCCTTGTCAACATATTTTTTTTAATATCTCAAGATACTCCCTCTGCTTTTTTAAAGAATGCAATCTTGTGTTTTCTCAAGGGAGGCATTTAATCATCCTTGCAACCATGAGCATTTATAAAGCTAGGTGCCAGAGAGAGATCAAAGAAATAGAGAAAACAGCTTCTACCCTTGTTCAGCTTTCTAAGACTGGAGAACCAACCTATGGCCAAAGAAATAGCAAGAACTGGGGCAGGAGAATTGCTTTGGGGCCTCCTGGAAGGAGGCAACATTTAAGCTAGACTTTGGAAGGATAAATGGTTCTTCTAATTCTATTTTTATTTTATTTTATTTATTTATTTATTTTTTGAGACAGAGTTTCACTCTGTTGCCCAGGCTGAAGTACAATGGCATGATCTCGGCTCACTGCAACCTCCACCTCCTAGGTTCAAGTGATTCTCCTGCCTCAGCCTCCTGAGTAGCTGGGATTACAGATGCCTGCCACCACGTCTGGCTAATTTTTGTGTTTTTAGTAGAGATGGGGCTTCACCATGTTGGCCAGGCTGGTCTTCAACTCTTGACCTTAGGTGATCCACCCACCTTGTCCTCCCAAAATGCTAGGATTACATTCCAATTCTAAAATAGCATCAAATGAGTTTTAATTTTAAAGATTTAGAAAGTGAAGAGTTTTTCTCTAATGAGGCACTTCAACTTTGCCAAATATTGGTGTCTGGAACCATTTGGGCTCACTAGGGAACATTAAGATTTCAGGACCCTGAACATCTTCCTTTTAAGGTATTGAAGGAAAGTCAAACCTTATCATCAGTTGTACTAAATACAAAATTAGGGTGCTGCATGAGTCACATTTTTTGTTCTTTTTGATTTGAAGAACTTCTCCTTTCCTGCAACAAAAAACTGCATCTCAAACAGTCCCTTGTTCATTGTCAAAGGGAGAAGACCCTGGTCCAAGGTGAGGCAGTCCATTTCTTTCCTTGGATTCATTTACCTGAGTCTAAGAAGAGAGACACTGCTTCCTTCTGATGGTAATGAAATTAGAAAGATGATATGAAATGGAAAGAAGGCTTTGGTGGGCCAGGTGCAGTGGTTCACATCTGTAATCCCAGCACTTTGGGAGGCTGAGGCAGGTGTATCACCTGAGGTCAGGAGTTCGAGACCAGCCTGGCCAACATGGTGAAACCCTGTCTCTACTAAAAATTCACACACACACAAAAATTAGCCAGGCATTGTGGCAGGCACCTATAATCCCAGTTACTCAGGAGGCTGAGGCAGGAGAATAGCTTGAATCTTAGAGGCAGATGTTGCAGTGAGCCGAGATCGTGCCATTGTCATCCAGCCTGGGTGACAAGAGTGAGACTCCATCTCAAAAAAAGGAAAAAAGGAGGCTTTGGTGTCTCAGAGTCCCAGTATCCAGGTATCTCTAGCTACTCTCAGCCATTCTAGATTATGGAAGCAAATAACTTCTCCATTTTACTTCAGCCAGGTGCACTGGGTTTCTCTCACTTGTGATTGAAAATATCCCCACTAATGTAGATAGCCTTATAGTTCTTGAAGACCAGGTCTCAGTCTACTCTTCTCAACTCATTTCTGACCAGTCTTCTACCTGCCAACTGAAGTCTCATTATGGAGAATCACTTGTAGTTACCCCAACTCCCCCATGTCTTTCCATAACTCTACATGTTTACAAATTCTTTTTCCTCTGTCTAGAACATGCTTCCCTGATTTGTCTATCTGGAAACCTTCAACTCTTTCCAACAGCTCTACTCAAACTCTATGGCCAACCCGAAGCCACTCACTATTACAAAATTGCTTTGATAACCAATGAACACTCTCAACATGATTAGTATTGGCTTAGACTCAGATGGAGGATGCAAAAACTTGTGGACTAAGAGACATTGCCACTGTTATCAAGGAGTTAAGCATCTAGTTGAGGAGTAAGATTAATTCCACGAAACAATATGAGAGAATGTACAATCAAGCCCCAATTTGGACAGTACAGATTTTAAATGCCAAAGGAGTTGAGAAAAAAGGAAAAATTCATCCCAGCTGATTCTGCAAAAATTCCAACTCACGGCTCACATGTATATAGCAGCTGAAAATAGTACACTCCCACCAATTGTACTGCCACCAGCAAATTATTGAAATTTTCTCCCCAACAAGGATGAGAGAGAACAGAATTAGGGAGGGAGAGAAAAGGGCTGGATTATAAACATTCTCACCTGGGAGGGAAAACAGTCGAAATGCAAATGAGGTTGTCAAAATTTGCTTCACCTCTTTCACCAGGCAATTTCACTTCTTGGTGTTTATCCTAGGGAAATATTCTGAATGCATAAAGAGTCCGGGTTGTTAATAATAGAGAAAAATTGCAAACATCCGTCAGTAAAAAACTAGTTGAACACACTTTGTTATATCTATACCATGGAATCCTACTGCAGTCAGTAAAACAGAATGATGTGTTTCATTTGTTTGTTTGTTTGTTTGTTTTGAGACAGAGTCTCTCTCTGTCACCCAGGCTGGAGTGCAGTGGTGCGATCTCGGCTCACTGCAACCTCCACCTCCCGAGTTCAAGCGATTCTACCTCAGCCTCCTGAGTAGCTGGGATTATGGGTGCACACTACCACGCCCAACTAATTTTTGTATTTTTAGTAGAGATGGGGTTTCACCATGTTGACCAGATGGTCTCAATCTCTTGACCTCGTGATCCACCCGCCTTGGCCTCCCAAAGTGCTGGGATTACAGATGTGAGCCACCACACTCAGCCGGAATGTTGTGTTTATGTACTGTCATGGAAAGACCATCAACATCTACGATTACAGAAAAAATTGCAAATCCCCATAATGCAGTTGAGTTCATATAAAACACAGAAGCAGAAAATACTATATCTCTGTACAACTCATTCTTTAATTTATTCATTTAACAAATATCTGTAGAACTCCAATAACGTGCCTGACAATATTCTGAGTGTTGGAGAATCCACAGTGAACCAAACATCAAAAGTCCTTGTCCTCCCAGTTTTGATAAAAGTAGAAAGAGACCGACATGAAATCAATAAGGAAGTAAAATATGCAATTTATCAAATGGTGGTGAGCGCTACAGAGAAACATAAGTCAAGGTAAGGGGGAAAAGGAGTGACATTGCAATTTTGAATACTGTGGTAAGAGAAAGCAGTAACCTAAAGGAAAGGTGATCATCATGCTGCCATGCTTTTCTTCTTTTCTTTTTTTTTGAGACACATCCTGGCTCTGTTGCCCAGGCTGGAGTGCAATGGCGCAATCTCGGCTCACTGCAATCTCCGCCTCCCGGGTTCAAACAATTCTCCTGTCTCAGTCTCCCGAGTAGCTGGGACTAGAGGTGCATGCTGCCATGCCAGGCTAATTTTTTTTTTGTATTTTGGTAGAGAAGGGGTTTCACTGTGTTGCCCAGGCTGGTCTCGAACTCCTGAGCTCAGACAATCTGCCCACCTCGGCCTCCCACAGTGCTAGGATTACAGACAAGAGCCACCATGCCCGGCCGATCATCATGTTGATAGATGGAGAAAGACCATTGCAGGCAAAGGCCCTAGCCATTGCAAAAAGCACAGAGCCAAGAATGGGGCAGATTGAGTAAAGAAAGAAGTTGATGAAATTAGACAGAGGCAGTGGGGCCCACATCTCACAGGTCTTCAGTAGCCGTTCTGAAGTCTTCAGCTTTGACCTTGATTGAGACAAGAAGCCATTGCTGTTTTGGACAGAGATATGATATGATGTGAGCTCTGTTTCACCAGGGTCACTCTGTCTGCTGTGCTAAGAACAGATTATTGGGGGAAAGAGGTAAAAACAGGAGGACCACTTAGAAGTCTATTAAGGTGATCCAGAAAGAAATGCTGGTAAGTGGAACAAGATGAACCAGGGTGAAGCAGGGAAACTGGTGACAAGTGGTTGAATTCTGGCTGCATTTAGAAAGTAAAGCCAACAGGGCTGGGTGCAGTGGCTCACGCCTGTAATTCCAGCACTTTGGGAGGCCGAGGTGGGTGGATCACCTGAGATCAGGAGTTCAAGACCAGCCTGGCCAACATGGTGAAACTCCATCTCCACAAAAATACAAAAATTAGCCGGGTATGATGGCAGGTGCCTGTAATCCCAGCTACTCAGGAGGCTGGGGCAGGAGAATCGCTTGAACCTGAGAGGTGGAGGTTGCAGTGAGCTGAGACTGTGCCATTGCACTCCAGCCTGGGCAACAGAGCAAGACTCTGTCTCAAAAAAAAAAAAAAAAAGAAAGAAAGTAGAGCCAACAGGATTTAGCAATGGGGTGGGTGTGGAGTGTTAAAAAAAAAAGAGAGATAATTTTATTTCTGTTCAAAGCAACTGAAAGAATAATGCAAATTTTAACTGACATGGGGGAAACTACGGGATAAATATGTTTGGGGGAAGATGTGTATACACAGTGAAGACATAAGTGTGTGTATAATTTACATGTGTTTTTCCTATAACCACCCATCTCCTTTCTTCTTATTCCAAACTGGTAGCTGAGCTCTGTAATTCCTAGGCCCAGGGATTTGCATAGGGCAGAAATAGAAGTAGCCTGACGACCGGGGATCTTTCTTGTTCTGGAAAGGACTTATTGGACCTCATGAAGGAAATGGTGCTGAGCCTTTAAACAGAAGAACAGGAAAAGTTTCTTGAGGATGAAGAGATTCAGAAAGGACATTTGCCCCAGACTGAGTAGGAAGAGAGCAGTCTGCAGTTTTTGGATTTTGACCCAAGTTTCACTCTCCAGCAGTTAGGAAAGCAGCAGGAACTTGGAGAGGCAGCTGAGCAGCATGTCCTTAGATTCTTAGTCCATAGCATGTGCAGATTTTTTTGCCCTGTGCAAAGCAGGGCACAGCAGAGAGAGCCATAATTTAGGAAGACCAAGAAAATGGGGAAAAGTGACAGCAACCTGCGGGAACCAATGACCAAAACTCTGAGAGCACTTTCAATTGCCTTAGCACTACATAAGACCTTTATCACTTGGCCCAAAACAATGGTGGAACCCCCAAATTTCTGCAATTAGATCTTCTGCCTGCTTGACAGAACTTTGGAGCTTTGGAATCAATATCACACTGAGTTATAGAAAATGAAACATGACATTTCTTGCACATCTGAGATTGTGTGGTTAGATGTATGTCCATCGGAAGAGAAAATGCATATCAAAGGGTATAGAAGAACACAGTCCCCACTGACAAGACCGCCCCCATCTGGACTGGAGGGTGGGATCAGATGTGCCATGTAAAGAGGTCCTTTTATTCTTTACTCCTTGAATTTGATGCTGTTTGACTATTTCCCCCACAACAATATGTCTGTAGCATGCCTGTAGAATTAGAATTATTTTTTATCTTCATCTCGTTTTGAAGCCAAGCTGTTGGGAAATGCTGGCAAACACCTTTTTCTCTTGCAGTAATCATTTTGTCATTACATTTTGCTATAGAGATAGACTTTATCCCGTGTGATAATAAAAGATTTTTTTGAAAAAGGTAATATAAATTCATTATTTAAATTAATTAACCTTTATTTTATTGTTATTATTATCATTATTATTATTATAGAAATAGAGTCTTGCTCCATTCCCCAGGCTAGAGTGCAGTGGCTCAATCACAGCTCACTGTAGCCTCAAACTCCTGGGCTCCAAGCAATCTTCCTGGCTCAGCCTCCCAAGTAGCTGGGACTATAGGCACGTACCACCACACCCGGCTAATTTTCTATTTATTTATTTATTTATTTATTTATTTATTTATTTATTTATTGTTTTTGAGATGGAGCCTTGCTCTGTCTCCCAGGCTGGAGTGCAGTGGCATGATCTCAGCTCACTGCAAGCTCTGCCTCCCGGGTTCACACCATTCTCCTGCCTCAGCCTCCCAAGTAGCTGGGACCACAGGCACCCGCCACCATGCCTGGCTAATTTTTTGCATTTTTTTAGTAGAGACGGGGTTTCATCATGTTAGCCAGGATGGTCTCGATCTCCTGACCTCGTGATCCACCTGCCTTGGCCTCCCAGAGTGCTGGGATTACAGGCGTGAGCCACCGCGCCTGGCCTATTCTATTTATTTTTTGTAGAAAAAGTGTCTTACCATATTGCCTAGGCTGTTCTTTAACTCCTGGTCGCAAGGAATCCTCTCACATCGGCCTCCAAGAAAGCTAGGATTATGGGTGTGAACCATCGTGCCTGACCTGAACCCATATTTTAAATAAAATACATAAAATATTTTAAAATAATAATAAATGTATCTAAGGCCACTTGTCAAGTGAACCAGCATCATGCATATACACATCTCCAACAAATTTGATTTGGAAAATCCACCTGCTTTGTACAGCAGATTATATTTAAGTACATGATGCTTTCAGACGTAGAGATTTATCTCTACAATAGCTCTCTTGTAAAATCATCTTGTTCCAAAGACTAAGAATCTTGAATAGGAGAGAAAGATGTATTGTTTAACTGTGGATTATTGCTGCAGGAGTGAGATCAATGGTATACAAGTCTCTTGAAGGAAAGAGGGACTCTCTCTCTCTCTCTCTGCCTTGTTAAGTAAAGGCATGAGGCCTGTGATTTCCTGGAGCCATTGGGAGTGATCAATAAACTCAGCCTCGCAGATTTCTAACTCTGTAGTCCTCAACATGCTCCAAGGACCCTAGGGAATCTTCTCAAACTCAAAGACCTCCAAGTGCAACACGAATGTGGAATAGGAAAGTCTGCCAGGCCACCAAGACTCCTAGAACCCCCAACAGCATCAATAAGTCAAACTCATGGCCAACCTCCCTTTTTTAACTGAGAAAATTATGACAGGGAAAGAGATCTGACTTAACAGACTCCATCTTGCTTCTAACCTCCAAACTGTCCTTGTTCATTCCTGGGAGTACGCCGAACTAACTTTGGGAGGAATTTAGTTTACAGTTTAACTTTAAAACAAAGATGATAACAACCTTTTCCCGAGATGGACCCCCTTCTTGTCTGGGGACTAGTCTGCCTTTGTAGGACTAACAAACTAGCCATAAGATTAGAAATTAAGATTTAAGGCTGGGCGCTGTGGCTCACACTTGTAATCCCAGCACTTTGGGAGGCTAAGGCAGATGGATCATCTGAGGTCAGGAGTTCGAGACTAGCCTGGCCAACATAGTGAAACTCCATCTCTACTAACAAAAAAAAAAACAAAAAAAAAAAACAAAAACTAGCCAGGCGTGGTGGCAGGCACCTGTAGTCCCAGCTACTCGGGGGGCTGAAGTGGAGAATCGCTTGAACCCACGAGGCAGAGGTTGCAGTGAGCCGAGATCACACCACTGCACTCTAGCCTGGGTGACAGAGCGAGACTCTGTCTCAAAAAAAAAAGAAAGAAACAAATAAAGAAAAGAAAAGAAAAGAAATTATGATTTAAAAGTCACGCAGGTGGAGGCCTGAACCTCCCTGGGTTGCTCCCAGGGATAACATCACTGTTGTAAAACCTACGATCAGTGATTGAGATATTTTGCAGACCCTGCAGACACCACCCAGACCAGTAATCTGGCTCAACCAGTTCTGCAATCCCACCCAGGAGCAGAAGATAGCAAGGAAAATCTACTTTGACCCCCTATGATTTCATTTCTGACCTGACCAATCAGCACTCCTCACTTCCTGACCCTCTACCCATCTAATTATCCTTAAAAACTCCATTCCCCAATTTGGGAGACTGATTTGAATAACAATAAAACTCCCGTCTCTGGTACAGCCAGCTCTGTGTGAAATAACTCTTTCTCTATTGCAATTTCCCTGTCTTGGTAAATCAGCTCTGCACTAAAAACAAATATTATCATGGGCTGGGCACGGTGGCTCAAGCCTGTAATCCCAGCACTTTGGGAGGCTGAGGCGGGTGGAGACAAGCCTGGTTGACAGGGTGAAATCCTGTCTCTACTAAAAATACAAAAAGTAGCCAGACATGGTGGTGCACGCCTGTAATCCCAGCTACTCAGGAGGCTGAGGCAGCAGAATCACTTGAACCCTGGAGGTGGAGGTTGCAGTGAGCGGAGATTGTGTCACTGCACTACAGCCTGAGCAAAAAGGGTGAAACTCCATCTCAAAAAAATACAAAATTAAAAAATGAATTAATTAAAAATTAAAAACAAACATTATCAGAAGTTAAACCTGGTAAGGGTTAAAACTTAGACAGAGACAGTCAATGTAAAAAAATAAAAATAAAAAATCTAAAATAGGCAGGAGAGCTGGCCTTGGGTCCGGAAACCATCACTGACCGGCTGGTGTTACTGGGTCTCTAGGGCTTGTTACTTCCATTGGTTAAAATGAGCTTAATTGGAGGAAGTAATTTCTGAGGGCCTAATTAAACTCTACGATTTTAGAATATCTATTATCTACGGAAGCCCAGGAAATTTGCACCGTGGCTTATTCCTTTGTTCGTTTATTTGTTCATTTATTTGGTTGGTTAGATTCAAAGGCCTCTGGGTCTACCTTCCTGGGAAATTTCTAGGATCAACTGCTAACAGCAAATAAAGACATCCGCCAACTGAAAAATCAGAGAATGGTTTATGTATAATGTAACCTAGGAAGGCTCTGTAGAACCGAAACTGTGGTGCCCTAAGAGGCTGGAAGTCCCATTTCTCTCCTAACTGCTTTATGGAACCAGGCCCACCTGCTATCAGGGCCAGGACTCAGTAAAGAAACTTGGACACCATAGCACAGTGTTAGCCCAGCATCTGCATTCAGACAGTAACACTCTTTCCTTGCTCATTGAAACCCTTTCTCTCTCTCTATTTTATATTTTATATTCTAAATTTTAGATTCAGGGGTACATGTGCATGTTTGTTACATGGGTCTATTGTCCAATGGTGAAGTTTGGGCTTCCAGTGAACCCATCACCCAAATATTGAATATTGTTCCCAGTAGGTAATTTTTGATCTTTACCTCCCTCGCACCCTCTCCCTTTTGGAGTCCCTTGTCTCCATTATCTCCATTTTTATGTCCATTTTACTCATTGTTTAGCTCCCACTAATAAGTGAAAATGTATGGTATTTGATTTTCTGCTTCTGAGTTTGTTCACCTAGGATAATGGCCTCCAACTCCATCCATGTTGCTGCAAAAGAACATAGCTTCATTCTTTTTTATGGCTGCGTACTATTCCATGGTGGACACGTACCACGTTTTCTTTATCCAATCAACCTTTGGTGGACACCTAGGTTGGTTCCGTGACTTTGCTACTGTGAATAGTGCTGCAAAAAAACATACGATTGCAGGTATCTCTTTCATATGGTGATTTCTTTTCTTTTCTTTTGGGTAGATACCCAGTAATGGGATTGCTGGATCCCACTGGAAAGAGGTAGCTACATACTGTTTTCCAAAGAGATTAATTTACATTCCCACTAACAAAATAAAAGTGTTCCCTTTTCTTCACATCCACATCAACATCTGTTGCTTTTTGACTTTTTAATGATAGCCATTCTGACTTGTGTGTCTTTCGAACTTTTGTGCGTCGGTAATCCCTCCCTAAGCCCTCACTTGTCACTGATCGCAAGTACACGTTAGGCTATGTTTCTGACCTGCAAAACTGTGCCTTGCACACAATTTCCACTTGACCTCTTGGCTTCGTCTGCTTCTGGTCACTCTAAAGAGCCACCTACCCACTCAAACCTGAGCTCCCAGGATACCGCTTGACGGGAGCCTCAGTGGACCTGACCTGGCCCTTACGTTGGTTCCATGACTTTGCTATTGTGAATAGTGCTATTATAAGAGAGGTATGGAGTTGTTGGACATCAGGAGGGCTTGATGCTTTACCGTGCTTTAGTTTCTTCACTCTGCTTTAGTTTGAACTAAAGATTGAACTAAGAACTGAAGATTGTAGGCCGAGGTGGGCAGATCACCTGAGGTCAGGAGTTCGAGACCAGCCTGGCCAACATGGTGAAACTCCGTCTCTATTAAAAATACAAAAATTAGCCAGATGTGGTGGCGGGCACCTATAATCCCAACTACACGTGAGGCTGAGGCAGGAGAATCACTTGAACTCTGGAGGCAGAGGTTGCAGTGAGCCAAGATGGCACCGTTGCACTACAGCCTGGGTGACAGAGCAAGAATCTGTCTCAAAAAAAGAAAAAAAAGATTTGAAGATCATAATATACCATGTTCATTTGTCTCAGGATCAAATCTCTAAAATTCACAACTCAGGACTATAAGCCAGTGATTGAAAGTGACAAAGAACAAGAAAGGAGGTGGGAAGGGGAAGGAAGAAGGGGAGGACTTGACAAATCCTAAGAATTAGCAAACATCCAGAAACTTAATCTGTTACCATTGGTACCAAAAGAGGCAGCTGAGATCTATTAAATTTACTGAAACTTGAGATCACTCATTTTATAAAAAATACTTTAGATAAAATTAATTCAATCTGCAATTCTGAGTTTTAAGCAGTAATAATGATTCCCTTGGTAAAATGTTGGGCTTTAGTAGGGGACAGTAACTTTCTTATTACTAAGCACAGTGTCTTCCCAAGAGTTCTGACTTAAACCCTGTAGTCGAGCCAAGACATCTGGCAATTTCAAAAATTGAACTTGATCTTTAACAAACATAGATACAAATGTGAAGGACTTAAAACCGCTCTTCAGAATGAGCTTTAATGGGCTGTGTTGCCTTTTAGAAACATTTTCTAATGAGCCTTCGGACACGAAATGATTCCAATTTGTGACGCATTGGAAGAAAAACCAAGAGGAGAAATTGCATTTGCTTTTCCCCACTGGGTTGTTAAGGGCTCCAACTGACAAGCTTCATACGCTCAATTGTGGGCAAGGCTCTCCGAGTTCAACTCCCTCTCTCGCAGGAGCTGGCACTGGGAAGGACTGAGTACAATGGAGCCCTTCAGATCTGATACAGACCAGCAATCCAGAGACGGCCGGATAGCAAATGGAGATGGCAGCCGGTCAGTGCTGGGCACCGTGCTAATCACTGGCTGGGTGCAAAGAGAGAGGGAGAGAATGCAGAGATGAAAAAGACACAAGACAGGCCAGGCACGGTGGCTTACGCCTGTAATCCCAGCACTTTGAGAGGCTGAGGCGGGCAGATCACGAGGTCAGGAGATCGAGACTGTCCTGGCTAACATGCTGAAACCCCATCTCTACTAAAAATACGGAAAATTAGCTGGGTGTGGTGGCATGTGCCTATAGTCCCAGCTACTCTACTCGGGAGGCTGAGGCACAAGAATCGGTTGAACCCAGGAGGCGGAGGTTGCAGTGAGCAGAGATCGCGCCACTGTACTCCAGCCTGGGCGACAGGGTAAGACTCTGTCTCAAAATAAAAAAAAAAGGAAAAGAAAAAGACACAGGATAGCCAGCCTAGACACCATAGCAGGACCCCATCTCTGCAAAAAATAAAAAAAAAAATAATAAAAAAACTAACAGAGCATGATGGTGCATGCCTGTGGTCTCAGCTGCTCTGGAGGCTGAGGCAGGAGGATCACTTGAGCCCAGGAGTTCAAGGCTGCAGTGAGCTATAATCGCACCACTGCACTCCAGCCTGGATGACAGCGCTAGACCCTGCTCCTAGAAAAAAAAAAAAAAGAAAAGGAAAAACACAGAATTCGTTCATAAATAGGGTCCTATCACACACGCTCAGATTTATGTATGTATTACGGGTACATAAATGGGCCAGAACTGGATAGTACACCCTGCTTTCCAGCCTTCCATTTACTCTACATTTCATGGAGGATTGGGCTTCATCCAAGTAGAGAAGCAGGCCTCTGAACTTGCAAGCTTCACTTCCCCTCCTAACCTCCCTCAGATGCCTCTGACTATGAATATGCACCCACGCATTTCCTGAGTTTCTCAGGGATTCTCAGAAACTGATGTGACAGCCTGTGCGTCAGATTCCTATTTAGCAAATGCACCTAGTTGGTGCGAATGTCTTAACCTTTACCTCCTTCCAGATCTTGGTGCAAACTTACACTGGGAAGAGTAGACTCTAAGCTTGCTATATGAGCTTTTCCATGAGTCACCAAAATTTAGAGAGACCCAACATATAATAAGGTGATTTTAAAATTCCCAGCAGATCTGGTGCAGTGGCTCATGTCTGTAATCCCAGCACTTTTGGGAGGCCGAGGCACTTGAGGTCAAAAGTTTCAGCCCATTCTGGACAACATGGCAAAACCCCATCTCTACAAAAAATAAAAAATTAGCCAGGTATGGTGGCATGCACCTGTAGTCTTAGCTACTCAAGAGGCTGAGACAGGAGGATCACTTGAGCCCAGGAGGTAGAGGCTGCTGTGAGCTATGATTGCACCTCTGCCCTCCAGCCTGGTTGACAGAGGAAGACCCTGTATCCAAAAGAAAAAAAAATAAATCAATGATCACATTCTGGGCAAAGTTCCAGTCTCTTTCTCTTTCGCTCTCCAATTACTTCAAGAGCTGTAGTTAGGAGCCCAACACTGGCCACAAGCCTGGGCGACAGAGTGAGACTCTGTCTCAAAAAAAAAAAAAAAAAAGATCAAGGAAAGAATTCCCAGGCCTTTGGACTCTCTATGGGCTCCAGGGGAGCACCGCCACTCTGTATGGCACATCAGGCTTGAGGGCAGCCATGGAATTCCATTATGCAAATTAGGAAAAGTAGCCCCCAGGGCAGATCGAGCTTCAAGGGGACATGGCTTGGGAGCCCTCTGGTTCTTCGGACCTTGCTAGGATGGACACTGCCCCGGGGCAAGTGCATGCCTTGGCAAGCAGAACCAGCACTGGCTTTCAGCCCTGCTCATCCCTTAGCCAAAAGCCCTATTCAGGCCACAGCCTGTCAAACTGCAGGCAATGGCCCTGTGCCGGGAAATGGTTTCCCTTCTCAGCTTCTCCCTGGGCATTTATCTGCTTCTGCTAAGTCCATTGGTAAGATGCCTCCAGTTTTCAAAATGACCTGGGCCTCTATTCATCAGCACCCCGTTACCCCCCTGAGCATGCCTACTTGGACTTCCACAGAAACCACCCTCACTCTTGAGCAATACCATCATGCCGCCTTGCTTCCAGTACCTCTGAGAGGCTAATATTCAGCATTCTGGAGAGATTGTTAATAATTACCCACAAGAGACATAGCAGCATGGTTAAGAATCTTGCTCAGCTGGGTACTATGGCTCATGCCTTTAATCCCAGCACTTTGGGAGGCTGAGATGGGAGGATCACTTGAGCCCAGGAGTTTAAGATCAGACTGAGCAACATGACGAGAGCTCGTTTCTACAAAAAATAAAACAATTAGCTAGGTGTGGTGGTGTATGCACCTGTAGTCTCAGCTCCTCAAGAGGCTGAGGTGGGAGGATCACTTGAGCCTAGGAGATTGAGGCTTCAGTGATCTGTGATTGAGCCACTGCACTCCAGCCTGTATGACAGAGCAAGACCCTATCTCAAAAAGAAGGAAGGAAGGAAGGAAGAAAGGAAGGAAGGAAGGGAGGGAGAGAGGAAGGAAGGGAGGAGGGAGGGAAGGAGAGAGAGAGAAACAAGAAGGAAAGAAAAAGAAAGAGAGAGAGAGGGAGGGAGGGAAGGAAGGAAGGAAGGAAGGAGAAGGGAAGGAAGGAGGAAGGAAGGAAGAAAAGAAGGCAGGAGGGAGGGAGGGAGGAAAGAAGGGAAGTAACAGAAAAAAAAGAAAGAAAGAAAGGAAGAAAGAAAGAAGGAAAGAAAAAGAATCTTGTGCTGCAATCTGCAACCAGGCTGTCTAAATTACAACTCATGCTCCACCCCTTTCTTAGTTATAGAAGCTTGAGCAAGTTTCTTAAGCTCTTTGTGCCTCTAGTACATCCCCTGTGAAAAGAGGATTTTAATATTAATATCACAGCATTGTTGGGAGGATTAACTGAGTCAGCAAATGGAAGCAGTACCTGCTCCAGGCAATATTTAGTCAGCACTTGCTATGTGCTGAATACTAGCTGTTATTACTATTTGAGTTTCTACAATGAAAGATATTCTATAATGAGATATTTACAGTCCAAGATGCCCTACTGTGTGCCTTCAACGTGTCTGTGTGATCAAATGTTGTTCAAAATGAGGTTTTAAAAAGCCACATTTTTTTTTTTTTTTTTTTTTTTGCAACAGGGTCTTGCTCTGTCGCCCAGGCTGGGTGTAATCTCAACTCACCGTAACCTCCGCTTCCCAGGTTGAAGTGATTCTCCCACCTCAGCCTGCCAGGAAGCTGGGACTACAGGCTCCTGCCACAATGCACGGCTAATGTTTGTGTTTTTAGTAGAGAAGGAGGTTTCACCATGTTGGTCAGGCTGGTCTCGAACTCCTGGCCTCAAGTGATCCACCCGCCTCAGCCTCCAGAAGTGCTGGGATTACAGGTGTGAACCACTGCGCCCGGCCCACGAAATACATTTTAAGTGAAAGGTACAGGGCAGTTCTTTTGCCTTAGTGCTGGGAGTAAACTCATGCATAAATAGGGTCCTATCACACATGCATATATTTGTGTATGTATTATGGGTACATAAATGGGACCATACTGCAAGTGCTGTGAAAATTCCTTTTAAACTCTTTGAGCCTCATTCACCTTATTTGTAAAATGAGCAAATAATTACACAAGATGATACATCTAACCTGTCTACCAGTTCTCTCCCCCTTGTTTCTAGTTTTCAGCACAAAATCCTACTCTCCCTTGATCCTTATCATTCTGCTGTTCTTCTCACTCTCCTATGTGTTCCCAAAATGTTAGGGCAAAAATTGAAGAAAATTAAAAAAAAAAAAAAAACTGTCCATGATTCTCCTTCTAGGGATGGCCACTAAAAATATTGTGCTCTGTATTGTCTTCCTTGAGCAAGGTAGGGCTGGTCCCCTCTGAATCTAGGTTTAGTATCCTACGGAATGGAGATAGAGAGGAATCTGCACACCAGCCTGGAAGGAGTTTCAGCAGTTTGTGTGGTTGTTTTGTTTTGTTTTGTTTGAGACAGAGTTTCGCTCTTGTCGCCCAGGCTGGAGTGCAATGGTGCGATCTCGGCTCACTGCAAACTCCGCCTCCTGGCTTCAAGTGATTCTCCTGCCTCAGCCTCTGGAGTAGCTGGGAGTGTAGGTGCCCACCACCACACCAGGCTAATTTTTGTATTTTTAGTAGAAATGGGGTTTCTCCATGTTGGCCAGGCTGGTCTCGAACTCCCGACCTCAGGTGATCCTCCTGCCTCGGCGTCTCAAAGTGCTGGGATTACAGGAATAAGCTACCACACACAGTCCTCTTTTTTTGTTTGTTTGGTTGGGTTTTTGTTTTTTGCTTTGTTTTGTTTTTTGAGATGAAGTCTTGTTCTGTCTCCTAGGCTGGAATGCAGTGGCTTGATCTCGGCTCACTGCAACCTCCACCTCCAGGGTTCAAGCGATTCTCCTGCCTCAGCCTCCCCAGTAGCTGGGAATACAAGCACGTGCCACCATGCCCAGCTAATTTTTGCATTTTTAGTTAAGATGGGGTGTCACCATGTTGGCCAGCCTGGTCTTAAACTCCTGACCTCACATGATCCACCTGCCTCAGCCTCCCAAAGTGCTGGGATTACAGGCATGAGCCACCGTGCCCAGCCCCTTGTTTTGTTTTTTTTTAACACAGAGTCTCACTCTCTCGCCCAGGCTGGAGTGCAGCAGCGTGATCTCAGCTCATTGCTACCTCCATCCCCTGGTTTCAAGCAATTCTCGTGCCTCAGCCTCCGGAGTAGCTGGGATTACAGGTGTGCACCACCACGCCCACCTAAGTTTTGTATTTTTGGTAGGGACTGGGTTTCACCATGTTGACCAGGCTGGTCTTGAACTCCTGACCTCAGGTGATCCACCTGCCTTGGCCTCCCAAAGTGCCGGAATTAAGTGAGCCACTACGCCCAGCAGGGTTTCAGGAGTTTTAAATGAGATTATGCAGATCTGAGTGCCTGGTATTGCCTGTGATAAACGTTGGTTCTTTCTGAGCCATAGTGCTGCTAAGAAGCGTGATCCAAATAAGTTATATTTTATTCCACAACTCAGCAAACCTCAGCCTGTGCATAAACCTTTCCTGTTCAGTGTGATTTTTCTGCCTGGCTTCCCTCTTCTGTCCTTTCTGTACCACCCTGTGTTTTGCTGATGGCCAATCAATGGCACATTTTTCTTAAACAGCCTGCACTTGGTATTTTACTGCCGACCATGAGGGCCCCCGCCTTTTAATTACTCCTGCTGAGCCCAGCACTATATATAACACTAATGTTTCTGGGACTGCCAGCAATTAAAACCAAAAATAAATAACACATTACAAGCTGCAAACCCAGCTAGGCTAGGGTAATGCTACGGATGGATAGGAAGCTTTTTGTTTTTAATTGCTCAAGTTTCTCCAGGCCCCGCTAAATGTAAACACCTGACAAGCAGCTGTTTGCCAGGGGATGGAGCAGAGGAAGGCTTGACTGAAATCTCTTCTCTGATGCTCTGTCTCTTGTTCTGGGCCCCCAGGGAGCTGATTGACATTCCCCTGCCTCAGTGTTACTCTCTGCAAAAGGGAGATGTTCAAGAACAAAGCTGATGGTAGACACGCATGTTTATGAACATGTTGCTCTTGGTCATGTATCGAATTGGAACAAGCTTTATTGATTTTTGCTGTTGTTTTTGTTTTTCTACCTTGAAAACAAAAGACATGGAAAGAGCAGTTTTGATGAATACTTATCTTATTTCATTTAGTGAGCGTGTGAGGTTAATACCAGAGGTTGTCCACAACCAGGGACTACCATTATAACATCCAATTGTTAAAGCCCAACTTGGAAAATTAACTTTTTTTTTTTTTTTTTTTTTTTTTTTTTTTTTTTTTTTTTTTTTTAGAGTGTGGAGTGGGAAATCGGGGTCTCACAGTCTTCAGAGCTGAGAGCCTCGAACAGAGATTTACCCACGTATTTATTGACAGCAAGACAGTGATAAGACTTACTAAAAGTATCCCTTATGGGAAATAAAGGGAAGCAGGAGCATGTCCTTAAGACACAGATCGCTCATGCTATTGTTTGTGGTTTAAGACTGCCTTAAGAGGTTTTCTGCTCTGGGTGGGCCAGGTGTTCCTTGCCCTCATTACGGTAAACCCACAACCTTCTGGCGTCGGCATCATGGCCATCATGAGCATGTCACATGCTGCAGAGATTTTGTTTATGGCCAGTTTGGGGGCCAGTTTATGGCCACATTTGGGGGCCTGTTTCCAAAAATGTATCTCATTTCTTTTTTTGATTGTTACTATTAATAGCCAGAGTCAGCAGAAAAATCCCTTCCCCAACGAAATGCATTTCCACAAGCATAGGAAGCTCTGTTTGTTCACTGCTGACTCCAGCACCTCATGGAGGCTGGGATACAGCAGGCACCAAGACACACCTTGTTTGGTGGGAACACTTCTAGTATTCTCACTTCAAACTATCTCAGATTTGCCATTTCTACATCCTAAGGCCTGTTCCCATTCTCTAATGCAATGGTTCCTTCTTTCCCAGCTGGCCTCCAACCCTACAAAAGCACTGCAGGGCATCACTCAGCCTTCTGTGCCTTAGTCACGCTGTTCTTCTCACCTTTCCACAAAGCCTCCCTCAAGTCCAGCCTCACTTGAAGACTGAAGGGCACAGGCCTCTGAAAATGTCAGCAGCGAACCTGTTCTCTTGTGTCTAACACCAAATGCCTTTCAGAATACGACTAAAGCAATGGACTTCTTTTTAGAAAATACGCAGAAATTCTTGCAAATAGTAGACAAGAGATCTCATTCTTGGACACGAATCCTTGTTATTAGAGGAATTCAGTTTCTTAGACTGACTATATATCAGGTTCTCCACAGCCCCCTGTGGCTAATGGCTGCCATACTGGACGGCAACACTCAACATTTCCATCATCACAGATGGTCCTACTGGACCGACTCCCAGCAGCACAGGCCTCACAGATCACTTTCCACCCGCCGCCCACTCTCCCTCTCTTCTGAGTATATTTAGGGGCAGCAACAGGTCCAGCTTAAAGACATTTCCGAGCTGCTGGAAGCCAGGCGTGATGACATGATCAATATCTGGGCCTGAGATGTAAGCACCAGTGTTGTGTTGAACTCCAGGAAACCTCTGAGAAAGCTGCCCTGCTGGGGACTGAGCTTCTACGGCGGTCCTGTGGCTCCCTCTCCTCCACGCTGTGACTCATCCATGACAGCCAGCGACGGTCAGGGCACGGAGGTCACACCCAAGCACACACGAGTGAACCACAGAAGGCTGTCCTGGATGCTAAGCAGTCACTAATTCTGCCCTAGCCTGCTGACCTTCTATGTGGAACAGAAGTACACTTCTGGTCTCTTCCATATTCTTGGTACAGTGAAGAGCACATCCTGCTGCTGTTTCCTCCAGATACTGGTGCAGCCTCGTATGTTTATCGCAGCACTAGTCACAATAGCAAAGTCATGGAATCAACCCAAGTGCCCATCAACGGACGACCGGATGAAGAAAATGTGGTACATATATACCATGAAATACTACTCAGCCACAAAAAAAGAACGCAATCATGTCTTCTGCAGCCACACGGATGGAACGGGAGGTCACTATCCTAAATGAAGTGACTCAGAAGGTCAAGTGTCACACATTCTCACTGGAAGTGGGCGCTGAACGGTGAGTATACCTGGACACACGGAGTGCACTAACAGAGACTGGGGGCTCCAAAAAGCGGGCGGGGGTGGGGATGAGCAATTACCTGCTGGGTACAACACACACGACTTGCGTGACAGGTACATGAAAAGCCCAGACTCCACCACATCACAGTAAAAACATCCACACAAAACTGCACCTGCATCCCCATATATCTATTTTTAAAAAAACAAAACCAGTGCAGGACCAGGTATGCAGCCCGCCTGCTCACCCCAGAGCGAGTCCAGGCTCTTACCTTCTGCATGCTGAGTCGCAGTTCCGATGTTCTTATGTTTCCATCAGCAAATCTCAATTTGTCAAGATTCATGACAGATTCTTCCCCAGCATTTGGTTTAATTGGAGGGACTTTATCTCCAGGCCTGCATGACTTTTCGATGCTCAGGGCACATGCCTGACCAGACAACCAGGTCCAACAGCGAGTTTGTCCCGAGGCGGTTGGCACCATGTACCGAGGCACAGGCGGCCTCCCCACAGGTGTACAGGCCGGGCACAATCTGATCCTAGCCATTCACATGCCTCAGGACCTGCCCCTTGTAGCTGGTGGGAATGCCATCCATGTTGTAATGCACGGTGGGGAGGACAGGGATTGGCTCCTTCGTGACGTCCACGCCAGTGAAGAGCACGGCTGTCTCTGAAATGCCGCGCAGGCGCGTGGCCAGCTGCTCTGGAGGTAGATGGTGCAGCTGCAGGTAGACGTGATCTTCCTCAGGGCCACAGCCTCTTCCTTTGCGGATCTCCAGAGTCATCGACCGAGACACCACATCTCTAGACGCCAGGTCCTTCGCGACAGGGGCGTATCGCTCCATAAACCTTTCGCCTTGACTGTTAATGAGAATGCCTCCCTCTCCACGACATCCTTCCGTAATGAGACAACCAGCACCACGTGTGCCCTCCTGTATAAGGTGTGCAATATTGAGTGGCCGGTCCGATCAGCCACACAGCAGCACCGACGGGCCTGCCCACCCTTTCCAAACTTGAGGCTCTGTCCACCAAATGCACGCTGATAAATCTTCCCATCTTCAGTTCTGCTAAATGGCAAGCCATAATTTTCTAGCTGCGCCACAACAGTGTGTGACCTGGTAGGAAACAGCTTTGTAACACACACTGTATTAAACCCTGCCTCAGAAAGGCCAAATGCAGCTGGCAAGCCTGCCCCTCCAGCGCCTACCACCACTGCGTCGAATTCATGGTCCACTACTGGATACTGAGCAGAAATGGAATCTGAAACTTTAGCAGATGCCCTCTTGTTCCTTCAACAGTGAAGTGAAAACCTCGGGTTCCTGTTTGCAACACTGTTGGCCACGCCTTGACCCGCACCAGGCGCCGAGCGCTCAGCATCCGCCACAGGCCCCGGACCCCCGACATATCTGTAGTCGCCGCCGCGCAGTCCCGCCAGTCCTCGCGCAGACTGCGCCTGCGCACCACACCGGGTAGAGCCGGCGGGAAACCCGGCCCGCGCACCACGCCCGGGTCAAGGCGGGGGCGGTAATTAACTTTATTTTTTTCTGAAGGAAGTCCTTGGGTAGTACCCACGGTATAGTGTTGGCTGAGCTTAAGACAGCTCCAAGTCATGGGACCCAAAAATACAGGTGGGCCAGGAAGGACCTTGAGTCTCATCCATTCCCTTGCCCACTCCATAGCCCCCTTGAAGAGCTCTGATTTTTTTTTCATCTCATAGACATAAGCCTAAGGATCAAATGTCCCGACATTGCAAATGCATCTGATACATTTCTGCGACATTATTCATAGAAAGATAAGGCACCAATAAAACTCAATTTGAAAAGGTCAAGAATGGGCTGGGCATGGTGGCTCACGCCTGTAATCCCAGCACTCTGGGAGGCTGAGGTGGGCAGATCACTTGAGGTCAGGAGTTTGAGACCAGCCTGGCCAACATGGTGACACTTTGTTTCTACTAAAAATACAAAAATTGATGAGGAGATATACCTAATGCTAAATGACGAGTTAATGGGTGCAGTACACCAACATGGCACATGTATACATATGTAACAAACTTGCACATTGTGCACATGTACCCTAGAACTTAAAGTATAATAATAAAATAAAATAAAATAAAAATAAAGATAAAAATAAAAATACAAAAATTGGCCAGAAGCGGTGGCGAGCACCTGTAATCCCAGCTACTCAGGAGGTTGAGGCAGGAGAACCTCTTGAACCTGGGAGGTGGAGGTTGCAGGGTTGCAGTGGGCCGAGGTTGTGCCACTGCACTCCGGCGTGGGTGGCAGAGTGAGACTTCATCTCAAAAAATAAATAAAGAAATAAATAAATGAAAAGATCAAGAATGGCTCTCCTTTGTGGAGCTCCTGGGTGCCTCCTTAGAAGTCCATCTCAGCACCAAGAGACATGTGGCCTCCAAGGCAACCTCCCCTCCACCCCAACTCTGAGCAGCCACCTGCTAATGACTGAGGGTGTAAATGGGTATGCACTGCCACCCATTGAAGCAGCTCTCAGCACCTGCCTAGCTGGCAGATGGCTGTGGTATGGTCGAGTCCCCCGCACCTCCCAATCTTACTGCCTAGACTGCCAAGAAATGCAAGATGGAAAATTCGAACACACCAGGGCAAATCCACATGCACTTTCCTTTACCCGTGGGTGTTAGTGGCTTTGCTGCAGGCAAAAGCAACTCTCTTGAAAGCAACAAATAATGAGCCTTGACAGCAGCAGCATGGAGCGAGTGCTGACTCATGAATGTTATCATTGTTCTCTCCTGCTATGGGCATTAGTCCATGTTCAGCCCTAAGCCAGAATGTCTGCATAGAGAACAAAGCTGATTATCTCCACAGCCGCTTGATTCTAGACGTGTTGCTAATGCAGGTAAACAAGTGCAAGGCCAGTCTCATTGTTGGGGAAGAAACACCCCAGTATAAATCCAAGAGGGTCCGTGTACATTCTCCATTTGTTCCCATTGCCCATTGCTTCTTCTCAATGGTTCCCTGCAAAAGGAAGGAGCTCATGAATGGCTTTTGGTTCTGCGAGAAGTACCAGCCTGCCTCATTCATTAAGCTCAAGAATCATCATATGTTAACCACCAACAAGCCAAAAAAAAAAAAAAAAAAAAGTACTAGCTCCCTCCTCGAACTCCAACATTGCTCACCCTTCCCTGGCACCTGTCAAAGCTCTGGGCACCAGCCTCCCTGATGGGCAGGGGGCACGTTGTCAGCAGCCCAGCTGTCTGGCACAGCCCAGCTGGAAGCTGAGACTCCATTGCCTCTCCATCCCTTTTCACATCACATCCATCAAGACCTTTTTCTCCCCCTGTCAGGTTCCTGGCCTCCACCTCCACCCGCAGCACACCCTCTGATTGGCCTGCTTTCCTTGAACAAATGTTTTATTTCTCGCATCGATGGATATCTTGGCACTGCAGCCCCTATTATACACTGGATTGAACACTATACCCATTTAGTGTGAGGGGTAATCATTTTTCTCTCGCAAATATGGAGCAGAGATTGTTAAGGTTTTCACTCACTGCTCATGCTGCGATTAGACATTTTGGCCTCTGAGACAAGTGTTAGAAAAGGCCAGAGGAGAAGAGATGAATGTTCCATTCGAGTGCAAAGATGGTACAGGAGGTGTGTGACCCATGGGGAGAAAATGAAGACCCTGCCTGCCTTTTTCTGCAGGGCGAGCAAATTCAGATGCCTCCAGGGCTAGACAGATCATACACGGTGAAAAACTTCCCTTGTAAAAATCATAAGGAGGGAGTAGTGGGGTTTCCTCCCTGTGGGAAGGGCACACCCCTCCAAAGGGCATTCAAATTTAAATTGAAAAATAATTGCAGCTGGCCCCTGGTGGCTCCTGCCTGTAATCCCGGCACTTAGGGAGGCCAAGGCGGGCAGATCATTTGAGGTCAGGAGTTCGAGACCAGCTTGGCAAACATGGTGAAACCCCAGCTCTATTAAAAACACAAAAATTAGCTGGGCATGGTGGCACACACCTGTAATCCCAGCTACTCGGGGGGGAGGCCGAGGCAGGGGAATCGCTTGAACCCAGGAGATGGAGGTCGCAGTGAGCCGAGATCACACCATTACACTCCAGCCAGGGCAACAGAGCAAGACTCCATTTCAAAATAATAATAATAATTGCTTCCCAAAAAAAAAAACAAAAACAATCCACGCACAGACCACTTTGGGGACGTTGCTAGTCTGCTGTTCCTGAATTGTGACTTCCAAGTGGTTTAGACTCACAATCACCTGGGTGTGAATATATCTCTGTCACATCCTGGCTACCTGACTTTGAAAACTTCCCATCATCTTCTAAGCATTCATTTCCCAGGTATCAAAAGGAAGTTGTAACAAGTCACAGTGCTGTCGGGAGCTAACAAAAGCTATTCTGTTGATGAACCTAGCACAATGCCTGGCTCATAGAAAAGCTAATCGGTGTTTAGTGCTTTTACTCTGACACTTCACTTTCACTAGGCAGGCAGTAATCACTGAGGATTCATCCCCCAACAAACCAGGTAAATCAGGTAAATGAACCTCTTATAAATGCATAGGGTTAACTGAAGTAGGTAGTTTAGGAATATTCAGTCAGTGAAGGAGTCTCACTAGAGACGAGAGTCTAATAATCCTCAGTAAAAAACAATCGTGTGTGTGTGTGTGTGTGTGTGTGTGTGTGTGTGTGGTTTTAGACATAAGATCTCACTCTGCCAGCCAGGCTAGAGTACAATTATCATAGCTCACTGCAGCCTCAACCTCCTGGGCTCAGGCAATCCTCCTGTCTCAGCCTCCCAAGTAGCTAGGACTACGGGTGTGCACCACCACACCCAGCTAATTTTTAAATTTTTTTGGTAGAAGCGGAGTCTCGCTATGTTTCCCAGGCTGGTCTGGAACTCCTAGCCTCAAGCAATCCTCCTGCCTTGGCCTCCCCAAAATGCTGGTATTTACAGGTGTGAGCCACCATACCCAGCCAAAAAATTCTTCCTCAAGTAAAAGAACTTGAGAATAGGTAGTTGAGCCGTGTCATGCACTCAGTCATTAATTCACAAGCTCTTGTTAAGTATCTAGGCAGGACCAGCCCAAACTGGGCCTGCTCTGTCGTTAACAAAAAGTCAAGCTTCCTCGTAGGCATAACAGAGCCAAAGTATGACTTATGAACCCTGGGCACATGTAATGGAAAAAGCTTTGACCTCTAACAATACCTGAAATCAACAATTCCTACCCATGGAACCAAGAAGCCTGGGGTGTGACCAGAATCTGACTGTTGGAACTCCTTTAAAAGTCAGGGATTTAGGCAGGGGGTGGTGGTTCATGCCTGGGATCCCAGCACTTCGGGAGGCTGAGGCAGGTACATCACATGAGGTCAGGAGTTCAAGACCAGCCTGGCCAACATGGTGAAACCCCATCTCTACTGGTAGTGTGCGCCTGCAGTTCCAGCCACCCAGGAGGCTGAGGCAGGAGAATTCTTTGAAGGCAGGAGAATTCTTTGGACCCAGGAGGTGGAGGTTGCAGTGAGCTGAGATCATGCCACTGCACTCCAGCCTGGGAGACAGAGTGAGACTCCATCTCAAAAAAAAAAAAAAAAAAAAAAAAAAAGGAGTTAGAGGTTCATTGGTCAGGAATATCCGGGACTAAAATCTGCTTCAACATACTTTACTATAAACGGTCAAATTTAAAGCACTCATATCAGACCCTGCCATACCAAATTTCTGAAATTCTTTCCCTTGCCCCTCTGACCCTTTAAAATTTGCCCCAGACCCTAAACCAGGGAGACAGGTTTCAACCCAATTCCTGTCTCCTTGCTGGCCAGACTTAAAGCCTTTCTTTTCTCAAAAGCTGGTGCCATGGTGGTTCTGTGTACATTGGGCGGTGAGCCCATTTGCTCAATAACACCTCCTAGGTTCCAGACACTGTCACTTCAAATTTGCTGTCTTCTCGATCTTTCGATTTATTTTTTAAAAATGTATTGATACGTAATAGATGTACATATTCTGGGAGTGTATGTGGTAATTTAATACATTCATATAATTTTTAAAGCTCACATCAGTGTAAATGGTATATTCATCATCTTAAATATTTGTCTTTTCTTTGTGCTAGAAACATTCAAATTATTTTCTTTTAGCTATTTTGAAATACACAATAGATTATTGTAAACTACAATTACCTTACTGATCTGTCAAATACTAGGTCTTATTGGGTCCTTGAACTCCTAGCCCCAGAATTTGTTACAGGCAATTCAGACTGGTGTTCTGATTTCACTCAGATCACAGAAGTACGAGGAATATCTTTTCTTTATCCATGCATAAACATTGATCAGATGACTTTTAAAATCATCTAATTGCTAATTGCACATCTGCTTAGAAATGTCCTTTGTCCGATATTCCCTCAGAGCAGCTGCACAGGAACCTGAGCTGTAATTTCTCTAACACATCCATCAACATTTACACCCAGCTCTATACCACCTACAGAAATGCTTGTAGCACTTAAAACCACAGCTGGTTTTCAGCACTCACACTGTAATTCCCCCAATTAACAAGGCTTAAAAAATCATTCCAGGGTGGACCAGGAATTATGTAAGCCACAGATATAACAGTGATTATACCTGGCCCTTCTGGGTGGCTCTCACCCCAGCTACAGGAACCGCTTTGCAAATGCTAATTAGTTATATTCATTCGGGGCTGCCCCATGCAGAATGTGGCAGTCACTGGAAACTAGAAGAGAAGAAGCCCAGAGTCACTTTCTCAATTGAACAGGAAAGTCAGTGGCTCAGAGCCCAGCTGACTGCATGGAGGGTACCAGAGAACAAAATGAGGCAACAGAGGTGTAAAAGTTGCAGGTACCGAGGGGAAAACAATGCAGTAATATTGGCCAAAGGGTTCCTAAAATTCATCCAGAGGCGGAACAATTGGAACGATCTCTGCTGAAGTTATGATTGGGTAGAAAAGAGCTGAACCAGCATCTCTCCAAACTGCCTGCCTTGCACCTGGGTTAGGTTTGCCAAACCTCTTGATGTTAACACCAAGGTGCTCATGTTACCAGCGGAGGGTGTCCAGGTTCTTGGCACTTTGAACAAAGAGTTGGATAAAACACACAAACAAAGCCAGAAAAGAATGAGCAACAAAAGCAGAGATTTATTGAAAATGAAAGCACACTCCACAGCAGGGCAGCAGGCACAACAAGCCGCTCAAGGGCCCAGTTACAGAATTTCCCAGGGTTTAAATCCCCTCTAGAGGTTTCCCATTGGTTACTTGGTACACGCCCTATGTAAATGAAGTAGTGGCCGCCCATCAGTCTGATTGGTTGCAGAAAGCAACCAATCAGAGGCTGAAGTGAAATTGCAAATTTATACTCTCATGCAAATGAAGACTTGGCCCACGATCAGCCTGATTGGTTGTAGGAGGGGACCAACTGGAGGTGCTTTCAGTTTTTCAATTGCCATGCAGAAAAGGAGTGGCAAGGAGTGGCGGGGGCTGGTCTTTTTGTTACTTGGGCATGGAAAGTTGGGGGTTTCCATTTTTTTTTTTTATTATTACATATTTTTTATTATCTAATACTTAACATTTTTCTTTTTTCCCTTTCTTTCTTTTTCTTTTCTTTTTTTTTTTTAATTATACTTTAGGTTTTAGGGTACACGTGCACAATGTGCAGGTTTGTTACATATGTATCCATGTGCCATGTTGATTTCCTGCACCCATTAACTCGTCATTTAGCATTAGGTATATCTCCTAATGCTGTCCCTCCCCCCTCCCCCAACCCCACAACAGTCCCCGGAGTGTGATGTTCCCCTTCCTGTGTGCATGAGTTCTCATTGTTCAATTCCCACCTATGAGTGAGAACATGCAGTGTTTGGTTTTTTGTCCTTGCGATAGTTTACTGAGAATGATGTTTTCCAGTTTCATCCATGTCCCTACAAAGGACATGAACTCATCATTTTTTATGGCTGCATAGTATTCCATGGTGTATATGTGCCACATTTTCTTAATCCAGTCTATCGTTGTTGGACCTTTGGGTTGGTTCCAACTCTTTGCTATTGTGAATAGTGCTGCAATAAACATACGTGTGCATGTGTCTTTATAGCAGCATGATTTATAGTCCTTTGGGTATATACCCAGTAATGGGATGGCTGGGTCAAATGGTATTTCTAGTTCTAGATCCCTGAGGAATTGCCACACTGACTTCCACAATGGTTGAACTAGTTTACAGTCCCACCAACAGTGTAAAAGTGTTCCTATTTCTCCACATCCTCTCCAGCACCTGTTGTTTCCTGACTTTTTAATGGTGGCCATTCTAACTGGTGTGAGATGGTATCTCACTGTGGTTTTGATTTGCATTTCTCTGATGGCCAGTGATGATGAGCATTTCTTCATGTGTTTTTTGGCTGCATAAATGTCTTCTTTTGAGAAGTGTCTGTTCATGTCCTTTGCCCACTTTTCGATGGGGTTGTTTGTTTTTTTCTTGTAAATTTGTTTGAGTTCATTGTAGATTCTGGATATTAGCCCTTTGTCAGATGAGTAGGTTGCAAAAATTTTCTCCCATTCTGTAGGTTGCCTGTTCACTCTGATGATAGTTTCTTTTGCTGTGCAGAAGCTCTTTAGTTTAATTAGATCCCATTTGTCAATTTTGGCTTTTGTTGCCATTGCTTTTGGTGTTTTAGACATGAAGTCCTTGCCCACGCCTATGTCCTGAATGGTATTGCCTAGGTTTTCTTGTAGGATTTTAATGGTTTTAGGTCTAACATTTAAGTCTTTAATCCATCTTGAATTAATTTTTGTATAAGGTGTAAGGAAGGGATCCAGTTTCAGCTTTCTACATATGGCTAGCCAGTTTTCCAAGCACCATTTATTAAATAGGGAATCCTTTCCCCATTTCTTGTTTTTGTCAGGTTTGTCAAAGATCAGATAGTTGTAGATATGCGGCATCATTTCTGAGGGCTCTGTTCTGTTCCATTGATCTATGTCTCTGTTGTGGTACCAGTACCATGCTGTTTTGGTTACTGTAGCCTTGTAGATAAATTCCTCGACAAATACACCCTCCCAAGACTAAATCAGGAAGAAGTTGAATCTCTGAATAGACCAATAACAGGTTCTGAAATTGTGGCAATAATCAATAGCTTACCAACCAAAAAGAGTCCAGGACCTGATGGATTCACAGCCGAATTCTACCAGAGGTACAAGGAGGAACTGGTACCATTCCTTCTGAAACGATTCCAATCGATAGAAAAAGAGGGAATCCTCCCTAACACATTTTATGAAGCCAGCATCGTCCTGATACCAAAGCCTGGCAGAGACATAACCAAAAAAGGGGGTTTCCTTTTGATTTAGTTCTAGGAAGTCGGTGTGAATTGGCCTTAGGTTCCCTGCATCCAGACCCTACTCTCCTGCCTCAGTCATTTAATGAATCTCCCTACCTCTGGCCTCTCCCTCCTCCAAGTAAATATACTCACTGCTATCAATCTTCCCAGATCACAGTTTTACTCAGGTAATTATCCATTAAGAATCTCTAACCCAGCCAGGCATGGTGGCTCACACCTGCAATCCCAGCACTTTGGGAGACCGAGGCAGGTGGATCACCTGAAGTCAGGAGTTTGAAGCCAGCCTGGCCAACATGGTGAAACCCTGTCTCTACTAAATTACAAAAATTTGCCAGATGTGGTGGCACATGCCTGTAATCCCAGCTACTTGGGAGGCTGAAGCAGGAGAATCGCTTGAACCCAGAAGGCAGAAGTTGCAGTGAGCCAAGATTGCGCCACTGCACTCCAGCCTGGGCAACAGAGCAAGACTCTGTCTCAAAAAAACACAAACAACAACAACAACAACAACAAAAAACAGAATCTCTAACCCCCTGTAACCATCCCCCACCACAACTCATTGCTTAATATAGGGGTGAGGGCAAAAACCAGCCTGCTACTAATAAAGTTTTATAGGAACACAGCCATAGTCATTCATTTGCATAGGATCTATGGTACATCAATGGGGAAATTGAGTATTGTAACAGAGATCATATTTGACCCGCAAAGCATAAAATAGTTACCATGTGGCCCTAAAAAGAAAAAGTTTGCCAACCCCTGGTTTATGGCAATGCTTTCAACACTTTTCCTCCAAAGCAGTTCTAACAGAAAAGGATATTCATTGACCTATTACGAGTGCACAAATACTTTGCAGTCTCCAGGTTTTTCTTAAAATCACGTGACTTTTGCACAACCATACCTTTGTCTTAGCATAAAAATCACAGCTATTGTGTTTGTCCCAAATCTAGAGGTGAAACTGATGACCCAAGAAAATGTATGATGGATGGTTAGTTATTTTGTGCTCCAAACTAAGAAGGATTACCCCATGGGTTAAATTCCAAACTTTCAGGCTAGTATTTGAGGGTCTGCACTATTGGTAACCTAGGAGATGGAATGGTAATTGACTTAATCACAGTCCAGTTAAGAAAGCAAGCCACTCCAAGTATTAGAAAAAGAGGGAGCTTTGGCAGGGCACGGTGGCTCACACCTGTAATCCCAGCACTTTGGGGGGTCGAGAAGGGTGGATCCCTTGAGGTCAGGAGTTTGAGACCAGCCTGGCCAACATGGTGAAACCCCATCTCTACTAAAAATACAAAAATTAGCTGGGCTGGTGGTGCGTGCCTGTAATCCCAACTGCTTGGGAGGCTGAGGCAGGAGAATCATTTGAACCTGGGAGGTCGTGGTTGCAGTGAGCTGAGATCGCAACACTGCACTCCAGCCTGGATGACAGAATGAGAATCCATCAAGAAGGAAAGGAAGGAAGGGAAGGGAAGGGGAAGGGGAAGGGGAAGGGGAGGGGAAGGGGAGGGGAAGGGGAGGGGAAGGGAGGGAATGGGAGGGGAGGGGGAGGGGAGGGGAAGGGGAGGGGAAGGGAAGGGGAAGGGGAGAGGAAGGGAAGGGGAAGGGAAGGAGGGAGTTTTACACAGGAGATTTGTTACAAAGGAGACGAAAGATCTGAGACATGTAAGAGGGGAAAATGAAACAACGGAGAGATTAACACAGCAGGAAATAACTATTCCCTTACCCCTACCACTCTCATCCCCTGCCCCAGGGCTATAGAGACAAAGAGAAGAGGCCGAGTTGCTAGGACCTAGAAGCTAGGTACATGGACAGGAGTTGGAGCTACAGTGCACTGGTGGTGGTGAAGACAGGTAGCCGAAGTCCTGGAAGAGCAGTATTAGCCACCAAGACTTCTCTGCTCTACCATCTCCCACCAGTTCCCCTAATGGCTATGCCCAGCCAGAAGCCAGGTGTCTAGGGATGGCTGGAAAATGTGATTTTGTTCACAGTACAGAGTAAGAGAAGGGCAGGTCATGGGTCTAAGAGCAAATAAGCAAATGGCTGGCACAGAAGGCCATGAGAGCAGGTTGCCACCATGAACAAAAGTTCATCCAGGTGGCCATGAAGAGACCCAAAAAAGTGACAGAGCCTTAATGAACTCATGACAGCTCAGCATGTCAGTGTTACCACCCAGAGCCTCCCTCTGACCACAAATTATTGACTCTTAGAAACAGATTCATTCAGATGAAATTCATCTGAAAAGCTGACACACACACAACAAAACCAGAGTAACCTTCTAGCTGATGAGACATTTTAAAAAGCCTGAACACTATTTCCCTGTTTGAAAACTGCCAGGAAATTCAACCCATCAGCAGAATCTTTGGAGCACGGCTGCAGAATCAAGGGGAGCTTGTTTTAGGATCCGTATGTTTGTGGGCATCAGGTTTCCATGGGGTGAGCAATCATCTTCCCAACCATGCTCTCCCTGACATTAAACACAGATCCTTCTCGTCTTCCCATCAAGGTCTCTCCCCATGGAATTTTGCCCATAGCACTGCCTGCATTTGCTCGGTGACTAACTCGTCATGCTTCCATGACTGGCTAATGGGCAACGCTTTATTTAGATATGCCAGCACAATCAATCAAGCCTTAATCTGGCCTGGGAGACATACTGTCTCTTTGAGAAGACTGAACACATCTTTGGCATTACTCATTCCATGTTGCTAGGATGACTTAGCTCTCAGAAGGCAGTCATTTCCAGAACACTGGCATGGGAGAATGGGGCTACGAAATAAGTTAGGTTTACTACAGTCCTTCTCTATGTTACCTTCCTTTGTTTTTCTGGTTCTCGGTTGTAGAGGATAATTCATAGTGTGCCTAACATATCCTGCACTTTCCCACGTGCACTTTCCCATCTTTGTGGATCTGCTTTTTGCCATAAAATGCCCATTCTCAAGCTTCTCTCAGTGCCCAAGGCTCAACTTGATACCCTCATTGGTATATCACTGGTTTATTCATTGTCTATCCTGATCCCCAAGTCAAGCTAACATGATGGTCCCTCTGGAGCCTCAGAGCATCTTGTATGAATCCTTCTTTATACAAAATAAAATGCTCCACCATTATTGTGGTTATAGTGTTAGAGGCGTTTGAACCAGAGAAACTCCATCTTGAATAGGGGCTAGGTAAAATGAGGCTGAAACCTACTGGGCTGCATTCTCAGCTGGCTGGGCATTCTTAGTCACAGGATGAGATAGGAGGTCAGCACAGGATACAGGTCTTAAAGACCTTGCTGATAAAACAGGTTGCAGTTAAAATGCCAGCTAAAACCCACCAAAACCAAGATGGCAACAAGAGTGACCTCCGGTTGTTTTTGCTGCTACACTCCCATCAGAGCCATGACAGCTTACAAATGCCATGGCAATGTCAGGAATTTACCCTTTATGGTCTAAAAAGGGGAGGTTTGAATAATTTGCCCCTTGTTTAGCATATTATCAAGAAAATATCCATAAAAATGGGCAACCGGCAGCTCTCGGGGTGGTTCTGTCTATGGAGTAGCCATTTTTTTATTCCTCCACTTTCTTAATAAACTTGCTTTCACTTTACTCTATGGACTCACCCAGAATTCTTTCTTGTGTGAGATCCAAGAACCCTCTCTTAGGGTCTGGATCCAGACCCCTGTCTAGTAACAATAGGTCTTGTTTGACTTCCAAAATGATATACCAAAGGGCAAGGATCATGTCTTCCTCACCTCTATATCCTCAACAGTGCTTGAATACCGTAAGATCCCAATTACCTGAGTAAATAACTCTGATAGATGGCCTGGTTTGTTAAACAGCTCTATTTTTTCTTAATGTTCTTCTTTCTTTTGGCCTAAAATCTTGTTTTGTTTTGTGCATTTGGGCAGGTAAAATAAAATATCTTAGGCTAGGTAGTTTGTAAACAGTAGAAATCTATTGCTCATGGTTCTGGAGGCTGGGAAGTCCAAGATCAAGGCATCAGCAGATTTGGGGTCTTGTGAGGGCCTATTCCTCATAGATGTTGCCTTCCATGTGTTCTTGCATGATGAAAGGGTTAAACAAGCTCCTTTAGGACTCTTTCACACAGGCACAATTCCCATTCATGAGGGCTGTACCTTTCTGACCTAATCACTTCCCAAAGGCCCCATCTCCAAATACCATCACCCTGGAGATTAGGTTTCAACATAAATTTTGCAGGGATTAAAAACATTCAGTCTGGCTGGGTGTGGTGGCTCATGCCTGTAATCCCAGCACTTTGGGAGCCCAAGCCAGGCAGATCACCTGAGGTCAGGAGTTCGAGACCAGCTAGCCAACATGGTGAAACCCCGTCTCTACTAAAAATACAAAAATTAGCTGGGCATGGTGGTGGGTGCCTATAATCCCAGCTACTCGGGAGGCTGCGGCAAGAGAATCACTTGAACCCAAGAAGCAGAGGTTGCAGTGGGCCAAGGTCGTAACACTGTACTCCAGCCTAGGTGACAGAGTGAGACTGTCTCAAAAAAATAAAATAAAATAATTTAAAAATAAAAAATAAAAACATTTAGTCTGTGGTGACAACCCTTTAGATATCTAAATAGAGCTAATAGGTTGTACCTGAGTCTCTTATTCTCTCAATCATACCTTCTAGACTTCAGAATCTCCATTACATTGGTTCTGTCTGATGAGTACCCATTCCCGGGATCTACCCACCACCTCTACTGGACTTGGCATTCAAATCGTGCTGATACTAAACATTATTTCTAGGCTCTTATTTGTTGGTTACTGTCATGTGCTCTTAGAAGTAACCCTAGTTCATTCTCCCACATCCCCCACTCCCACCTAGGTATTTCTACTCTTTTGAACAATGCTTGTCTCTAGACCACCTTTTTCCAGACCAGCTCTAGATTATTGCATTCCTGGGCTCAATCTACAGATGCTAGACCTGGTCCCCCTGTTGGGATGGCGCTGTTTCCACCCTGTATCCTCTCAGTTGTCACAGAGGTCTTACTTAATATTCAAAGTGCATTGATATAAATTTGTTCAGTCTTCTAATAATTTTATTCTACATCCAACCTCCTGCAGCCAATCCATCATCAAGAGAAAGACAGAGAGAGAGAGGGAGAGAGAGACAGAGGGAGCATCTAAATATCTCTCAGACACCCAGCTACTTGCATGTTCAATATTACCCTCTGCTCTCACCAGACAACTGCAATAGCCTGCCCCCCAGGCTATTCTCCACACAGTATACACAGTGTTGAATGCAAATCTGGCTATAACACTCTCTTACTTAAAACACTCGGAGGCACTCCTTTGTTCTTAGGACAAATACCAAAATTTCTAACATGACTTTTGTGGCCTTCCATAGCTTCTTTAGAAACCACTCAACTGTCTTACTTCCTCTCCCTAAACGAGATCAGGCAAACCACTCTATTGCAGTTTCATAGACCTATGTTTATTACCATGGTCATGTAACTTTATGTTTACTTGGGTGACTATTTGATATTTGTCACCTTCCCCTCTAGAGTGTTAGCTGAGTTAATGTGGCAAAGACCATGTCTGTTTCTGCTCATCAATATATCTCCAGCATCAGTCATGCGACACGAAACATTTAAAAGTCCTCAAGAAATATTTGTGAATGCTAAAAAGAAGGAAGGATGGTGCAGTGGGCTTAATAATAACCCCCCAAAAGATATCTACATTCGAATCCCCAGAATGTATGAATGTTACTTTACATGACAAAGGATATGAAGGATCTAAAGATAAGAAGGATGTAAAGATATAAAGCGTGTGAAGATAGGAAGGGTGTGAAGATATGAAGGGCGTGAAGATATGAAGGATGTGAAGATATGAAGAATGGGAAGATATGAAGGATGGGAAGATATGAAGGATGGGAAGATATGAAGGGTGGGAAGATAGGAAGGTTGTGAAGAAATGAAGGATGGGAAAATACGAAGGATAGGAAGATATGAAGGATGGGAAGGCATGAAGGATGTGAAGATAGGATTAAATTAAGGATCTTGAGATGGGGAGATTATTCTGGACTATCTGGATGAATCCTATGGGATCACAAGATCCTCACGAGACAGGGGCAAGAAAGTTACAGGAGGAAGTAGGAGGCATGAGAATAGAAGCAAGAGGTTGGGGTAATTGGAGGAAGAGGTTATGAGCCAAGGAATGCAGGTAACCTCCAGAAGCTAAAAAAAGCAAGGACATGGATTCTTCCCTTAAGACTTTGGAAGGAGGCTGAGCATGGTGGCTCATGCTTGTAATCCTAGCGCCTTGGAAGATCATGGCAGAAGGATTGCTTGAGGCCAAGGATTCAAGACC
The DNA here is from genome assembly GCF_006542625.1 of Nomascus leucogenys. Lineage (NCBI taxonomy): Eukaryota > Metazoa > Chordata > Mammalia > Primates > Hylobatidae > Nomascus > Nomascus leucogenys. Next base: position 41,941,289 of record NC_044397.1, read on the forward strand.
AGCCTGGGCCACATAGTGATATCTTATCTCTACAAACAATTTTAGAAATTAAAAAACAAAAATAAAATATTTGGGAGGAACCAGGCTTGCCAACACCTTAACTTCATCCCAGTGAGATTCATTTCAGACTTCTGGGCTCTATAACCATAGGAAAATAATTTTTGTTTTTTGAGACAAAGTCTCACTTTGTTGCCCAGCCTGGAGTGCAGTGGCATGATCTTGGCTCACTATAACCTCCACCTCCTCGGTTCAAGTGATTCTTGTGCCTCAGTTGGGCGCCACCACACCCAGCTAATTTTTGTATTTTTAGTAGAGACGGGGTTTCACCATGTTGGCCAGGCTGGTCTCGAACTCCTGACCTCAGGTGATCCGCCCGCCTCAGCCTCCCAAAGTGCTGGGATTATAAGCATGAGCCACCACGCCTGGCCTTAAATTTGTGTTGTTTTATGCCACCAGGTGTGTATGAATTTGTTATAGTACCTACAGGAAACTAATACAGATGATAAGAAAGAAGGAAAAGAGAAAGACAAAATATTTGTCTTTGTTTAATATTTGGGAAAAGAGAGGAAGTACTTTACCTAAAATACCTAAGAGGAAAGATCAGTTCAGGAAAGATTATTCATCACTCCAGCTAGGGTTCACTGTTCCTCAAAAGAAGCCATCTTCATAGGCATGGAGCACTCCCAATTCATCCACTTCTGTCAAAGATTTCGGGCTCTCCCATCTTCCTGGCCTTTACTCTTCAGTGTGTCACTGCTGCCTGCTCTGTGTTGACCCCTCTAAACTCACTAATTCCTAGGGTTCTAGCCTCCCTATATGCTGCCAGGCATCTGACCTCTCTCTCTTTCCATGCCCTGTCTCCTCCTCATTGGCCTCTGTCTAAGCCCCGATAGCTCAAAGGGCTGGAGCAGCCCCCGTACACCTGGAGTTACACTTGCAATAGGCAGAGGGTAGAGCTGGAGCTCACATCTTCTAAGTCCTCACTCAACGTTCTCTGTCTACCACACACACGATGGCTCTCTGTCCATGGGTTGGAAAGATCAGGATACTGGGAAACTCTATCTAGGGACATAAAAATGTTCCTTACGGCCGGGAACAGTGGCTGGCTCACGCCTATAATCCCAACACTTTGGGAGGCTGAGGCGGGTGGCTCACGAGGTCAGGAGTTGGAGACCAGCCTGGCCAATGTGGTGAAACCCTGTCTCTACTAAAAATACAAAAATTAGCTGGGCATGGTGGTGCATGCCTGTAGTCCCAGCTCCTCGGGAGTCAGAGGCAGGAGAATCGCTTGAACCCAGGAGGTGGAGGTTGCAGTGAGCCGAGAACATCCCACTGCACTCCAGCCTGGGTAACAGAGTGAGATTCTCTATCAAAAAAAAAAAAAAAAAAAAAAAAAAAAAGGCCCTGACTAAAAACTTGCGAACCAGAGGAACCCAACTGTATTTCCATCTGCAAATCCTGTTCAAATATATTCCAGAGCTTGTCTTTTCTCTCTCGTTGAAGGCCAAGACTTGCCTGGCATGTGTCCTAATTTCTTTCTGCCTCAAAGAAGCCCCCTGACCAAAGGGGGCTGGTTCTCCTTCTACTCAATGGAGTGCAACCTCCTTGCCTCTGCAAATGACATGACATTTGCAGAAAGCCTGAATTGAGATGCTCTGGAGCGGGTGATGCATTGAGAAAGCCCCTTGCACCATTCCTGTCCATCAGCCTCACTGGAGATCGTCTGCCCCGTGTCTCTGTTTCTGCATAGCCAGCCCTCAGAGCCAGTCAGCGTAGGGAGGCAGGAATCAGGCCAGCTGCCTGATGACTCTAATGTTAAAATGTGTTGAACATTCACAGGCCACGGAACTCTGCTAAGTGAACCAAATGGGCCTCCCTAAAGCCATATGCTCACTCCATCACATCCCAGCTGCAGACCTCTTGCAACAAGGGAACAGACTTGCTGGGGAAGGTTTGGGGATTTTTTTTTCTTCCTGTTGAACTGTTAATACCAGATGTTGATGGCACAATCAGAGAACTGACAGAGAAAAGTCAGCAGCAAGCATCGCGTCCCCAGAGAAAAAATATGTACCCTTTCCCAACAAGCACTTCGTAGAAACGTCTTTAGATGTTTGCAGCCCCTGTGCATACTTAAAGGATGGGATCGTTATGCAGTGATTAGGAGCTATGGCAAAGACTGTTTAGCTTCTCACCAAAGCACTTTCCTCTTCCTCTTGGGCATACAGCTAGGCCACATTTTTCAGCCCTCCTTGAACTAAGGTTGCACCCATACGACTGAATTTTGGCTAATGAAATGGGCTCTGTGCCACTTCAACAAAAATGGAGTCTGGCTGGTCGCGGTGGCTCACGCCTGTAGTCCCAGCACTTTAGGAGGCCCAGCACTTTGGGAAGCCAAGGCTGGTGGATACTCTGAGGTCAGGGGTTTGAGACCAGCCTGGCCAACATGATGAAACCCCATCTCTACTAATAATACAAAAATTAGCCAGTGTGGTGGTGCGTACCTGTAATCCCAGCTACTTGGGAGGCTGAGGCAGGAGAATCGCTTGAACTCAGGAGGCGGAGGTTGCAGTGAGCTGAGATCTTGCCATTGCTCTCCAGCCTGGGTGACAGTGAGACTCTATTACCAAAAAATAAATAAATAAATAAATAAATAATAAATAAATAAATAAAGGAGTCTTCCATGACTTAGAGTGACCAACTGTGATGGTAAATACTGAGTGTCAACTTGATTGGATTGAAGGATACAAAGTATTGATCCTGGGTGTGTTTTGAGGGTATTGCCGGAAAGAGATTAACATTTGAGTCAGCAGGCTGGGGAAGGCAGATCCACCCTTAATCTGGGTGTACACAATCTAATCAGCTGCCAGGGTGGCTAGAATATAAGCAGGCAGAAAAATGGGAAAAGAGAGACTGGCGTAGCCTCCGATGCTACATCTTTCTCCTGCGCTGGATGCTTGCTGCCCTTAAACATCAGACTCCGAGTTCTTCAGTTTTGGAACTCGGACTGGCTCTCCTTGCTTCTCAGTCTGCAGACGGCCTATTGTGGGATCTTGTGATTGTGTGAGTCGATACTGAATAAACTCCTCTCTCTCTCTCTCTCTCTCTCTCTCTATATATATATATATATATATATATATACATATATATATATTCCATTAGTTCTGTCCCTCTAGAGAACCCTGACTAATACACCAACCATCCCAGTTTGCTCAGGACTATCCTGGTTTTAGCAGTGAAAGTCCTGCTTCCTGGGAGGTCCATCCATTCCTGGCAAATTGACAGGGACCCTAGTGTTCTACCCCATCACCATCCCCAGCCAGCTATATCAAAAGGGTCCCCAGGCCCTGGATCATGGTTCTCAAGCTCAAGCCTGCATTGGTATTATATGCAGGGCTTGTTAAAACACAGATTGTTGGGTCCCAGCCCCAGAGTTTCTGACTCAGTAGGTTTGGGGTGGAGCCCGAGAATTTACATTTCTAATACATTCTCCCAGGGAGGCCTGTGCTTGCTGCACCAGGGACCACACTTGCAGAAATACTGCCCTAGGTCACCACCCTAGCCGACTGGCTCTCAAACTTTGCTAAATATTAGTTACCTGGGGGAGCAAAAAAAAAAAAAAAAAATATCAAAACCTAGGCTGCTCTCCAGATCCGTCAATCAAATGAGAATCCCTAAGAGAGGGTCCCAGACATCAGGGGTGTTTAAAGCTCTGTAGGTTAAATTTGAGAACAGGTACCCTAGCTCAGTGTTTTCAAATGTGAATATCCCTGTCAATTACCTGAGGGTCTTGTTAAAAATGCATGTTCTTGGCCGGGCACAGTGGCTCCAGCTTGTGAGCCCAGCACTTTGGGAGGCCAAGGTGGTTGGATTACTTGAGGTCAGGAGTTCAAGACCAGCCTAGTCAACATGGTGAAACCCCATTTTTTGTGCTAAAAATTCAGAAAATTAGCCCGGCCTGGTGGTCTGCGCCTGTAGTCCCAGCTACTTGGGAGAATGAGGCACGAGAATCACTTGAGCATGGGAGGCAGAGGTTGCAGTGAGCTGAGATCGCACCACTACACTCCCGCGTGGGTGACAGACTGAGACTCCATCTCAAAAAAAAAAAAAAAAAAAAGCAAATTCTTATTAGGTTGGTCTGAAAAAGAGCCTGGGATTCTGCACTCTTAGCAAGTTCCAACGTTATGGTTGAGCTACTGGTCTGGGAGCTACACTTTGAGTGTGTCAAATTAAAAATCTCTGAAATCGAACATTTTATTTGGGAAGAAAGAACTGTAAGTAATTTGGGGCATACACACAGACCGGGTGGTCTTTGCTATGTCAGAAGCACAAAGAAAATGTTGGCGATTTTATTTTAAAAAGAGAAATGTTTTATATATATATATGTGTGTGTGTGTGTGTGTGTGTGTGTATTGTGTATATATACACAATACACACACACATTATTTTTCAAGAAAATGCATTGATATTGGTAAGGTTTTGGGGAGTTGGCAAAGCTCTGATTGGTGAATGATGGTGGTGGCTAAAATTAGTCTTAGAGTCAGTCACAGTATGTTGTTTCAGTAGCTATTACAGAAAACGGATCTCAGATTACAACAGGCAGTTTCAGCAGCCAGGCTTGCAGAAAATTACATTCTGGGAGCAATATTTTATGTCCTGGCTACTCAACTCTGTTGTAGTTGGGTATGACAAGAATGACTCAACTGGTAAGATCAACATTCGCAAGTAGCACGATTTTAGATCAGTGGCTCTAGATCTCTAGTGACTGTGTGCATTCAGAATACATGGAAAATGTTGCTAAAATCCAAAGATCGCTAGGCACCCCCATCCCCAGAATTTCAGACTCAGTAGAACTGGGTAGGGGGTCTAAGAATTGTGTGTTTAATAAGTTCCCAAAGAAAGCTCTGGCTAATGTTATCAAAAGAAGGGTAGGGAATAAATTCTGAGCGAGACACAGCAAATGTTCACTACTTTAATATGGATCCTGACCCTTTTTTTTTTTTTTTTTGAGACGGACTTTTGCTCTTTTTGCCCAGGCTGGAGTGCAATGGTACAATCTTGGTTCACTGCAACCTCTGCCTCCCAGGTTCAAGCGATTCTCCTGTCAGCCTCCCCAGTAGCTATAACTACAGGTACCCACCACCACACCCAGCTAATTTTCGTATTTTTAGTAGAGATGGGGTTTTGCCATGTTAGCCAGGCTGGTCTTGAACTCCTGACCTCAAGAGATCCATCTCAGCCTCCCAAAGTGCTGGGATTACAGGCTTGAGCCACCGCGCCTGGCCAACCCTGACCCATTTTAAGGAAGCACTAAGGCTCCTGCAATTAATGACAAACACTACATCTGCCTAAAGTTCTTCATCTGACACTGGGAAGTGCTCACGAGGACAAAACTCTCTTAAAATCTCAATATTAACTAGATAGCTCCTGATGTAGGCCAAACCAGGTTAGAAATATCTCACCATCAATATTTTTACTATGATAAAAAGAAGGAATGTGACTGCAATTACTACCACAAAACTACCAATTTATGTTTGTAGATTGCTGTCTAAGTATCAGGCTCTGTCATAAGCACCTAAAAAGGAGTCCTTACCACAACCCCATGAGAAAGGAACTTTTATCACATTCACATCGCTTTTGAGTAAACTGAGGCACAGAGGAGCTAAGTAACATGGCTAAGATCATGAAACTAGAACCAGAAATCAGAAACCAGACAGACCAACTGCAGGGTACACTGTACTAATTATTGTCCTGTACGGTTTCTCTCGGGGATGAGGAAAAATCTATAATCTGGACAGAAACAGCCAAATATTATCATTTATAATAATTATCGCTAATGTCCTTTTCCCCTTCCCTACTCTTAAACTTGTGGTATTCGCTAAGGAATGTAGGGGCTTTAATATTTTACAGATACAATATAAAACTGCAGAAACAAAGGCACAAAATGGTCAGCCAAAAGCTAAAGGAACACTGAATGCCTGTAAATGCCCTGAATGCCTGCTTCTTCTTCTTCTTTTTTTTTTTTTTTTTTTTTACACAGTCTCTCTCTGTCACCCAGGCTGGAGTGCAGTGGCGTGATCACAGCTTATGACAACTTCCGCCTCCCAGGTTCAAGTGATTCTCTTGTCTCAGCCTCCTGAGTAGCTGGGACTTCAGGTGTGCGCCACCATGCCCAGCTAATTTTTGCATTTTTAGTAGAGACGGGGTTTCACCATATTGGCCAGGCTGGTCTTGAACTCCTGACCTTAAGTGATCCACCTGCCTCGGCCTCTCAAAGTGCTGGAATTACAGGCGTGAGCCATCACATCCAATGCCTGCTGCTTAATGGAAGCTTTGGAAAACTCTTTCAGTCCTTGTCCTACAGATGGATGATGCTAAGAGTGAGTAGAAAGTATCTTCCAACCCATCTGTGACTTTGGACATCACTTAACCTCCCTTAGCTTCAGTTTCTTTATCTGGAGAAGTGGGAGGAAGAACAGAAGCTACCTCTTTGGATTGAGGTGAGAATTAAACAAGGTATCTCATGTAAAGCACTCAGCTTAGTGTCTGCCCCACAGTAAGCGATAAAGAAGTATTAACTATAACAAGCTATTATTATCATCAGTTAAAAAAAATAGACTTTGGGGCAGGTGCAGTGGCTCATGCCTGTAATCTCAGCACTTTGGGAGGCCAAGGTGGGTAGATCACTTGAGATCAGGAATTTGAGACCAGCCAGCCAACATGGTGAAACCCCATCTCTACTAAAAATACAAAAGTTATACAGGCATGGTGTTGTGTGCCTGTAATCTCAGCTACTTGGGAGGCTGAGGCAGGAGAATAGCTTGAACCCGGGAAGCAGAGGTTGCGGTTAGCTGAGATTGTGCCATTGCACTCCAGCCTGGGCGACAGAGCGAGACTCTTAAAAAAACAAAAGAAGACTTTGTAGGGTTATTATGAGGATTAGAAACAATATATGTCCCACACCTGACATTACATAAACATAGAAAACTCTAGCCATTATTAATATCCCCCCAGTGGGGATGCATCATGCTACCTTTGAGTGAGTCAGTATTTATGAAATGCATTGTGTATCCAGCATTCATTAATTCATTCCTTTGTTACTCAACAATTATCCTGTTGTTTTTGCTTTTTTTTTCTTTTCTTTCTCTTTTTTTTTTTTTTTTTTTTTTTTTTTTTTTGAGACAGGGTCTTGCCCTGTTGCCCAGACTGGAGTGCAGTGGCATGATCACAGATCTCTGTAGCCTCCACCTCCCGGGCTCAAGTGATCTTCCCATCTCAGCCTCCCAAAGAGCTGGGACTACAGGCACGCACCACCACACCTAACACCTAGCTGTTTTTTGTTTTGCAAAGATGAGGTTTTGCCATGTAGCCTAGGCTTGTCTCGAACTCCTACGCTCCTACAGCCCTCCCGTCTTGGCCTCTCAAAGTGCTGGGATTACAGGTGTGAGCCACTGTGCCCAGCCACAATTGTCTTTCAAGAAGAGGTCCCATTCTGCATATATGCTAAAGGTGGAGCCACTGGAATCTATGGATGGATCAAACATGGAGCATGAAGGAAAGAGAGAAGTGAAAGTTGATCATGAGGGCACAATCCTACTTGCTACTGGGAAGCAAAATGAACAAAGATGGAAACAGAAGGACATGAAGCCGGAGACACAGACAAAGTTTACATAATGAGGAAATCTGTACTCAAGAAATCTCTTCTTCATGCCGAGGGCAATGTGGAGACATTGAAAGGCTTCAAGCCAAGGGATGCTGAGTTGAAGATGAGACAGGGTGCAGTGGAACCAGTAGAAATTCTTACCTAATATAACAGTTAGGGTGAAATGAGTCCTGAACTAAGACAAGCCTAGCAGGAATGAATAGGGGATGGAGATGTGTGAGTGAAAGAAATGTTGGTGTGTTGCTATGAATTGTTGGTTTCTTGAATGAGAAGGGTGAGGGAACGGAGAAATCTAGATGGAGCCTCAAGTCTCTGCCTTGAAAGCCATGGCAGAGATGCCCATGCCCAGTTACCAAGCCTTCCCCATTTTCACCAGAAATCCAGCTACCAAGGGACCACCCTTAAAAAAAAAAAAAAAAAAAAAAAGGCTTCTCAGAATTCTTTGCAGCTGAAGGTAACCATGTGACACCATTCTAGCCAATAAGATATAAGTGGTGAGTGGTGTTTTCTGGAAAGTTTCTTAAAGAGGGCTCATTCTGCTGGAACACACTATCTCATCTCACCTTTTTTCTTTTTTCCTGCCTAGAACATGGCCAGGAAGGTAGATGGACGGTAGGTGAGCTCCAAAATTGAGGCTAGCCTGCCCTGCATCAATAGTGCAGAAGCCATATTGAAACCACAGAGAGGAGCACATACTAAGGACATCAGAGCAAAAATCCTGGGTTCCTAATGATCCCATGAAGCCATGCTGCTAACCCTGGACAGCTGAAGCGGCTACCGAAGAAAGAAAAGATTGGGGAAGGTGCTACCACTATAATTTTCCTGACACATGGAGAAAATTAAAAAGAATCATACAAAGGACCATTTTCTTCCCTCTGGTCTCAGGTTGAGCAATATGTATTATTTTCTCTGGGTTTTCACCATTTACTACAGACTACAAACACAGAACCATAGAATTTGGGGTACACTTTCAAATCACTCTCATCTGCCAGGGGGAAATTAAATGATGCAGAATTGCCTCTAGTCACTAATACAACAGTCCAGGATGAAAATCTTCTCTGTGGCTACAGCCTGGTCCTTATTTCCACCACTTGCCTTCATCCATCCCCAGGCTGCACCAAGCAGTCTTAATGCATGCCCATAACAGCCACTTATAAGTTGCTTAGCCCTTTTACATACATTTCAGCCTAGCTGCCCCTTCAAAGAGTATCTATGGGTATGCTGGTCATGGTGGCTTACACCTGTAATCATTGCACTTTGGGAGGCCAAGGCAGAAGGATAGCTTGAGCCAAGGAGTTCAAGACCAGCCTGGGTGAAATAATGAGACCCATTTTCTAGGAAAAAAAAAAAAAAAAAAAACAATTAGCCAGAAATGGTGGAGGGTGTCTATAGTCCCAGCTACTTGGGGGGCTGAGGTGTAGGGACATCACTTGAGCCCAGGAGTCTGAGGCTGTAGTGAGCTGTAATTATGCCACTGCACTCCAGCCTGAGCAGCAGGATGAGACCCTGTCTCAAAATAATGAAATAAAATATAATGAAGAGAATATCTGTGGGTATATTTCTATCACGCAATGTTCTGAAACTCTTGGCTTTAAATGAAATGAACTGGAATATGTTGCATCCCGTAGAAGCAGGAATGGTTCTCCTCCATGAAGCTCCCTCATGATGTGGCTGTCCTGACCTTATTTAATAAATCACCACCCAGGACTTTACCTCTTCCCTCCTTCCTCCATGCCTAGAAATGTAATATTGTTAACTCATATAAAGAAGGTCCTCTCAGAGGAAAACTCACATTAACCAAACCTGCAGGCTTGATGTATAAAACCAAACAATGGCTTCTAAATGTACAGTGGGAGATTTATTTATAACTGCTACATAAAAATGGTGTTTAAGGAGCACACAATCAGAGTAAGAATAATCTTTTAGCTGGACTGAATGTTTGAGAGCCTCAGAATGAAGCAGAATTCGCATTAACAATGAGACTTGGAATGAGTTGACTACAACTTTCACATCTATCCTATGGTAGCAGTGCCTGTGGCTACAGGACCAGAAACTCTTCAAGATCTTCAGTTAAGCCCAGGTGAGGTGGCTCACACCTGTAATCCCAGCACTTTGGGAGGCTGAAGTGGGCAGATCACTTGCGCTCAGGAGTTCAAGACCAGCCTGGCCAATATCATGAAACCCTGTCTCTACTAAAAATACGAAAATTAGCCAGGCATGATGGTGCATGCCTGTAATCCCAGCTATTTGGGGAGCTGAGGCAGGAGAATCACTTGAACCCAGGAGGTGGAGGTTAGTGAGCCAAGATTGCGCCACTGCTCTCCAGCCTGGGTAAAAGAGCGAGACTCTGTCTCAAAAACAAACAAACAAAAAACCCAAAAGTTAGCCAGGCACAGTGGTGTGTGCCTGTAATCCCAGCTACTCGGGGGGGCTGAGACAGGAGAATCGCTTGAACCCAGGGAGGTGGAGTTTGCAGTGAGCCAAGATCGCACCACTACACTCCAGCTTGGGCAACAGAGTGAGACTCCATCTCAAAACAAAAATGAAAACAAAAACAAGATCTTTAGTTCAAGCTCCATCTCCCTGCGTGATGTTACCTAAATTTCCATAGAGATTCTCCTGATTGCCAACGTCTTTCTTTGACTATGTGAGTAGCTATACTAAGATGGTTGTTTATTCTTACTGTCTCTTTAAGATGACTTTGCAGTATTTCCACTCTGATCTATTATGTATCTGTATTAAAGTTTAACACTCAGAAGGCATCGTTACTTCCCTCATTTCTAAGTTCTTAAAGAATGACTCACTTTCAGACCCCAAAGACTGACAAAAGCAATGAAAGTGGTTTGATTTCCGCCTGTGGCACAGAATCTCTTCTCATAACTTCAGCGTCTAATGTTATGTTTAGTAACTGGTAAGACTTTAAATTCTGGGCCACAGGGAACTTTTTCAGGAAGGTCATACATAGTCCTCTTGGCTGGGAAAATAAGCCACTGGCTGGGTGCAGTGGCTCACTTCTGTAATCCCAGCTCTTTGGGAGGCTGAGGTTGGAGAATTGTTTGAGCCCAGGAGTTCAAGACCAGCCTGGGCAACACAGTGAGACCCCATCTCTACAAAAAACAAAAGAATAGCTGGGGATGGTGTCGCATGCCTGTAGTCTCAGCTACTTGGGAGGCTGAGGTGGGAGGATTGCTTGAGGCCAAGAGTTCGAGGCTGCAGTGAGTCATGATGGCACCCCTGCACTCCAGCCTGGGTGATAGAAGGAGACATTGTCTCAGAAAAAAGAAAAGAAAAGAGGAAAGAAAGAAGAAAGAAAAAGAAGGAAGGAAGGAAGGAAGGGAAAGAAAAAAGAAAAGATGCTGCAACGTTTCTAGAACAAGGGTTTACAGCAGGATCTCTATGGAATTCCAAGGCTGGCTGGGCATAATTTTACCTCTGTTAGTAGGGGCCAGTGAACAGCTTAATTCATATTTGAATCTTATAGGGAAATCATTGGCATGGTAACATAACAATTTTCCTAACCGTTGTCACTTCCTATAGTTCAAGCCCTCTCTCTTCTCCCTAGCAGGCCAGATTAATCATACTGTATTTGGACAGCTGACGAGTAAGCCCAAGTATAAAAAGGGTTTTGCTGGCACCAAAGACAGGTTCCGAACACATTACTGATGAGATCGTCAATTTCTCTGGCACTGGCATGATGAAAACAACTTGCTATTGACATACAAGTCACCATATGCAAAAATATATCATTCCAAGAGGCAATTTGCATGGGTAGCTGCAGTGCTTACAAACACGGGAGAGGAAAAGGAATCTATTGGCTCCCTCCTTCCTCTGAGCCAGCCTCTGACTGTCCCCAAACAAACAATCCCTCCACCCCCTGCCTGTCCAGGCCAAAAATGTCAGAAAGGAATTGAAAGGACCACAACTACTGCCTGTTCCCATCCTTGCTAACAGTGAGTTCTGCAATATTCTCTGGACTTTCATCTGTAAAACGAGATGAGCTGAGCACAGTGGCTAATGCCTGTAATCCCAGCACTTATTTATTTAGTTATTTTATTTTTGAGACAGAGTCTCACTCTGTTGCCCAGGCTGGAGTGCAATGGTGCGATCTTGGCTCACTGCAACCTCCGCCTCCCAGATTCAAGCGATTCTCCTGCCTCAGCCTCCCAAGTAACTAGGATTATAGGCATGTGCCACCACGCCCAGCTAATTTTTGTATTTTTTTTTTTTAGTAGAGATGGGGTTTCACCATGTTGGCCAGGCTGATCTTGAACTCCTGACCTCAGGTGATCCACCCACCTCGGCCTCCCAAAATGCTGGGATTACAGGGCATGAGCCACTGCACCCGGCCATCCCAGCACTTTTTGAGGCTGAGGCGGGAGGATCACTTGAGCCCAGGTGTTCGAGGCTGCAGCGAGCTGTGATTGCATCACTACACTCCAGCCTGGATGGCAGTGCAAAACCTTGTCTCTAAAAATAAATAAAATAAAATAAAACAAGATGGTTGAACTAGTAGGTTTCTAAAGCTCCTGCCAATTCTCATATTCTATTTTATTTGGTGCTTTATTAAAATTACATAGCTCTTCAGGCACATAGGGATCCATTCACTTCATGATAGAAAAAGGTAAGGAAGCAATAGTTCATTTGGCAAATATTTATGAGTCTCTTCCACATATAAGGCACAATGCATTCTAGGGCGGTCACAGTTACATCAAGGTGGACATACTATTTGCATTCTATGATTTTGTCTTGGTGACAGTTTGATGAAGATGGAACAAGAAGTCATCAAAATTACAAGATTTGTATTTGATTGTTTATTCTTTCTTCTTCTTTTTTTTTTGAGACAGAGTTTCACTCTTGTCACCCAGGCTGGAGGGCAGTGGCGCCATCTCAGCTCACAGCAACCTCTGTCCCCTGGGTTCAAGCAATTGTCGTGCCTCAGCCTCCCAAGTAGCTGGGATTACAGGCGTGCACCACGACGCTTGGCTAATTTTGTATTTTTAGTAGAGACGGGGTTTCTTCATTTTGGCCAGGCAGGTTTCGAACTCCTGACCTCAGGTGATCCACTCGCCTTGGCCTTCCAAAGGGCTGGGATTAGAGGCGTGAGCCACCGCATCTGGCCTGCTTGCTTATTTTTTCTCTGCTCTGTGCCTGCCAGTTCTTCTTAGCAAGTATCTCAACTCTATCCCATCCCTATGGATCTCACAAGCTTCCCAGAGCTGTCTCCAGACTCAGGAATGGGATGGGGCAGGGAGGGAAAGAGGAGCTGAGTGAGTCAGGATTGTGCAAAACAGAGGAGATTGTGGTGGTAAGGGGTGGATGGGGTCAGAGCCTGACTTCACTATGGGATCTGAGTTCAAGTGCAGCCTTTGCCATTTACCAATCTTGTATCATTGACCCTGTTTCCTTTATATAAAATAGGGTTAAGAATATACCTTCCTCACAGGCCCATTGAGCGATCAGGAGGAATGAATCTAATACACATCGAGTGCTTAGCACATGTCTGAATCATTTTGCATTGCTATAAGAGAACACCTGACCTTGGGTAATTTATAAAGAAAAGAGGTTTAGGCTGGGCGTGGTGGCTCACTCCTGTGATCCCAGCACTTTGGGAGGCCAAGGTGGGAGGATTATATGAGGTTAGGAGTTCACCAGGACCAGCCTGGGCAACATGGCAAATTCCCCGTCTCTACAAAAAACACAAAAATTAGTTGGGTGTGGTGGTGCACACTTGTAATCCCAGCTACTCGTGAGGTTGAGATGGGAGGATCAGTTGGGCCTGGGAGGTTGAGGCTGCAGTGAGCCATAATCACACCACTGCCCTCCAGCTTGGGTGACAGAGTGAGACCATGTCTCAAACAAAAAAGAAAAAGAAAAGAGGTTTATTTAGCTCACAGGTCTGCAGGCTGTCTGTATAAGAAGTATGGCACCAGAATCGGCTTCTAGTGAGGGCTTCAGGAGGCTCTTACTTGTGGCAGAAAGGGAAGGGAAACAGACATCACAAAGCGAGAGAGAAGGAAAGAGAGAGGAAGGGGTGCCACGCTCTTTTCAACAACCACCTCTCATGAGAACTAATAGAGCTAGAGCTCAGTCATGACCCATAGGAGGCCACCAAACCTTCCTCAAAGGACCCGCCCCATGACCCAAACACCTCCCACCAGGCCACACCTCCGACACTGGAGATCAAATTTCAACATGAGATTTTGGGGGGCCAAATATCCCAACAGTATCAGCACAGTGCTTAGAACAGAATAAGTGCTCAGTTAAAATAAAGCTATTGTGAGCAAAGACATAGAATCAACCCAAATACCCATCAGTGATAAACTGGATAAAGAAAATGTGGTACATGTATACCATGGAATACTATGCAGCCATAAAAAGGAATCAGATCACGTCCTTTGCAGGGATGTGGATGAAACTGGTAGCCATTATCCTCAGCAAACTAACGCAGGAACAGAAAACCAAATACCACATGTTCTCACTTATAAGAGGGAGCTGAACAATGATAGCACATGGACACAGGGAGGGAAACAACACAATGGGGCCTGTTGGGGGTAGAGTAGGGGGAGGGAGAGCATATAGCTAATGCATGCTGGGCTTAATACCTAGGTGATGGGTTGATAGGTGCAGCAAACCACCATAGTACACCTTTACCTATATAACAAACCCGCACATTCTGTACATGTACTCCAGAACTAAAAATAAAAATTAAAATAAATAAATAAATAAATAACAATAAAGCTGTTTTGATCATCAGAGAAGGGCGAGATTTAGAAATTTGACCATCATCAACAATGTCTCTGTTCAGTTCCTAGGGGATTCAATAAAAGTCGTAGGTATCACTATATCTGTGTCAAATCAGCCATGTCAAAGGCTCCTCCTTCTTTACATAAAATATCATCTCTGCTCTCGCAAAGCTGAAGATAGAAAATGTGCATGACTGGCTGGGCGCAGTGGCTCACACCTGTAATCCCAGCACTTTGGGAGGCCGAGGAGGGTGGATCATGAGGTCAGGAGATCGAGACCATCCTGGCCAACATGGTGAAACCCTGCCTCTACTAAAAATACAAGAAGTAGCCGGGCATGGTGGCATACGTCTGTAATCCCAGCTACTTGGGAGCCTGAGGCAGGAGAATCACTTGAACCTGGAAGGCGGAAGTTGCAGTGAGCCAAGGTCACGCTACTAGATTCCAGCCTGGGTGACAGAGTGAGACTCAGTCTCAAAAATAAATAAATAAATAAATAAATAAATAAGTAAATAAGTAAATAATCTAGCCTTGAACTCTCTACAGGTATACCTAGGAAATATTGCAGGTTCAGTTCCAGACCACTGCAATAAAACAACTATTGCTACAAAGTGAGTCACACAATTTTTTTGAGTTTCTCAGTACATAAAAATTAGGTTTACACTCTGTTGTAGTCTATTAAGTGTGCAATAGCACTATGTCTAAAAAATTTACATACCTTAATTAAAAAGTACTTGATTGCTAAAAAATGCTAACGATCATCTGAGCCTTCTGTGAGTTGTAATCTTGTTGCTGGTGGGGTCTTGCCTTGTTGATGGCTGCTGACTGATCAGGGTGGTGGTTGCTGACGGTTGGGGTAGCTGTGGCAATTTCTTGAATAAGACAATAGTGAGATTTGCCACAATTGACTCTTCCTTTCACAAAAAAATTTCTTTATACCATGCACTGCTGTTTCATAGCACTTTACCCACAGTAGAACATTTTTCAAAATTTGGAGTCAATATTCTCAAGCCCTGTTCCTGCTTTACCAACTAAGTTTATAGGTTTATGCAGTATTCTAAATCCTCTGTTGTCATTTCCTTTTTTTTTTTTTTTAATTTTTTTTTGAGATGGAGTCTCACTCTGTCACCCAGGCCTGAGTGCAGTGGTGCGATCTCGGCTCACTGCACCCTCCTTCCCCAGGTTAAAGCGATTCACTTGCCTCAGCCTCCCGAGTAGCTGGGATTACAGGCACACGCCACCACACCCAGCTAGTTTTTGTATTTTTAGCAGAGTCAGGGTTTCACCATGTTGGCCAGGCTGGTTGCAAACTCCTGACCTGAAGTGATCCCCTCGCCTCAGACTCCCAAAGTGCTGGGATAACAGGTGTGAGCCACTGCATCTGGCTGCTTTGTTGCCATTTCGACAGTGTTCACAGCATCTTCACCAGGAGTAAATTCCATCTCAAGAAACCACTTTCTTTGCTCATCCATAAGAAGCAACTCCTCATCTATTCAAGTGTGATCGTGAGATTGTAGCAATTCAGTCCCATCTGCAGGCTCCATTTTAATTCTAGTTCTCTTGCTATTTCCACCGCATCTGCAGTTCCTTCCTCCACTGAAGACTTGAAACCCTTCAGGTCATCCACAAGGGTTGGAATCCACTTCTTCCACACTCCTGTTCATATTGATATTTTGACCTACTCCCATGAATCATAAATGTTCTTAATGGCATCTAGATGGTGAATCCTTTCCAGGAGGTTTTCAATTGACTTTGCCCAGATCCACCAAAGGAATCATGATCTATGGCAGCTACAGCCCTATGAAAAGCATTTCTTAAATAATAAGACTTGAAAGTTGATATTACTCTTTGATTCATGGGCAGCAAAATGGATGTTATGTTAGAAGGCATGAAAAGAACATTCATTTCCTTGTACATCTCCATCGGAGCTCTTGGGTGACCAGGTGCATTGTCAATGAGCAGGAATATTTGAGAAAAACAAACCTTTTTTTCTAAGCTGTGGATCCTAACAGTGGGCTTAAAATATTCAACAAACCATCTTGTAAACAGATGTGCCATCAGCTTTGCTGTTCCATTTATAGAACACAGGCAGAGTAGATTTAGCATAATTTTTAAGGGCCCTAGAATTTTTGGAATGGTAGATGAGCATTGCTTTCAACTTAGTGACAAGCTGCATCAGCCTCTCACAAGACAGTCAACCTGTCCTTTGAAACTTTGAAGCCAGGCATTGACTTCTCTCTAGCTAGGAAAGTCCTAGATGGCATCTTCTTCTGACATGAGACTGTTTTGTCTACATTGAAAATATATTGTTGAGTGTAGCCAATTTCATCAATGATCTTAGTTAGGTCTGGATAACTTGCTGCTTCAACGTCACACTTTTATGTTATGGAGACAGTTTCTTTCCTTAAGCCTCATGAACCAACCTCTGCTAACTTCCAACTTTTCTTCTGCAGCTTCTTCATATCTCTCAGCCTTCACGGCATTGAAGAGCGTTAGGCCCTTGCTCTGGATTACACTTTGGCTTAAGAACATATTGTGACTGCTTAAATCTCCTATTCAGTCCACTAAAACTTCCTCCATGTCAGCAACAAAGCTGTTTCATTTTCTTATCACATGTGTGTTCACTGGAGTAGCACATTTAATTTCTTTCAATAACTTTTCCTTCACGTTCACAACTTGGCTGTTTGGCACAAGAGACCTAGCTTTCAGCCCGAATCAGCTTTCAACAAGCCTTCCTCACTAAGCTTCATCATTTCTAGCTTTTGATTTAAAGAGAGAGATGTGTGACATGTCTTTTCGCTTGAACACTTAGCAGCTTGGATGAATTGGCTATTAGTTGGCCTAATTTCAATACTGTTTTGTCTCAGGGGATAGGAAGGCCCATAGAGAGGGAGAGAGGCTGGGAAGCAGTCGGTCAGTGGAGAACTCAGAACACACACAACATTGATCAATTCAGTTCACCGTTTTACATAAGTTACCGTTTCACACAGTTTGTATTGCCCCCCAAACAATTATGATGGTAACACCAAAGATAACGTGTCACAGATCATCATAACAGAGATAATAATAATGAAAAAGTTTGAAATATTGCCAGGATTACTGCAGTGTGACACAGAGATATGAAATGAGCATATGCCGTTGGAAAATAGCGCCGGTAGACTTGCTTCATGCAGGATTGCGACAAACTTTCTTTTTATTCTATTTTATTTTAGGTTCCGGGATACATGTGCAGGATGTGCAGGTTTGTTACATAGGTAAACGTGTACCATGGTGGTTTGCTGCACCTAACAACCCATCACTTAGGTTTTTTTGTTTGTTTGTTTGTTTTGAGATGGAGTTTCACTCTTGTTGTCCAGGCTGGAGTGCAATGACACGATCTCAGTTAACCGCAACCTCCGCCTCCCGGGTTCAAGTGATTCTCCTGCCTCAGCCTCCCAAGTAGCTGGGATTACAGGCATGCGCCACCATGCCAGGCTGATTTTGTATTTCTAGTAGAGACTGGGTTTCTCCATGTTGGTCAGTCTAGTCTCGAACTCCCGACCTCAGGTAATCCATCCGCCTTGGCCTTCCAAAATGCTGGGATTATAGGCATGACCCACTGTGCATGGCCACCTAGGTATTAAGCGCAGCATGCATTAACTATTTTTCCTAATGCTCTCCCTCCCCCTACTCCACCCCCCAACAGACCCCAGTGTGTGTTGTTCCCCTCTCTGCGTCCATGTGATCTCATTGTTCAGCCCCCACTTATAAGTGAGAACATGTGGTGTTTGGTTTTCTGTTCCTGCATTAGTTTGCTGAGGATAATGATTTCCAGCTCCATCCATGTCCCTGCAAACGTAATTTATCACATAAACAGAACCAAAGGTAAAACCTCATGATTATCTCAATAGACTCAGAAAAGGCCTTTGATAAAATTCAGCATGCCTTCCTGTTAAAAACTCTCAATAAAGTAGGTATTGATGGAACATACCTAAAAATATTAACAGCCATTTATGACAAACTCACAACCAGTATCATACTAAATGGGCAAAAGCTGGAAGCATTCTCCTTGAAAACTGGCACAAGACAAGGATGCCCTCTCTCACCACTCCTTTTCAACATAGTATTGGAAGTTCTGGCCAGGGCAATCAGGCAAGAGAAAGAAATAAAGTGTATTCAAATAGGAAGAGAGGAAGTCAAACTGTCTCTGTTTGCAGATGACATGATCCTATATCTAGAAAACCCCATCGTCTCAGCCCAAAAGTGTCTTAAGCTGATAAGCAACTTTAGCAAAGTCTCAAGACACAAAATCAATGTGCAAAAATCACAGGCATTCTTATACACCAATTTCAACAGACAAACAGAGAGTCAAATCATGAGTGAACTCCCATTTGCAATTGCTACAAACAGAATAAAATACTTAGGAATACAGCTAACAAGGGAAGTGAAGGACCTCTTCATGGAGAACTACAAATCACTGCTCAAGGAAATCAGCGAGGTAACAAACTTTCAATTTGTAAAAAGTGCAATCTCTGCAAAGTGCAATAAAGTGACATGCAATGAAACAAGGTGTGCCTGTGTTCAAACATAATTCCAGCAATCCCTCCTGAGCCCCCTGCTGCAGCCGAACTGATCTGGTCAGAGCACTCCATCCTAAAACTCACCTGACGCACAAGACCCTTCCTCTCTCTTTTTAGTAGCACAGTTCCTCCTGCCTGGAGGCTCTTGCTTCGCTTCTCTTCTCTTCTCTTCTTCTCTTCTCTTCTCTTCTCTTCTCTTCTCTTCTTTCTCTTCTCTTCTTTTTCTCCTCTCCTCTCCTCTCCTCTCCTCTCCTCTCCTCTCCTCTCCTCTCCTCTCCTCTCCTCTTCTCTTCTCTTCTCTTCTCTTCTTCTTTCAGGAATATGTTCATCTCCAGCTTCCTTCATAGAACCAGTCCTGACCATTCTTCCCTACAAAACCCTTCCTTTCCCTCAAAAGATTGTTGTCCACCTGCTACTCTTGGTTGGTATGAACATGCTTCCCTCTTGATGCAGGGTGACATTTCACAAGTTTATGGAAATTCAACATTAGTTTATTATTATTATTATTATTATTATTGAGGCTAGGTGTGGTGGCTCATGCTTGTAACCCTAGTGCTTTGGGAGCCCTGGAGGGGAGGAGTATTTGAGGCCAGGAATTAGAGACCAGGCTGGGCAACATAGCAAGATCCCATCTCTACAAAAAATTTTAAAAAGTAGCTGGGTATGGTGGTGCACTCCTGTAGTCCCAGATGGGATTTGTGAGGCAAGCAGGTGGGGAGCCAGAAGACCTCTAGGAGGCACCACCCAGAGAGGGAAGGAGATGGAATGTGAGGCAAGCAGTTCCACCCATTTCATAGATTGACCTGAGCTTAAACAATCTGGTGTCATCCCCGTGTAAGGGTGGGAGAAGACAGGACAGGTGTCCTGTTTGGGAGGCTAAGGCGGGAGGATCCCCTGAGCCCAGGAGTTTGAGGCTGCAGTGACCCATGATTGCACCACTGCACTCCAGCCTGGCAACAGAGCCTATCTCAAAAAAAAAATTATTGACATCTCCTAAGGGCAAGATACCCTGCAGAGATGTGAAGGCATAATCGCACCCTTCAAGGAGTTCATAATCTGGCGAAGAAGATAGGTTCGCAACCCCAAACTCAGAAGATAGCTGAATACAAGAACTGTTCCTTAGTTGTATGAGTAATGTGTGAATGAGTAAAAGATAGGAAATTCTGACACCTACTTCTCCTATCAGGCTGAATATTCCTGCTAATGAAGCAGGTGGGGCACTGGACACAAACCCACAATGTATTCAGAAAGCCACCGTAGAATTATTCCTGAGGTTTATCCTATTAGTACAGCGATTTCTTTTTGCTTTTCTTTAGAAATTGTCCACTTGGAAGGCACATGTATGTCTTCCTAAGGGGGTGCAGTACAGGATAGTTCCATTGATAGGAAGACAGGAGGCTCAGAAAGATGGAACATGGCACCTGGAAATGGGTGGCCAGAAGAGCTCTAGGAGGCTCCACCCGGAGAGGAAGGAGATGGGATGTGAGGCAAGCAGTTCCATCCTTTTCGTAGGCTGACCTGAGCTTGAACAATCTGGTGTCATCCCTGTGTAAGGGTGGAAGTAGACAGGGCAGGTGTCCAAGGTTTCTAGCAAGCTTGACAGTGAAACTGATGCCAAATGTCAGGGCAGAAAAAGCTGCTGTCTGGGGTCAGATAGGCTTGAAAGTCAAGGCAGTAGGGTCTTAAATGGGATGGCTGTGGATGGTCAGGGCGGGTGCACAGAGAGGAGCCCATTCACCTGCAGGCAGAGGCTGCCCTCTTCCTGCCTGGGGAAGTTCCCTGCGCTTGTGAAGACATGCTTCTGAAGCCAGAAGACAATCTCAGTTGGCCCTGAGACCCCGGTAAAATGGTTCCCCCCAAAGTCCTGACAATTCTGCCCTGTCCTTTCATGAACACCAAGCGACTCCCAACTTTAAAGGGACAAAATATGCCTGGAATACTCAGATGCCTTCAGTCCCTGGCATGCAGTGGTCAGAGCTGGTTAATTCATAGCCATTGTTTAGTACATCATCAGCTGCAGGTCTTCCAGAGCGTCTTCAAAAATCAGTTTCTATCTGAACCTGGCATTCGAGCCCAGTCGTCCCTAGACAATATGGTAAACTGAGAGAAGTTGAAGAAGTTGGTTGCAATGACCCTCAAGATCACTTTCCCATCACTTGATGACTCGCCTGTGGATTCAGGATTCCCACCCTCACCTACATACACGGAGATGTCCCTTTTATGTCTCTGCTAACCACTTACCTATAATAAGCTAGAAATAGACCCTGTCAACCTTTTCAGGAATGAGGAGAGTCAGTACAGCATTGTGGTTAAGTGAACTAACCAGGGCATCAGATCACCTGCCTTGACTCTAGCTTCTGTTACTTATTTGCTGTGTGACTTTGGACAAGTTGCTTCACTTCTCTGTGCATGTTTCTATCAATAAAATAGTAATGACAATGGTAACCACTCATAAGTTTGTCATAAAGATTACATTAAATCTATGTAAAATTCTTATGTCATTAGGGCTGGAAAAATAATAGCTATTGTTATTTGCTTTTTAAAAAAAATGCAGGCAGCACTTTGTTCCAGGAAATGAGTTTTCCAGAGGTAAATGCCACACACTGAAGCAACCAAGTGGTCAATGGTGGGCAGCAGAACCAAAAACACCAAAGCTCTCCATGTCTATCATGTAGACCTCCAGTCCTCCACATCTCTGAGTAGAACTGGCATTGCCTGTGGGTTTAACTTGATCAGTTCTGCAATCCAGCCTGCCTTCTTCATCTTTATTATTCTCTATGGTGATGTGATATCTTCATTCCTTTCCTCTATATAAATATCATTTCTGTTTTCTGTATTTACTACTCAAATTGATGCATTACACCACAAGCTGTATATTTATCTTCATTCTGAAGGGGTAATAGATCTTTTTTTTTCTTTTTTTCATAATTCAGTAATTTGGTTTTCTATACAAAGCAATTCAGGTTTCTATTCCTGAGGGAAAGGAAAAAAAAAAAAAGAAACAAGCAAATAGCGCTGTCTCAGTACGGAAAGAGGAGAGAATAAAACCAAAACAGAGAGACACAGTTTGATGCAGAAGCCCTGAGGGTGAGAGAGAGTGCAATTTCAAAGGGACAAATTATCCTCACAGACATCCGAGGTCTTTCACACCATTTGAATCTCACACAACTATTATTGGCAGGGTCTGGTTAGAGCAAGAAGACAGTTAACAGGTCTGAACAGGGGGCTGTAAACAAGCCAAGAGTCTTCTCTTCCAGATGCTCATGGAAGCCAGAAGAAAAAAGGCTGTCTGGAATTTGTATCAAGAGCTGGAGGGCACCCAACAGCGAAGTGGACAACTGCGCACAGGAGAGCAGGAGGGAATCATCACTCTCTTGGCTGCCGGTTGAGGTGAATCCTAACTTTTCTCCACTTGCAGTTAGTGGAATTGAATTTCAGTCAGAGCCAAGCAATTATCATGGGGAACTAATCAGTTAGTTGTATAGACTGTGCCAGAGAGGCAGCAGAGCAGAGTGGCTTTATGTTCAGGCTCTGAACCCAGACACTGGGCTCAGATCCTGGGGCCTCCACTCTGCAGGCTCTGAACTCAGAAAACTCTGGGCTCAGATCCTGGGCTGCCAGTCTGCAGGCTCTGAACTCAGAAAACTCTGGGCTCATATCTGGAGGTTGCTGCCCTGCACCTGAGTGCCATTGAGCAAACACTTCTCTGAGCCCGTTTCCACATGTACAAAACAGAAATGGCAAGGGTACCTACCTCAAAGGGATGCAGTGGTATGACAGTAAAGTGAGTTTATCTATAGCAAATCCTCAGCATAGGGCCTGGCACATGGTAAACACTGAGTACATATTAGCAATTTTTCTTTTGAGATGGAATCCTCGCTCTGTTGCCAGGCTGGAGTGCAATGGCTCAATCTCAGCTCACTGCAACCTCCAACTCTCTGGTTCAAGTGATTCTCTGGCCCCAGCCTCCCGAGTAACTGGTACTACAGGCACATAGCACCACGCCCAGCTAATTTTTGTATTTTTATTTATTTATTTTTTTTTTTTGTTTTTTTTAAATTATACTTTAGGTTTTAGGGTACATGTGCACAATGTGCAGGTTTGTTACATATGTATCCATGTGCCATGTTGATTTCCTGCACCCATTAACTCATCATTTAGCATTAGGTATATCTCCTAATGCTGTCCCTCCCCCCTCCCCGCACCCCACAGCAGTCTATAAATCATGCTGCTATAAAGACACATGCACATGTATGTTTATTGCGGCACTACTCACAATAGCAAAGAGTTGGAACCAACCCAAATGTCCAACAACGATAGACTGGATTAAGAAAATGTGGCACATATACACCATGGAATACTATGCAGCCATAAAAAATGATGAGTTTGTGTCCTTTGTAGGGACATGGATGAAACTGGAAAACATCATTCTCAGTAAACTATCGCAAGGACAAAAAACCAAACACCGCATGTTCTCACTCATAGGTGGGAATTGAACAATGAGAACTAATTTTTGTATTTTTAGTAGAGACGGGGTTTCACCATGTTGGCCAGGATGGTCTCTATCTCTTGACCTCGTGATCCGCCTGCCTCAGCCTCCCAAAGTGCTGGGATTACAGGCGTGAGTCACCGCACCTGGCCTATATTAGCAATTTTTTATTAGCTGTCTTATAGAAGAAAACTTGGTTTGTATCCCATTTCACTAACAGCAACCAATACAACAATCTTAAAAATTTCGTGTTCATCCTATAAATCTAACTGCAATTAACTCCATGCTAAACCTATAATTATTTCTATGCTAGATCTCTCTAGGTTCTGTGGGTGAAGGTGAAGGTGCTGTAAAGCAATGCCCTTAAGATTCCTAGCAGCCTTTTATAGTAGGCACTGTCCAAAATTTTTCTGATCTCTGAGCAAATGGTCTTACAGCCACTGCCTTGATTTGGTCCTATCCTAAGGCCATATCTTAGTTTGAGAAACTTTTAACACACCAAAGATGGTGTTAATAATTTTATTTTTCAACCTAGCAGATGTAAATTCTGCTTAAAAACAAAACACTTTATTCCTTAGTTTCTCTCTGTCTTCCTATATCTTATCATATGCAGATATAATTAATTAATTGCCTGATTAATTAAAGCAACTTGACTCTTTCAACATTTCCATTAAAAACTTCCTTAGCCAGTATTTCAAGCACACATGGTACATTTTCTCTCTCCCAAGATATCCATTTTCTCTCCCCAAGGTAATCGTTCCTCTACTATGTAGCATGGGTTGCCCTTTCTCCAGCCTCCAACCACTCTTCTAGCATCCACTAACAGTACCCACGCTACAGTCTTCACCCATAGGAATCTTTAAATGGAATGGCTGTGGATGGCCAGGGTGGGTGTACAGGGAGGAGCCCATTCACCTGCAGGAAGAGGCTGCCCTCACCCCTGAGGACTTCCTGCCTGGAGAAGTTCCCTGCGCTTGTGCAGATATGCTTCTAAAGCCAGGAGATGATCTCAAGTGGGCCTGAGACTCCAGTAAAATGATTCCCACCAAAGTCCTGACAATGCTGCCCTGTCCTTTCATGGACACCAAGTGACTCCCAACTTTAAAGGGACAAAATGCCTGGAATACTGAGACGCCTTCAGTCCCTGGCATGCAGTGGTCAGAGCTGGTTAATTCATAGCCACTGTTTTAGTACATCATCAGCTGCAGGTCTTCCAGAGTGTCTTCAAATATCAGTTTCTATCTGAACCTGGCATTCGAGCTCAGTCGTCCCTAGACAATATGGTAAACTGAGAGAAGTTGAACAGATTCCAAAGCAATGCTATATATTTAATTATTATAATTTTTTTTGGAGAGATGGAATCTCGCTCTGTCGCCCAGGCTAGAGTGCAGTGGCATGATCTTGGCTCACTGCAACCTCCGCCTCCCAGGTTCAAGCAATTCTCCTGACTCAGCCTCCAGAGTAGCTGGGATTACAGGTGCACACTGCCACACCCTGCTAATTTCTTTTGTATTTTAGTAGAGATGGGGTTTCACCCTGTTGCCCAGGCTGGTCTCGAACTCCTGAGCTCAGGCAATCCACCAGCCTCAGCCTCCCAAAGTGCTAGGATTGCAGGCATGAGCCACCGCACCTGGCATATTTTAAATTTTTCTTGTGGCAGCAGCCCATTTGTCTTTAGGTATCGATTATCCCAAACGTTAAGGGCTTAAAATTCTAGTAGTTTATTCTTTCTCATGATTCTTCATTATTTCACAAACTCACAATGAGCTTGCCTGTGCCATACCTTTGCTAATTTCTCCTGGGTTCCCTCACTCATGTGGTTGCCTCCACTGGAGCACTAGACGGCTAGAAGGTCAAAGATTCAAAGATGCCTCACTCATACATCTGGCAGTTCTTGTTGGCTGCTGGTTGGCGTGCCGCTGTGCTCTTTGTGGTTTCTTACCTCCCAAGAGGTTAGACTGGGCTTTCTCATAGCATGGTGACCTCAGTGACCCAAAAGAGTGAAGGCAAAATCTACAAGGCCTATTAAGATATAGCTTTGAGAGTCCCCAGTGTCATTTCCATCACATTTCTTTCTCATTAATTGTTTTCTTTTGAGAAAGGGTCTCATTCCGTCACCCAGGCTGGATTGCAGTGGTGCAATCATCGCTCACTGCAGCCTCAAACTCCTGGCTCAAGCAAGCCTCTTGCCTCAGCCTCCCAGTAGCTGGGACTCCAGGCATGTGCCACTATGCCTGGCTAATTTTTTTTGTAGAGACAGGGTCTTGCTGTGTTGCCCAATCTAGTCTTGGACTTCTGGCCTCAAGCAATCCTCACACCTCTGCCTCCCAAAGTGCTATGATGACAGGGATGAACCACCAAACCCAGCTGTTTCCATCATATTCTAATGGCCAAAGTGAATCATAGGGAAATCCCAGATTCAGGGGGAGAGAAAATAGACTTCACCTCTCAATGAAAGGAGGGGCAAAGTCACATTTCAAAGAAGTATGTGAGAGGGTGCTGATGGCAAATAATCTTCCACAAGGCTTGTCACTATCTCAGGCCTTAGTTTATTCTCATGTTGAATGAGAATAATTTGCAGAATTTGGTATTCTGTGGCTCTCAGGATGATGATGAAATCAAGTGATCACAAACAGAGCCCATAAATAATTCACTTTTCCTCTGTGTACAAGTGGCAATCTGTCTCCTAAAGCCAGGTTCTTTCCTCCTTTTCTTTCTTAAGAAAATCCTTGGGCCGGGTGCAGTGGCTCACGCCTGTAATCCCAGCACTTTTGGAGGCCGAGGCGGGGGGATCACGAGGTCAGGAGTTCAAGACCAGCCTAGCCAACACGGTGAAACTCCGTCTCTACTGAAAATACAAAAATTAGCCTGGTGTGGTGGCAGGCACCTGTAATCCCAGCGACGCGGGAGGCTGAGGCAGGAGAAATACTTGAACCCGCGAGGCGGAGGTTGCGGTGAGCTGAGATCATGCCACTGCACTCCAGCCTAGGTGACAGAGCAAGACTCTGTCTCGAAAATAAATAAATAAATAAATAAAAAGTAAATAAACATTTATTTGATGAAAGCCACAATATGGAGCATTTTGTCAATATTTGTTAATTGGGCAATATTTGCCTCAACTTGGCCTTTGCTTCCAGAGTTTTTACACAGAGGGTGAATCAGAGATGTTGTCATGCAGCTCCACTGAACAAACTCCTTCTCTAGCTCAGCTCTGAGCAATGCCTGAGGGCTGCAACCAGGTGCTCTGGTGCCCAGGTGCAGCGTTTACAGGAAGAAGGAGGAGCAGAGAAGGGGATCATGAACCGCACACAAAAAAGCAGCTCTAGGCAAGGAACCTTTGTTTCCCACTTACCAGAAGATCATGGTGCCCATTATTAGGACTCAGAATAAGCATCAGACTTGGGGAGTAAGAGTCGAGTGTAAGCACACTTAGGAGGCTAGCGCCAAGAAGGATACGGAGGGCCCTTCAGGAGGGGTCGGGGGCATGGCTCTTACAGGACTGAGAGCTCAGTGTTTGCACCTGGGTTACACCACCCCACTTCTTGGACGTCAAGAAAGGGGACCCCCATTCACCAAAGCTCACAAAGCAGGGAGAACCAAATGTCTTCACTTCATTAAAAAATATTTTTTAAGTTTTTGGTCTATGTTTATGTATATATGTTGGAGGTTAGGTAGACATTGGGGAAGACATTAAACTCAATAATATAATATAGGCTCTGCACATTGGAGAAATATACAGTCAGGGTTTCCTCTGTGGTTTTACAATAGTGTGAATTCCAAATCATTCATTCATTCCTTCAAACAATATTGAGTGTATTTCAGTTTATTCATTCATTCAAACACTATCTACCGAGCATATTCCACCTCATCCAGTTATTCATTCAAACATTATTTATTGAGCATATCTCAGCTCACTTATTCGTTAATTCAAACAATATTTATTGAGTGTATTTCAGCTAATTCATTCATTCATTCATTCAAACACTATCTACCGACCGTATCCCACCTCGTTCATTCATTCATTCAAACAATATTTATTGAGAGCATTCCAGCTCATTCATTCATTAAAGCAATATTTATTGAATGTATTTCAGGTCATTCATTCATTCATTTAAACATTATCTACTGAGCATATCTCAACTTATTCATTCATTCATTTAAACAATATTTATTGAGTGTATTCCAGCTCATTCATTCAAATAATATGTGTTCAGCATAGTTCAGCTCATTCATTCATACAAACAGTATTTATTGAGTATACTTCAGCTCGCTCATTCATTTGTTCAAACAATACCTACTGAGAGTATTCCAGTTCATTCATTCATTCATCCAACCAAACAGCATTTACTGAGCATGTGCATAGCCATTGGGAATACTAAAGTAGGTCAGGCAGGCACTGACCCTGCCTCATGGTGCTTCCATTCCCAAGGACCCAGACGACAAACAGATGATGGACAAATATGGTGAACATGTCAACATAAACAGTAATCAGCTCTCTGGGGGGAATCAACTGAGAATGAGATACAGGATGTGCAGGGTGGAATGGGGAGGGCTCTGAAGAGCTCTCTCAAGAGGAAGGGAAGCCGAAGACTGCCAGGGACATGCATGCAAGGAGAAAGTGAAAAGTGATTCCTGCAGAGAGACCACCTGAGGAGGGAGAGAAAGGGTGGGGCTAGAACCCATGAGCAGGACAGCAATTTCCTCTGCTGCTGTGAAGTTGAAGCCCTCTACCATCCAGCCCCCACTCCAGGGACCTTCTTCCACTTTACCCCAACACCCATGCTCAGCTTTAGCCCCTAGACATCCTGGCTGCCCCTGCACCCCCTTCCTCCATGCCCCAGGGCCTTTGACTCTGCACTTTGCCCTGAGTGGTGCCATCCTAGCATTCCCATCCTATAAATCCAGTGCTCAGGCCTCTTCCCCATCCAGGTACCAACCAGACTGATCCTACTTAGCTTCTGAGATCAGACAAGATCGGGTGTGTTCAGGGTGGTGTGGATGGCTGTAGACACATTCAGGCCTCTTTTAAAGCTCATGCAAAGGCCTGTTTTTCAACACCTCCTAGTCTTACCTCTACACTCTGACTAGAAGCAATCTTGGGCCGAGTGCGGTGGCTCATGCCTGTAATCCCAGCACTTTGGGAGGCTGATGTGGGCTGATCACTTGAGGTCAGGAGTTTGAGACCAGCCTGGCCAATATGGTAAAACCCTGTCTCTACTAAAAATACAAATATTAGCTGGACGTGGTGGCGGGTGCCTGTAATCCCAGCTACTAGGGAGGCTGAGGCAGGAGAATCGCTTGAACCTGGGAGGCTGAGGTTGCAGTGAGCTGAGATCGTACCATTGCACTACAGCCTGGGCATCACAGCAAGACTTCATCTCCAAAAAAAAAAAAAAAGAAGAAAGAAAAAAGCAATCTTGACCTCTTCTATGTTTATGTGTAAATATGTGTATATATATGTATGCATACATATATATACACATGCATGTATGTGTACATGTACATGCATATGTACAATTAACCCTTCAGTAACATGGATTTGAACTATGCAGGCCCACTTATACACAGATTGTTTTACATAAATATACTGGAAAATGTTTTGGAAATTTGCAACAATTTGAAAAAACTTGCAGACAAACGCATAGCCTAGAAATATCAAAAAAAAAAAAAAAGAAAGAAACAGGTATGTTGGGAATGCATAAAATATTTGCAGATACTAGTGTAATTATCTTTTTTTGTTTGTTTTTTGAGATGGAGTCCTGCTGTGTCATCCAGGCTGGAGTGCGGTGGCATGATCTCGGCTCACTGCAACCTCCGACTCCCAGGTTCAAGTGATTCTCCTGCCTCAGCCTCCCAAGTAGCTGGGATTACAGGCACACACCACCAAGCCTGGCTGATTTTTTGTATTTTTAGTAGAGATGGGGTTGCACCATGTTGGTCAGGCTGGTCTCAAACTCCTGACCTCAGATGATCCACCTGCTTCAGCCTCCCAAAGTGCTGGGATTACAGGCGTGAGCCACTGTGCCCAGCCTAGTGTATTTATCTTGTCACCTACGTTATTGGTAAGGCTTCCAGTCAACAATGGGTGTATCAGTCCGTTCTTGCACTGCTATAAATAATTACCTGAGACTCGGTAACTCATAAAGAAAAGAGGTTTAATTGGCTCACAGTTCTGCAGGCTGTACAAGAAGCATGACTCAGGAAATTTACAATCATGGCTGGAAGGTGAAGGAGAAGCAGGCACATATTACATGGCCAGAACAGGACGGAGAGAGAGAGGGCAGAGGTGCCACACACTTTTAAACAACTAGATCTCAGGACAACTCACTCACTATCAGGAGAATGGTGCCAAAGGGGAAATCTGCCCCCATGATCCAATTACCTCCCCCCAAGCCCCCTTCCAACATCGGGGATTACCATTTGACATAAAATTTGGGTGAGGAAACAGACCCAAATCATATCAGTAGGCTATTAGTAAAGTTATGGGCTGGGATGAGGGGGTTCAAATGTTTTTGACTGCATGGGACTCCATGCCCCTAACTCCTTCCTGCATTGTTCAAGAGTCAACTGTAGGCTGGGCGAGGTGGCTCACACCTGTAATCCCAGCACTTTGGGAGGCCGAGGCAGGCGGATCATTTGAGGTCAGGAGTTCAAGACCAGCCTGGCCAACATGGCGAAGCCTCGTCTCTACTAAAAATACAAAAAAGTAGCCAGGCGTTGTGGCGTGCACCTCTAGTCCCAGCTACTCCGGAGGTTGAGGCATGAGAATGGCTTGAATCCAGGAGGTGGAGGTTGCAGTAAGCTGAGTGCCACTGCACTCCAGCCTGGGCGACAAAGCAAGACTGTCTCAAAAAAAAAAAAGTCAACTGTACAATTGTATATGTCTGTCTCTATCTCTAAATTATATTATTTCAAAGCCAAATAAACTTTAAGAATGATCTATTTTAGCCTCCTCCTTTTACAGATCAGGGGTTAGGTCCTAAAGTTTTAGGAGACTTGCTGAAGGTCACTTCGCTGAGATTTGAACCCAGGAGGACACCTGCCCTTTGATGGCTTAGGGTGTCCCTAGAGATGAGTGTTACGGGACTTAAATGACTTGTGTTTACAAGATAAGCATGTTCAATTCAGGCTCCAGATGCCTGAATACTCACTCTAAGGAGGGATCCCTTCTCAAAGCCTTTTTCCCCTCCTCTCACGTTCACACCTGCTGCCAGGACACCAATGTCACCACATTGGTTTATACATCCTTGTATTCCCCACAGTACTTAGAAATGGAAGTTGCTCAATAAATGTTTGTAAATGAACGAACGGTTGAGTGGGACGCGAATAATGGGACTTCGCAGGGAGGTCCGGAGGGAATAAAGATTTACCTAACAATTTATGTCGCTCTTGACATGCCATGCTTTTTTCCTTGCCCAGGAGGCCGATAGCACAAATACATGCCTTGCCATGAAAATTCACAACCGTGCATTAGTCAGATACCCTGGTGACATGACTTGCAAAATGGAAAGCCAAGGCCACAGCCGAAGCTGACGTAAATCAAATGTGTCTTAAACACAGCATCTTCCCGTTGGGAAATCTGACCCATTTACTGTGCTCCCTCAAGGGAAGAGGCTACTTGGCACACCTCCCACTTAAAGAGAGAGAACGCCTGACACTCAATGTGTCTGATGCCACCTTCCAGCCTTGGCCTCCAGCCCCGAAGTCTCCATCTCCCCTGCCCCCAAGGCAGACCTTGTCATCCACACAGCACATTAGGCAATTGCAGAAGGAGACAGAAAAAGCTTTAGAACTGCATTTCCCAAACTGTTCCATGTGATACTTCCAGGCGTTTGACAAATAACTGTGTTCCGTGGTCAAATCATTTGGGGAAGCCATGTGTCCTATATCCTATTCTTGAGGGTTTCATAAAGCATCCCTGAAAAATCCTGCAGGAAACAAACCTGTTTGATTTTGCTTAACCCAAGGTTTCCCCATCATTTTGATAAGAAACCCTTTTATCTCAGGCAACAGCAACTCTGTGGTTCTTTTGGCCCTGTGGTTATTCCTTATGCCAACCTGCCTTCACACTTCCTGGGGTCCTTAAGAGAGAGAAGATTCGCAGGAGAGCATCATCAGCATGGGAGAGCAGTGATTCAGCTTTTCCTGGCCACAGTGTCAAGGAGAAAATCTGCATCCAGCCTTCTTGTTCACTCAGGTCCTCAGGGACCTGCCCAGTGTCCCCAGGAATTAGGGGCTGTCAAGGAAAAAAGAAATCTGGACTTAGCAAGAAGAGACTTCAGTTCAAAAGGGTTATTGCACACTGTGTTGGGCAGGAAGGTAGGAAAGGGACTCTTGTAATGGGGGCAGGAGACTATTCCACCAGGAGGAGGAGGACAATTGCAATAGGATTAGGGGACTATTGCACAGGAGGAACACTCTGACCATAAAATCCACACAGCTCCAGAGTTAGAATACAGGCAATAATAAATGCTGGCCAGGATGTGGAGAAAAGGAAACTTGCACACTTCTTGTGAGAGTGTAAATTAGTACAACCACTAAAGACAACAGTTTGGAGGTTCCTCAAATCTAAAAACTGATCTACCATATGATCCAGCAATCCCACTGCTAGGTATACACCCAAAAGAAAAGAAATCAGTATTTGGAAGAGATATCTATACTCTTTTGTTTATTGCAGCATTATTGACAATAGCCAAGATGTGGAAGCAACCTAAATGTCCATCAACAGACAAATGGATAAAGAAAATGTGGTACCTATACACAACAGAATACTATTCAGCCATAAAAAAGAATGAGATCCTGTTATTTGCAACAACATGGATGAACTGGAGGTCATTATGTTAAGTGAAATAAGCCAGGCACAGAAAGACAAACTTTGCATGTTCTCACTTATTTGTGAGAGCTAAAAATTAAAACAATTAAACTCATGTAAAGAGAGTAGAAGGGTGGTTAGCAGCGGCTGGGAAGGGTAGTGGGGGGGGTGCATGTTGAAGGGGTTTGAGGGTGGTTAATGGGTATAAAAATATAGTTAAATAAAATGAATAAGATCTACTATTTGACAGCACAACTGGGTGACTACAGTCAACGATACTTTTTCTACATCTTTAAATAACTAAAAGAGTATAATTGGTTTGTTTGTAACACAAAGGAAAGATAAATACTTGAAGTGATGGATACCCCATTTACCCTCATATGATTATTATGCATTGTATCTCTGTATCAAAATACTTCATGGACCCTATCAATATATACGCTTACTAAGTACCTATAAAAATTGTTAAGGCTGGGTGCGGTGGCTCATGCCTGTAATCCAAGGTGGGTGGATCACCTGAGGTCAGCAGTTCAAGACCTGTCTGGTCAACATAGTAAAACCCTGTCTCTACTAAAAATACAAAAATTAGCCAGGCACGGTGCCGGGTGCCTCTAATCCCAGCTACTCGGGAGACTGAAACAGGAGAATCACATGAACCCAGGTGGCAGAGATTGCGGTGAGCCGAGATTGCACCACTGCACCAGAGTGAGACTCTGTCTCAAAAATAAATAAATAAATAAATAAATAAGGATTAGGCAAAAGTGCCTCCTTTCACAGAGAAAGATAAGCAAAGCTAGAGAAAAGTAGGAGTGGGGAAGTGGGGTGAAAGGGTAACATAATCAGATAACGGATCCAAGAATATTTCACCCTGAAGCCAGCCTGTTCTCAAGAGTGTACGCCAGCTCAGGCTGAGGGCTGGCCAGAGATCAGGGGGCACCTTGAAGATGGGAACCATGCAGGAAGGACGATAGGAAAGGAAAACAGAACGAACTTCCAGGTAGCCCAGAAGTACTACCTCCATGCTTCTATTTCTTTAGAAAAATAAATGAATACATTGCTTTGTCATTAAGCAATTGTAACTTCCAGTCTCTGTTGGCTCCGCCCGATGCAATTCCTGATACACAGGCAGGTGGAAACAGAAACGGTGGAAATCGGGGATACTAAAAATACTTTCTGCTATTATCATCTAAAAACCTTTCCTTGCACCCCAAGGCCAAGCTCACTGAGTACAATACTTTTTAGAGGTTAATTCTACCAAGAACTCCTCCTCCAGGCCTGTGTCATGGTCCACAGTGCCTACAGGCAGGGCTAGGTGCTGAAATGCCCTTCAAACTCCTTTTCCTAAAAGCTGAGGATAGAGTGTGACAGCTGCAGGTGTGAGCCAAATGGTCCCAAGGGCTTTGCCTTGCTGATACCACTAAGTGCCAAGTTCTCAGAGATGTGCTGCTTGCAGCTACGGCTCCTGGGGAAAACAAAGAGAAATTCACAAAGAGAGAAGGCACTTAATTGAAATTCACTCACCCAGGAAGAAAATGACGGAATTCAGCCAGGCGCGGTGGCTCACGCCTGTAATCCCAGCACTTTGGGAGGCCGAGGCAGGCAGATCACTTGAGGTCAGGAGCTCCAGACCAGCCTGGCCAACATGATGAAACCCCGTCTCTACTAAAAATACAAAAATTAGCTGGGCATGGTGGCACAGACCTATAGTTCCAGCTACTCGGGAGGCTGAGGCAGGAGAATCACTTGAACCCAGGAGGCGAAGGCTACAGTGAGCCGAGATGTGATGACTGCACTCCGGCCTGAGCAATAGAGGAAGCCTCTGTCTCAGAAAAAGAGAGAAAGGAAGAAAGAGAGAGGAAGGAAGGAAAGAAGGAAGGAAGGAAGGAGGGAGGGAAGGAAGGAAGGAAGGAAGGAGGGAGGGAGGGAGGGAAGGAAGGAAGGAAAGAAGGAAGGAAGGAGGGAGGGAGGGAGGGAGGAGGAAGGAAGGAAGGAAGGAAGGAAGGAAGGAAGGAAGGAAGGAAGGAAAAAGGAAAGAAAAGAAAATGATGGAAGTCTATATAGAGCCAACCTCCAATAGTACAAGCAGGTAACTGTACCCAGGTGAGGTGAGAGTCACTCTCAGCCCGCTTGGCTGCCTGCCTCCAGCCTCCTAGCTAAAGGAACAGGGAGAGGAACTGTGAAAAGATGTGGTGCGAGCAGCTCCTCTGGAACTGGAGCCCATATGATTGAGGTGCTGTGTTCTAAGCCTGCTCTCCACTGCCAGTCATCACAGTGAGCAAGGGAGGCCAATGTTAAGTCCAAAGGTCCCCGGGTTCAGCCTCTGACTCACCATTCATAACCTGTGTCACTTTGGATGAGTTACTTAATCCTCTGTGTACCATGCACTTGATCTGCAAAATAAGGATGATAGTGTACTCATCTCATATTGTGGGTGGAAAAGAATTACTTAATAGAGGACATTAAGAACAGTGTCTGGCACATAGAAAGTCCCCAATAAATGCTAACCATTATTATTCAGAGACACGTCTCCCTGACCTCTTTAACTAATGGGCACATCGAAACGTATTTGCTTCTCCTGATTAGAAGAATTGTAAGAAAATCCAAAGGCATCAAATTCTCCTTCTGTCATTACTGCAAACTCTCTGGATAAGTTGCTCAGGGGTTAGTCTATGAGCCTTGGTTTTCTTACCTGCAAAACAAAAAGGTTGACCTAGATCATTATCACACAGAATCTTTTGAGGCTTAGAACTTCTCACAGTTGCTCCATTTTCTCATAGCCAGGGATGGGAGGGAAAAAGCCAGAGTGTGCATACAAATGCTCCACCTGGCTCCTTCACAACAGAGTCTGCACCTGCTGTGTTTTCCCAGGTGCACAGGAAAATGGTAGGTCACAAAAAAAGGGAAGAGAATGTGCTAGAAGAATCTGGCATCACACACACACGCACATTTCTATATAAGCTCTGCACAACTTGCTTCCTTCCATATTAAGCATTATCAGTGTAGAAGTCATGTCTGGTTTGTTTGTCTTGCTAGCACCAGAGCCTGGCACAAGGCCTGGAATTGCATAGGTGCTCAGTCAATATTTATTGAGTAAATGAGGCAGAGGAGGTCCAGTTTGCAAAGCTCCATCACTCTGCAAGTCTAACAGCTTCAAGAGGTTATGTGGTCCTGTTTGTTGTCACTGCCGTTCCAGATCCACCCTATAAATTCTATAGCCTCTCTTCTTTGGGGACAGAGTCTTCGTGAACTTTTAGGCAGCATGTGAGAGCAGAAGAAGCACTGGCCAGGGGTTCAGGTTTCCTGATTTCTAGTCTCTGTTACAGTGGATGGCTAGTCAGGCATAAGCAGGGCAGGAGAGGGCTTTCCCAGCCCCACCAGGAATATGAGGCAGCCATCAGGTGATGGTCAGGCAGTTGTTAACAAGCTCTCTAAAATAACAATTGGTCGCAGCTGGCGCCAGGGAAAGACAGTCTCCCAACAGATAGAAACATCTGAAGCTGGTGATCAGCAGCTTCCTGATAACATCTCAGGAGTTGGGCAAGTGGGCTCATGCATGCATATTAAGAGGCAAAATGGCAGAGCTTACCTGGTTTATGACCTTCTAGGAACATTCAACTGGAAAGGGCAGAACGCCTCCGGTAAGCATGTGTACAACTCCAATAAACACACTGCGTGTGCTCACTTCCCAAGCACTAATAGGCCACTGTGCAAGTGGACAGCCCACCCCAAGGGAGGAATCATGGGAGAAGGGACGCAAGACTCTGGAAGTATGCCAATGCATAAAACCCTGAGTCAAAGGTCAAACAGGGCACTTGATCTTTCAAGCTGTCCACTTGGCCCTCTTCCAAGTGTACTTTCCTTCCTTTCATTCCTGCTCTACAGCTTTTTAAGAAACTCTCACTCCTGCTCTAAGACTTGCTTTGGTCTCTTCTTCTGTGTCTATGCCTCCTCGGTCATGTGGAGGCAAGAATCAAGGTTACCGCAGACCCCTATAGATTCACCACCAGTAACCATCTCATTCTCATGTTTCTTTTTTTTTTTTTTCTTGAGATGGAGTCTCACTCTGTCGCTCAGCCTGGAGCGCAGTGGTGTGATCTTGGCTCACTGCAACCTCCATCTCCCAGGTTCAAGCAATTCTCCTGCCTCAGCTTCCCAAGGGATTACAGGCATGCCCCACCACACCCAGCTAATTTTTGTATTTTTAGTAGAGACGGGGTTTCACCATGTTGGCCACCTGGTCTCGAACCCCTGACCTCAAGTGATCCACCTGCCTCGGCCTCCCAAAGTGCTGGGATTATAAGCGTTAATGACCATGCCCGGCCTCCATCTCACAGTTGGCTCTCTGTGTATCCTTAGCCTTGTAGGGCTCACCCAGCCTCTCTGTGAAATGATATTGCCCCTTAAAAAATGTCAGAGATTGGGCCTAGAAGGAAACACATTAAGGTATTAATAGTGTTCATATCTCAATGCTAAAATTCCACTGGACATTTAATTTCTTCCTTACACTTTTTCTGTATTTCCAAAATCTCTAACAATGGAAATGTGTTTTTATAAGAAGAAGAAACAGTGCATGCTATTAAAATGTAAGATCATTCTGGGCCCTCTTTTTCTTATTTAGAATAATTTAAAGACTATCATTTTTGGTCAGGCACAGTGGCTCATGATTGTAGTCCCAGAACTTCGAGAGGACAAGGCAGGAGGACTGCATGAGTCCAGGAGTTCGAGACCAGCCTGAACCACGTGGTGAAACCCGGTCTCTACCAAAAATGCAAATATTGGCCAGGTATGGTGGCACACGCCTGTAGTCTCAGCTACTTGGGAGACTGAGGCAAGAGGATCACTTGATCTTGGGTGGTGGAGGCTGCAGTGAGCTGAGATTGCGCTGCTGCAGTCCAGCCCGGGTGACAGTGAGACCATGTCTCAAAAATAAACAAACAAACAAACAAAAAACTGTCATTTTTGAGTACTTTCTCCCTTTATTTCTAAACCCAATCACACATCACACATTCTCACCTCAGACAGCAGGATCTTCTGTTGATAGTAAAAAGTTAAGCTGTGGGGTGTTGGAAATGTCACCACAAAACAGTATGGTATTAGCCAATGCATTTAGCCTTTCATATACTGTGTCTCCTATTTTTATAAAGCAAAGGGACTAGATTAACATTGCCCTGGCTCTGAAATTTTATGCTTCCTTATGCAATCAGCCCGACGTACTTTGAGTGATCCTCTGGAGAAATCAGATGTGTATTACTGGAACAGAGCCACAAGGCTTGGGGGTTCGGTTTGTCATTCCCGCTGGTGAAACCACCATGTCTTGCAAAGCATCATGTCTCCCGGAAAGTGAACTGGTTTTATGAGGGCAACTGGGGATCCTCATCAGGCACTTGAGTCCTCATCAGACTGGCTGTGAGAAAAACAGAATCTCCCGATTAAATCTGTAGTGGAAAACATTCCAGCCAACTTTCTGGAGTCAGCAGTTGGAATGATTCCAAAGTTATGAATGAAAAACAGCAATGACAAACACGTATCAAGGGCTATGTCGGTCATCACAGCCTCAGCCACTTTACCTCCCAATTCCTTGCCAAACAGGGAAGAACATCTCTATTTGGAGGGGAGAAAGCATGCTTTGTTTCTCAGTCCCTCCTTTTGTCTGTCCCTCCCATTGGCAGTCACAAAGTGAAGCTCGACATTCAGTCTGCTAAGGAACAGCAGGTACTTGTTGGCAGTTACCAAGTTCTTAGAGGTGACTTCTAAAATGGTGAGCAACTGTAAATTGTTGTCCTCTGCTGATGGAAGTTCTCCAGTTTCCAGTATCTAAAAGGGAATGTAATACTAGTCATTGGGATTCTTTCTTGGCTGAATAAGGACAAGGCATTCTTCAAAGGGGAAATTAACCTTGGATGATATCTGGGCTTTCTTTTTCTTGTCCTACTTCTTTTTTTTTTTGTTTTTTTGAGACAAAGTCTCACTCTATTGCCCAGGCTGGAGTGCAGTGGCATGATCTTGGCTCACGACAACCTCTGCCTCCTGGGTTCCAGTGATTCTTCTGCCTCAAACTCCCAAGTAGCTGGGACTACAGGCAGGCGCCATCATGCCTGGCTAATTTTTTTTATTATTATTTATTTTTAGTAGAGACAGGGTTTCACCATATTGGCCAGGCTGGTCTCGAACTCCTGACCTTGTGATCTGCCCTCCTTGGCTTCCCAATGTGCTGGGATTACAGGCGTGAGCCACTGCACCCGGCCTTCTTGTCCTACTTCTTGATAAGAAAGATGATAGTTTACTTATCATCAATGCAAACTGCAGCTCAAAATTAAAGAATTCAAGAATATAGCCGAGGCCTAAGAAGAATGAGAATGTTTCTGTAATCTGACGTCTTTCAAGGGCTCAAAATAATTAGGGAACTACTATGTATAGAAAGACCTGGCACTACGGGAGCTCTAAGGGGCTCCTTGACCACATTCCTCTAAAGCTACTCAAGACCAGTGGGTCATTAATCAAGTCTCATAACAAAACTTGGGTGAAATTAATCATCTAAGAGGAGGCGTTCCTACATGCTCATCTAAGAAGCAGTGAGCCCTGCCTCTCTTCCCCTTTAGCCCACAGAAACTCACAGAGGACCCTCCCTCCCCTATGCTTCTGAACCACTCCACATCAGAATAAGCCGACTTCCCCTTCATTGCATTGAATCTCTCAGACACTGACCTAGCACTTTTCATGCGCCAATCATCAGTCAGGACCTGGAGCAATTAGCAAAATAAGATTGTTTATGCTGTGAGCAGAATGCAAGTCACAAAGAGACATAGATAGCAATGTTTTCCCCTTTCTTCATACGGACAGAATCAGGGATGGGACCCAGAAGCACAACTGCAAAGTCAAAACTGGAAACAAATAAATGCTTAGATGGAGGCCGAGTACAAGAAACTCTGGACACCCAAGAGAAAAAGTAATCTGTTCAATGTGGGAAGTTTAGGGAAGGCTTCCCAGTAATTTACAGCAGAATGACAGTGATAGGAATGGCTATTAGTGGACAGGCATGAACATATTTATTTGGTTATGTTAGAGTTGCTCGATAGGCTCATGCCTATAATCCCAGCACTTTGGGAGGCTGAGACAAGAGGATCACTTGAGCTCAGAAGTTCGAGACCAGCCTGGGCAACATAGTGAGACCCCGTCTCTCGCCCTCTGAAAAAGAGAACTGCTTGATGATGGATTTCGGATGGAACAATAGAAAAGAGAAGAGTTAAAATTAAACTCCAAGTTACTGCCTTTTATATCTAGGTGATGGTGGTGCCACTTACCAACAAGGGAAGGTCTGGGGTAGACAGCTTTATCAGATTTATGCCACTAGCACTGCCAAGGACCCCTGAAAAGTGCCAGTTGACCTCAGCATCCTGGGTGTATTCGTGGTCCATATGAAAGAGTTTGAGATCCAGGAATGGTAGAGATGGCACTGCATTGGAAGAAGTACTACAGACATCCAAGTGTCCAGTTCTATATTCCCAATGAGCACAAATGCTGTCTCTTAGGGTTCATGTATCGATGCCAACTTTCAGGAGGACTCCTCTAGTTTCTACCGGAGGACCAAAAAAGGAAGAAAGCCATGACATTAACAAGCACAACAGGAAAACAAGGAAGGGTAAACGGTCCTCATCCTTCCTTCTGTAGATTTCCAACCTCCCTGCACTGCCCTGTGCTGGCAGAGCCTAACTTGGAACCAGGTGACAAAGAAATGTGATGTGGCTGGGTCCCAGCCCCAACACAGCAAAACAGAGTACAGGATAGTTTTGGAGCTTGATATGGTTTTGATATTTGTCCCCTCCAAATCTCATATTGAAATTTGATTCTAATGTTTGAAGTGGGGCTAAGTGGCAAGTGTTTGGGTCATGGGGGTGGATCCCTCATGAATGGCTTGGTGCCCTCCCTGCAGTAACGAGTGAGTTCTTGTTCTATTAGTTCACACAAGACCTGGTTGTTTAAAAGAACCTGGCATCTCTCTTCTCTCTCCTGCTCCTTCTGTCACCATGTGACACGTCAACTCTGCTCCTTCTACCATGATTGAAAGCTTCCCAAGGTCCTCACCAGAAGCAGATGCTGGCACTATGCTTCTTGCACAGCCTGCAGAACTGTGAGCCAAATAAACCTCTTTTCTTTATGAATTACCCAGTCTCAGTTATTCCTTTACAGCAATGCAAAATGAACAGATAGAGGGCTGAAAAACAGGAGTTTAATTGCCTGCATACCATTCAGAACCTCCACCCACACCCACTGACACCTTGATATCTAACCTGCAGAGTCACTAATGTTTTCCACTATGAGGTGTGCACAGATTAATATGAATCAATAATGGTGCCCAGTGGGCAATAAAAATGACCCTTCCTACGAGGAGTTACTGAAACACAACTTAAGGTTCCTGAGGTTGCTACCATCAGCAGTCCAACTTCTCCTTTCAGAAACTCTCACTGCGTAATCATCACAAGGACCTCCCTAGAGGTATCAGATGCTAAGTTATACTTACCCAATAAGAATGGCCTCGGGCAAGAAGGAACCCCACAGGAAGAACCAGTTGACCCTCCCAAGAACAATCATACATTCCTGTCATGGGATACCCACCATAACCCCTATTTCTCAAGGCTTGGCCCCCTCCCTGGATTAGAGTTCTTAGTGACCTCTCAGTGTCTTCTTAGTTTGTTTGTTTGTTTGTTTGTTTGTTTGTTTTTCTGGGAGCCACCTTTAATATTATCCATGACTCTGTATTCAGATCATGGACTGTGCTTCAGTGGACAGATACCTAGTCCTGACCCTGTGAACTTATGACTTTGAACTCTTCCCCATGCCAATACTATGCAGAACTTCAAAGGCTTCC
The DNA here is from genome assembly GCF_006542625.1 of Nomascus leucogenys. NCBI lineage: Eukaryota > Metazoa > Chordata > Mammalia > Primates > Hylobatidae > Nomascus > Nomascus leucogenys. The sequence continues at coordinate 41,982,418 of NC_044397.1, forward strand.
AAAGGGGAAAAGAACTGTGACCTTGAACTCTTCCCCATGCCAACACCATGCTGAACCTTAATAAGAGCTTCCAAAGGGGAGAAATAATCCTGACCTTGACCTTTTCCTTATGCCAACACCATCCTGAACCACAAGGGTTTCCAAAGAGGCAAAGAATTCTGACCTTGAACTCTTCCCCATGCAAGCACCATGCTGAACCTTAAGAGCTTCCAAAGGAGAAAAGAATTCTGACCTTGAACTCTTCCCCATGCAAACACCACGTTGAACCTTACGAGCTTCCAAAGGAGAAAAGAATTCTGACCTTGAACTCTTCCCCATGCAGACACCATGTTGAACTTTAAGAGCTTCCAAAGGAGAAACGAATTCTGACCTTGAACTCTTCCCCATGCCAACACCATGCTGAACCACAAGGGCTTCCAAAGAGGTAAAGAATTGTGACCTTGAGCTCTTCTCCATGCCAACACCATGCTGAATCATAAAGACTTCCAAAGGGGGAAGAAATTCTGACCTTGAACTCCTTCCTATGCCAACACTATGCTGAACCTCAAGGGCTTCCACAGGGGAAAAGAATCTGACCTTGAACTCTTTCTCATGCGAACACTATGCTGAACCTCAAGAGCTTCCAAAGGGAAAAAGGAATCCTGACCTTGACCTTTTCCTTATGCCAACACCATGTTGAATCTTAAGAGCTTTCAAAGGAGAAAAAAATTCTGACTTTGAACTCTTCGCCATGACAACACCATGCTGAACTTTAAAAGCTTCCAAAGGAGAAAAGAATTCTGACCTTGAACTCTTCCCCATGCAAACACCATGTTGAACCTTAAGAGCTTCCAAAGGAGAAAAAATTCTGACTTTGAACTCTTCCCCATGCCAACACTATGCTGAACCTTAAGAGCTTCCAAAGGAGAGAAGAATTCTGACCTTGAACTCTTCCCCATGACAACACTATGCTGAACCTCAAGGGCTTCCAAAGAGGCAAAGAATTGTGATCTTGAGCTCTTCACCATGCCAACACCATGCTGAACCTTAATAAGAGCTTCCAAAGGGAAAAAGAATCCTGACCTTGATCTTTTCCTTATACCAATACCATGTGGAAACTTAAGAGCTTCCAAAGGAGAAAAGAATTCTGACCTTGAACTCTTCCCCATGCCAACACCATGCTGAACCACAAGGGCTTCCAAAGAGGCAAAGAATTGTGACCTTGAGCTCTTCTCCATGCCAACACCATGCTGAACCTTAAAGACTTCCAAAGGGGGAAGAAATTCTGACCTTGAACTCCTCCCTATGCCAACACTATGCTGAACCTCAGGGGCTTCCAAAGGGGAGAAGAATCTGACCTTGAATTCTTTCTCATGCCAACACTATGCTGAACCTCAAGAGCTTCCAAAGGGAAAAAGAATTAGGGCAGATGTACACCCCTGGCCAGAGCCAACCAGAGAGGGGATTAGTATGAACATAATCTCAAGACCATCCCAACCATACCCCCTATTTACTCCTTCTCTGGGAGACTAATAGAGCCCATTAGAAAAATATATACTATGCCAATGTCTGGAGTTCTCTAAAAAAGAACAGGCCAATTCTACAAAGACAAACAGGGGAAAATCCTGAATATTCAGAGGCCTGTAAAATGGAGACAATTGTGCCTTCTGCACAGACTCCTCTGAGGTCAGGAGAGATGAAATCACAGCTGTCTGTGAACTGGAGAATATGTAATATAAGTGGAAGAAATGTTGATACCACATATGCACTTGATCGAAGACAATTTCCAAGTTGATAGAAGAGTAAGAGGAAAAGCATCGAAAGCAAATCTGCTTGAACCCTTTTTTTAATCACTGCATTTGGTCAGCAACTTTTGCTATTCCCCGGCAGAACAAACCTCATTCCACCTCAGAAGGGAGCAGGTGAACACAGTTGTTCACCTGTTCCAGAAGCTATCAGGCTGACTTCAACACATGCTTAGAACAAGCCCCATTTTATCCAAGTGAATAATATGGTTTGCCTTCTGTAAGCAAAACCATGATATATAGGCAAACTCCACGTTAATTGGATAAACCAGTGGTAAAGCCCCAGAAGAACAATTAACTTGCATGTGAAATACTCCCAGCTGAAATCTTGGAAAATTTGCATGTAATTAGTACTCCCTTCCAGCTCTCCGAAGTATAAAATACAATGCATTAGGGCTTGTAACACTAATATCGCTGAGAACACAGCTAATGTGGGAAGTCTAATTCGCCACTAATATGCAGATGCCAAGCTAGTTGGTGCTTGCTTTCACCTGTTTTGGCTAATTGTTTTCGGTGTGATTTAGAAACTCCATACCTCATGATGCAGTTGTACCTGATGCAACAACTCACCAGTGCTGGACTGTGGGAGGTCACATCATTTAGACTGCAAATTCAGAAGTGACTTTCGAGGAAATTTGGTCCAGTTCCCAAGCAATAAAGCTGTCGCATCATAATCAGCTTAGAACAATTTGCAAATGATAGTTTTCTGTGTTGCGCCATCAGAGATTCTGATTCAGCAAGTCCTGGTTGGATCGCATACATCTCAATTAAAAATCAACAATAGATCGGGCATGGTGGCTCACGCCTGTCTGTCATCCCAGCACTCTGAGAGGCCGAGCCAGGTGGATCAGGAGTTCCAGACCAGTCTGGCCAACACGGTGAAACCCCATCTCTACTAAAAATACAAAAATTAGCCGGGCGTGGTGGCTCATGCCTGTAGTCCCAGCTACTGGGGAGGCTGAGGCAGGAGAATAACTTGAATCAGGGAGGCGGAGGTTGCAGTGAGCCGAGATCGTGCAACTGTTCTCCAGCCTGGGTGACAGAGCAAGAATCTGTCTCAAAAAAATAAATAAATACAAATAACAAATAAATAAACAATAAATGTCTTTTTGAATGCAACCAGAAGATTTTGTGGTGCAACCAGGATTGGGAACCACTGATATCCTGAACCTACTCAATGCATGAATTCCTAAAACCGTGTGACCAGTGGGCATCCAGTCTCTGCTTGTGTACTCCCAGAAATAAGATTAATTTCTCAGGCCAGCCGTGGTGGCTCACACCTGTAATACCAGCACTTGGAAGGCCAAGGCAGGCAGATCACCTGAGGTCAGGAGATCGAGACCAGCCGGACCAACATGGTGAAACCCTATCTCTACTAAAAATACAAAAAAATTAGCCAGGCGTGGTGGTGCACACCTGTAATCCCAGCTAATTGGGAGGCTGAGGCACAAGAATTGCTTGAACCTGGGAGGCAGACATTAGAGTGAGCGAAGATTGTGCCACAGCACTCCAGCCTGGGCAACAGAGTGAGATTCCATCTCAAAAAAAAAGAAAAAAAAGATTAATTTCTCAGTCAAAGGTGGTTGCTTGTGTCCCATGTTGAGAGGTCTTCTAAGGCTGCAGCTAGATTCAGTGGAAGAGATTGCCAAGTTGATTAGCACTCTGTAGGTGCAGGTGACAGCAGCATGCCTGCCTATATTTTTCACCCTTGATAAGAGATATGTATTCAAATCCCATTCAATAGCTTTCAGTTTGTAAAGATTAAAAATGGTGGTTTACACATAAGTGGGAGCTGAATGATGAGAACACATGGACACGTGCTGGGGAGCAACACACACTGGGGCCTGTTTGCAGGTGGATGGGGAAGGAGAGCATCAGAAAAACAGCTAATGGATGCCAGGCTTAATACCTAGGTGGTAGGATGATCTGTGCAGCAAACTGCCATGACATAGTTTACATACATTTCCTACGTAACAAACCTGCACATCCTGCAACGTGCACCCCTGAACTTACAACAGCAATAGTTGAAGGGCCAGGTGCGGTGGCTCACACCTATAATCCCGGCACTTTGAGGGGCCAAGGCAGTTGGATCACCTAAGGTCAGGAGTTCGAGACCAGCCTGGCCAACATGGTGAAGCCCCATTTTTACTAAAAATACAAAAATTAGCCTGGGGTGGTGGCAGGTGCCTGTAATTCCAGCTACTCAGGAGGCTGAGGCAGGAGAATCGCTTGAAATCAGGAGGTGGTGGTTGCAGTGAGCCGAGATAGCACCATTGCACTCCAGTCTGGGCGACAGAGTAAGATTCTACCTCAAAAAAAAAAAAAAAGTTGAAGAAAAAAATGGTCTAGTTCATACACTGGCCTTCTATTAGAATAGGGGTGTCCAGACTTCTGGCTTTCCTGGACTACACTGGAAGAAGAATTGTCTTGGGCCACACATAAAATACACTAACAGTAGCAATAGCTGATGAGCTAAAAAAAAAAAAATTCAAAAAATCTCATAATGTTTTAAGTAAATTTACAGATTTGTGTTGGGCCACATTCAAAGCCATCCTGGACTGCATGCAGCCTGCGGGCCACAGGTTGGACAAGCTTGTATTAGAATATTGCAACGGATGGCGGAGCACAGTGGCTCACTCCTATAATACCAACAGTTTGGGAGGCCGAGGCAGGTGGATCACCCGAAGTCAGGAGTTCGAGACCAGCCAGGCGTGGTGGTGCATGCCTGTAATCCCAGCTCCTCGGGAGGCTGATGCATGAGAATTGCTTGAACCTGGGAGGTGGAGGTTGCAGCAGCGAGCCAAGATCATGTCACTGCACTCCAGCCTGGGCGACAGAGCGAGACTCCATCAAAAAAAAAAAAAAGTATATTGCAAGGGAAACAACAGGAGATCAGAGTCTGAAAACTTGTTTTTAACTGTAACTCCAGCACTTCCCAACAGTATTATTAAGTTGGTGCAAAAGCAATTGTGGGTTTTGTCGTTGAAAGTAATTTCTGAATACCTTGAGAAATTTGCCTAACCCTCCAAGTGTCGAGTGCCCATTTATCAAATAAGGACATGATATCTGCCTGACTTAGCACATGAGATTATGTTAAGGAGAATCAAATAAGCTTGCGAATGTGAAGAGGCTTTGAAAATACTAACACTTTATTTAAAAAGGTAAAGTACTCTTACTGTCAGTATACTCTCAAACATTAGAAGTATTTTCCCAGGGGTACGGGAGCTTCAGCAGTTAGCCAAATGTATACATGTCGTAATAGAGAATTCAAAACACTGAGCCCTTCTTCACATAATGATATCGAGACTTCTTTTGTTATCAGAACAAAGGCTTGTTCAAACCCAGAGCAATCAGAAAGTGAGTTTGCCTGATTTTCAAATGGCTTTTGTAAATATTTTATAAACATCTACCTCTCTGCTTTTCTCTCTGCCTTGAACTGCAACTACCAAGCCTGATGGCTGATTGGAATTCTACTGACTGGCCCTTTGCTTAAGCACATTCTATACAATTGTGTCGCTCAAATGGTAACTTGGTCTAATGGGCGTCACTGACTCCTGGTATTTTGAACTGAATACACTTAGTTTGTTAAATGATGGATGACATAGACACTGCTTAGCCCGAAAGCACCAGATCGTAAAACTGATGGAATGATCAGGTATGGTTTGTTAATAATCTCCTTAAGGGCAAAGAATAGGTCTTAAAATTTCCTAGTCTTTTTTCTTTATTTCTTTTTTTTTTTCTTTTTAAATTTTAGATGGGTCTCAAACCTGTGTTTTAAAAGTGACTGATTAAGAGCCCAGTGCAGTGGCTCACGTCTATAATCCCAGCTACTTGGGAGGCTGAGGCAGGAGGATCACTTGAGGTCAGGAGTTTAAGGCTGCAGTGAGCTATGATTGCACCACTGCACTCCAGCCTGGGCAACAGAATAAGACTCTGTCTCTTAAAAAACAAAAAACTTTATGTAAAATAAAGAAAATAAGTAAGTCGTGCACTTTGGGAGGCCAAGGCGGGTGGATCACCTGAGGTCCGGAGTTCAAGACCAGCCTGGCCAACATGGTGAAACCCTGTCTTTACTAAAAATACAAAAATTAGCCAGGCATGGTGGTGCATGCCTGCAGTCCCAGCTACTTGGGAGGCTGAGGCAGGATAATTGCTTGAACCCAGGAGGCAAAGGTTGTATTGAGCCAAGATCACGCCACTGCACTCCATTCAGCCTGGGCGACAGAGCTAGACTCCGTCTCAAAAAAAAATAAAAATAAAAATAAAATAAAATAAAATAAATAAAATAAAAATTGCTGATTAAATCTTCTATAGTTCAAAATAAAAAAATAACAAAAATTTAGTCATATCTATTGTATGTATGGCATGGACATTGGAACTGAATTTATAAGTGATGCTCTATCTGGTACCAAGGATTTCTCACTGTTAGAGCAATATTCTCATATTTAAAAATAAATGGCATTGATTTAGCATTAGTGCCTTTTTATATAAGAATTTATCTCAACAGAACTTTTAAAGATATAAAACATACAGTTTATGTAGCCTCAGGTTTCTTAGCGCCAAATCAAACCGAATAATAAAGTAAAACGGAATAATAAAATGATCAAATAGTGTAAGATCAAGTCAGGGCCGATTTGGAAGCAGCTTTTATAATTACTAGGCTGGAAGCAGTCTCTGTAGATTCAGCAGAACTGAATCATGAAATGAATTAAGACCATACCAAATTATTAATACTTTTCATATGCTGTAAAATGCTTCTCTTCATGCCTCTCTGGGAACTAGTGCAAAATGTCTCGTAGAGCAGGCAGGGCAAATTGAGGAAAATTAATAAATAGGATAATGCTTATTGTTCCTTAATATCCACTTGTCTAATCCTTTGAACATCTGTGGGTCTTTATTCTTTTCAAAGAACTTTGAAGCGCCTTATCTCTTTTCATCTTCCTAACACCTTGAGTAAATCAAGATGCAGACAGTGGTTCAGAGGTTTTTAGACCTCAGGCTCTGACACTCTTAGCTCTGCACCTGCCGGCAAGTTCTTAACTGGTCCATGCTCCCCTGGCCCCACCTATATGATGATTGACAGCAGAATGCAATTGTTGAGTGCGGTTGCTAAACGCAGTTAGTAATACCTTCAGGGTCCACCTCAGTTTAGGGGCTGAGGTTACTCTCAGCCAGCACTGTCATTTTTTTTCTCTCTCTCTTTCATGGTTCTACTCTATTTTCTTCCAAATTTAAAATCGACAACCAAAAAAGCAAACCCGATAGGCCGTCATCGTCCTGTGTTTCTTGAAGCTATAGCCCTCAGTGACACAGAAATCCACCAGTTTTGTGACCTCGGGGAAGACATTGTACTTCTCCGGTCTCAGTTTCTTCATTCAGTACCAACCTCAAAAGTTCTGGGGAGGGGGCTGGGTGTGGTGTCTCACGCATGTAATCCCAGCACTTTGGGAGGCCGAGGTGGGCAGATCACGGGAGGTCAGTTCAATACCAGCTTGGCCAATATGATGAAACCTGGTCTCTACTAAAAATACAAAAGTTAGCCGCGTATGGTGCCAGGCGCCTGTAATTCCAGCTACTCAGGAGGCTGAGGCAGGAGAATCACTTGAACCCAGGAGGCAGAGGTTGCAGTGAGCCAAGATTGCACCACTGCACTCCAGCCTGGGTGACAGAGCGAGACTGTCTCAAAAAAAAAAAGATCTTGAAGTATTAATTAAGGTCTGCGCATTTCTAAAGAAAGTGCCCAGCTTACATTAGGACTGTACGTGAACAGCCTGGCTCTTTTGGGACTGGCTGTCCACATCATCCTGGTCTGTGGTCCCTAAAGAGGCAGAAGTCCAGGTGGCTCTCTGTAGACTCTTTGATACATGATAATGACCTGTTTCTTGGACTTTTTCTGTTATGTCTCAACTGACTAGCTTTATCTTTTCACAGTTGCATCTCAATCGATTACCTTTACGGCATGGGTTGATAGGTAACCTCTAAATGGCACGTGGTGGTTTTCAAAACGTACAAACAACTCTGAAATGAAGTGTATTCTTCCCATTTCCATGTGACAGTTTTACTTTTTTTTCTCTTTTTTTTTTTTTGAGATGGAGTCCTACTCTGTCACCCACGCTGGAGTGCAGTGGCATGATCTCGGCTCACTGCAACTTCTGCTTTCTGCGTTCAAGCAATTCTACCACCTCAGCCCCCCAAGTAGCTGAAATTACAGGCGCCCGCCACCAAGCCTGGGTAAGTTTTGAATTTTTAGTAGAGACAGGGTTTCACCACATTGGCCAGAGTGGTCTCCAACTTCTGACCTCAAATAATCCACCTGCCTCGGCCTCCCAAAGTGCTGGGATTACAGGTATCTGCCATCACTCCTGGCCTAGACAATTTACTTCTGTATAATTTCTGTCATCTTGAGATTTTTTTTCCTATGCAGGATGTAAGTATTATTCCATTCTTCTCCTTCCCCTACCATTTATTGAATGTTTCTCAGGAGCTAAGACCTGTGACAAACTCTTTACACCTTACCCCATTCACCTTTCCCAAAACTTTTGGGCTTTATTGTTTTATTGTTTTGTTTGTTTGTTTTTTGAGACAGAGTCTTGCTGTGTCACTCAGGCTGGAGTGCAATGGCATGACTCAGCTCACTGCAGCCCCCACCTCCCAAGTTCAAGCAATTCTTCTGCCTCAGCCTCCCAAGTGTGCTAGGATTACAGGTGTGCACCACCACACCTGGCTAATTTTTTGTATTTTTAGTAGAGACGGGATTTCTCCATGTTGGTCAGGCTGCCCTCAAACTCCTGACCTCAGCTGATCCACCTGCCTCGGCCTCTAAAAATGCTGGGATTACAGGCGTGAGCCACCATGCCCAGCCTCACTCTCCCCCAAACTTTTGAGGTTGGTATTGCATGAAGAAACTGAGACTAGAGAAGCTCTGTGTCTTGCCCAGCATCACACAGCTGGTGGGTTTCTGTGTCATTTAGGGCAGTGGTCCCCAACCTTTTTGGCACCAGGGACCAGTTTCATGGAAGACAATTCTTCCATGGATGGGGGTCAGGGGGTGGTTTTGGAATGATTCAATCCTATTACATTTCTCATCAGATTTTCATAAGGAGCCGGAAATCTAGCACCCTCACACGTGCAGTTCACAATAGGGGTTGCGCTCTTATGAGACTCTAATGCCACTGCTAATCTCACAGGAGGCGGAGCTCAGCTTCACTAACTCACCCACCGCTCACCTCCTGCTGTGCAGCCCACTTACTAACAGGCCACAGTCCTTGCCCTGGGGGTTGGAAACTCAGGATTTAGGGCTCATTGCAAGCTACAAAAGGCAATGATGAGGCGGGGCACAGTGGTTCATGCCTGTAATCCCAGCAGTTTGGGAGGCTGAGGTGGGTGGATCACCTGAGGTTAGCAGTTCGAGATCACCCTGACCAATATGGTGAAACCCTGTCTGTACTAAAAATACACAAATTAGCCAGGCGTGGTGGCATGCACCTGTAATCCCAGCTACTTGGGAGGCAGACACAAGAGAATTGCTTGAACCTGGGGGTAGGAAGTTGCAGTGAGCTGAGATTGTGCCACTGCACTCCAGCCTGGGAGACAGAGCAAGACTCCGTCTCAAAAAAAAAAAAGGCAATGATGGGCCAGCAGCAAAGGTGTATATTATATTAAAAATATATTGAAAACATGCAAAAAATAAAACTTTGGAAGGGAGTGGCCGTGAGGCTGACAGATACAGTGAAAGGGCTAAAGACCCAGTGTTGAGTCTACACAGCTGGGAAAAATGCCCCATGCTTCAGTCAAAAGTTCTGTTCCTTGCTTCTTACGTGTGTCTCATGCCCAAGCCCAATGTGGGCACCTCTGATGGACTGAGCCCGGGTCACCAGCCTGGGCCTGGAAAAGGAAGTGTCTATTATAGTCGGCCCCTTGGAGTGGGAGGTAGCCTGTGCACACCACCAACTCCCAAAAGTTGGAGACTTTCCGCAACATAAGCAGGTGTGGAAGTCAAAATAATGCCTCTCCAAAGATGTTCACAGAACCTATGAATATATTCAGTTACATGGCAAAAGGGAATCAAGGAAGAAGCAAATAGAATTAAGGTTGCTAATCAGCTGACCTTGAAATACGAAGATTATCCCGGATTACCCATGTAATCAGTAAGGTTTGATGTAATCAACAAGGGTGCCCCTAAATAGAAGAGGGGTACAGAATAGTCAGTGTCAGAGAGAGGCAGCCTGAGAATGACTCAACTGAATATCTCTTGCTTTAAAGATGGAAGAAAAAGCCGTGAGACAAGGAACACGGGTGACGTCTGGAAGCTGGAAAAGACAGGGAAATGGATTCCATCCTAGGGCCTCCAGGAAGGAATCCAGCCCTGCAGACACCTGGATGTGAGCCTAATGAGGCTTCTTTGGACTTCTGAGCCTCAGAACTGTACGATAATAAATTTCTGTTGTGTTAGGTCACTATATTTGTGGCAATTTGTTACAGTAGGTCGGATGCTGGGTCTCCAAGACACATGTCCGCTAGAACACAGAGTTCAGGATTCAAAACCAGGTCTGTCTGTTTCTAAAGCCCATACTCAAGAGCACTGTGCCATAGTGACTTGCACAGGGGATGATTCAAAATGAGGGCACTGAGGGTTGGAACAGAATCGCGTGGTGAAACAGATGGCATGAAAGGTGTGGAGTATTGCAGTAATCCGAGCGAGACATGGAGGAAATGGAGAGAAAATAAATCCAGGCTTTAGAAACGCTGTCTGGTGTCTGTAGGGGAGAATGAGCTGAGATTCAAGTAAGGGGCCTGCCAACCTGTGTTTTGGTTTGAAGTTACCATGTAAACCTGCGTGTGAGGGCTGAGGGTTTGAGAAAGACTTTGAAAGCATTAGGGGCTAAATAAAGTTATGCAAAATTTTCACTATCTCACGCATCCAAGTTCCTCAAGGGCTATAGTGCGATCCAAGAAGATAGAATTAACAACCATAGCAAAATCAGAAACACACTGAACATTTGGAGGGAGGATCAGATTTGGAGTAAGTCTCTTTAGCGTCTATATTAACTGCAGCAAAGCACAACAAATTCATTTAGGACTGCGAAGAAGGGAAAGTGTAAAAAGTTTCTAGGTCACAGAAGGATGGTACGTGCAAAATTACTAAATTAAGACATTTAAAATTAGATTGATATCTTCTATATTTAGTATGCTATTTTTTCCTTTTCTTAAAAAAACATGTATTTCTAGGGACTTTCAGATGTTTGCTACTGAGTCTCATCTCTGGGTTTTCTCCATGAGATCTTAGATCCCTCCATTGTAAATCACCTATGGTGGCAATGTAGAAACTGAATGGACAAATACAGCTCCTGCAGTCTGGGAGAGACACCTAGAAGTAACTTTTTATAGAATTCAGCTTCAGTTTTTTTTCTTTTTTGACACAGGATCTCACTATGTTGCCCAGTCCAGAGTGCAGTGGAGCAATCATAGCTCACTGCAGCCTGGAACTTCCGGGGCTCAAATGATTCTCCCGCCTCAGCCTCCTAAGTAGCTGGGACTATAGGTACATGCCACCACACCCAGCTGAAATTTTTCTTTTTTATAGAGACAGAGGTCTCACTATGTTGACCAGGCTGGTCTCAAATTCCTAGCTTCAAATGCTCCTCCTACCTCTCAGCCTCCCAAAGTGCTGAGATTACAGGCATGAGCTGCTGTACTCAGCCTCAGCTTCTAGTTATTTCCACAGCTATTTGGGATTCATAGCTGCAGACCATGCTTTTATCTTTTTAATTTTTATTGTCTATATTGAAAGTACACAGCATGATATTTTGATATACACATACGTAGTAAAATGATTATTGAAGTTAAGCAATGTAACATATCCATCAACTTACATAATTACCTTTGTGTATGTGTGTGTTTGCATATGTGTGGGTTTGTGTTTGTGGGAAGAGCACCCAAAATCTACTCTGTTAGCAATTTTCTTCTACAGAAGTAAAATATTATTAACTAAGTCTTCATGCTGTATATTAGAGCTCCAGACTTACTCCTTCTACATAACTGCAACCTTGTACCCTTTGACCCACATCTCCCCATTTCTCCCACCTACCTGCCTTTGGTGACCACCATTCTGTGCCCTATTTCTATGTATTTGACTCTTGTGAGATTCCACCTATACGTGAGATCATGCAGTATTTTTCTGGCTGTGTCTGGCTTATTTTACCTAGCATAGTTTCATCCACATTGTTGCAAATGGCACGCTCCTCTTAATTAAGGCTAAATAGGCTCAGGTGCAGTGGCTCATGCCTGTAATCCCAGCACTTGGGGAGGCTAAGTTGGGAAGATTGCTTGAGCCCAGGAGTTCAAGACCAGCCTGGGCAACATAGCAAAACCCTGTCTCTACAAAAAATATAGAAATAAAAAAGTGGCTGGGTGTGGTGGTGCACGCCCGTAGTCTCAGCTACTCAGGAAGCTGAAATGGGAGGATCCCCTGAGCCCAGGAGGCTGAGGCTGCAGTGAGCTAGGATTGTGCCACTGCACTTCGGCCTGAGTGACAGAGCAAGACTCTATCTCAAAAAAAAAAAATGTGACCAAATAATATTCCATTGTATGTATACACAATTCCTTTATCCATTCATCCATTGAAAGACAGGCTGTTTCCACTTGGCTATTGTGAATAATGCTGCAATGACTCTAGTATCTCTCTAGGAGGCACTGATTTTATTTCCTTCATGTATGTACCCACTAGAAGAATTGTTGGATCACATGGAAGTTCTATTTTTAATTTTTTTAGGAACCTCCATACTGTTTTCCATAATGGCTACACCAAGTTACATTCTCACCAACAATGTACAGGATTCTCTTTCCCCTGCATCCTCCACCAACGCTTTTTGCCTCTTGTCTTTTGATAATAGCCATCTTAACATGTATGAAGTGATATCTCATTATGGTTCTGATTCACATTTCTCTGATGATTATCGATGCTGAGCACCTTTTCATATATCCATTGGCCATGTTTTGTCTTCTTGAGGCAAATGTCTATTCAGTGAACCATGGTTTGTTGTTTTGTTTTGTTTTGTTTTATTTTGCCTTGTTTTTGTTTTCTTTAGTCTCTGAGTTTCCCTAGTTGTCCCTCAGTAAAACAGAAGTTGGTCATGAATTCTGATCATCTAAAACAGGGGTCCCCAACAGTACTGGTCTGTGGCCTGTTAGGAACCAGGCTGCACAGCAGGAGGTGAGCAGCAGGTGGGCGAGTGAAGCTTCATCTGTATTTACAGCTGCTCTCCATCGCTCTCATTACCCCCGAGCTCCACCTCCTGTCAGATCAGCAGTGGCATTAGATTCGAACAGGAGTGTGAACCCTATTGTGAACTGTGCATGCGAGGGATCTAGGTTGCATGCTCCTTAGGAGAATCTAATGCCTGGTGATCTGTCACTGTCTCCCATCACCTCCAAGTGGGACCATCTAGTTGCAGGAAAACAAACTTAGGGCTCCTAATGATTCTACATGATGGTGAGTTGTAGAATTATTTCATTATATATTACAATGTAATAGTAATAGAAATAAAGTACATGATAAATGGAATGCACTTAAATCATCTCCAAACCATTCCTGCCCCCCAACCTTGGTCCATGAAAAAATTATCTTCCATGAAACCAGTCCCTAGTGCCAAAAAGGTTGGGGATCACTGATCTATCAGAATCACTATCGCTCATTCACTCAGAAGGCCAACCAGTACAAACGAAGAAGGAACAAAGTCAGCAAACTCCTTTGAACTTCCTCATGAATCTTAGCTCATCCTTAGAATCCAGGAAGCCAAACATCTTCTGGCATCTTTAGCCCTTGTTTTGTAATCTCTGTTCTGCCCAGTGTAACTTACCCTTCTCTCTCCCTGGCCCAGCTGGACTTCCAGCCTGGATGTGGCTCTGAATCATGCTCCCAGTACATGGCCCCTGCCTGCCCTTGACTTCACACGCTGAAACTGGAGCTAAGAGATGTCTGCACTCTAATCCAGCCAGTCTGACCTAGGGTAAGAAACGTGCATGAGTCTCCTTCCTAGGCCTGGATGCTCATATAGATTCTATGGGTATCCTAGCTCTGTTTGTCTTTTGAATTTTTAATTTTTTCATCATCTTTTTTTCTGATTCAGTCTTGATTTCTTACTATGCGGCTTTCTCCCTTGGGCATATGTGCTCAATCCAAGCATCTGCTTACAGCCTCTTTTTGAATACTCGGGCAAATATTCATTGAATTTGTGTTTCATTGTTTTCCTCCTCTCTCAATAAATTATCCTGTCTCCTCTTAGAGGCCACCATGTCTCCCTTACTGAACTACACACTCTCATGTGCATGAAAAATCCCTCTGAATTTATCTTCATCTCCACTGCAACCTCAACTTGATTATTTTCTGTAGCCAGCTCATTCTTGCCACTGTCGGATATTAATGCATTACAGAGCCCACGGAGAAGTTTGCTGACTTTGTTCTTTCCTTGTTTGCACGGTTGGACTCCTGAATGAATGAGCTATAGGGAAAGAGATAGCTGCCTGAGCACAGACCCGCAGGCAGCCCCAGATTCCGGGGCCCTGTGCCACCCAAAATCACCAGCCCAGAGCCTGCTTCCCAAACTTATCAGGCCATTTCTGCCTGTGTCAGGAAGGGTGAGTTCAAAGCTGAGCAGAATGATGGAATGGCATCTACTGGCCCCAGCTGCCATGTCTGGGTGTTGTCCAGGTCTACCCCAGTACTTCTCAGTCCCTATATAGGGCTTATAAAGCCGAGGATGATGGTGATGCCACTGTTTACACTCTAAGGATCACCCTACTTTAAAATTCAAGAGATGATTTGAGTTGTTTTACTGTGGGCAGTTCTATGCAAACCTGTTCCTAAAGTCCAAGGAAGCTGAGAGGCTGAAGAAAGAGGCGGACAAATCATTTCTTTTTCCTTTTCCTTTTCTTTTTTCTCTTTTTTTTTTTTTTTTTTTTTGAGATGGAGTCTCGCTCTGTCACCAGGCTGGAGTGCAGTGGTGCAATCTCAGCTCGCTACAACCTCCGCCTCCCAGGTTCAAGCGATTCCCCTACCTCAGCCTCCCGAGCAGCTGGGACTACAGGCGCCTGCCACCATGCCCGGCTAATTTTTGTATTTTTAGTAAAGATGGGGTTTCACCCTGCTGGCCAGTATAGTCTAGATCTCTTGACCTCGTGATCCGCCCACCTCAACCTCCCAAAGTGCTGAGATTACAGGGGTGAGCCACCATGCCTGGCCATCCTATTTCTTAGAAAGAAACATTTACCACCTTGGCCAACAGGGCGCAACCCTATCTCTATTAAAAATACAAAATTAGCAGGGCCTGGTGGCACACACTTGTAATCTCAGCTACTTGGTAGGCTGAGGCAGGAGAATGTCTTGAACCCAGGAGGGGGAGGTTGCTTTGAGCCAAGATTGCACCACTGCACTCCAGCCTGGGAGACAGAGTGAGACTCCATGAAAAAAAGAAAGAAAGAAGGAAAAAAAGAAAGAAAAAGGAAGGAAGGAAGGAAGGAAAAGAAAGAGAGAAAGAAGGAAAGGAAAGAAGGAAGGAAGGAAGGAAGGAAAGGAGAAAGAAGGAAAGAAAGAAAAAAGAAAGAAAGAAAGAAAAAGAAAGAAAGGAAAGAAAAGAAGAAGAAGGAGGAGGAGGAGGAAAGGAAGGAAGGAGAAAGAAAGAAAGAAAGGAAGAAAGAAAGAAAGAAAGTTTTAATATGGACTTATGAACATAAGTCATGCCTTTGTCTTGGGCGGTGGTGAGATGAGATGGTGGATCCCACACCATCACTTCAAGACTGAGAGCTTATCTACCATCGGGAAAGGGTGATTCACAAGGGAGGCTTGGGATAATTGAAGTGCAATAACATCAAGGTTGTTTGATTTAAGGGCAGGATTTACAATAAGTAGCTGCTTTTATACAAGGACCAATAGATAAACTGGAAATCTTAGATGTCTTCCCAGAACTGGGGTTAAGCAGAAGCCAACATGGCAGATTAGCTTCCAAGATGGAGTTGCTTTGGCCTCCGTATAAGTATAAAACAGTGTATTCCAGGCTGGGCGTGATGGCTTATGCCTGTAATTCCAGCACTTCGGAAGGCCGAGGCAGGCAGTTCACCTGAGGTTAGGAGTTTGAGACAAGCCTGGCCAACATGGTGAGACCCCATCTCTACTGAAAATACAAAAAAAATTAGCCGGGCATGGTGCACGCCTATAATCCCAGCTACTTGGGAGGCTGAGGTAGGAGAATTGCTTGAACCCAGGAGGTGGAGGCTGCAGTGAGCTGAGATCGTGCCACTGCACTCCAGCCTGGGTGACAGAGTAAGACTCCATCTCAAAACAAAACAAAACAAAACAAAACAAACAGTGTAGTCCAACATACTTGGAGGAGAAAATATAAACTCCATACAAATGTCAGGCATCACTCTATGTGCCAATCCCTCCCCACATTCCTCAGGACCCTGTACCTTCCAAAAAACACCAAAAACAGGGATTTCATTTTTTGCCGCTCCAAATAGAGACTAAGGGTAAAGGAACATTTTTTTAATCCTAACATAAAAGTGGGGAGGATTTCCCTTGTGACCTCTCCTTAGGACATGATGGAATAGTTCAGAGCTCATCAGTGGAAGACAAGTGGGCCAGGGAAACACCACGGCCCTCGTGTTTGCAGATGGTTCCACCTTTTCTAGCTGCACAGTCTGGGACAAGTTATTTAATTTCCCTGAGCCTCTATGTCCTCTTATGTAAAGTGGAGGAAATATTTCCTATGTTGCATGTTTGCCTTACAAAGGAAATGAGACAACACACTTTGTTGCAGTGTCTGCCCTTCTCCCTAGGTTCTGATCTGGTAATGACCTTCCAGGTTTGGTATTGTTACCAAAACACCAGGGGCCGGGTCTAGATCCTGCTGCTCACGGCACAGAAAGCCAATCACTGAGACAGTTAGTATCACCAGTGAAGAAAGGCTTTATTTTATTTTATTTATTTATTTATTTATTTATTTATTTATTTATTTATTTATTTTTTGAGATGGAGTCTTGCTCTGTCACCCAGGCTGGAGTGCAGTGGCACGATGTCGGCTCACTGCAAGCTCTGCCTCCTGGGTTCACGCCATTCTCCTGCCTCAGCCTCTGGAGTAGCTGGGACTACAGGTGCCCACCACCATACCCAGCTAATTTTTTTGTATTTTTAGTAGAGACGGAGTTTCACTGCGTTAGCCAGGATGGTCTCAATCTCCTGACCTCATGATCCACCTGCCTCAGCCTCCCACAGTGCTGGGATTACAGGTGTGAGCCACCGCGCCCGGCTGAAGAAAGACTTTAATCAGGTGCTGCCACTGAGGAGATGGGAGCTCAGTCTCAAATCCATCTCCTCTGAACCAGTTAAGTCAGGGGTTTATATAGCAGGGAAGAAATGTAACTACATGCCGAAAAACAGGAATTATGGAGGGATAAGGAAGACGAGTTGGTCAACAGGCAGCATGGGTTGGTTAGGCAATTATGACAGGTGAGGGGTTTGGTGTCTCATTGTCCTGGTGATCTGGTGAGTTTCAGTTCCTTGATACTATCTGGGAGGACTGATGGTTGGTTTCCTGAGAAAGTAACTTAGATAAGATAAATGTAAGTTTCTCAAGTTTTAAGGCTGAAAGAGTCAATTCTATGTTTATTCAAATGAAACCATAAGCATCGATTCTATGGGACAATTGGGCAGGTTTTAGCATTAATTTGTAATTTTGTGAGACTTTGACCAGTGTAAAGAATTCTCTAGGCAGCAGGACAGCCCAGGTTCTGATGTTACTTTTGTCCCTAGATTGCTGAGGGATCTTAGGCAGGTGATAAACACGATAGTAGAACTCGTAGGATTTTGGGAGGATTTAAAAGAGATCATTGATGTGAAATACTCAGCAGATATTTCTAACTTTTATTTTTTTTAAGAGACAGGGTCTTGCTCTGTCACCCAGGCTAGAGTGCAGTGGTGTAATTATAGCTCACTGCAGCCTTAACCTCATGTGTTCAAGCAATCCTCCCCACTCAGCCTCCGGAGTAGCTGAGACTACAGGCATGCACCACCATGCCCAGCCAAATATTTCTAACAAATATTTATTATTATCCAAGTTCATGATTATTTTGCCATCTTATAATTTCCCTAGGAGAATACAGATGGGAAGTGTGGGGTTAAGTTGAATATACTTGCCAGCTAAAAGAGAAGGCTATGTTGATGTTTATAGCACCTTTCTATGTATAGAATTCTGTGTACATTGATCCAGAAAACTCTGAAATGAGTGAGGCAATTCGTAATTGCTCCCATTTTACCAAGGAGGTAATTGGGAAGTGGAGAAGGTCAATGGCTTTTCTAAGGTCATAGGGCCAGTAAGTGAGAGCACCAATCCTTGTGACACTCAGCTCAATGATCCATAGTCCGCTGACTTTCACAGTGAAAGTTAAGTCAGTGGGAGCATGTCCTCCAGGCTGGAGTTAAGACAATTTTCTTTTAGACCTTTAATAAAGCCATTTGTTTGTTTTAGAGCCACGTGTAGCTTTCTCCTTTTCTCTGCCTGCCGCTGGCCTCTTAGCAAGAAAAGGACATCAGCTCAGTTATTCAGCTGGTCTTTGAGATTCTGGGCATCAAATAGAATCACTCTCTTAGGTCAACCCAAATGATTATTTGAGGGACTCAATTTCCTTTAGAGAAGGCACATTGTCAGTTCAATCTGCTGTGGAATTTGTAGTATTAATGAATTGAAGTATGCTTTAGGGATTTCTCCCAGATGCTTATTTTAATTTAAGCTCTAGGGGTTTAACTTTTTCAAAATACTCAATTTTGTTCATTATGAAAACTAATAACTGGCTTATTTCACTGCTAATTTGGGTACGAAGGTTAATTATCTATAGTGGAGTGGTCTCGAGCTAATTCTGAAATCTACCTGAACAGGGCACTGTGGCTAATTGATTCCCCTATGCACTGAGAAATGAATATTTCTTTCTGGGGGAAAAAAAGCTCCACTTGATGTAGATTCTTTTTGTCTCTGCTCTTTGTGAAAGGAGCTGTAAGTCTCCAAGATGGCAGGCAATCTTTCCATTTGTAGGGTGTTGTGGAATTCATTCAATTATCTCAAAGAGAACATTCTACTCAGTTCTATCTCAACATCTTCCTGTACCCCCACAATAGGAGATGTGAATATCTATTTTAAATTATGGCTGGGCATGGTGGCTCACGCCTGTAATCTCAGCACTTTGGAAGGCCGAGTCGTGTGGATTACCTGAGCCCAGGAGTTTGAGACCAGCCTGGCCAACATGGTGAAACCCCATTTCTACTAAAAATACAAAAATCAGCTGGGCATGGTGGCATGTGCCTGTAATCCCAGCCACTTCGGAGGCTGAGGCAGGAGAATCACTTGAACCTAGGAAGTGGAGGTTGCAGTGAGTGGAGACCACGCAGTTGCACTCCAGCCTGGGTCACCGAGTGAGAATCCATCTCAAAAATAAAACAAAACAAAACAAATAAATAAATAAATTATGATAGCATGACTGCAATACAATTAGAATGCCTTGCATTCTAACATACACCAACAACAATAATATCAACAGCAGCAGTAGTACCGCATTATTCTTTTTTCTTTTTTTTTTTTTTGTTGAGACAGAGTCTCGTTCTGTCACCCAGGCTGGAGTGCAGTGGTGCGATCTCCACCTCCCGCAAGCTCCACCTCCCGGGTTCACACCATTCTCCTGCCTCAGCCTCCCGAGTAGCTGGGACTACAGGCACTCGCCACCTCGCCTGGCTAATTTTTTTGAATTTTTTAGTAGAGACGGGGTTTCACCGTGTTAGCCACGATGGTCTCAGTCTCCTGACCTTGTGATCCGCCTGCCTCGGCCTCCCAAAGTGCTAGGATTACAGGCGTGAGCCACTGTGCCCAGCCGTAACGCATTATTCTCTATGGTTTCAAAGGTGCAAAAGATTTCACAGCATTTCCAACATTTTCCTAAGAGCCCTGTTAAGTACTTTATTCCACAACTTTGCGAATGAAGACATTGAGGTCCAGAGAGATCCAGGTGTCCACAGCAAGCAGGTGTGAAGAGTGAGAACTGAATATGGGTTTCCTGTTTCCTAATTCTTCGCTCTTTCGATTTTACCGCACCACCTGTGTTATCTGTAATGTATTCCAAAAGCCATGTTACTTTTAGGGTTATCTACTATATCAGACACACAGCTATATAATTCTGTTTCGTGTACTCTAAGAAATCCCATTTGGGGCTCTGTAAGGTGGCTCATGCCTGTAATCCCAGCTCTTTGGGAGGTCAAGGTAGAAGGATTGCTTGAGGCTTGGAGTTTGAGACCAAGCTGGGCAACATAGCCAGATTCCATCTCTAGAAAAAAATATTTTTTTAAATTAGCCAGGCATGGTGGTGCATGCCTGTAGTCCCAGCTACTCAGGATGCTGAGGCAGGAGGATTGCTTGATCCCAGAAAATCAAACTATAGTTGTCCAGCTTGGGCACCAGAGTGAGACCCTGTCTCTCCAAAAGAGGAAGGAAGGAAGGAAAGAAGGAAGGAAGGAAGGAAGGAAGGAAGGAAGGAAGGAAGGAAGAAGGGAGGGAGGGAGGGGAAAAAGAGAGAGTGAGGGAGGCAGGGAGGGAAGAAGGGAAGGAAAGAAGGAAGGAAGGAAGGAAGGGAGAAGGGAAGGAAAGGAAAAAAGGAAGAAAGAAAGGATGGAGAGAAGGAAAGAAGGAAGGAAGGGAGAAGGGAAGAAAGGAAAAAAGGAAGAAAGAAAGGATGGAGGAAAGGAAAGAAGGAAGGAAGGAAAGAAGGAAGGAAGGAAGGGAGGGAGAAGGGAAGGAAAGGAAAAAAGGAAGAAAGAAAGGATGGAGGGAAGGAAAGAAGGAAAGAAGGGAGGAAGGGAGAAGGGAAGGAAAGGAAAAAAGGAAGAAAGAAAGGATGGAGGGAAGGAAGGAAGGAAGGAAGGAAGGAAAGATTTCAATTTTGCCTCTGGGAAGAAAGATGAACTAACACTGCCCGAAGGCTCCTAGGGGCACTCTTCATCATTTGCTGATACCTTTTTTTTTTTCTTTTTTGCCTATAAGGTCAACTCTTTCTCCCTCTGCTGGCCTTGTTCTTTGGAGAGCAGGCACGGTGTCTGAACCTAAGTGATGCTCGCATTCCTCTCAAGGAACTAAAGCCAGATTTGGCCCTGAAATTTCTTTCTGCACGTTAGTCTTTGGAGCTCTCTTTCGCAGTCCACCTCTGATTTATTTAAAAATTACTTTCTAAACCAACTTGAAGCCACTCAAAATTAATTTAAACTCCCCCAAAACTGAATTTGTCAATGTCCACCATTGTAATTTGTTACCTTGCATTATAACCTACTACAGAACCGTGGCGATGTCAGAACTCCAATGATGTAGTGTGGTCTCCATGTACAATATATCATAAGAGCGGTTTCAGCTTGGATGATCGATGGAGTAAGCCTGGGAAGCATTTAAAAAGAGACCGAAATTTCTCAGATTTTTTTTTATTCCCTTTAAGTGGTTGAAGGCGTCACCCCAAGAGATTACTGAAAGTCTAAATCATTTTTTCCCCTTCTTGCTCTGCATCACACAGAGGTCTGCAAAGGCAATTAACCCAGAATGTTGGCAGAAGTGCTGAGGCATAATTGGCTGTTGCTGTGGCCTTGCAGTTTTGGCCATGACATTACCCTATCCATTGGGAAAGGGGAAATGAATCTGCTTTCGCTTAAAGACGTCACCAACTAGGCACAATCATGTACCACTCATCCCTTTGGCAGGCTCCAGAGCTTCGGGTCCTTGGTAAGGTCTGTCCCTGAGAAAGGAGAAAGAACTCACTTCCAGTCTGCACACCTGGGCTTCCCTTTGAGGTCAGTGCCTCCTAGGCAGTCAGCTGGGTTTAACTCATCAACACCAAGCTGAGGCTCTGTAATCAGGGAGAATAACCAGAACACTCTGGAAAAATAATAAAATGTCCTTTACTTATAAGCGAGATAGAATATTTTATTTTTTTAGAAACAGGTTCTCACTCTGTTTCCCATCGCTTACTGCAGCCTCAACCTCCTGGGCTCAAGTGATTCTCCCACTTCAGCCTCCCAGGTAGCTGGGACCACAGGTGTGCACCACCACACTTGGCTAATTTTTGTATTTTTTTGTAGAGAGAGCGTTTCACTGTGTTGCCCAGGCTGGTCTTGAATTCCTGAGCTCAAGTGATCCGCCCACCTCGGCCAGATTACAAGTGAGCACCACTGCACCAGGCCAACATCTGTACTTTTTATCCATCCGACTTGCTTTCTTGAGTGAAAGAAAAAGGGAGAGTGGTAACCATTGCATTGAGAATTGTAGGTGCTCCTTTGGGATTAAAATTCATACTAATGTGCAAATGACTTGTGTAAGACCTTGATGGAATCTATTAAATTTAGCCGAATATGGCTTCCTTATATATGGCTTCCTTCAACTTAAAGCTCTCCCTGTCCATAGTGAACTGTGACTTAGCTGAATGTGTAAGCAGACTATAATCTACTCTTCTGCCAATTGCCAAGTTTTGGCAAATGAAAGGCAGCCAACTGTTGAAACCATGTTCAAATAAGGTGTATTAGTCAGGGCTCTCTAGACAGACAGAACCAATAGAATAGATATATATATATAAAGGGGAGTTTATTAAGGAGTATTCACTCACCACACGATCACAAGGGGAAGTCCCACAATAGGTCATCTGCAGGTTGAGGAGCAAGGAAGCCAGTCTGAGTCCCAAAGCTGAAGAACTTGGAGTCTGATGTTCGAGGGCAGGAAGCATCCAGCGTGGGAGAAAGATACAGGCTGGGAGGCTAAGCCAGTCTAATCTCTCCACATTCTTCTGCCTGCTTTTACACTGGCTGCGCTGGCAGCTAATTAGAAGGTGCCCACCCAGATTGAGGTTGGGTCTGCCTTTCCCAGCCCACTGACTCAAATGTTAATCTCCTTTGGCAACACCCTCACAGACACACCCGGGAACAATACTTTGCATCCTTCAATCCAATCAAGTTGACACTCAGTATTAACCATCACATAAGGCAAATGCTGAGCTGTAACCAATCTGGCTATTTCTGTACCTCACTTCCATTTTGTGTACATCATTTTCCCTTCTCTGCCCATGAACCTTCCACCATGTGGCTTTGCTGGAGTCTCTCACAGAGCCCCTCTCTGCACTGGAGCCTACTCTGGTTTAAGGGCTGCCCGATTCACGAATCATTCTTTGCTCTATCACACTCTGTTAAATGTAATTTTTTTTTTTTTGAGACAGAGTCTCACTCTATAACCCAGGCTGGAATGCAGTGGCATGATCTGGGCTCACTCCAACCTCTGCCTCCCGGGTTCAAGCAATCCTCCTGCCTTAGCCTCCTGAGTAGCTGGGACTATAAGCACGTGTCACCATGCCTGGCTAATTTTTGTTTTTTTTTTGTTTGTTTGTTTTTTGAGACAGAGTTTCCCTCTTGTTGCCCAGGCTGGAGTGCAATGGCGCGATCTCGGCTCACTGCAACCTCCGCCTCCAGGGTTCAAGCAATTCTCCTGCCTCAGCCTCCCGAGTATCTGGGATTACAGGTGCCCACCACCATGCCTGGCTAATTTTTTGTATTTGTAGTAAAGTCAGGGTTTCTCCATGTTGGTCAGGCTGGTCTCAAACTCTCGACCTCAGGTGATCCGCCCGCCTCAGCCTCCCAAAGTGCTGGGATTATAGGTGCGAGCCACCATGCCCAGCCAATTCTTGTATTTTTTAGTAGAGACAGGGTTTCATCATGTTGGCCAGGCTGATCTCGAACTCTGGACCTCATGATCTGCCCGCCTCGGCCTCCCAAAGCGCTGGGTTTACAGGCGTGAACCACCACACCTGGCCATGTTAAATGTAATTTGTCTAAGGTTTTTCTTTTAACAAATCGAATGTGAGAGCAGGGGTCTACCCGTTGTCTGGGAAGGATTGCAATATAGCTGAGATCACTGAGGATGACTGTTTCAATGTCAGAATTTTACTATGAAAATTAACTTTTTCTTTCCTCCCTTCTTTGGCATGATATTTCTCCAAAATAACAACACATATATGCACACGTGCACACATTCATACATGATACAAGCGTAGCTCAGCAAGCCCAACAAACTGCACAGGGATGTGCCAAGGACTGGGTCCTGTCCTCATGCCAGGCTTCCGGTCATGGGCAAAAGGGAGAACAGGCCGGGCGCATGGTTCACTCCTGTAATCCCAGCACTTTGAGAGGCCAAGACAGGCAGATCACCTGAAGTCGGGAGTTCGAGACCAGCCTGCCAACATGGCAAAACCCTGTCTCTACTAAAAATACAAAATTAGCTGGGCATTGTGGCGCATGCCTGTAATCCCAGCTACTCGGGAGGCTGAGGCAGGAGAATCGCTTGAACCTCGGAGGCAGAGGTTGAGGTGAGCCGAGATCATGCCATTGCACTCCAGCCTGGGCAGCAAGAGTGAAACTCTGCCTCAGAAAAACAAAACAAAACAAAACAAAACAAAACGGAGGACAAAGGCATGCCGACCTCCTCAACCATGTGGATCAGCTGTGGCGCTCACTCTCAGGCAACCGCAGCTTTCAAACAGACAGAAACACTCCCATGGGCTGGGAGTGGGGCAGGGATAAGACACATCCGTGGGCTGCCCCAGAAACACTCCTCTGGACCAGCCATGGCATTGCTAGGATCCAGTGTGTCATCAGCATTTTTGGTCCACTAGCAATCGCCCAGACCTGCTCACGTCACTGGTTCCCCTTAGATTTAGCAGCTTTTATGGTTGCACTTGAACCTAAGCTCTGTTGCAGGCAATGAGACAGTGTGAGAAGGCAGATTATCAGCAGATCCAGTGCACACAGCCTCCAGGGAATGACATGCCCTGTGTGACCTTGGGCTGCTCACTTATTGTTCCATCTCCTGCTCAGCACAGGACCTGACTTATACAGGTGTTTAATAAATATCCGATCTCCCATTCACCAAATTCAAAAGGTGCAGGTATCTCAAATGCATCTCATGGCTTGACTGTATCTAAGCTTCATTATAAAGCCTTGTTTTATTCTCATTGTTTCTAAACCAATGACAGCATCATGGCCCCACAGAGACTCACCCAACGAAGGAGGGGATAATTTCATTCTTGCTGAAGACACGCTGTTCTAATGCAGATGATGAATACACTTTACCTGAGCAAACCCACTTGAATTAATCACAGCTGTTCTGTTTCTCAGAATCTATTATGCAATTTTCCCTTGCCATGGGCTCCTTTAAAAAATGGAAATACCAAGCAAAATAACTGAGGGAAAATATCATTTAATGAAGAATCAAAATTTAATCTAAAACATGGAAAAGAACTTAAAAGACCCAGGCTTCCAGAGCTACACATGGTATTTCCACAGGTTAAGAAGATTTTTAAAATTCAAGAAATTAAATGTCCATCCCATGTCTAATGCCCCTGCTAATTATATTAAATCAAATTTTATCATGATTAGAACTTTAGTATGTGTTCTCATATGCATGCCACGTTCTAAAACCGAGTTATATTTTTATCCATTTCCCCCAAATCAAAACGTTGTGTACGTAGAAACAGCATCGTCACATACCTTGGTATTTACTAAAACGGGGCCATATTCCACTAGTTCTACTTGTCAAAGTCATACACGCTGTAGTGGAAGTAAAATGTGGAACCCGAAAAGCAAACTCACCCCCTCATCTGTGAGCTGTTGGCTTTGATTTGTCAACATTTCCAAAGTCATAAGGAGAAAGTGACTTATAGGGGGTGCAGGATAAGGAGGCTCCCCCTAGGGTGAGACCCTGTATATTTGCTGAACAGAGTTTTGTTCTTGAGTACACAATGCCATTCTTGGATGTACTGCTAGGGATTTTATTTTTATTTATTTATGTATTTATTTTTTGAGACAGGGTCTCATTCTGTCACCCAGACTGGAGTGCAGTGGTGCAATCATAGCTCACTGCAGCCTCGACCTCCTGGGCTCAAGCAATCCTCCCTCCTTGGCCTCCCAAGTAGCTGAGATGATAGGCATATGCTTGATGTGGGTTTTAAAGAGAAATTGCTTTCTCCATCTCTGAACACAAATGGGTGAATACCTATTCTGAAGAGCCTCAGGGATGGGAGAGAGATTCAAGGGAAGGGAAGGGAAAAACTCTGGTTGTGGAAAATGTAGCCAGTTGTATCTTCAATCTGATCTTCTTCTACAAGCAGATACTTCTGTACCATAGTATCCACCTGCTGCTGCCTGAGCTGCATGATGTTAGGGAGGAGGTAATAAGGAGGAGCTGGGGATAAAGAGAATATCATCCATTGTTGTCCTACCCTTATTTCTTTTGCCATTTGTTGCCCCTGAATTTATTTATTTTTAAATGGCTGGGCATCTCAGTATTTTGGGAGACTGAGGTGGGAAGATCTCTTGAGGCCAGGGTTTCAAGACCAGCCTGGGTAACATAGTAAGACCCCCATCTATACAAAAATAAAAATAAAACTTAGCTGCATATGGCGGTGCACACCTGTAATCTCAGCTACTCAGGAGGCTGAGGTAGGAGGATTGCTTGATCCCAGGAATTCGAGGCTGCAGTAAGCTATGATTGCACCACTGCACCCCAGACTGGATGACAGAGCCAGACCCTGTCTCTCTAAAAGGAAAAAAAATCCTCTAAGCAGGGAAAAGAGAGTGAGGCTAAGGGACAGAAAACATCCTCCGATGTTGGTGGGTTCCAGAAGAAGGCTTTACAACCTGCTTCCCTTGGCCAAGTCCTAGAAATAGAGGAAGAGAAGCAACTAGAAAGTCAACAGGTAGATTTGGGGAGTCATAGATCAGAGAATCCTGGATTTCCTC
The DNA here is from genome assembly GCF_006542625.1 of Nomascus leucogenys. NCBI lineage: Eukaryota > Metazoa > Chordata > Mammalia > Primates > Hylobatidae > Nomascus > Nomascus leucogenys. Next base: position 42,009,052 of record NC_044397.1, read on the forward strand.
ATACTAGGCAGAGCCCAGAAAGGCAGCAAGACCCTATCAAGCAAAAGATCTCATGATGCACAAAGTCCATGGGTTTTCCCACCTCTCAGGTCATCTTAGGTGAAGAGTACTTTTCCTGGATGCCCAACAGCAGCACAGACTTGGCACAAAACTCCATGAGAGATGAAGGGGCTGGGCAAAAAAGAGTTAACATAGGTCAGAGACTTGTCCTTAGAGAGATTTCTTTGTAAGATTGGCCTTTGGCTGGCATCTGTGAACTTGAATGTTGAAAGAATTTCTCTAACTGATAAGACTGACTCACTGTGCCTAATTGGTTTGAACAAACAATGTGATATATGCTGAGTACCTGCTTTGCTTATGGGAGCCTGTGCTGAACAGAGGATGCCTATGTGATGAGCCTCCAATAAAAACCTTGGACACTGAGTCTCTAATGAGGCTCCTTGATAGACAGTGTTTCTCACATGTTGTCACACTCTTTGCTGGAGGAACTAAGCACATCCTAAGTGACTCCACTGATAGAGGACCCTTGGAAGTTTGAACCTGCTTTCCTTGGACTTTGCCCCATATGCTTTTTCCCTTTGATGTTTTTGCTGTGTATTCTTTCACTGTAAATAAAATCGTTCTTTCACTGGGCACAGTGGCTCACACCTGTAATCCCAGCACTTTGGGAGGCTGAGGTGGGTGGATCACCTGAGGTCAGGAGTTCAAGACCAGCCTGGCCAACATGGCAAAATCTTGTATCTACTAAAAATACAAAAACTGGCTGGGCGTGGTGGCAGGTGCCTGTAAGCCCAGCTACTCAGGAGGCTGAGGTAGGAGAATCACTTGAACCTGGGAGGTGGAGATTGCAGTGAGCTGAGATTGTGCCACTGCACTCCAGCCAGGGTGACTCTGTCTCAAAATTAATTAATTAATTAATTAATCATAACATAAGGACAAGTACAGGCTGAAATCTGCAAGTTCTCCTGGTGATTACTCCAGCCTGGGGCTGATCTTGGGATCCTCAACACAGAGGTTGTCCATTGGATCAGAAAGATATAACAAAGAAAAACCTACGGGGACCAAATGTCAAAGTCCAGACAGGTAGAGAGATGCTTTGGAGGACACCAGTCCATATAGATAACAAAGAAGAACCCCTACCACCAGGACTGGCACCACCAAGACCCTCAACCCCAGAACTGACTGAGGTGACCATGAATCAGCTGAGATAACATTCATGCCATTTGGCAGAATGCAGGCTTGTGAGAGAAATTAAGTTCATTTCATTTTATTTTTATTTATTTATTTATTTATTTTGAGACAGAGTTTTGCTCTTGTTGCCCAGGCTGGAGTGCAATGGCATCATCTTGGCTCATTGCAGCCTCCACCACCCTGGTTCAAGTGATTCTCCTGCCTCAGCCTCCCAAGTAGCTGGGATTACAGGCGCCCAACACCACGCCTGGATAATTGTTTGTATTTTTAGTAGAGACAGGGTTTTGCCATGTTGGCCAGGCTGGTCTTGAACTCCTGGCCTCAAGTGATTCACCCATCTTGGTCCCCCTAAGTGCTGGGAATATAGATGTGAGTCATCGCACCTGGCTGAAATTAAGTTTAATTTTGAAAAATTAAGTTACATTTCTATAACTCTCGTGCTTGTTCTTGCTACCTTCAAGATCTCCAAGGAGAAAATGCAAATCACAGAGGATTAAGGGGAGGCAGTAACACAGAGGTGTAGCTCACCCTAGTTGAGCTAATGTGTTTCCTTGTACTACCCAAGAGTATGGAGTCTTCGTTCCCCAATTTTCTTTTTTTTTTTTTTTTTTCGAGATGGAGTTTCACTCTTGTTGCCCAGGCTGGAGAGCAATGGCGCAATCTTGGCTCACTGCAACCTCTGCCTACTGAGTTCAAGCGATTCTCCTGCCTCAGCCTCCTGTGTAGCTGGGATTACAGGCATGCACAACCAAGCCTGACTAATTTTTTTTTTTTTTTTTTTTTTTTTGGTATTTTTAGTAGAGACAGGGTTTCTCCATGTTGGTCAGACTGGTCTCGAACTCCCAGCCTCAGGTGATCCACCCACCTCGGCCTCCTAAAGTGCTGGGATTACAGACACGAGCCACCACACCCGGCCCCCCAAATCTTTAGACTGTGCCCTTGACAACTGTTGAGTCTGCCTGTGTCTCCATGAGCCTCTATCCATTCCTCCTTACGTTCCCTTCACTTCCATTCACCCTCATCCTTGTGTCTTTATAACTCATCCCTGCCTCCACATTCTCCAGTTAAATTGTTCTAAGAGGTGAGCCAGTCCCACCTGTCTCTTGCAGCTGGTACCTCTTCACAGCCTTGGACCTGGGCCAGACGTGATGAGTACCTTGTCCTCTAAGTGGCCCTGCTCTTGGTAGAGAGGAAGGATAGAGCTGGAGGGGACTACAGAGGAAGGAAAACTGGGAGATAATTTAGTTCCATGTTTCTTTTTTATTTGCATGCACATTGTGTGGGCAGAAGGAGGCATCTTGCTCTCCAAGGATTAAGATCCTGCCGATGCCCTTTATCAGGTCTACATGCGAGATCCATAACCTCCCAGCTCACTCAGCTTTGGTCTAACGCTTAAAGAGCTTTTCCTGAATTTACATCCCTAGATGCTTTACAAGGCAGTCTTCCAGTGTCTCAGCACCAGGAAGAGCCGGGCCTAAAAGCCCTGGTCTTCCCCTCCTTATCTCCCATATACCCTGGAAAAGAGACTCATGGAAGGAAGTTTTTTCCACCACGTATTTTGTGAAAAGTGGATTCCTTTAACAATTTCATTTGAGACAAAAGTCCAACCAGGCATAGTGGCTCACGTCTGTAATCCCAGCACTTTGGGAGGCCGAGGCGGGCAGACCACTTGAGGTCGGGAGTTCGAGACCAGCCTGACCAACATGGAAAAACCACATCTCTACTAAAAATATAAAAAATTAGCCGGGCATGGTGGTTCATAGCTGTAATCCCAGCTACTCAGGAGGCCGAGGCAAAAGAATCACTTGAACCCAGAAGGTGGAGGTTGCAGTGAGCCGAGATCACACCATTGCACTCCAGCCTGGGCAATAAGAGTGAAACTCCATCTCTAGAAAAAAAAAAAAAAGTCCTGAGGTTTTACGTGCATAAATCAACAGATTGTTTTATAGTTCTCAACCTAGTACCCCTCATTTGACAAGGCCCCCCAGTGATATGCTGTGGGAGGACACAGGAGACAGGAGTTCCTTTGTCCCTTCCTTCCTTCCTTCCTCCTCCTTCCCTTCCTTTCTTTCTTCCTTCCTTCTCCTTCCTCCTTCTTTCTTTCTTCTTTCTTTCTTTCTCTCTCTTCTCTTTCTCTCTCTCTCTCTCTCTTTCTTTCTTTCTTTTTGGTTTTTGTATTTTGAAACAGGGCCTCGCCTCTGTCTCCCAGGCTGGAGTGCAGTGGTGCAAGCATAGCTCATCTCAGGCTCAAATTCCTGGGTTCAAGAGATTCTCTCACCTCTGCTTCTTGAGTAGCTGGGACCACAGATGCATGCCACCATGCCCAGCTAATTTTTAATTTTTTGTAGGAACAGGGTCTCACTATGTTGCCCAGGTTGCTCTCAAACCCCTGGCCTCAAGTAATCCTCCTGCCTCGGACTCCCAAAGTGCTGGGATTACAGGCATCAGCCACCACACCTGGCCAGGCGTAGGAGTTCTTGATGTCAGCCTCAAAGGTGGTACTTTGAACATTCTTAACTTCTCCTTAATAACACAAAATACATCTACTATTCATGAGCTTATCTAAACCTTTTTTTGAAGTACTTTATATTGTCAACCTCTATGTAGTCCTATTTTCCAAAAAAGAATTAAGTTTGAAGGTAGTTTGGACGGTTGTATAAAGTCCTTCGTCAAGGCCGGGCACCGTGGCTCATGCCTGTAATCTCAGCACTTTGGGAGGCCGAGGGGGGTGGATCACCTGCGGTCAGGAGTTCGGAACCAGCCTGACATGGAGAAACCCTGTCTCTACTAAAAATACAAAATTAGCTGGGCATGGTGGTGCATGCTTGTAATCCCAGCTATGCAAGAGGCTGAGGCAGGAGAATCATTTGAACCCGGGAGGCAGAGGTTGCGGTGAGCTGAGACTGCACCATTGTACTCTAGCCTGGGCAACAAGAGCGAAACTCCGTCAAAAATAAATAAATAAATAAAAGTCTTTGGTCAAGTAATTCCATTGTGGGTCTCTCCCAGAGTCCAATAATGTTTCAAAGTGCCCAAAACCATGAGAGCCCTATTGTTAAACCATAACTGGAACCTACTTTTTCCATTGTAACAACCTTCCATACCTGTCTTTCTCCATTCTTAAGAGCAGATTCTTCATCAATTGCCACCTGTAACCTACGTCCACCTACTCCAATAGAATGCCTAATACCAAAGACACTAAAATGCAGTATTGGAAAGCATGATTCCTTTCTATTTTGTCTCACTGGAGTAGCCATTGAACCGGACTTGATACTTCAATTTAATTGCAATGAGAATGCTGTCCTCCACAAAGGTTTTATTCATCTCCACAACGGCCTCAACACTCTATTTTGTCTGAAATTTCTTCATTTTACTCTTTAATGTTAACAGGGCACTTTTATTTTCTGTTCTTTTGAATGTTTTATTTTAATTACCAGATGAATGTTTTTGTACATGAAACGAAACAGGAAACCAGGCTGAAAACTTCATTTCTTTCAGTAGCATCAAATGTGATGAGCTTTTATGTGAAATACAGCATAATGGGTTATGTATGATGTGAATAGAGTGTGTGTCTTTTTAAAGAGTAATATTCTAATAATAAGGACAAATTGTAGACAGAGGTTCACATTTTCCAAAGTGCTCTTCCGGTCATGATCTCACCCTGTGAAAAATGAGGGTCAATAGAATTATAGTCGCTTTATAGATATGAGAACAAGCTAAGTGCCTGGGGAAATTCACAGACAGTCCCATTCTCTGGCTGTGGTGCCATGATGCTATCCAATCAGGCCAGTCTGACATCTAAAAGGTATTCACACCAAACTTGATCTCAAGTGTCAAAAACACTTCAATTCACACTCACACACACATGCACATGAGCACACACACACACACACGAGTGCATGTAAAATGGTTGAAATACAAATAAGGCCTATGGATTACTCTTAACTCCACACATGATTCGTTACATGAGATGGTCACGTAATCTTATATAGAATAAAATTCAACCAAAGCAAGAGATGCCATGGCCTGGATTATTCTAATGTAAATTTCCTGGTTGTGATGATGTTGTACTATGGTCATTCAAGACATTACTATTGGGGAAAACTGCGAATCTATAATTTTATTTATTTATTTATTTTGAGACAGGGTCTCACTCTGTCAGCCATGCTGGAATGGCGTGATCTCGGCTCACTGCAACCTCTGCCTCCTGGAATCAAGCGATTCTCCTGCCTCAGCCTCCTGAGTAGCTGGGATTACAGGCGCATGCCACCATGCCCGGCTAATTTTTGTATTTTTTTTAGTAGAGATGGGGTTTCACCATGTTGGCCAGGCTGGTCTCGAACTCCTGACCTCAAGTGATCTGCTTGCCTCAGCCTTCCACCTATAGTTATTTCAAAAAAAACTCGATGTTAGTTAAATTTAATTTTTTATGTCCTTTATTTTTCAGCAGGATGTCTAAATTTGCTTTTCCAAAATAAAAGACTCAGTTATCAATTACACACACACAGACACACACACACACACACACACACACACACACACACAATGCGTTACTCCACTACATGAGGGAAGTAATGGCATACTTTTGTCTTATATGTTATTTTTTAGTGATGACTTCTAAAGTTATTACTGCAATGAATTCCCAGAATAAAATAAAATGAAAATTTATTTCAAAGGATTGGGGCAATGGGTGACATCTCATATAAAATTTAATGGGGCTAAGCATACAGCAGACACGTAAATTTTAGTGATTGAAACCACACATGATTCATTGCATGAGATGGTCACATAAAGCTTATATAGAACAAAACTCAACCAAAGCAAGAGATGTCATGGCCTATTTACATCCACATTAGCAATACAATATCCATAATATTATTCTCTTCAAGTTGGGGCACCATAGTTTCAGAGGGGCATCAATTAACAAAAGTTGAAAACCAAAGAGAATGACAAGATTTCTCATCATGAAGAAATAGTGCGGAAATATTTCATCAGGACCAGGTGCAGTGGATCATGCCTGTAATCTCAGCACTTTGGGAGGGCCAAGGCAGAAAGATTGCTTGAGGCCAGAAGTTTCAGACCAGCCTGGCCAACAAAGCGAGATCCCCTTTTCTACCAAAAATTTAAAAACCGGCCAGGTATGGTGGTGCATGCCTGTAGTCCCAGCTACTTGCTAAGCTGAGGCAGAAAGATCACTTGAGCCCAGGAGTTTGAGGCTACGGTGGGCTATGACAGCATCACTGCACCCCAGCCTGGGCAACAGAGTGAGAACCTGCCATTATAGAAAAAAATTAATCTGGAGAAATAGAAATAGAGATGTAAATGGAGCTTGGGAGCTGTCTTCTCATATTTCAAAGGCTGTCATGAGGAAGCAAGATTAAATCAATCTATAGAAATTAAAGCTAAGATCAGTGATAAGAATTAGGGAATGGACCATTTGACTCGATATAAGGAAGACTGAGAGTCTCATTAAGACTTGTCAGCTTCAACTATGTCCCCAAATGGCCTTCTATGTGGCTGGAAGTTCCTACCATTTATGTCACTCCTTCAGGATAGGGTAGCTTTGTCAAGAGGTTCATATTAATGGTTTACCTGAAAAGGATAACCTCTCAAATCATTAGTTCCGACTCACACATTCGCAGATTAATTTCAGAAACCAGCTGTCACCTAGGAGAGCAGAAAGAATGTTTCTAAAAGAATGTGACACCACGCAACCATACAGCCCAAGTGAGCCTACGAAGACAGCTGTGTTAGGGGAGGTGGGGTTAGGAGAAAAAACACATTCAACAAGAAGCACCCATTGAAGGTTTTTCCTCCAAAATCCCGTTTGCAGACAAGAGGGGCTTCTACTACATCCTCTTCTTTTCCAAGATGAGTGGTTCTAGGGAACCTCTTAACTTTAAACACACACACACACACACACACACACACCCACACACACACACAATGAATGCACGTAATGCGGGGGAATCTCACTCAGGTCCTTAGATTATCCTGGTGTCAATTTCCCAATTGTGATATTGTACTATCATCATGTAAGAAGTTATCACTGGGAGGAAACTGGGTGAAGGGTACACAGGACCTCTCTCTATTATTTCTTGTAACTCCAAGTGAATCTATAATTATTTTAAAATAATAAGTTTCATGTTCACCTCAGCAGCACATATACTAAAATAACAAGTTTAAGGAGGCCAAGGCAGGGGGAACACTTGAGGTCAGGAGTTCCAGAGGAGACTGGCCAAAATGGTGAAAACCCCTCTCTACTAAAAATACAAAAAAAAATAAAAATTAGCCAGGTGTGGTTGCAGGTGCCTGTAATCCCAGCTACTCAGGAGGCTGAGGCAGGAGAATCACTTGAACCTGGGAGGCAGAGGTTGCAGTGAGCCGAAATCGCGCCACTGCACTCTGGCCTTGGTGACAGATTGAGAGTCCATCTCAAAAAAAAAAAAAACACTCTAAATTTAGTTGAATTTTTTTTTAATCATTTTTATTGTTTCAGCAGCATATTTAATTTTGTTGACAATATATAGATTCGCTTATGAATTACACATGCCAATACCCAAAATATCCAGCACCACCATGACAAGTCATTAGAGAGTTCAACCCACTCCATTTATCACTCCTCCACCCTTTCCTCCCAAGAGAATAGTCAGGAACTCATAGTCACTCCTCAGATAGCAGGGACAGTGCAGAGAGAGAAGAAGGAAATAGGTTAAGCAAAGAAGGAAGAAAAGGAAGAAAGGAAAAGGAGGGAAGAAAGCAAGAAAGAAGAAAAGCCAGCAGCTGTCACTCAGAAAGATAAACATTTTACAGCCCAGCTTGACTGTGTCAAGAACACTTGTGTTTTAATAGTATGCCTGCAAGCTTTCAAAACAAGTGTTTACCTGTCACAATAAACAGTTATGAGTGAGGAACACAAAACAGACAGAACCCAGAGCTGGCAGGTTGCCAGCACTGCCACGTGCTGCTCTGAGCTGAGCCTGTCATCCAGGCTGCAGCAGCAGTGTCTCTGTCGTCTCTGTCCCTGGAGTCCCCTATCACGGGTCGCTGAGCCTGAGGGGTTAGGGGAGGCCATCAGAGGGCCAAGGGCCTGGTAGAACTGGATCCCTGGACGGCACAGAGCAGTGGCTGACCAGAGGGCAGCCCACAGGAGCCAACGAGTCACAAGAGATGGGAACCCCCCAAACTTCCGGAAAGACCCTTTATGGAGCAAAAACAGAAAGTGCCACATGCTTCTCATCCTTCCTCTCCTTAAAGGGAGGCTGAGGCAGGAGGATCACTAGCACCCAGGATTTGGAGGTGACAGTGAGCTATGATCGTGCTACTGCACTCCAGCCTGGGCATCAAAGTGAGACCGTGTCTCAAAAGAAAAAAAAAATCATCCAGGCATGGTGGCTGATGCCTGTAATCCCAGCACTTTGGGAGGCCGAGGAGGGCACATCACCTGAGGTCGGGAGTTCGAGACCAGCCTGACCAACATGTTGAAACCCCATCTCTACTAAAAACACAAAATTAGCCGGGCATAATGGCGCATGCCTGCAATCCCAGCTACTTGGGAGGCTGAGGGAGGAGAATCAGTTGAACCTGGAAGGTGGAGGTTGCAGTGAGCCAAGATCGTGCCATTGCACTCCAGCCCGGGCAATAAGATTGAAACTCCGTCTCCAAAAAGGAAAAAAAAAAGGGCCAGGTGCGGTGGCTCATGCTTGTAATCCCAGCACTTTGGGAGGCCGATGCAGGCGGATCACGAGGTCAGGAGATCAAGACCACGGTGAAACCTCATCCCTACTAAAAATACAAAAAAATTAGCCGGGCGTGGTGGCGGGCGCCTGTAGTCCCAGCTACTTGGAGAGGCTGAGGCAGGAGAATGGCGTGAACCCAGGAGGCGGAGCTTGCAGTGAGCCGAGATTGCGCCACTGCACTCCAGCCTGGGCGACAGAGCAAGACTCCGCCTCAAAAAAAAAAAAAAAAAAAGAAAAAGAAAAAAAGAAAAAAAAATCACTATAGGCTCATGCACAAAGTAAGTAAAATAGCAAATGCCATACCTATATTTATTATATATTTATAATCTGCTACCAGGAACTGATAGTCTCATAAAAACTTTTATGGAGTACTTATACTATGCAAAGAAGCTTTCGTATCCATCTGTCCCATTTAATCTGCACAGTAATCTCTTAAGATAAACCGGGGAAATAGTATCATCCTCATTTTGAGGAAACTGCATAAGTTACTTTACTACCGACCCTCAAAATCCAACATCTAATAAACAGACAAGCAAGGATTCCAATATACGAACATATGGTTCAAAAAATTGATAGTTCTCGATCCCAGCACTTTGGGAGACTGAGGCGGGCAGATCACAGGGTCAGAAGATGGAGACCATCCTGGCTAACACGGTGAAACCCCGTCTCTACTAAATATACAAAAAATTAGCCGGGCGTGGTGGGGGGCGCCTGTAGTCCCAGCTACTCGGGACGCTGAGGCAGGAGAATGGCGTGAACCCGGGAGGCGGAGCTTGCAGTGAGCCGAGATCGCGCCACCGCACTACAGCCTGGGCGACAGAGCGAGACTCCATCTCAAAAAAAAAAAAAAAAAAAAAAAAAAAGATAGTTCTCAAACCTGGATGTGCAGAACAAACCCACGTCACTAGTTTAAAATACAGATCCCCAGGCTGGGTGCGGTGACTGACGCCTGTAATCCCAGCATTTTGGGAGGCTGAGACAGGCATATCGCCTGAGGTTGGGAATTCGAGACCAGCCTGACCAACATGGTGAAACCCCATTTCTATTGAAAATACAAAAATTAGCCAGATATGATGACGGGCGCCTGTAATCCCAGCTACTCAGGAGGCTGAGGCACAAGAATCACTTAAACTCAGGAGGCAGAGGTTGCAGTGAGCTGAGATTGTGTCACTGTACTCCAGCCTGGGGGACAGAGCAAGACTCCATCTCAAAAAAACAAAAAACAAGCAAACAAAAAACAGATCCCCACACCTTAACCCTAGGGCCTTAGAGTCAGTAGATGTGGGTAAGTACCAGGGGTCAGCAATTTTAATCGTTCAGGAAGCTGATGACAACCAGGTGATTCTTAAGCAGGTATTCAGGGAAATGCAATTTGAGAAATGTTGTCCTGGAATCTAAGAACAAAGATGAACAGCAGACATTTCAGCCCTTGTAAATTTACTATCTGAGCTGAACTGAGTTGTCACAGTAGCAACTAGCCCCATGTTTGGCTGTTGAGTGCTTGAAATACAGCAGGTGAGTGGTACATGTTGAAATGACATTTGGATATATTAGGTTAAATAAAATATGTCACTGAAATTAATTCCACTGTGATCCCAGCAATTTGGGAGGCCAAAGTGAGTGGATCACCTGAGGTCAGGAGCTCGAGACTAGCCTGGTCAACATGGTGAGACCTTGTCTTTATTAAAAATACAAAAATTAGCCAGACGTGATGGCATGTGCCTGTAGTCCCAGCTACTCAGGAGGCTGAGACATGAGAATTGCTTGAACCCTGGAGGCAGAGATTGCAGTGAGCCCAGATAGTGCCACTGCACTCCAGCCTGGATGACAGAGTGAGACTGCCTCAATAATCATAATCATAATCATAATCATAATTCCACCCCTTTCTTTTTACTTTTTTAACGTGTTTACTAGACAGTTAAAAATTACCCATGAGGCATACACTCTGCCTCGACAAGGCAGTGCAGGTCTGCAAGAGTTCAAGTGTGGTATGAACGGCAGATTTCAATACATTATGACAAAGAAGATTCAGTGACTCTAGGAAGATGCCCAGGAGGTGTTTTCCCCTGCCCAATCTAGTCTCAGGGATAAACAAGGACACGGAGGAAAGGTGGGAGCAGCTGCAGAAGGAATAGCCACAGTGGCAATCGGCCAGGTGAGGTGGCTCATGCCTGTAATACCAGCACTTTGGGAGACCAAGGCGGGCAAATCACCTGAGGTCCGGAGTTCTAGACCAGTCTGACCAATATGGAGAAACCCCGTCTCTACTGAAAATACAAAAATTAGCTGGGCGTGGTGGCAGGCGCCTGTAATCCCAGCTACTCGGGAGGCTGAGGCAGGAGAATCGCCTGAGCCCGGGAGGCAGAGGTTGTGGTGAGGCGAGATCATGTCATTGCACTCCAGCCTGGGCAACAAGAGTGGAATTCTGTCTCAAAAAAAAAAAAGGAACAGTGGCAATCAGTGATGGCTCCAAAGCATTTGGTGTAACTCTGAAGGGAGCAGAGATGACATGGGAGTAGCAAGCCAGAGCCTGTCAATGAAGCCTTCAATGCCATGCCAAGAAGCCTGAAGATGATCTAGAGAAAACTTCCAGTTACCAAGGGAAAAAGGAAAAAAGAAAACAGCAAGATCAAAATTGGCATGGAGACTGTTCACTCTGGCTGCAGTGGGAAGGATGGATTTAAAGGCAACAAAATTTCTAACAAAACCACTTAGGGCCAGGCACGGTGGCTCATGACTGTAATCCAAGCACTTTGGGAGGCTGAGGCGGGCGGATCACCTGAGGTCAGGAGTTCGAGATCAGCCTGATCAACATGATGAAAACCATCTCTACTAAAAATATAAAAATTAGCCAGCATAGTGGTAGGCACCTGTATTCCCAGCTACTGGGGAGGCTGAAGCAGGAGGATCTCTTGAACCTGGGAGGCAGAGGTTGCAGTGAGCCAAGATCACACCACTGCATTCCAGCCTGAGCAACAAAGTGAGACTCTGTCTCAAAAAAAAAAAAAAAAAAAAAAAAAAGAAGAGAAAAGAGAAAAGAAAACCATTTAGTGACAACAATAGACCAGTAAGTTAAATAAAGATCCAAATTAGAGTAGTGCTTGAAAGTTCAGAGAGTAAGCCATAGAATCAAGAAGCTCAAGGAATGTTTTAGGAGAGATAAGCTTGGTGGCGTGTGCCTCTAATCCCAGCTACTCAGGAGGCTGAGGCAGGAGGATCACTTGAGCCTAGGAGTTCGAGGCTGTTGTGTGTGATTATCGCACCTGTGAAATAGCCTCTGCCTGCCAGCTTGGGCAATATAGACAGACTTTGTCTCTAAAAACAAAATAAAATAAAATTTACAAATAAAGAAATAAGAAATGCTTATGAGAAAAAAATTGGCAAAGCTTGCTGTCTGTGAGACTCCAATGAAATCCAAAGACACAAATAGATTGAAAGTGATAGGATGGGCTGGGCGCAGTGGCTCAAGCCTATAATCCCAGCACTTTGGGAGGCCGAGGTGGGTGGATCATTTGAGGTCAGGAATTCAAGATGAGCCTGGCCAACATGGTGAAACCCCGTCTCTACTAAAAATAAAAAAAAAAAGAAAAATTAGTCAGGCGGTAGTGGCACGCGCCTGTCATCCCAGCTACTCGGGAGGCTGAGGCAAGAGAATCGCTTGAGCCTGGAAAGTAGAGGTTGTGGTGAGCAGAGATCATGCCACTGCACTCCATTATGGGTGACAGAGTGAGACTCTGTCTCAAAAAAAAAAAAATGGAGAAAGTGATAGGATGGGAAAAAATATTGTATGCAAATAGTAACCAAGAGAGAGCAGGAGTGGCTACACTAATATTAGACAAAATAGACTTTCAGTCCAAAAAGTTCACAACAGACAAAGGATATTATATTTAATAAAAGGCACAATACAGCAAGAAAATATAAGGATTATAAACATGTATGTACCTCATAACAGACCATAAAACTATACAAAGCAAAAACTGATAGAATTGAAGAGAGAAATAGACAGTTCTACAATAATAGTTTGAGACTTCAATACCCCATTCTCAATAATGGACAGAACAATCGGACAGAAGATAAGTAAGAAAATTGATGACTTGGCTGGGTGTGGTGGCTCACACTTGTAATCCCAGCACCTTGGGAGGCTGAGGCAGGCGGATCACGAGGTCAGGTGTTTGAGACCAGCCTGGCCAATGTGGTGAAACCCTGTCACTACTAAAAATACAAAAATTAGCCAGATGTGGTGGCACGCACCTGTAATCCTAGCTACTCAGGAGGCTGAGGCAAGAGAATTGCTTGAACCTGGGAGGCAGAGGTTGCAGTGAGTCAAGATTGCACCACTGCACTCCAGCCTGGGTGACAGAGAGAGACTCTGTCAAAAAGAAAGAAAGAAAGAAAGAACAAAGAAAGAAAGAAAGAAAGAAAGAAAGAAAGAAAGAAAGAAAGAAAATAGAGGACTTAACACAATAAACCAACCAGATCTAACAGACATATACAGCACACTCTATTCAACAACAACAGTATACACATTTTTCTCATTGTACGTGGAACATTTTCCAAGACAGCCCATATGTTAGGCCACAGATGAACTCAAAATGTGTTATATACATTCAATAGAATATTATTCAGCCTTAAAAAGGAAGGAAATTCTGACATATGCTATAATATAAATAAATCTTTTTTTTTTTTTTTTTTGAGATGGAGTTTCACTCTGTCTCCCAGCCTGGAGTGCAGTGGCGCTGTCTCCAGGCTGGTCTCAAACTCCTGACCTCAGGTAATCCACCTGCCTCGGCCTCCCAAAGTACTGGGATTAAAGGCATAAACCACCATACCCAGCCAAATAAATCTTAAGGACATTATGCTAAATAAAATAAGCTGGTTACAAAAGACAAATACTGTATGATTCCACTTATATGAGGGAATTGACATAGTCAAATTCATAGAAACAGAAAATAGAATGGTGGTTGCCAGGGGCTGGTACAGGGAGGATGAGGAGTTATCGTTTAATGGGTATAGGGTGAGGGAGTTAAGGCTGTGTCACCCCAAAATATGCCCAATTTGCGTATTGATTATTTTGATTTGAAGACATTGGAGAAACTGCAGTGTCAGAAAGGGCTAGCTGACTGTCTCTTCCTGCACTCAGAAAGCCATAAAGATTCCTTCCCCTTACCAGAAGGAGAACACAGCCCTTATCACCAGAGACTGGGAATTGAGCGCTGCAATGGACCTGAATAAATAAACTTACCGAAGTAACCCTTATCTTCCACTAGTTCTGCACACTTCCATGTATCTCCTAGTGACTCCTAGAAATTTACTGTCCCTGGCCTGATCTCCTTTTTCCTGTCATTTCTTCTCTAATTTATCCTTCTTTGTCTAAAAAGTATAAAAGCATCTTGCTTTGGCCACTTCTTCAGACTTCATTCCCTTGTGAAGATCCCGTGTATATGTAAAACTAATAAAATCTGTACATTTTTCTCTTGTTAACATGCCTGGTGTCAATTTGGTTTCTAGATCCAGCCAAAGAGCTTAGTAAAAGCTAAAGGAGGGCTGAATGTGGTCTCTGGCTCCAAGGTTTCCTGTTTTGTTTTTTTTTTTTGAGACAGAGTCTCACTTTGTCGCCCAGGCTGGAGTTCAGTGGCGCCATCTCAGCTCACTGCAACCTCTGACCCCCGGGGTTCAAGAGATTCTCCTGCCTCAGCCTCCCGAGTAGCTGGGACTACAGGCATGTGCCACCATGCCCAGCTAATTTTTGTATTTTTAGTAGAGACGGGGTTTCACCATGTTGGTCAGGCTGGTCTCGAACTCCTGACCTCGGGTGATCTGACCACCTCGGCCTCCCAAAGTGCTAGGATTACAAGAGTGAGCCACCGCGCCTGGCCAAGGGTTTCCATTTTGCAAGATGCAAAGAGTTATGGAGATGGATGGGAATGATGATTGCACAACAGTGTGAATGCCACTGAACTGTCCACTTAAAAATGATCATGACTGTAAATTTTATGTTATGTGAATTTTCCTACATTTAAAAAAATGGGGGAAAATGTTGGCAGAGTTGGATGATTCGTTGGATACGGGGAAGGAGGGGAAGGACTCAGGGCTTTGGTGATGGTGAGGGTGACTGGTGACCACACAAATTAAGCCTGGAGGCCGGGCCTGGTGGCTCATGCCTGTAATCCCAGCACTTTGATAGGCCAAAGTGGGTGGATCACCTGAGGTCATGAGTTTGAGACCATCCTGGCCAACATGGTGAAACCCCATCTCTACTAAAAATACAAAAATTAACCGGATGAGTAAGCAGGTGCCTGTAATCCCAGCTACTTTGAGGCTGAGGCAGGAGAATCGCTTGAACCTGGGAAGGGAAGGTTGCAGTGAACCAAGATCATGCCATTGCACTCCAGCCTGGGTGACAACAGTGAGACTCCATCTCAAAAAAAAAAAAAAAGGAAAAAGAAAAAGAAAAAGAAAACCAAAATGAGCCTGGGATCCCAGGAGGTAGAGCATGCATCTGCCCATTTGAAAGAAGATGATAAATTTAGTCATTTGCAGGTTGCACAATAAGGTTGCACAATATATGACTTTCAAATATGTGTATCACATCGAATAAGTCGGAAATGTGAGCTGGACGTTCAGATATGAGTAGAGTGGTATTAATTTTTGAGGGTCATTTGTGTAGAGAGTAATCGAGACCCCAGAGTAGATTGAGATCACAATGGGAGAAGCCAAGTACAAGCCAAGAGCCAAGTACAGAATCCTGGGACATAGCAGTCTTTGTTTCTGAAATTCAGCATTGTTCAGCCTAAACAGTGCCACACACTCATTTGATTCATGTCTACCCTACTGGCCCAGGTGAGCTCACGGGCCCAGGACAGAAGTCACTTCTGAGATATTTTCCTGTATTGTTATGAGATAGATTTGCACATATGGACTTGCCTGGGTAAACTCAAGAAGAGTTAGGAGGCTGGGCACAGTGGCTCATGCCTGTAATTCCAGCACTTTGGCAGGCCAAGGCAGGTGGATCTCTTGAGGCCACGAGTTCGAGACCAGCCTGGCCAACACGGTGAGATCTGGTCTCTACTAAAAATACAAAATAACTTAGCCGGGCATGGTGGCACATGCCTGTAATCCCAGCTACTCAGGAGTCTGAGGCAGGAGAATCGCTTGAACCTGGGAGGCGGAGGTTGCAATGAGCTGTGATCGCACCACTGCACTCCAGTCTGGGTAGAATGAGACTGTCTCAAAAAAAAAAAAAAAAGTTAGGAAAAGACATTATATTCCTCTGTTTCTAGAAATCATTGTACAATTTTTTCTTGTTGGCTGAAATTGCACAGAAAAACACAAGCAACTGAGGTTTTTCCCTGTCTTTTCAAGTCTCTTAATAGAAGGTAAGTTTCAGAGAACGGAGATACATATTCAAAATTCTTTTGCATCTTCATCCTACTCCTGCCCTCAGGGATTAGCAGAGTGACAGACAAGTAAGAAAACATCATCTCTTGAGAAGCAGGCTTTCTGTTTTTTCTTTTTTTTTCTTTTCTTTTCTTTTCTTTTTTTCTTTTCTTTCTTTCCTTCCTTCCTTCCTTTCTCTTTCTTTCTTTCTTTTCTTTCTTTTCTTTCTTTCTTTTTTTTTCATGGCTCTGTCACCCAGGCTGGTGTGCAGTGGTGCCATCTCGGCTTGCTGCAACCTCTGCCTCCCAGGTTCAAGTGAGTCTTCTGCCTCAGCCTCCCGAGTAGCTGGCATTACAGGTGCCTGCCATGACACCTGGCTAATTTTTGTATTTTTAGTAGAGACAGGGTTTCACCATGTTGCCCATGCTGGTCTTGAACTCCTAACCTCAAGTGATCCGCCCACCTAGGCCTCCCAAAGTGCTGGGCTTACAGGCATGAGCCACCAGGCCCGGCGAGAGGTAGGCTTTCAATAAATATTTGCTCAAAAGAAAAATCTATACCCCATGAACATACGTTGCAATTATGACAAATGAATGGATGACTATTCTGTTAAGTGCCCTTGGGCTATATTAGTAGAGTATTAAAATAGTTACCAACTATTAAAGTCTCCCTAAGGAAATCCACCCTGTCCTATGATTCAAATAACACCTAAGACAGTGACTCCCAATTTCTTATTTTCATAATTTTCCCTTTAAGTACCAAAGATGTGTACCTTATTGCCTACTTTGAGGTTTCTACTTTGATGTGTAGAAGGAATCTGAATTAACATAATCAACACAGAACTGTTGATTTTTTTTCTTCAAACTCGCTCTTCTCTCTTCTTCCCTAGTTACTGAACCAAAAACGGTTCAGTAACTCAATTCTTCTAACTCAAACTCAATTCTTCTACTTCTTTTATGTCCCTATATCCACCCTAGTAGTCTAAGTTGTCTGTTCACTCACCCTCAGTGCCGATGCGATCTCTCTTGTCCAAGTCACACCATGGACTATGACAATGACAATGGCCTTCTAACTGGCCTCTCTGCCTCTTCTCCTGACTCCTATAGTTCATTCTTTACTCTTTAGCCAGGGAGACCTTTTTAAAATGTAAATCATATTGAGTCACTCCTCACCTGCTTTCCTAACCCAACTCCCTTTATTTAAAACCCTCCAGTGACTTCTTATTGAATTTGAAACAAAATCCAAACTCCCGACTATGTACCAGCAAGATTTTCAGTAGGTTGCACAGTAGTTTCTACCATACATACAAACTGGAGAAAACCCAGAGGAACTCATATGTTTGAAGGAGTCAGAACAGTTTATTACTAAGCATATAAAACCCAGTCAATCTTCTACCATTCAGCCCTTAGTTCTCATTGACCAGGAAGCCCCCTGACAGATACTAGGTGTTGTTGAATGACTTGAACAGCACAGCCACAGAAGGTCCTAATATATCCCAGGCATTAGCATCAAAGGGTCCGGATTGTCCCAGACCCAGTTTGAGAAGGAGCAAGAACCCCTCTGAGGGGCCTGTGGGTGCACCCATGCATGGAAATAAAGGAAAATCCTGAGTTCCTTCCAGGGAAGTTCCAGGCACCTAGCTAGCTCTGAGAAGTGAATAAGCAACTTGATAAGCAAGAAGGTAATTGTAGCTTAAAACGGCATCCAAGGAAGCTGGAGACACGAGATGCCTTGTTCCCTATAGAAACAAAAGATAACATCTTAACATACGTCCCTGAGTTGTTTTTCAGAAACCTGGACCCCACCAAGTGGATCCCCCGGCACAAAGAACTCAGATAAGGGGAAAATGAGAACCGAACCCTGACCCCTCCACACCACCACCACCCCCACCCCGCCCCCACCCATTCTTTGTTCCAAGTTTCTTCCTAAGGAGCCTGCAGGGGGTCATGCCCACAGGCCAGAGCTAACATTCTTTTCTGCTGACCCCAAATTTTTATTTTATTTTATTTTATTTATTTATTTATTTTTGTTATTGTTTTTTAACACAGAGTCTCGCTTGGTTCCCCAGGCTGGAGTGCAGTGGCACGATCTCAGCTCACTGCAACCTCCACCTCCTGGGTTCAAGTGATTCTCCTGCCTCAGCCTCCCCAGCAGCTGGGACTACAGGCGCCTCCCAGCACACTCGGCTAATTTTTGGTATTTTTAGTAGAGACAGGGTTTTGCCATGTCGGCCAGGCTGGTCTCGAACTCCTGGCCTCCAGTGATCTGCCCACTTCGGCCTCTCAAAACGCTGGGATAACAGGCGTGAGCCACCGCGCCTGGCCTGACCCCAAATGTTTAGGTAAAGCTTCACCTCTTTAACCAGTCACAAATGAGAAAAATCTTTGAATCCACCTATGACCTGTGGGCCCGCACCTTGAGATATCCCACCTGTTTAGGTCAAAACAATGTAGTGGCTCCATGTATTGGTTTATGATTTGACCCGTAACTTCTGCCTCCCTTTAATCATCTTTATCTGTAAGCCATGGGGGAGTTCGAGTCTTTAGCTTGAACTGCCTGATCTCCTTGCTTGCTGCCCTGCAATAAATGACTCACTTTCTCTCACTGTGATTCCAATGTCAGTGTTTAGCTTTGCTGCACCAAGGGAGCAGACTCAAGTTCGGTTTAGTAACAAGTTCATCTAAATTTGTAGCTTTGGCAGTTTTGAATCCACCAGACACTTACCCCTGAGAGGTGGAGGGTGGATTGGAGGTAGACACAATATGAGTCATATAAGTGAATCCAGAGGATATAGAATTGCAGAAGGTGGAAAAGATGAAGAAAAAGAGGGAAGAGAAACCAGTACCATTAAGGGAAACAATTTAATATGAAACATTTGAAAGTTTAGGGATACTCCTGCAATTAGGCAATTGAGAGAACTGCTAAGAATTTTATTTTTGGCCGGGCGAGGTGGCTCACGCCTGTAATCCCAGCACTTTGGGAGGCCAAGGCGGGCGGATCACTAGGTCAGGAGATGGAGACCATCCTGGCTAACACAGTGAAACCTGTCTCTACTAAAAATACAAAAAATTAGCTGGGCGTGGTGGCGGGCGCCTGTAGTCCCTGCTACTCAGGAGGCTGAGGCAGGAGAATGGCGTGAACCCAGGAGGCACAGCTTGCAGTGAGCCGAGATCGCGCTACTGCAGTCCAGCCTGGGCGAAAGAGCGATCAACAAAAAAAAAAAAAAAAAAAAAAGAATTTTATTTTTATTTGTTTATTTATTTTATGAGACAGAGTTTCACTCTTTTTGCCCAGGTTGGAGTGCAATGGTGCGATCTCGGTTCACTGCAACCTCCGCCTTCCAGGTTCAAGAGATTCTCCTGCCTCAGCCTCCTGAGGTTGTGGGATTACAGGCGCCGGCCACAACACCTAGCTAGATTTTTGTATTTTTAGTAGAGACGGGGGTTTCACCATGTTGGCCAGGCTGGTCTCAAACTCCTGACCTCAGGTGATCCACCTGCCTCAGCCTCCCAAAGTGCTGAGATTACAGGTGTGATTACTGCACCTGGCTTAGAATTTTATACTCAGCTTTGCAGTTTGCAATTTTAATTCCTACCATTACCTGTGAGTGAGTTCTGCCCACGCACATGTGGTCTGAGTTTTTCCAGGCCCCTTGGTCTTTAGCTGTGATGAAGCCAGACAAGTGCCCTCAGGAGAGTTTGCTAGTGTAAGATCAATGCAGGCTGGGCACGGGCTCACGCTTGTAATCCCAGCACTATGGGAGGCCGCGGCAGGCAAGTCACTTGAGGCCAAGAGTTCGAGATCAGCCTAGCCAACATGGCGAAACCCCATCTCTATTTAAAAAATACAAAAATTAGCCAGGTGTGATGGTGCAAGTAGTCCCAGCTACTTGGGAGGCTGAGGCATGAGAATCACTTGAACCCAGGAGGCGAAGGTTTCAGTGAGCAGAGATCGTGCCATTACACTCCAGCAACAAGAGCAAAACTCCATCTCAAAAAAAAAAGAAAAAAAAAAAAAGAAAGAAAGATCTCCAACATGGAAGGAGAGGATGACATTATGACCCTGAAGAGAGGCCTAGGTGTCTTTCTATCTTCCCAAGTTTCCCAACAAAGCATTTTGCACAGAGATGCTTAATAAATGCTGGTTCTGGAATTTTCTGGAGTTAGGTGGGAGATTTCTAGATCAGCAGCTGCAGCAGCACTAATGAGTATTTACTGAATATTTCCGGGAGCCTGGCATTTTGCCCAGTACCAGAGGCCTGGATCCTTCATCCTTCCTCATTCCTCAGCTGAGCAGAAAACAGGGACCATCTTTAAGCCGAAGACAGAAAATAATCAAAATTCCATGTAACATGTTCCTGTTTAAGCATTTATGTAAGAAGATAGGGAATGGGCATGGTGGCTCATGCCTGTAATCCCAGCAATTCGGGAGGCTGAGGTGGGCAGATCACTTGAGGTCAGGAGTTCGAGACCAGCCTGGCCAATATGGTGAAACACTATCTCTACTAAAAATACAAAAATTAGCCAGGCACGGTAGAAGGCACCTGTAATCCCAGCTACTCGGGAATCTGAGACATGAGGATTGCTTGAATCCAGGAGGTGGAGGTTGCAGTAAGCTGAGATGGCACCATTGCACTCCAGCCTGGGAGACAGAGGAAGACGCCATCTCAAAAAAAAAAAAAAAAAAAAAAAGTGGCTGATTCAGTGCCCAGTGCAGAGTGGCTCACATCTGTAATCCCAGCTACTGGAGAGGCAGGAGAATCCTTTGAACCTGGGAGGTGGACATTGCAGTGAGCCGGGATCACACACACTGCACTCCAGCCTGCGCTACAGGGCAAGACTCCATCTCAAAAAAAAAAAAAAAAAAAAAAGAAGATGGTGGCCAGGCTGTTGCTAATGCCTGCAATCTCAGCACTTTGGGAGGCCGAGGTGGGAGGATCACCTGAGGTCAGGAGTTTGAGACAAGCCTGGCCAACATAGCAAAAACCTGTCTCTACTAAAAATATAAACAATTAGCCAGGTTTGGTGGTGCACCCTTGTAGTCCCAGCTACTCGGGAGGCTGAAGCAGGAGAATCACTTTAACCCGGGAGGCAGAGGTTGCAGTGAGCCGAGATCGTGCCATTTCACTCTAGCCTGGGGACAGAGTGAGACTCTGTTTCAAAAAAAAAAAAAAAAAAAGAAAAAAGGGAAGGGAAGGAAGGAGAAGGGAAGTGCCAGAAGAATTTCAAGTATATAAATGTACTAATCCTATGATAGACTATTTCAAGATACCTCAGCTTCCCAAACCATCACCCCCATCTCTTGGCACTTTTTGCTCTCCTCACCTTCGGGGTCTGTTATATTCCTAAATAAGGAGGTTTTCACTTTACAAAAACTGCGAGTAACAAAAATAGGTTAATTAGGCTGTACTTAGTCACATAGAAAAGGGATCCCTGGCTTTGTAAAAGATTTGACTGTGGGGTTAATTTAAATAGAATAATTTCCTTCTATTTTTCAAACGTGATCAGATTTACACGCAGCTTCTTTTGGGCAAGATGAAGTACAGCCAGAAAGGGATTCTGTAAATATCTCTGTTAAATTACAAGTTGCAGGAATGTATACACTTCAGTGCGTTGGGGTTCAAGTCACAGTGGCCCAGGATTCATAGATTAAATTAAAAGATGGAGGGAGAACTGGACCGACTCAAGTGGCCTTGGGCAAATCACAATTCCACCATATACATCAGTTTCCTTATCTGTAACATGATGAGATAGGGCTAAATTTCTCCTCTGGATTTCCCAAGTTTATAAATTGGTGAATTATTCAGTTCCCATTTGTGATTTTTTTTTTTGGCCTTGGATTAATTCAGAAGAACTGAATGCATTTACAGACATATCCATTTCCATTCAATAAAATTTACCTGCCAGGCTCTGGGTGCCTGTGAGACAGAGATGAATACGATGTGGGGACCCCTCCCTGGAAGCTGATAGGAGACGGCTATTGAAGGCAGGCTAAGGAAAAAAAAGTAGAAAGAGGATCTCTATCTGGGTGACAGCAGAGCATATTAGAAAACATCTGAGCCAATTCTCAAATCATGGCAGAAAATAAGGACGGACAAGGAGGTTCGACACAGTTCATTGGAAAGCTTAAACATGGTGTTAGCTCTGCCCAAGCGTTAACTAATGCACTGTCCTGGGTTAACTCCTCAGCTTCACCGAATGTAACACTGAACCTCTGAGGAATCTTAAGGAAGAAACTGTCCCCGTGGTTTACTACCAGCCTGGGAAGAGAGGAATGGGAAATTCTCCTACTCCAATAGCAAATCTGATCAGCTTCCTTTTCCACAACGCTAACTTCCAATCAAGGTGTAGAAACCTGGCTTCATTAATTTTAATGTATCGTTGGAACAGGCTGAACAAGAACTCTTGCTAACAAGGGCTTTCCCAAGCAAGATGCCACGCATCCCTCTGAGCAGGAAAGAAATCCTTGGAAAATTTTTTAAATGCATGCCATGTCAAGGCCAAATTGGAATAAAAAAAAAATCTCTTTGGAATCTCTGGTTTTCTCAAGTCACAATTTACAATCTACATTTCAAGGTCAATTGAACCACTTGATGGCCAATTTGGGGACAAGGAAAGAGCTACATGAGAAATTATAAATGGGAACGACGGTTTCTGACACCAACCAGACTCTCACAGCCACACTTGACTGGGTCTCTAATGATCTCAGGTCATTCCAAAAAGCTCAGGTCAAAGGGCTCTGTGAGCACAGGGACTGTTGATTTAACACTAGCCTGGTGACATCCATTCTGCTCACTCTGTGGGCGGAATTTAAATGTGGAGGTATGGCACTAATGAACTGGCAAGGGGGAAAAATAAATAGGGATTTAAAGTGTTTGTGGAAATCTGACCCTTCTCTGAAAGTCGGGGGTTCTCTTTGCAATTCTAAGACATCCATCCTGTCTTAGAGACAACACTCTCAGTCCTATAATGGGGACTGAGGGGAGTTAGGACTTGAAGTAAACATCTGCAGGATGGGAAAGATGGCTTAAAGGTAACGTTATGAGAGGGATAGCCATCTGTGAAGATTTGGGTGGTCATTTGGGGAAGGATATTAGGGAAAGACGCTTGAGGAATCCAGAAGACAGAATTCGTTGGTGTTTATGTTCAAACATAATGGTTCTCACAGATAACGGTTAAGGGAAGCCACATCATTTTTTAATATAGAAAACAAAATCAGGCTGGGGGCGGCAGCTTACACCTGTAATCCCAGCACTTTGGGAGGCTGAGGTGGGTGGATCATGAGGTCAGGAGTTCAAGACCAGCCTGGCCAAGATGGTGAAACCCCGTCACTACTTAAAAAATACAAAAATTAGCTGGGCATGGTGGCATGCACCTGCAGTCTCAGCTACTCAGAAGTCTGGAGGTAGGAGGATCACTTGAGCCCAAAGAATTCAGGCTGCAGTGAGCTGTGATTGCACCACTGCACTCCAGCCTGGGCACCAGAGTGAGACTCTGTCTCAAAATACGAAACAAAACAAAATCTACCTGCAAAGTTAGACTACGTGCCAACACAGATATGCAAATTCCAATTCATTTGGCTAAACCGAGGGGTGCTGAATCAGAAGTCATTGAGTGTTGTCTTTGCGGAACTGGTCTTAAGATCATGACCTGTTGTATCAGTTGTTCCTAAACTGGAGTATGACTGGAATAGATAAGGAGGCATCAAAATCATCAGGGAGGCCAGGTGCAGTGGCTCATGCCTGTCATCCCACAACTCTGGGAGGCTGAGACGGGTGGATCACATAAGGTCAGGAGTTCAAGACCACCCTGGCCAACATGTTGAAACCCCGTCTCTACTAAAAATACAAAAATTAGCCGGCTGAGGTGGCAGGCACCTGTAATCCCAGCTACTCAGGAGGCTGAGGCAGGAGAATCGCTTGGATCCAGGAGGCAGAGTTTGCAGTGAGCCAAGATGGGGCCACTGCACTCCACCCTGGGTGACAGAGCGAGACTCCATCTTTAAAAAAAAAAAAACAAAAAACAAACAAACAAACAAAAAAATCAGAACATTTCTCGGAAGTGGAAATCTTTAAACTCCATTTCCAAAGATTTGAGTCTGGTGGTTCTTTGGAAGTTTGATCTTCTCACTGATCAGTTGGAGAAAACTGAGTTGTAGAATATATATTCTTTCCTGATAAATCTTACTAAATTACCCTTGACAAAAACAGGATACAAATGCATGAAAAATTATCACCTGGATGAGCTTGATTGGAAAGTCTTTGGCAGCCTATGCAACACGTGCTAACTCGCTTTTTTGGGGGGTCCATTTGGAGGACTTCCTTCCTCTTCAACCTTCTGGTTTTCTGGCTGAAACACCCAGTTCCCTGAATGTCATAGATCTGCCCCTGAACCCACAGCTGAATGCGTGCTTTTGCAGTAAAACCCTACAGCTCAGCCCTGCACTTCATCAAGGTGCGCACTCAGCCACAATGCATGCACGTGCCCCTAATACATTGTGACACCCTATTACTACAGGGCCTTTATGAGCTTCAAGGGAAATTACATTTTAAATTATAGCATACAAGTATAATGGAGAATCTAATTGTGGCAATGACAGTTTATTTATCAATCATTTATCATTTTGATTTATAAGGCGCCCAGCTTGATTTAAAAGGAGCTAATGTTTAAAAATCTCTAGGCACCCATTCAACCAAATACACATTGAAAGCAACAAAGTGAATAACTGCTGCTTTTCTGCAGCCTTTTGTTCTTTTCCATACCCAAGGCTGAAGCTAGAAGCACAACGAGGTTGATCCCAGGAACCTCCAAGCAGCAACTCAGAACTTCTTGATATCAAATCTCATTTATTGTCGAATTTGGCAGCTATAAAGTATCGATGTTAACAGAGAGCCCAGGTTCAGCTGTATTAGTATTCTTTTTTTTTTTTTTTTTTGAGACAGTCTCGCTCTGTCCACCCAGGCTGCTATGCAGTGGTGCGATCTCAGCTCGCTGCAAGCTCCACCTCCCAGGTTCATGCCATTCTCCTCCCTCAGCCTCCCGAGTAGCTGGGACTACCGGCGCCCACCGCCACCCGCGGCTAACTTTTTGTATTTTTTTTAGTAGAGACGGGGTTTCATCATTTTAGCCAGGATGGTCTCGATCTCATGACCTCGTGATCTTCCCGCCTCGGCCTCCCAAAGTGCTGGGATTACAAGCATGAGCCACCACGCCCTGCCGCTGTATTAATATTCTTGTAACCCAAGTTCACAAAGCTACAGATTTTTTTTTTTTTCTTTGAGACAGCGTCTCACTCTGTCGCCCAGGTTGGAGTGCAGAGGTATGATCTCAGCTGACTGCAACCTCTGCAGTTCAAGCGATCCTGGTGCCTCAGCCTCCCGGGTTCAAGCAATCCTGGTGCCTCAGCCTCCTGAGTAGTTGGGATTACAGGTGTGCACCACCACCTCCAGCTAATTTTTGTATTTTTAGTAAAGACAGGGTCTTGTCATGTTGGCCAGGCTGGTCTCGAACTCCTGGCCTCAAGTGATCCACCCGCCTTGGCCACCCAAAGTGCTGGAATTACAGGCATGAGCCACTGGGCCTGGCCGAGCTTCAGAATTTAGACTGGGAATGGACCTGCAGAAGGGACCTGATTTTCACACCTCCATCCTCCTCCTTAGTTCTTTTTTTGTTTTGTTTTGTTTTTTTGAGATGGAATTTCACTCTTGTTGCCCAGCCTGGAGTGCAATAAATAGCGTGATCTCAGCTCACGGCAACCTCCACCTCCCGTGTTCAAGTGATTCTCCTGCTTCAACCTCCTGAGTAGCTAGGATTACAGGCACCTGCCACCACGCCCGGCTAGTTTTTATATTTTTAGTAGAGACAGGGTTTCACCACGTTGGTCAGGCTGGTCTCGAACTCGTGACCTTAGGCCATCCACCCGCCTTGGCCTCCCAAAGTGCTGGGATTACAGGCATGAGACACCACGCCCGGCCCTTCCTCAGTTCTTTAAGATTCACCCAGTAGGGTCTATAGGTACTAGTCATTAGCCCTTCAAATGCAACTCACTCCATCGTGTAAATTAACTTGACAGCACACATATCCTTGCTCCCAAACCATTCCTCCTTGACAACTCTCTATGGGCTTTGTTCTAGGATTTCAGCACCTCTCTGGCACTCAGTTTACTCTGATTTAAATCTGACGTCTCCTGCTGTGCTTGGCCCTGACACTGGCCCACCCTTGTCTGGGCTTAGCCTTTATGTCTCACCGAGACGATCTGCTCAACACCTGACTTCATCTTGCCCTGGTTTTCCACCTTGATGTTTTCATTCCAGCTCTGGTAGCTCTGATGAGCTCACCATGAAGCACGGCACCAGTTGAGCTATCAGAAGTCTTTTTTTTTTTTTTTTTTTTTTTGAGACAGAGTCTCGCTGTGTCACACAGATTGCAGTGCAGTGGCATGATCTCGGCTCACTGTAATCTCCTACTCCCGTGTTCACGAGATTCTCCTGTCTCAGCCTCCCAGGTAGCTGGGACTACAGGCACCCGCCACCACACCCAGCTATTTTTTTTTTTTTTTTGTACTTTTTTAGTAGAGACTGGGTTTCACTATGATGACCAGGCTGGTCTTGAACTCCTGACCTCGTGATCCACCCACCTCGGCCTCTCAAAGTGCTGGGATTACAGGCATGAGCCACTGCCCCCAGCCCCTTAAGTCGTTTAATTCCCATCTTCCGCCTTCAAAAGTGGTGCGTTTTTTTCCACTATACCCTACAGCCCTCCAACTTAACACATTCCCCTTTATTTGCTATGTTCAACTACCTCGTTTGGAAAAGGTCTTAGGTCCACCAAGCTGCCACGGTGAGAGAACAGAACCCTCATTTTCCTTCCTCTGATATCTCTACTAAAGAATGTGATGTGCTTCCAAATATTAGAACACCTGGTTGTCAATAGAAAATCTAACTTCCAAATGCCTCAATAACTTAATAATCATCACTTCTTGAATTAGGTTAAAATGGTCTTGAAGGACTCATTGTCTTCCCCCAGTGAGGAAGACTAATCTCTGAAAATAACAGATGGCAAAATGAGCTGCCTTCTTAAGCAGGATGTGGGCCACTTGGGATTCACACCAAAATCTCCCCATTATATTGTTTAATATTTAAAAAGGGTCGGGCTCAGTGGCTCACATCTGTAATCCCAGCACTTTGGGAGGCTGAGGAGGGCGGATCACTTGAGGTCAGGAGTTTGAGACCATCCTGGCCAACACGGAGAAACCCCCTCTCTACTAAAAATACAAAATTAGCCAGGCATGGTAGCACATGCCTGTAATCCCAGCTACTCGGGAGGCTGAGGCAGGAGAATCTCTTGAACCCAGGAGGCGGAGACTACAGTGAGCCGAGATTGCACCATTGCACTCCAGCCTGAGCAACAAGAGTAAAACTCTGTCTCATAAAAATAAAATAAAAATAAAAATGAGATATTAGCCAGGTATGGTGGCAGGCACCTGTGGTCCCAGCTACTCGGGAGGCTGAGGCAGGAGAGTCGCTTGAACCCAGGAGGCAGAGGTTGCAGTGAGCAGAGGTTGAGCCACTGCACTCCAGCCTGGGTGACAGAGTGAGACTCCCTCCCAAAAAAAATAAAATAAAATAAAAAGTGCTTTGTGCCTGTGTTGACAACAGTTTGACACCTCCTGAAAAAGTTAAGCATAGAATTATCATAGGATCCAGGCCGGGCGCAGTGGCTCACGCCTGTAATCCCAGCACTTTGGGAGGTTGAGGCGGGTGGATCACAAGGTCAGGAAATCGAGACCATCCTGGCTAACATGGTGAAACCCCGCCTCTACTAAAAATACAAAAAAAAATTAGCCGGGCATGGTGGCAGGCGCCTATAGTCCCAGCTACTCGGGAGGCTAAGGCAGGAGAATGGCGTGAACCCAGGAGACAGAGCTTGCAGTGAGCTGAGATTGTGCCACTGCACTCCAGCCTGGGTGACAGAGTGAGACTCCATCTCAAAAAAAAAAAAAAAAAAATTATCATAGGATCCAGCAATTTTACTCTTAGGTATACCCCAAAAGAATTAAAAACAGGTACTCAAATAAGTATGTAGCACACATATTCATAATAGCATTATTCACAATAGCCAAAAGGTGAAAACAGCCAAGAAGTCCGTCAACAGATGAATGGATAAACCAGTGGTGGTATATCCATGCAATGGAATATTACTCAGCCCTAAAGAGAAAGGAAGTACTGATACACGCTACAACGTGGATGAACCTTTAAACACTATGCTAAGTGAAAAAGGCCAGACACAAAAGGCCATAAATTGTTCATTTTAAAATGGTTGATTTTATGTTAAGTGAATTTCCACCTCTATAATTCACCTATTGCATAAGTTTTGAAAAAAATTATAGTATAGTGCATATTATGCAGATTTTTTCACTAGTCTTATTTTTGTCTTATTTAGTCTTTTGGCCCCATTTATATTGAGAATAGATAAACTCATAGTGACAGAAGGCAGATTCATATTTGCCAAGGGATGGAGGGAAGGGGAAATTTGGAGAAATGGTTTAAGGGATACAGGATTTTACTTTGGAGTGTTGGAAATATTTTGGAACTAGATAGAGGCAGTGGTTGTACAATATTATGAATGCACTAAATGTCATTAAATTGTTCACCTTAAAATGATTAATTTAATGTTACAGGAATTTCCATTTCTATTTTTTTTTTTTTTTCAAAACCTGTGTACCTGGGCGATCTGGCTCATGCCTGTAACCCCAGCACTTTGGGAGGCAGATCACCTGAGGTCAGGAGTTCAAGACCAGCCTGACCAACATGGAGAAATTTATCTAATGCATAAATTAGATGGGCATGGTGGCACACACCTGTAATCCCAGCTACTCAGGAGGCTGAGGCAGGAGAATCACTTGAACCCAGGAGGTGGAGGTTGCAGTGAGCCAAGATCGTGCCACTGCACACTCCAGCCTAGCTGACAGAATGAGACTCCATCTCAAAAAAAAAAAAAATTAGCCAGGCATGGTGGTGGGCACCTGTAATCCCAGCTACTTGGAAGACTAAGGCAGGAGAATCCCTTGAACACAGGAGGCGGAGGTTGCAGTGAGCCGAGATTGCACCATTGCACTCCAGCTGGGGCAACGAGAGCAAAACTCCATCTCCAAAACAAACTAACAAACAAACAAGCTTATTCATTAGATGAATTTATTTACCTTATGATAATGAGTTCCATTGCTAGTGTAGTGTACATTATGTAAATATTTTCATTGGTCTTATTTTTGTCTTTATGGCCTATATGAAAGCAAGGAGATTCTAATAGGTTTTTTTTTTTTTGGAGGCAGAGTCTCACTCTGTCGCCCAGGCTGGAGTGCAGTATTGCAATCTCAGCTCACTGCAACCTCCAGTCCCCATGCCTTGGCCTCCCGAGTAGCTGGGATTACAGGTGCACACCACCACACGCAGCTAACATTTTTCATATTTTTAGTAGAGACAGGGTTTCACCATTTTACCCAGTTGGTCTTGAACTCCTGAGCTCAAGCCAACCTCCCATCTTGGCCTCCATAAGTGCTGGGATTACAGGCGTGAGCCACCATGCCCAGCCTCTAATAGGTTTTTATAAAATTATTTATTTATTTATTTATTTATTTATTTATTGAGACAGAGTCTTGCTCTGTCACCCAGGCTGGAATGCAATGGCATGATCTCAGCTCACTGCAACCTCCACCTCCCAGGTTCAAGCGATTCTCCTGCCTCAGCCTCCCAAGTAGCTGGGATTACAGGTGTGTGCCACCATGCCCAGATAATTTTTTGTATTTTTAGTAAAGACAGGGTTTTCACCATGTTAGCAGGATGGCCTCCATCTCCTGACCTCGTGATCCACCTGCCTCAGCCTCCCAAAGTGCTGGGATTACAGGCGTGAGCCACTATGCCCAGCTGTTTTTTTATAAATGGCATCAAAATCTGTCCAAACAGTTAAAGACAGTCACTCCTGCAGGCCAGGCTCAGACATAGATGCTCAGATTCCAAGCCTTAGAACATGCCAGCACAACACAGATCTGACCAGGTGAAGGTAGTCAAGATCAAGCTATCATCAGTCCTCAGACTTGGTAGCTTAATGGGCGGGGAGAGTAGAGGGGAATTCTAGAGTAAAGGGGAGAGGGGCTGGGTCAAAGGCTAATTAATGTTCATGCCCTTCACAGAAAAAGCCACTGGTAGGCAATGAGTACAATCCCCAATCTCTAAATCTTACATTCTAGCCAGGGAGACAGACGCTACACCTAGGAAATACAGCTCAGTGAATAACAACATAAGAAAATATTTTTTTCTTCTTCTAGGGGCGTCTCATTCTGTTACCCAGGCTAGAGTGTAATGGCACCATTCATAGCTCACTGCAGCCTCGACCTCCTGGTCTCAAGTTGGTTCTCCCTCCTAGTGCAGCAGAAGGCTATGAAAAAGGCTACTTAGCACTCATTTTAGAGTTCAAGAAGGAGAGCGTAACCATTCAATTCCTAAAAGCAAAGCCTCATACCAACCCATCTCACCCTCCAAGGTCAGGAGAG
Source organism: Nomascus leucogenys (assembly GCF_006542625.1). NCBI lineage: Eukaryota > Metazoa > Chordata > Mammalia > Primates > Hylobatidae > Nomascus > Nomascus leucogenys. The sequence goes on from NC_044397.1 coordinate 42,039,906, forward strand.
ATTTCTGACATCTGGATTTTCACTCAGTTGAGTCTGAAATGGTTGTGTTTGTTTGTTTGTTTGTTTGCTTGTTTTGAGCTGGAGTCTCGCTCTGTCGCCCAGGCTGGAGTGCAGTGTCGCAATCTCGGCTCACTGCAAGCTCCACCTCCCGGGTTCACGCCATTCTCCTGCCTCAGCCTCCCGAGTAGCTGGGAGCCCTGCTACTACAGGTGCCCGCCACCTCGCCCAGCTAATTTTTTGTATTTTTAGTAGAGATGGGGTTTCACCATGTTAGCCAGGATGGTCTTGATCTCCTGACCTCGTGATCCGCCCACCTTGGCCTCCCAAACTGCTGGGATTACAGGTGTGAGCCACCGCGCCCGGCCATTTGTTTGTTTTTGAGACAGAGTCTCATGCTGTCACCCAGTCTGAAGTGCAATGGTGCAATCTCAGCTCACTGCAACCCCTGCCTCCTGGGTTCAAGTGATTCTCATGTCTCAGCCTCCTGAGTAGCTGGGATTACAGGCATGAGCCACAATGCCTGGCTAATTTTTGTGGGGTTTTTTTGTTTGTTTGTTTTTTGAGACAAGTTTTCGCCATGTTGGCCAGGCTGGTCTCCAGCTTCTGGGCTCAAGTGATCCACCCGCCTCAGCCTCCTGAAGTGCTGGGATTACAGGCATAAGCCACTGAGCCCAGCCAAGTCTGAGATGTTTAATTGGTTAAAAAAAATTAGCCAGGCATTGTGGCTTGTGCGTGTAGTCCCAGCTACCTGGGAGGCTGAGGTGGGAAGATCACTTGAGTCCAGGAGTGTGAGCCTGCAGTGAGCTATGATTGTGCCATTGCATTCCAGCTTAGGTGACAGAATGAGACCCTGCCTCTAAATAAACAAAGAAATAAAATAATTCTTCCCCTTTTAGATGAGCTGACACAGGATAATTTCAGCCTCCTGAAGGTCCTGCTAAGTCCAGGGATGGGAAGGGACACTCAGCACTGGGCCCCTACAATCTCAACCAGGCTTCTGAAATATCTCACCCTGTGACATAGGATGGATGGACCTTGAAGCTCTGGGGCAGTCTCCTTGTCACTGGGCCAGGACCCAGGAGAGGTTCGCAGGCCAAGCTCTGATCTGCAATCCATTAGCAGAGATGATGCGATTATTGATAACTGAGGTGTGGAACCTCTCAGAGGAGATTTCCAGGGTAGAGCTTGTTGGAAACTTGCTGGGCTGCAAACTGGGTGGGCACTGGTGGCAATTTTGCTTAGTGCCCTCATTTTGCTATGCACCATGCTTTACATAGGGTTGACTCTAAATGCACCATGCCAGCCATTGGAGGCCCATCAAGCTGTTGCCATCAGTGTTCAAAGGACGATCTGATCCAGGGCCAGAAGAGAGTGACAAGAAGTTAGGGCAGATGCTGTAGTTTCAGATGGGTTTCCATGGACAATGTTCAGTTCTGAATGGACCCCTCCTGAGTGCCAGCAGCCCTGCATCTCAGCATCTACCTCGACTGATCTTAAAGATGCAATCTCTGAACCCCGTGTCTGACAATGACACAAATGCAAAACCGAGAAGCAGGTCTTCACCTCCCCTTCTGTGCCCTTGTATTTTGCTGAGGCACTAACAGATACCTCGTCAGGGGACAGCTGTGGTAGCAGGGGCTGAATAACGGGGGAAACCAACAACAGCAACGCCACTTTTAACTGTGATGATGAGCATGTCATTGACCATCCCAAAGTCAGTTTCCCCATCTGTAAACTGGGATGAGCCCAGCCTGCTTCACAAGTTGGTTGTAAAGTCTATGAATTCAAAGCCTGTAAAAGAGGCCACCCCAAAGAGGTCCTGCAGATGGGATGTGCCTAATAAATGTCACTTACCTTTCCTCATTCTTTTTTTTCTTGAGACAGAGTCTTGCTCTGTTGCCCAGGCTGGAGTGCAGTGGCGTGATCTCGGCTCACTGCAACCTCTGCCTCCCTGGGTTCAAGTGATTCTCCTGCCTCAGCCTCCAGAGTAGCTGGGATTACAGGCACACACCACCACACCTGGCTAATTTTTGTATTTTTAAATAGAGACAGGGTTTCGCTAAGTTTCAGACAGGCTGGTTTGAAACTCCTGACCTCGGATAATCTGCGTGCCTTGGCCTCCCAAAGTGCTGGGATTACAGGCGCGAGCCACCACGCCTGGTCCCATAATTTTTTTTTTTTTTTTTTTTTAATCTTCGTGGATGAGAGAAGCCAGAGAGCCAGAAAACAAGCTAGGGCCTGCAGAGAATTCTAAGGAGGGCTTCTCTTCAAGGAAGACGGAGGAACTGCACACCAGGGCCTGACAGTTCAACAGCGGCCGAAGAGGCAGGCTTCATTAAAAGATAATTGACCAGGGAAAGCAGCCCCATGCCTCAAGGTGAGGCGCAGAGCACTTTTCCGTATCAATAAGGTCAATTATCAGAGGATGTCGGTCTCCTTGGTGCGGCCATTAACCTATATTGCTCTTATTAACCTTTCTGATGAAGAATCTTTTAGAAATAATTACATTAAAGCACAATTCTCTGCAAGTTTAAAATATGTGAATGTTCCATTTCAGTACTCCTGTGTCATGAGATAATGAACACCTGATAGCCAGCGACCACGATGAGGCTTTTCATCAGATCCTTTTGCCTTGCTCTGCTGCAAGACCAGGGCCAGTCCTGGAGGCTCAAGGAGATCCCTATACAGAGGGCTTTAGGGCTGGAAAGGGAGAAGTGGGCTTGAAGATAAGAGGTCAGACTTCTTTGTAGAGGAAATAGCCACGCACTTGATGTGCATGGCCCCTGACCAATGATAGCACCACGTCCTGCCCCTGGGCCTGGAATTCTTTCTTTCTTTTTTTTTTTTGTCAGGGGGTGGGACAGAATCTCGCTCTGTTGCCCAGGCTAGAGTGCAATGGCACGATCTTGGCTCACTGCAATCTCTGCCTCCCGGGTTCCAGCGATTCTCCTGCCTCAGCCTCCTGAGTAGCTAGGATTACATGCATGTGCCACCAGGCCTGGCTAATTTTTGTGTTTTTAGTAGAGACAGGGTTTTACCATGTTAGTCAGGCTGGTCTCAAACTCCTGACCTCGTGATCTGCCCACCTTGACCTCCTAAAGTGTTGAGATTACATGCATGAGCCACTGCACCTGGCCTCTTTCTTCCTTTATATTTGTTTATTTATTTATTTAGAGACAGGCTGGAGTGCAGTGGTACGATCTTAGCTCATTGCAGTCTCCAGCTCCTGGGCTCCAGTGATCCTCCCACCTCAGCCTCCCGAGTAGCTGGGACTCCAGGCGCGCAACACTACACCCAGCTCATTTTTGTATTTTTTGTAGAGGTGGGGTCTTCTTACATTGCCCAGGCTGGGATGGAACTCCTGGATTCAAGCTATCCTCCCACCTCAGCCTCCCAAAGTGCTAGAATTACAGACATGAGCCACAGTAACTGGGCTTGAAATTATATTTTATACTCTGGTCCCACCATGAGATATCAGATGTCAAGAGAAAGTCCTGAAAGAGGGGATGAACCGGTTACTCAGACCGAGATCACGCCACTGCACTCCAGCCTGGGCGACAGAGCAAGACTCCTGCTGAAAAAAAAAAAAAAAAAAAAAAAAATATGCGGGGCCAGCAGAAAAGAACATTAGCTCTAGCCTGTGAGCATGACCTCCTCCAGGCCCCTCAGGGAGAAGTTTAGAACAAAGAAACAAGCTCAGAGTTCAGTCGTCAGCTCCCCTTCATCTGAGGTCTATGTGCCAGGGAATCCATTGGGTGGGGTCCAGGATTCTGAAAACCAACTTGGGGACATGTGCTAAGATGTCATGTTTAGTTTCTGTAGGGAACCAAGCATCTCATGACTCTAACTTTTTTGGCTGTTTTTTTTTTTGTTTGTTTGTTTCTGAGACAGAGTCTTGCTCTGTCTCCCAGGTTGTACTGCAGGTGCACAATCTCGGCTCACTGCAACCTCTGCCCAGGTTCAAGAGATTCTCCTGCCTCAGCCTCCTATATGGGTAGCATTACAGGTGCCTACCACTATGCCCAGCTAATTTTGTTTTGTTTTGTTTTGTTTTGAGATGGAGTCTCACTCTTTTGCCCAGGCTGGAGTGCAGTGGCACAATCTCAGCTCACTGCCACCTCCGCCTTCTGGGTTCAAGAGATTATCCTGCCTCAGCCTCCTGAGTAGCTGGGATTACAGGCACCTGCCACTGCACCCGGCTAATTTTTGTATTTTTAGTAGAGATGGAGTTTCACCATATTGGCCAAGCTGGTCTTGAACTCCTGACCTTGTGATTGGCCCGCCTCAGCCTCTCAAAGTTCTGTGATTACAGGCAAGAGCCACCACGCCTAGCAGTGTATTTTTTTTAGTAGAGATGAGGGTTTCACCATGTTGGCTAGGCTGGCCTCAAACTCCTGGGCTCAAACAATCTGCCCACCTCGGCCTGCCAAAGTGCCAGCATTCCAGGCATGAGTCACTGCACCTGGCCAGATTGTTTTAAGCTACTATTAGCTTCTTGCTCATCAAGTTGCTCATTTACTTCTCAGGGCAAGCTGGGTGCCTGGAATTTCCCTTGAAGGAACTCAGGATTTTTATTTCCATGCTTGGGGGTCTCCAGCAGCTCCCTCAAAGGGGGTCCTTGCTCTGTCTCAAAGCCAAATACTGTCTCCACTTTTACAGGGCAAACAGCAAGCCAAAATGAAGAACCTGCCTATCAAAGTGGCAATCTAGCGTAGGTGGTGGGGACACAGGCTCCAGAGTTATCCAGACGGAGCTTGCTTTTAACTCCACCATTCCCTAATTACAGAGCCTCAGAAAAAAAAAAAAAATTGCTTCATTTCTTCTGTGTCTTACTTTCTTCATTGCTAATATAGAGCGGTTGTGAAGATTGAATGAGTCAACACAAGGGAGGCTTCGTTAGGTTTGTGCCCAATACATAGCAAACACTAAATGAGCACAGAAAGAGCAGATGAAGAAAGATACACACTGAGTCGGACGCGATGGCTCACGCCTGTAATCCCAGCACTTTGGGAGGCTGAGGCAGGCAGATCACTTGAGGCCAGGAGTTCGAGACCAGCCTGGCCAACATGGTGAAACCCCATCTCTACTAAAAATACAAAAATTAGCCAGGCATGGTGGTGCATGCCCGTAGTCCCAGCTACTTGAGGGGCTGAGACAGGACAGGAGCAACTCTTTTCTTTTCTTTTTTTTTTTTTTTTGAGACGGAGTCTTGCTCTGTCACCCAGGCTGGAGGGCAGTGGTGCTATCTCGGCTCACTGCAAGCTCCACCTCCCAGGTTCACGCCATTCTCCTGCCTCAGCCTCCCGAGTAGCTGGGACTACAGGTGCCTACCACCATGCCTGGCTAATTTTTTGTATGTTTGGTAGAAACGGGGTTTCACCATGTCAGCCAGGATGGTCTCAATCTCCTGACCTCGTGATCCGCCCACCTCGGCCTCCCAAAGTGCTCGGATTACAGGCGTGAGCCACCGCGCCCAGCCAGGAGCAACTCTTGAACCCAAGAGGTAGAGGCTGCAGTGAGTTGAGATCGTGCCACTGCACTCCAGCCTGGGTGACAGAGTGAGACTCTGTCTCAAAATAAAAAATAAAAATAAAAATAAAAAAAAAGAAAGATACATGCTGGACTAGAGAGAACACAAGCCCACCAGCCAGTGCTGTCTCAAATGCAGAAGGAGAACATGGATCTACTTTTCCCTGTATGTGTTAAAGTCTTAACACATTAGGAACAAAGTGATCAAATGGAAAAACAACACATGCCTTGGGGAGTTGTAAGGATTAGATGTAGGCTGTGGTGACAAACACAGATGCCTTCAGGGGCCCGGCAGGCAACCATATAGAACTGCTATTTCCAAACTTGAATATGCACCAGCAGCCCTGGAGAGCCTGTTAAAACATTTTGGCTGCCCCCTACTCCCACCTCCCAGAGATTCTGAGTCAGTAGCTGAGGCCTCAGAGTAAGCGCGTCTAACAATTCCCAAGTGATGCCGCATGCTGCTGGACTCCTGATCACACTTCAAAAACCACTGGCCTAGTCCAGGCGTGGTGGCTCACGTCTGTAATCCCAGAGCTTCCGGAAGCGGAGACAGGAGGATCCCTTGAGCCCAGGAGTTTGGGAGCAGCCTGGGTGACATAGCAAGACTCTGTCTCTACAAAAAAACTAAAAATTAGCCAGGCGTGGTGGTGCACACTTGTACCAGCCCCAGCTACCGAGGAGGCTAAGGCAGAAGGATTGCTCGAGCCCAGGAGTTCAAGGCTGCAGTGAGCTACAACGGTTGCACTGCACTCCAGCCTGGGCAACAGAGTGAGACCCTGTCTCAAAAACCAAACCAAACCAAACAAAAAAACACTGGCCTAGAATAGCTGGGAGAGGTAGAATTGGTAGCTAATTGGATGTCACCACACGGGAACATGGCCTCTGAGCCACCAAATCTTCAGATGTTTAAAAGAAAAAGCCTTTTTTTTGCTTAACTTTTATTTTAGGTTCCAGAGTACATGCGAAGGTTTATAGGTAAACTCAGGTCACGGGGGTTTATTGTACAGATTATTTCATCACCCAGGTATTAAGCCCAGTACCCAATAGTTATTTTTCTGCTCCTCTCCCTCCTCTACCCTCTATCCACCCTCAGGTAGATCCCAGTGGCTGTTGTTTCCTTCTTGGGTTCGTGTGTTCTCATCATTTAGCTCCCACTTATAAGTGAGAACATGTGGTATTTTGGTTTCTGTTCCTGCATTAGTTTGCTAAGGATAATAGCCTCCACCTCCATCCGTGTTCCCACAAAATACATTGTTTCATTCTTTTTTATGGCTGCACAATATTCCATTGTGTATATGTACCTCACTTCCTTTGTCCAATCTATCATTGGTGGGCAGTTAGGTTGATTCCATGTCTTTGCTATTGTGAACAGTGCTGCAGTGAACATTCACACACATGTGTCTTTATGGAAGAATGATTTATAGACCTCTGGGTATATACCCAGTCACGGAGAAAGAGGTCTTAAATTTGGAACTCGATGTGAAATATCTTGATGTCTAAAACGCTGTGCAGCCCAAACCAAACCTGGCTGCCCTTGTGTGTCTCCTGGTAGAGCAACATGGTCTGAGCAGCCTCCTAAAAGTCACCAGGCCCGGGTAGACGATGACACAGCAATGGCCATGACTGCAAGGTAGGAACAGGGTGAGAACCAGGAGAAAAGAAGGGTAAGTGGGGAGGCTGACCATTTTTGGGATGCATGTGCTCTGCTGCTGTTGCTGTTGTAATGTTAGAAAAGTAGAACAGCTTGTGTTTTTGACTGAATTTAGAAGCTACTCTCTTAAAATCAGTATGTAAATGTGATGGGAGGGGTTTCCTTAAAGCTGTAAGTAACATTTTAATAAAAAGAAAAAGAGGAAGGGTGGGGAGCCAGAGATCATTCAGAGAGAAAAAGTGGGTTGGCATCTCCAACCATAACACACCTGTTATCTTTCAAATGTGAATATCTGGGACACCCATGTTAAGAAGCCAAGTGGCATTAAAATAAAATAAAATTTAATTTCTTTTCTTCTGCTTTTTTTTTCTTTCTTAGAAAGACGTTCTGACAACCAGAGAATATGAGAGTCTCAAAAATACTCCACAGAAATCCTGAAGCTGTTTTTCATCTGTACGTGTTTCCATGGATAACATTTGCACATGAAATTCTCTAATTATTTGTAATATTAATTAAATAGAGAGTACACATTTGATTTCCACTGGAATCTTTTTATCAAGCCAACATAACAAGGCTTTTAAAATGATGATCTAATTGTCCCGTGTTTTCGTGAGAATTATTACCCTTATGAAAATCAAGGTCATTGTGGTTTGCATACCAGACATAAAAATTAATATTTTTTTCAAAATGAATGTTCAGAAAGGAGAATTTGTTGACGTTACTAATAAATTTATTCAGATAGGTAAAGATCTCTATTATGTGTTTTTTTAATTTGCATAATTATTTATTTATTTATTTTCAGACAGAGTCTCACTCTGTCTCTCAGGCTACAGTGCAGTGGCACGATCTCAGCTCACTGCAACCTCCACCTCCCGGGTTCAAGTGATTCTCATGCCTCAACCTCCCAAGAAGCTGGGATTACAGGCATGCACCACCACACCCAGCTAATTTTTGTATTTTTAGTAGAGACGGTTTTTCACCATGTTGGCTAGGCTGGTCTCTAATTTCTGACCTTAGGTGATCCTCCCACCTCGGCCTCCCAAAGTGCTGGGATTACAGGCATGAGTCACTGTGCCCAGCCAAATTTGCATAATTTTGGTCATTAAGACTAGAATCCATGATTTCTACTTATCGTTCTAATTGAACAATTTGATTGAAATTAATCCTCAACCAAATAAATTCATAGGCCAAACTACATATTTTTAAATGGGGGGAGAGGGTCTGGGTGCAGTGGCTCATGGCTGTAATCCCAGCACTTTGGGAGACCGAGGTGGGTGGATCACTTGAGGCTAGGAGTTCAAGACCAGCCTGGCCAACATGGTGAAACCCCATGTCTACTAAAAATACAAAAACTAGCCAGACGTGGTGGTGCATGCCTGTAATCCCAGCTACTGGGGAGGTTGAGGTAAGAGAATCACTTGAACCTGGCAGGCAGAAGTTGCAGTGAGCCAAGATCGCTCCACTGTACTCCAGCCTGGGTGACAAAGTGAGACTCTGTCTTAAAAAAAAAAAAAAAAAAAAATTAAGAGGGGCTGTTTTAGAGCAAGGATTTCACATTTTGTTTGCTTTATGGGTTTTTTGTTTGTTTGTTTGTTTTTGAGACAGAGTCTCACTCTGTCGCCCAGGCTGGAGTGCAGTGGCACGATCTCGGCTCACTGCAAGCTCCGCCTCCCAGGTTTACACCATTCTTCTGTCTCAGTCTCCCGAGTAGCTGGGACTACAGGTGCCCGCCACCACTCCTGGCTAATTTTTTTGTATTTTTAGTAGAGACGGGGTGTCACCATGTTAGCCAGGATGGTCTCGATCTCCTGACCTCGTGATCCACTCACGTTGGCCTCCCAAAGTGCTGGGATTACAGGTACTTTATGCTTTTTGTTATCAGCTTGGTTTGAAGATGGAGACATACATCTTACAACTTTCCCTTGGGGCCTTAATTTCTTTCAGAAATGGGACTGAAAGCAGACACAAAGAACAATGTCCTGAACCCTAGCCAGGGAGTTCTTTGTAAAACAAGCCAAAGGTTCTAAATATCTAGTACCCATTAGCTTGAGGAGATTGCAAATGATCTGTCCTCCAGCTATTACGGGAACATTGCATTGTGAAATAAACAATTATACTCACTACCTCTTGGCAGAAACATGAGTTTGTCCAAACTCAACCAGTTCGTCATCACGAACACACTTGGGTTATGTGTGTTGTGCTAAGAGATGAGACATCCAAGGGCACGTTCCAAGAATCCATGACTATCTTTTTTTTTTTTTGAGATGGATTCTTGCTCTGTCGCCAGGCTGGAGTGCAGTGGCGAGATCTCAGCTCACTGCAACCTCTGCCCCCCTGGTTCAAGCAATTCTCCTGTCTCGGCCTCCCAAGTAGCTGTGATTACAGGCGTGTGCCACCATGCCCAGCTAATTTTTGCATTTTTAGTAGAGACGGGGTTACGCCATGTTGGCCAGGCGGGTCTTGAACTCCTGACCTCAGGTGATCCACCCGCCTCAGCCTCCCAAAGTGCTGGGGTTACAGGCATGAACTACCACTCCTAGCGAGTCCCTGACTCTCAAAATGGCCTTAAAACTTAAGGCCTGCCTTTGAACCCTGCCCCTGTTCTTGTCTCACTGTCTTTTTAACCATGGGCATCTACTGCTATGACCATATACTAATTTTGAGCCCCTTCCCACCTGTTCAATTGATACATGTGAGGTTGTATTTTAACCTCTGATTCACTTAATTACCTATGCTGTGCTTAAGATCCAAGCCCACAATTACTGTTTCCATGGGAATAAGATTCACGGTGTCTTTTCCATCCCCCTCCATGTTTATTTTAATGCCACCTTCATCAGCTCTCCTGGGCATTCCCATCTTTATCGAATGCTCTCCCTGCCAAACCAAGAGGCCCTCAGAATGGGCCATAAGCCCAAATCAATGCCATGGCCATCATATGCCTAGGTAGTACCCATGGCCTCTTCTTTTCCTCAGGGCTCAATTATCTATGAAAGAACCCTTGAAAATACTGTCTCCTGGCCCTCAGCTTTCCACCTGAGAAGGACATCATGGTTGGTTGATTTGTTTGTTTGTTTTGAGACAAGGTCTTGCTCTGTCGTCAAGGCTGGAGTGCAGTGTGGTGACCTCTCTGCTCACTGCAACCACCGTCTCTCGGGCTCAAGCGATCCTCCTGCCTCCCAAATAACTGGGACTACAGATGTGTACCACCACACCAGGCTAATTTTTGTATTTTTAGTAGAGACAGGGTTTTGCATTGTTGCTCAGGCTGGTCTTGAACTCCTGAGCTGAAGCAATCCACCTGCCTCGGCCTCCCAAAGTGCTGGGATCACAGGCGTGAGCCACCATGCCCAGCCAGACATCACAGTTTCTAACAATGCTTCTGCCCTCTTCCGACACAGATTTTAAGAAGCAATGCTCATAGTGCAAGATAGTAGATGTCATTGAATGGCAAAAATAATCAAGCTCTAAGAATGTCAGTGGGTGAAGCCATCTTGGTTAACTCCAACATTCAGCAAAAGCTTAGAGATGGAGAAGTAACTGATACTGAGCCTTAAAGAGTACAATTTGGTGGAACACGAAGGTGGGAAATGTCCAGGTTCCCTATTTTTACGGACAAGGAGACTAAAGTCTAAAGAAGTACAGGCCAGGCGTGGTGGCTCACACCTGTAATCCAAGAGCTTTGGGAGGCCGAGCAGCTGGATCACCTGAGGTCAGGAGTTCAAGACCAGCCTGGCCAACAAGGTGAAACCCCATCTCTACAAAAATACAGAAATCTGCTGGACATGGTGGTGGGTGCCTATAATTCCAGCTACTCAGGAGGCTAAGGCAGGAGAATTGCTTGAACCCAGGAGGCAGAGCTTCCTGTGAGCCGAGATCATACCATTGCACTCCAGCCTGGGCAACAGAGCAAGATTCCATCTCAAAAATAAATAAATAAATAAATAGGTATAAAACAGGCATGGTGCTCCTCCTACTTGCACCAATTACAATCTGGGCTATCATGGAAGGGCAACTGTAGCCTCCCTCTCTTTACTTACTCATCAGCAAAATGAGGAAAGCAACAATTGCCCCATAGGGTCATTGTGCACAGAAGACTCTCTCCTTTTCTACCCTAGTGAAGGATCTCTCAAGAGCTCTCTGCATGCAGGAGATGCTTGCGAAGACAGTTCCCTTCCCACCTGCTCACTTTTAACGAGGCATAACAAGCAGCAGAAAGACCATCTCTTAGAAGTCAGTCGACTTCTAAGACTAAATCACGGATCTACACTTACCTATGACTTACCAAGACATTCCACCTTTCTGAGCTGCAACTGCCTTGCCTAGCAATGAGAAATGCAGGGTTCACCTCACTTAGTTGACACACAGCCCCAGCACAGCACAGGCACTTGACAAATGTTTTATTCCTTTTTTGCTTCAGTTCTCACCCTGACTCTGTTATGTATCTCTGTGTAACCTTGGGAGAATTATATAACCTTTCCAGGGCTGAATTTCTCTACCCGTAAAACTAGGGGATTTGACAAGATCCTTTTTGAATTTCCTTCCAACTCTAACATTCCATGACTTTGAGCCACCCAAGGGATATGGTAATGGGTTACATTACACAAAAGACTTGGATGTAAGATTATAAGCTATAACACAGGCTTCCAGCAAACTCTCCCACTCTCCCCAGCAGAATTCCCCATTATTCTGAGTGTAATGAATAATCCAATGCAACACATGCTCTATCTGTGCCCTGCTCGTGTCCATGGGATCTCACACTTGGGGCCAGCCAGAGGCAACACTGTAAAGCTAGAGAAGCATGCTGTCAACAACCCTCTTCTCCTAGCGATGGCCCCTGTCCACTTACCTTGGCGTCACCTACCAGGGTCAATACTGCATACTATAATTACTTTCAGCTCCTTTCATTCCATTCCTTTGAGATCCAATGTGCCTTCTGTCAATCTTATGAAATGATTCATTTAAGCACATATGACTTGCTTTAAGGATAGAAAGGTGCGGCCGGACGTGGTGGTTCTTGCCTGTAATCTCAACACTTTGGGAGGCCGAGGCGGGTGGATCATTTGAGGTCAGGGGTTCGAGACCAGCCTGGCCAATATGGTGAAACCCTGTCTTTACTAAAAATACACAAATTAGCCAGGTACGGTGGTACACACCTGTAATTCCAGCTACTTGGGAGGCTGAGGCAGGAGAATTGCTTGAACCCGGGAAGCAGAGGTTGCAATCAGCCGAGATCATGCCACTGCACTGCAGCCTGGGCAACAGAGTGAGACTCTATCAAAAAAAAAAAAAGATACAAAGGTGAACCCAAAACATAGAGCCTCCCTTTGAGGAGCCTTTAATCTGAAAGGTAGAGAGACCCTAACATACGATGATAAACTGGACAATGTTTAGTGCTAAAATAGAAATCAATTAACATTCTCTTAGGTGAAAAAGGAGAAAGTTGCTCCCTGAAGCAAAAAAGGAAGGCTTTGCAGAAAGGTAGCAGTTAGAGCTGTACAACAGGTATAGGTCAGATCTGATAGGCAAGGATGGAGAAAAAGAGCATCGTGGACAAAGGAAAAATATAAACAAAAATATTGAGTGACAACATGTACAGTGAATTTTGGTAACAGATAATAATCTGATTTTGCTAGGTGGCATGAAAAGGAACAAGGAGATGAAATTAGCAAGTTTTGTGGAAACTCTATCATGAAATGCCTGGAAGATTTAGTTAAGGATTTTTTTCCATAGACAATAAGGAGTCATTGAAGGTCATGGAGTATAGAAGGGTGACAGATCAGGCAATCGCTATAAGAAGCGTAATCAGGCTGGGTGCAGTGGCTCATGCCTGTAATCCCAGCACTTTGGGAGGCCAAGGCAGGTGGATCACCTGAGGTCAGGAGTTCAAGACCAGCCTGGCCAATGTGACAAAACCCCGTCTCTACTAAAAATACAAAAAAAAATTAGCTGGGCGTGGTGGTGGACACCTGTAATCCCACCTACTCAGGAGGCTGAGGCAGGAAAATCGAATGGACCCAGGGAAGTAGAGGTTGCAGTAAGCCGAGATCATGCCACTGCACTGCAGCCTGGGCAACAGAGCGAGACTCTATCTCAAAAAAAAAAAAAAAAGAAGAAGAAGGAGCATAATCAAAGAGCTGTGTTTTGGAGGATTGAAACAGAGACAACGACAGTAGGTAGCTGGGTGGAAGATCCTTCTAAGTGATCTGGTGAACTATGATGGGATGTGAGACTCAGGTAGCAACCAAGAAATGGAAACTGAAGCTCAAGGGAGAGATCCATCAACAGAACTGGACTATGATTGCAGAGTGGGGAAAGAAGTGAAAAAAAAAAAAACAAAAAAAAAAAAAAAAAAAAACTCCACAAAAGATCAAAACCTTGATGGCACCACACATAGAAAGAGGAAGTTAGGGAGAAGACAAGATTAGGCTGGGGTGGGAAGACCACCGATTTGGTTTGCCAGATGATGAGTTTTGGATGCCTTTGAGGTGACCCCAAGAGAGACGACGAGGCCAGATTTTGGGACAGAAATGTGGCTAAGGGCCCAGACTAGAGAGTGAGTTGAACCCGATTAAGTGGCATCAGAAACCAGGGAATTGAATAAGTGTGTAAGAAAATAAGTGTTGAGAGGACAGGTGCATTGGCTCATGCCTGTAATCCCAGCACTTTGGGAGGCCGAGGCAGGCGGATCACGAGGTCAGGAGTTCGAGACCAGCCTGGCCAACGTGGTGAAACCCCGTTTCTACTGAAAATACAAAAATTAGCCAGGTGTGGTGGTGGGTGCCTGTGATCCCAGCTGCTCAGGACACTGAGGGAGGAGAATTGCTTGAACCCAGGAGGCAGAGGTTACAGTGAGCCGAGATTGTGCCATTGCACTCCAGCCTGGATGATAGAGCGAGACTCTGTCTTGAAAAAAAACAAAACAAAACAAAAAAAAGAAAATGAATGTTGAGAGAGAAGGGGTGGATGCCAAGGACGAAACCTTGGGGAGAGTGACACGGATGGGGCTGAAGTAGGAAAACGAATCTGAGGAGGATGGAGCCCATAGCTGGAACAGTCAATATCATGGAAGCAGTGGAAATAGAGATTCCAGGAGAGGTCATTACTGGGGGCTAGCGGGAAGGAGAGGACTTCTACCAGCTTAGTCTTTCATTTTAATCCAGAACTAGTGCCTTATCCTGAAGCTCCTGGGCCAGTCTGGTAGGGGATGGTGGGGAGTCATTTCAGGATGGAGAGCCCTGTCTATCCCTCCCCTTTTGAGAGGCTCAGCCCTGCTCTAGCACAAGTGGGAGTCTCAGATTTTCCCAGCAGCTTTGTCAGCCTCTCATAGGACAGTTTTCATGGGTGCAAAGAGATGGTGAAATCTGAGATTTTTGTTTTCCAACAGAATCCCTCTTTGAAGGACATAGCTTTGTCTATAGAAAGACATAGAGTCAGCAGGGCATGGTGGCTCATGCCTGTAATCCCAGCACTTTGGGAGTGCTGAGGCAGGTGGATCACCTGTGGTCAGGAGTTTGAGACCAGCTTGGCCAACATGGTGAAATCCCATCTCCACTAAAAATAGAAAAATTAGCCGGGTGTGGTGGCACGTGCTTGTCACCCCAGCTACTCAGGAGGCTGAGGCATAAGAACCGCTTGAACCTGGGAGGCGGAGGTTGCAGTGAGCCAAGATCGCACCACTGCACTCCAGCCTGGGCTACAGAGTGAGACTTGGTCTCAAAAAAAACAAAAAAACAAAAAAAAAAAAAGATAGAAGATGTGGAGTCTAGAGGGAGTAGGTGAGGTGTACTGAGAATATGCATGAACAGATACCAAGATATCAGAGGGGGAATAGAAGCTGCTCTGCACCACAGAAGGAGATGGAGGAATTTCTGAAGCCAAGTTGGAACTGAGAGACTGAAGGATAGAGATGAGCATGAGAGTGAGGAAAGGAAATCTACAAGCTGGAATATGGGGGAAACTGCGGGTGAGCGGTGGGGCAAAGAATTAAGAATTGATGTTACCAGCCAGGCACGGTGGCTCACGCCTGTAATCCCAGCACTTTGGGAGGCCAAAGGGAGTGGATCATGAGGTCAGGAGTTTGAGACCAGCCTGACCAACGTGGTGAAACCCCATCTCTACTAAAAATACAAAAATTAGCTGGGAGTGGTGGCACACGCCTGTAATCCAACTACTCCAGAGGCTGAGGCAGGAGAATCACTTGAATCAGGGAGGCGGAGGTTACAGTGAGCCGAAATCGTGCCATCGCACTCCAGCCTGGGTGACACAGTGAGACTCCATCTCAAAAAAAAAAAAAAGAAGAATTAATATTACTTAGAAGAAACTTAAATGCATATTACTCAATGAAAGAAGCCAACCAGGAAATGATATCTACTATATGATTCCAACTACGTGACATTCTGGAAAAGGCAAACCTATAGAAACAGTAAAAATATCAGTGGTTGTCTGGGAATAGTGGGGAGGGGAGGATGAATAGGGGGAACACAGACGAATTTTAGGGCAGTGAAAATACTCTGTATGATACTGTAATGGTGGATACATGTCATTATGCATTTGTCAAAACCCATGGAATGTACACCACCAGGAGTGAACCCTAATGCAAACTATGGACTCTAGGCGATAATGATGTGTCAAAGTAGGTTTGTCAACTGCAATGAATATACCACTCTGGACCAAGATGTTTACAGCGTGGGAGGCTTTGGGGGTCAGGTAGGCAAATGCAGAGAGTATATGATAACCCAATACTTTCAGCTCAATATTGCTGTACACCCAAAATTGCTCAAAAAAAGAAAGTCTATTTAAAGGAGCAAAAGAAGAATTGATATTGATCTTTCTTGCTTTAAATACTTGTTTACATTGTTTGTCTGTAAACTTCTCTTCTCTCTTCCCTTTTGACTTCAGGACACTTTGATAAACTCTTAGCAAAAACTGTTGGGGGAATCTGTTTCCCCTAAGAGTTTATCAGAGTGTACTGAAGTCAAAACGTCTTTCGCATACATGGAGTGTGTGTGTGTGTGTGTGTGTGTGTGTGAGAGAGAGAGAGAGATAAAGAGAGATAAATTAATAGAAAGGCTAAATTTTAAGTAGAAAGAGAATCCTCACAGGCCCAGATTGTGGAGACCGAAAGGACCAGGAGAGTCTGAGTCTTAGAGAAGTTACAGAAATTGAGGGGAAGCTTTGGTTTGCTCCACTCTGGAAGTGGGTGTGTGAGGCACCCTTCTCCAGACCTCAGGGATCAGAGAGGCCACACTGAGAGCCCAGTGATGTTGGAAGGCTTCAGATTGTCATGGTTAATCACAGCCATGCTTTGCAATCCCAGTCATTCTGGAGAACAAATAGGAGTCAGGAAAAGGGCACCGCATGAACTAGAAATGGACAGATACGGTCTTGAGTCCAAACTCCTCCATAAATACTGGTTGCTGAGACTAGCTCAGTCGGGGAGACCCAGCAGCACTAGAGGAATTAAAGACACACACACACAGAAATATAGAGGTGTGGAGTGGGAAATCAGGGGTCTCACAGCCTTCAGAGCTGAGAGCCTCGAACAGAGATTTACCCACACATTTATTGACAGCAAGCCAGTGATAAGCATTGTTTCTACAGATTACAAATTAACTAAAAGTATTCCTTGCGGGAAACAAAGGGATGGGCCCAAATAAAGGGATGGGTCCGGCTAGTTATCTGCAGCAGGAGCATGTCCTTAAGGCACAGATCGCTCATGCTATTGTTTGTGGTTTAAGAACGCCTTTAAGTGGTTTTCTGTCCTGGGTGGGCCGGGTGTTCCTTGCCTTCATTCCAGTAAACCCACAGCCTTCCAGCATGGGCATCATGACCATCATGAACATGTCACAGTGCTGCAGAGATTTTGTTTATGGCCAGTTTTGGGGCCAGTTTATGGCCAGATTTGGGGGCCTATTCCCAACACTGGCTTTGACCTTGACCAAGTGCTTGGATGTCATGGTCCTTTCTGCTCCAAAAGTCTATGTTTCTAAACCAGGGATTCCACTTTTTTTTTCTTTTTTGAGACGGCAATTCACTTTGTTGCCCAAGCTGGAGTGCAATGGTGTGATCTCAGCTTGCTGCAACCTCCCCCTCCCAAGTTCAAGCAATTCTTCTGCCTCAGCCTCCCAAGTAGCTGGGACTACAGGCACAGGCCACCACGCTTGGCTGATTTTTATATTTTTAGTAGAGACAGGGTATCACCCTATTGGCCAGGCTGGTCTCGAACTCCTGACCTTGCAATCCGCCCAGCTCGGCCTCCTAAAGTGCTGGTATTACAGGCATGAGCCATTGCGCCCGGCCCCACCTTTTTTTTCTTTATTTGACACTTGCAAAAGAAAAGCATCATTTGCAGTCAGCCGGTTTCCCAACCACACGTATTATTGAAACATAGCAGGTGTAGAGCATCCTGCAGAAACACAGGGCTTCCTTTATTTCAGAGGTTACCCAGTAGCAAATGCCAGCCCCACCTCCTCTGAGGGCTGATCAAGCTTCCATACTTTCTTTACCTTGGGCTGACTGCAGCAAGCAATTACCTGTGCCCTGGCAAAGCGGTCAGGGAAGAACGCGAAGCAGCCATCTGCTGGGCTCAGAACAGCGGCAACCACATAAGCATTGTGCATGGTGAAATAATCTTCACTGACTTTCATTAATCTCTTCAGGGCCCTCAGAGGTCAGAGATGTTTAAACAGTGGGGGAGGTTGAACTTGCTCACTAGGCTGGCTCAGCTAATCTACTCCCCAAGGACTTCTGGCTTCCTCAGTCATGGCCAAACCACCAGGTGAGCAAGAGGTGAACGGCAAGGTGTGCAAATATTTGGCTTCATCCATGATCAAATAAATCATTTTTCCTTTCCCTGAGCTCTAGGAAAACCCAGGAAAGCTCCCAGACTTGCCCAGGAGCAGAGCCCAGAAGCAGAGATTTATGCACAAAAGGCACACCCTGCTTAAAGGAAATGCAAGCCTGTAAAGAAAGTCTAAAGAAAGTCCATTTTTACACACACAAAAATTATGACAGGGATTTCAAAACTTCACTTTTCCAGCAGCATACCTTCTCAAAGCATGCAAACCTGTACATAGGAATAGGTAATATTATGCACGGGAATAAAATATCTTTGCATGATGAGTTAAAATGAGGTTCAGTTTTCAAAACCTCTTTCCCATAATTATCATGGATTTTGTTCATTTGTCTGAGATGGAGTCTCGCTCTGTCACCCAGGCTGGAGTGCAGTGGCGGGATCTCAGCTCACTGCAACCTCTGCCTCTGGGTTCAAGCAATTCTCCTGCCTCTGCCTCCTAAGTAGCTGGGATTACAGGCGCACACCACCACTCCCGGCTAATTTTTGTATTTTTAGTAGGGGTTTCCTCATGTTGGCCAGGCTGGTCTCAAACTTCTGACCTCAAATGATCCACCTGCCTTGCCCTCCTAAAGTGTTGGGATTATAGGAGTGAGCCACCACACCCGACCAGGATTTTATTTTAAGTTTACAATGTTTTCCAGAAAGTCCTGAGTCCCGAACCTGGTGGTAGTTGAGACAGTATTTAGCTGTCCCTTCCCCAAAAGGAAACTGACACTGGCTTTCCTGTGACACTTGTGGCAGTCACGGGAGCCCTGCTGGGCTTCCTAAGCAGCATCCCATGCCCTGCACCCTATTCTGAGTTCTTGCAAATGATGCCAGATAAGCTTGATAACAAGGCGAAAATCTGTGGTCAAATTGTTTGGTGGGCTTTATATGTATCAATTTTTCTTTTCTTTTCTTTTTTTTTTTTTTGAGACGAAGTTTTGCTCTTGTTGCCCAGGCTGGAGTGCAATGGTGCGATCTTGGCTCACTGCAACTTCCGCCTCCCAGGTTCAAGTGATTCTCCTGCCTCAGCCTCCCTGGTAGCTGGGATTACAGGCGCCAGCCACCACGCCCAGCTAATTTTTTGTATTTTTAGTAGAATCGGGGTTTCACAATGTTGGCCAGGCTGGTCTCGAACTCCTGACCTCAGGTGATCTGACTGCCTTGGCCTCTCAAAGTGCTGGGATTACAGGTGTGAGCCACTGCGCCCAGCCTAGAAGTTTTATATGTAGTAATTCTGCTAAACGTATTATAATTTCCATTAGGATTTCTTCTTTGTTCCATTTTAAAGTGCATTTTAAAACTTTCAAATATATGGAATTTCCTAAATTTATATTTTTGTTACTGATATCTAATTTAATTATTTATTATAGTCAGAAAATATTGCCTATACAATATTCTTTGACGTTTTATGAAATTTACAGCCTAATAGCTGGTCAGTTTCTGCAACTGTTGCTTCGAATACATACATACATATATATGCATATATATATATATATATACACATGTATATATATATGTTCACTACTTATTAGGTACACAGTATACCTTGTCTTTTGGAATTTCAGAATATATTTAAATAATCTATGTCCTTATAAATTTTTGTCTGCTTGACAAAAGCAGTGTTACTGATAGTGGTGTAAAATCTCTCATAATCATTATGGGTTTGTCCAGTTCTCCTTGTAATTCAGTCATTTTTAAGACTACATTATTATTGAAAGTTCAAAATTGTTGGCCAGGTGCAGTGGCTCAAGCCTGTAATCCCAGCACTTTGAGATGCCAAGGCGGGCAGATCACCTGAGGTCAGGGGTTCGAGACCAACCTGGCCAAAGTGGTGAAACCCCTGTTTCTACTAAGAATTCAAAAACTAGCCAGGTGTGGTGGCAGGCACCTGTAATCCCAGCTAATTGGGAATCTGAGGTGGGAGAATCGCTTGAACTCGGGAGGCGGAGATTGCAGTGAGCCAAGATCACGTCATTGCACTCCAGCCTTGGCAATAAGAGTGAAACTCTGTCTCAAAGAAAAAATAAAAATAAAATTCAAAATTGTTACATGTTTTTGAAGAATTGTTACTTTTAACGTCATGTACTTTTCATATTTATGCCTAATTATTCTCTTTGTCTTAAAGTGCATTTGTCCAATATTAACACAGATAAAACAGTTTTGTCTTGGTGAGTATATGGCTCATCTGTCTTTTTCATCCTAATGGTCCAGCCTCTCTGTGGCTTTAGGTGTGGGATGTACTACCTGTAAGTTACACTGAGGTGGATTTTCCTTCTTTTTGGTTCAGTCTTTCAATGTCTGTCTTTTAACTTATGAGTCGATTCCATTTACACTGAGTGTGCCTCTTGAGTTTTTTTTTTTTTTTTTGCTATCAACATGGACTTTATTTACAAAATGTAGATTGAAATTTATCATGAAAAATGTGATGATGGAAGACTATCTAACATTATATAAGAGAAAGATTATTGTTGCAGAAAAGTATTTTTTGACATTGGATAATTCTATGTGAAAACATCTACAAAAAAAGCCTACTGATTTTATGTATCCATTTTTACATTCTATTTTGTTCTTTATCATGATTTTGTATGCTTCTTTGTATTTTCTTTCCTGCCTCCTTGGATTAATCAATTTCCCATTATTCCTTTATTTTCCTCTGCTACTTAGGAATTACATATTCAGATTCTATTCATGCAGTGGTCATCCTTCAAATTTTAATGTGCCTACTTGGCTAAATAAGACCTAAGTTTAATCAATATTTCTATCCACCTCTTCAAAGATAAGATGGCCTTGGAACACTTCATTCTGACCAATATCCTTCTGCCACTTCAAGATTATGTATGGGCCAGTACTTTGATTCCTTCCTTCAGTTGTGAAGCCCAGGATCTGTGGCTGCCATGCTTCCTGATGTACAAAGAAAGTTGACCTAAAAAATTGAAATCAATATGCACAGAGAAACTGAGATGACAGGCAGGAAAAATTCTGAAATGATCTACATTCCTGGCTACATTTGTCACTGAGCTTGAACTTCACCCTTGCCTTTCCCATGGCTTATAAACCCAACTGAGAAAAGCACTTCCTCCTTTAATCTTAGAGCCCACGTCCTGGGCTTCAGTCTGATCGGCCAACCCAGGTCACCTATCTTTCCTTGAACTAATCCTCTGGTCAGAGGAGCCAGTGATTGAGTCATTGAGGAAGAGGACAGTGGTGTCATTTTCTCCTGGATGGAATGGGCCACCTGGGAGAATGGTGGATCCCCCCAAATGAAAATGGCATGCTATTATGAAAAGAAGGATAAATTGATGTCTGGCAGCCCCAAACGGCGAATATCCATGCCTCGAATAAAGGGGCAGTTAACTGTGGGGCAGGTATACTTCATTAATTCTTTTTTTTTGAGATGAAGTTGCGCTCTTGTTGCCTAGGCTGGAGCACAATGACATGATCTCGGCTCACTGCAACCTCCGTCTCCTGAGTTCAAGCAATTCTCCTGCCTCAGCCTCTCAAGTCTGGGATTACAGGCATGTGCCACTATGCCCGAATAATTTTTTGTATTTTTAGTATCGATCAGATTTCACCGTGTTCGCCAGGCTGGTCTAGAAGTCCTGAATTTATGATCCACCCGCATCAGCCTCCCAAAGTGCTGGAATTACAGGCGTGAGCCCCACACCCAGCCTCTTTTATTCATTCATGTACATGACATTTAGTCACACATCCAAATATTAAATACCTGTGTGTCAAACACATACTAGATGTTGGGGAAGAATTGATGAATAAGATATTCCTGACCCTTGAAGGATTCCAAATTCAGTTGCCAGCAGACAATTGGAGCACTGAATAGTAACTTCAATCAGAGGTGTATCCACAGGGAGCTAAGGAAATAAAGATAGATCAGGAAAGGCCTCCCTAGTAGGAGTAATACTTGGGATGCATCCTGTGGAGTAAATAAAAGCTATACTGTGGAGAGAAGCAGAAGAACAAAGGTAACTTCATTACAGTGTGGGAGGGCACAGCACATGCCAAGGCTCAGAGCATGATATGGTTGGAGAGTTCTCTGTCATCTTTCAACAACCTCTGCTCTTTCAAATTCTGCATCATTTGCTTCAAGCCATCCCCACTCTATCCATCCACCCATCCATCCATCCATCCATCCATCCTCTTTTACCTGCATCTTTAAAACACTGTTGCTTTGTTCAGTGAGTTTTAGTTCGTCACCTATAATCATTCTTGTACATGAGACTAATGAGGCCCAGAGAGGTTTGGCCACTTGTTCTAATTTATGAAACTATCCTACCTTCTTAGGTAAAAATCAAAGCTCACTGAGGGCTTGATTCATATCCCTAAAGAATTTAGCATGAGGCCTACCAATTATTGAATAGTTGATAAATGTTAAGTGGCTCACACCTGTAATCCTGGTACTTTGGGAGGCTGAGGTAGGAGAATTGCTTGAGGCCAGGAGTTCAAAATCAGTCTGGGCAACATAGCAAGACTCCATTAATTTTTTTTAATTAGTCAGGCATGGGAGCATGCACCTTTAGTCCTAGCTACTTGGGAGGCTGAGGCAGGAGAATTGCTTGAGCCCAGGAGTTTGAGGCTGCAGTGAGCTATCTCACTACTACACTCCAGCTTGGGTGAAAGAGCAAGACTCTGTCTCAAAAAAAAAAAAAAAAATGCCAGGTGCAGTGGCTTACACCTATAATCCCAGCACTTTGGGAGGCCAAGTCAGGTGGATCATTTGAGGTCAGGAGTTCAAGACCAGCCTGGCCAATGTGGTAAAATCCCAACTCTACTAAAAATACGAAAATTAGCCTGGCATAGTGGTACACACCTGTAATCCCAGCTACTCAGGAGGCTGAGGCAGGAACCCGGGAGACGGAGGTTGCAGTGAGCCAAGATCACGCCACTGCACTCCAGCCTGGGCGACAGAGTGAGACTCTATCTCGAAAAAAAAAAAAAAAAAAAAGAGAAAGGAAAAAAACAGGATGAATTAATGATTAACCCCTGAAGCTAATCTCTTGGCTTGTGCCCTCAGATATACTCTTGCAAAGCCTTTGAAGCAGAAGTTAATGATAATAAAAAAAACAATTAACAGTCATTTAATGAGTGTTACCAACTAAAAACTGGGCCAAATGCTTTTTCTGCATTTCTTTTAATTCTCATAATACCCCTATGAAGTTAGTTCTATAATAATTGTAATTACCCCAATAATAACAATTAGGCCCATTTAATGAAGGAAACTGAGGTTGAGCATTGTTAATCACTTGCTCTAGGTCACATGGATAGTACGTAATGGAACTGAGATTGAATTCAGGGCTATCTGCTTCTGCAGTACCAGCTCTTAACCACTACATTCTAAGCCTTCTTGCAGATAATTGAAAGATGGCTGAGTCAGGCACAGGGCTCACACCTATAATCCCAGCACTTTGGGAGGCCAAGGTGGATGGATCACCTGAGGTCAAGAGTTCGAAAGCAGCCTGGCCAACGTGGAGAAACCCTGTCTCTACTAAAAATACAAAAATTAGCTGTGTGTGGTGGTGCGTGCCTATAATCCCAGCTACGTGAGAGGCTGAAGTAGGTGAATCGCTTGAACCCGGGAGGTGGAGTTTGCAGTGAGCCGAGATCATGCCACTGTACCCCACCCTGGGAGACAGAGCAAGACTCCATCTCAAAAAGAAGAAGAGAAAGAAAGAAAGAAAGAAAGAAAGAAAGAAAGAAAGAAAGAAGAAAGAAAGAAGAAAGAGAGAAAGAAAGAAAGAGAGAGAGACAAAAGAAAGAAAAAAGAGAGACAAAAGAAAGAAAAAAGAGAGACAGAAAGAAAGAGAAAGAGAGACGAAAGAGAAAGAGAGAAAGAGAGGGAGACAAACGAAAGAAAGAAGAAAGAAAGAAAAAAGAAAGAGAAAGAAAGAAAGAAGAGAGAAAGAGAAAGAAAGAAGAGAGAAAGAGAAATAAAGAAAGAGAGAAAGAGGAAGGAAGGAAGGAAGGAAGAAAGGGAAGGAGGGAAGGAGGGAGGGAAAAAGGAGGGAAGGAGGGAGGGAAAGAAGCCTGAGACACAGGAAATGCAATTTACACCTTCATCTCCTTCATCTCTGCCTCTCAGTGTAACCGCCTGCACACCTCCAAGACCTTTTTCCAGAAAGAATTGGTCATCTGTCATTCTGGAAATCTGGGCAAACACAGAGCCAGCAGCAGACAGGAGAGGCCCAAGTGGCTGGGTTTTCCAGCTGTGATCTTTCCCAAGGCAAACGAATCTGCGTCACCAACATCCACTCAACAATCCTACTTTCCAATACTTCTCCTTAAGAAGGGACTCTGGGTATGGTACCTTGAATCAGTAGATATTAAACTACACTACACTATGCTACATTATGGGCAATTCAAGAGGTGCTGGATGTCCAGAGATGGTTCAACATGATGCCTGCCCTCAAGAAATCCCAGTAGAGCATTAGAGGTGCTGTGGTCAGTGTATTAGAATAATAACAAGGGGAATAACAGCAACTAAACTTAGAAGGCTTACCAAAGATCAGATGCCATAACAAGTTACAATTTCCAAACGTTACAGTTTCCAAACTGCTTTACGCATATTACCTAATTCATTCTTCATAACAACCCTATGCAGAAGGTACCATTATGCCTGTATTTTACAGTTTTTCTGTATTTTATGTGGACACAAAAAGGTTCACTCATTTCCCAAGGTCACAATAAATGGTTGTATTGGAGTGGCTTCCTCACTCTCCCCAGTGCTCAATCACCAATTCGTAAATATACCCTGGAATCCATCCACTTCTTTCCATTCCTTCTGCCTCTATCCCAGTTCGTAACACCATCAGAACCCAGGCTATCTAATTCCCAAAGCCAGCTCTGTAAATGTGACTGACTTCTGCCTCATGATCCAATATGGATAGTTGGGGTTCCACCCATCACATCTGCATCCCAGGCAGCAGGAAGGAGAACATGGCAGAGAATAAAGACTCGGGCTGTCTAATTCCAAAAGCTAGCTCTATAACTCTGTGCGCTGAGTTCTGGACTCTCAAAGCATCCCAAATGTGTCTGAAAGTACTTTGGGATCAGTTTGCAAGCCTCTCACAGAGTCTACAGTAGGAAAAGTAGCAAAAGGCTTCCTGGGAGGCACATCAATCTATCAGAGTGTTAAAGACCTGAGTTTTGGCCGAGCACAGTGGCTCATGCCTGTAATCCCAGCACTTTGGGAGGCGGCATGTGGATCACCTGAGGTCAGGACTTCGAGACCAGCCTGGCCAACATGGTGAAACTCTGTCTCTACTACAAATACAAAAATTAGTCGGGTGTGGTGGCAGGTGCCTGTAGTCCCAGCTACTCAGGTTGAAACAGAATTGCTTGAACCTGGGAGGTGGAGGTTGCAGTGAACCAAGATCTCACCACTGCACTCCAGCCTGGGCGACAGAGCAAGACTTCGTCTCAAAAAAAAAAAGACCTGAGTTTTCATTCTGGAGGTGCCATTTACTATATAACCTATGTCTCAAGTCCCCAAATACGTAAAGTAAGAGTAGTAACAGTTCTCATATCCTAGAGTCCTGGAGAAGAATAAAATGAGATCATCCATATAAATGGCTAAGCACTCTGCCATGCATATAGTACACACTTAGTAAATGCTTAGCTTAGGAAAAAATAGAAAGTGACTTTTTACAGGAAGACCTGCAGAATGAGTAGTAGGCGTGAGTTAGGCAAAGAGAGAAAAGAAAAAACAAGTGATGATGTCCAGAGACAAGAGGAAGCAAAGGTTTAAAAGAGGCAGCTGGAGAGATGACAGGAGAGAGACAGCAAAGGCTATTTGGACGGACAGGACATCTTCAGGGGCATAGTAGGGGAAGCCAATGAGAGAGGATCCTGTTTTAAGCACAAAGTGATGATATTGTCTTCTGTTTAAGCAGGAAATGTTCAGAATTAGTTTCTTTTTTTTCCCCCTCCCAGGAATTCAAAGCCAGAGCTGATGGTGGTGTGATTAGGATAGAGGCAGAAGTGATAGAAAGAAGTAAATCGATTCCAGGGTGCATCTAGGACTAGGACTTGGTGATTGAGTGCTGAGAAGAGGGAGGAAGAATCTCCATGACAACGAGGCTTCAGTTTGGGCAAAAGGTAAATGGAGGTGCCAGTCCCTGAAATAGGGGGCTCAGGGAAGAAGCATGGTGGGGGAGTTTCTGGGGTACCTAAGAGACATTCCAAACCATCCTCTAGGGACTGAGAGACACCAGGCTGTAGCTCAGTAGAGGAGTCTGGACTGGCAGTTTGGAAATTGTAATAGATTTATGGGAATTGCCTGTCCCTATGTCTTTTCTTTCTTCCATCTCAGAAACAGAACCCTAACTTTTTCAGGGCAGCCTTAAACGTGACTATACAATTACATTTCCCAGCCTAAGATTTGGTGAGATAGAACAAAAATGTAGTGAGGGAACTCTACGAAGTCTTCTTAAAGAAGAATTATTTGCCGTGTTCTCCTTTCTGCTGCCCAGGATGCAGATGTGATGGCTGGAACCCCAACTACTCATACTGGGCCAAGAGGTAGATGTCAGGCTCTGAATCCATTGGGGCAGAAGGATGGGTACTTGAGTCCCCTGAGGGCATTGTGGAGTCAACAGCAGCCCTCAGTCACCTGCCTCTAGAACTCAGTGACATGAGAGAGAACAACACTCCTTCCTTTTAGCCACTAGAATTTGATAGTTTTCTATGCTGTCTAATCTAATCCTTCCACTACAGATATCATCTGCCTACCATAGTGATGGGAAACTTGAGATTAAGGATTGGAGAGGAGCTGGGACGAGAAGAAGGGACTGTATTGTCTGTATTTAAGAAACAGACAAAAAGTTAACTGCAAAAGAGAAGAGATGGCACAAAGAGGAGATTTTTGAGAATTAAGAGGGCTGATGTCCAAGGAGAGGTAAAGCAGGATGTAGGGAGGGGGTAGCCTGGACAAATTCTCTGAGCCAGAGAGTTTGCTGTGACTTCCTGTGCAGAGAGAATGAGCAAAGAAGGAGGCTTGACAGAGATCCCAGAAATGAGGGGTTCAGGTCCCCATGAGCCAAATACTTCAATGTTAGGCAGTCCTGATCATTAGAAATCTTTTTCTTCTTCTTCTTCTTTTTTTTTGAGATGAAGTCTTACTCCGTCCCCCAGGCTGGAGTGCAGTGGTGCAATCTCGGCTCACTGCAACCTCGCCTCCTAGGTTCAAGCGATTCTCCTGCCTCAGTCTCCTGAGTAGCTGGGATTACAGGTGCACACCACCACACCTGGCTTTTTGTCTTTTTAGTAAAGATGGGATTTCACAATGTTGGCCAGGCTGGTCTCAAACTCCTGACCTCAAGTGATCCGCCCGCCTTGGCCTCCCACAGTGCTGGGATGACAGGCATGAGCCACCGTGCCCAGCCCCCTTTTCTTCTATGAAGATGAAATATACCTTCCTTTGATTTCTACTCACAGCCTCCTGAAGATGCACTGAATAAAATCTGCATCGTCATCTCCAGGACAGCCCTTCTAAACTTAGAAGACAGTATTCTTGTTCTGCTTCCCTCCCAGAGAAAGACTCATTAATTAACTCTCAAATACTCATCACACTACTGGAATTCCAGAGCCTTCACAATGCTGATTACTCCTTTTCTAATTGGACTTCATCTTGTTTACATCCTCCCTTAGCAAAATCTAAAGCAGGTTGGTCAGCCCTACAGACCAGCAGTCCCCAACCTTTTTGCCACCAGTGGCTGGCTTCATGGAAGATAATTTTTCCGAGGACCAGGGTGGGGGTGGAGATGGTTTTGGAATGAGTCAAGTGCATTCCATTTATTGTGCACTTTATTTCTATTATTATTACATTGTAATACACAGTGAAATAATTATACAACTCCCCATCATGTAGAATCAGTGGGAACCCTGAGCTTGTTTTCCTGCAACTAGACGGTCCCATCTGGGAGCGATGGGAGACAGTGACAGATCATCAGGCATATCATTTAGTAGAGACGGGTTTCACCATGTCGGCCAGGCTGGTCTTGAGCTCTTTACCTCAGGTGATCCACCCGCATTGACCTCCCAAAGTGTTGAGATTACAAGCATGAGCTTGGCCATGGAATCGAAGTTCTATTCTTAGTTCTTTGAGAACTAATTCTCTTATGAGAACTGATTCTCATAAGGAGCTTGCCACCTAGATCCCTCTTATGCACATTTCATAATAGGGTTCATGCTCCTATGAGAATCTAATGCCGCAGCTCATCTGACAAGAGGCAGAGCTCAGGCAGTAAGGCAAGCCATGGGGAGTGGCTGTAAATTTGGATGAAGCTTTGCTGTCTTACCTGCTACTCACCTCTTGCTGCGTGGCCCAGTTCCTAACAGGCCAAGGACCACCATGGCCCTGGGGTTTAGGGACCCCTGTGGTAGACCATCACCTCCCTGGACCGGCACCCTGCTCCTCTTAATGCAGTCAGAGTGGCGCAGGTTTCTTCAGGAGCTGATCACCCTGTGGCCAATATTGAGTTTGAGGCTTTGTGAAGTCAGCTCATCCATCAAGGACAAACATGTTAACATCTTTTTAAATGACATCCAACCTCTCTACAGAAGTGGGCAGAGTGATTAGATCCTAAAAGGCAGTTCAGAGATGTTCCCTGACAGTGTTATGTTAGAAATCAATTTTAATCTCTCTCCTATTATTTCAGGGGGAAGCAGCACCGAGAATAAATACCAGCATTATTAGCAAAGCAAATGACACACATACCCACAACCCTGAAAGCGGTCTCAGTTGCCCGGTTTCTCTTGGTGAGAAAGGTAATGTGTGTTAAAGGGTACACACAAATGGCACAGGGACAGTAGAACATTGGCTACCCTCAAAATATCCCCTTCAAGGCTGGGCACAGTAGCTCATGCCTGTAATCCTAGCACTTTGGGTGGCCGAGGCAGGTAGATTGCCTGAGCTCAGGAGTTCGAGACCAGTTTGTATTTATTAGACAGGGTGAAACCCTGTCTCTACTAAAATACAAAAAAAAAAATTAGCCAAGAATGGGGGCGTGTGCCTGTAGTCCCAGCTACTCAGCAGCCAGGAGAATCACTTGAACCCGGGAAGCAAAGGTTGCAATGAGCCAGGATTGTGCCACTGCACTCCAGCCTAGGTGACAGAGCGAGACTCCATCTCCAGAAAAAAAAAAACCTTCAAAACCACATTAACATGGAACTAGAAGACACTCTGCAGGTTTATCTAGAGAGGCCTTACAGAGGAGTGAAATCTATGGCTTTCAGAATGCTAAGATGTGGATTCACTTCCTGACACTGCTACCATGGAAGCCATGTTGTGAACAATCAAGTCTAATCTCTTGGCCACAGTCAGACTCTTTATTTTATTTGCAAGTAATAAATTATGATCTGCAAGCAGATCATAATCTCCACTTCTTAGGGCCTCATGAGAGCTGGGGATGATGAAAGTCCCAGTCCAATGATAAGCACTTCACAGACAGCAGCATTCATGTTATCTAAGCTGACTTTCCACCCGGGGCAGAGCTTGTCTCTGTGACGTTCCTTCCAAGCAGATCCTGATGTCCACCCCAGTGCCCTGGAGAGTGCCGACATACAGAAATGCATGCTCAGTAGCAGAATGGATGGATGGATGCGCACCCTTGAAGCTGTCTGCGTGGCAGGAAGGACGCAGGCGCGGGAAACTCTCTGACTTCTCTCCCTGTAGCCTCCTTGTCTATAAATGGGCACCATCGTTAGTGTAATCAGATACTGGAACATTTTATTGAAAGTGCTGTGGTTGATAAGGTGGACCCATAAAGCAACTTTGCTTTTTCGCTACACTCCCCTGCAACCTCCCCTTTTCATGTCAGGGTTATTCATTCCTGTGGCTGGATGACATTTTAGGAGGTTCCAAAGCTTTTCCGGACTGGCCAACCTTAGTCATAAGAACAGTATCGTTTCAGAGTAATAACACTCCACATTTCATTCACCCTCAGTGTCTCCTCACCTCCAGGGAAAGGGCAGGGGCCTGTTGCAAACTCAGACATCTGTGGCAGAAGAGTGGCTAGGGCAGAGGAAGAGGCTTCCAGCTCTCTCATAAATTATCCTCCTTCCTTCCTGTCCAGCGTTGGCTGACCAGAGTGATAGCACAAACCAGTTTGCCTAGGAATGTCTTAGTGTGTACGGGTTGCCCAGATATGAATACTTAGAGTGTGTCCTTTTCACTCACACAATGCCCCCATTTGGACAATGCATTATTCGGCAACACTTTTCTCTTCTTTCTGGAGTCAGAGTCTAGCTCTGTCCCCCAGGCTGGACTGCAGTGTCATGATCATAGCTCACTGCAGCCTCAAACTACTGGGCTCAAGCCATCCTCCCACCTCAGCCTCCCAAGTAGCTGGGACCACAGGCATGCATCGACACACCTGGCTAAGTTTTTTAAACTTTTGTGGACATGGAGCCTCGCTCTATTTCTCACTCTATTCCTCAAGCAATCGTCGTAGCTTCACACTCCCAGGCTCAAGTGATCCTCCCACCTCAGTCTCCTGAGTAGCTGCAACTACAGGTGCATGCTACCATGTCCATCTAGTTTTTTTTTTTGAGATGGAGTCTTGCTCTGTCGCCCAAGCTAGAGTGCAGTGGCACGATTTCAGCTCACTATAACCTCTGCCTCCAGGGTTCAAGCAATTCTTCTGCCTCAGCCTCCAGAGTAGCTGAGATTACAGCCATGCACCACCATACCCGGCTGATTTTTGTATTTTTAGTAAAGATGGGGTTTCACAATCTGCCAGGCTGGTCTTGAACTCCTGACCTCATGATCCACCCACCTCAGGCTCCCAAAGTGCTGGGATTACAGGTGTGAGCCACCACGCCCAGCCCTAATTTTTAAATTTTTTGTAGAGATGGGGTTGTGCTATGCTGCCCAGGCTGGTCTTGAACCCCGGAATTAAAGCAATCCTCCTGCCTCAGCATCCCAAAATGCAGGGATTAGTGGCATGAAAGACTGCACCTGGCAGCCTACTTCTGAGCCCTCAGATACCCAGCCCAGGAAGAGGAGAGATTGGAACCACTTGAGTGGGAGAGTCCAGTTGTGACATCATGTTGGCTTTCTGGAGGGGAAGGGTCCAGAGGTGACTCTTATTTCGTAGGATACCTTAGTGGCTTTTTTCAGAGTTGCTCCCTGACGAGGACCTCAGTTCCCTCCATGAAAAAAGAGGTCTTTCCTTATGGAAGCTTCCAGGTTCTCCAATTCCTCAACTTCCAGATGCCACCTCTCACAAATTCTTATTACTAGGATTCCTTTGCTCCTTCAGGCAGGCCTCCTGAGCAGGATCCCTTTCAACCAGGTCCAAGCCACACACACATCAAGTTCTCTCATGTCTTTAGAATACACCCATCTTTACCCTGACTTCCAGAGGGTATGCAACATAGGCAGCACCAACCACAGCATGGCACCTTCAGGCTCTCAGGGTAGAAACCACATACCAGTTTGTGTGTTTCCTGATGTCACTGAACATTTTTTTCTCCAAGAACAAAGATCCTCTCACATGGCTGTCAGTAGTCAGAATGGTTTGGATTTTTTCCCCCTCCAAATCTCATGTGGAAATTGATTCCGAATGTTGGAGATGGGGCCTTGTGGTTAGTGTTTTGTCATGGGGGTGGATCCCTCATGTATGGCTGGGTGCCATTATTGCAGGATTTTTAAGGAATCAGAGAGACTGAAATGGGGTTCAGGAGGATATTTATGAATTATTTAGGTGCACCGGCCCAGCCAGATTAACATCCAAAGGACTGAGCCCTGAACAAAGAGTTAAGTTACCTTTTAAGCATTTCGTAGGGCTGTGGGGGGGAGATCTGTGCAGGGGGAAGCATACTACAGAAGCGAGAAAAAAAGTTATTCAATTGAGACATGCATTACATCAGTTCTTACTTTTCAAGGAAAAACATGTTTTGTGACTTGAGTTTATCTGTCTAGTGACCTTGCAGCTGCACAGCTAGGGAAACAGGGTCTTCATAAAACCTGGGAAGGGAGGAGAGATAAGGCTCACTAGCCACTAGCCACAGAACAATAGGCAGTGAATTTTAAAGGACTCCAGCTCTTTCTCTTTCTCAGGGGAAGTTGGGTTTTCTCACATATAACTGAATTTCTGCTTACACAGTCTTTAATTTCTTTTAATTCCTATTCCACCATCCTGGTGGTAATAAGTGAGTTCTCGCTCTAGTTGTTCACACAAGATCTGGTTGTTAAAGAGTCTGGCACCTTCTCCTCTCTCTTTTGCTCCCACTCCCACCATGTGATAATGCCTGCTCCCTCTTTGCTGTGATTGGAAGCCTCCCAAGGCCTCACCAGAAGCAGATACTGACTTCATGTTTCTCATGCAGCCTGCAGAACTGTAAGCCAAATAAACCTCTTTCCTTTACAAATTACCCAGCCTCAGGCATTCCTGTAAAGCAGGGTAAAATGGACTAACACAATGCAGAAGAAATGGAAAATACCATGGCATTCCAACAGGTTTCTCCCAAGGGCTCCTGCTTCTGCTTCAATGCCCTTACTGCATACTCTCCAGAGGGATTACTGGACCTTCCATCTTCAAAACCCCTCAGTATCTTTTGCCTGGGTGGCCTAGCCCCTCACTTCAGGATGTGAAGGTATTTCATATACTTTAAAGGACAGTGCATAATGGTCACTGCAGCTAACAGTTCCTGAGCTGTAACCAAGTTCCAGGAGCTTTGTATTCATTACTCACTAAATCCCTGAAAAAAATCCCATAAGCTGGGACCATCCTTATAATGTTCATTCTAAATGTCAACTATTTTTTTAATGGTGGAAAACTTAATTTCTTTTTTGGGACAGGGTCTCACTCTGTTACCTAGGCCAGAGTACTGTAGTGTGATCATAGCTCACTGCAGCCTCAACCTCCCTGGGCTAAAGTGATCCTCCCACCTCAGCCCCCTGAGTAGCTGGGAAGACAGGCATTCACCATCATGCCCAGCTAATTTTTAATTTTTTTTGTAGAGATGGGGTCTTGCTACGTGGCCCAGGCTAGTCTGGAACTCCTGGGCTCAAGTGATCCACCCCTACCTCCTTAGCTTCCCAAATTATTTTTTAATTATTTGTATAAATTAAAGGGGCACATGGGCAGTTTTGTTACATGAATATATTAAGCAGTGGTGAAGCCTGGACTTTCAGTGTAACCATCACCAGAATAATGTACATTGTACCCATTTAGTAATTTCTCATCCCCCATGCCCTACTAGTCTCCCACTCTTCCAAATCTCCAACATCTACTATTCCATACTCTATGTCCTCATATACACATGATTCAGCTCCCACTTATCAGTGAGAACATGCAGTATTTGACTTTCTCATTCTCAGTTGTTTCACTCAAAATGATGGCCTCCAGTTCCATTCACATTGCTTCAAGAGATAAGATTTCATTCTCTGTATGGCTGAATAGTATTCTACTGTGTATATATATATACACATGTGTATATATATGTATGTATGTGTATATATATGTACACATATATACACATGTGTATATATATATGTATATATATGTGCCACATTTTCTTTATCCAATCACTCATTGATGGACACATAGGTCCCGTATCTTTGCTGTTGTGAGTAGTGCTGTGATGAACATACACGTGCAGGTGTCTTTTTTATATAACAACTTCTTTTCCTTTAGGTAGACACCCAGTAGTGGAATAGTGGGATTGGCTGGGTGAAATGGTAGTTTTTTTTTTTTTTTTTTTTTTTGGTGGGAGAATAGAGTCTCGCTCTGTCGCCCAGGCTGGAGTACAGTGGCTTGATCTCAGCTCACTGCAACCTCCGCCTCCCGGGTTCAAACAATTCTCCTGCCTCAGCCTCCCGAGTAGCTGGGATTACAGGTGCCCACCACCACATGACCTCCCAAAGTGTTGGGATTACAGGCATGAGCCACCATGTCCGGCCATGGAATGGTAGTTTTATTCTTAATTCTTTGAGAAGCCTCCATAACGTTTTCAATAAAGGTTGCGCCAATTTATTTTACTTTCTAAAATGCTTTTTTTATATAGGTTATTGTGGAAAAGGTGGTGTTTGGTTACATGAGTAAGTTCTTTCTTTCTTTCTTTTTTTTTTTTTTTTTGAGGCAGAGTTTCACTCTTGTTGCCCAGGCTGGAATGCAATGGTGCGAACTCGACTCACTGCAACCTCAGCCTCCCGGGTCCAAGTGATTCTCCTGCCTCAGCCTCCCGAGTAGCTGGGGTACAGGCACGCACCACCATGCCTGGCTAATTTTTTGTATTTTTAATAGAGATGGGATTTCACCATGTTGGCCAGGCTGGTCTCGAACTCCTGACCTCAGGTGATCCACCCACTTCAGCCTCCCAAAGTGCTGGGATTACAGGTGTGAGCCACTGCGCCTGGCCCTTGAGTAAGTTCTTTAGTGGTGATTTGTGAAATTTTGGTGCACCCATCACCCGAGCAGTATACACTGCACCCAATTTGTAGTCTTTTTTTCCTTGTCCCCTTCTCACCCTTCCCCTGAGTTCCCAGAGTCCATTGTGTCATTCTTATGCCTTTGCATCCTCATAGTTTAGCACCCACTTATGAGCGAGAACGTACGATGTTTGGTTTTCCATTCCTGAATTACTTCACTTACAATAATAGTCTCCAATCCCATCTAGTCACTGCGAATGCCATTCATTCATTCCTTTTTATGGCTGAGTAGTATTCCATTGTATATCTATACCACAGTTTCTTTATCCAGTCATTGATTGATGGGCATTTGGTTTGGTTCCACATTTTTGCAATTGCAAATTGTGCTGCTATAAGCATGCATGAAGGTTGCACTGATTTAAATTACCACCAACAGTTCAGAAGACATTCCATAGCTGAAATGCTCATTGATCCAAAGTTATCCTTCTATGCTTTCTCCATATTTCTGATCCTGTCCTGGGTAACCACAAGAAAAAGTCAGACACTGAAGACCACATTTAAATCTTATTGAAATAATTTCTTCTAAACATCCTCAACGTTTCATGTGAAAGCTTCATAATATTTTCATCCTGTTCACCTTTCTCTCAAAAACCTGAAATGTGTCTCTGTTCTTTTGTGTCCAGAGCACATGTATAGAATATTAGATAACGGATGATATTGATAATGACAATAGTGATAACTTATATCAACTGAGTATTTACCATGTGGTAGGTACTGTACTAAGAACTTGACATACATTATTTAATCCTCACAGCAATCCTGTGAGGTATATTCTGACATCAACCCCATTTGAACATTAAAAAAAAAAAGGCCAGGCACAGTGGCTCATACCTGTCATCCCAGCACTTTGGAAGTCTGAGGTGGGCCGATAACTTGACCTCAGTAGTTCAAGACCAGCCTGGACAACAAGGAGAAACCCTATCTCTAACAAAATACAAAAATTAGCCAGGCGTGGTGGTGCATGCCTATAGTCCCAGCTACTCAGGAGGCTGAGGTGAGCGGATTGCTTGAACGCAGGAAGTGGAGGTTGCAGTGAGCCAAGTTCATGCCATTTTACTCCAGCCTGGGTGATAGAGCAAGACTCTGTCTCAAAATTTTTTTTTTAATTTAATTTAAAAAACTGAGGCTCAATCCCGTCTCTACTAAAAATACAAAAAAATTAGCTGGGCGTGGTGGCAGGCATCTATAGTCTCAGCTACTCGGGAGGCTGAGGCAGAAGAACGGCGTGAACCTGGGAGGCAGAGCTTGCAGTGAGCTGAGATCGCGCCACTGCACTACAGCCTGGGTGACAGAGTGAGACTCTGTCTCAAAAAAAAAAAAAAAAAGAGAAAAGAAACAAATAAAAAAAACCAACAACTGAGGCTCAGAGAGGTTCATTAACTTGCTCAAGAACACACAGCTTGTAATGGCAGAGTGGGGATGTGAACTCAGGTCTTCCAGATTTCAAAGTATGTGCTCTTAACAAGCATGCAGTGTCAATACAAATAAAACTGTCCCTAAAACTGTTTGGACTAAACTGATGGCTTAGACTCAACAGGGAGAACAGTAGCCTTGGACAGCAGCAGGAACCTGCAGCCACAGTGACTGTGACCAGGAACAGAGGCCACATCAGCCGCACTTACAGCCAGAAGGGCTCAGCTGCGGAGAGCAGAATGAGTTGATATGTGAAAAGCACAACATATAGTAAGTGCTGTAATGCATTTGTGACTATTTTATCAACTCAAAACCTCCCTGGCACATCACAGACATTCAATAGATTTTGATCGAATGAATAAATTAATTAACACTTCCTAATCCAGTGCTCTTCTTGGTATAAATATTTACACTTTAAAAGAAAAATGTTGGCCGGGTTCGGTGGCACACACGTGTAATCCCAGCACTTTGGGAGGCCAAAGCGAGCAGATCACTTGAGGTCGGGAGTTCAAGACCAGCCTGGCCGACATGGTGAAACCCCATCTCTACTAAAAATACAAAAAAATTAGCTGGGCGTGGTGGTGGGAGCCTGTAATCCCAGCTACTCGGGAGGCTGAGACAGGAGAATTGTTGAACCTGGGAGGCAGCGGTTTTCAGTGAGCTGAGATCACACCACTGTACTCTAGCCTGGGCAACAGAGTGAGACTCTGCTTCAAAAAGAAAAGAAGAAAAATAATAATAGAAATGTCAAAATTAAATGTAAAAGCATACAAACGCAAAAACAATTTAGCCTCAATTGGGAGACAAGATAAGTCTGGAGGATCAAAGGAGGTAGAAGAAAAGAAAATTGTCTCTTTTGCAGAGGACACGATTGGTGACCAATTTCACCAACGTTGATTCTATGGTGTTCACAGGAGAGGGCCCATGGCACACAGTTTCAAAGTCATGCAGAAGTCATCAATCACCATGGAAAAGTGGGTTGGGCAGAGTCTAATGTGTACCTTGGATTCCAAAAACATGGATTTCAAAAGGTTTAGGGAAAAAAAAAAAGATATACAGGTTGAGACTTTTGAATCCAAAAATCAAAAATGCTCCAAAGCCCAAAACTTTTTGAGTTCCCGCATGATGCTCAAAGGAAATGCTCATTGGAGCATTTTGGAGTTTGAATTTTCAGATTTGGAATGTTCAACTGGTATGCATGCAAATATTCCAAAATCTGAAAAAAAAAATTCAAAATCCAAAACACTTCTGGTCCCATGAATTTCAGATAAGGAATACTCAACCCTCAACCCATAGTGGCAGCATATCTTCAGATTTTGTAACAAAATTAGTTGCAAGAGACTCAAGGGATCTTTTTTTGTCGATGGTTTTCTTTCTTTTTTTTTTTTTTTTTTTGAGATGGAGTCTTGCTCTGTTGCCCAGGCTGGAGTGCAGTGGCACCATCTTGGCTCACTGCAACCTCAGTCTCCCGGGTTCAAGTGATTCTCCTGCCTCACCCTCCCAAGTAGCTGGGATTACAGGTGCATGCCACCACGCCCAGCTAATTTTTGTATTTTTAGTAGAGACAGAGTTTCACCATGTTGGCCAGGCTGGTCTCAAACTCCTGACCTCAAGTGACCCGCCCGCCTCGGCCTCCCAAAGTGCTGGGATTACAGGTGTGAGCCACCGTTCCTAGCTTCAGGGGATCATTATTTTAAAAATATGATTTATCTACCTTTGAATGACGCCAGTGAAGAAGGAAAAGAAGATGTTAAGTGAAGGTGAGTTTGCATGGTAATATGAGGCTTCCAGATGAGCTCATATTTTAAAAGGGCACAGAAAGGGTCTATATCCAAGAGATAAGAACAACACAGAAATTGTAGGTCTCCTAATGGAGGCAGAAGACACTTAAAACTAATTCTGAGTGTCTTCCATCTCCCAAGAGTGCTGCTGCTGCAAACCAAGCCCTTTCCAGGGATGTCTTCATCCCATCCTCGCCAGAGCCTCATGAGAGGGGCAGTGATGTGTTACTCACCCATTTTACAGATGAAACAACCTGGGCCTCAGAGAAACAAAGTCCATTTTCACAAGAACTGTTCATTTAACAATGAAAACGATTATCAGACAAAGACGAGAGAAGAAGCAAAGCACAGGAGATGTGAAATTGGAGGTGCAAACCCTGCAAACCCCCAAAACATCTTCAACAAATATTCGAGCCTGCCTGTGAGGAACTTAAAGTCTCCGTGTAGAGACAGTTGTGTCATTAAGCAGAGATACAGGTGGCAGGGTCCACAGAGGAGGGGCACCTCCAGAATGGGTGGTGTCAGAGAAAGCTTTCCATCCTAGCTGAAAGCAATCAGATTTAGCAGGTAAATAGGGGTTTGGGGAGAGCGTTCGTGCCAGATTAAACAGCATGTGGCCTGGGAGATCGGGGACCAGGGGTTATCAGTTAGCATGGCAGAGTTTGCAGAGTTACTCAGTTCAGAAGATGTGTAATTATGTATTAAATGCCTGTCTCTCTCATTAGGCAGCAAGTGCTATAGGGGCAGGAACCATGGCCCTCTGGTTCACTTGTGAATCCCGAGTCCCCGGCAATTACCTACTGCTGAATAACAACATCAATAATAGTAATAGCTAACATTGATCGATCACTGAGTACTGGCTGTTTCATAATGTTGCTACTAGAAAGTGCTCAATACGCTTGCAGTGGGCTGAGATTGCGCCACCGCACTCCAGCCTGGGCGACAGAGCAAGACTCTGTCTCAAAAAAAAAGAAAGTGCTCAATACATATTTATTAGATGAATATTTGATGCATGTATTTATTCATTTGTATTAGAATTCATGTCTATTTATTCACTCATTCCAAAGATTGAATAGCAACAGTGGTGAGGCAATGTTGGGGTGTACTGAGGTTCACCCGGGAGGTCAGGGACAGCAGAGGAAATTGGGCTCTAGCCAGAGGCGATAGGGGAGGGGCACTGCAGGGCTTCAGGTAGGAGATTTGATATACTTTGGTGTTCATTTTAAAAGTTGACTCTGGGCCAGGCACGGTGGCTCCCACCTGTAATCCCAGCACTTTGGGAGGCTGAGGTAGGTGGATCACTTGAGGTCAGGAATTCAAGACCAGTCTGGCCAACATGGCTAAACCCTGTCTCTACTAAAAATACAAAAATTAGCCAGGCGTGGTAGCGCATGCCTGTAATCCCAGCTACTCAGGAGGCTGAGGCAGGAGAATCGCTTAAACCCAGGAGACGGAGGTTGCAGTGAGCCGAGATGGCGCCACTGCACTCTAGCCTGGGCTACAGAGTAAGACTTCATCTCAAAAAAACAACAACAACAAAAAATTCACTATGGCTGCTGGACAATGGATTGGAGCAGGATGAGAGAGGATCCTGGGGCACCAAGACACCAGGACACCTTGGAAGATCACAAAAAATGGTGGAGATACAGAAATAAGCAAATACTAACCCAGCTCACTATTTTTTAAGAAGACGGTGGTGAATGTCACAAGCCCTAGATCAAAATAGGATTAGTGGCCACCGAATCAAAACAGCTGACATTGATTGAAAGCTTGCATTATTTCCAGTGCTTTACACAAATCAGCTGATTCAATCCTCAAAACAAACCTACAGATAGATACAGTTATTGTACCACAGTCACTCAGCTAATTATTGTACCACAGTCACCCAGCTAATACCCACATTTTAACTCAAGCTATCCGCTCACACTGGCCACCAGTTACCGCTTCTCCTTCTTGGAGTGAACACAGCTCATTATTTTATAAATCTGCAGCAGTCTATAACAAGGTTCAAAGACAAGGAGAAATTGCATCTGGAGGATGAAAAGGACTAGAACCAGCGGACAGGGCTGGCTCCACATCCCTGCAACCTATGCAGTCGCTTGGGGCCCTGAGCCGGGAAGGGCCCTGAATTTGATTAGTTGGTTTAATGCTCTGCCGTTGGTGTCTGGAGACTCTTAATAATTTTTGAACACAGGATCCTCATTTTTATTTTGCACCAGGTTCCGCGCATTACGCAGCCAGAGGAAGCTGCATGTAGCAAATTCCGATCCACACAGAGAACATTTTATTCTTTGACATGGAGCTCTCAGAAGAGCGACTGAATTTCCTTCTGACGCAATGTTTCCCTTCAGCACATATATTCATGGAAAGACTGGACAACCACACCTTGAGATGTTGTAGAAATAATTTACTCTTCAAGTAGAGGGTTAGACCAGGCCATCTCCTAGATCTACATCATTCAGAGGAATGATAGCACCGCAGATTACAGAAAATCGCCTCCAGTGACGGTTTCTTTATGGATATAGATTTTAACCAGGGGTGCGGATGAGAATCGCTTGGTTTAGAGAGGATATTTTTCAAGATAAATATACCCAGGCCCTACTCAAAACATACTGAATCAAAAGCTTCAAGGGCATGATAAGGGTATGGGCCTTTGGAAACTCTCACCTGTTTTTTTAAAGGTGTCCCTGATTAAGGATGACTCCTAAAACAGAGGCTGTCCCTGGTTTCTAACCATCAAACATTTTTTTCTTTTTTCTTTTTCTTTTTTTTCTTTTTAAGGGACAGGGTCCCACTCTGTCACCCAGGCTGGAGTACAGTGGCACAATCAAGGCTCACTGCAGCCTCCAACTCCTGGGCTCCAGCGATCCTTCCAACTCAGCCTCATGGGTAGCTGGGATGGCAGGAGCATGCCACCACACCCAGCTAATTTTTAAATTTTTTATAGAGACAGAGTCTCACTACACTGTCCAGGCTGGTCTTGAACCCCTGGCCTCCAGTAATTCTCCTGCCTTGGCCTACCAAAGTGCTGGAACTGCAGGCATGAGACAGGGTCTGGCTCTGTTGCCCAGGCTGAAGTGCAGTGGCACAATCTCAGCTCACTACAGCCTCTGTCTCCTGGGCCTAAGCCATCCTCCCACCTCTGCCTCTCAAGTCGCTGGAACTACAGGCACATGCTACCACACCAGGCTAATTTTTGTATTTTTTGTAGACACGGGGTTTTGCCATGTTGTCCAGGCTGATCTCAAACTCCTGAGCTCAAATGATCTGGCCACCTCGGCCTCCCAAAGTGCTGGAATTACAGGCATGAGCTACTGCACCTGGCCCAGACATTTCTTAAAAGAAACACATTTGCTAAATATAAAGGCTGTTCTGTACTGGAACAAAAGCTAAGTTGCAGCTAGCTGATCCTTTTTTTTTTTTTCTTTGAAACGAAGTCTCACTCTGTCACCCAGGCTGGAGTGCAATGGCGCGATCTCGGCTCACGGCAACCTCCGCCGCCTGGGTTCCAGCCATTCTCCTGCCTCAGCCTCCTGAGTAGCTGGGATTACAGGCATGTGCCACCATGTCCTGCTAATATTTGCATTTTTAGTAGAGATGGGGTTTTGCCATGTTGGCCAGGCTGGTCTCGATCTCCTGACCGCAAGTGATCAGGCTGCCTCCACCTTCCAAAGTGTTGGGATTATAGGTGTGAGCCACCACGCCTGGCCCAGACATTTCTTAAAAGGAACACAGAACTTTGCTAAATGTAAAGACTGTTCTGGAACAAAAGCTAAGTTGCAGCTGATCCATTTTTAGATCTTTCATCCTGCCATAAAGTTTCAACTATGCTTACTCTGCCCTACCTCTAACATGTCAAATATCCAAAACCCATACTACTCAACAAAACATCAAATGATTCAGAAACTTAAAAGGAAGACAGACCCAAAGACAGATTGTATTTGACCAACACCTCCCTTGCCAGAGAAAGGTCAGATGAACCTCCTGTCTTACAATTCTATAGACCTTTCTCTGTTTTTTTTTTTTTTTTTTTCAGTTTTATTGATTATAATAACATTCGCCTGCAAAGGATTAACAGAACCATGCTGCACAGATTAACAGAATCCTGTAAGGCCTCTAGAGACATCGTAAATCTACAGAGAACTGAATAAACTAAAACTACAAAGTACGTGGGGGGATCAAGGTTAGCTAGCTTAGTGACCCCAAACTGCATCATCTCAATGAACTCCCTGTGTCCCCACGCTGCCCCATATAAGGAGGCACCTGAGTTCCAAAATCCTGTCTTCCAGAAAAATGCAATGTTTGAACATGAAGGGCCACCTGCTGTGTTTTTTAAAATGGGACTTAAAACAATACCGTTCCAAATTGCACGAATCATCTCTAAATTTAGAAGTAGGCTCCTAATACTCACTGCCTGCTCTGAATCGTATATAATGTTTTCCAGCACTCATGGCAGAATCGTTGCCAAGAACTTCTTAACTGGGTGCCTCGCACTCCCTGAGAGGTGAACACGGAACTGCTTGCTGCACTTGGCAAGAAAACGGAGGCTCTCTCTGTCTGTGTGCAGCAAGACGTCGGGATGGTTTAGTCAATTCTGCGCAAAAATTAAAAGTCCCGCTCATGTCATTTGGAACAATGGTTTTCAAAGTGGGGGTTAACATCATATTCACTCTCGGACCCCCACTCTTTCTCCCTGCCCACTTTTCATTTCCCACCCCCACCAGCCACCTCCACCCTAAGTCCCACAATTTCTTGGCTATAAACTTAAAATAAAATCCTAACCCCTCCGCTGCCGCCACCACCAGCCAACCGAACTGATACCCTTGTGGCCAAGAAGACCCCAGTAAAACCTTAAAAACTGAGTTCTGACCAGGCGCGGTGGCTCATGCCTATAATCCCAGCGCTTTGGGAGGCCAAGACTGGAGGATCATCTGAAGTCAGGAGATCGAGACCATCCTGGCCAACACGGTGAAACCCCATCTTTACTAAAAATACAAAAAATAGCCGGGCGTGGTGGCAGGGGTGCCTGTAATCCCAGCTACTCGGGAGGCTGAGGCGGGAGAACAGCGTGAACCCGGGAGGTGGAGGTTGTGGTGAGCTGAGATCGCACCACTGCACACCAGCCTGGGTGACAGAGTGAGACTTCTCAAAAACAAAAACCTGAGTTCCCAGCCATGACGGGTGGGGACATCAGGCTCGCCTCATAATACCCCTGCCCTTTTGCAACAATTGACCAGGATTAATGGTAAAATAGAGACCACAAGACTGGCAGAACAAACTCTTTGTGTCAATAAGATACCAAATTATCAACTGGACCCACAGCCATGCCAGGCAAGGGTTAAGTCACACACACACCCCCCACCCCCATACTTGAAGAATAAACTACGTTCTGACACAAGGTTTTTCTTTTTCTCTAGCTCTGGCCTCCAGATAAGCAATATTAAAACAATCACAACTCATACAGCTCACAGGCCCTGTCTAACTGACCCCCATTCCATCAGCCATAGCTACAGCTTTGATTGGACAAGAGACTGATTTAACCTCCTGATAAGAGACCACCCACAATGGACTAATTCTGGCCGGTGTACAGAGATTGTGTACTTGCACGCCTCAATGTCCTGAAAAGAGCTTTTGATGCACAGGACCTAACTGTAACACATTTAAATGTGAAGTCTCCACCACAAAGTGAACATGGGCCGTGTATTACATGCATGTTTGTTCAATACGCATGTGTCGGGACCACCTTCATGAATATCCATAGCTCCTTATATAACCTGTTAAATATATATGTTTAGTCAACCTGTCCAATATAAATCCCCTACCCCAAACCCTCCTCTTTAGAAATGCCTGTCTCTGGCCTTGGCTGGCAGCTGTGCTTCCCAGCCTGTGGGATGACCACCGTGCAAGCTATGACTCTTTATATAAGAAAGAGAGGGCCAGGCCCTGTGGCTCACACCTGTGATCCCAGCACTTTGGGAAGTCGAGGATCACCTGAGGTCCGGAGTTTGAGACCACCCTGACCAACATGGAGAAACCCCATCTCTACTGAAAATACAAAATTAACAGGACATGGTGGTGCATGCCTGTAATCCCAGCTACTTGGGAGGCTGGGGCAGGAGAATTGCTTGAACTCAGGAGGCGGAGGTTGCAGTGAGCCGAGATTGTGCCATTGCACTCCAGCCTGGGCAACAAGAGTGAAACTCCATCTCAAAAAAACAGAAATAGAGTCTCATTGTCTTCGTTTCTCAATTTATAACATGCGATTTTTTTTTTATGTTAACGTATCAAATGCCTCGGAGAGAGAATGCAGTTTATAAAGTCTCATAAATGATTCTGGTATGTCTACCTCCTGATGACCAATGGCATCAGCCAATTTCTCCCTTTTCATCTGTTGTTCATCTAGATATAATTTCTCTCTCTCTCTCTCTCACTCACCCACTCACCCACACCCATACATATACACACACACACTCACAGCCATGCATGTTAATTCATTCATCAAAGAGGATTTTCTTTTTCTTTTTTTATTTTTGGCAATTTAATCTATTTTATCCCATACCTCAACAAAAGAATCTCGGGTGATTAAAATGTTTGCATTTCAAGGGTTTGCTTTGGTGCTCCATGAATGTGGTGGATATCTTATGGGATTAAGGCAGTGAGCCCTATCACAATAGTGGTTTCACTTGACTTTTTGTACAACCCAACGGGTCTCTCAGGGACCAAGGGGATCATCCCCACTGTAACTTCTATCTTAGCACCTTCCCCAAGCAGCGAATCAAACTACAAAGCTGCAACCCCTCACCAGGGTTATTGCATCCCTCAAATCCCACTTCTCCCCCAAATACCTACCTTGACCTAAAGATGACTGGAAGGAATATAGCTAGCTCATCCACATCAAAAAAAAAAAAAACCTGCAGAAATGATGGGCTCTATTATAGAG
The DNA here is from genome assembly GCF_006542625.1 of Nomascus leucogenys. Lineage (NCBI taxonomy): Eukaryota > Metazoa > Chordata > Mammalia > Primates > Hylobatidae > Nomascus > Nomascus leucogenys. Next base: position 42,084,507 of record NC_044397.1, read on the forward strand.
CGTTGTTATGGTGTTTTTATTTTTTCTTCTTCTTCTTTTTTTTTTTTTTTGAATGGGATGTGGCTGTATCTGTTCAGGCCGGTCTCAAACTCCTGGCCTCAATTGATCCTCCCACCTCAGCCTCCAGAGCAGCTGGGATTACAAGCACAAGCCCCTATACCCAGTCTGTATTTTCAATATACGTATCAAAAACCCACTTAATGGGCCAGGTGTGGTGGCTCACACCTGTAATCCCAGCACTTTGGGAGGCTGAGGTGGACAGATCACCTAAAGCAAGGAGTTCAAGACCAGCCTGTGCAACATGGCAAAACCCCGTCTCTACTAAAAATACAAAAAGTTAGTCAGGCGTGGTGGTGGGTGCCTGTAATCCCAGATACTCAGGAGGCTGAGGCAGGAGAATCGCTTGAACCCAGGAAGTAGAGGTTACAGTGAGCTGAGATCGCACCACTGCACCCCAGCCTGAGTGACAAGAGCGAAACTCCGACTCAAAAAAAAAAAAAACGCTTATTGACATTTTACTTCTTCGTAGTGAGAAACATTCATCAAATCAAATGATAGAGTATTGCAATTCCGAAACGGATGGAATGGTTATTCTTCTAACACACGGTTGGTGACATGAAGAATACAATCCAACATGCTATCCGCTCATTCTCTCCATGTCAGGCACAGCCAAATCTCCAGCCTTTGGAGCCCTACTATTCCCATCTCAGAGGCTGAGTGGTCATCATTGGCAGGTACATCCCAAATTCTAGAAGAAAACTCGGCCTGAGGCACAGGGATTCAAGCGATTATAGTTCAACACCGCACTGTCTCTGATCTTCTGTGTAACATAACAGTGAAACGAGAGACGTTCCCTTATCCCCCTCGCAGGACAGGGGTGAGGCTCCCTTTGTCAGTGCCCCGCTGCTCAAACCCCTAGCGGGAGCATGCAGACAGACAGGTGTAGAGGTCGTGGGGAGCATTTTGGGGCTCCGGTGTCTAGGGGGTGAGTGTTTACAGCTCCCAAAGACCCAGTGGGCAGGTGTTACAGTGTTCTCTCTCAGCTTTGCCATCTGCAGGTGGCTTTTGTTAATCGGCTCGGACCCTCTGTCTAATCACAAGGACCCAGGGCTTTCTGTATCCCGGGTTCTTGCCCTAGCGTACCAGAAAAATTGGATCACACGTGGGCTTGGAGAATGAGTACAAGGTTTTATTGAGTGGTGGAAGTAGCTCTCAGCCAGATGAATGGGGAGCCAGAAGGGGGATGGAGTGGGAAAATTGTCTTCCCCTGGATTTGGGCCCCCCAGTGGGCTGATCTCTTCCAACAGCCCCTAGCGGAATTCTCCTCCATGCCCATGTCATTCCACCATCAATGTACTGAGGGTGTCTGTCCTTTTGTTCTTCCGTTCCTCTCAACATCCAGCCGCTTGTGTGTGTGCCTGCTATGGTCCCAGGTTTGGGTTTTTTTTGAGATGGAGTCTGCTCTGTTGCCCAGGTTAGAGTGCAGTGGCGCGATCTCAGTTCACTGTAACCTCCGCCTCCCGAGTTCAAGCAGTTCTCTTGCCTCAGCCTCCCAAGTAACTGGGACTACAGGTGCATGCCACCACACCTGGCTAATTTTTTGTATTTTTAGTAGAGACGGGGTTTCGCTGTGTTAGCCAGGATGGTCTCGATCTCCTGAACTTGTGATCTGCTCGCCTTGGCCTCCCAAAGTGCTGGGATTTCAGGCATGAGCCACCGTGCCTGGCCAGTCCTGGGTTTTTATGGGCACAGGATGGTGGGGCGTGGTGGGCCAAAAGGCAACTTTTTAGTCACAAAAACAGAAATGTCTGTCCTCATTTAGGTCCGTGGACACAGGCCGAAGGGTGGAGCCCTCGCTAGGCATCCGCCCTTCTCTAACCAGCACTTCCCTGCTCCTCTCCCGTACCAATGAGAGAAGTGATTCCAGGATTCCAGGGATTCCATAGTCACACAAGGCCACTCCCCAAATTGTACTTCAAGAACTCCTCCTTGCCTTACATTCTGTCTCTTAGGAGGCAGTCCAGTAACTCACACCCTCAAGGACTGGCTCCAGTCTTGCTCTAATCAGGAGCAAAGGTCCCATCTCCGAAAACCAGAAGTACAAAGTGAAAATGTTAATAAATGAGTAAATGAATACATTAAATGTATGACACATAATTGATATGATATATGGTATAATATGATATGATATATGCATGTGTGTAAGGTGATGTAATGAAAAGATGTAATAGAATCTGTGCTTAGATTATGTAACAGTTCTTACTACTGGATTTCTCATCTGTTTTCTCTACTCACTTATTTGGAGAAACCTCAATTTTTTTTTAATTTTTAATTTTTGTGGGTACACAGTAGGTATATATGTCTGTGGGATGATATGATTTGGATCTGTGTCCCCACCCAAATCTCATGTTGAATTGTAAACTCCAGTGTTGGAGGTGGGATCTGGTGGGAGGTGACTGAATCATGGGGGTGGTTTTTGTTTATTGTTTTTTGTTTTTTTGTTTTTTTGAGATGGAGTCTCACTCTGTCACCCAGACTAGAGTGCAGTGGCATGATCTCGGCTCACTGCAACCTCTGTCTCCTGGGCTCAAGTGATTCTCCTGTCTCAGCCTCCTAAGTAGCTGGGCTAATTTTTGTATTTTTAGTAGATACAGGGTTTCGCCATGTTGGCCAGGCTGGTCTCAAACTCCTGACCTCAGGTGATCCACCCGCCTTGGCCTCCCAAAGTGCTGGGATTACAGGCATGAGCCACTACTCCTGGCCAAGGGGGTGGTTTCTTATGTTTTCACACCATCCCCCTTGGTGTTGTCATGGCAAGAGTGAGTTATAGTGAAATCTGGTTGTTTAAAAGTGTGTAGCACCTCCCCACTCACTCTCTCTTCCTCCTGCAGTTGGAGAACGGACTAATGTATGAGGTAAATGAGATATTTTAATATAGGCATGCAATGTGTAAAAATCACATCAGGGTAAATGGGGTATCCATCCCCTTAAGCATTTATCCTTTATGTTACAATCTAGTTATACATTTTATTTATATTATTATAATAATAATTATATTATTGTTGGCTGTAGTCACCCTGTTGTGCTATCAAATACTGGATCTTATTAATTCTTTGCTTTTTGTACTCATTAACCATCCCCACTTTCCCACCTCCCCCTCTTATTACCCTTCCCAGCTTCTGGTAACCTTCTGCTCTCTATCTCTGTTAAGTTCGATTGTTTCCATGTTTAGCTCCCACAAATAAGTGAGAACATGCAAACTTTGTCTTTCTGTGCTTGGCTTATTTCCCTTAACATAATGACCTCCAGTTCCATCTACGTTGATGCAAATGACAAGATCTCATTCTTTTTCATGGCTGCATAGTACTCCATTGTGTATATGTACCACATTTTTTTTTTATCCATTCATCTCTTGATGAACACTTAGGTTTTGTACAAGTCATAGCTATTGTAAACAGAGCTGCAACAAACATAGGAGTGCAGATATCCCTTTGATGTACTAATTTCCTTTCTTTGGGGTATGTACCTAGCAGTGGGATTGCTGGGTTGTATGGTAGCTCTATTTTTAGTTCTCTGAGGAGCCTCCATAGTGAAAAACCTCAATTTTTTTTTTTTTTTTTTTGAGATGGAGTCTCACTCTGCAGCCCAGACTGGATTACAGTGGTGCAATCTTGGCTCACTGCAAGTTCCACCTCCCAGGTTCACGCCATTCTCCTGCCTCAGCCTCCCGAGTAGCTGGGACTACAAGCGCCTGCCACAATGCCAGGCTAATTTTTTGTATTTTTAATAGAGATGGGGTTTCACCGTGTTAGCCAGGATGGTCTCGATCTCCTGACCTCGTGATCTGCCTGCCTCAGCCTCCCAAAGTGCTGGGATTACAGGCTTGAGCCACTGCAACTGGCCATAAACAACCTCAATTTTTGACCAATTGCTGCCCAAAGTACCCTAATGTGCCTGTTGCCACATTGTGCATTAATTTATATTCTATTAGTGGAAATGGAATTTCTTCCTATGACTGCTAATGGATCTAGCTCTATCCAGCATCAGCCTTAACTGATAAAGAAACTTAAGTCTAAAGGCTGGGTCAGTGGATGGTCCCTGTCTAGAGCAAGGTTAAGGCCAATGCAACCAATAAGTTACCTAAGACCTAGGCTAGAGAAGGGAGCTTCTTACAGAAAATTGCCAAGGTGGATGTTAAAAGAAATCAGAGAAATGGACAGAAATAAGCATGGAGTCCTAGCTAAGGGAGTTAGAAAGGGCCCCCCAAAACACATGGGGCTCTAAGAAGGACCTGAGAGCCAGAGTCTGTTGCCATGGAGATAGGCACAAGAGTAACAGGTTGACAGTGAGCCACAGGACATTGCTGTCCACATCTGCCCTGCCCCCGTGCCAGTAGCCTCTGCGGGAAGAGCTCACCTAAAGAGGGCTAAAGACAAAACCAAGCATCTCTTTGAATCTAACCATCCACAGCAGTTGGTGAGACTGCCCTACTCAATCATGTCATGACCCTCTGCCTCTTTCTACTTTCCAAGACACACGCACACACACATATGTGCACACCAGCACACATACATGCAGGGGACAATACTGCTGTCCCCACTACTCTTCTGCTGGAGAGAACAGTGCTATCTAAAAGAAGTCAATGTGAACAACATGTGTAATTCTTTTCTGAGACAGGGTCTTACTCTGTCACTCAGGCTGGAGTGCAGTGATGCAATTATAGCTCTCTGTAGCCTCGACCTCCTGAACTCAAAAAGCCACCCTGCCTCAGCCTCCCAAGTAGCTGGGAATACAAGTGTGCACCACCACACCTGGCTAATTTTATATTTTTAAAGATTGGGTCTCACAATGTTGCCCAGGCTAGTGGTTTCAAACTCCTGACCTCAAGCAATCCTCCTCCCTTGGCCTCCCAGATTGCTGGGATTACAGGCATGAGCCACCACACCCACCCTATAATTTTCAACTTTCTAATAGCCACATTTAAAAAAAATTAAAGAAACAGGTGAAATTAATTTTACTAATATATTTTATTTAGCCCAATATATCCAAAACACTTACATTTTAGTATGTAATCAATATAAAAATTACTAAGATAATTTGTGCTTGTGTCCGTTATATTCATCCAGCATTGCTTCTTTTATATTAAGTCTTCAAAATCTAGTAGGTATTTTGCATTTACAGCACATCTCAATTAAGATAAGGCACCTTTTATAGGCTTAGTAGCCACATGTGGCTAGCGGCTCCCATACTAAGACAGTGCTACCTCTGTCCCCACTACCTCTGTTGGAGCCATTAAGTGTCGTGGTTCACAAGCTGTGTATCTGCACTCTTCACCAAGCAAACCTGCAGGAAAATCCTTCCAGTCTTCTGCAAACATTGCTCCGGTATTTCCCAAATCCTCGCACCCATCGTCAGGAAGTGCCGCGCAGCCACTCAGCGCTGTTTAACATATTGCTCGGGGGCCCGTGTTCACATTCATCTTGAGGCAATCAGCACAACCATTATTGCAAACCTGTTCCCTGGTGCTTGTCCTTTGGTCATTAACCTTACCAATGTCAACCATGAGCGGAACTCTGAACCTGAATTAACACGCAAGGCAGGCTGCGCAGAGAGCAGAATGTTCAGGCCATCATAACTTGGCCTGGGCACCCGTGGTCTGAACTGGAGTGTCCCCACCAGCAAGGTGGGCTTGGGGAAGATTCTGTATAGGAAAACAGAAAGACAAAAAGACCTAGCTCTTTGTGTAGCAGTTATGCTAACCTGATGCCAATATAGCCAGATGGAAAGTAAAGCTTCCTAAGATAATGTGTTCAACGGGGGGTACGGTTCATTTAAAAAATAAATAAACTAGATAAAACAGTAGAATCAAGGAAAAATGGGTATTAAAAGTTGACCACTGTCATAGAAAATTGAGGGGCAAATGAAATAGCCATTCAATGGATGGGAGCAATCATTATGCACCGGGCTGGGCTCATGTTGGAGCTCTAACGCTCTAAAGAAGCACACAAGTCAGCTTTAGTGTTTTAATATTACAGATATGGAAACCACGTTCAGAGAAGTTAAAGCATCCTCTCCTGGATTGCACAGTCAATAAATGGTCACATTTGGAAGCTGGGTTCAGAGAAGTCAAGCTACCTGCCCTCAACTGAACAGTTAGTAAATGGCCAGATGTGGAAACCAAGTTCAGAGAAGCCAAGCAACCCACCTTTGATTGCACAGTGAGTAAATGGCCAGATGTGGAAAGTCGGTTCAGAGAAGTCAAGCAACCTATTCTGGAATGCACAATCAATAAATGGCCAAACTGAGTTTAGGACCCATAACTGTAGTGGTTGATATGGTGTGTCTCTGTGTGCCCACCCAAATCTCATATTGAATTATAATTCCCACGTGTTGGGGGAGGGACCTGGTGGGAGGTGATTGGATCACGGGCGCGATTTTCCCCATACTGTTCTCATGATAGTGAGTGAGTTCTCATGAGATCTGATGGTTTAAAAGTGTGGCACTTCTCCCTTCACTCTCTCTCTCTCTCCTTCCACTGTCTAAGATGTGCCTTGCTTTCCCTTCACCTTCGACCATGATTATAAGTTTTCTTTTCTTTTTTGAGACGGAGTCTCGCTCTGTCGCCAGGCTGGAGTGCAGTGGTGCAATTTCGGTTCACTGCAACCAATCTCGGTTCACTGCAACCTCTGTCTCCCAGGTTCAAGTGATTCTCCTTCCTCAGACTCCTGAGTGGCTGGGACAATAGGTTTGTGCCACCTCGACTGGCTAATTCTTGTAATTTTAGTAGAGATGGGGTCTTGCCATGTTTGCCAGGCTGGTCTCAAACTCCTGACCTCAAATGATCGGCCTGCATCGGCCTCCCAGGGTGCTGGGATTATAGGCATGACCCACCGTGCCCGGCTGATTGTAAGTTTCTTGAGGCCTCCCAGTCATGCTTCCTGTTAAGCCTGTGTTGCTATAAGTCAATTAAGCCTATTTTCTTTATAAATTACCCAGACTCAGCTCTTTATAGCAGTGTGAAAACACTAATACAATGGTAGCCAGAATAATGACCCTCAAAGATATTCATATCTTAGTCCCCAGAACCAGTGAATATATTGCATTACATAGCAAAAGGGAATTAGGGCAACAGTTGAAATTAAGGTTGCCAATCAACTGACCTTGAAATGCACCATTATTCTAGATTACCCTGGAGGGCTCTATGTCATCACAAGGGTCCTTTAATGTGGAAGAAAAAGGCAGAAGTGTCATTGTCAGAGTGATGTGAGGTGAAACCCAACTGACCATTGCTGGAATTGAAGACAAAAAGGAGCCGTGAACCAAGAGTGTGTGCAGCCTCGCCGAAGTGGGAAAAAGCTAGAAAATAGATTCTTCCCTTGAGCCTCAAGAAAAGCAGCACAACCCTGTCAACACCTTGATTTTAGCCTGGTGACATTCATTTCAGACTTTTGACCTCCAGAATAATAAGGTAATAGATTTGTGCTGTTTACAGCTATTGAGTTTGTGCTTATTTGTTACAGCAGCAACTGGGAACTAATACAACTACCTAAGTCCAAGTTCTTGTTCTGTTTGTTAAGACCACTGTCGGGACGGGTGTTGTGGCTCACACCTGTAATCCCAGCACTTTGGGCTGCTAAGCCAGGCTGATCACAAGGTCAAGGGATGGAAACCATCCTGGCCAACACAATGAAACCCTGTGTCTACTAAAAATACAAAAATTAGCTGGGCAGGGTGGCATGCGCCTGTAGTCCCAGCTACTCGGGAGGCTGAGGCAGGAGAATCGCTTGAACCCGGGAGGCAGAGGTTGCAGTGAGCCAAGATCGCACCACTGCACTCCAGCCTGGGCGACAGAGCAAGACTCCGTCTCAAAAACAAACAAACAATAAAACCACTGTTAGTTTTGTATTACTACATAACAAATAATCACAAATTTAGCATCCTAAAAACAGCACAGCACAGTTTTCTTTTCTTCTTTTTTTTTTTTTGAGAGGACATCTTGCTTTATCACCCAGGCTGGAGTGCAGTGGTGCCATCTTGACTCACTGCAACTTCCACCTCCCAGGTTCAAGCGATTCTCCTGCCTCAGCCTCCCAAGTAGCTGGGATTACAGGTGTGCACAGCCACGCCCAGCTAATTTTTGTATTTTTTAGTAGAGACGGGGTTTTGCCATGTTGACCAGGCTGGTCTCGAACTACTGACCTTGGGTGATCTGCCCACTTTGGCCTCCCAAAGTGCTGGGATTACAGGTGTGAGCCACCGTGCCCCATTAGCACAGCACAAATTTATTAGCTCCCAGTTTTTTAGGTCAGAGGCCTGGGCACAGCCTGCATGGGCTCAGGGTCCTACAAGGCCCTTACAGAGTCTTTCAAGGCATCAGCCAGGCTGGGCTCCTTTCTGGAAGCTCTGAAGAAGAATCTACTTTCAAGCTCATTCAACTTGTTGATTGAATTCAGTTCCTTGCACCTGTAGGACTAAGGTTCCCTTACTAGTCGCCAGCCAGAGAGAGGCCCCTCTCAGCTCTGAGACACCACTTGAATTTCTTTTCTTTTTTTTTTTTGAGATGGAATCTCGTTCTGTCGCCAGGCTGGAGTGCAGTGGCGCTATCTCGGCTCACTGCAACCTCCACCTCCCAGGTTCAAGCGATTCTCCTGCCTTCACCTCCTGAGTAGCTGGGACCATAGGCAGGCACCACCATGCCCAGCTAATTTTTTGTACTTTTAGTAGAGACGAGGTTTCACCATGTTGGCCAGGATAGTCTCAATCTCTTGACCTTGTGATCCACCAGCCTCAGCCTTCCAAAGTGCTGGGATTACAGGTGTGAGATACCGCCCCCGGCCAGCATTTCTTACCATGCATTCTTTTTTTTTTTTTTGGAGACAAAATCTCTCTCTGTCACCCAGGCTGGAGTGAAGTGGCATGAGCTCCACTCGCTGCAACCTCTGTCTGTTGGGTTCAAGAAATTCTCTTGCCTCCCCTCTTGAGAAGCTGGGATTACAGACATGTACCACCACGCCTGGCTAATTTTTGTATTTTTAATAGAGAAGGGGTTTCGCCATGTTGGCCAGGCTGGTCTCAAGCTCCTGACCTCAAGTGATCCGCCCTCCTCAATCTCCCAAAGTGCTGAGATTATAGGCGTGAGCCACCGCACCCAATTCCGTGTGTTCTTCTCATCTTCAAAGTCAGCAACAGAGAAGCCGCCTTGCATCAAATCTCTTGCACACATTGAATCTCTCTCATTTTAAGAAAGACCCAGATTCTTGAGGATTCCTTGAGCCTGGAAAGTGAAGGTTGTAGTGAGCCGAGATTGTGCCACACCACTCCAGCCTGGGCTGCAGAGCAAGACGCTGTCTTTAAAAAAATAAAGAAAGGCCAGATTCTTTAAACAATTTAGCAGATTAGATCAGGCCCACGCAAGTAACCTCCTTTCTGACTAATTTAAAGTCAACCGATTAGGAATCTGAACTACATCTGCAAAATCCATTTTGCCATGTGAAGTAACATAATCATGGCTGTGATATCCCAAAACACTTACAGGTCTCACTCACATTTAAGAGGAGGAAATTATGCATCAGAGGGCGGGGCCCTTTAGGGGTCATCTTAGAATTCGGCCTGCCAATTCGCAACTGATTTGGCCAGACTTCTCTCCACTCTCACTTACCTTGTCAGTTCTGTTGCCTTTCTTCGGTAAACCACACCAAAAAAACAGACTTAAACAAACAAACAAAAGCTCAAATAGTGTCCTGCCTGCCTTAAACTCCATTCCCACCCAAATCTTTCTCTGCGTTTTCTACCTCTCTTCATAACATTATGCAAGCCCTTAGCTAGAAACCTAATAATAGTAAGAGCTTACTTTTTTTCTTTTTTCTTTTTTTTTGTTTTTGAGACGGAGTCTCGCTCTGTCTCCCAGGCTGGAGTGCAGTGGCGCCATCTCAGCTCACTGCAAGCTCCACCTCCCGGGTTCACGCCATTCTCCTGCCTCAGCCTCCCAAGTAGCTGGGACTACAGGCACTCACCGCCACACTCGGCTAATTTTTTGTATTTTTTAGTAGAGACAGGGTTTCACTGTGTTAGCCAGGATGGTCTCGATCTCCTGACCTCGTGATCCACCCGCCTCGGCCTCCCAAAGTGCTGGGATTACAGGCGTGAGCCACCGTGCCCGGCCAGTAAGAGCTCACTTTTATTGACACCAGGGACTGGTCTAAAAAATATGCCTCCCTGTGAATCTATGAGGTGAGTATTATTACTAATCATATTTTACAGACTAAAGAAAACACACAGGGCCAGGTGTAATGGCTCACACCTGTAATCACAGCAGTTTAGGGGGCCAAGGCGAGTGGATCACTTGAGGTCAGGAGTTAGAAACTAGCCTGGGCAACATGGTGAAACCTCATCTCTACTAAAATACAAAAATCAGCTGGGCATGGTGGCAGGCGCCTGTATTCCCAGCTACTTGGGTGGCTGAGGCAGCAGAATCACTTGAACCTGGGAGGTGGAGGTAGCAGTGAGCCGAGATTGCACCACTGCATGCCAACCTGGGAGACAGAGCGAGACTCTGTCTCAAAAACAAACAAAACACAGGCACAGGGAGGGTGAGTAACACAATTGTTCTTAGGTATGGGTAAAAGCCAGGATTTGATGGCCTGTCATTTGATTCATGAACCAAGCTCTGGCCAGGCACCATGGCTCACGCCTGTAATCCCAGCATGTTGGGAGGCCAAGGTGAGCAGATCACTTGAGGTCAGGAGCTCGAGACTAGCCTGGCCAAAATGGTGAAACTCTGTCTCTACTAAAAATACAAAAATTAGCCAGGTGTGGTGGTGTGCACCTGTAATCCCAGCTTCTCGGAAGGCTGAGGCAGGAGAATCACTTGAACCTAGGAAATGGAGGTTGCAGTGAACCGAGATCATGTCACTGCACTCCAACCTGGGCGACAGAGCAAGACTCTGTCTCAAAAAAAAAAAAAAAAAGAACCAAGCTCTTATCATGGCACTAGAATTTCAGCTTCTAGCCAAGGCCACCTTCCAGGGAAAAGAGCACTAGAAGGTTCTCTCAAACAAAAACTCTGCAGAACAAAATGGGTAGTTGTATCTAGACCTACATTATTACAGTCATTAAAGCAGGGAATGCAGCCAAGAAGGGTTTGCAAGAAAAATATCATCCTACCACCAACAAATCTTTACTGAGCACCCATCTCCCTGGCACTGAGGAAGATAAAGAAAAAGCAAGGACTGGGCGCGGTGGCTCATGCCTGTAATCCCAGCACTTTGGGAGGCCGAGGCGGGTGGATCCCAAGGTCAGGAGATTGAGACCATCCTGGCTAAACACTGTGAAACCCTGTCTCTACTAAAAATACAAAAAATTAGCTGGGCGCCGCGGCGGGCGCCTGTAGTCCCAGCTACTCAGGAGGCTGAGGCAGGAGAATGGCGTGAACCCGGGAGGCGGAGCTTGAGATCGCGCCACTGCACTCCAGCCTGGGCGACAGCGCAAGACTCCGTCTCAAAAAAGAAAAAAGAAAAAAAAAAGCAAAACATAGCACCTGCCCTCAGGGAGTCCCCAACCCAGACCTAAGCAGGGGAGAAGTTAGGTTTGAATTCACTGAGTATGGCAATTTCTGCAGTATGGATATTTTTTCTTCTTCACAGAAACCAAGGAGTTCACACGGTGTTCTAACAAGTTCCGGGAATTGGGAGAGGTGACATACATAGCCATTTACCCAAATGCAATGATCAGAGATTCCTCCTCCCCACTCCCCTCCACCCCCACATTTCCACCAAGAAAAGAACAAGATCTGGTCACCCACTCTTAGCAAAACCCAGCTGTGTCACCCCACATGCATCCTGCTATGAAAGCAAAAAGGAACAGGGATCTTTGCCAGCAAATAATGTTTGGGCCTCACCCACACACAAGAGGTGGGAGCACAAAAGGAAATGGGTTAGCAAATTCTTTCTCCGGAAGCCGCGGTGTTGTATCCTTCAGGATCCAGGTATACTTAATATGTGTAGAACATATTTAGAGGTTAATCTTGCATTGTGCAGAGAAAGTCCTGGTGCTAGTGAACTTCTGCCCTGTTAACCTTCCCACTGCTTGGGTCTGGGTTGGGGACCCTGAAGGCAGGTCTTGCTTTTTCTTTATCTTCCTCAGTGCCAGGGAGATGGGTGCTCAGTAAAGATTTGTTGGTGGTGGGATGGTATTTTTCTTGCAAACCCTTCATGGCTGCATTTTCTGTTTTTAGTGACTGTAATAATGCATGTCTAGATACAACTACCCACTTTGTTCTGCAGAGTTTTTGCTTGTTTGTTTGTTTTTTGAGACAGGGTGTCACTGTCACCCAGGCTGGAGTGCAGTGGTGTGATCTCAGCTCACCGCAACCTCTGCCTCACGGGCTCAAGTGATCCTCCCACCTCGGTAGCTGGAACTTCAGGCACCTGTCACCACACCTGGCTAATTTATATATATTTTTATTTTTATTTTTATTTTTGCAGAGATGGGGTTTCATTGCCAGGCTGGTCCCAAATTCCTGGACTCAAGTGATCTGTCCCCCTCAGCCTCCCAAAGTGCTGGGATTACAGGCATCAGCCACTGCACCTGGCTGTTCTGCAGGGTTCCAATGAAGCTGTTCTCACAGGGTTAACAAGAATTCTGGACAGAAATATGGTTATAATTAAGCTTTGATCACGCTGCACTTTGACCCACTTTCTCATAACCCAGAGGTAGCTCAAGATACTATTTGCACCCTCATTGTTCCTATAGACAGGGTTTCTGACACTAGATTCACGAGGCTTTTGTTTAAGAATTGCTTGAGCAGATCATGAATTCCAGTAGAAAAGCTGATGCCAATATGTTTCTCCTTCTCCCTGTCCCATGACCTCACACTGTACTCTTCAACCAGTCCATGGTCTCCATGCTTTGGAACACTCCAAAACTCTTAAAAACCCTAGCCCCAAACTCCTCAGGAAGACAGATTTGAGGCTTCCTCCTGTCTCTTCATTCAGCAGCCCTACAATTAAACCTCCTTCTCTGCTGCAACGTCGTGTCTTGGCTTCTAGATCTGCCACGTGCATCAAGCAATAAACCTGGTATGGTTACATTAGAGCCACAGAGCCCAAGTCTCTCCTTTTCTGCTGACTATTCTTTGTTCTTGGGCAGCATCCATCATGGAATCTCAGTCTCCTGAGAACCATTAAAGCCTTCAGGTGCTTTTTTTTTTTTTTGAGACAGAGTCTCACTCTGCTGCCCAGGCTGGAATGCAGTGGCACGATCTCGGCTCACTGAAACTTCTGCCTCCCAGGTTCAACTGATTCTCCCACCTCAACTTCCCTAGTAGCTGGGATTACAGGCACATGCCACCACGCCCAGCTAATTTTTATATTTTTAGTAGAGATGGGGGTTTCACCATGTTGGCCAGGCTGGTCTTGAACTCCTGACCTCAAGTGATCTGCCTGCCTCGGCCTCCCAAAGTGCTGGGATTACAGGCATGAACCACTGCACCCAGCTGTTCACATACTTTTGATGCTGCATTTCATAATAAGGGGATGGGGGCTCAAAGAAATCCGTGGGCTCTTCCAGATAACTTTATCAAATGATGCATGCCCTGTACCCCCATTATTTCCAATACCAATCTCTCCATTTTGGGAGATTGACATGGAGATGTTCACAATGTGTAAAAACTTCTAGATGATTCTGAGACACATTACCAGCAACCTCCCCAACGCCCATCCCATGCACACACCTAAGCATAAGCTTACCAGGTCAGTTATTCTAGAATCATGCCAAAGGTCATTAACAAACAAGGACAGCATTGACACTTCCTTCCTGCCAAGGTCAAAGTGGAAATTAACTTTAGGGATCTGAGTCGTATCCATCTGCACAAAACAATTGGAAAGGAAACTGTTGAATTTGCATAGTCTTAAATTACTTTTGAAAATGAGCCTAGTTGGTCGCCAGCCTTCTGAATTCATTCAATTGCTGTTCTTATAAATTTAGGTTTTGTCACTTTAATGGAATTGAACTTGTATTTAAAGACAGCTTATTTTTAAGAAGCACCTAAGAAGTTTCCAGATTTCTGTTAATATACAATGTAACTCTCCCACCCCTTCTCTGAATCTCAGACAGTTAACGTTTTTAAGATTTCTTGGATACAATGCATTAATCAAATTGGGTATGTTTGGCTCTCTGTTAATACCCAGTGGCAGAGGCTGTTGGTTGCCTCCCAGTATCCTTTCTTTTCCTTCTTTCTTCCTACATACCTGTGTGTTACCAGGGCTCATTGCACTATGTAGAATGCAGATGTGATAGTTGCAGCTCTAGCTGCCATATTGTAACATGAGGGAAAGGGTCACATAATCAAGATAACAGAGGTTTGGGCTAGAAGGAGTCTGGAGCTTGATGGCTTGGAGAACCTGCCACTGCAGCACCATGTCTGGACTGTCTTTACCTTGAACTAGAAAGGCTATCCTAGCTTATTTACAACACTGATACGTTGGGCTTTTCTGTCAATATGCAACCAACTCTAATCTTAACTGATACAGCAGATGACTTCAAATGTGACTTCCAGCTTGATATTCTCAAATTCCCATGTGCTTTTCCTTATATTATCCTTCAGTTATCATCAACCAGCAGAGAAATTTAAGCTCAGAGCAGTTAAGTGTCTTGGCCAAAATGACCAAAGAGCAGAACCTTGGTTCCCTCTGACAAGCAGGTGTTGCGTGACCCTATTCCTCTTGTAATAAGAAGCTTCAAATGTTAACCCACAAACACACTACCACTCACTTTGACTCTAAATCCTGTAATGCGTTTACATGTGGTTTCTTAGAAAAGTATCACTTTCTAAAAGCTGAATTATCACAGCATACCATCAAGTAGAATAGTACTTAATGGTATTCCCATCCATCATCCCTTTTCCTTTAAACTGGTGTGCATCGATTGCCCAGTCTAGAGAATTGTAACAATCAATAACTTTTTCTCAGAGAAATCATGTGTGAGACTAAAGAAATTAGCTTATTTTGTAGGGAAAAGAAACAAGATGTCATTCAACCCCCCTAGAATCTAACCTCAAGTAAGTGCAGATGCTAATACCGGAACAATATAAGTCACAACTGCCAAAGTCACCCTGATGGAAGAGGACAAAGGCTTGCACATTGGCTAGGCATGGAAAGGCAAAAAACACAGAAGGCATGGGGTTCAGAATACCCCATTGTAGCTGGGCATGGTGGCTCACGCCTGTAATCCCAGCACTTTGGGAAGCCAAGGCGGGCAAATCACCTGAAGTCAGGAGTTTGAGACCAGCCTGGCCAACATGGCAAAACCCTGTCTCCACTAAAAATACAAAAATTAGCCAGGCATGGTGGTGCATGCCTGTAATCTCAGCTACATGGGAGGCTGAGGCAGGAGAATCGCTTGAACCCAGGAGGCAGAGGTTACGGTGAGCCAAGATCACACCACTGAAAAAAACAAACAAACAAAACACAATGCCCCATTGTAGTGAGAACTTCTGTTCTGTGAGACATCTTAGGACTCCCATTCCACCAAAGGGCTTTTCCCCACCACTATAATATCTGATATAGTTGGTTATTATAACACTTGTTTAGTAACAAACTACTCCAAAACATAGCAGCTCAGGGGCTGAGTATGATGGTTCACACCTGTAATCCTAGTGCTTTGGGAAGCTGAGGCAGGAGGCTGGCTTGAGGCCAGGAGTTTGAGACCATTCTGGGAGATAGAGCGAGACCTCATCTCTACAAAAATAAGTTTAAAATAGCTGGGCCCGGTGGTATGTGCCTGTAGTCCCAGAAACTCAGGAGGCCGAGGCTGGTGGAGTGCTAGAGACCAGGAGTTTCAGTTTGCAGTGAGCTATGATCACCCCACCGCACTCCAGCCTGAGCAACAGCGTGAGACTCTATCTCTAAAAGAAAACAAACATAAACGTTTGCAGCTTAAAACACCCATTTTATTTTGCTCACAATTTTGTGGATCAGAAATTTGGGAAAAGTTCAACTAGAAAGTTCTTGCTTGGGATCTCTCATGAGGTAACGTTTAGATGCCACTTGGCGCTGCAGTCACTGGAAGGCTCAATCGGGCTGGACATCCAAGATGGTGCATGCACATGGCTGATGGTTGAAGCCAACAGCCACCTGGGTGCACAGTGGGGACTGTTGACTGAAACACCTGCACATGGGCTCACCAGCATGAAAGTTACCAGTGTTCCTAGGTAACAGATGGCTTTCCCCAGGTAACAGAATGAGCTCCAAAGAGAACAAGGCAGAAACTTCATGGCATTTGTGATCTAGCCTTGGAAGTTGAACACTAACATTTCCATTGCATTCTCTTGGTTGAAGGAGTCTTAGATGAGTCAGCCTGTCTAGCCTCAAAGGGAGGGTACTTAGACTCTATTTCTAAACAGGAGGAGTGTCAAAAATTTGCAGTCTCTTTTGGACATCCTGTTGCAGACTGGAATGGAGGGCAGGGTGTGCATGGATTACAAGTGGAGAGGTAAGGAAAAGGGCTTTCACAAAGCATCAACTTCCACTGGATGCTTTTATTTCTCACCATGTTCTGCATTCTTCCCAGTTGACTTTTCCATTCTTTCTCTTCAACCTCAGTACATTCTGCTCTGTATGGTCTCCAGTCCCTCTGGTATCCACCTGAGTGGGCTTTGGTGTCCTTCTATGGTTTCATCACACCCCCACCTCACACCTCACTAATCTTTTCTGTGTAGTATAAGCCCAGTCCCATTTCTTAGCTCCTGGTAGGATAGCTCTCTCCTTTAGTGAGCCATAGTTTTAGTAAAGCCTGACTCCAAAACATCTTCACAGGAGAAGTGAAGCAGATCCAGAATACAAAGGAATATTATTAAAAAGTCTTTGTCAAGCTGTAAGAGTCAGCAGAAGGTTTATTTTTGATGGATGTTCCTGGTTGGTCATTGGCTTTCCTCCATGCAGTGATTCGGGGATCCAAGTTCCTTCTAATCTATGGCTCAGCCAATCCTGAGTTCTTGCCTTATCTGTATCCAGCTGGCAGAAAAGGAGAGAGTGCATTAGAGAAAGCTTATCTGCTTCTTAAATGATATTAATCACCTCTGCTTACATTCTACTTATAAGAACTCAGCACATGGCTGCATGCAGAACCCCAGGCTGGGACTCCCAGGCTATGGAAGAGGAAACATAAATGTTACTGAAAAAAATCACTCATCTCTGCCACACACTATGCCCTTCCTCTACTTGGCAAAATAATATTATAAACATTATATTCAAACAAAATCAAAACCCAAGGAACACTAACTTCAAGGCAACCTCAAACGTGGGGAAGAAGTCACAGAAATCCAGTCTATCATTGACGGACATTTGGGTTGGTTCCAAGTCTTTGCTATTGTGAACAGTGCTGCAATAAACATACATGTGCATGTGTCTTTATAGCAGCATGATTTGTAATCCTTTGGGTATATATCCAGTAATGGCAGCACACCAACATGGCACATGTATACGTGTGCACATGTACCCTAGAACTTTTTTTTTTTTTTTTTTTTTGAGACAGAGTCTCACTCTGTCACCCAGGCTGGAGTGCAGTGGTGCGATCTCGGCTCACTGCAAACTCCGCCTCCTGGGTTCACGCCATTCTCCTGCCTCAGCCTCTCTGAGTAGCTGGGACTAGAGGTGCCCGCCACCATGCCCGGCTAATTTTTTGTATTTTTAGTAGAGACGGGGTTTCACCGTGGTCTCGATCTCCTGACCTCGTGATCCACCCACCTCAGCCTCCCAAAGTGCTGGGATTACAAGTGTGAGCCACCGTGCCTGGCTTAGAACTTAAAGTATAATAATAATAAAAAAAAGTCGCAGAAATTGCATTATTGATGCAGGGCAGCTGAAGGCAGTTTGCAGGAATGGGAATTTATTAACCTTAATGTTCAGTTGTTTTTGTGTGATTGTTCCTCAAGTCTACTGTAGATAGAGTTGTGTTTCTCATCTTCTGCCTCCCTCATATACTCTTCAAATGCCAGCAGCAAAGACAGACCTAAGTTTTGAAGTTTGGGGCAAACTCTCCATTCACCTACCCACAAATGCTATTTTCCAGTCTACTTTGCCCCTAGAAAGACAGACTCACCCCGATGGAGAGTCTAGCTGAATACTTGGAGAGATAAGTTCTAGGAACCAGGATAGAATATCATTAAGGGATTGTGCAGGGAGAACTTGTTTTAACATGGCAGAATACTAACAGGCTTGACTAACGTCCCCCAGCACAGTCTCTTTGTAGGAAATGTAGCTTTCCTTTCCTTCTTCAATATGGCTTTTTGCAGATTGCAATATGACAATTCCAGGGTCATAGAGATCTTGGCAACCACCTATTCCAATGCCTTCATCTGTTTTTTTTGTTGTTGTTGTTGTTTGTTTTGTTTCATTTTGTTTTTGTTTTGAGACAGGGTTTCATTGTCACTCAGGCTGGAGTGCAGTGGCGTGATCTCGGCTCACTGTAAACTCTGCCTCCCAGGCTTAAGGGATCCTCCCACCTCAGCCTCCCAAGTAGCTGGGACTACAGAGGTGCACCAGCATGCCCAGCTAATTTTGTGGTATTTTTTGTAGAGACAGGGTTTCACCATGTTGCCCAGGCTAGTCTCAAAGTCCTGAGCTCAAGGGATCCACCTGCCTTGGCCTCCCAAAGTGCTGGGATTAAAGGTGTGCACCACCATGCCTGGCCCCAGTGCCTTTATCTGATAGATGAGAAAACTGAGGCTTAGAGGAGTTCAGTGAATTCCTTGAGGTCATACAGCCATTGAATGGCAGAACCCAAGGATGAGCAAATAGTGGGCGTTACTGGCATGGGGTGTACACTCAAGTAAATATTAGTTTCTGTCTTTCCCAGGCCTATCCAACCTTCTCCCTGCCTTAGCTCATATTTCCAGCTTTGTAACCAAGTTGACAGCCTATGACCAACTCAGCCGCACCAAACTGTCCCTCTGTTGCATGTCACAGAATCTGTGAACAGAAGTGTAAGGGTTCAGGCTGGGTGCGGTGGCTCATGCCTGTAATCCCAGCATTTTGGGAGGCCAAGATGGATGGATCACTTGAGGTCAGGAGTTGGAGACCAGTCTGACCAACATGGTGAAGCCCTGTCTCTACTAAAAATACAAAAATTAGCTGGGTATGGTGGTGGGTGCCTATAATCCCAGCTACTCGGGAGGCTGAGGCAGGAGGAACTCTTGAACCTGGGAGGTGGAGGTTGCAGTGAGCCAAGGTCACACTTCAGCCTGGGCGACAGAGCAAGACTCTGTCTAAAAAGAAAAAAAGAAGTGTGAGGGTTCAGCTCAACTCACACACCACCTTCCTGTTGATTTCCTGGCAAGGGGGCAAACAGTAGATCCTGACAGTGCCAACTCAACTCTGTCCCTTACTGGGGTTGTTTGGAAGGATTGAATTCAGACAAATTACCAGCCAGATTGAGCCTCATTTCATTAAAGTTCCGAATCATTTAGTCCATGCACACCCGGTCCCTTTAAGCATTCAATCTGGTGTGGGCGGACATGACTACAATGGTCGGTGTGCAGAGGACATTCATATGCTCAGAGGACATTGGCACAGCTGCTGGCATTTACCTGACCATTTTTCAGATAAACCAAAAGTTGGAGAACCACGTATTGGGCCCCTGTTGAATCAACAAGTCATCCCAGAGGAACCTCCACCACAGTTTCATTATGACCACATTTGCAAAGCTTGGAGAGAGGCTGGTGGGGAAGAAAACCGGCAGCTGTTTTTCAAGAAATTAATTTCTATCCCCGCAGTGATCAGTCCTGGTTAAGTGAGAGAATCAAATTATCTAAGTTACTTCTGCTGGGAAGGTTGGCTGCTCTGAATCCTGATGAAAAATAACACAATGGTGCTACTTAATTTAAAACCTCCGTCTGCTTCACTTATAATTCATAATGATTATGCTTCGTGTTTATATAACATCCAAGGATCTCAAAGAACTTTGAAAGCATAAATGATTCATCCTTGGCACCCTACAGGAAAAATACCAGCCCCTGTTTCTCCATAGAGGCAGAGAAAAGGGGAGATTGAACTCAATAACCTGGGTTCCCAAATGACTTTTCAACACAAATCCCCACTCCCTCTCCAGTTGCTCAAGACTTGGCAATGCTGGTCAGACTCATATATATTACACGGGTGAACATCATGCTATCAAGAGCAGAAAAGAGATAAGGAGTTACGGCCTGCAAATGTAAATCAATAAAGACCATGGGCTTTCAGCCATTTCTTCCTGAGAAAACTGCTTCTGTTGTTTCCGGCAACCTGGCCGGCATAAGGTAGCCTTCTACAAGAAAGTCTTAAATGTTTAGCTAATAGGTTCATGCATTACAGAGACAGAATGAATCATGTAAAAATAGCAATAGGCCAGGCATGGTGGCTCACGCCTATAATCCCAGCACTTTGAGAGGCTGACGTGGGCAGATCACCTGAGGTCAGGAATTCGAGACCAGCCTGACCAACATGGAGAAATCCTATCTCTACTAAAAAAAAAAAAAAAAAAACAAAATTAGCCAGGTGTGGTGGTGCATGCCTGTAATCCCAGCTACCCTGGAGGCTGAGGCAGGAGAATCGCTAGAACCCGGGAGGTAGAGGTTGCAGTAAGCCGAGATCGTGCCATTGCACTCCAGCCTGGGCAACAAGAACAAAATTCTGTCTCAAAAATAAAACAAAATAAAATAAAATAACAATAAGCCTGTGCCCCACACTTGAAGTTTACAGCTTGCTTATGCTTCTGTTACCTCATTTACATAAGCATCCCTTACATGACGTTATGTGCTTTGCCCTCCTGGTTAGAGCCGAAGTTACTGTTCACATTCCCTTCAGGTAAAACGCATGCCCAGCCACCCTCACCATACTAAACCTGCATTCCTGCAGCAGCCTGGATGCTGCAAAGAAGGTTGGCTTCACCTGACTCAGTTACTAAGTCACCACGGGCCACACCACTAGCCCTTCAATAAAAGATCAGATATTTCTCCTTCATCCCAAACCAAGAAAAGGATTAATAATAATATTCATGATTTTGAAGGGGCACTGTTGTCTGAGGTAAATATTCGGGGCTCATCTTCTTGTGCCAAGAAGATTAAGGACACAGATGCATACAAGGAGTGAGTTTAGGAGCAGAGGTTTAACAGGCAAAAGAAAGAGAAAGGAGAACAGCTCTCTCTCTTGCCAGAGAGGGTGGCACCTGAATGGGAATTCCAGCCCAAGCCTGAGTGCACCCGATTTTATAGGCAGGCTTGAGGAGGCGGTGTCTGATTTACATAGGGCCCACAGATTGGTTGGACCAGGTGTGACATTTACATAATTTGTGGGGAAGGCTGGCCACCCCACCCCAACGTTATTATGTAAATGGGCTTTCACTTGGCCGGCAGCCATGTTGCCTGCTCCTTACTGTGCACATGGCTGGCAAAGAGAAGGGAAGATGGAGCCGCCATTTTGACCATGCCTAGTCCCAAGTAGCCTTTTCTTATTGGCACAGCTGCCTCTGTGCAAGCTTCCAGCTTGCTTATCTATGTCTGCAGCTCGATTTTATAGGCTGCTCTTTGTTAGAAAAGAAAAATGATTTGGAGTTTGCTTTTCATTAGAAGGAAGACCTTACCGAGGACTTCCTTACCCTCACCATCTGCTTAAATAATTTCTTTTTAACTCCTGTATCACTTTGGTCCAAACTACTACATAGAAGGCAAATTGTCAAGGCTTCATACACATTAGCCATAATCTTTACCCCAGATGGG
The DNA here is from genome assembly GCF_006542625.1 of Nomascus leucogenys. NCBI lineage: Eukaryota > Metazoa > Chordata > Mammalia > Primates > Hylobatidae > Nomascus > Nomascus leucogenys. Next base: position 42,106,255 of record NC_044397.1, read on the forward strand.
CCAAATGTAACACAAAGGAAATAGCTGAGGCTTAACCTTGCCAGGTTCAGAATTGAGTAAAGAGGGGGAGTCATTCGGATTTTTCCCAATCTATAACCCATGTAATTCCCCTGGGGAAAATGAGGACATCAAGAGCTATATATTTGAGGGAAATGTAGCTAGCAGATACAGACAGACATCACTCAGCCAGCCATACTCCTGGGTGAGTGCTCCTGGACCCACGTTCCTCCTTTCTAGTGGTGGTGCCTTTGTTGAAGCCCTAGCCTCTTGTTACAAGAAAGGGGTCCCAATCCAGACTCCAAGAGAGGGTTCTTGGATCTCGTGCAAGAATGAATTCAGGGCTTAGTCCATACATTTCACTTAGTAAAGTGAAAGCAAGTTTATTAGAGAAGTAAAGAAACAAAAGAATGGCTACTCCATAGGCAGCCCCTCGGGGTTGCTGGTTGGCTATTTTTATGGTTAATTCTTGATTATTTGCTGAATAATCAAGGTTCTTCCTAAGTTTTCCAAGAAAGGGGTAGGGATTTCCCCAGAACTGAGGATTCCTCCCCCTTTTAGACCATATAGGGTAACTACTGAGCATTGCCATGGCATTTGTAAACGGTCATAGTGCTGGTGGGAGTGTCTCTTAGCATGCTAATGTATTATAATTAGTGTATAATGAACAGTGAGGATGACCAGAGGTCACTTTTGTCACCATCTTGGTTTTGGTGAGTTTTGGCTGGCTTCTTCACTGCATGCTGTTTTATCAGTGGGGTCTTTGTGACCTGCATCTTGTGATACCATTCCTGCCAACCTCTTGTCTCATCCTGTGACTAAGAATGCCTAAGCCCCGGGAATGCAGCCCAGTAGGTCTCAGCTTCATTTTGCCCAGCCCCTGTTCAACATGGAGTCACTCTGGTTCGAACACCTCTGACAATGTTAATGATAGACTTTTCAACTGACGATATGGTTGCATTCATAGGAGCAAGATATCCAGAATAAAGGAGAAGCTGGTTACTCTGTAAGTCCCACTCTTCTGAACATACTTCAAATATCATACCATTAGAGTAGGTAGCTAGGCAGACATAAGCAGGGCAGGGGACCCCTCTCCCATTCCGACCCCATTAGGAGTGGGGCAATCAGGTGATGGGCAGGCGGTTGTTAAACTGTCTCTCTAAAATAATAATTGATTGTAGCCAGAGCCAGAGAAAGGCAGTCTCCCAATAAGAAAACACTGAAGCTGATGATCAGCAGCTTCCTGATCAGATCTCAGGAGTTGGGCCAGCAGGCTCAAGCATGCGCACTAAGAGGCAAAATGGCAGAGTTTAACTGGTACATGACCTTCTTCTAGGAATTTGGCTGGGAAGGGGAAAACGCTTCAAATGAGCATGCACACAACTTCAGTAAACACACGGTGCATGCGGCCCCTCCCAAGTGCTTGCAGGCCACTGTGCATGTGGACAGCCCACCCCAAGGGAAGAATCAGGGGAGAAGAAATGCAAACCCGGAATCATGCCAACGTACAAAACCCCAAGTCAGGAGTTGGACGGGGCACTTGAATCTCTCAAGTTACGTGCTTGGCCCTCTTCTAAGTGGAGTTTACTTCCTTTCGTTCCTGCTCTGTAACTTTTTTTTGTTGTTTTAGAGGCAGGATCTCAAGCTGTCATCCAGGCTGAAGTACAGTGGTGCGATCTCGGCTTACTGCAACCTCTGCCTCCTGGCCTCAAGTGATCCTTCCGTCTCAGCCTTCCAGGTAGCTGGGACCACAGGTGCACGCCACCACGTTCAGCTAATTTTTTGTATTTTTTGTAGAGATGGGGTTTCACTATGTTGCCCAGGCTGGGCTGGAACTCTAGGGCTCAAACCATCTGCTTGCCTTGGCCTTTGAAGTGCTGGGATTACAGGTGTGAGCCACTGTTCCTGGCCTAAAACTTTTAAATAAACTCTCACTCCTAATCTAAAACTTGCCTTGGTTTCTCCCTGTACCTTACACCCCTTAGTTGAATTCTTTCCTCCAAGGAGACAAGAATTGAGTTTGCTGCAGGCCCTGTGGATTCCCACTGCTAACAATACCTAACTAAGAGCAGGCATCCTGCCACTGCACTCCAGCCTGGGTGATAGAGCAATATCATGTCTCAAAAAAAAAAAAAAAAAAAAAAAAGGGCTGGGCATAGTGACTCATGCCTGTAATCTCAGCACTTTGGGAGACTGAGGTGGGTGGATCACTCGGGGCCAAGAGTTCAAGATCAGCCTGGCCAATATGGCAACACCTCATTTCTACTAAATAAAATACAACAACAACAAAATAGCTGGGCATGGTGGCACGCACCTGTAGTCCCAGCTACTCAGGAAGCTGAGGCAGGAGAATCGCTTGAACCTGGAAGGCAGAGATTGCATCGAGCTGAGATCGTGCCACTGCACTCCATCCTGGGCGACAGAGCAAGACTCCGTCTCAAAAAAAAAAAAAAAAAAGAAAAAGAAAGAAAGAAACAACTAACAAGGCACAGTAATCTGTTGGAACATACCCAGAGGGAAGGGACTAACCCAGCCAAATGTGAACCATTTGATACAAGGGCCAAAGACCAAAACGTGCTGTAAAAGGAATTTATTTAGGCAGGCCTGTGATGTCTATCTTCAACTACTTGATGGGATGCCTTAGGGAGAGAATAAAGCAGCCTCATTCTATATGTGCCAAAGAATAGAGCTGAGTTGGAAATTACAGGCAAGCTGGTTCAAATCCCTGCAAGCAATGTAACCTCTTGGACCAGCTGCTATTAATGGGATAATATTAGCCTGTACTTCCTAGCATGGCTGTGAAGACTGAATGAGATAAAGTATGTAAATGCAAAGCCCAGCGTCTGAAACACTGTAATCATTTGGTATTGTTACAAGGCAGGATTCTGTCTTCAAGTGGGAGAAAGGGGCAATGGTGGAAAATGGGATTTCTTCTCAGGGCTAATTTCAGGCCAGGTGTTTTGAAAAACAGAAACAAAAGCAGGCAGCTGAGCTGTGAGCTCTATGCATTTGATTCCTTCTCTGCCTGCTCTGCCAGTGGATTGAGGGACTAGCCCCCCATGTTTCCAACACGAGGAGGAATATGTCCTTCTTCTTTATTCTGATTTCCTACCACAGGCTTATGAGGACTAAGCTCTAATTATTTTATCTTGCGCAAATTCCTATCTAAGGGATCCGGGGATTCATGCCCTACAAACCATAAATTCTCATCAGATGGGTTTTATTTAACCCTATATATCGTGACTTACTTTCCAATCTGACTGTGGCATAACATTATGAGACAAAGAAGAAAGTCGAAATACTTTACCCCAAAACTTGTTTCTTTGCCATAACTTGAAATGGCCCTGCAAAGCTGTCCTTTGTGGGGGCAAATTTGCATCTGTAAAGAATCTCTGACATAGCTAGATCTTTTTCTTCCAGGCCCTCCCAATGCTAAAGAGATTAACTAAGAGTCTAGCACCTTTTAATGATCTGAATAGGAAACATTTGTCATCTGTTGTCTCTAAGGGCAGCCACTGTGAGACTTCAGAAGAACCTTGGTCTCCACAATCTTTTATCTCACCCAGAACATTTCCTGTCTATTGATCCCAGGTCTTCAGACAAACTCAACCGATTGTCAACCTGAAAACGTTTAAATTTACCTATAGCCTGGAAACCTACCTCCCCACCCTCCACTTTGAGTTGTCCCGCCTTTCTGGACCAAACCAATGTATTTCTTAAATGTATTTGATTGATGTCTCATGCCTCCCTAAAATGTATAAAATCAAGCTGCACTCCGACCACCTCAGTACATCCTGAGGGCTGTGTCACCGGCCATGGTCATTCATATTTGGCTCAGAATAAATCTCCTCAAATATTTTATAGAGTTTGACTCTTCATTGACACTTATATGACTAAAGAAATTATGTGCCTCAGCCGGGCACGGTGGCTCATGCCTATAATCCCAGCACTTTGTGGGGCCAAGCGGGATGGATCACCTGAGGTCGGGAGTTCAAGACCAGCCTGACCAACATGGCGAAACCCTGTCTCTACTAAAGAATACAAAATTATCCAGGTATGGTATCACAGGCCTGTAATCCCAGCTACTCAGGAGGCTGAGGCAGGAGAATCACTTGACCCAGGAGGTGGAGGTTGTGGTGAGCTGAGATTGCACCATTGCACTTCAGCTTGGGCAAAAAGAGCAAAACTCTGTCTCAAAAAAAAAAAAAAAGAAAAAGAAAAAGAAATTTTGTGCCTCTTGTAATTGCCTGATGGGTTCTTCCTGCCTACTGGCAAAAAACCAATTCACTGAGACCATGGCATTGCAATAAAGACAGACTTTAATTGACACGAGGCCAGCCACGCCATGTGGGAGACGGAGTTGTTAACGCAAACCAATCTCACTGAAAATTCAGAGGCTAAGATTTTTCAAGGATAGTTTGTTGGGCCAGGGAGTCTACTTCTGGGTGGGTCCAGGTGGAGACATTGGTTGTCAGAAATGCAAAACTCTGAAAAGATACCTCAAAAGGCTGGTCTTAGGTTCTACAATGGTGATGTTACCTGCAGGAATCTTTGGGAGAGTTGCAAATTTTGTTACCTCTGGAATAATGGCTAGTAATCATTTATGTCTACACCTTAGCAAAATTAAGGCTTCTCTCATCGTCCTAATCTGGTGTTCTTTCTTTTTTTTTTTTTTAACTTTTATTTTAGGTTCAGGGATATATGTGCAGGTTTGTTACATAGGTAAACTCCTGTAATGGGGAGCTATTGTCCAGATTATTTCATCACCCAGGTACTAAGCCTAGTACCCAATAGTTATTTTTTTCTGCTTCTCTCCCTGCTCCCACCCTCTGCCCTCAAGTAGGCTCCAGTGCCTGTTGTACCCTTCTTTGTGTTCATGAATTCACATCATATAGCCTCCACTTATAAGTGAGAACACGGAGTTTTGGTTCTGCATTCTTGCATTAGTTTGCTAAGGATAATGACCTCCAGCTCCATCCATTTTCCCACAAAAGACATGGTCTCGTTCTTTTTTATGGCTGCATAGTATTCCATGGTGTATATGTACCACATTTTCTTTATCCAATCTGTCATTGATGGGTATTTAGGTTGATTCCATGTTTTTGCTACTGTGAATAATGCTTCAGTAAACATTCACATGCCTGTGTCTTTATCATTGAATGATTTATATTCCTCTGGGTATATAACCAGTAATGGGATTGCTGAGTTGAATGGTAGTTCTGTTTTTAGCTCTTTGAGAAATTACTACACTGCTTTCCACAATGGTTGAACTAATTTACATTCCCGTTAACTTTATAAAGGCAATTGAGTTTTGGGGAAGGGCTATTATCATTTAAACTGTAAACTAAATGTTTCCCAAAGTTAGCTTGGTGCAAGCTCAGGAATGATTCAGGGCAGTTTGGAGGTTAAAGGCAAAGTGGGGGTTAGTTACATCAGATCTCTTTCACCGTCATCATTTTCTCACTGTTACAGTTTTTGCAAAGCCTGTTTCACTCTCACCTTTTAAGTAATTGCACATTCCCCAGAACACGGAATCGTTTGTCTGAAAGTCACTTTGTCTTGTAGCCAGAAGCTTTCTGCCTAACATGGGCCAATTAGGATGGGAGCAGCCTATTTGGTGAGGGACTCTGGCAACTGCAAGAACCCAATGGCCAGATCAGACCTCAGCGGTGCACTGACCAGAATCCCTACTCGGTGTCTCCCATGTGTGGAGAAGGCATGGGCAGCCTCTAGAATTACAGCCTCAGCAGGTGATTGTGTCCCTGGCCAGACAGAGCCTCCAGCACAGGGCTGGCAGACACTGTTGGCTTCCACCCCATGACAGGGCAGCACGGATGGACGCCAGGACAAACTAGGGCATGGACTGATGGAGGGATGCTGGCTGACGGTCAGCCTGAGAAAAAGGCATCTGTGCCCACACCTCCCACCCTCCAGCCACAACAAACCTTCCACTTGTTCCCCAAACTCATTGGCCTTTTGATTGCCTCTGTATGGAGCACCTTGTTCCTTTCCCAGCCTGACCACCCGGAAAGCTGATGCTCTTCCTGTTAAGTCAAGCACATAGATCTTCTCCTTTGTAAGAATTTCTCCCATCCTCAAGCAGAAAGAATTCATTTCATCATCTGCAATTCCATGACATTTTGTCCATACTTTATCTGATGGCACTAAAAATATTGTCTTAGAAGTAATTATGTACGTGTCTGTCTCTTCCATCAGACCTAGATCTCCTGGAGGTTACAGACACGGCTTAGTTGTCTCTGCTTCTTCAATTTTAAGTATTAATATTGTGTGATAATCTGATTACTTTTATTTTTCCTTTGTCTTCACTACTAGGAGACTGTAAACTGTATGAAGGCAGAAGCTGTGTCTGGTTCTCTGCTTGTTCTCCAAGATCCAGAGTAGTACATGAAATTTACTTTTTTTAAGTGACTGTATGAATGAATGGAAGGGTGAGTAGATGGGTAGGTAAATGCTTGGGTGACTGGAAGAGGACAGTAAGAAAGAAGAGGGAGAAGGAGAGAAGGATAAATGGATGGGGGGGGGGGGGGGGGGGGGGGGGGGGGGGGGGGGGGGGGGGGGGGGGGGGGGGGGGGGGGGGGGGGGGGGGGGGGGGGGGATGGAGAATGGGAAGAGAAAAAAAAAAAAAAAAAAAAAAAAAAAAAAAAAAAAAAATGGATGGGTAGATGGATAAATGGATGGGTGGTTGAAAGGAAAGGAAGAGGTGGGGAGGGGGTAAGGAAGGATGGATGAATGGATAGATGGTGGGTAAATGAATGGGTGGGTGGGTGGATGGATGGATGGGTGGTGGGGAGGGGGAAAAGTGGAGAGAGGGGAGGGAGGGATAAATGGATAGATGGTAGTAGATGGATGAGTGAGTAGATAGACGGGTGGAGGGATGGTTAAAAGGGAAGAAGTTGAGATGGAGGAGGGATGGAGGGATAGATGGATGATGGATGGATGAATGGATGAATGGATGGATGATGAATGGATGAATGGATGGATGATGAATGGATGGACAAATGGATAGATAATTGGTGGATGGATGGATGGAAAGATGGATGGATGATGGATGACTGGATGGATAGATGGGTGATGGATGGATGAATAGATGAATGGATGGATGATGGATGGATGGATAGATGGGTCAATGGATGATGGGTGGATAGATGGATTGATAAAAGGAGGCATTATAACAACGGGACCAACAAAAGTGAAAGAAAGAAAACCCACCACTGATACACAGGATGATGTGTAGGATGTCCAGAAAGTGTCATGGAGGAAGTGCTGCCTGAGTTGAGCCTTTAAGGAAAGGTGAAACCTCAGCAAGTAGAAAAGGAGCAGAAACAGGAGACGTGGATGAGGAAAGATGCAATGAGAGGAATGCAGAGCAGCGAGGAGTCCTCAGCAGCTGGAGCATTTCACACAGGAGAGATCACAGAGGGGATTAGTCGGGAAATGTAGGTGCCAGGAACTTATCACACTGGGGTCTGAATGCCCTGTTAAGGAAGTTGGAATTTATCACACACAAACCAATAGGAGACACCCAAGGAAAAACCTTGCTTCTTAGCATAGATACATGTACAAAGCATTGTGTTTTCAAGGTTAAGACATTAAGTCTTCTTTTAAAATGCATGTGTGGCCAGACACAGGGGCTCATGCCTGTAATCCTGGCAACTTGGGAGGCTGAGGCAAGAAGATCGTTTGAGCCCAGGAGTTTGAGATCAGCCTGGGCAACATATCAAGATCCCATCTCTACAAAGGAATATAAAAATAAAAGAATTAGCCAGGTATGGTGGTATGTGTTTGTAGTCGCAGCTACTTGGAAGGCTGAGGCAGTAGAATCAGCTGAATCCAGGAGTCTGAGGCTGCTGTGAGCTATGATCATGCCACTGCACTCCAGCCTGGATGACACCACAAGACCCTGTCTCTAAAAAACAGAAATAAAAAATGAATAAATACAAAAATGAATAGCACACATATTAGAAGCACCACAGCTATGGCTAGTCCATTATCAGCTCAGGTACCAGCAATTTACCAAACCTGCTGTGCCACCAGGGAGAAGATGAAAGCAAAGCTTATAAGCTCCCAAGGTAGAGATGAGAAAGTGAAGCCTGAATCATGGAGGGCTGCTTGCTGGTTGTGAGTAATGTGGGGGGGATATAAGGACTGGAAAAGGCCCCTCAGGGCTTGAGGGGCAGCATGAGGGCCTCAGACGGTGGGTGGAGTCCAGCTTCGTAATCATTTGGGAGGCTGGTGTTTAAAGGAGGTTGCATAAAGAGGATGGAAGAAAGGGTAGCCCAGGTGAGCCTCACAAGAGCTTCACTGGGGTGGCAGCTTGTCAAGCTCTGACCTAAAGGCGTTTCGAAACCATAGCCCAAGCATCTGACCCTGGAAAAGTCAGGTGCAGAATGCAAGGTAAGTCATGCCATTTGGATCACAAAGTATCAGCCCAGCCTGGCCAATAGGAACCATCTCAGGCAATCTCGGCCATGTTCTCCGTACCTATGAATGCTACAACAATCATCCATCATCCATCTATCCATCCATCCATCCCTCATCCATCCCAACTTCTTCCCTCCCTTCCAACCATCCCTCCATCCATCTACTCACTCATCCATCAACCTACCATCTATCCATTTATCCCTCCCTCCCCGCTCTCCACTTCTTCCCCCTTCCACTTATCCATCCATCCACCCACCCACCCATTCATCTACCCACCATCTATCCACTCATAGGTTGTGTAACTAGCATCAATTTTCTGCAACATTCTCCCATTCCCTCTAGGCTGTGCTGGCATTTGAAATCTTGCTCTTTATCACTCACCCCATCCCCTCCCTGACCCCCAGCTGTCTCTCCTCATTTCAGTGTCAATTTCATGTTTAGATTCTGTGTCTACCTTGGGGGACAGCTCCTTGTCTGCTCCTGTTCTGGGTAAGAAAACCCAAAGTGACGTCCTTTTCCAGAATGGAGAAACCCAAAGCTCCACCTACACACCCCCTCCTGCATGTGGGGCCCCCCACAACCCCCAAATCCCCCCACCCCTGGCCCTACTCCGTGCACTGCTTGGCTCTGTGCTCCCTTCTCTCACAGACTGTGCCACTTTACCAAGGGAAGAGATCTAGGGCTATTTGTCACTCCGTTTAGATGGCAAACAGGGGAGCAAAATGACACTCCCTGGGGACAGCATGGCAGAGACCCCTGAGCACTGGGCACAGTTCTCTGCTGCTGTGATTTGCTTCTTGCCTTTCTTCCAGTTCCATCCTTCTCTCTACTCTGTCCTTGCAAAAGCTGTGTCCTCCCCTCTTCGTGCATCCACAGGACAAGGGGTACCAACAGACAGCTTTATCTGGTGCTCTGACAGTCCCCCTCTGCCACACTGCCACCTCCATGGTGCCCACAAAAGAAAATAAGGAGGCAGCATTATTGCAGCAGTTTTAATTACTGTATACTAATTGGGCCACCTTCGGGCTTGCAGGACAGTGCCATTTCGCTGAGATGACATGACAGAAGCCCTCGCTTGCTGTCTCTACTTACTCCTTCATTGCTCTCAGAACATTCAGTACCAGGCATCAGCCTGCACAGATACCCCAGGCGGAGAGGAACCACAACGATGCCTGATGCTGGATGATGAGTTCCACATTCCATCAGACCCAGAATGAAGTTCCTGACCTGTGTCCCTGGACCTGGAACTTTAAGGGTCCCTGAACGCTTCTCTGCTCCCCAGGGTATGCAAATTTCCTTATGTGGACATATAGACATTTATCTGGGACATAGCTTTCTTTGGCTTTTCAAATAAGCCCAGTATCTTTTTTTTTCTTTGAGACAGGGTCTCACTGTGTCACCTAGGCTGCAGTGCAGTGGCATGATCATAGCTCACTGAAGCCTCGAACTCCTGGGCTCAGGTGATCCTCCCACCTCAGCCTCTCAAGTAGCTGCGACTACAGGTGCACACCATCATGCCTGACCAATTTTTATAGAGATGGGATGTGGCTATGTTGCTCAAGCTTGTCTCAAACTCCTGGTTTCAAGCAATCCTCCTGTCTTGGCCTCCTAAAGTTTTGCGATTACAGCCATGAGTCACTGAGCCAAGCTGATCTTTTTTCTCAAATAATCAAGCTACCAGCCTAAAGGGAAAAGCATCTAATTTATCAAGAGTTTCTTTTATTCCCTGAGAGCCCTTGGGAAAGGCAATCTAACAGCCAAAAAAAAAAAAAAAAAAAAAAGTGAAAGAGAGAATGTAGATTGAGAATGAGGTTGGAACAGTCAATAATCAAGGAGTTATAAACAAGATGCCAAGCCCTCTCTACCTGGCCAGAGCAGAAATGATTTGCAGCTAGGTTACAAGAGTTAATTTAGTTCAATCCATTTGTCTCTTGCCAGGCTTGTTAACCTTTTGGTTCAAATTCTAACCTTTTTTTTTTTTTAAACATAAGCTAAGCCTTTAATTTTCTGCCCGGGTTACTGCAATGCCTTCCTAACTGGTCTACCTGTATCCACCTTTAAAAAAAATGTTTTGTAATGTTTAAACATACAAACAAAGTGAAAGAATTGTCAGTTAGCAGCCAGCCATGCACCCACAATCTGGACTGGACCGTGAACCTTGTCCTCCCACATCTCTGCCCGTCACGCCCACTTTGTTGTTGCTGTTGTTGTTTTGGGGACCTGTTTCTCTCTTGCTTCCTTCCAATTTGTTCCCCACACAAAAGTTAGTGATCTTTCGGAAACACAGATCTGATCACACTCCCCAGCCTGCATCTCTGATGTGTCCTTAGGTGTGACCAGAAAAGCTTTCAGTGAGCTCAAGCTGGGATGACACCTGATACGATGATATTGATGAGGATTGAATTAGATTGTGTGTACAAGTTACAGAGAAAAGTGTCTGTGAAGTGGATTGGTTATGCTACATTAAATTGAAGCACGTAAAATTGGTTTTTAAAAAAGTTAAATACACAATATGCACTAATATTACACAAGCCACAGATAAAGAGTCTTTTCAATTAAACCTTCTAATGATTAAAAGTGAATGTTTTGGCTTTAATCAGAGTTCTCACGTTGCTTTACAGGCTAAACATGAAAATCTTTGCGTGGCGGCTAGAATTCCAGATGTTTCAGATTTGACGAGGGGAAAAAAAACCGTCTCTTCTACCATTGTTTTAAATATAAATTGAGTTTGGCCCATTCATCCAGCCAAAGACACTCTGCATAATGGTGAAATAAATTTGTGACTCCAATGCCATTATCAAATTTAGACCAGAATAGGCATCAGCCCAGAGGCTTCAATATGAGGGTCAAGAATTCACATCTTACAGAAAATGCTTTGTTATTCACATGCCAACATTCAGAATGTGATGCAATACATGTTTTGATTAGAGATATATTAATAGATAAGAGTATCTTGCAGGACTTTGCTAGCATATCATTTTATTACTATTATTATTGAAGGAACATGAAAAAAAGTCTCTCCCATGGATGCCTCTGTGTACTGCTGCAAACTGAGTCCTATCTTTTTTCCCTTACTTCTCTGACTGGTGACTGCGTGTCTGGCCAGTCTGACGTGGCTCCCGTCAATACCACAGATGTATACCTGCAGAGAAGAGGTAGATTGTGTTCAGTAGCGATGGAGGGCCAGGCATGGTGGCTCAGCCTGTAATCCCAGTACTTTGGGAGGCAGAGGCAGGCAGATGACTTGAGGTCAGGAGTTCGAGACCAGCCTAGCCAACATGGTGAAACCCCGTCTCTACTAAAAATATTAAAAATTAGCTGGGTGCAGTGGCAGGCACCTGTAATCCCAGTTACTTGGGAGGCCGAGGCAGGGGAATGGTTTGAACCCAGGAGGCGGAAGTTGCAGTAAGCTGAGATCGCACCATTGCACTCCAGCCTGGGCGACAGAGTGAAACTCCATCTCAAAAAATAATAATAATAATAAAATTAGCGGATCAGGTTGTGACAGGATGATTAGGCAATTGAAGAGTCAGCATCCCTTTCTTTGCTCTCAACAAACCCAGGGGATGTCCATTCCTAGAGGTCCCTGACCCCACAGGAAGACAATTTCACTATTTCATCCTGGTAGACACTCACTTTATCAGACTCCATTGGAGGTCTTTTAGCTAATAAAACAAGGAAAAATCTGCATGAGGGGCGTGCATTAGTTTTCTGGGGCTGCTGTAACAAAGTACCACAACCCAGACAGCTTAAACAACAGAAAAATGTATGATCTCACAGTTCCGGAGGCTACAAGTTCAACATCAAGGTGTTGACAGAGTCGTTTCCTTCTGACGTCTGTGAAGAAAGACCTCAGACCTCTCTCCTTTGCTTATCAATGACTATCTTCCTCCTGTACATCTTGAAATCATCTTCTCTCTATGTATGTCTGTCTCTGTGTCCAAATTTCTCCCCTTTTTATAAGGACATCAGTCAAAGTGGATTAGGGCCAACCCAAATGATGCCGTTTTGACTTGTTCACCTCTGTAAACACCCTATCTCCAAGTAAGGTGACATTCTGAGTACTAGAGTTTAGGATTACAACATATTTTGTGGCAAAGACACAATTCAAACACTTTATTTTGTCTTGTGTCATTATTTTCTCATAGGTGTGGCTCATTGGTGCAATAACATGCTATAGGAAGCTAAGGCAGCCATCTTGCAACCATGAGGCAGCCATCTTGCAACCAAAAATCATAGAGAAACCAAGATGGCGACTTAGAAGACTTTGGAACTGCCTACCTTCAAACATCTTGTGAAGTAAACAATAGGATTTACTTGGGTTAAGTAAACAATAGGATTTACTTGGGTTAAGTAAACAATAGGGTTTACTTGGGTTAAAACATCTTGTTAAGTAAACAATATTCTTACAGTTTAAGCCACAATTAGATGGAGTTTTTGTTATTTGCAACGAAGTCCACGTGAGTTCAGCATATGAACTCATATAAAAATTAAGATCAGGCTGGGTGCAGTGGCTCATGTCTGTAATCCCAACACATTGGGAGGTCAAGGCAGGAGAATTTCTTGAGGCCAGGAGTTTGAGACCAGTCTGGGAAGACCCCGTCTCTAACAAAAGTAAAATAAAATTTAAAAAATAATTAGCCAGGTGCATTGGCACTTGCCTGTTGTCCTTGCTACTCAGGAGGCTGATGTGGGAGGATTGTTTGATTTCAAGAGTTCAAGCCTGCAATGAGCTATTATGGCACCACTGCACTCCAGCCTGGAGGACAGAGCAAGATCCTGTCCCTAGAAAAAATAAATGAAGTCCTGAAATAGAGTCAGCTCTGCCTCCAGCTTCATAGATAATAAGAGATAAATCTTTACTACAAAACACGGTTTCAATATTTGGTAAACAAAACTGATGCTACTGGCCCTTTCTGGAGTTATAATGTAGAGAGTGAGAATCAAATGGGATAAGTTTGGTCTTTTTGAAAACTTGAAAACCCAGTAAAATATTCATTTGTTTATTCATTAAATGGTTAAACAGTGAGCACCTCCTATTTGTCAGCACTGGGTTAACTCTAGAGATGGTGTTCAAAAATAGACATGATCCTTGACCTCCTAGAGCCTCTGGTCCAGTAGGAGAGATTAACATTAATCAAATCAGCACACAAAGAATTGCCAAATTGGAAAGTAAAAAATCAAATCCAATACAGTTGTTTAAACACATGAGAAGTTGGTGAAAGACACTAAATGCTGTCTGTGGATTTCCCATTGATTTCCATCAATACAACATAAATCTTCATCCCAAGGTTTCCTCTTTTAAAGAAGAGACGATGTTCTCATTATAATTGTGTTCATATAATTATCCATAATATAAGACATTTTTGAGAGCTAAAAGGGGCAGTATTAATAATTGCTCCAGGAAAAAGGGCATAAAGCAGAAATAACCCAAGATTTCAGGACATTCATATGCCCTAGTTATGACGGTGATTTGCACAAGTCCAAAAATGAGGTTATTAGGAACATGCAGATAAAGAGTCAGAAGTCAAAATTTTAATGCTACATAGGCTGGGCACAGTGGCTCATGCTTGGAATCCTAGCACTTTGGGAGACCAAGGTGGGTAGAACTCTGGAGGTCAGGAGTTCAAGACCAGCCTGGCCAACATAGTGAAACCCTGTCTTTGTTAAAAATACAAAAACTAGCCAGGCATGGTGGTGCACGCCTGTAATCCCACCTACTTAGGAGGCTGAGGCAGGAGAATCACTTGAACCAGGGAGGTGGAGGTTGCAGTGAGCGGAGATTGTGGCACTGCACTCCAGCCTGGGTGACAGAGCGAGACTCTGTCTCAAAAACAAAAACAAAACAAAACAAAACAAAACACAAACCAGAAAAATTTTAATGCCATGGAATATCTCATTTTGGGGGAATAAGATAAAATGGGAAGTGATTTTTTTTTGGATGTGGTTGAGATGTAGAATTTCACTCTGAAACAGAATTTATTTTTTGTTTTCCTGAAACTTAAAATATCAATCAAAAACCTAAATTTCTGGTATGCTACAAAGTTTACGGCAAGAAGAAGAAATACCTGCCTTGGCCAGTTTGATATGCAATAAGACAGTACCATGAGACAGATTGATTTGCGTTGTGTTAAGCTGGGAGGAAATGCCCATTCCTGCTGTGGCTTATAAAGGAAATTTAAAAGCTGCTTGACTATATTAAATGAGGCTAAAACCTTTGATCAATAATTTTTCTTCACAAAAAAACAAAAAGGATGAAAATGATCAGAGATTGATTCTAAATGCTTAATGCCCACTACAGCTGACAGAAATACTTTGCAAGCGATATTTTGAAATTTGCCAGTGAATTGGTCCAAATTGTGAGAGGAATTAAAGCATGAGTTCCATGATATTCTCTACATGTTTCCAAACCTGACACCAGTCAGGGATGTCTGTAAGATAACATGCAAAGAAAGATGGCTTAGCAGCTCTGGTTTTGCAAAATGGGCTTGGGACATTTTGATTAAATAGCAGAAATTTATTTTTCTTTTGCATTGAGCATCACTTTATTGAGATAAATTTATATACATTATAATTCACCTATTTAAAGTGATTCAATGATTTTTAGTATATTCACAAATGTGTGCATCCATTACCATAGTCAATTTTAGATTATTTTCATCAAAATAAACCTCAAAAGAAACCCCATACTCTTTAGCTCTCACCCTCTTACCCCCAACATCATCACTTCAGTCCTAAGTTTGCCTTCTGTCTCTATAGATTTCCCTGTTCTGGACTTTCATATGAAAGAATTCATGTACTATGTGATTTTTTAAATATGCTTTAAGTTCTAGAGTACATGTGCACAACGTGCAGGTTTGTTACATAGGTATACATGTGCCATGTTGGTTTGCTGCACCCATCAACTCGTCATTTACATTAGGTAAATATTTGAAAGACATACTGCATTGGCTGGGCGCGTGGCTCACGCCTGTAATCCCAGCATTTTGGGAGGCCAAGGCGGGTGGATCATGAGGTCAGGAGATCGAGGCCATCCTGGCTAACATGGTGAAACCCCATCTCTAATAAAAATACAAAAAAAAAAAATTAGCCGGGCGTGGTGGTGGGTGCCTGTAGTCCCAGCTACTCGGGAGGCTGAGGCAGGAGAATGGCATGAACCTGGGAGGCGGAGCTTGCAGTGAGCCGAGATAGCACCACTGCACTCCAGCCTGGGCGACAGGGGGAGATTCCGTCTCAAAAAAAAAGAAAGAAAGAGAGAGAGAGAGAGAAGGAAGGAAGGAAGGAAAGAAGGAAGGAAGGAAGGAAGGAAGGAAGGAAGGAAGGAAGGAAGGAAGGAAGGAAGGAAGGAAAAGAAAGAAAGAAAGATACACTGCATCAAACTTACCTAAATATTCCTTTACCTAAATATTTAATTAAATCTAATACATCAGCATCCATATGTGTGATTAAGGGGCCACAAAACCACTACCCCATTTCATGCCTAAAAATCCCTCCCTTCTCCCTTCTTCCCTTTTCTTTCTTTCTTTTTTTTTTTTTTTTTTTTGAGAGGGAGTCTCATTCTGTCACCCAAGCTGGAGTGCAAGTGCAATGGCACAATTGCAAACTCTGTCTCCCAGGTTCAAGCAATTCTCCTGCCTCAGACTTCCAAGTAGCTGAAATTACAGGCTAATTTTTGTATTTTTTTTGTATTTTTAGTAGAGACAGGGTTTTACCATGTTAGGCTGATCTCGAACCCCTGACCTCAGGTGATCCACCCCCCTCGGTCTCCCAAAGTGCTGGGATTACAGGTGTGAACCACCGCTCCTGGCCCATTTTTCCCTTTTCAAAACAGCTGCAGATCCTGAAAATCTCACTTTTACTTTGGGTTAAAGCCTGGGCACACCCTGGGACTGGTTTTTACTGTGGGCATAATCTAGGCAAGTTATTTGATTTCTCTAGATCCCAATTTCCACATGTAAAATGGGAGTTATAACAGCTACCTTGATTAAATTATAAAATGGCATGAAATAGAATAAATACAGACCTGGCACTCAATAATCTTCAATAAATATAATGTCATTATTCTTAGTCCCCTGCCTCTCTCTCCACTTTCAAAAATTCAATTGACATATGGGAGAGGTAAAACCCAGGCTTCATTTTTTTGTTTAATAAATGTCTTATTGCCAGATAAGTGCACACATCACTCATTTTAATGGATGATCATTTAGAAAGGAAATGCACCATGCGACATCAAGCATATCAAGAAAGAAACAGCCCTAGGCCCCCCAGAAACCTCTCTTACAGGCTGTGTCCTCAAAGGTAGCCCATATACTGGCTTTTATCACATAAAGTCTGTCTTGCCCATTTTTGAACCTCATACAATGTCTACACTTCTGCGTCTGGCTTCTTCTGCTCGACATCAGTCGTGTGAGATTAATCCATTTGATCCTGTGTGGCAATAATTCATTCTCATTAGGTGGAATATTTTATTACATCAATATGTCACGACTGATTTGTTACTGGGTCACTCCAACAAGAAAAACACAACAACCTGCTGAGGTGCTGCTAAAGGCAAAAGGAATGCAGAATGGGTAGTAGAAGAAGGTGGTCATCAATATCAGCTACAACCACGTGACCAGCCCTTTGTCAATTATGGGTATTACAAAAATCTTCTCCCACTCTGTGCCTTGCCTTTTCACAGACTCAGTGATGTCTCTTGATAAAGAGAAGTTCATAATTTTATCTAATTCTTGTATCCATTTACCCATTACACTTGGTATGTTTTTTGGCTTAAAAAAAAAAATCTTTACCTATATCTAGGTAAGAGACAGAGTCTGGCTATACCTTTACTTTAATCTATACCTTTACTGTTTTAATAAATAAATATGATACACCCCTCAGATGACCATGAAGGTATTCTCTTCTGTGTTCTCCTGAAAGCTTTTCTGTTTGCCTTTACTATTTAGTTGAAATTCTGTTTGAAAGTTTTTAGTATGATGTGAGGTGGTATCAAGATTACTTTTGTTTTTCCATGTAAAGAGTTGACTGAGTCCCAAGAGATAAAAAGACCTTGTTTTCTCCATATTAATCACTGCAGAGTCACCTTTCTCACGGATCAGTTGTCTACATACGTGCAAGCTTTGTTTTTGGTTTCTTTACCCTTTCCTTTCTTCTATTTATTTTGCCTTGGACCAAAATAATATTGTGTTTATTATAGGAGCTTTGTAATAGGCATTAGTACCTAGTACTATTGTCTTTCTAACTTGCTCTTTAACGTCGGTTTGGCTATTCTTGGCCCTATGCATCTTACATAACTCTTAAAGAAAGCTTCTCAAATTCCATATGATAGGCCTTTTGAGATTTTGATTGAAATAGTATTGAAATGTAGATAAATTTTAGGAGAATCTTGACCATGCACAGTGGCTCACACCTGTAATCCCAGCACTTTGGGAGGCCAAAGCAGGCAGATCAGTTGAGGTCAAGAGTTTGAGACGAGTCTGGCCAACATGATGAAATCTCATCTCTACAAAAAATACAAACATTAGCTGGGCTTGGTGGTGCCCGCTTATAATCCCAGCTATTCGGGAGGCTGATGCACGAGAATCATTTGAATCCAGGGGCCTGAGGTTGCAGTGAGTCGAGAGCATGCCACTGCATTACAGTATGGCCAACAGAGCCAGACTGTGTCTCAAAAAAAAAAAAAAATTTTTAGGAGAATCTATACCTTTACTGTTTCAATAAATAAACATGATATATCCCTCAGTTTACCGAAGTCTTCTTTAATTTCCTTCAGTGATATTTAGTATTTTTCTACATAGCAGTCCTGCATTACTTTTTGTCAGATTTTTTCTCGTCATTTTATATTTTTTATGCTATCATGATCATTATTTAAAATTTTATTTTCTTGTTGTTTTTTGTTAGTACAAAAAAATGCTTTTTACATCGTGTTCTTATATCTAGTGACCTTACTAAATTCATTTACTAATTTTATTTATCTGTATAGGCTTTTGAATTTAAAACCAATTAGGTTGTCCACAAACAATGTCATTTCATTCTTTCTTTCTGGTCTTTATGTGTTTATTTATTTTTCTTGCCATATTATAATGGCTGGGAACCACAGTGCAACATTGAATAAAAATAGTGGTAATACATAGTCTTACCTCCTTCCTGATCTCAGAAGGAACTTTTTTTTTTTTTTTTGAGACGGAGTCTCTCTCTGTCTCCAAGGCTGGAGTGCAGTGGCCTGATCTCAGCTCACTGCAAGCTCCACCTCCTGGGTTCACACCATTCTCCTGCCTCAGCCTCCCAAGCAGCTGGGACTACAGGTGCCCACCACTGCACCTGGCTAATTTTTTGTATTTTTAGCAGAGACGGGGTTTCACCGTGGTCTCGATCCCTTGACCTCATGATCTGCCCACCTTGGCCTCCCAAAGTGCTGGGATTACAGACATGAGCCACCGTGCCCAGCCGGAAGGAACATTTTTAATAGTTCTGATACAGGAGACAGAAAGAAATTATTTAGGCAGATAGTAAGGGCAATGGAGTCCTCTGCAGAATTTCCCTTTTAACAAAAAGCAGAATTTCCCTTTTAACAAAAAGCAGAATTTCCCTTTTAACAAAAATCATTTCCTTTCTAACAAAGAGCAGCCTGCAAAATCAAGCTGCAGACATAGATAAGCAAGCTGAAACCTTGAACAGGTGAAAGCCAGCAGCTGTGCCAATAGAAAAGGGCTACCTGGAAGCCAGGTATGTTCAACATGGAGGCTCCATCTTCCTTTTCTTTGTCACCATGTGTGCAGTAAAGGAACAGGCAACACAGCACCAGCTAGACAGAGAACCCATCTGCATAATAAAAGATTAGGGTGTGGCAGCCAGCTTTTTCACAAATGACACACCTAGTCCTAACCAGTTTTTCATGCCTTATGCAAATGACACACATGGTTCAACCAATCTTTTGTCCCTTATGTAAATCAGACACCACCTCCTCAAGCTCATCTATAAAACCCTTTGCATTTCACTGTGGAACCGGCAACTCATTTCTCCAGGACCCCTCACTCTGCAGCAGAGAGTGCTCTTCTCTTTCTTTTGCCTATTAAACTCCTGCTCTGAACCTCAATCTTTTTGTGTCAGCATCCTAGTTTTCCATGGCCTTGAGACAACGAGTTTGGGTATTTACCCCAGATAAAAAGGCTGCTTCAGATCCACATCAAGTATTGCATTTATTATAGCTTTTTTGTCATGCCCTTTTTCAGAATACAGTTATATTTCTCATTTGTTAAGAAATTCTAACTTCCATTTCTAATGTCTTATTTCTACTTCTTATTTATAAGGATTTTTTCTTTTCACGGCATGTGCTAAATTTTATCAGTTACTAAATTACATCAAATGACTTTTCTATGTCCATTGAAATAATCAGATTTTCCTCATTTACTCTGTTATTGTGGTGAATTGATCAATTTTCCAATGTTAAACTAACCTTGCATTCCTGCAAATAATCCCAATTTGGCCTGTTATACTATCTTTTTTAATAGATTGCTATATTTGATTTCCTGATTTTTTTAAAGCTTTTAAATTTTATGTTCAGTAAAATGACTATACACTATTGTTTTCTTTTAATATTACTAAAGTGACTGAACACTGGTTTTCCTTTGTTTCATTAGCAAGATACTGCTGACCTCATAATAAATTAGGACGTGTTCTCAGTTTTTCTATTTCCTGAAAAAGTTAGTTTAATAATGGCATTGTTTCTTTCTCAAATACTTGGAAGACTTCACTGGTGATATCACATAAACCTGGAATTTTCTTTGTGGGGATATTTTTATTTGAAAATATTACTCGTTTATTAGATCTGGGTATCTTTACATTTCCATTTGGTTTTAGCTTTTGTAAGTTGCTTTAAAAAAACTGTCACTTCCATCAAAGTTGTCAAATTTATTTGCAAATGGTCCAGTGTATTTTCTCACTAATATTTAATGTCTAAAAGATTTTTCATTCCTAATGTTAATAATTTTCGTCATCTGTCTTTGATTCATGAACAATAGGGGATGTACTATGTGGGGGTTTACCCATTTTATCTGTCTTTTACAAAAATACACTTCTGGATATGTTTATTTTCTCTATATTTTTAATTGACTTTTGTTTTTTATCTTTATTATTTCCATTCTTCTACTTTTGTGGCTTTAATTTGCTACTTTTCTAGATGTATATAAGAATAATTGATTTTCAATATTTCTCGTTTTCTAACATATGCAAGCAAAGCTTTAATTTCCCTCTAAGCATGATTTTAGCTACATCCCACAATTTTGTGATATTTCACATTCAGTATTTTTTCATCCATAATATATATATTTTTTGAGACAGGGTCTCACTCTGTCACTCAGGCTGGAGTGCAATGGTGTGGTCTTGGCTCACTGTGGCCTCAACCTCCCCAGCTCAAGCAATCTTCCCACCTCAGCCTCCTGAATAGCTGGGACCCAAAGTGATGTCACATGTCAAAGGAATATGGAAGCCAACACATCTCGATAAATAATAGGAATAATAGATTGTAACACAATGAATAAAAAGGAATTCATGAATCTATACTGAGACTAAAAATATAAATAGAGGAATGAATGAATACATGAATGCAGAATTGAATGAATAAAAGGAAGAAATAAAAAGCTCAAAAATAGCATACCAACTAATGTAAACACCATCAATGCCTGGTTAATTTTGTTTATTGGGGCTGGTCTCAAACTCCTGGGCTCAAGGGATCTTCCTGCCTTGGCCTCCCAAAATGCTGGTATTATCGGCATGAGCCACCACACCAAGCCCAAAATTCTTCTCTAACCAAGTAGGTATAACACAGAATGGAAATAGTCTCTATGAAGTTATATGATATAATTTGCAGTAGATATTGGCAAGCTACAAAAGCAAAATGTAAAAGAGAACATACAGTGATACTTTTGATATGAGAAAGAAGAGCATAGATAAACCTAGTTATAGATGTATATCCTATTTTTACAAAAGAAACAACTCAGGGTAAACAGAAGCTAACAAAATTTCTTATGTACAGAAGATGGACTAATATGCTGTGAACGTGATAGAGGAAGAGGTAAGACTTCTTTAAGTGTACATGTTTTTAATAGATTTTGCTTTTGGAAACATGGTAATGTTTTACATATTTAAAAATAACATTAATCTAACAAGAGTGAAAAAGTAAACATCCTTCGACAGAACTGTTTGTTAAGCATACTGAAGGGGAAAAAGGACTAATGCTATATTAGTCTACTTGAGCTTCCCTGACAAAATACCCACAGACTAGGTGTCTTAACAGAAATTTATGGCTTACAGCTCTGGAGGCTGGAAAGTCCAAGATCAATATGCTAGCTTTGTCTATTTCATTCTCAGGCCTCTTTTCTCGGCTTGCAGGCCATTGCCTTCTCACTGTGTGCTTACAGGATCTCTACTTTGTGCACACTTACAGTGAGCTCTATGGCATCTATTCTTATAGGGACACTAACCCTATTGTATCAGGGCCCCACCCTTATGACTTCATTTAACCCCAGTTATACCCTAAAGGCTCTATCTTCACGTATAGTCATGTTGGGGATTAGGGATTCAACATATGGAGGATACAGTTTAGTTCATAGCAAATATAAAAACTTTTGAAAACAGTACAGAACTTTATACCGGTAGGCTAATGAAAACAAGAACTACAAAAAAATCAGGATCTCTGCTTAGCAGGTTTATTGTTGGGTTGGGTTTCAATGCCACAGTTCTGAAATTATTTTTTATGCATTTTAGGATTGAGCCTTTGAATAAATATACCGATGCTGTTGGGAGCTGGGGTTTTCACTGATAGAGAAGAAAGATACAAACATGGAATGCAGAAAGGCAATCCTTTGAGTAGGTTAGAATGAAAGGTATCAGTATAAAATCATCAAAGGGCCCAGATTCTATAATATTGCAGTAGCAATAAGCTCACATGGCATCCAGATTTTGGTTTCTAAATGCCTTTCCCCAAAAGAAGAAACCCGGGATTTCTGAAAAAACTGGCTGATTCTAAGGCTGGAACCATGCAAACTCCAAGATGTGCCTGGAATTTGTGTTATGCCTGTGTACCAGAAAATAATTAAATGCCCTCTCAAAGTGAAGTCACATGTCAAAGGCATACAGAGGCCAACACACCTCAATAAATAGTGGAAATAACAGATGATAACATAATGAATAAAAAGGAATTCATGAATCTATACTGAGACTAAAAATATAAATGGAGGAATGAATGAATAAATAAATGCATAATTGGATGAATAAAAGGAAAGAATAAAAAGCTTAACTATAGTATACCAACTAATAAATGTGAAAGGGATAATAGAAAAATCACCGTTTTGCAACCGTCATTGTAATAACAGATTCAGGCAAAATCATCATCAATGGATTCAGAATTATCAATGGATTCACATTGGGTAAAAGTATGTGAAGGAACAAGGCATTTATTTACATAGTCTCAAATTATCTCCCAGCAGATTACTTAACTCCAAAAGAAAAAGGAGTATTTTTACAGTGGAGAAATCTGGCAGATGCCACCTTAACGAAGTGATAAAAGTTATATCACCAATAAGGCACAAGCTGACATCACATGCCTCCTGATGTGATATTGAAAATAAGATCAATGGTGTGGTATTCCTGTCAAGAACTCATGGGGAAACACTTAGATTAAACTTAAATTGAGAAAGACTCTACAAGCAACTGGCCTGTATGCTTCAAAATGATAACGTCAAAAAGACAAGGAAAAATAGAAAAATTGTTCCAGACTAAAGGAAATTAAAGGAACTGACAACTAAATGGAGTACATGATCTCAGATTGATCCTTGCTTGAGAAAAAAGAAAACTGTTATAAAGGACAACATTGGCACAATTGGTAAATTCACATATGGACCATATGTTACAAAATAATGTTGAATCAATGATAAATTTTCTAGATTTTATCACAGTTATTCAAAATAATGACCTTATTCTTAAGGGATGGATCCTGGATTATTTAGAGATGACAGGTCATGATGTCTTCAATTTATCCCCAAATGTTTCTGCAAAAATAAGAATTGTAATAGAAAAATAAAAGAAATGTAATGCATTAGTCATACAATGTGAGCAGAGAAACAGAACCAGTAGGATGTGTGCATGTGTAAATACATATATGCAGAGATATAGATATACATGTACACACATAGAGAGAGAGAGAGATTTATTACAAGGAATTGGTTCACGCAATCATGGAGGCTGACAAGTCCAAAGTCTGCAGTATGGGTTGGCAGGCTATTATTACATATGGAGAGCCAATTATTATACATGAAGTTCAGTCAGGCTGCTGGAAAACACCCTCTTGCATGAGGAGGTTAGACTTTTTGTTCTATTCAGGCCTTCAACTAATTGGTAAGGCTCATCCATATTATGGAGGGCAATCTGCTTTACTAAATTGACTTGTTTGAATGTTAATCTCATCCAAAAATACCCGCCAAGTGGACCTATAAAATTGACCATCACATGTAGCAAAATCTTTACAATTGGTGAATGTAGGTGAAGGGTCTGTGAGAGTCCATTGCACCACTCTTGCAACTTTTCTCTAAGTTTGATTCTTTCTTCAAAATTAAAAATTACCTTCTATTTTTCATTGTATAATATGGTTTGGCTGTGTCACCACCCAAATCTCATCTTGACTTGCAGCTTCCACAATTCTCACTTGTTGTGGGAGGCACCCAGTGAGAGGTAATTGAATTATAAGGGCAGGTCTTTCCCATGCATTCTCGTGATAGTAAGTAAGTCTCACGAGATCTGATGGTTTTATAAATAGGAGTTCTCCTGCACAAGCTCTCTTGCCTGCCGCCATGTTAAGATGTGACTTTGCTCCTCATTTGCCTTCTGCCATGACTGTGAGGCTTCCCCAGCCACGTGGAACTGTGAGTCTATTAAATCTCTTTCCTTTATAAATTACCCAGTCTCAGGTATGTCTTTATTAGCAGCACAAGGAGGAACTAATACATTGTATGTATGCTTTGATTCATGGGTTATTTAGAAACTGTATTGCTAATTTTCCAAACATGACTCTTATCTAGCTCTCTTTTTGTTATTAATTTCCAGCCACTCACAAATTGGAAAATTCCTCAAAGATAGAAACAGCAGAAAATGACTGGCTTGTCTAGTTGTGTTTGATTTTTTTCCCCCCTTTGGGATCTTGACCCTTTGAATCATGGCTTTTTCTTGGTTTTCTCCAATGCCTTCAAACAGCTTTTGGGGCTTTTGTTTGTTTGGGGATATTTTATCCAACTGTTATAGTTATTTTTGGCAGGAGAAATGGCCTGATATAAGCTTCTTCATTCTAACAGAACATGAAAGTTGGGCCAGGCCACATTTTAACACTAGATGTTTCACTGAGATGAACCAGCAGAAAGCAACTGCCATGGGAAAAGGAATTAGTTATCCAGAATGTATCCTTAAGGTCCTGTTGAACTAAAAATACTCTTCTTATCTCTCTACATCGCCAGGGGCTATCATAGTATGGGCTCTCAATAAATGTTTGCTAAATTTATTGGTGAAGGGAAGAGTAATGTCAGCTTGACATGCCACACCAAGAGGGCAGATATGGCTTGTTGCACACTAGTAAGTCTTTCCAATCTGGGAAAACACTAGCAGTCTACAGTCAGCTAACATGTGGGCAGGAGGTCACCTGCTATCAGGAATGATAGATTTTATAAGGGTGTCCCAACATCGGATAGAAATGTGGCCTCATCAGACTGACTTCAATGTGTAAGTTCTTTCCAATAAAGAACAAATCTCTCCTGACAAAGTGTTGCTGCCAGGAGTCTACAGTTCAGTTTGGGAGGAAAACACCCAGATGTTCTTTTATTCTGCAGCAGAATTTGAAACTCTGGAAACAAACTAAATACCCTACAACAGAAGACCAGCCAGGCAAATCAGATAACAACCATACAATAAATTATTATTCCCTTACTTTACATAACAATCAGGAATAATATCTAAGGATATGAAAAGTTATCCATGTATACTCTTAAGTGAAATAAGCCATTTACAAATAAGTAAAGTGTGACTGTATTTTTAAATGCTATGTAGGTACAGACAAAGGTCTGAATTGATATCAAAATATAAATGTGGTTATCTTCAGATCATGAGATTACAGCTGATGAAAGCTTCTTTGGTTTATCTGCAACGTACACTTTTTTAATAAAAATATTTCTACTTATGAATAGTAATTTTTAGAAGTTGTCTTTTAAAGGCGCTGCTCTGGGCTTTTCATTGGAAAGGAAATGTTCATTGTTGAATGTTTCAAGGAAAATGTCCATTGTCACAGCTCTCCAAGGACAAATTCCTCTGCCTGTGGTTTTAGAATTGGGCAGGGAATGTAGAGTGGCCTGGAGTTGAAGGTTTTACAAGTGCTGATTAATGATGGATGATGCCACCCTTTGCTGGCCACATTTCAACAAAATGGATATAAAGTGCAAGAAACAAGGAGGGGAAGCCCAGCCATAGTAGCCTGCCCTGCTGAGCCCAGCCTGGAGGAAGAAATAGGGCTCTTTGCTCCCTGAGAACAGAAAAGACCAGCTCCTCTGTTGTGTCTCAGGCTAATTACCTGTGATGCCATTAGCAATTACTTGAGCCATCAGCAGTACGGGAAACAGGACTCAGCTTGTGGACTGAAGCAGTTTGCTCCCTGTCACAATTGCTTAATGGGCTGCTCTGTGGAATTGGCTTTCCCTGGCTCTCTGCAGACATATTGCATTATTATTATTGTAACCATAGAGCTGTGAGGCATTGCATGAACTGTTCCATTCTGCACAAGCTCTCTTCCGAGGAGATGTGCTCTAAAACAACTGAGGGATGAACATCTTGAGAGACTGTAGGGCAGCTTCAAAAGTACTCTATTAGGGAACCCAGAGTGCCCCACTTTTGCCAGCACCCACCATCTCCAGCCAGCCCCACCAAAGATCTTCCTTCACCAAGTTCCCAACATTCCCTGAGCAGCCTGCCTTAGGTCCACATGGACCAGGTTGAATTCTGTTTCTGCTTCATGCAAGCTGTGTGATCTTGGAGAAGTCAACTAACTTCTCTGAGCTATGCCGTGGCCATCTGTAAAATATTAATAGTAATAGCTAACACAGTAAATTTTTTTCTTTTTTTTGAGACGGAGTCTTGCTCTGTTGCCCAGGCTGGAGTGCAGTGGTGCGATCTCAGCTCACTGCAAGCTCCACCTCCAGGGTTCACACCATTCTTCTGCCTCAGCCTCCCAAGTAGCTGAGACTACAGGGGCCCGCCACCACACCCAGCTAGCTAACACAGTAAATATTAACATGCATTCATTTGTTTAATCCTCACCCAGCCCCATGAGGTGGTTGGCATAGAGTTTGTTCCACATATTATGATAAAAAAAACTGAAACGCTGATGGTTATGAAATTTCTCCTATCCATACCTATTCATTGACACATGGTGTGCCCAGTGGACAGTCTTATACTAAGCTTAACACTATGCTAAACTACCTTTCTTTCTTTATTTTATTTATTTATTTATTTATGAGACAAGGTCTCACTCTGTTGCCCAGGTTGGAGTGCAATGGTGTGATTATAGCTCACTGCAGCCTCCAACTACTGGGCTCAGCCTTCCTTCCACCTTAGCCTCCTGAGTATCTGGGACTATAGGCATGCAACATCACATTCAGCTTATTTTTAAAATTTTTTGTAGAGATGGGATTGTGCTATGTTGTCCAGGCTTGTCTCAAACTCCTGGCTTCAAGCCATCCTCTCTCCTTGGCCTTCCAAAGTGCTGGGATTATGGGCGTGAGCAACCACATCTGGCTTAAACTATCTTTCTTTATAAAAATAACGCCTACCTTGCACCATTATTGCAAAGATTAAGTAACATTTGAGGAAGTATCTGACAGAGCTTTGCAGAACATAATTGCTCCATAAATGTTTGCTAATGCATTTGTTAGTTAGTTCAAATGTAGTCATCTATGCAATAGGAGGGAAAACCCTAGAACCATCCAGACACTAACTTCTAATGACACTTTCAAGGCAAGGTGTCACTCTATGGCAGCATCTTTGGAATTGCCTCCACCCCTAGGGACTCCTTGTCATGGCACTGATTCTTAGACCAGCAGTTCTCGACATGCCACCTGAAGTCTCAACAAGCAATTGTTTAAATTACGTTATTAGTTGTGGTTGGGAAAGAAACAAAATAAACTATTAAAATTATTTTTGGAGTCTGGATACATTGGCTTACACCTGTAATCCCAGTACTTTGGAAGGCTGAGGTAGGAGGATCCCTTGAGGCCAGGTGTTCAAGACCAGCCTGGGCAACATAGCAAGACCTTACTTACTTCTACAAAAAATGTTTAAGTTAGCTGGATGTGATGGTGCACGCCTGTAGTCCCAGCTACTGAGGTGGCTGAGTTGGGAGGATCACTTAAGCCCAGGAGTTAGAGGTTGCAGTGAGCTGTAGCCACGCCACTGCACTCCAGCCTGGATGACAGAGCAAGATCCTATATCTAAATAAATAAATCAATTAAATTAAATTAATTTGTGTAGCCTACACATAAGGTCTAAGAACTAGGACAGCTCAAAACTCCCAAGGATGAATCTGCTGGTTGGTGTTTGCCTTGCCAGGACTGCAGGTTTCTCCAAGTGAGCTTTATGATGGAGCCACAGTCTTTCCTCCTTCCCAATCATCCTCTTGTGCCAAGTTGGGGAGAAGCAGACATGGGGAGGGCCAGAAATGCAACAACGGGTCCCCGGAGGGTAAGGCCTGCAGGAAAGGCATATCTAAAACTGTTACTGTCTAGAATGGGTCACCTGGAGAAATACTCATTGTTTTAGGTTTGGTACTTGCAGCCAATAGATCACAGCAGAATAATCTAGAAAGAAGCATCAACAGGAGTCAGCACATCACATTTACAATAAATGTCTTAGTCCGTTTTGTGTTGCTATACCTGAGGAATACCTGAGGCTGGGTAATTTATAAAGAAAAGAGGTTCATTTGGCTCATGGTTCTGCAGGCTGTACAAGAAGCATGGCACCAGGATCGAGACCAGGCTGGCCAATATGGTGAAACCCTGTCTCTACTAAAATACAAAATTAGCAGGGAGTGGTGGTGGGTGCCTGTAGTCTCAGCTACTTGGGAGGCTGAGGCAGGAGAATCACTTGAACCTGGGTAGCAGAAGTTGCAGTGAGCCAAGATTGCGCCATTGCACTCTAGCTTGGGCGAAGAACCGAGACTCCGTCTCAAAAAAAAAAAAAAAAAAAAAATCAAAATAAAATAAAATAAAAATAAATAAATAAATAAATCTGCTTTGCTGGAAATCAAGCCACCCTCCAAAATTTGAATCAACACTCCCATTTTCTTGCTTGAACCATGCATTCCAAATAAATTGGTGATATTCTGTCCCATAAATATTCTTTGTACCTTCTCATATCCAGATTTTCCTTGTGCGGTTTCCTCTGCCTAGAATAACTGTTCTTCCTTCTCTACATATTCATCTCTTACCTGTCAGTGACTTCCTTCCCTAACCAATCAGGTGGAACAGGAATTTACCCAAAGCTCCCTTAAGATGACAGTGGGTCACCTCCTACTGAGAGCAGCCCTAATTCCAGACCGCTAATTTCTACTACTCTCCCCACTCAGCTACTGAAGTTCCAATGTGCCTTACAGCTTAGCTGCTACGGAATACGAGTAGCTGTCCTTCAATGCATCATTACAGTGCCAGTCCTCCAGAAACTGTCCTAACCACATTGCCCAATAACCCTTCTCTCTTCTGAAGTCCTGAAGCACCACAACATGCTGAGTGGATGATTCATACAGAGATGATAACATTTGTAATGTTAATAGAAGGCCACTTTCATTACTATTATTATTATTCGTTTTTGAGATGGAGTTGCCCTCTGTCGCCCAAGCTGGACTGCAGTGGTGCGATCTCAGCTCACTGCAACCTCCGCCTCCTGGGTTCAAGTGATTCTTCTGCCGCAGCCTCCTGAGTAGCTGGGACTTCAGGTGCCCACCACCACGCCAAGCTAGTTTTTGTATTTTTAGTAGAGACGGGGTTTCACCATATTGGCCAGGCTGGTCTTGAACTGACCCCATGATCCGCCCACCTCAGCCTTCCAAAGTGCTGGGATTACAGGCCACTTTAATTTTTAATAATCATAAATAATCACCATTATTGTAATTTTGCCCTGATCTGAATTTCCCTACTGGAATGAAGAAATAGGTGGTGAATGCATGGAAACAGGAGTGAAAATAGTGAATACACTGCTCTCAGCTTGAAAATCTTAGGATGGATATGTGGATATGTCTATACATTTTATTTTTTTACACTTGACCTTTTTTTTTTTTTTGAGACAGGATCTCACTCTGTTGCCCAGATTGGAGTGCAGTGGAGGGATCTTGGTTCACTGCAACTTCTGCCTCCCAGGTTCAAGCAATTCTCCTGTCTCAGCCTCATAAGTAGCTGGGATTGCAGGTGTGCACCACCACGCCCAGCTAATTTTTGTATTTTTAGTAGAGACAGGGTTTCACTATATTGGCCAGGCTGGTCTCAAACTCCTGACCTCAAATGATCTGCCAACCTCGGCCTCCCAAAGTGCTGGGATTACAGGCATAAGCCATCGCACCCAGCCACTTGACATGTTTTTAAAATGCAAATCCTCAAACATCTGAGTGGACGACTACTGATAAAGCTCTTTACTAATCCCTCAATTTATCAGTGTCACTTGATTTATCAATGGTATATTGTTTGTCCTATGAAACGAGATAATGCATCTTTTTGGATCCATATTTTGTTTTGCGAAGTGGCAAAATTTTCAGATTTCATGAGAGTGACTGGCAGTAAGTCAGGGGAGGAGAGAAGAGCAGAGCCACGGGAAGTGCTGCCGTCGGTGGGCAAGAGGGACTCACTAGCTGGTGAACTGCTCCCATCACACTTAGAGAATGCAACACACAAATCCAGGCCTCCACATCACATTCCAGGAAGCCTCAGGTTCGGTGGAAAGCATGCAAAGTCACAAATGACAAAGTCCTCAACTGCCAAGGGTCTACTATCACTATAATTGCCTGGCATGGTGTCATGGACCCTGGTAAGTGTCTAAAACACATTATTAAATGAAGCATCAAGGCCGGGTGCGGTGGTTCACGCCTGTAATCCCAGCACTTTGGAAGGCCAAAGCTTGCAAATCACGTGAGGACAGGAGTTTGAGACCAACCTGGCCAACATGGTGAAACTGCAACTCTACTAAAAATACAAAATTAGCCAGACATGGTGGCACATGCCTGTAGTCCCAGCTACTTAGGGGGCTGAGGCAGGGGAATCACTTGAACCTGGGAGGTGGAGGTTGTAGTGAGCCAAGATCGTGCCATTGCACTCGGCCTGGGTGACATAGCAAGACGTGGTCTCAAAAATAAATAAATAAATAAAATCTAAAAATTTGAAACTAAGCCTCAAGAATATGCATACAAGTTCTAAAAAAAAAATCATTAGTAATTGTCCTCTTCACAAAGTTTTACAAAAGGGATAATTAACTGTTTATGTCTTGAGAGTAAAATCTATGTTGGCCGGTCGGGTGGCTCAGCCCACATCTGTAATCCCAGCACTTTGGGAGGCTGAAGTGGAAGGATCACTTGAAGCCAGGAGGAGTTTGAGACCAGCCTGGGCAACATAGTGAGATGCCAAAAACTTCAAAAAAAAAAAAATACCCAGGTGCGATGGCATTCACCTGCAGTCCCAGCTAATGGGGAGGCTGAGGCAGGAGGATCACTTGAGCCCAGGAGTTGGAGGCTGCAGTAAGCTATGATCATGCCACTGCACTCTAGCATGGGTGGCAGAGCAAGACTCACCATCTAAAAAATAAATAAATAAATAAATAAGATATATGATAAATAAATATATAAATAAAATATATATTAGATATAAATATAAATAAAATATACATATTCCAACATGCTAGAAAACATTTACAATCTCAGATAGATATAAATGGTTTCTAACACATTGGAATTTATTTGAAAACCTTCCATTGTACTTTTGCTGAAGATGCGATCATCTTTTGCTTGCATTCGTAACTTCACCCACAAACAGCTAAAGAAGGTAATGAAGCATTGTCAAGTATACATTGAAGAGTTCTAGCTATCACAAGAAAGCCTCAACTATTTATTCAAGTGTCTGCATTTTCATTTTTGAGTAGGTGAGAATTATTTTTCAGCCTCCTCAGATCATGAGAAGCGGCCTTTAGTGAAGCGTTTTGGAACAGGCTAATGCTGGTGAGATGTGTGGCATTAAGCACAGACGACCAATCAGGGAATTTTTGCTAAGGTGGGATCAATTCCTGCAAGCAGCCAGTGCCATCTTTTTGAAAACTCCCTTCCTGATCATAACAGGGGACAGTAGACACAGATATGAAATTTTTGGCAATAAAAATTAACTTTGGGCACAGTGGCTCATGCCTATAATCCCAACACTTTGAGAGGCTGAGGCACAAGAACTGCTTGAGCCCAGGAGTTCTATACCAGTCTGGGCAACATAGCGAGACCTTGTGTCTAATTAAAAAATTTAAAAATTAGCCAGGCATGTTGGAGCGTACCTGTAAGCCCAGCTACTCAGGAGGCTGAGGCAGGAAGATTACTTGAGCCCAGTAGTTGCATGCTGCAAGTGAGCTCTTATCGCACCACTTCACTCCAGCCTGGGTGACAAAGTGAGACCCTGTCTCAAAAAAAAAAAAAAATTAATTTCAACATAAGAGTCACTTTGGGCCAGGCGCAATGGCTCAAGGCTGTAATCCAGCACTTCAGGAGGCTGAGGCAGGTGGATCACGAGGTCAGGAGTTCAAGACCAGCCTGCCGAAGATGGTGAAACCCCATCTCTACTAAAAATACAAAGATTAGCCAGGCATGTTGGCAAGCATCTGTAATCCTAGCTACTTGGGAGGCTGAGGCAGAGAACTGCTTAGACCTGGGAGGCGGAGGTTACGGTGAGCTGACATAGCACCATTGCACTCCAGCCTGGGTGACAGAGCCAGACTCTGTCAAAAAAAAAAAAAAAGAAAAGATTTTGTTCCTCTAAACATTGAAAGGAGCAGGGGAAAGCAGCCCAAAATAATTTCAAACTTCTTTTTTTTTTTTTTTTGAGATGGAGTCTCGCTCTGTCACCCAGGCTGGAGTGCAGTGGTGTGATCTCCGCTCACTGTAAACTCCGCCTCCCAGGTTCACTCCATTCTCCTGCCTCAGCCTCCCGGGTAGCTGGGACTACAGGTGCCCGCCACCACGCCTGGCTAATTTTTTTGTATTTTTAGTAGAGACGGGGTCTCACCATGTTAGCCAGGATGCTCTCAATCTCCTGACCTTGAGATCCGCTGACTTCGGCCTCCCAGAGTGCTGGGATTACAGGCGTGAGCCACCGTGCCCACCCAGTTTAGAACTTCTAACTGGAAATGCATGAACAGTCGTTGGCTCACACGTCACCATGCGCTCTGTGTGACATTCTACACCTGGGATCTTTCCCCCACTAAAGTATCATCCTGCTCACAGATGGCCGCCATGCTGGCTCTAACCCCCAGCAGTCACACTGCATCTCCATCTAAGCACACTGAGAGAGCCAGGGTGCCAATATCCCACGTTATAAAGGAAGGGAAATGATGACGCAGCCAGATAAGCATGAATGCCCATCCATTATTCATAGCCCCCTGGGAGAAAAACAAACTTCCCTGCTACCATCGCCTTCCCTGCATCCCAGTCATTCTAATTCAGAAACACAAGCATAATAAACACAGTGCTTAGGGGAAAAGGCTGCATGTGTTGGGTGTACTACTTGCTGCTGGAGTTTTAGTTGCTATTACTGGAAAGGAAGAGAAGGTGCGTGGGTTTGGAGATAGGCTCCAGCTTCAAGGTGCTATCTCGTGCATATTTCTTCATGTCTTCATGCATATTTTTCATCTCCTTGTCTGTGCAATGGGGATAATGTTCCCTATATTACATATTATGTAAAGATTAAACATTTCTAACTGTATGCAAGCATATCTCGATATCTGACACAAAAGTAGTCAATAAATACATGCTTATAATCCACCAAAGTTATAATTTATAAAAAATTTGGTGTGAAAACTCATTTTAGGCTGGGCATGGTAGCTCACGCCTGTAATCCCAGCACTTTGGGAGGCCAAGGAGGGTGGATCACTTGAGGTCAGGAGTTCAAGACCAGTCTGGCCAACATGGTGAAACTCTGTCTCTGCTAAAAACTATAAAAATTAGCCAGGCATGGTGTAATCATGTCTGTAATCCCAGTTCCTGGGGAGGCTGAGGCAGGAGAATCACTTGAACCAGGGAGGCAGAGCTTGCAGTGAGCCAAGATCACATCACTGCAGTCGAGTGAAACCCTGTCTCAACAAAAAGAAAATCAAAAAAACCTCATTCTAGGTTATAACTATGATGCCAAAAGTTCTAGCTGAAAAATGAAAATTCCAAATTTCACTTTTGAAATGTGAAAAAGCCAAACGGGCGATTTGGCTTCTTCTAGGTGGAAAACAGCAGCCGATTTCCCCCTTCTTAGTTGGTGGAATTCAAAGTGGTCTCAGTCACCCTGGCTTCCCCCACTGGCTTACTTTTCCCAGATGCCGAAAGCCTACTTCATTCTGGACTCATTCTACCAATGCTCCAAGCAGTGAGTACTCAAAAGTGTGCTCGTCTGACGGAAATTCAGATAAAGATTTTGGTTTCTGTGAGCTCACAGATCTGCAAGGGTGTGGACTTAGCTTTATAAAATGAATTCCTTAAGCCCTCTTTTTTTTTTAGTATTGTATTGCATTCAAAACAAGTCCCACGGGAAAGCCTACTTCCTCTTCTCCCCAAATTTTTAGCTGTTGGGGTTCTTTTAGCTTTTCCTTTGACTGCTACACACACACATACACACATACACACTCACCCCTATGCAAATGCACAAAAACTAAAATAAAAAAAATTAGAGTATTAAAAAACTTCTCTGACAATACAGCATGAAATCGAAAGCAAAAACCAAAGGAGACAGCCGTGCAAATCTGACTGATATGGTTTGGCTCTGTGTCACCACCCAAATCTCATCTTGAATTGTACTCCCATAATTCCCACATGTTTTGAAAAGGAACCCAGTGGGAGATAATTTGAATCATGGGGGCAGTTTCCCCCATACTGTTCCCATGGTGGTGAATATGTCTCACAAGATCTGATGGTTTTATCAGGGGTTTCCGCTTTAGCATCTTCTTCATTTTCTCTTGCCACCACCATGTAAGAAGTGCCTTTCACCTCCCGCCGTGATTCTGAGGCCTCCTCAGCCATGTGGAACTGTAAGTCCAATTAAACCTCTTTTTCTTCCCAGTCCCAGGTATGTCTTTATCAGCAGCATAAAAATGGATTAATACAGTAAATCGGTACCAGTAGAATGAAGCAACTTTGGAACTGGGTAACAGGGAGAGGCTGGAATTGTTTGGAGGGCTCAGAAGAAGACAGGAAAATGTGGGAAAGTTTCGAAATTCCTAGAGACTTGTTGAATGACTTTGACTGAAATCCTGATAGTGATATGGACAATAAGGTCCAGGCTGAGGTGGTCTCAGATGGAGATGAGGAACTTGTTGGGAACTGCAGCAAAGGTGACTCTTCTTACGTTTTAGCAAAGAGACTGGTGGCATTTTGCCCCTGCCCTAGAGATTTGTGGAATTTTGAACTTGAAAGAGATGATTTAGGGTATCTGGTGGAAGAAATTTCTAAGCAGCAAAGCATTCAAGAGGTGACTTGGGTACTGTTAAAGGCATTCAGTGTTATAAGGGAAGTAGAGCATAAAAGTTCAGAGAATTTGCAGCCTGAAAATGGGATAGAAGAGAAAAATCCATTTTCTGAGGAGAAATTCAAGCTGCCTGCAGAAATTTGCATAAGTAATGAGGAGCCCAGTGTTAATCCCCAAGACAATGGGGAAAATGTCTCCAGGGCATGTCAGTGGTCTTCGGGCAGGCCTTCCCATCGCAGGCCTGGATGCCTAGGAGAAAATGGTTTTTTAGGCCCGACCCAAGGACCCCGTGCTGTGTGCAGCCTAGGGATTCGGTGTACTGCATCTCTACCCCTCCAGCTGTGGCTGAAAGGCGACAACGTAGAGCTTGAGCCATGGCTTCAGAGGGTGCAAGCCTCCAGCCTTGGCAGCTTCCATGTGGTGGGACGCTCATGGAGAACCTCTGCTAGGGCAGTGCAGAAGGGAAATGTGGGGTTGGAGTCCCCACACAGAGTTCCTACTGGGGCACTGCCTAGTGGAGCTATGAGAAGAGAGCCACCGTCCTCTAGACCCCAGAATGGTAGATCCAACAAGAGCTTGCACCACGTGCTGGGAAAAGCCACAGACACTCAACGCTAGCCTGTGAAAGCAGCTGGGAGGGTGGCTGTACCCTGCAAAGCCACAGGGGCGGAGCGGCCCAAGACCGTGGGAACCCACCTCTTGCATTTGCATGACCTGGATGTGAGACCTGGAGTCAAAGGAGATCATTTTGGAGTGTTAAATGTGACTGCCCCTCTGGATTTCAGACTTGCATAGGCCCTGTAACCCCTTTGTTTTGGCCAATTTCTCCCATTTGGAATGGTTGTATTTATCAAATCCCTGTACCCCCATTGTATCTAGGAAGTAACTGGCTTGCTTTTGATTTTACAGGCTCATAGGTGGAAGGGACTTGCCTTGTCTCAGATAAGACTGTAGACTGTGGACCTTTGGGTTAATGCTGAAATGAGTTAAGACTTTGGGGGACTGTTAGGAAGGCATGATTGATTTTGAAATGTGAGGAGGACATGAGATTTGGAGGGGCCATGAGTAAAATCATATGGTTTGGCTCTGTGTCCCCACCCAAATCTCATCTTGACTTTTTTTCCCATAATTCCCACATGTTGTGGGAGGCACCCAATGGAAGATAATTTGAATCATGGGGGCAGTTGCCCCCACACTGTTCTCATGATAGTGAATAAGCCTCACAAGATCTGATGGTTTTATCAGGGGTTTCCGCTTTAGCATCGTCCTCATTTTCTCTTGCCGCTGCCATGTAAGAAGTGCCTTCCACCTCCTGCCATGATTCTGAGGCCTCCCCAGTCATATGGAAATGTAAGTCCAATTAAACCTCTTTTTCTTCCCAGTCTTGGGTATGTTTTTATCAGCAGTATGAAAACAGACTAATACACTTACAGAGTCAGGCACACCCCGTCCCACCCTACACAGGAAAATGAGACATCCAGGTCATCACAGTGAGCATCCCATAACCCCATGCCCCAGAAAAGAGAATTAGACTGGTCCCACACTACTCTATCTGTAGTCACATGTTTAGTCCCATTTCCTGATTGCCTTTTCCCACAATATCCTCATTTACCTAGCTAGTTCCTTCTGTCCTCTGACACCTAAGTCATCAGCATCATCCTCTGTCTTCTCTTCTTGCACAAACTGACCATGTCGTGGGAGCTCACGCACATTCTTCCTCTCCATACACACAGTGATTCTCTAACCTTACTCTATGCTCAATCCCAGCACCTCACAGGGCCAAGGCTATGACTTTTCTGAATATGCTATTTGGTTATGAGACATTTCAGAATATCTATTACTAAACCAGGCATCATATCTTGAATGCAATCTATCTTAGTCCATCTACATTGCTATAAAGGACTATCTGAGGCTGGGTAGTTTATAAAGGAAAGGGGTTTATTTGGCTCATGGTTCTGCAGGCTGTACAAGAAATACGGCACCAGCATCTGCGGCTGGTGAGGGCCTCAGGAAGCTTCAAGTTATAATGGAAGGTGAAGAGGGAGCTGGCATGTTACATGCCAAGAGAGGGAGGAAGAGAAGAAATGGAACTGCCAGACTATTTTTAACAGCCAGATCTCTTGAAAACTAAGAGTGAGAACTCACTCAATCTCTTGAGGATGGCACCAAGCCATTCATGAGAGGCCCCTGCCCACGACCCAAATACCTCCCACTAGGCCCCACCTCCAACACTGGGGACCACATTTCAACAGGATATTTGGAGAGAACAAACATCCAAAATATATCACAACCTCAATGCAGAGTAATATTTTAATGATGTGAGAAGTTGAAAGGCCTCCTTCAGTTCACAATCAAACGGCCAGTCTTGTGATTCCCTTGCCCCGAGTGACTAAAATGCCAGGAATTTTCCTTTTAAGGCCATTCTACTTTTTTAAAAGTTTTTTTTTTAGATGGAGTCTCA
The DNA here is from genome assembly GCF_006542625.1 of Nomascus leucogenys. NCBI lineage: Eukaryota > Metazoa > Chordata > Mammalia > Primates > Hylobatidae > Nomascus > Nomascus leucogenys. Next base: position 42,143,920 of record NC_044397.1, read on the forward strand.
CTCTGTTGCCTAGGCTGGAGTGCAGTGGTACATCTTGGCCTGCTGCAAACTCCATCTCCCAGGTTCAAGTGATTCTCATGCCTCAGCCTCCTGAGTAGCTGGAATTAGAGGCACGTGCCACCACACCCAGATAATTTTTGTGATTTTAGGAGAGATGGGGTTTCGTCATGTTGGTCAGGCTAATCTCAAACTCCTGACCTCAAGTGACCCACCTGCCTCAGCCTCCCAAAGTGCTGGGATTACAGGCATGAGCCACAGCTCCCGACCAAGGCCTTTCTACTTCTATAGAGTGCTTCACTGACACACAATCTACAAGCACCTAGAGACACCCAGCTGTATGCCTGGATTCCATGTTTTCCTGTTTATAGGAACCCTCTGGTCAATGGAAAGGCCCATTTGAAGTGCAATCAGCTTGATCCTTCCCCTCATCGGCTACTCCACACCTTCAGCCCTCATTCTACCTCTAAAGCCCTCATTCTATTGTCAAAAGAGGTGAGATATGAGTCATGTTTTTCTAGATTGTTCCAATGGTGTCTTTGCCTTAATTGGAGAATAGAGGATTCATTCTTGCCCCAGCCTTCTTGAGTAAGGGTGTATTAAGCCATTCTTGCATTGCTCTAAAAGAATACCTGAGACTGAGTAATTTATAAGGAGGCTTAATTGGCTTCTGGTTCTGCAGGCTGTACAAGCTTGGCGCAGGCATCTGTTTGACTTCTGGGGATGCCTTAGGAAGCTTTTGTTCATGGCAGAAGGCATAGCTGGAGCAGACAGGTCACATGGTCAGAGCAAAAGCAAGGTGGGGAAGAGGTGTCACATACTTTTAAACAATCAAATCTCACAAGAACTCCCTATCACAAGGACAGCACCAAAGCCACGAGGGATTCATCCCCATGACCCGAACACCTCCCACCAGGCCCCACCTCCAACACTAGGGATTACAATTCAACATGAGACTAGAGGGGCCACATCCAAACCATATCAGGGGGGCACCCTTGTTGCCCCACACACTCTATCTCTGGGGAGGAAGAAGAGTGACAATCAGCCAACCCATCTCCACCAAGTCCAGACAATTATTCCAGAACGGCAAATTCCTGTGCATTGCAGCTGTTGCCATCTGTTTTTTGTTTTTTGTTTGTTTGTTCATTTGACCATCCTCAAGATGTTTCTTCAGGTCCCCAGCATGTCTAAGCTTATAGCATTCTCTCCTATATTCCTGGAGGGCTGACTCACAACTTCCCTATCTCTCCTTACTCCCACCTCCCATCACACTGGACAATTTCTTTTCTTCTTCTTCTTCCTCTTGTTTTTTTTTTTTTTTTTTTTTTTTTTGAGACAGGGTTTCACTCTTGTTGCCCAAGCTGGAGTGAAGTGGTGCGATATCAGCTCACTGTAACCCTCGCCTCCCAGGTTCGAGTGATTCTCCTGCCTCAGCCTCCCAAGTAGCTGGGATTACAGGTGCCTGCCACCATGCCCTGCTAATTTTTGTATTTTTAGTAGAGACAGGGTTTCACCATGTTGGTCAGGCTGGTCTAGAACTCCTGACCTCAGGTGATCTGCCTGCCTCGGCCTCCCAAAGCTCTGGGATTATAAACATGAGCCACTGCACCCGACCCATACTGGACAATTTCCTTTTTTTTTTTTTTGAGATGGAGTCTTGCTCTGTCACCTAGGCTGGAGTGCAGTGGCATGATCTCGGCTCACTGCAAACTCCACCTCCTGGGTGCACGCCATTCTCCTGCCTCAGCCTCCCGAGTAGCTGGGACTACAGGCACCCACCACCATACCTGGCTAATTTGTTTTGCATTTTTAGTAGAGACGGGGTTTCACCGTGTTAGCCAGAATGGTCTCGATCTCCTGATCTTGTGATCTGCCCGCCTCAGCCTCCCAAAGTGCTGGGATTACAGGGGTGAGCCACCGTGCCCGGCCAATACTGGACAATTTCAAAACCCCTGAAATTTCTCTAACTTAACATCTTTCTATTATAGGATTTTTCAACCATGTGATAATCAAACTTCATCTGGAGCTCATATCCAGGCTAAGCTCACACTGCCCTCACCTCTCAATCTGCCTGTCTCTCTTTTCAACTTTCTTTTTTTTTCAGAGACAGTCTCACTTTGTCGCCCAGGCTGGAGTGCAGTGGCATGATCTTGGCTCACTGAAACTTCTGCCTCCTGGGTTCACGCAATTCTCCTGTCTCAGCCTCCTGAGTAGCTAGGATTACAGACGTGTCCCACCATGCCCAGCTAATTCTTGTATTTTTAGTAGAGATGGGGCTCCACCATGTTGGCCATGCTGGTCTCAAACTCCTGACCTCCGGTGACCTGTCTGCCTCAGCATCCAAAACTGCTGGGATAATAGGCATGAGCCACCACACCCAGCCCAAAGAATTTTCTTTTGCTGAGCATCCCCTGCCCGCTGCGTAGATCCTCCATCCCTGTCATCCATTCCCACCATCCCAGGGGCATCTGAAATATAGGCCCAATAGACCTCCCTAATGAGTTCAAGGGAATTCTTACCAAAAAGTTGTCAAAAAATTCATTTTCTTAACAGAAACAGTGTAAGTAAGCCAATGGCTTGTGGGAGCTAGATTTTCTGAGCAATTAGAATCCTAAATTAGGCTGGGTGTGGGGTCTCACGCCTGTAATTCTAGCACTTTGGGAGGCCGAGGTGGGTGGATCACTTGAGGTCAGGGGTTCAAGACCAGCCTGTCAACATGGTGAAACCCAATCTCTACTAAAAATACAAATATTAGCTGGGCATAGTAGTGCACGCCTGTAATTCCAGCTACTTAGGAGGCTGAGGCACGAGAATTGCTTGAACCTGGGAGGCAGGGGTTGTGGTCAGCCGAGATCGCATCACTGCACTCCAGCCTGGGTGACCAAGTGAGACTGTCTCAACAACAACAACAAAGCCCTTACCTATAGGCCATCAGAGAGTCCGAGTCTTAAACATGAGTGCTCAGTTCTCCTTGCTTGGCGTCCTGCAATAAACCCCTCACTTTCTCTTGTTGCAATCCTAAAGTCAGTGTTTGACTTTGCCGTGTTGGGCAGGCACACTCAATTTCAGTTCAGTAACACACTCATCTACATGATACTGAGCCTTGGTCTCCACATGCCTCATTTTCTCCCGGCAACTAGCAACCATCCATTTTCCCCTTTGAAAGACAATGCCAAAAGAGAGACAATTAGGTTAAGAGCAAGAAGACACATTTATAAGTCTTTCCTTTTGTACTTCTTGTCCTTTCTACTTAAGACGTTGTTACCCATGATTTGTGCATTGACACCCTCTGGATATAGGAAAGCTCTGAATATAGGAATGAAATAGACACTTTGATGGATGTCTTCTTATTTTTCTGTCATTCACTTAATAACGTATCTTATTCCAAGCCATAATAGCAAGCAGGTTTTAGACTGTGTCTTGCAGGGGAGAAAATATGTTATAAATGGTCTTGCTTTGCATGATCTTTTCTTTGGTGACATTTAGGAGAAAAGATACTCACTGGTAAACCTAGAGGGTGAGGAGGAGAAGGGTGTCCTTGGATAGAATATGGGGACACGGAGACTAATTTGATAGTGGTTTATTTGTTTGAAATGGAAATGTGATCATTTCCTACAAAATATGTTGACCCTGCAAATTCCATCCAGCTGCAACATTTTTTACTCACTTCAGAGACCTTTGATGTTTTCTTTATTGATATTTGTCCACTGTGAAGTGTCCTAAATTCCTGAGAACTTCCAAGAATCATAGAGAAATGTCAGAGGTGTTACCTTCTGGTTTTGTCTTTTTCCTTTAATTCACCAAATCATTGTGCATCCACTTATTGTACCAGATGCAGTGTATACAAGGTTTATTAAGATAAACTGGGGCCAAGTCTCTGTATTCAAATAATGTACCCATCACAAAAAGATGGATATTCAGAGTTAACAATCACTGCAGAGATAGGATCACACAGCCATACAAACACAAAAGCAGAGGCATTAACTCTGAGCTGTGTTCTGCAGGATGAGTTGGAATCTCTGGGCAAACAGTGTAGTTAAAGAAACGTTCAAGCAAAAGGAAGACTGTGCAATGGGACATATTATATCAGAGGCTGCCATACCTGGAGGAAACAGATACACCTCCAAGAACAAGAGGCAATGGAATTAGAAGAAGAAAAGAAACAATAGGGTATTTGTTTGTTTGAGACAGAATATCTCTTGTGTTGCCCAGGCTGGCGTGCAGTGGCATGATCTCTGCTCACTGTATTCTCCACCTCCTGAGTTCAAGTGATTCTCCAACCTCAGCCTCCCAAGTAGCTGAGACTACAGGCATGCACCACCATACCTGGCTAATTTTTGTATTTTTAGTAGAGACGGGGTTTCACTATTTTGGCCAGGCTGGTCTTGAACTCCTGATCTCAAATGATCTGCCCACTTTGGCCTCCCAAAGTGCAGAGTTAAAAAAAAAAAAGACAAAGACTTTAATTCTGAAAACAGTCCATTTAGTAAGCATTTAGTGAGCACATACTATGTCCTACACTGTATGCAAACATCGTGTGTTGATACAACTTCCCTGAATGATCAAAGGCAGATTTTAGAGATAGGCATGAACCCCAGACAGCAAACTATAGTTGAGAAGTCAGTGCTGAGCTCATCTCAGCCCTTATGCATTGCCAGACACTGTGGTGGGTCAAAGGTCAAGGCTGTATAGCACTGTTTCAGGTACATAGGTCCAAATTCCAGTGTCTCTAGTTATGAGTCCTGTGACTTTGCACAAGTTACTCAACCTCTCTGTACCTCAAATTCCCCGTCTATGATTTGGAGATAGTAATGGCACCAGCCTCACTGGATTATTAAAAAAGATTGAATAAGCTAATCCATTATCTGTACATATTAGTTTGTTCACTAAATTAAAAAAATTTTATTGGAAAGCTTATCAAGCAGTGGTCCCTGCCATCAAGTGTTTAGAATAGAGTTGTAACCTGATTCTAAACGACAGTAGCTATTCACAGATCCTAGCAAGAAAAGCTGTGCTGTACCTCCAAATAAATAAACTGGCTCTAACTCTGAAATCACAGCTGCTATTGAAAACTGCTAATTCAGGGAAGCTGGTAAAAATTGGTGCTCTCTAGACCAATCTTCATTCACAATAAAAAGTAGCAATTCTGAGACTTTGCTTTGAGTAGGAAGGAGAGGAGAAGCAGAAGTTAAATTTTGCCTGTGGTCATGGAATGTTTTCTGTGTAGGGATGAAAACAATTTTAAATGGCTCCCTAACCCTCTCCTCATTCTGCTCTTCCTCCTAAGTTATCAAGAATTTATGACAAACTCGGCCAGGTGTGGTGGCTCATGCCTGTAATTCCAGCTACTCAGGAGGCTGAGGCAGGAGAATTGCTTGAACCAAGGAGTCGGAGGTTGTAGTGAACTGCGATCACGCCACTGCACTCCAGCCTAGGCAACATAGCAAGACCCTATCTCAAAAAAAAAAAAAAAAAAAATTAAGCCATCGAGATTTGGAGTCGCTATTTGTTTGTTGGAAGGTTAAATAATTTTTAGAAATTAAAAACTTCCTTCTCCTCTGATTTCTTGGGCCAGGTACAAGCAAAGATAATTAAAAAATAAACAATTCCCAATACATGGTCTTACAAAACCCCTGAATCTTTGCTGGTATTACATTTTCTGTTTGTCAGTACAAAGGATATGTTGGAGGTGTTGAACAGTTTCTGCTCAAACGTTCAGGAGAGGGGACAGGATATTAATTTTCTCAAACAGACATGGTTGATGAACACCTTGAGACAAGCTTCCAGGACATGTTAAAATCTCCTGCTGTCACTTTAAACACATCATCTGGCCTCAACCATCTCTGTTTCCAGGGGTCTTGGGGAGATTGTGACAGGCTGTGTCTGGACCCAGGTTAGGTTGCCTAACATATGGGGAAAGAGCATGGGTGGGGTGGGGGCGCTTTGGGGGATCACCTTCATCCCATTGATCTTGGATGGATGGGCATAGCTTTCCTTTTTCTCATGTTCCATCAGAATTGGGAACAGGTGAGAACAATCAGGCCAGGCACAGTGTCTCACGCCTGTAATCCCAGCACTTTGGGAGGCCAAGACAGGTGGATCACTTGAGATCAGGAGTTCGAGACCAGCCTAGCCAACATGGTGAAACTGTCTCTAGTAAAAATACAAAATTAGCCGGGTGTGGTTGCATACGCCTGTAGTCCCAGCTACTCAGGAGGCTGAGGTGAGAGAATCACTTGAACCCAGGAGGCAGAGGTTGCAGTAAGCTGAAATCACACTACTGCACTCCAGCCTGGGCGACAGAGTGAGACTCTATTAAAAAAATTAAAAAGAGAGAGAGAGAATTGGGAACAGGTAGGAACAATGATGTCAAGGATAAAAGACTCATTCCAATCACTGCATCCCTCTCAGGTTAGGTACAGTTTAGGACTATTATTTAAAAAAAAAAAAAAAAAAAAGCTTTTAGCCTAGCGACCAAAGACTTAAATAGGTAGGATCTGGATATATAACCTCACCATTATCTGTTTTAGCTTGCTTGTATTAAGTGGAAATTATACGCACTCTTTAACCCAAATTAAAAGGTTACTTGAAGTTATAGCAAGTAGAATAGCTTTGAACTTCAGCCTTCATGCAAATGAGAGATTCTTACCTCTCTCTTGCCAGGAGTTATATTTAAATACTTCTGCCTCCTGTGAGCCCACAGTTATACCCTCTCTGCAGCCCCTACAGTAACAATCTCTGTAAAGCTTCCCTTTCAAAAGGTGATCCCTTACAAAACACAGAGGCACACAGACCTGAACTAAAGGATACGTTCAATATGATTTTGACTTAGTGGCTCTGATTTTATCTTTTGTACTGTGTAAAGAAAAAAAGGAGTGATGTTTTATCAGCAGCTACGTGGGTAAGCATATCGTACACTTCAATTAGACTCCCTTTAATCTAGCACGTCCCCCCGCCTTAAGTGAAACGCTGCCTCACGTTTCTTCGGTCCCCAGGCAGCCTGCTCAGCCCATGTTGAGGGTTCCAGTACGCTTTATTAAACAGAAAATTAATATAATTCTACTGTGTCTGCTGGCAGCTTCTTGAGAGTTAAAGACCCTGCAGTTTTTTATTACCAGAACCAAATTCTGGCTTCTGGGAGTTGGTAACATGGAGATTTTGTACGATGTGTGTTCCCCAGGGGGTAAATTGTCTAAGTCCAAGGTGAAGCTTTGGCTGCAACCACCTGATGCCAAAACAACAAGTGATTCTATGAATGGAGCCAAATACCTGGCTATTTCCTGGGCAAGAATAAAACTAGAATTATATTGTGTATAAACCCATGGGATTGGGAGATTTATACAGTTTCCATTTATTTACTCAATAAATGTTTAATGCACACCCACTATGCCAGACACTGTAGGTCCCAGGCAGAAGGAAATGAGATGCAGGGTGGTCTTCAAGAAGCTCACTGTTTTGGTTGGTGAGGAAGACAAGTAACAAAAGAATTATAGTACTCTATGTGGCAGGCTGGGTGCGGTGGCTCACACCTATAATCCCAGCACTTTGGGAGACCCAGGCGGGATGGATCACTTGAGCTCAGGAATTCAAGACCAGCCTGGCCAACATAGTGAGACCCCATCTCTACTAAAAAAGAAAAATTAGCTGGGCATGGTGGCATGTGCCTGTAGTCCCAGCTACTTGGGAGGCTGAGACAGGAGAATCGCTTGAACCTGGGAGGTGGAGGTCGCAGTGAGCTCAGATCATGTCACTGCACTCCAGCCTGGTCAGCAGAGCAAGACCCTGTCTCAAAATAAAAACAAAAACAAAAACAAAAAAAACAAAACTGTATGTGGCAGATGCATTGCTGTTATCATTTTTCCAATATTAAATCCCATCCTCCATTATTTTTATTTTTTTTCTAACAGATGCCAGTTGTGTTTGGGCTGGTGATGTGTACAGCTCTGTTCTTACTTCATCAGCTTCCCTTGCAGCTAGGTGTAGGCTAATGATAGAATTTTGGACAATAAAACATATGCAGAAGTATACTGGGGGATTCTGAGATAGCTTTTGAGCTCTTAAAAAAGGACAGGCATGGCCAAGGCTGCCCTACCTTCTACCTTTTGCATTGAACACAGATGTGATGCCTGGTGCAGAGGCAGCCATTGTGCAACCATGAGGTGACACACACAGGAATGAGAGCTAACATGCAAGTAATGACAAGGCACAAGGACAAAAAGGGCCCAGCTGCCTGATGACACATGAGAAGCTGAGTCAATGCCAGTTACTATCAAAGCCTGGGTGTTTTTGTTAAAAGAAGGGAAAAAACTTTTTATTTAAGTTATTCCTCCTCCAGTTTTCTGTTACTTGTATAGCCATACATATTCGTAACAGGTACTGATGTAAGAGCTAACAAAGGATGAATCTAGGTTGCATAGGAAGGTGTGGGTAACCATTCTTGGGTTGGGAAAAGTTAAGGAAGGTCATTGAGAGGATATGCTTCTTCCACGAAATGACATTTATTTTTATTTTTTATTTATTTATTTATTTTTGGGACGGAGTTTCACTCTTATTGCCCAGGCTGGAGTACAATGGTGTGGTCTTGGCTTACCACAACCTCTGCCTCCCAGGTTCAAGTGATTCTCCTGCCTCAGCCTCCTCAGTAGCTGGGATTATAGGTGCCTGCCATCATGCCTGGCTAATTTTTGTATTTTTAGTAGAGATGGGGTTTCACCATGTTGGCCAGGCTGGTCTCGAACTCCTGACCTCAGGTGATTTACCCACCTTGGCTTTCCAAAGTGCTGGGATTACAGGTGTGAGCCACCATGTCCGGCCTGGAATGACATTTAGATCAAGTATCAGTGGAAGCACAGGAGTCCTCTAGAGGGTCAAAGAGGAGAAAAGCATATTATACTCAGGGACCAGCCCATGCAAAGGCTTGGCGGCATAAAAATGCAAAGCATGCCAGGAGATCACAGTGGTTCAATAAGGAGTAAGTGTGAGTTGGGGAAAGAGAAGGTGCGGATATGATGAGATGTGAGAATGGGAGAATAGAAGATGCTGGATTATAAGCAGTTTCAAAAGTTACATTAGGAAACCAATGAAGGCTTAAAGTAGGTGAGTGATGTGACAAGTTAGAAAGCTAACTAGTTGTCATTGAAACACGTGCAAGAAAAGGAAGAAGCATTAGGAAAGCAGGTCTAGGATGATTCGTTGAAATATAATTTTATAATTATCCACAACAATGTAAAGCCCTGGGGCTAATGAGCAGTTTTTATAGTATTTGGGAGAGAAATAACATTTATATTTCAAGCCCTGTGCATATGCTATTTTATTTAATCTGTCTACACTGCACCAGGTTAGGTATTCTATCGCCATTTTAGAATGAAGAGACAGTTTTGGGAGCTTAATCAGTTGCGCAGATTTTCTAATTACAGACACAAGGTCTGATTTCTAAGACCATGTCCATCTGGAGCACCACACTGCTCTATATCCCCCAACCCTGTAAAAAAAAAAAAAAAGAGGTACTGTCTTCCTCCAACCGGATGAGAGTTACTGGGAGTCTTTGCAAAGATGCTAACACCAATGACCCAGAGATCACAAACACACTGACCAGGAATATTCTCTCCTAACCCTAGGAACACCTAGGGGAAGAACCCAGGTAAATGGATCGTGTCAATATGGTACAGGCAGTCATAGGCTTTGCCAAAAATAGAACTGCTGGAAATTTGCTCTCAATAGAAACCAGAACTTTTGTCTTTTACCTTCTCAAGATAAATCACTGATATAGTTTGAATGTTTGTCCTCTCCAAATCCCAGTGTTAGAGGTGGGACCTGGTGGGAGGTGTTTGGGTCATGGCGGTGGATACCTCATGAAACCTTTGATGCCCTCCCCATGCTAATGAATGAGTTCTCACCTTGTGAGTTCACTGGAGAGCTAGTTGTTTAAAAAGAGCCTGGTGTCTCCCTTGTTCCCTCTCTCACCATGAGACACATCTGCACATCTGCTCCCCTTCACCTTCCACCATGAGTAAAAGCTTCCTGAGGTCCTGACCAGAAGCAGATGCTGGGGCCATGCTTTTGTACAGCCTGCAGAACTATGAGCCAAACAAACCACTTTCCTTTATAAATCACCCAGCCTCAGGTATTCTTTTATGGCAACACAAAACGGACTAAGACAATCACCTTGCAACATTTTTGTAAATAACACTATTCATAATAAACATTCTTAGTAATTTTCCTCAATAGCCGGGCACTGTTCTAAGTGCCTGACATGCATTAGCTCATTTAATCAATGACAACATCACATGGGAAAACTTACAGAGTAGGATTTTTATGTTTCACGTTAAACCGTGTAGAGGCTGCCAGTGTAGAGTGGTATCCGCGGGGGGAAGGGAGGAAGCCCGCGGCCACCTGCTTCCTGCTATTTAAAACCACTACAACCAGGGCTGAAAATGCGTATTCCTTAAGGGCAGAGCCTCTGGAGAGAGGAACAGCAGCTGAGACTGGCAGGAAGAGAAGCAGGTAGAAATGGAAAACAATGAACATTTATCAGGACATATTATATGCTTGAGATGGAGCTGGGTTCATTGAAAGCCTATATGAAATGGATTGAACATTAACAACCCCTGAGCTAATGCTATCAAGAGGGTTGTTTAATGGCACTACCCAGGAAGAATCATGGCAGATTTGTTTCTGCCCAGCGAGGAAATCCATTTTCACTTAGGACATCAACCAGGAAGTTCCACAGTCGGCCGAATGGAATAAAGCCTGACTCCCACAGCCCATCTGGGCAGAGCGGAGGTGGCAATTCTAATGGCTGGCATTTATGGAATGTGTGCTATCCACCTGGCATGGGCCTGAGCACAGTGCATTCACTATTTTATTTGATTCTCATGAGGGGGTGAAAATGCTATCTCCATTTTACAGATGAAAAGAAGGACACACAGGAATTGAAGTAACTTGACCAGTTTATCCAGCAGCTGAGTCGGAATGCTGCAAAATACAAGATATAGAGTGACCACATTAGAAGGAAAGCAGGGCTGGTAAAGAAAAGAGCCCATTTCCGGCCGGCTGCCATGGCTCACGCCTGTAATCCCAGCACTTTGGGAGGCCGAGGTGGGCAGATCACGAGGTCAGGAGATCTAGACCATCCTGGCTAACATGGTGAAACCCCGTCTCTACTAAAAATGCAAAGCAAATTAGCCGGGCGTGGTGGCGGGCGCCTGTAGTCCCAGCTACTTGGGAGGCTGAGGCAGGAGAATCACTTGAACCCAGTGAGGCAGCGCTTGCAGTGAGCCGAGATCGCGCCACTGAACTCCGGCCTGGGCTACAAAGCGACACTCCGTCTCAGGAAAAAAAAAAAAAAAAAAGAGCCCATTCCCACAGTGGTTAATAAGGGTCATATTCAAAACACTGAACAACCAGTATGGAACCAGCACTGGCCTGCCATGGGGCCAGTGGCCACCCACTGTGATTGGTCTGTGTTTATCAGCTGAACATTTGCCCCGGTATGAGCAGGCAGCCAGCATCTTGTCAAGTATTTTGGAGTGAAACTAAGACTCCTTGACAATAGCACAATAAAGATCTAGTTTCTTGAAATGAATTTTGAACAAGAACTAAATAAAGACTGAGCATCTCTACTTGGCTTTATTTTATTTAGGGGTACTCATTAACTCCTCCATTCAATCAGTAAGCACGTATTGAGTACCACCTGTATGCCAGGCAGTGCTGTAAGTGCCTAGAATGCAATCATGAACAAAAAGAGACAAAAACCCCTGCCCTTGTGGAGTTTGCATTCTAGTGAAGAGAGAAAAACATTAATGAGAAGAGTAATAAATATCGAATCTGGCCAGCCACCGTGGTTCATGTCTATAATCCCAGCACTTTGAGAGGCTGAAGCAGGAGGATTTCTTGAGGCTAGGAGTTCAAAACCAGCCTGGGCCGGGCATAGCAACTCACATCTGTAATCTCAGCACTTTGGGAGGCTGAGGTGGGTGGATCACCTGAGGTCAGGAGTTCGAGACCAGCCCGGCTAACAAGGTGAAACCCCATCTTTATTAAAAATACAAAAAATTAGCTGGGTGTGGTGGCACGTGCCTGTAATCCCAGCTACTCGAGAGGCTGAGGCAGGAGAATCGCTTGAACCCGGGAGGCGGAGGTTGCACTGAGCCGAGATTGCGCCATTGCACTCCAGCCTGGGCAACAAGAGCAAAACTCCGTCTAAAAGTAAAATAAAATAAAAACAGCTTGTGCAACATAGTGAGACCCCATCTCTACAAAAAAACTATTTTCAAATTAGCTGGGCATGTTGGTGCATGTCTGCAGTTCTAGCTATTTGGGAGGCTGAGGTGGGAGGATAGCTTGAGCTCAGGAGTTCAAGGCTGTAGTGAGCTATAATTGCACCACTGCACTTCAGCCTGGGTGACAGTGCAAGACCCTATCTCTAAAAATAAATGAATAAATATATAAATAAATAAATAAACCATTTTTGAAAGAGATATATGTTACACAAAATAGAATAGGGACAGGTGGGTTAAGAATGCTGGGGGGAGGGGCAGGGCTCTAAGGAAAAAGTGACGTTTGAGCAAACTCTTAATAAGTCAAGGGTTGGCCATGCAGCAACCTAGAAGAGCATCTGTTCTGGACACTGGAAACCACCAACTGACAGTCCTAAGGAAAAATCAGTATCTGCAGAGTTTGACATATGATGGGGAAGAGAGGAGGATACCATCATTGGAGTAAAGCCAATGAGACAGGAAAAAAAAAAGGAACAGAAAAGGAACAGAGTATGGAACCCTAGAATCCACGTGACGGGGTTCAACTCAAAGCTCCCCCACATTCTGAACAAGCTCTTTTTAAATGTGTATTTATTTTTAAATTTATTTTTATTTGTAGAGACAGGGTCTTGCTCTGTCACCCAGAAGTGCACCAGCAGGATCATAGCTCACAGTAGTCTCAAACTCCTGGGTTCAAGTGATCCTCCTGCCTTGGCCTCTTGAGTAGCTGGGACTGCAGGTGCACACCACCATGCCAAGCTAATCTTTGTATTTTTGGTAGAGACTGAGTTTGGTTGTGTTGCCCAGGCTGGTCTCAAACTCCTGGGCTCCAGTGAGCCTCCTGCTTCAGCTTCCCAAAGTGCTGTGATTACAAACTTTCTGAGTCTTGCTTTCCTTGCCAATCAAATTGAAACCAATCCAGTAGTCCCATAGACAGGTTTTTTTCTTTCTTTCTTTCTTTTTCTTTCTTTTTTTTTGATAAACAGAGAAATTGACCTTCTGGTCTTAAATCTTGAACCTTACAGTTGTTTTATTTGCATTCCTTCCTCAGGAAATGACCCTCAGGCCTCTCAAAGAGTACCAAAGAACTGAAACTCACATCACCACACCCAGAAAAATAGATGCCAGACCTCTCACTCATCATGATTGCTTCCTTATCCCTCCCTAATAATTGTTTTCCTAACAAACCACCTGCTTCTTGTTGACCAGCTCTACTTCCTTACCCCTCCCTAGTTCCAGTTTTCCCACACATGGTTACATTTCTTCCCTGCTGTATAAACGCTTAATTCCAATCGGTCAGGAAGATGGGTTTGAAACTGATCTCCCATATCCTTGGCTGCAGCACCTGATTAAAGCCTTCTCCTTTGGCAATAATTCTCATCTCAGTGATTGGCTTTCTGCATGGTGGACAGCAGAACCTAGACCAAACCCCTGGTATTTCAATAACAAAATGAGACTGATAATTATGACTGCTCACAGGTTCTTATGAAGATTAAATGTATCAATATGTGTAAAGTGCTTTACTCCATCTCTACCCAAAATACAAAGATTAGCCAACCATTGTGATGTGCACCTTGAGTCCCAGCTACTCAAGAGGCCAAGGCAGGAGGATCGCTTGAACCCAGGTGTTTGAGACTACAGCGAGCTATGATCCTGCCACTGCTCTTCTAGTCGACAGAGTGAGACCCTGTCTCTAAAAATAAAATAAATAAATACAAATTTTAAAAGAGCTTGTTCAGAATGTGGGGGAGTTTTGACTTGAACCCCATGATTCTAAGATTCCATACTGTTCCTTTTTTCTTATTTCACTGGCTTTGCTGTATCCTCCTCTCTTCCCCATCATCTGTCAAATTCTGCAGATACTGATTTTGCCTTAGGGCCTGTCTGTTGGCTGTTTCCAATGTCCCAAACAGATGCTCTTCTAGGTAGCTGCATGGCAAACCCTTGATTTATAAGGGTTTGCTCAAATATCTCCCTGTTTACCCAGCCTGCATGGCCCTTCAAGGATCCAGGAAAGAGGTATGATTTGCACAGTTTCTGGGGTCACTGTTGTCCATAATACAAGAAAAGCCAGAGCCTGGAAATGCTCTCTCCTTCCTCTGGGTCTGCAGAACATGACTCCCTCCAGCCTCACATCACTGCCCAGACAGAGATGCGCCGCAAGGAGCTCGAATTCAGCTCATGCCTCATTCATGGGATTTCTCTATTTTGAGTGACAAAAAACAGGCTTTTTTTTTTTTTCCTGGAAGCCTAAATCTGTGCTTTTCATGTATCTCTGTCCTCAAATGGCCTAGGGACAACTGGGCTTGTGTGTTAAATAAAACAGGAGGAGCAAAATAAAATCTATATTTACTGGGTGGCTCCCTTAACCCTCTCATAAGGGGTGACATAGTTTCTGCACAGCCTCCCAGGTGCAAGGCTTGGGCAGGAGGCAACTTGGGAGCTGCTGCTAATTCCTCAGCCTCTCTAGCAGCCAATTTTAGTCCAACTCCTTGATTTAATTACACTCCTGTGTACAATAGGAAGCTTGCATTCTCCTATATTCGATAAATATTAAACTGATAGACCTGTAATTTCCTCCATCAGGCACACTCCCATTTTTGCATATTGATGCCACATTTAGTTTGTTATTTTCTAATTTTCCATCCTTCTGGTCCTGCACTTAGCACCTTCTCCCATAATAATTTCTAGCACCTTCTCCCCATAGTAATTCCTGGCAGCAAACACACGCACACTGCCTTCTTTCCCTAACCATGTGACTCCTCCCAGGCAGGGAGTAACACATTCTTGAGTGCCCTGAGCTTCCAACGGGTTTGCTTTGTCAACACCCTTTTATATCTGTCACAGCGACAGGGAGAGTTCTGGGTTCTGGTCTTTCACTGGAGGCCGCACAGCTATAAAGGGTCAAGGAAAGACTCTGAGGAATGGACCTGCAGATGGGATTCTGAGGACAAAGGGGGAGATTGGAAACATGTATATGGGTGTTTGATTATTGGGTGCTGTGCAGACCCCATTAGAGGTGTGTCAGTCAGTTCTCACACTGCTATAAAGAAATACTTGACACTGGGTAATTTATAAAGAAAAGAGGTTTAACTGGCTCACAGTTCTGCAGGCTGTACAGGAAGCATAGTGGCTTCTGATCGGCTTCTGGGGAGGCCACAGGAAACTTACAGTCATGGCAGAAGTGAAGGGGAAGCTGGCACTTCACTTGCCTGGAGCAGGAGGAAGAGAGAGAGAAGCGAGGTGCTACACACTTTTAAACAACCAGATCTCATGAGAACTCACTATCGCAAGGACCGCACCAAGGGGGTCATGGTGTTAATCCATGAGAAACTGCCCCTATGATCCAATCATCTCCCACCAGGGCCCACTTCCAGCACTGGGAGTTACATTTCAACATGAGATTTCAGTAGGGACAGAGATCCAAACCATATCAGGAGGTATATGCAGAACACAGCCTGTGCACCATTACCTTTCTAAAATAGAATAAATTTGAAATACTGCAAAAGACTTTGCTGCAAGGAACTGTAGCCAGCCTTGCTATTTCCATTTTATAAGAGCAGAACCTTGTTCAAGATAAGGGTTCGAAGGAGATCTATTTTAAGAATCCAGGTTTTTCTGACTCCTGGGACAATGCTCGTTTCATGCTACATGGTGGAAGTGGTGGGAAAACTGATGGATGGAACATCAGAGCTTGCCTTCCCCTTGACATTCCTCCTGCCAGAAGATGGTGGGTATCCCCATGGTATTTGGAGGGCAGCAACCAGTCACCAAAAACTGAACAGTCGTCTGGAGCAGGCAGGAGCCTCCAGTAAAACTCTGCCTGGCTCACGCATGTCCTTTCCTGGCAACTGTTTGCAATTTTTGGACTTCCTTGTCTTTATTCCTTCTTAGTACCCTCCTCCCATTTCTCTGGAATGTTGTTCCACAGGCAGCCCACTCTTGGCTTGAGCCAGCTTGATCTCTGGGCTTCCAAATCTTGTTCTTTGATTCCATGTCAATTTCCTTTTAGTTCTGATCTAATTTTGTCCTAACTCCTGGATTTGTTCTCACCCAAAACCTTCTCCTAGCACCACCATGGGCTCTGGCTTCTCCTTCCTTCCCAGGAGTCTGCTTCTTTTGTCCATTCCACAAATACTTCAGTGGTCCCCTAGGCATGGCACAGGGCTAGAATTTGCTTCTACTGGCTTGCTTTCAGGCTCATGCTTCAGCCAAATCCAAGGTCTCTTGCTAACCATGAGTAGCTTCTCCTCCAAAGAACGGACAGAGGAAAAAAGAGGAAGCTCAGAACCATTCCATGCAGGCACCTTTGCCTTCATCTCCCAATAGTCCCTCTTTGTGTTCAACCATTTGGACACATTTGTTTAACCTGCTTGGTTCTCAGAGAAATTATCCATTCATTGGTCTGGTGGCTGTTGATAAGCAGATGTACTCCAAGGACTACTCATCCATGTAAGAAATGGGATAACACTACCAGGAGTTCCCAACCCATTGAGGGTGGACACCATGCACATTTCATTAATAACAGTTCTCATTCACACAGTCATTCATTGAAACAATTGGGGAATCAAAGAGAAGCAAACTCCAGGGATACCTGAATCTCCATAGAAGCATGTCTCACTTGATAAATCTTCCCTGATCAAGCATTTTTGTTATGTATCCTAACTGAGGTTTACCAACACACAACCACCATTTCCATTCATCAAATTTAACAATAAACATAAATGGACATTTTAACATAGATGCATCCCTTTTGATGAGATCTCTTTCTTTGAAAGTCACATGACTTTTGATGCATCCCTTTCTTTGAAAGTCACATGAAAAGTAGGTCACTTAGCCTATTGAAATTGTAATCTTAATTTATTGAGAGTGATGTGCTAAAGACAGTGCATTATTGATAGGGACAGGAGGCAGGAAAATTCTGGGCATAAGAGGGTGGGTCCCCAGCAAGGATCCCACCCTCAAGCCTGGAACTGCAGCCCCAAGTGAGAACTTTACATCCCTGGTTTCCCACTTGAATGTTGCCTTTTCCAAAATCAACCATGGCCCTCCCTCTCTGTCCCCCACATCCCGTGCCCATAAAAACTCCAGGCTGTGCCAACAGAAAGGAAAAAGGATAAGAAACAGCTGGACATTGGAGACTACAGTATGATGTCTCAGAGAGCTAGCTTGACTTCAGAGGCATGGTTTGATGGCGTTGCTCCAGGGGAAGATCACCTTCCCTCTCCATCCCCTTTCCAGCTCCTCTTCCTGCTGAGATCCACTTTCATCAACAATAAAATCCTCTGCATTCATCACCCTTCAATTCATTCATGCAGCAAGAGCTCAGGTGCCACAGGTGCAGATACTAAAGGCTGTCACTCTGACACTCTGCCCTCGCTGGTGGAGAGCAACCGCCTCATGCAAATGAGCCGTTTAACACTTAAGCCATCCATGGATGGAAAAGCTAAAAGAGCACCATAACGCACACCCTCTGGGGCTTTGGGAGTCATGGGTACTACACCCCAGATGCTGCTGCGGGGCCTGCGTAGAGTTTTGCTCCTGCCAGTGCCCAAAGGCACTCGTCCCAGCTCTTGCCCCACTCACCTATGTGCTGCCTCCTGTGAGGGATTGAGCACAAAGTGTTCCAGTGAGTGGAACCCTGTCGGGAACCAAGCAGCTGGCTAGCTCTAGCACCCACACTCCAGTTCCCTCCCATGAAGGGGTCAAGGAAAAATTTCTACTTTCTTATCTCATTTAATCCTCACAACACCTTCTAGAAGGTAGGTATTATTTTTATTTCTGTTTCGTATATTAGAAAACTGAATTTCATATATGAACAATGATTTGCCCAGGTGCCACTCATATCAAGTGGTATGATGGATATTTAAACCCAGATTTTTCTCATCTGAAACCTGTACTCTTAACCACTCTGCAGGAAAGACAGCTGGATGGGGGCCAGCTGATAGTAGAGACCTACCACCCCATCCCAGGACAGCCTGCAGCAAGGCTGACAGAGTCTAGAGCCCAGCTCAACTTAAATACAAGTAGCTTCATTTCCAGAGGTCC
The DNA here is from genome assembly GCF_006542625.1 of Nomascus leucogenys. Classification (NCBI taxonomy): domain Eukaryota; kingdom Metazoa; phylum Chordata; class Mammalia; order Primates; family Hylobatidae; genus Nomascus; species Nomascus leucogenys. The sequence goes on from NC_044397.1 coordinate 42,162,222, forward strand.
TGACACCTGCTGATCAACCTTTTAGAGTCAGTGGCCATTCCATTCTTACTCCCACAGGCAGGTCTACAAGGAAAGCCATTCTCCCCTTTGTGACCACATGGGGCACCTAGAACCAGTCAGAGACCCAGGTGATCTTGGGGTCACAGTTACCTACTTTGGTGGCCTAGGGTCTCTCACTTTAAGAAGAAATTGATCAAGCAGCCCACAGAATTCTTCTCCCTAGACAGAGCACATTCTTTCATCAGTTCTGACAAGCTCTGGCTCACGGACTTCCCCTTTCTAGACTGGAGGCAAATGTCTTTGTATTATTAGAGTCTTTGTTTGGACAAATGAGGAGTGATTTGTGAGGGTGAGGCTGGCTTTTCTTCACATGTTTGTCCTGAGCACACTCTGGCCACCCTGATTAGACCAAAAGATGAGCCGATCTGATGGGATTGTCTAGAGGTCCCCGAATCCCCTTAGCAACACGTTTATAAAAGCTCTTAGAATAGATTACATCTGCAGCTGACTAATTCCATCCATTATGTGTTGATTCATACTGGCTCCACTTGCAGGAAGATCTTTCCTCTGTGAGCATCAATTATCTCCCCTAAAAAATGGGGATAATTATTGAGGAGGATGATATCAATGACGATGATGATCATGATTACTGGCCTGTTTCATAAGATTGCTGTGAAGATAAGCAAAGTGATGCACATGAAAATATAAACTGTAAAGTGCCAAATTGAGTAGAAGTCGATTATCCAACAAACCATATGATAAAATAGAGCAAACACTGGACTAGGAGCGATTATGTTGGTGCAAAATAACTACGGTTTTTGCCATTTATTTAAAAGTAATGGCAAAAGCTGCGATTACTTTTGCACCAATCTAATGTACTGCATATTATTTCCAAGGCCGGACACATATCTTAACATGGCAGGAGGAGCGTTTTTCCATCTGACAAGTGGAAGTAATAATCCTGGCCTTTCCTACTATCAGAAATATTGTACGACCCAAGTGAATATTCTTGAAAGTTATTTGTAAGCTGTAAAGTCCTGTGCAGGACTTTACAGATTCACCAAAGAAGTTTCTAACATGAAGAAATCATACAGCAAATCCTTGGGAAAGCCAAAAACAATTTTAGACTCAATATGATTCCCAAGTCCAGAACAGGCTGAGATTTTCTTTTTAAACCTGCTCAAAGGAATTTTCCACATGCCCATACTGAGGCTAACATTATTCAAAAGCTATTTGTTGAAGGAATGAATGAAGGAAGGAAAGAATGATGCCAGATGCAATGAAGACATGGCTGTATTCTTATAGCACCAAGTTCATGTGATGTTTTTAAATTTCCCCATATAATTAGCTTCACAGTCTCTCACCAGGCAACATAAATCTTTATTGGTACTCTTAAGGGTATCTGAATTATTGAAAAATCACTCCCACTACAAAGTTTTATTAAGAAGTGTGACACATGTTATATAGTGTTTCTGTTAATTGAGCATCGAGTGAGTGAAATACATATGGGCACTGAGAATTGACTAGGCAAGCAGTCAAGACGTGGAGGCGCATTCGCTCCTGCATTCAGTCTCACAGCTGTCCTGGGTTTCTGCCCCCACTACGTGCCCTGAGCTCTGCAGGCTGGAAGGAAAACCCTGCCAGCTTCCCTTAGGGTCAAGCTGCCATCTCTTCTCTCCATCCATAATAAACCCAGCCCCTCGGTTACCATCTTAATTTATCGAGTGCTGTGTGCCTCATAACGCAGTATCTCATTTAATCTGTACTAGACCCCCCTTACAACGGAGACACTATTTTTGTTTCCATTTTACACATTAGGAAATTGGGTTTCATATAAGATGAATGATTTGCCCAGATGCCACCGGTACTAAGTGGTTTCAGTCTCTTTGCATTCCACTTTGTGGAAAGTTTTTTGTTTGTTTGTCTTTGAGACCGAGTCTTGCTCTGTCACCCAGGCTGGAGTACAGTGGCATGATCTCGGCTCACTGCAACCTGCGCCTCTCAGGTTCAAGCAATTCTCCTGCCTCAGCCTCCCAAGTAGCTGGGATTACAGGTGTGCACCACCACACCCAGCTAATTTTTTGTATTTTTAGTAGAAACGGGGTTTCACCATGTTGGCCAGGCTGGTCTCAAACTCGTGACCTCAGATGATTCACCTGCCTCAGCCTCCCAAAGTCCTGTGATTACAGGCGTGAGCCACCACACCCAGCTAATTTTTGTATTTTTAGTAGAGATGGGGTTCACCGTGTTGGCCAGGCTGGTCTCAGACTCCTGACCTCGGGTGATCTGCCCACCTCAGCCTCCCAAAGTGTTGAGATTACAGGCGTGAGCCACCGTGCTGGGCTCGAAAGTTATAATCACATGCTAAACGTTGCCTGCTTATTCTGCCATTGGTAAAATCCTATCTCTTCATCTCAGCAGCAAAGAAAGCCTTCACTGTTCGGTTTCTTGGATGTCTGGCATTCTGCATTTCTTACCTTAGTCAGGGCACTCTTCCTTGTCCCACTTCGCGTCCCACAAAGACATCTCTTCCTGCTCAGTCCTCTGAATCCTATGCCTTGTGGTCCGACTACCCTATATTACACCATGCTCTTCTCAGAGTATATTTCTGGCCTTACCTTAATACTGTAAAAATTAATGGACTGGAAATGTGTGTTCAGCTCTCAAAGAACTTCTCTTAAAAAGCTTCAGTCAATGAAAGCCAATTTCAATGGTGAAAATGATGACTAGCTTGGATGATGACCAATTCAGATAATTGGCCATAGACCTCTAATCTCGCTGGCCTCCTCTGTCACTCAGCAGGGAACTTGCTGATCATTCCATCAATACATTTATTTTGTCAGCTGTCACTACGCGGCGCCCACATGTCTCAGCTGGGGGACTTAGGCTGAGAAATGGAAACCTGCCAATACCAGAATCATTTCATCCCTATCACGTGCCTTTCTTGTCATATGGATTTTCAATGAATTTCTGCCTGGCTTGGCAAATCTAAGCCATGACCTTGCTTTTAGCTGCTGGGTTCCTTTAATTATTACTATCAATTCCAACCAGCTTGAGTCACTATGTTTCTAAACTGCCTAAGCTCTGTAAGTTCTACCTGTAAGATTTCTACTCTCCTTCCTTCCTTCCTTCCTTCCTTCCTTCCTTCCTTCCTTCCTTCCTTCCTTCCTTCCTTCCTCTTTCCTTCCTTCCTCCCTCCCTCTCTCCCTCCCTCCTTGCTTTCTTCTTTTCTTCTTTCTTTTCTTCCCTCTGTGGCCCAGGCCGGAGTACACTCGGCTCGCTGCAGGCTCCCGTGATTCTCCCGCCCTGGCCTGCGGGCTGCCTGCGATTGCCGGCACGCGCCACCACCCCTCCCTGGTTTTTCTCCTTTGGCTGGACGCCCGGTTTCGCCATGTCGGCCAGGCTGGTCTCCAGCTCCTGACCTCGATCGGTCTGCCCGCCTCAGCCTCCCGAGGTGCTGGGACTGCAGACGGAGGCTCGCTCACTCGGTGCTCGGTGTTGCCCGGGCTGCAGTGCGGTGGCGTGGTCTTGCCTCGCTGCAGCCGCCCCCTCCCAGCCGCCTGCCTTGCCCTCCCAGGGTGCTGGGATTGCAGCCTCTGCCCGGCCGCCGCCCCGTCTGGGAGGTGCGGAGCGTCTCTGCCTGGCCGCCCATCGTCTGGGTTATGAGGAGCTCCTCTTCCCGGCCGCCCCGTCTGGGAGGTGAGGAGCGCCTCTGCCCAGCCGCCACCCCGTCTAAGAAGTGAGGAACGTCTCTGCCTGGCCGCCCATCGTCTGGGATGTGAGGAGCGCCTCTGCGTGGCTGCCCCATCTGGGAAGTGAGGAGCGCCTCTGCCCGGCCGCCCCTTCTGGGATGTGAGGAGCGCCTCTGCCCGGCCACCCATCGTCTGGGATGTGGGGAGCGCCTCTGCCCGACCGCCCCGTCTGGGAGGTCTACCACAGAGGCCAGAAGCAATGTGGGGGCTGGACGTGGTGGCTCACGCCTGTAGTCCCAGTACTCTGGGAGGCCGAGGTGAGTGGATCACTTGAGGCTAGGAGTTCGAGACCAGCCTGGCCAACATGGCGAAACATATGAAAAATACAACAGACAAACCAACCAACCAACCAAGCGACAACAAAACAGGTCTACCCTGGAGTCATACTCTAATTTTTTCTATTTTCCTCCCTTTCTGATCCTTTATCCCACTTTCTTTTTCTTCCTCTTCCTTCTCCTTCTTCTTTGTCAAATAGAGGATTGAGTTATTATCATTGATCCATACAAAGTCCCTCTCTCATTTATTTTCTTTAACTCCCACCCCCCATTTCTATTCCCCGTCTTCCCATGGGCAACCTTCCTAATATGTTTGATATGCATCTTTTTGTTTGTATGTACTTTTAGAAAATGTTTATTGTTTTGTGTGCAAAAAAAAGAATTAAAAAAAAAAGATTTCTACTCTATTCAGTCCAGCAGTCTGCCTCAAAAGCACATGTACACACACACATACACACATATACATATACTCAGCCAACATCAATTAGAACTGGCTATTTCTTCTCAGCAGGGAACACATGTGTGTACTCACTTTGATTTGTTTACATACGATTTTTCATGCACAATTTTTTCTTGCTCCTGTCATAATGAAAGCTCAAGTGAATTCTTTTTTAAGAGATAGGATCTCTTTCTGTTGCCCAGGCTGGAGTGCAGTGATGCAATCACAGCTCACTGCAACTTCAAATTCCTAGGTTCAAGCCATCCTCCTGCCTCCTGCCTCAGCCTCCCAAGTAGTGGGACTACTGACTTGCACCACTCATGCCTGGATTTAAAAAAAATTTTTTTTTTTGTAGAAACGAGGTCTTGCTATATTGTTCAGGCTGGTCTCAAACTCCTGGCCTCAAACAGTCCTCCCATCTTGGCCTCCCAAAGTGCTGGGATTATAGGCATGAGCTACCATACTGGGCCATAAATTCTTGAAAATGTTTAATAAATAAACTATTGCCTGTTCAACACTGAGCCTTAAGATTCCCAAACCAGAACCTATGAGTTCCTGGAATATTGGACTTTGCTTTAAGAAATGAGGCCAAACAGTCTAAAAACAAACAAACAAACAAACAAACAAACACCTTTCTCACAGAAAATCCACTTCTTATTTCATCATAATCCCAGAAATGAAATGAGAACATTACACATTTCACGAGAATGTGATCATGAAATTGCCTATCCCACACATCACGATTAGCGATCCCCCACTGTCCCCTTCCTTTACGGGACCCTTGCCTGCTGATCTCCAGAAAAAAACAACATTTCTGAGCATTGTACTAACTGAAGGGATTGTACTAACTAAAATGATGCTTTTAGCATTTAACTGATGCTAAAGGTATTGCACTAACTAAAATTGTTTTTTCTCTGGGATTGCAGGCAGCTCACAAAGACATGGAAAGGGAAAGAATGTGAACTTTTAAGCCAGATAGACATCCAAACCCAGCTCTAGGACTCCATGATCTTAGACACGTTTCATCATCTGTGTAAGGGGGATGAGGATCGGAAGGACAGTGAGGTTTATGGTAACGATGCACAGACGTAAAGCCCCAGTATTGAGCCTGTTATTTAGAAGTTCCTCAAAGACGTGTGTCGTTCCTGCTGCTGCTAATATTATCGCACCAGATTAGCCATTAACCAAGTATAGAAGCAATAACACTTCAAGCTTATCATGAAATAATCCTTCAACTCCTAATCCCTTTCAAAATAACAACAACAAAATAGTATAGAAAGTCTACTAGTTAATTTCCAACAACTATATATGTATTGCCATATATATATATTTTATCAGGTTGGAGTGCAGTGGCACAATCTTGGCTCAATGCAACCTCTGCCTCTCAGGTTCAAGTGATTCTCCTGCCTCAGCCTCCCAAGTAGCTGGGATTACAGTTGCCTGCCACCCTGCCCAGCTAATTATTGTGTTTTTAGTAGAGACAGGGTTTCACCATGTTGGCCAGGCTGGTCTTGACCTTCCAACCTCAGGTAATCTGCCTGCCTCGGCCTCCCAAAGTGCTGGGATTACAGGTGTGAACCACCATGTCCGGCCAATTTCCAACAAATATTATCCCCTTCTTTAGTATCATAATCATGATTTTACACTAAAAATACTGTCCCCGCTTGAAAGAGTACATGCCACAACTGCCCCTGCAGCTAGATGTATACTTGACAAAGTTCTGGCTAAGGAGATATAAATGAAAGTAGTGTGAAATTTCCTGGAAGTATCTTTAAAAGGGGGAGTCATTCTCTCTTTCCTTCAGCGTCCTCCATCTTGTTGCCCCAAAACACTGATGTGAAGACTGGTGCTGTAGCAGCCATTTTGGGTTTTGAGAACAGGTTCACAGCCTAGGGACACAGAGGAAGAGTTTGTTCACCATTCATGGGCTGCTTATTCATGCACTTTTTTTTTGAGACAGAGTCTCACTCTGTCACCCAGGCTGGAGTGCAGTGGCATGATCTCAGCTCACTGCAACCTCCACCTCCTGGGTTTAAGCAATTCTCCTGTCTCATCCTCTTGAGTAGCTGGGACTACAGATGTGTGCCACCACACCCGGCTAATTTTTGTATTTTCAGTAGACATGGGGTTTCACCATGTTGGCCAGGCTAGTCTCGAACTCCTGACCTCAGGTGATCTACCTGCCTCGGCCTCCCAAACTGCTGGGATTACAGGTATGAACCACTGCGCCCAACCCCCATGGATGTCTTTTACATGAGGGACAAATATATTTTTATTTCATATCAACCATTAAGTTGTTTGGGGGTTCCTGTTGGGAACAGACAAATTTTAACTCATTTACCTGGTTTGTCTAGTCCCCTCCACCACAGTCAGGTCAAGGGCCAGCTGGCTGAAATAAACCCTGGCCATTTTGTCTCCCCCTCCTTCGTTTAACTCAAGATTCAAAACTTCAGCGTAGATATTCCAGATAGCTGAGCTTAGATCAGGTGCCTACCCAGGCTCTGCCAGGAATAAGGGACATTGAATCTGGAGGAAGGCACCCCCAGAGACCTCTGCACTGACCACACCTTTGGGATGTGAAAGATAGAATCCCAAAGGGAAACTAGAGTGCTGCTGACACAGGTACACTATAAAAAACTCCCTTTTCTGGCCAGGTGCGGTGGCTAATGCCTGTAATCCCAGCGTTTTGGGAGGCCGAGGTGGGTGGATCACTTGAGATTAGGACTTTGAGACCAGCCTGGCCAACATGATGAAAACCCGTCTCTACTAAAAATACAAAAATTAGCTGAGAGTGGTGGCACGTGCCTATAATCCCAGCTGCTCAGGAGGGCGAGGCAGGAGAATCGCATGAACCCAGGAGGTAGAGGTTTCAGTGAGCTGAGTTCGCACCACTGCACTCCAGCCTGGGAAACAAGAGGGAAACTCCATCTCAAAAAAAAAAAAAACAAAAAACAAGCACACAAACAAACAGGCCAGGTGCTGTGGCTCACGCCTGTAATCCCAACACTTTGGGAGGCCAAAGCGGGTGGATCACGAGGTCAAGAGATCAAGACCATGCTGGCCAACATGGTGAAACCCCGTCTCTACTAAAAATACAAAAATTATCTGGGCTTGGTGGCACGCACCTGTAGTCTCAGATACTCGGGAGGCTGAGGCAGGAGAATTGTTTGAACCTGGGAGGCGGAGGTTGCAGTGAGCCAAGATCGTGCCACTGCACTCCAGCCTGGCGACAGTGCGAGACTCCATCTCAAATAAAAAAAAAAAAAGAAAGAAAGAAAGAAACAAAACAAAACAAACAAACAAAACAAACTCCCATTTCTCATTCTCCTGTTCAACAGCTTGTCACTTCTGGACCCCCAGCAGAAGCAGAAATCAGTGTAGGTGCAATTAGGAGTTCCAGGATCTTTGATGGTCAAATAGGGACAAATGACACTTTTGTCAAGGGGTGGCCCTAGCAATGGGACAATAAAGCACAGATTTGTGGCACAGAAGAGGATTTGGGGCTGTTTCATTCAACATGTATTTGCAAGTCTACTAAATGCTAGATCATTTCTCCAGCACCATCTTGCCCTCTTTCCTCCCACTAAGGGCTCTAAGAAGCTCTGCAGTGGGTGCCTAGATACTGGGGACACAAGGATGCACAATTACTTGTCCTGTCAGACACTTACAGCCAAGAGGGAGCTGTATATGTTGATAGACAAGGGTGTGATACAAGGTAGAGGTATGGGTGGAGGTTTACAGGAACACATAAGGGGTGCACATGGCAGACTGGGAGGACATGGGGAGCAGAGGGGAGGAATGGGGGTAATTTCCTGGAACGGATGTACCTGAGTTGAACTTTGAAGCAGAATAGGACTTAAGCAAATCTGAAGGGGAAGCAGAGGGAAGAGAAGCCTGGAAGTGATGGAGGGGAGGAAGAGCAGAGCATGTCAGGGCAAATGCGGGTTACACGGCAGGGTTTCCTCGAGCCCTTAGTGGGAGGGAACTTAGTGCAAGATGGTGCTGAAGAAATGGCCCATGATCAGTCAATGGAGAGGCTCCTGGGATATGGTGCAGAGTCTGGAATGTATCCTGTAACCATGGAAGAGCCGCTGCCCAGAGCCTTGTATAATCATGAGGAGAGACGTGATGAAACACGCCTTCTAGAATGATTAGATGATTACTCAGTGTAATAAATGGATGGCGGAGGAGGGGATAGGAATCAGAGCACAGGGACCAATCAGGAGCCTATTGAAATAGTATAAGCAAAAGATAATGGTGTCCTGAACTTTGAGGAACATTGCTTTGCAAAAAAAAAAAAAGTGCAGTAAAGTTCTCCTTCTGGCCAGTTCTTATTTCATGCCTCCAATGAAAGCCAAAAACATAATGTTAAATTGCTGGCATCTCTGCATGAATCCAGAGGAAGAGAGGCCAAGTGTACAGATTGCTGGGGACCTCACTTGATACTGGAATGGAGCATCAGAAAATTTGCAGTTAGTACAGTGTTTCTCAGACCATCTCCTTAGGGTCTCAGTGGTTTCCAACAAGCCCACCTTTTGTCAGGAACTGGAAAACTGACAAATCAGAATGGCATTGCTGGTGATCCTCGCATTCTAAATGTGGGAATACATGAATGCATGAACTTTTCAATTAATTGCATCTGAGGCCCCCCAAGTTTCTATAGTTAAACATCAGGATGGTGGAATTTTTGCCCATTTCCCGTCTCTGCCTTTCTTTTTTAAGTTCTTCTGAAAAGAACTAGAAAGTGTTATTGAACCATCCCTACCTCCCCACTCCACTCAAAGATGTGAGCAATTATTCTCCATCAGAAATGGTATCTGGGACAGATGTGAGACAACCTAGATCCTGGAATTTAAAATGATCTTATAGTCTTTTACTGAAAGTGGAAGTGGATAATTTAGGAAATGTATTTTTGGAAATGCTGTAAATGCAGAAAAAAAGTTAAGCAGATAGATAACACATCAAACTTGAATTATCAACACCTTGTTAGTCTATAAAAACCCTCACTAAGCTGTCAGAGCCCCATGAGAAGTAGATTTTTTTTTCCAGGTATTGCAATTGTCCTGGTGGGAGTGAATTCAGCAAACGAAATAATGTACCATATGTCTAGCATAGTCAGTGTTTATATTTACGCTGAATCGTCAATTACAGGTTTATTCCCTTCTCATCTTGCCTCTTAACCTTCTAAAAGAAGAAAAGATAAGTTCCAGGGAAAATCTGTGAACAGGATTATCAAGCAGATGTTGCCGTAAGTTTCATATTTGAAGACATCTAAGAACATACTTAGATGGGAGGGAGGGCAGGGCAGGGCAGGGCAGGGAAGGGAAGGGAAGGGAAGGGAAGGGAAGGGAAGGGAAGGGAAGAGAAGGCAAGGGAAGGGAAGGGAAGGGAAAGGTGGGGAACCTCTCCCAAGTTCCCTAGACAGAGTGACTTACTTTTTTAAAATTTTATTTTATTTTTTTTTTAGACAGAGTCTCACTCTGTCACCAGGCTGGAGTGCAGTGGTGTGATCTTGGCTCACTGCAACCTCTGCCTCTTGGGTTCAAGCGATTCTCCTGCTTCAGCCTCCCGAGTAGCTGTGACTACAGGTGCCCGCCACCATGCCCAGGTAATTTTGTATTTTAGTGGAGATGGGGTTTCACCATGTTGGTCAGGCTGGTCTCGATCTCTTGATCACGTGATCCACCCACCTTGGCCTCCCAAAGTGCTGGGATTACAGGCATGAGCCACCGCGTCCTGCCAGAGGGACTTACTTTTAAATCTCTCAGGAAGAAAACAAACTGGCCCAGATTTGAGTCAGGTGTATATCCCTAGGCTGACCACATATGACCAGAAAGATGTAGTCATTCCAGAAGAAGGTAGCTGTAGTGGGTAGAATTCCAAAAATGACACCCCCGAGATCCTGACCCTTGGTTATTAAATCAAGTGTTCATCTAGGGACTGCTATGAAGGAATTTTGCAGACATCATTAAAGTCTCAAGTCAGATAACCTAAAACAGGATCAGGTGGGCCTGACCCAATCAGGTGAGCCCTTAAAAGCAGGGAACTTTCTCTGGTTTGTAGCAGAAGGAGGCATCAGAGAGATTCAAAGCAGGAGAAGGACTCAGTGTTGTTTTTGAAAATGGAGAGAAACCACATGCAAGGCTCAGAGCTCAGCCTCTAGAAGTGGAGAGTGACCCCCAGCCAGCAGACAGCAAGCAGACAGGAACCTCAGTCCTACAACCACAGGGAACTAAATTCTGCCAATAACCTGAATAAGCTTGGCAGTCAATTCTTCTTAGACTTTCCATGGGAGAGCCCAGCTTGGCTAACATCTTGATTTTAGCCTTGTGAAACCCCAAGCAGAGAACTCAATCAAGCCCACCCAGACTTCTGACCTAAGATGCTGCAAGATCATGGATGGATGTTGTTTTAAGTCCATAAGGTTTTGATGATTTGTCACACAGCAAGAGGAAAGGAATATAGCAGCTATCTGGGATATCTTTTGGGAATGGTGGGGCCAGTGAGGAGGGCTTCCCAGAGGAGAGGGGGTGCTATGCAGACGATTCCACACAACCCACTTTAAATAGTACCATTGGCTTCTATCTGATTTTTTGTTGTTGTTGTTGCTTTCTCTACTCCTAATGAGATTTACTTTGGAACTTCATGATAAGACCTTGTAAAAAGAAGCATTAAAATTGCAATCACTTTTATCCTAATCTAGATATATTTGTTTTACCATTGCCAAAGTCTGATGTACCATAATCTTTCCCACACATCATTGTATACAGTTGTAATAAACTTAATAAATTTCTCCCATTACCTTCATCTCTCACTTCTCACACCCTTTCTCTATTTTTCCCTGTTTCTCTCTCTCTCTCTCTCACATACACACACACACACACGTGCATGCACAACCAAAATGCCCATTTATCTCTTTTTTTTTTTTTTTTGAGATGGAGTCTTGCTCTGTTGCCCAGGCTGGAGCGCAGTGGTGAGATCTCAGCTCACTGCAACCTCCATCTTCCAGGTTCAACTGCTTCTCCTGCCTCAGTCTTCTGAGTAGCCTGAGATTACAGGCATGTGCCACCCGCCTGGCTAATTTTTTTATATTTTTAGTAGAGATAGGGTTCCACTATGTTGGCCAGGCTGGTCTTGAACTCCTGACCTCAAGTGATCTTGCCTCAGCCTCCCAAACTGCTAGGATTACAGGCATGAGCCATCACACCCAGCCCCCTTTATAAACTCTTAATTGGAAGAAAATAAAGGGCATTTTCACTAAGAAAATAAAGGCATCTTCACTGTCTGCTAATTCTGACTTAGAAACATGAACTTTTTGGAATTAGAGCAAAATCTGAATCCCAGCTGCCTGATCTCTTCCTCTCTGTTTTATCGACTGTCAAATGGGTACAATAACATCACCGACCTCATGGCATTCCTGCCATCATGTTGGCCCATCAGGCCCTTAGCAGCTGCCCAGCACAAAGTCTGTACTCAGTTAATGGGGGCCATTACTGTTGTAAAGGAGATGAACGAGTATAGACCTTTAAAATTAAGGACATTAGGGCCGGGTGCAGTGGCTCACGCCTGTAATCCCAGCACTTTGGGAGGCTGAGGCGGGCAGATCACAAGGTCAGGAGATCGAGACCATCCTGGCTAACATGGTGAAACCCTGTCTCTACTAAAAAAATACAAAAATTAGCCAGGTGTGGTTGTGGTGGCAGCTGCCTGTAGTCCCAGCTACTTGGGAGGCTGAGGCAGGAGAATGGCGTGAACTCAGGAGGCAGAGCTTGCAGTGAGCCGAGATCATGCCACTGCACTCCAGCCTGGGCAACAGAGCAAGACTCTGTCTCAAAAAAAAAAAAAATGTTAAGGACATTAGAATCAGCTCAGCTGGCTCAATTGATGCTAGCTAGGGGCCCTGAGCTAACAGTTCACTTTGGTTAATCATTTTGAGTTTAGCCAGGTCCAAATAATTGCTCTCACTGGCTCTAAGTTCATGCTTTCTGCCATTTCTGCTCATGCCTGTAATCTCAGCACTTTGGGAGGCCGAGGTGGGCAGATCACTTGAGGTCAGGAATTCAAGACCAGCCTGGCCAACCTGGCAAAACCCTGTCTCTACTAAAAATCCAAAAAATTAGCCAGGCGTGGTGGTTTGTGCTTGTAATCCCAGCTACTCAGGAGGCTGAGGCAGGAGAATTGCTTGAAAATGGGAGGCAGAGGTTGCAGTGAGCCAAGACGGGGCCACTGCACTACAGTCTGGACGACAGAGCCAGACTCCATCTGGAAAAAAAAGAAAAAGACATTAAAGGGGCAATTTGGTCATTGAGTTGCTTCTAGCTCGTTTTTGAGTTACCTACATACACTCAGTTGGTCAGAAAGAGAGAAGAGGAAGGCAGTTAAGAGGCAATGATGACATCTCTTCTTTCTAGTGCCATTTCACAGAGTCAAGCCCAGGATCTTGAGTGCTCTGAGCACACTGCAAATCGACCTCCCCTCATCATGCGCTGTTCCCGTGGGCTGTGATTGCCACATCCTTGAGCACTGTCAGAGTCAGATTACTGAAGATGTCAGAAACAAAATAGGGGAGATAAAGTGTGCACGGAGAAGTGCAGAGTGAAGCGACAATTGCTCTTCATCTGAGTGCTAAAAAGAAAGGGTCAAAGAACGCAGAAAATGCAGCCAAGCTTGACATGAGAAAGAAGAGCTCTTGGGACCCCAGCAGAGTCTGGGGAACAGATCGGTCCCATGAAGTCATTGAAGCATTTGGGGAAGTTTTTCACAGGGAGGGGCCCAAGTCCTGCCCAAGGTAGAGACGTTTCCCTACATCTCAGGGAGCCCAGATAATAATGAAACCAGACCAGGTTCTCAAAGCATGATCCCCAGACCAGCAGCATCAGCATCTCCAGGAACTTATTAGAAATGCAAATTCTCAGCTGAGCTCGGTGGCTCACACTTGTAATCCCAGCACTTTGGGAGGCCGAGGAGGGCAGATCACTTGAGGCCAGGAGTTCAAGACCAGCCTGGCCAACATGGCAAAACTCCGTCTCTACTAAACGTACAAAAATTAGCCAAGTATGGTGGCACGCTCCTGTAATCCCAGCTACTCAGGAGGCAAGAGAATCACTTGAACCTGGGAGCAGAAGTTGCAGTGAGCTGAGATCACGCCACTGTACTCCAGCCTGGATGACAGAGTGAGACTATGTCTCAAAACAAGCAAACAAACAGAAATGCAAATTCTCAGGCTCCATCTCAGATCTACCAAATCAAAAGCTCAGGTGTGATGGTCCAGCGAAGTGTGTTTCAACAAGCCTCGCTTGGTGATTCTGATGCCACACTCAAGTTTGAGAACTATGATCTTAAGAGCAATAGGTTGCAACCAGTCAGAGCCTGTTTCCACCCCATGGGAGGCAAGTGGAAGAGGTGGGACATTACAATGACAGAGGACGCTACTGAATTTAGAACAGGAATAAGGATGCTGAACTCTCTGTGTGCAATCAACAATGATCCCAAGCCGGGCATGATGGCTTGTACTTGTAATCGCAGCACTTTCGGGAGGCCAAGGCAGGAGGATCGCTGGAGCCCAGGAGTTACATAGCAAGACCACATCTCTACAAAAATTTTATAATTTGGCTTGATGTGATGGCTCATGCCTGTAATCCCAGCACTTTGGGAAGCTGAGGTGGGCGGAGGTCAGGAGTTCGCGACCAGCCTGGCCAACATGGTGAAACCCCATCTCTACTAAAAATACAAAAAGTTAGCCTGGCATGGTGACAGACACCTGTAATCCCAGCTACTCAGGAGGCTGAGACAGAAGAATTGTTTGAACCTGGGAGGCGGAGGTTGCAGTGAGCCTAGATCGTGCCACTGCACTCCAGCCTGGGTGACAGAGTGAGACCCTTTCTCAAAAAATAAATAAATAAATAAATAAATAATTTAAAAAAATTCCACACCTAATTCCAGTGGAGCCCTGAGTAGAAATATATTGTAAAAGTTTCTCTTCAGCAAAGTGCTTTCCTTCTCACAAATATTTGCAAGAATTTTTTGGGGGGGAAAGATATTATCTACCTCTCCAACCCAACCATCCATCATGACCGCACCTGACACCCACACCACAATCCCGCCACACAGAATGCCTCTGCCTTGAGCTTTTGCTTTTAACGTGCTTCCTTCTGCCAGGAATGACTTATCCACCTCCATTCACCTACTCCTCATTCAAGCTTAGTTCAAGCATCTAGGGTCACATGAACCCCTTACACACACTTGTAACTTTTTATTGCACTGAATCATTTTCATATTTGATTTCTCCTACTAAACACTAAGTACATTGGCTCTGATCACAATAATTGTGGGCTGGAATCCTGATACTACCACTTTCTCGATTTATCCCTGGAACCACTCCCAGTGGGGAAAAGTAGATATTGGAATTCAGCAATCAGATCTGCTACTCTTCTTCCCTCCCAGAGGAGAAATTAATAGGCTGGTGGAGAGCACTTACTTCAACACCACCACTCCCAGTGGGAGGGAGAGAAGACCCCTACTCTCTCCTCTGTGGCCAAATAAGATAGGTTGAGAGGAGGGATCTCTCAGAAAGACAAAAATAGTTTATCACCCTCCAGAATTTTCACCTGGAGAGGAGATAGACACTTTATGTCATGTCAGTGAATAGACAGTGTTCTTATGATGGATTAAGTCTACATTCAGCGCTGGTGTGATAGGCTGAGTCTACACTCAGTGTTGGTGTGATAGGCTGAGTCTACACTCAGTGTTGATGTGATAGGCTAAGTCTGCACTCAGGGTTGGTGTGATAGGCTAAGTCTGTACTCAGTGTTGGTGTGATAGGCTGAGTCTACACTCAGTGTTGGTGTGATAGGCTAAGTCTGCACTCAGGGCTGGTGTGATAGGCTGAGTCTACACTCAGTGTTGGTGTGATAGGCTGAGTCTACATTCAGTCTTGATGTGATAGACTAAGTCTACACTCAACGTTGATGTGATAGGCTGAGTCTACACTCACTGTTGCTGTGATAGGCTGAGTCTACACTCAGGGTTGGTGTGATAGGCTGAGTCTACACTCAGGGTTGGTGTGGTAGGCTGAGTCTACACTCAGGGTTGCTGTGATAGGCTGAGTCTACACTCAGGGTTGGTGTGATAGGCTGAGTCTACACTCAGTGTTGGTTTGATAGGCTAAGCCTGCACTCAGTGTTTATGTGACAGCCTAAGTCTGCGCTCAGGGTTGGTGTGATAGGATAAGCTAAGTCTACACTCAAGATTGGTGTGATAGGCTAAGTCTATTCACAGTGTTGGTGTGATAGACTAAGTGTATGCTCAGTCTTGCTGTGATAGGCTGTCTATGCTTAGGGTTAGTGTGATAGGCTAAGTCTACATTGAATATTAGTGTGATAGGCTAAGTCTACACTCAGCGTTGGTGTGACAGGCTAAGTCTACTGATGAGCATGATAGGGTGAGAATATAGAGAGGAAACCCCTGTCAGCCTGACGACTTATGCAGGATTTTCTCAAGAAGACCCCTGAGCTGAGACTTACAGCACCACAGGAAGTTAATCAGGTGAAGAAAGGCAGGAACAACTTTATAGCAATAAAATAAAAAAATGTGATGAGTGAGGCCTGAAGAGGCCAAAATGCATGGTCATGGGAATGTCCACCGGTAGTTTGGGAGCTGGAACACAAATTTTTAAAAGAGTCAGAGACTGGTAGAATTTCTGGCTGAAATGGTCAGCAGAGACCAGATTGTGAAGTGCTTTGCTCACTATAAGAGTTTAGAATTTGAGGCCAGGCGTGGTGGCTCATGCCTGTAATCCCAGCACTTTGGGAGGCCAAGGCAGGTGGATCATGAGGTCAGGAGATCGAGACCATCCTGGCTAACATGGTGAAACCTCGTCTCTACTAAAAATACACAACAAATTAGCCAGGTGTGGTAGTGGGCACCTGTAGTCTCAGCTACTTGGGAGGCTGAGGTAGGAAAATCACTGGAACCCAGGAGGCAGAGGTTGCAGTGAGCCAAGATCATGCCACTGCACTCCATCCTGGGCAACAGAGTGAGATTCTGTCTCAAAACAAACAAATAAACAAAAAAAGAGTTTAGAATTTGAAAGAGGATCATCAGAGGTTTTATTCATGTGTCTGCCAAAGTCAGGTTTTTGTTTTTTTTTTTAACAAAGATAATAATAACCGGCATTTAGTGAACATATTCAGTGAGCCAGGCATTGTTCTCTATGCACTATGGGTATCAATCTATTTAATTCTTTTTTCTTTTTTCTGTTATTTTTTGAGATGGAATCCCGCTCTGTCACCTAGCCTGGAGTGCAGTGGTGTGATCCTGGCTCATTGAAACCTCCGCCTCCTGGGTTCGAGCAATTCTCCTGCCTCAGCCTCCCGAGTAGCTGGGGCTACAAGCATGTACCCCATGCCCAGCTAATTTTTGTACTTTTCGTAGAGATGGGGTTTCACCACATTGATCAGGCTGATCTTGAACTCCTGACCTCAGGTGAGCCACCCACCTCGGCCTCCCAAAGTGCTGGGATTATAGGCGTGAGCCACCGTGCCCGTCCTCCAGTTCACTTAATTCTTGTCAACTCCTTATGAGACCATTATTCACCTGTTTGTAGGTGGGAAAACAAAGGCACAGAGAAATTAAGTAACTCCTTCAAGGCCACATAGCTGGTAAGTGGAAAATGGAGAATTTAAATGCTGACCATCTCTCTATGAAGCCAATACACTCAGTACCCTACTGACTTCCCTACTTCTGTGACTTCAGTCTTTTGTACCTGAACCAAATGAAGGGACCCTTGTGAAGGGGGTCTGATATATCCTTTTTGACGATTTGGAAAAAGGTAGAGCTGTTTTTCAAATTAATATCCTGCATATGTTACTTAGAGGAAACCACTAGGATTCCAGTTTGTTCTTTGAAACCTGAGAAAAGGTGATTGATTTCTCATGGAGTTGTTAAGATCAGGAAAAATAACTAATAGGTACTAGGCTTAATACCTGAGTGATGAAATAGTCTGTACAACAAACCCCCATGACACAAGTTTACCTGTGTAACAAACCTGCACATGTACCCCTGAACTTAAAATAAAAGTTAAAAATAAAGTAAGTTGGTAACTTTGTTTTTTAAATTTTAAAAAACAATTCCCAGGCCGGGTACAGTGGCTCACGCCTGTAATCTCAGCACTTTGGGAGGCTGAGGCAGGCAGATCACTTGAGTTCAGGAGTTCAAGACCAGCCTGGCCAACATGGTGAAACCCCATCTCTACTAAAAATACAAAAATTAGCTGGGCGTAGTGCCATGCGCCTGTAATCTCAGCTACTCAGGAGGCTGAGGCAGAAGAATCACGTGAACCCGGGAGAAGGAGGTTTCAGTGAGTCGAGATTGCGCCACTGCACTCCAGCCTGGGCAACAGAGCAAGACTCCATCTCAAAAAAAAAGAAAAAGAAAAAAATTCTCCCACTGATGTTATAAACTATTAAATAAAATTCTGCTTGACAACAAAAGATTAAACAATAAAACACATGAAATGTGTACCAGTGCACCTAGTACACTGCCTTTGACATAAAACAATAGGTTTCTGTCAAGTGTGATCAGCTTTTAGCATTTCACATCGGGCTGAAAACTTGCCCTCATTATAGCATTCTTGAATATCTTAAAATCAAGTAGGGAGATATGTTTGGGGTAGATGCGCTTCCAAACCCACACTAGCGCCACTGGGTAGATTTTAAATGTGGTCGTGATTTAGAACTTTTGGTGGAGTTAGAATAATGCAGAGTACATGCTGCATTTATTGAATGAAAGAGAGAAAAAAGAGGAGGGGAAAAATGAATGAATATGAGAGCTACATTCTAACGACAAATGGGAAGTTATTTGGGGCACTAGAATTACCCACGGAGTAATGAGCCAGGCGTTATTCTCTATGCTCTATAGGTAACAATTCATTTAATTCTTGACAACTCCTTATGAGACCATTATTAACCTGTTTGTTAATGCAGGGTCCCTTTGTTCCCACCAACTTGTAGGGACAGAATGACATGCCCATATCACTGAGACAGGGCATTGGACTGGGACCGATGTATCAAAGTTGCTGCAGACTCATTTCTATGTGTTATTGGGAAAGGCCATTGAGAGGCTCTGAATGAAGATACCTGGGGATATCCCTAACTTCTGGGAATTCACTGCTCCAAAGTGAATGAATAGGTGTCATTCATTTAAGGTAGGAAGTCCTCACCTAGGTTTGAAATCATAAATGCTGATGGAGAAAATAATATACATCCTTAATTTTCTCTTACCTTTAACTGAAATACAGCATTTCCTTCAATGATAAATGCAGATAGCAAACGGGCATAGAATTTTCAGTATCTGAGATTGTTCGTAATAGAAATCACGCGTATTTTTATATCAATCACATCACACTGGTGCAGATGCCACATAATATCAGTTATGCTCATCACGACTGCCAATAATTAGAATCATTATTAGATCTGCAGTTCCAACTTGCAACCTAATGTGTTAATAAAGAAACATACCTATGACTCTATCACAAATTTGTTTTTGTAATGTTGTGATACATCATTTAAACGTAATTGGTTTCTCCTTTAATCTGAGTAATTTTATTTTATTCTTCAGAAATGGTATTCTGAGAGGGGGCCTCAGGGTTCCCCAGACTGGAAAGGGGTCCATGGCTTGAGTGGGGTGTAATGAATCTGCTGCCCAAAACCTCAATGCATAGGACCTATCACTGCAGAATGTGCCTCTGCCCAGGGACCTAAGGTGGGCATGTGGACTCTACATCCCGATGAAGAGGAAGAGAAATTTCACAAGGAAAGGGGTCTTTATAGAGTGCCTACTCTATAGCACATACTGTGTCTTACTGGAAATAATCCCATATGATCCTAATAGGAAGCTCACGACGTAAGAATGATTTTCCCCATTTTACAGATGAGGAAATTGTGGCTCAGGCAAGTGTAAGCATCCTGCTAGAAAATAAAAGACTTAGGAACAACTCAAACATAGGTCGGTTTGACAGTCCACTCTTTGGCCATGGCAATGACAAGGAGACATCATTTCAATAGAACTGCTGGACAGGCCAAGTGTAGTGGCTCATGCCTGTAATCCCAGCTCTTTGGGAGGCCAAGGCAAGAAGATCACTTGAGGTCAGGAACTTGAGATCAGCCTGAGCAACCTAACAAGATCCCACCTCTACAAAAAAATTTAAAAATTAGCCAGGTGTGGTGGTGCATGCCTGTAGTCCCAGCTACTCAGGAGGCTGAGGCAGGAGGATCATTTAAACCCAGGAGTTGGAGGCTGCAGTGAGCTATAATGGCACCACCGCACTCCAGCCTGGGCAACAGAGCAGGACTCCATCCCTTTAAAACCAAAGAAAACCAAATAAAGAACTGCTGGACAGAGGAAGGAGACAGTGTATTACCAGAGAAGAAGCCAACATGGATGGTCTTCGAGGGGCACCACCCAGATCTCCCCTTATGAGAACTTGTTGTGAAGAAATCCAGCATCCCCACATTCAGGACCTCTGCAGTATCTGCTCTAAGGACACATTCTTTCCAGGCTATGCCCAGCCAATAACTGAGAAGAGCCGGGTTACTCAAGCCAGGCCATTCCTGCCTGATGAAGCATGTTTCTTCTAATGTCACTTGCCTGTAGCCTGAGGCTTCTCCCATTAAATCTCCCTTCCTTCCCTCTTCCCTTTCATGGGTGCCAGACCAGCATTGTGGTCTGAAGGCTCCCCTGGCCTATCTCTGCTCACTGTCACCTTTATCCTTCACAACTATTTCTCTCAACCAATTTCTGGGGTTTTGTTTGTGTGTGTGTGTTTGTTTGTCTGTTTGTTTGTTTTAGAGAAAGGGTCTTGCTTTGTCACCCCAGATAGAGTGCAGTGGCATGATCATGGCTCACTGCAGCCTCAAACTCCTGGGCTCAAGCGACCCTCCTACCTCAGCCTCCTGAGGAGCTGGGATTACAGGCAGGCACCACCATGCCCTGCTAATTTTATTTTATTTTTTTTTAAGTTTCTTTTTTTTTTTTTGATACAGAGTCTCGCTCTGTCGCCCAGGCTGGAGTGCAGTGGCGCAATCTCGGCTCACTGCAAGCTCCACCTCCCGGGTTCACACCATTCTCCTGCCTCAGCCTCTCCGAGTAGCTGGGACTACAGGCGCCCGCCACCACACCTGGCTAATTTTTTGTATTTTTAGTAGAGACGGGGTTTCACGGTGGTCTCGATCTCCTGACCTCATGATCCACCCGCCGCAGCCTCCCAAAGTGCTGGGATTACAAGCGTGAGCCACCGTGCCCAGCCTTTTTTAAGTTTCTTGTAGTGATAGGGCCTTGCTATGTGGCCCAGGCTGGTCTTGATCTCCTGGCTTCAAGCAATCCTCCCACCTCAACCTCCCAAAGTGCTTGGATTAAAGGCATGAGCCACTGTGCCCAGCCAATAAATTCATTGGATGTCTACTTCCATCCATCCTGGTATTTGCTTCTCATAGGGGCCAAATTAACACATCATCCAAATCTCAGAAAATCTCAGGGCCCCCAGGCCCCTGTGATGGGTAACCAAAGGAGAGTGTGTTTTCTGTGATAGTTTTGTGAGCTAGAGAAGAAAACCAAGCTCATCGTCTAAGGACCATCACATGGGGAGTGCATCTTGGGAAAATAAATAGACATGGCATGGGGCAAGGTTGTTAAGACTTAAAACAACAGGGTCATTCTATTAAAAGTCAGGATAATGGTTACATTTGATAGAGAACACTTGCAGGGAGGGACATGAAAAGGAACTTCTGGGGTGCTGGTAATGTTCTGTTTCTTGATCGGGGTGCTGATTAAACACATGCTCAATTTGCGACAATTCATCAAGATATTCATTTGTGATCTGTGTAGCTCTTTTCATCCTTTTGTTCCTCATTAGAAAGTTAGGGGGAAAGAAATGAGGTATATTTATGGCATCTAACACCTTTCTTGGTGATGCAAAGTTCGAGGCCTTCTCTCTATAGGTATAGGATGCAATTTTATTTATTAATTATTAATTATAACTATTAATAATAATAATGCAATGCATTAATTAATATTAATGGTGGTGAGAGTAGGAGGTACTCTGCAAAAGCCCATGCAGGAGCTCCAGGGAACCCCGATTTGAACTTGGTTGTCCTTAACAAAGAACCCTGAGGCTGTTTATCTTGGGGTCCTGAGTTGCTAACAGAGATTCTAGACTCATCTGATATATGTGCCCTTCCCAGCCAAGCTTCAGTTAAATAAATAAATGACTCCCTTGCATCTTGACATTTTGGATATGTCAGAAAGAGAAGAAATAGAGAGTTCTACAGTCCTCTGGATTGCCTGTGGCAGGATGCAGTGCTTGACTTTGAAAGCATGATGTGTAGCTCACAGAGAGAATGAATATGCCCGGGTGGAGAAATGTGGATATATGTTTGACAAATCAATTCTGTTTCTTGGAGGAGAGGGGAGGCTCCCTCGGAGGTCAGGCAGCTCAATTACCACAGGCAAAGCAGGGCAGAGGAGGTCCTGCAGCATCAAGGGGAGTCCTCACGTTGATGCTTGCACAGGGACTCACTGGCATCACCTGGTTGTCTGGGAGCCACCGTGGCAAGCCTCTGAAATTAATGACATCCTCACCTCCATGAGCAGGGCCAGCCTCTGCCTTCAGTCTCACAGGTTCAGAAACATCTCTCAGCTAAAAGGCACAGAGCTCTCTGATAAACAGGGAAAGACTCCCATTGGATCAGAGGAGCCTGCCCAATATTTGCTTTCTCCTGTCCATTCAGCTGACTCTCTACCCCAACGGTGCTCTCCTTGAATGCCCATGACTGGGGTCCTCTACCTCTTACCTGCAGGCAGAGGGAGCTGGCATTTTGGCGCCCAAGCAAGTTACAGTAATTATGCCCTCAGATCAATAGCAGCACGTTAAGAGGCAGAATATGATATAGATTAAGAATCTGGATTAAGATTGTAGAAGACAACGTGGCGATTCCTCAAAGGCCTGGAGGCAGAAATACCATTTGACCCAGCAATCCCATTACTGGGTATATACCCAAAGGAATATAAATTATTCTATTACAAAGATACATGCACGTGTATGTTTATTGCAGCACAATTCACAAGAGTAAAGACATAGAATCAACCTAAATGCCCAACAAGGATAGACTGGATAAAGAAAATGTGGTGCAAATACACTATGGAATACTATGCAGCCATAAAAAGAAATGAGATCATATCCTTCGCAGGGAAACGGTTGGAGCTGGAAGCCATTATCCTCAGCAAACTAACGTAAGAACAGAAAACTCAACAGCACATGTTCTTACTTATAAGTGAGAGCTGAATAATGAGAGCACATGGACACAGGGAAGGGAACAAAACACACTGGGGCCTGTTGGGGGGTGGTAGGGGGAGAGAGAGCATCATGATAAATAGCTAATGCATACAGGGTTTATTACCTAGGTGATGGGTTGACAGGTGTAGCAAACCACCATGACACACATTTATCTGTGTAACAAGCCTGCACATCCTGCACAGAACTTAAAATTAATTAAATTAATTTTTTAAAAAGAAGCTTACTGTAGTACTTAGAAGACTATGATAATTAAATTAGTTAATACATAGAGACCCTTGGTTTTTTTCTTTAAAAAAAAAGTTTATTGGCCAGACACAGTGGCATCACACATATAATTCCAGTGCTTTTGGAGGCTGAGGCAGGAGGATCACTTGAGCCCAGGAGTTCAAGACTAGCCTGGGCAACACAGAGAGAGCCCATCTCTACAAAAATTAAATAGGAAAGTTAATGTGGATGGAGTGTCACTTGCCTGTAGTCCCAACTACTCAGGAAGCTAAGGTGGGAGGATTGTCTAAGCCCAGGAGGTCAAGGCTGCAGTGAGCTATGACTGCACCACTGCACTACAGCGTGGGTGATAGAGCAAGACCCTGTCTCTAAAGAAAAAAAAATATTCATTATGGTACTTAGTACTTAATTCAGAGGGTTATGAGAATTAAAGTCATTAATACATATAGACCACTGTTTTTTAAAAGTGCATAGCAATTGATAGACATTAGCTACCGATATGGTTTGGCTGTGTCCCCACCCAAATCTCACTTTGAATTGTAATAATCCCCACGTGTCAAGAGTGGGGCCAGGTGGAGATAATGGAATCATGGGTGCAGTTTTCCCAACACTGTTCTTGTGATAGTGAATAAGTCTCATGAGATCTGATGGTTTTATCAATGGGAGTTTCCCTGCACAAGCTCTCTTACCTGCTGCCATGTAAGATGTGCCTTTGCTTCTCCTTTGCTTTCTGCCATGATTGTGAGGCCTCCCTAGCCATGTGGAACTGTGAGTCCATTAAACCTCCTTCCTTTATAAATTACCCAGTCTCAGGTATGTCTTTATTAGCAGCATGAGAACAGACAAATACAGCTACTATTATTGTGGTGGTCATTAGTGTTGTTCAAATATTACTTACTCTCTGTCTCCCAAGTACATGGTACATGATGATAGGATTCCTCCTGAATAGATAAGTCAATGAAACATCCACAGAAGTATCACATGTCATTTCCACACAGAAATTTTATTTTTTTAAGAACTGGGGCTGGGCACGGTGGCTCATGCCTGTAATTCCAGCACTTTGAGAAGCCAAGGCGGGAAGATCACCTGAAGTCAGGAGTTTGAGGCCAGCTTGGCCAACATGATGAAACTCCTTCTCTACCAAAAATATAAAAATTAGCCAGGCATGGTGGCCTGCACCTGTAATCCCAGCTACTCGGGAGGCTGAGGCAGGAGAATTGCTTAAACCCAGGGGGTGGAGGTTGCAGTGAGCCAAGATTGCACCACTGTATTCTAGCCTGGGTGACAGAGCGAGACTCCACCTCAAAACAAAACAAAAAAAGAATTAGGGAGCAGTTCGCCATGTTCCTTCTTGGAAATGAAGGAATATGGAGACATGGAGAGGGAGCCTTCTTCAGGCTGAGTCCTTGAGTGGGGAGGGAGGATACAGAGCCAGTGCCCAGCCCACCACAGGTACACTCGAAGTATCCACAGGAAGTAAATCTCCACTGAAATTTTGAGTTTTTTTGCCACTTCAACATTATCTAGTCTATTCTGACTGAACATAAGCTAGTACCTAAAAATGAGGTGCTACCATAAAAAACAAACTTCAAATTTAACTGACCCTTGACAAATGCAGACTTGAACTATGCCGGTCCACTTACATGTGGATTTTCATTCACCTCCGCCACCCCTGGGACAGCAAGACCAACCCCTCCTCTTCCTCCTCCTCCTCAGCCTCCTCAGTGTGAAGACAATGAGGATGAGAATGAAAACCTTTATGATAATCCACTCCCACTTAATGAACTGCAAATGAATTTTGTATTTTCTCTTCCTTATAACTTTTTCCTTCCTTCCTTCCCTCCCTCCCTCTCTCTTTTCTTTTCTTTCTTCTTCTTTCTTTCTTTCTTCTTTCTTTCTTTCTTTCTTTTTCTTTCTTTCCTTTTTTCTTACTTTTATTTTTTTTATTAGTATTTTTGTTTTGTTTTGCTTTTTGTTTTTGGGGTTTTGTTTTTTGTTTTTCTAAAACTGGAAATTCATTGTTAACTTAGAACAAAATAAGCCTACAAGAATGTCCTATGATATATCAGACCTACTGTCCATGACATCTCTGAGTATCTTGCTTAGGGAACAGATCTTCATTTGGACATTTAATTAGCTCAGGCCACCATGTTCAGAATCAGCTATCCTTGACCTCCTGAGCATTAATCTGGAAACTCCACACAGTGGACAATGTATTCATTTTGGGTTTGAGGGTTTTTTTCGTTGTTGTTTGTTTTTTGAGACAGTGTATTGCTCTGTCATCAAGGCTGGAGTGCAGTGCAGCAATCATGGCTCACTGCAGCCTCAACCTTGCAGGTTCAAGTGATTCTCCTTCCTTGGCCTCCCAAAGTGCTGGAATTATAGGCATGAGCCACTCTGCCCAGCTAATGGTTTTTTTGTTTGTTTGTTTGTTTGTTTTTGTAGAGATGAGGTCTTGCTTTGCTGCCCAGGCTGGTCTCAAACTCCTGGATTTGAGCAGTTCTCCTGTCTCAGCCTCCCAAAGTGCTGGGCTTACAGGCATGAGCCACTGCATGTTTCTTAATGATACTTTCCTTTACTATCTTACTTTATTGTAAGAATACAGTATATAATACATATAACATTCAAAATATGTATTAATCAACTGTATATGTTATGGTAAAGTTTCAGGTGAACAGTAGGCTATCAGTAGTTAAGTTTTGGAAGAGTTACAAGTTATATGTGGATTTTTAACTGTGTTAGGGATCAGCTCCCCAACCCTCCCATACCCCCCTTCTCCACTGTTAGAGGGTTAACTGTATGTAATATTAGCTTAGGAGTCAGGGGGCATACAGTGAGGAAGCCATTATTGGAAGCTGGAATAATGGCAACCCTTGTCATGGAAGGCTAAAGTAGGTGGTAAAACTGTTACCTGCTATATACCAGAAAATATACAGTTCTTTTTTGCTTTTGAGAAGGAATCTTGCTCTGTCGCCCAGGCTGGAGTACAGTGGTACGATCTTGGCTCACTGCAACCTCTGCCTTCCAGGTTCAAGTGATTCTCCTGCCTCAGTCTCCTGAGTAGCTGGGGTTACAGGCACCCGCCACCACACCCAGCTCATTTTTGTATTTTTAATAGAGATAGCGTTTCACCATGGGTTGGCCAGGCTGGTCTCAAACTCCTGACCTCAAGTGAACCTCAGCCTCTCAAATTGCTGGGATTACAGGCATGAGCCACTGTGCCTGGCCTATAGCTCTTGAGAAAGAAGTTGGAAAACAAAATGTGTATGCTGGTTGCTCCTGGCTTCATTTGGCCAGGTAATACAAGAAAGAGAGTAGTTCAGAAAAGAAGTAGCCAGTTGACAGGTAGGCATGGATAGAAATGCAGAGTCCAGAAATGCAGAGACATGGAGATGTGGATGAATAAACATTAGAGATCAAATCAAGGCATGCAAAGTTTAGTGAAGCCGTCGCAGCAAGAATCAAACCAACAGCTTGGCCTCGCACCTATTGCTGATATTTCTGAATGTCTGCAACTGTGTTTGGAAGCTCAGTTCCACACAGAGATCCAGAAGATGGTCTGCACCTGTGGTTCAGAGGTGTTGCGGCCCACAATGACCCCAGGCTCAGTTCTAAGACTCAGGATTCTCCTTATTCTTGTGATCCACTGCTTCCCTGTCTTCTCTCACTTTCTGCCTCATATTCCCCATCCCTGTCTTTGTTCTGTGTCAAAAATTCCAGCTGTTTTAACTCCATTTTGCTCCTCTGTCTAGAGACCAGAGTCCTTCTCCTGAGCCCTGATCCCCATGATTCTGTCTCTGCCAGCTACTACCGGGACTTTGGGACGCTGCCTACTAGGGCCTCTGAATATGACTGTGGCCAGGCAATCCTGAATCTGTGACACTGGCCTGTTGTCCTGGGCTCTCTCTAATTGGTCAATTCACAAGCCACAACTTAGTCACTGGGATATGGTGCCCACCAGCTCACTGTTCCCAAGGGCACCAATTCTGATCTTACCTTTGTCTAAACTTGGTGCCCTCAGATCACCTGAGGTCAGGAGCTTGAGACCAGCTTGGGCAACGTGGTGAAACTCCGTCTCTACTAAAAATACAAAAATTAGCCAGGCGTGGTGGCGCATGCCTGTAGTCCCAGCTACTCCGGAGGCTGAGGCAGGAGAATCTGAGAGAACCTGGGAAGTGGAGGTTGCAGTGAGCCAAGATCATACCATTGCACTCCAGCCTGGACGAAAGAGCGAGACTCCCTCTCAAAATCAATCAATAAATAAACAAACAAATAAACATAGTGCCCGAAGCTGCCCATTGTGGTCCAGATGGCATTGCGTAAGGGCGAAGTGCAGTGAGACCATCACACTCTTCTCCAATGCGCGACTGCTATTAATGCTACCTAAGATTTCTCTAGCTGTTTTCTCAGGTTTGTGGCTTTCTTGCAACCCACCTACCTGCTCCTCTGCACGCAGCCAGCACCCTGAAAGCTCCAGCTCCCGGCATGCTTGCTCTGTTAGACCCCACATCTTAGCTTATTGCACTTGGCTTCTAGGCTTCCCGATCCCCCCGGCTCCTGACCTCAAAGTCTTCCCTGTTGCTCTGATGGGACCACAGCTCCTCTCTGATGGGACCTATGGCTCCATTTCCAGACCAAAACTTTCACTTATTCCTTTGAATTATATCTGCTTCCAGCAAATGGAACACCCAGCCCAGGTCAACCTGGTCTTTGGACCTATCTTGAGATGCTTCATGCAGTTGACTCTTTCATTGAGTGCACTCCAACTCAGCAAAGAAGTTGAATGCTTGCACATGATCGCTTCAAATGAACTTGTGATCCACAAAAATGCCAAGGTGTTTTTCACACAAACAGCTTTCAAGACACCAATATCTGGCTGGGTGCAGTGGCTCATGCCTGTAATCCCAGCACTTTGCGGGGGTAAGGCAGGTGGATCACTTGAGGTCAGGAGTTCAAAACCAGCCTGGCCAACATGGTGAAACCCTGTCTCTACTAAAAATACAAAAATTAGTTGGGCATGATGGGAAGTGCCTGTAATCCCAGCTAGTTGGGAGGCTGAGGCAGGAGAATGGCTTGAAACTGGGAGGGAGAGAATCCATCTCCCAAAAAAAAAAGAAAGACACCAATTTCCCTCATATTCTATCCAAATACTTAATTTGCTGTGCCTATATTGAATTTTTAATAACTTAGAGTCATTGCGCACAAAATTAAATTAATCACAATCCTTGGTGATTGACACACTGTCTATGTGGAGTCTAGACTGGTCTTCTTCTGATTTATTTCATTAATACTTATTCACATATCAATTCATTAAGTTTTAAGAAAATGTTGCTTGCACATATAATCTCAGCACTTTGAAAGGCCAAGGTAGGAGAAGCACTTGAGGCCAGGAATTTGAGACCAGCCTGGGCAACACAGCAAGACCCTGTCTCTACAAAATAATTAACTAGAAATAGTGGCATACACCTGTAGTCCCAGCTACTCAAGAGGATGAGGTGGGAGATCCTGATTCTAAAATATGTTTTCTTTCTTTCTTTCTTTCTTTTTCTTTCTTTCTTTCTTTCTTTCTTTCTTTCTTTCTTTCTTTCTTCTTTCTTTCTTCTTTCTTTCTTTCTTCTTTCCTTTCTTTCTCTTTCTTTCTTTCTTTTTTCCTTTCCTTCTTTCCTTTCTTTCTTTCTTTCTTTCTTTCTTTCTTTCTTTCTTTCTTTCTTTCTTTCCTTTCTTCCTTTCCTTTCTTCCTTTCTTCTTTTCTTCCTTTATTTCTTTTTGTGTGGAAGACAGGGTCTTGCTCTGTCACCCAGGCTGCAATGCAGTGGCATCATCGTAGCTCACTGCTGCCTTGACCTCCTGGGCTCAAGCAATCCTTGCACCTCAGCCTCTCAAGTAACTGGGACTACAGACGTGTTCCACCATACCTGGCTGATTTTTTTTTTTTTTAATTTTTGTAGAGACAGGGTCTCACTGTGTTGCCCAGGCTGGTCTCAAACTCCTGGCCTCAAGCAGTCCTCCCACTTGGGCCCCACAAAGTGTTGGGATTACAGGCATGAGCCACTATGCCCAGCCCATATTTCCCAGTGTCTGTAAGTGTGTTTAGAGGCTCAGCTCTATACACGGAGTTAGAAAAGGGTCTGCACCTCTGGTTCAGAAGGCTTGTAGCCCACTATGACCTCAGGCTCAATTCTAAAACCCAGAGTTCTCCTTCTATATATTTAGTGAGGACACATGAACCAAGGATAAAACTCCAAAAATGAGTATTTTTTTTTTTGAGGTGTGAGCCACTGCACCCAGCCACAAAAATGAGTATTAAAAACAAACTATATCGGCCAGGTGAGGTGACTCACGTCTGTAATCCCAGCACTTTGGGAGGCCGAGGCAGATGGAACACCTGAGGTCAGGAGTTCGAGACCAGCCTGGCCAACATGGTGAAACCCCGTCTGTACCAAAAATACAAAAATTAGCTGGGCATGGTGGTGCGTGCCTGTAGTCCCAGCTACCCAGGAGGCTGAGGTGTGAGAATCGCTGGAACCCAGGAGGCAGAGGCTGCAGTGAGCCAAGATCACGCCACTGCACTCCAGCCTGGGTGACAGAGCAAGACTCCATCTCAAAAATAAATAAACAAACTATATCTAAAAGAATTGAAATCATTTAAAAAATTTAAAATGAAAGAGTGGGAAAAAAACTTACCCGTGTCTTTTGGGGCACGCATTCCTTATCCCATCCTACTGGTGAACAACTGGTAGCAGTAAGGAAATATCACCTAACATTTTTTTTTTTTGAGGCAGGGTCTTGCTCTGTCACTCAGGCTGGAGTGCAGTGGCGCAATCTCAGCTCATTGCAAGCTCCGCCTCCCGGGTTCATGCCATTCTCCTGCCTCAGCCTCCCGAGTAGCTGGGACTACAGGCGCCTGGCTAATTTTTGTATTTTTAGTAGAGCCGGGATTTCACCATGTTAGCCAGGATGGTTTCGATCTCCCGACCTCGTGATCCGCCCGCCTCGGCCTCCCAAAGTGCTGGGATTACAGGCGTGAACCACCATGCCCGGCCAATACGGCCTAATATTTTCTTGGGTCATTCATGCTGGCTTTATCTGACCCTTGCTTTTTTTTTTTTCTGAACGCAAACAAATTCCCAGATGCCCAGCTGGTCTGACTTTAGGCAATTTTGAGCTTTTGTTCTTTCCTGACCCTGGTGTTAACCCAGGCACCCCTGTTATTTGTCGACTCAGTGCCGTGTGCGAGGGGCAGTGTTATCTTTCGAGGCTTAGATTTACCTGGTACACCTTCCTTGCTGACATCTCTTCTACTCGCCATGGCTTCCCTCCTGATTTTTCTTCTTCCTGCTTGTTCCCACAAAACATTCGTTTGCCAGCGTCTCATTTTAGAACACTTTCGGTCTTTAGAAAAACCCACGGTTTGGTTCTTTTGAACCTGAAATGAAAATTCACACAGCCGTGTTCCTATCTATATGCAAAATTACATCCCGATGTGTCACCTCTGACATTCCAGCTTGCCTGGCTTGCATGCCTGACCAATCATCAACTGTCTAATTTTTCTTCACAATCAATAGAAGCCTGAGAAAAAGATACGCTAACATCTGCTGAGTTATTAGGCAATTCATTATTACACGAATTCACTACTGGGGTTTTCTGCAGAAAGAGAAATGCTTCTGAGAGAGAAGCATCTCCTCAAATCTTCCCCAGGAAGAGAGTTCACAGGGGGTTCTAGATTCATCTATTCGTTGGGGAATTGATGCAGGCAAATCTCATAAATGTCAAAGGAAAATACATTCAAGATGCTTCCTTTGGTACATTTCTAAGGGCAACAAAGCTCATGCTTAAAAGGCAATAAGGTGATGTATGAGAGTAACACCATAGCAGGCAGCTATAAATGGAGAAAGGGACAGAGATAGACAGAGAATGTGTGGGAAGAATGGAGAGGGGAAAGAGAGAGGGGGAGAGAGAGAGAGAGGGAAAAAGAGGGAGGGGGAGAGAGAGAGGGAAAAAGAGGGAGGGGGAGAGAGAGAGAGGGAAAAAAGGGAGAGGGGGAGAAAGAAGAGAGGGAGATGGGGGAGAAAGAAGAGAGGGAGATGGGGGAGAAAGAAGAGAGGGAGATGGGGGAGAAAGAAGAGAGGGAGATGGGGGAGGAAGAAGAGAGGGAGATGGGGAGAGAGAAAGAGAGGGAGAGAGGAGGAGAAGTGAAGGGGGAAAGAAAAGGAGGGAGAAAGAAAAAGAAAGTGGGGAGAGAACAGGAGAGAGATAGAAGAGAGGAGAGAAAGAGAGGGTGGGAGGGAGAGGAGAGAGAGAAAGAGAAAGAGGGGAAAAGAGAAAGAGAGGGGAGAGAGAGATAAAAGAGAGAAGAAGAGGGAGAGAGAGAGAAAGAGGGAGAGAAGAACAGAAAAAGAGAGAGAGACAGAAAGAAGCGAGGAAGGGAGAAAGTGAAAGAGGGAGAGGGAGAGAGGAGAGAGAAAGAAGAGAGAGAGAGGGGAGATAGAGGGATGGGGGAGAGAAAGAGAGCGAGAGAGAAGGGAAAGAAGGGGAGAGAGAGAGGGAGGGGGAGAAGGGAGAGAGAAAGAGAAGGAAGGAGAAAGAGAAAGAGAGGGGAGAGAGAAACAAGAGAGCGAAAGAGAGAGGGAGAGAGAGAATGAGGGAGAGAGAAGAAGAGAGAGGGAGAGAGAGAATGAGGGAGAGAGAAGAAGAGAGAAAGAGAGAGGGAGAGAGAAAGAGAGGGAAAAGGAAGAGAGAAGGGGGAGAGAGAGAGAAAAAGAGGGGAGAGAGAGGGGAGGCAGAGGGAGGGGGAGGGAGGAGAGAGATGGAGAGAGAGAAAGAGAGGGAGAGAAGAAGAGAGAGAGAAAGAAAGAGAAAAAGAGAGGTGAAAGGAGACAGAGAAAAGGGGAAGGGGCGGGGGGATGGAGAGGGAGAAAGAGAGAAAGGGAGAAAGAGATAAAGAGAAGTGGGGAGAGAGAGAGGAAGAAAGGCAGGGAGAGAGGGAGAGAAGAAGAGGTGGGAGAGAGGAGAAAAACCCAACAGAGAAACAAGCCATGGGTTGAAATCTACTCAAGACACTGTAGACTCGCCCTGCAGGCTCACCACAGGGAAGGTGCTGGGAAGAACAGCAAGATCATATGAGATACAGTGTCTGTTGTGTCACCAAGCTGAACATCACGGGGTAGGGAGGGGCCAGGAAACACACATGCCTGTGAGTCCATCAGGGAGCTACTCACAGGAGGGCAGCTCCTGTGGCTGGTGAGCAGACTCATTAGCCAGCCTCATAAATATTAGCAGTTGTATAGATAATCGAGAAATACATGTCGTGAATTACAAGACAAAGCTGGAATGTAAGACCAATAAAATCTTATAACTGATCATAAATTTTCATCATAGATGAGTGTTCTGGGTAACAAAGTGATTGTCATGTCACACAGTGGGCCCAGAACAAGCACACGCTTGGATCTGAAATGAGTCAAAAGAGACCTCTTCACGACACATTACCTGGAACAACAAAAATTTTCTGATTCATGACCATTGAATAGATCCAATTTTCTTTTTAAGAAATAGGGTTGGCTGGGCGCGGTGGCTCACGCTTGTAATCCCAGCACTTTGGGAGGCCGAGGTGGGCGGATCACGAGGTCAGGAGATCGAGACCACGGTGAAACCCCGTCTCTAATAAAAATACAAAAAAAATTAGCTGGGCGTGGTGGCAGGCACCTGTAGTCCCAGCTACTCGGAGAGGCTGAGGCAGGAGAATGGCGTGAACCCAGGAGGTGGAGCTTGCAGTGAGCCGAGATTGCGCCACTGCACTCCAGCCTGGGCGACAGAGTGAGACTCCATCTCAAAAAAAAAAAAAAAATAGAAATAGGGTCTCACTCTGTTGCCCAGGCTGGAGTGCAGTGGTGCAATCATAGCTCACTGCAGCCTCAAATTCCTGGGCTCAAGGGATTCTCCTCCCTCAGCCTTCTGAGTAGCTTAGACTACAGGTGTGTGCCACCACTGCCCTCAGCTAATTTTTATTTTTACTTTTTGTAGAGACAGGGTCTTGCTATGTTGCCCAGGCTGGTCTTGAACTCCTGGCCTCAAGTAATCCTCCTGCCTTGGCCTCCCAAATTGCTGAGATTACAGGTGTGAATCACTGTGTCCAGCCATGAACAGATATAATTTTTAAAAGAAAAACTTTTCTGCTTTCCCCTGTGCAAATTGTTTTTCCTTATCCTCATCTTCCCCAGAACAAAAAGAAAACAACAAATAAAAAACACCTAAATCATCAAGTGAATCAATCATTAAGCAAATTTAACTTCAGTAAATCATTCCTAACTCTGTCGTCCTTCCATTAAGTGGCAGTTAATCTATCAATGTCCTCACTTCTTTCAATTACCTCGTATGTGATTCCATCCAGACTCAGAAACCACCCACAGAATTAAGTCTACACAGAGTTTTTTAAAGGACTTGGAATGATGTGATGCCAATAAATGGTTTTGAAAGTCAAAAGGGCAAACTGAACCATCAACCAAGAATCAAGAAATGAATTAATACAGGAGCTTGTCATCTGTAGGAAAAGAGTGAAGACATCATAATTGGGTATATTACTAACTCCAACTTTCACCAGTAGGTTCAAAACAGTTCTTTTTTTCAGAGACAGAGTCTCGCTGTGTCACCCAGGCTGGAGTGCAGGGGTGCAATCATGGCTAACTGCAGCTCCGAACTCCTGGGCTCAAGTGATCCTCACGCCTTGGCCTCCTGAGTAGCCAGGACTACAGGTGCAGGCCACCACGGCTGGCTATTCTTTTATTTTTTGTAGAGGTAGGGTCTCACTATGTTGCCCAGGCTGGTCTTGAACTCCTAGCCTCAATCAATCTTCCCACCTTGGCCTTTCAGAGTTCTGGGATTATAGGCATGAGCATCTATGCTTGACCTCTTTTTATTTTTTATGTAATTTTTTTCTGAGATAGAGTCTCACTCTGTTACCCAGGCTGGAGTGCAGTAGCCTGATCTTGGCTCACTGCAGCCTCTGGGTTCAAGCAATTCTCCTGCCTCAGCCTCCCGAGTAGCTGGGATTACAGGCATGTATCACCACACCCGGCTAATTTTTGTATTTTTAGTAGAGATGGGGTTTCACCATGTTGACCAGGCTTGTCTCGAAATCCTGACCTCAGGTGATCCGCCTGCCTCGGCCTCCCACAGTGCTGGGATTACAGGTGTGAGGTACCGCACCCGGTCCTCTTTTTTTTTTTTTTTTTGAGACGGAGTCTCGCTCTGTCACCCAGGCTGGAGTGCAGTGGCATGATCTCAGCTCACTGCAAGCTCCGCCTCCCGGGTTCATGCCATTCTCATGCCTCAGCCTCCTGAGTAGCTGGGACTACAGGCACCCGCCACCACGCCTGGCTAATTTTTTGTATTTTTAGTAGAGATGGGGTTTCACCGTGTTAGCCAAGATGGTCTCGATCTCCTGACCTCGTGATCTTCCCACCTCAGTCTCCCAAAGTGCTGGGATTATAGGCATGAGCCACCGCACCCAGCCCCGGCCCTCTTTTTATTTTTTGATTCAGCCTAACAGTTGCTTTTGAGTTTTATTTCATTCTGCTTTTGTGCATGGTGGATCCGCCTACTCTGGTTGACAGGGTACTGTCCCGTGGAATACAGGTAACAAATGGTGCTGGCAGTCCTCAAAGCAAATATGGAATCAGAAATTACATGTTAAGTGCATTTTTTAGTTCCCTGGATATGAAATACCCACTACTATATATTTGAGGACTGATGTACCTAAGTCCTAGTGTCTAAAAAGAGAGGAAAAGAAAGACCAAAACCGTAAGGCAAAATCTAATCAAGTGCTAGTTTTGAGGCATGATCTAATTATTTTACAGTTTGTATGTGCCTTTAAAAGGCTCAATAAGGTGAGGCGTGGTGGCTCACGCCTGTAATCCCAGCATTTTGGGAGGCCGAGGGGGATGGATCACAAGGTCAAGAGATCGAGACCATCCTGGCCAATATGGTGAAATCCCATCTCTACTGAAAACACAAAAATTAGCTGGGCTTGGTGGCGCATGCCTGTAGTCCCAGCTACTTGGGAGGCTGAGGCAGGAGAATCGGTTGAACCCAGAGGCGGAGGTTGTAGTGAGCCAAGATCATGCCACTGTACTCCAGCCTGGCAACAGAGTGAGACTCCGTCACAAAAAACAAAGTCTTGATAAATAGATTTCCCCAAACCCCATTTTAGTCTTCCTGCTCTTTCTCCTTGTTCTAAACAGGAAGAACAAATTCTGATGATTGTGCATGAGAAGACACAGTCCCTGGTGGGATGAAAACTTGTAATTCTATTTCATCCCATTCATAAACCTTCCTAGGTAAGCTATTGGTTGGATTCTAGTTCTGAATTATTCAGAGGAGACAGCATTGAAATATCATGTGAAATAAGAGAGAGCCTGTAATAAATACATATTTAGTATTCTTTTAATCTGCCGTCCTATGTCAAACCTCCCTAATCCTCCCTGCTCCCCCAGGCTCAGTAATCTCTCCAGTGACACATACACAACCCACTCTAAATAATCCCCTCACTTCTTCTGCAGCAGAAGGCAGCCTTCTTTAACAGATTTCATTCCCATAATATAATACAATCCTTCTTTAAAAAAGCTATTTTTAAAATGAACAGTTGCTTTTGAGGAAAATTATAAATAGTACCTTATTAATTAGGACCTAGCCTCAATAACGGTATGTATGTGAGAAGGCTGTAAAAACATGTCACATCGGATCCCTTAAGAGCACAGACAATTTGAGTGTTATCACAATCGTTCTTCCACCCTAAGGGTCCGGGTGGCCCACTTCTAAAACAGCTGTATTTTAAAAGAGTTTGGTTTAAGTGGGACCAACTTAAAATGAATTAGCAAATGAAATCCAGGAGCACATTTAGGTAGGAAAGACTACAGTAGGGTGAGACTGTATAGAAATGGAAAGTATATTTCAATACAACAGAGATAGAAACGTTGTCGTGTTTTGTGTCTTCCAACAGTGGGCAATGGACAAATTCATGTCATGTAAGGAAGGATTGAAATAATCAGGAAAGGGGCCGGGGGCGGTGGCTCATTCCTGTAATCCCAGCAGTTTGGGAGGCCGAGGTGGGCAGATCACGAGGTCAGGAGATCAAGACCATCCTGGCCAACATGGTGAAACCCCGTCTCTACGAAAAATACAAAAATTAGCCAAGTGTGGTAGCCCGCGCCTGTAATCTCAGCTACTCGGGAGGCCGAGGAAGGAGAACTGCTTGAATCCGGGAGGCGGAGGTTGCAGTGAGCCAAGATCACACCACTGAACCCCAGTCGGGTGACAGAGCAAGACTCCGTCTCAAAAAAAAAGAAAAAAGAAAGAAAGAATCAGGAAACGATTCACCTAGAGAAAGGGGTAGTGATTAAACGCCACTCTTTGGGATACAGAAGAGGAAAGGTGGGGTGAAGGAGGAAGAAGACAGGATTAGGAGAGAAGGAAGACAGAGGAGAAGAATAAGATTAGTATCTTTACTACTTGA
This sequence comes from Nomascus leucogenys, assembly GCF_006542625.1. Taxonomy (NCBI): domain Eukaryota; kingdom Metazoa; phylum Chordata; class Mammalia; order Primates; family Hylobatidae; genus Nomascus; species Nomascus leucogenys. The sequence continues at coordinate 42,198,769 of NC_044397.1, forward strand.
TGGAAACAATATATTAAGAAAGGAAGCAGACTTAATCTTTGAGGCAGGAGAGCAGGATTAGAATGTACAAACAGTTCTGGCCGGGTGCAGTGGCTCATGCCTGTAATCCCAGCACTGTGGGAGGCCGAGGCAGGTGGATCAAGGTCAAAGTTCAAGACCAGCCTGGCGTGATGAAACCTCGTCTCTATGAAGAATGCAAACAAAATTAGCTGGACGTGGTGGTGGACGCCTGTAATCCCAGCTACTTGGGAGGTTGAGGTGGGAGAATCGCTTGAACCCAGGAGGTGGAGGTTGCAGTGAGCTGAGATCGTGCCACTGCACTCCAGCCTAGGTGACAGAGTGAGACCCCATCTCAAATAAAAATAAAAATAAAAACGTACAAGCACAGTTACAATGAGCAAATATTTCAGGTCTGCATAAGAAAGTGCTTTCTGGTCATCAGAGCTAAGATGGGATATGTTCTGTGGTTGTGAGCACCCCATCAGCAGAAGCATCCAAGCTCTTCACAAAGGGATTTCCCTATAAACTCTGAGATTCTATGATGTTGTGATCACATCAAGAGAACAGGTATACGGTAAAATCATTAACACAAGGAAGATACATCGTTTCCTGTTACTCACAGTAATTCCATTCCATAAAGCCACGGCAAAGCCTGAATTATCAAATACTGAATCATTGCTCCTAGGAGAAGTATGGAGTTAGTTTCCCTCAAGCTTCTGGCTGTAATATTTTCATCAGCTGATCAATACATACATTTGCTTTTTGTGTGTTTCTGTTAAAGATACTTTTTATTTTATTTCGTTTTATTTTATTTTTTGAGACAGGTTCTCACTGTGTCATCCAGGCGGGAGTGCAGTGGTGCAATCACAGCTCACTGAAGACTCACACTCCTAGAAGAAAATAATAATAATAGTAATAATAATAAAAAGACTCAAGCTCCTGGGCTCAAGCGATCCTCCCACCTCAGCCTCAAGAGTAGCTGGGACTACAGCTGTGCACTACTATGTCTGGCTATATATATATATATTTTTTTTTGAGATGGAGTTTCGCTGTTTTTGCCCAGGCTGGAGTGCAATGGCACTTTTCTCAGCTCACTGCAACCTCCGCCTTCCCGGGTTCAAGTGAATCTCCTGCCTCAGTCTCCCAAGTAGCTAGGATTACAGGCATGCACCACCGTACCTGGCTAATTTTGCATTTTTAGTAGAGACAGGGCTTCTCCATGTTGGTCAGGCTGGTCTCAAACTCCCGACCTCAGGTGATCTGCCCGCCTCGGCCTCCCAAAGTGCTGGGATGACAGGTGTGAGCCACCACGCCCAGCCTGCCCGGCTATATTTTTTGTACAGATAGGGTCTCACTATGTTGCCCAGGCTGGTCTCAAACTCCTGGGCTCAAGCAGTCCTCCCACCTTGGCCTCCCAAAGTGCTGAAATTGCAGGCATGAGCCACCATTCCTGGCCTAAGAGGATTCTTTATGCTCTCAGTAACACCTACATTTTCCCCTTGGGGAACCAAAGTAGCTCATGAAAACTGGCCTATCTGTGTGGCATCGGCACCCGCACTGACCACATCACATTCACACACATCTCCAAAATAAGAACATGATAATCACCACTGGACTCTCACTTATTAACAGGCCAAATGTAGATTTCACATTTGCGAAGACAGGCAGAAACAGAGAGATATGAACATGAAAAACATTTTGACTTTTTTCCCAAATTCAAACAACGTGGCCAAAAGATGAGATCCTCCTTGAGAACAATGAACTTATTTATACTGAGTATTCTGCAAGGATGAATGATTGCTTCCTTATACAAGCAAGCATTTTTTACCTTTCGGCCCAGTGCAGTGGTTTATGCCTGTAATCCCAGCACTTTGCAGGGCAGAGGTGGGCAGATTGTTTGAGTCCAGAAGTTCAAGAGCATCCTGGGCAACATGACAAAACCCTGTCTCTACAAAAACATACAAAAAATTAGCTGGGTGTGGTGGCATGTGCCTGGAGTCCCAGCTACCTAGGAGGCCAAGGTGGGAGGATCGCCTGAACCAGGAAGGCAGAGGCTGCAGTGAGCCATGATCACACCACTGCACTCCAGCCTGGGTGACAGAGTGAGACCCTATCTCAAAAGTGAATAAATGGGCCAGGCGCGGTGGCTCACCCCTGTAATCCCAGCACTTTGGGAGGCCAAGGCGGGTGGATCACAAGGTCAGGAGATCGAGACCATCCTGGCTAACACAGTGAAACCCTGTCTCTGCTAAAAATACAAAAACAAAATTAGCCAGGCGTGGTGGTGGGCACCTGTAATCCCAGCTACCCGGGAGGCTGAGGCAGGAGAGTGGCTTGTGAACCCAGGAAGTGGAGCTTGCAGTGAGCCAAGATTGCACCACTGTACTCCAGCCTGGGTGACAGAGCGAGACTCTGTCTCAAAAAATAAATAAATAAAAAACAAATGAAATGTTAAAAGCAAACAGAATTTACCTTTTTATGGATTTTCATGGAATGGTGTGTGCACATTTATCATTAGTTCATAATGAATTGCAAGAATTGAGCCCTTGGGAGCTAAAAGGGTGCTCGATGGTAATCCAGCCTCAATGAACTCTCTCTGGGGTTGGCTGAGGACTGGTTGGTATAAAAGACAAGGCTAACAAAGAGTGGCCACTGGGGCAGATGTGGAAGCCCCTGTGGTTCTTTCCAGCCACAATGGCAATGGCAGGAACCACTCTGGCTCTCAGATTCTCCAGAATCAGCCAAGTCCACTGGGTACAGAATGCTGAGGGCACTATTCACATGCTTGCTTGGCCAAAAAAAGGATGCTTCATGCTCATGGGACTGGCACTCACATGGACTATAGTGTGAAGGGTTCCTCTTTCAGTCCCGCAAACAAAGCAGTGGTCCCAACAGGGAGATGAACACCAGTGCTGGAAGAGACTTGGTGGTCACCTAGCTCCTTACCTGTACATAGTCCTTTATACTTTCTCAGAAACATTGCCTCGTTATTACAAAGATACCATCCCTTCTATGACCTGGATCCTGTTTCTCTCTCTAGGCTCATTGTTTGCTGCTCTTTGCATATATTGGGCATTTTTGCAATGTCCTCAGTGGGCCAAGTTACTTTTAAAAACCACAGGGCCTTTGCCTATGCACTGTCAGTTGCTTAGAATGCCCTTGTCCTCTTGTTATAGGATTGCCAGGTTTGTATGCCTGCTGTGCAGTGACATACCAATACACCAAGACAGCAGAGTTTGCATTAGAGAAAGAGTTTAATGATTGCAGGGCAGCCAAGAAAGGAGACAGGAGGAGCCCTCAAATTTGTCTCTCCAAAGAGTTCTGGGTTGGGATTTTGTTTTTTTGTTTGTTTGTTTGTTTGACTGTTTTGAGACAGAGTCTTGCTGTGCTGCCCAGGCTGGAGTGCCATGGCATGATTTCAGCTCCCTGCAACCTCTGCCTCCCAGGTTCAAGCAATTCTCTGCCTCAGCCTCCCAAGTAGCTGGAATTACAGGTGTGTGCCACCACGCCCAGCTAATTTTTGTATTTTTAGTAGAGACAGGGTTTCAGTGGGTTGGGATTTTATAAGGTGATCCTGGAGGGCAAGGGGCTGGAAAATTAGGGTCATTGACTGGTCAGGGAAAGGGAGATAAAATCATCAAGATGTGGAAACTGCATTCTTTGGTGAGTCAGCCCCTCTTGGAATCCTTCAGACCAGTGGATGTCAGTAGTTTCACTGGTATGCAGGACCTGAAAGAATATCTCAAAGGAAAAGCTTAACACTTCACAAAGCCTGTTGTTATCTACAAAGCAGTTAAGGGGAACCATAATCTCATGACACGGTCTATGTGATTCTAGGACAAGAGGCACCAAACAGCTGTGAGCAAGCAAGTTGGAGAGCAAGTAAGGTGACCTCATGATGAACGCTGAATGTGCTGCAAGCTTGGTTTATCTTCATTTCTCCCCTACTCTTCTTCCCTGATTAATTTTATAAAGTTTATAGGGACAGTGTCACTCTCACCTCCTGAGTATCTCCTACTTCTCCTTCAGAAATCAACCATGCTATCAACAGCTAGGGCTCTTATACCCTGACTCAACTGCCTTAAAGAATAGCAAAGGTGTATTATCTCACAAAAGAGGAAGTCTCAAGACAAGAAGGTTCTGCAGTGGGTTCATTTAGCTGCTCAAAAATGTCGTCATCTTTCTGCTCCATCATCCTCTGCCTGTCTTATCAGTTCCTGCAATGTTCATGGATAGCTGCCGCAAGTCTAGACAAAACTTGGGGTCACAGCAGTTTCCAGAGGAAGAAAAGGCTCTATTTCACCCTGTGTGCCTCTCTTTAAGAGTGAGGAAACATTTCTCAGAATCCTTCATTGGACTTCCTCTCAATTCTCAGTGACCAGCATTGTGTAACAAACCCACCCCTAAATCAATCACTAGCAAGAGAGGGATTACTGTGATAGGATTAGCAAAGCAGGGATTACAGAAACAGAATTAAGTCCACTAGAAAAGACGATGGTTTGGGGCTGACAACCAACACTATTTTCTGCGATCTCCCTCCACCATTGTTGCTTTAGGTGACCACGTGCGACCACTTCTCTCTATTATTTCCTCTATCACAAACCTGAACCCCTTATATGATAATTGACCATTTGTCTAAATATTAACCCTATAATTTTTGAGATTCCTAAAGCCAGACATGATGGCTTATTCACCATTATATCCTAGAACCTAGTAGATGCTTTGGGCTTCAGAATGAATGGATGAATATGAGAATAATGCATGGCTGACAGCATAGGTAAACAATAACCCTCTAATGTAGGCATTCTTTTTCCCATTCTGTCAGAGGTGTTTGAACCACGGTGACTCCATCTTGAATAACAGGCTGGATAAAATGAGATGGAGACCTGCTGGGCTGCACTCCCAGGAGGTTAGGTATTCTTAGTCATAGGATGAGCAAGGAGGTCAGCACAAGATACATGTCACAAAGACCCTCTGATAAAACAGGATACAATAAAGAAGTTGCCCCAAACCCAACAAATCCAAGATGGTGACGAAAGTGGACTCTGGTCATCCTCATTGCTCATTATACACTAATTATAATGTATTAGCATGCTACAAGACACTTCCACCAACACCATGACAGTTTACAAAGCCATGGTAAGAATCCAAAGTTATCCTGTATAGTCAAAAAGGTGGAGGAACCCTCAGTTCTGGAGAATTCCTGCCCCTTTTCTGGAAAACTCATGAATAATCCACCCCTTGTTTAGCATATGATCAAGAAATAACCATAAAAATAGCCAACCAGCAGCCTTCTGAATAGCCATTCTTTTATTTCTTTACTTTCTTAATAAAGCTGCTTTTACTTTACCCTATGAACTTGCCTCAGATTCTTTCTTGCATGAGGTCCAAGAACCCTCTCTCGGGGTCTGGATCAGAATCCCTTTCCAGTCACAATTCTACCCCAGGACAAACTCTCTTCCAGAAAGAATGAAAGATTTCTTCATCCTCATATGCAAAGGAGCAGAGCCAGAACTTAACTTCAGAGTTTCTGACTCCACGTTGAATGTTGGATCCAACAGAAATGAGGGAAAGAAGGCCAGAGTATTAAATAACAGCACAGAGTAGCAATGCTTTTTAAAATAATTTTGTTAACATGCACCGGGACTGTTTAAAACGTGGGGTATAGACACACAGAGATAACCCGAAGACTTTTTTTCCACCTGACTCAAATCTGACTCTGCCTTTAGCTTTTTTCATCCTAGAAACATTTATATAACAAATGGATCCCAATCTTTTGAGGATTCCGTTTGCAATCCTCGACAAATTAAGGACCCTGAAGAATCAATTATTTTTACTTATCTCTCAGGCTGGAGGGGAGGGAGCCCTATATTTCTGGAACTTTGGCTTTGAAACCTCTTGAAAGCATTACAGAAAACGCAAGGGAATTAGACAATAAGGATTCTTTCAAAACAGTAGGATTTAAAGGATCTTATTACCTACTTCATAATCTTACCTTAAGGCTATAGAAAGTATTAATTGGAGCAAAGACATCCAAATGGGAACAGCGACTGTAAGTCATCTATATTGTTGAAGTCTGTCTTTTATCTCTTTAATTTGTTACATTGCCTCACCCTTGGCATCTCTTTCAGATAAACCTACCCAACTCCTGACTCCCTGGAGTTATGGGTATTTTTTTTTCTTCTGGGCACAGAGAAGGAAAAAAAATTAAAAAGAGCTAGGCCAAGCGAATCAATGGCACTTCAAATCCCATTTCCTGCCTTGATCAGTGGTTGATCCCTTTCAAGGAAAGTGGGATGGAGAACAGAGCAGGCAGCCTCCAGGCAACTGGAAAAACTCACTCCAAGTATCTCTAGAGGAAGCTTGCACATGGCCTGCATCCCAAGCACCCAATTCTTACAAGCAATAATATCCCTTTTCTGTACAGATAGTGTGAAATGCTTTAAAATAAGTTGGAATGGCTGACAGCCCCTCTGATAAATGAAAACAGAATGTACTAATCAGATCCTGTTGTTCCTCTGTGGCTAGGCCAGAAAACCACCTTCGTCCCTCTCATACATTTCTGTAGTAAGATCGGAAATACTTATTGTTTTATTTGAAGTAATAATCTTTGGCCAAAAATGCTCTAATCCCATAGAAAATGCAGAGGGAAAAGCATCTTTAATCTTCTGAAAGGGGACAAAAAGCAAAATCCACTCCTGTTATAGAAAAATTGTTCCTGGTAAAATTTCTTCTCCCCATTTGTTAAAGGTTTCTGAGTGTATTCACCTAGTGTATAATTCTTTTTTTTTTTTTATAAATGCTACCTTTTTGAGAGCAATCTAGGTTGCTAAAATATTTCTCCAGTTGAAGTCCTTGAATCGATTGGCTTAGGGGCCTATTCAAAATGCAGATTCTGGGGAGCCACTGTCAGATCTACTGGCTGCAAATCTCTGAGGGATAGGGCCAGATATTGGAAATGTCTCAACCTCTTTGGGAAGTTCCTATGCATGCAAAAATTTGAAGACCACTGGCATGATAAATGAATTCATGGGCTTTGGAGCCAGAAGAAAACAGGATTTGAATCTGACACTACCTTCCCAGTTTAATAAACAAGGGAAATCAGCTACCATGAAGAAAGTGGATGCATTTAATCCTTCTTGATTTAATTAGGTAAACAAAAGTTCTAGATGAATATCAGTGGCTCTAGGATGTCAGTTTCACAAAGATTTTATAGATTATAGTCAACCAACTTTGTTTAATAAAGAGAGACTAGCCCTTTTAGGGATACGCTGTGTTCCATGTAACTGACTTACATAATTTTTGTATCCATCTTTCTCAACTCCTGTCATTTCACCATAAGTTGTGAGTTAGGCATGCCTTTTTGATTCTCACAGGTTCTGGCTCTATCTGCATGTTAGACACTACAGAATAATTGCTGTTAGTAAAAGATGACTTGAATTCCAACAGTCAATCTCTCTGATATTTGGACAGATTCTAAACTTAGAAATAGCCAAAGAGCTGACCCAAGAAAGCCTGGGATCTGGGTACTGGATGTTTTGATTGGTAAGAATTTCAATCTTTTTTTTTAGTCTGGTTGATACTTAGCAAAGCCAAGGCCCCCGTACCTAGTGAAATTGCGTTAAGGAATGGATTTTTGTATTTCTTAAAATTACACTGATTGCAATAACAGAAAACAATGTGGGTGAGCTTAAGGAAATAATGATGGTGATGATGATAATGGTGATGATGATGTGATGATGGTGGTGATGATGATGATGATGGTGGTGATAATGGTGATGGTGATGATGATGGTGATGGTGATGATGGTGATGATGACAGTGATGATGATGATAGTGATGATGATGGTGATGATGACGATAATGGTGGCAATGATGATGATGATGATAATGATGATGGTGATGATGGTAACAGAGATATTTCAAAGAATCCAGTGACAAGCTGAACAAGCAAACCAATAGAAAGACAGGAAGCCACAGATGCTCTTGAGTTTTCATCAAGAAGAGTTAAGAGATCTTTTTTCTAGAACCTTGATTTTACTCCCAACATCCATGAAAGAGAGAGAGAGACACTCTAATTGACCCCCTAAAGTCACTTCTCCCTTTGACCAATGTGCCATGGCCTGGAGAAAAGTGTCTTTCCTCGCATGGAAGTGTCATGGTGTCTTGGAGATCCATCCCTGAGAGTGGAGTGGCCAGTTACCAAAATGGCCATCCAAGCCAATCTCATTGTCATTTACCATGGTCAAAAAATAAAAATAAAGTGCAGTGGAATGCAAACTCCCAACAGACTGGTAGCTTGTTGAGGGCAGGATCTATTCCCAATTCATCTTTCTGATACTGCTCATAAGAACTCAGTTGTTGAGAGCACTGGTTTTGAACCCACCCTACCTACTTCAGTTTAAATGGTCATTCCTCTTACTTGTTATCTGACTTCGGGCATATCTCTTAATTCTCAAGTACTGTTTACTCATCTTTAAAATAAAGACAGCCCTAGTATGTAACTCCAACATTTTCACAAGGATGAAATGCAAACACCAGTATCCTCTTAACATAGCACCAGCAAAGTACAGGATTTCACCATCTCCCAAGCACCACTGGGCAAACTTGCAACCACAGCCCAGACAGGAAGGTATGAACATCATTAATGGACAGCAGAAAGACTATGTTTTTCAACCTGAACCTGTTGGATTATCCTTTTAAATCTAAAAGAAACATCCTAAAGAAAGTTATCCAGAGCTTTCAAAGATGTCCCTTAGCAATGAGGTGTGCTCCAAGATGAACCAATCCCAACTCGTCCAATTTAGCCAACATGGGGATCTTCTTGGTGTCTTCCTTGATATCTCAGAGCAGCCACCTTCACGCTCTGCTTCCGCTAAAGAAATTATTCAAAATCTTACGTGGTATAACTGAGTGAGAAATTAGCTGGAGTCTTGCCCTCCTTCTCACCCAATCTCTAGTCTCTTCCCCTCAGGGCTAGGAACAGAAACAGGGTTTGGGTTTCCAATAGGGGTAGAAACTTACGTCTATGCCTTCATAGTGCATGGAGTAGTCAGAACCCGGGTAGGGCATGGCTGCAAGGAGGCTCATGGAGGCTTGGGGCTGTAGCCTTGGGACCATCAGCAACACCACTGCTGCCAAGGCTGTCTTTGGAATAAGACTAAAGGACATTATTGGCAAGTGCTGGGCATTGCTCCAAAGGCATCATAGCTACCCCCAGTGGGTATGGCATCCCACCCTGATCTTTCTGGGACTATGTACGCCTTTGTGTTCCTGTATAGTCCAATGGGGGAAAAACTCCAAGTATCAGACTTCTCAATGACCTTGATCAATTGGGGTTGTGGAGTGTGGTATCTCTTGGACCTCCATGACAGTGGAATAACGCCTCCTGATACATACAGGGATCATCTGACCTCTTGCCCCCTCCCTATTGTGGGCTTCATTGCTCCCTTCTTAGTTGGGGCAGTTCGTTCAGCCTTCCATCCACAGAAAGCCAATGGGGCCTGGGCATCAGAAAGAACCAGTGAAGCCTGGGCCTGTAAGGCCAAGAACCAGAGAGAAGCCAGGAGAGACCTTCAGAAAGGGGCCAGCTGCAGAGAAGGTAGGCAGAGAGTTAAAGGGGGGGTCCAGGCGAGATCCACAATAACCAGCCAGGAAGGAGCTGGAACACCAGCGTCACAACATAGCTCCAAACCAAGATCCTAATAATTTCATGAGTAACTGCTACTTTTGCAATGATCTAGATGCTGTGCTAAGCACATCATGTACATGAATCTCACCCAATTGCCCCAACAACCCTGACAAATAGCATTAAGAACCCCTCCCTGTACAGGAAGAAACAGACCCCAAAACTTGCCCAAGATTACCCAATTGGTAAAAAAAAAACAAAAACAAAAAAACAGCTCACTTGCCTCTTGAAGCAACCCTCAACGCCTCCTGTGCCCCATCAGATCTGATCCAGGGCTTGGGAAGATCTGATCCTGAGAGAGAAGAATAGAACTGTGGCTGGGGTGAGGATGGCATGGGTTAAGGGCCAGACCACTCTGGTGGTCTTTTCCATCCCTTCTTAAGGATGATGGAAGAGACAAACAGACCTGACTCAAAGTACAGTTGGTTTTCATTATTCACAGTAGTAATGTTTCCTAAAGTCACCACCAACAGTGAATCAGTGAACGCTGAACCATTGCTCCTAGTGGAAGTGCAGGGTTAGGTTCCTGCAAGCCTCTGATCCCATTTTCATCAATCAATCAATACACAACCTTGTTTACATGGGTTTCCGTGGAAGAATACATATCTATTATTCGTATCTATTATTGATTCATTAACGTTAAACTCACAGCCAACAGCACTATAATTCATGCCTGAATGAAGCTTATGTAATACATGTATTTTCTCCATAAGACATGTCACAAAACCTTCTCCTGCTTAGTGACACCAGAGAGGTCTTCAGCACTACATTTGGGTGGTGCATTTTAAATAGCAAAATAACCAACAAAAGCACAAAAAGTGGGAAAATGTGGCACAAAGATCACAAAAAAGATGCTTATTTACAGAATGAGCTGGAACAAGGAGGCAGAGTCACCTTCTTTGGCCTCAGCTGGGCATGTGTCTTTTGGGCAACTCAATATTTTCAAAGTTCTGTGCCTGTCCAAGAATGACCATGAAAGAGCTGCAGGATTTGAGGGTTACAAATGAAGTTTATGGAGTAAGGAAATCCACAACGTCAAAATTCCTGAATGGCGAGGAGTGACTGTAGCTTCTTCATTAGCTGTATAGCCTCTGATGAGATGAACACCCAAGTCTGTTCCCTCACCTGTAAAATGAGGATAAAACCAGCCTGTTCTCAGGGTTGCAGTGGCTGTAATGGTGACAATGCAAAAAATCACGCAGTGGTAGTTTTATAAAATGGGCTCAGAAAGCATTCCTTTCCTTCTCTCTATACCCAGGCACATGCATTAATTATCTCAAGTCAGGCATGATGGCCCACTCCTGTAATCCCAATGCTTTGGGAGGTGGAGGTGGGAGGTTCACTTGAGGGCAGGAGTTTGAGACCAGCCTGGACAACGTAGCGAGACCCCATCTCTACAAAATTTTTAAAAATAGCCATGGTTGGTGGCATGCACCTGGGGAGGCTGAGGTGGGAGGATCCTTTGAGCCCAGGAGTTTGAGGCTGCAGTGAGCTATTATTGTGCCATTGCACTCCAGCCAGGGGTACAGAGAAATACTTTGTCTCTAAAAACAATAATAATAATAAATTATCTCCAATCCCAAGAACTGTTAAAGAACCTCTGCAAGGCTAAGTGAGTGCTCAAAGCCCCACAGCTTGAAAGCATCCAACCCAAAAAATTTAGGAAAAAGGGCTGGGCATGGTGGCTCATGCCTGTAATCCCAGCACTTTGGGAGGACGAGGCGGGCAGATCACGAGGTCAGGAGTTCGAGACCATCCTGGCCAACATGGTAAAACCCTATCTCTACTAAAAATACAAAAATTAGCTGGATGTGGTGGTGCACCTGTAGTCCCGGCTACTTGGGAGGCTGATGCAGGAGAATCTCTTGAACCTGGGAGGCAGAGGTTGCAGTGAGCCAAGATCATGCCACTGCACTCCAGACTGGGTGACAGAGCGAGATTCCGCCTCAAAAAAAAAAAAAAGAAATTAGGAAAAATAACCCATTTTAATTCCTCTCAACCCATTGCTGCTAAAATAACTGCTATATGCATAGACTTGGCTGTTCATATTCTTTTTCTTTTCTTTTTTTCCCTCAATTCCTCTTCTCTCAGCCCAGGGAGACTGGCTTCATGAGGGAAGGAAAGGAGGCGATTAGTCTAGACCTGGCCAACAACACCATACAGCAAGCCTGCCTGTGGCAAGTTCACGAATCAAGCACAGGCATTGAATCCCAGCATGTCAGAGCATCGACGGCATCTTCATCTTTCAGCTACTCCCAGGCCATTCACTCACCACATAGACAAATATCTGCATTTTTGTAGATGAAATGAATGCAGGAGGAGCTATTTCCAAAGCCAGATGACTGTCTTTTTTCCTTCAGCAAAGTTTAAAAAGGTAAAAATTATCATATTATGGGCACGGTGGTCATGGAGAGAAAATGAGGCCACTGCTCAACAGGGGGAATTGCTCTCCTTGCACGGGAATGTTTTAGCATTAAATTAACTCTCCTATCTCCCGCCTGCTAATAAGAAAGCCTTCACCTCCTGGTTTGGCAGGGGATCTGAAATTTGCATTTAGATGGAGCTGTTGTAAAGATGGCCTGGCCTGGCACAGGAGCTTCCCTCCCCTATTTACAATAGCAGCTGTGTGATAAAATTATTATCACATAAGTGGTTGTTGCTGGTTTTAATAGGGCTGGAAGCAGAATGGAAAAGGCTGTCATCTGAATTAGTCAATGAAAGGAAAGGATCGTTTCTCCGCATGGTGAGAGCTCTGTGGCCTCCTTGACAACAGGGACGTATGCTATCTCCCTCCTGTCCTCCAGAGCAAGGCAGGCAGGAGAGCTGGATGCTGGCAGAAAAGGCAGTGGTGGAGCCTGCTGTTGCTTTCTGGATAGATTTCATGTTACAGTTTGCAGATCATTGGAGGTAGACAGAACATGAGTTATTGCTCCCATTTTTTCAGATGAGGAAACAGACCTGGGAGGGGAGAGTACAGTGGTTCTCCCTTGGTCATGCCTAGAAAATGGCCAGAATTTGGATGAAATGCTCATCCCAACACAATACACTATCTACCGCCAACATCTACGCTTATCTTTACCCTCGATTCACCCTTGCAAACGCATCTTGAGTACTTAGGATGAAAAAAAGAACAGTGAAGCGGCAAATGAAAGAACTAACATCGATTCTGATTTCTGCAACCAACTATGTGACCTTAGGTTGGTCCCTTTTCCTGTTTTTCCTTTAGCCTCAAAGCTTTTACCCGTAAAAGTTAAGGATTTGGACAAATGTATTGAGGAGAAAAGCTTGCTTCTCTTGTCTGCGCATTCCAGCTCATTTTAACATCGCATATGTGCCTCTTGTGTGAACTGTCTGAGCAAATGTGCTGCAGCTGTTGCAGGTGTCAAGAAAATTAGTCTGTTTCCAGCGCTAGCTCAGTGATTTTCAGACTTTAGCTACCTTCGCAATCACCCGGAGGGCTTGTTAAAACACAGTTTGCGGGGCCCCATCCCCCGAGACTCTGATTCAGTAGGTTCACGGTGTGGCCTAAGAATTTGAATTTCTAGTGTGTTCTCTGGTGACACTGCTGCTTTCGGTCCAGAGATGACACTTGAAGAACCACTTCACTAAAGATAAGAAAACTCATCCAATGCAGGACTCTGACCCTTCCCTTTTGGTGCCATAACTAGAGCTTTGTCCTTTCCCGCTATTTTTTTTTTTTTTTTTTTTTTTTTTGAGACAGAATCTCGCTCTTTTGCCCAGGCCGGAGTGCAGTGGCGCTATCTCGGCTCACTGCAAGCTCCGCCTCCTGGGTTCACACCATTCTCCTGCCTCAGCCTCCCGAGTAGCTAGGGACTACAGGCGCCTGCCACCGCGCCCGGCTAATTTTTCGTATTTTATTAGTAGAGACGGGGTTTCACCATGTTAGCCAGGATGGTCTCGATCTCCTCACCTCATGATCTGCCCGCCTGGGCCTCCCAAAGTGCTGGGATTACAGGCGTGAGCCACTGCGCCCGGCCTTTTTTTAATTATTATTTGTTTAGAGACTAGGTCTCGCTCTGTAACCCAAGGTGGAGTGCAGTGGTGTGACCATGGCTCACTGCAGCCTGGACCTCCTAAGCTCAAATGATCCTTCCTCCTCAGCCTCCCAAGTAGCTGGTATTACAGGTGTGCACCATCACACCTGGCTCCTTTTTCTTGTTTTTTTTTTTCTGTTTGTTTGTTTGTTTGTTTGTTTTTGTGAAAATGGAGTCTTACTCTGTTGTCCAGCCTGGTCTTGAACTCCTCCTGGCTTCAAGTGATCTTCCTATCTCAGCCTCCCAAAGCACTGGACCCGGACCCTTTCCCAACTGTGTCTGCCCACCTGTGATGACACCAAATGGTCTAAGCCCAACAAATGAGGTATCTCTCCATCCAAGTGCTTTTATTGGCTGGGGGAACAATAACCACCATAACTGACCAAACTAACCTCTGAGAAAGAGGATGTGATCTTGAAATAAGCCAATGGAAAGACCCCTATTTTGCAGGAGCTATAAAACCAAGTCATACAAGGTCTTTGGATGGTTAGTCAAGTCAAGCATTGATTGTATGTCCTGTAATCAATAGATGTGTAACTTCCCCTTAACTAGGGATAGACACAAACGTAGACAGAGAGACATCAACTAAAGGAATCTAGAAGAGGTGAACCCAAGGAGACCCAGGAAGCCCTGCCTTCTCCGCATATTATGTTGTCCCTGTAGGCCTAGAAGGTAGCCATCATAGTTGCTTTCTGTCTCACTTCTGATCTGTCTGCTCATCCCAGTCTATGAGGGGGCTATTGGAAAGCAAATTTCATGTACCTGTGGCTGGGCCCCTGGAACTCCCAACAGGTTAAGATAATAAAATTGTCTCCAAGGCTTCCTACAGGAATTAAAATCTCTGTGACCAAGTGTCGCTGCGTTTAAGGCAGGTTATCCGTCTTATCACAGATGACAAAGTTATCCTCAGTAAAAGTTAGTTGCTTAACAAAAAAGGCAGAAAATATGGTTGGCTTAAGCAGATTGTGGTTCCAACCATGAACCCCAGAAAAACCAAGGACAAGAGGAATGAGGTGTGTGGCCGCGTCAACTCTTTTATTTATCTTATTCTATTTTATTTTTTGAGATGGAGTCTTGCTTTGTCTCCCAGGCAGGAGTGCAATGGCATGCTGTCAGCTCATGGCACTCTCCATCTCCCAGGTGTAAGCAATTCTTCTGCCTCTGCCTCCCAAGTAGCTGGGACTACAAGCATGCGCCACCATGCCCAGCTAATTTTTTTTTTTTTTTTTTGTATTTTTAGTAGAGACGGGATTTCGCCATGTGGACCAGGCTGGTCTTGAACTCCTGCCTGTCAGCTATTTTAGAAGCTAGTTTTTCCTAGCCAGGGACAGATGCTTATACCCAAGCAGTAAAGCAGGAAAAACTCTCTATCATCCACACTAAAAAAGAGACAGAGAGAAAATAAGACCAGGATGTTCAAAACAGATTCTCCCCAATCTGTATTCTTAGATCTGAGAGTGGTATGCACCCATTCTGTGTCCACCATACACACACACACACACACACACACACACACAGATGATCCTTCAACTCACTATACATCTACCTCCATGGCTCGTTGCTGCCCAAAGACTCAGGAGGGCAAGAGTCTTCCTTATTGATGAAAGAGGAAAGAGAAAGAAGAATGGCAACTCATGACAACTGAGTGTCCTCATGGGCTGGACACTTGACTTTCTTTTCTTTCTTTCTTTTTTATTTTATTTTATTTATTTATTTTTTGGTGGTGGGGAGGGGACAGGGTCTTGTTCTGCCACTCAGGCTGGAGTCCAGTGGTGCAATCATAGCTCATTGCAGCCTCAAACTCCTGAGCTCAAGTGATCCTCCTATCTCGGCCTCCTGAGGAGTAGCGGGGATCACAGGTGGGTGCCACCACGCCCAGCTAATTTTTTAAATTTTTTGTAGAGATAGGGTCTCGCTATGTTGCCCAAGCTGGTCTTAAACTCCTGGTCTGAAGTGATCCTCCTGCACTGGCCTCTTGAGTTGCTGGGGTTATGGGATGAGCCAGCAAACCTAGCCACATAAGTTGTATGGATTTTTGTGGAATTTTTTTCTGGGTCTCTTTGGCTACAGTGAAATTATGTTTCCAAGAATTCCCTTCCCTGCATAGTTGTGGGTTAGTATGGACCTAGAAGACATTCTACATGAGATTCAGAAGGTGGACCAAGGCCAGGCACGGTGGCTCACGCTTGTAATCCCAGCACTTTGGGAGGCCGAGGCGGGCGGATCACGAGGTCAGGAGATCGAGACCATGGTGAAACCCTGTCTCTGCTAAAAATACAAAAAAAGTATCCGGGCATGGTGGCGGGCGCCTGTAGTCCCAGCTACTCGGAGAGGCTGAGGCAGGAGAATGGCGTGAACCCGGGAGGTGGAGCTTGCAGCGAGTCGAGACTGCGCCACTGCACTCCAGCCTGGGTGACAGAGCGAGACTCCGTCTCAAAAAAAAAAAAAAAAAAAGAATGTGGACCTAAAGCAGCAGCCATGTTTCTTATTTGCTCAGGTGATTGGCATTGGTTACCAGGCACAGTTTCTGCTCAGGTACACTGTCCCTCATCTCTGGCACACCGGCTGGCATGGTGAGGGAACTTGTCAGTCACATGGCTTGTGAATGATGAAACTAGAATCCTGATATGGCTTGGATCTGTGTCTCCACCAAATCGCACGTCAAACTGTAACCCCCAGTGTTAGATGTGGAGCCTGGCGGGAGGTGAAGGAATCATGGAGGTGAATTTCTCATCAATAGTTTAGCACCATATCCTTGGTACTGTTCTCGTGATAGTGAGTGAGCTGTCATGAGACCTGGTTGTTTAAAACTGTGTGGCATGTCCCCCCGCCTGCCCTGCCACTGCCTTCCTGCTCCTGTCATGTAAGATTCCTCACTCCTCCTTTGCCTTCTGCCATAATTGGAAGCTTCCTGAGGACTCCCCAGACGCAAAAGCTACTATGCTTCCTGTACAGTCTGTGGAACCATGAGCCAATTAAACCTCTTTGCTTTACAAATTACCCAGTCTCAGGTGTTTCTTTATAGCAATGTGAGAATAGACTAATACAAATCCCAACCTTGGGATGCAATTAACCAGGAAGCCTGGTAATCCAATCTCAAATAGAGGCAGGGATGGAAATGCACCATCTTTAACCTAAAAAGACAACTTTTCCTCTGTTTTGTGTCTTTTTTAATAAAATAGACATTCAGATAACATGTATGAGAACTTTAATTCATCATCGACTATGTATAAAGAATTGCTTCTCCTGGCCGGGTGCAGTGGCTCATGCCTATAATTCCAGCACTTTGGCAGGCCAAGGCGGGAAGATCACTGCAGGCCAGGAGTTTGAGATCAGCCTTGGCAACATAGAGAGACCTCATCTTTTAAAAAAAAGTAGCCAGGTGTATTAGTCTGTTCTTGCATTGCTATAAAGAAATACCTGGCATTGAGTAATTTATAAAGAAAAGAGGTTTAATTGGCTCACAATTCTGCAGGCTGTATAGGAAGCATAGTGGCTTCTGGGGAGACCTCAGGAAACTTTCAGTCATGACGGAAGGTGAAGGGGAAGCAGGCATGTCTTACACGGCTGGAGCAGGAGGAAGAGAAGAGAGAGCGGAGGTGTTACACAGTTTTAGACAACCAGATCTCGTGAGAACTCACTCACTAAACAATACCAAGGGGGGATGGTGATAAACTATTCATGAGAACTCTGCCCCTAGGATCCAATCACCTCCCACCAGGCCCCAAGTCCAACACTGGGGATTACAATTTGACATGAGATTTGGGCAGAAACACAGATCCAAACCATATCACCAGCCACGGCAGCTCAGATCTGTATTCTCAACGACTCCAGAGGCTGAGACAGGAGAGCTGCTTGAGCCCAGGAATCTTGAGCTGCTCAAGACCAGTCTGGGTAACACAGCAAGACCCAGTCTCTAAAACAAAAAAAATTAAAAATTAGTTAGATGTGGTGGTGTGCACCTGTAGTCCCAGCTACTCAGGAGGCTGAGGTTGGAGGATTGCTTAAGCCCAGGAGTTAGAGGCTGCAATAAGCTATGATTGCATCGCTGTGTACTTCAGCCTCGGCAACAGAGTGAGACTCTGTCTCTCAAAAAAAAAGAAAGAAAAAGAAAAGAAAAAAATAAGAATTGATGCTCCTTCTCCTTCAGCTGAGTCTTTGGCATTCATTAAAGCATCCAGCCTTGCCAGCATCCAGAAAACACAAGAGGTCAGCAGAGGTCCCTGGGCAAAAGAGTGAGGCCAAATGCCTGGGTTCTGCTGGAAGAAGCAAGGGTTAAAAGATTGCCACCTGCTTCTGTTGCTTCACCTCTAGCCCCCGCTGTGGGGTAATGACCCCTGAGAGAGAAGAGGGAAGGCTGGACAGAGTGCAGACGGGGAAATGTAGATGAAAAGAAATCAGAAGGCTTTTACTTTCATGTTTCAAGTACCAAATTATGCTTGACATTTGAATTTTCCCCAAGGCTCACTTCCATAAAATCATGCCAAATTACCCTGAAAGGGTTAGAGCTTCCCGGAGAGACTTTTGACTGTAATCAAACAGGTTTCCTCCATGGTTGCAGACATTCTGAAAGGATCTGGGGGAGAAGAGGGCAGAAGGGCTGGTGAGGGAAAGCTAGCGAAGGAACGGCAGGCATGGAAGGTGCGTTTCCGAGCAGAGACTCATCGTGAACCAGAGCATAGGAACAGCTCTTTCAATTGCAGACATCCCAATGAGCTAGAAGGCTATGGAGAGGCCGGAACATTCTGGCACACAGGGACGTGTAATAATACTCATATTGGCTAACATTTATGGAGGTTTATTGCAAGCCGGGTGCTGTGCTGAGAACATTACTCGTTTGAACTTCACAACAGCCATAGAAAAGCAGGTGCTATTATTATTATCCTTGGTTTGCAGATGTGAAAGCTGAGACTGGGAAAGATGAAGTCATTTATCCAGGTCTTTTAAATGCCAAAGCCCAAGCTAGAGTCACTACTGTGCTGCCTGAATGAACAGGTACAATGCCATTGCAATGGGAAGAGGAAAGGTAAGACATGATGCCAAAATATCACTGGATATTTTATGAATTGTTTGACTGAATCAGCCAAATCACCCAGTTCCTTTTTGTTTGTTTGTTTGTTTGTTTGTTTGAGATAGAGTCTTGTTCTGTTGCTAGGCTAGAGTGCAGTGGCGAAATCTCAGCTCACTGCAACCTCCGCCTCCCAGGTTCAAGTGATTCTCCTGCCTCAGCCTGCTGAGTAGCTGGGACTACAGGCCTGCGCCACCGTGCCCAGCTAATTTCTGTATTTTTAGTAGAGACAGGGTTTCACCATGTTGGCCAGGATGGTCTTGATCTCCTGACCTTGTAATCCACCCACCTCGGCCTACCAAAGTGCTGGGATTACAGGCATGAGCCACTGTGCCCAGACTTGCTGGCATTTCAAAAAAACTTCAGCTTCTATTTTAGATTCAGGGGTACCCCCTGTGCAGGTTTGTTACGTGGGTATATTGCATGATGCTGAGATTTGGGGTATGAATGATCCCATCACCCAGATAGTGAGCGTAGCACCAAATAGGCAGTTTTTCAGTCTTTTCCCTCTTCCTCTCTCCATCCTCTAGTAGTCCCCAATGTCTATTGTTCCCATTTTTATGTCCATGTGTACCCAGTGTTTAGCTTCCTGCTTATAAGTGAGAACATGCAATATTTGGTTTTCTGTCTTGCATTAATTCACCTAGGATAATAGCTTTTAGCTGCATCCATCTTGCTGCAAAAGTCATGATTTCATCCTTTTTATGGCTGTGTAGTATTCCATGGAAATCATCCAGTTTCAAGGGCCTCATCTAGACTAGCTTATATTCACTGGCTAATCAGAAAACACTAATTTCATCATGGCATTCACCTTCTGGACATGCCAATATTAATGTTTGATAGGAGTGGATGCCAAGTTGGAAAAGAATTGCCAAGACAAGTATGAGTTCCCTGTTGCAAGAAACCTTGGCCTGCCCAAAAAGATCCCATCACTTCCTCAAAAAATTAAATGTAGAACTACTATAGGATCCAGCAATATTTCTTCTGGGTATACATATAAAGGAAACAAAGTTAGTATCTCAAAGAGATATCTGCACCCACGTGTTTATTGTTGCATTATTTACAATAGACAAGATATGAAAGTAACCTAAGTGTCCGTCAATGGATGAATGGGTACAATCATGGTCTTAGATGTACAATGGAATATCATTCATCCATGAGTGAAATCTGCCATTTGAGACAACATGATGAGTCTGGAGGGCATTATACTAAGTGAAATAAGCCAGACACAAAAAGACAAATACTGCCTGATCCCACTGATATGTGGAATCCAAAAAAGTCAAACTTACAGAAGCCAAGAGTGGAACAGTGGTTGCCAGGGGCTAGGGTATGGGGAAAATGAGAAGATGTTGGTCAAAGAGTATAAACTTTCAGTTACAAGACGAACAAGTTCTGAGGACCTAATATATAGCTTGGGTGGTGATGAATGTGTTCATTAATTTGATTATAGTATTCATAACACAATGTATGCATATAATAAATCATTGGCCAGGTGTGGTGGCTCATGCCTCTAATTCCAGCACTTTGGGAAGCTGTGGCAGGCAGATCACCTGAGGTCGAGAGTTCAAGACCAACCTGACCAACATGGAGAAACCCTGTCTCTACTAAAAATACAAAATTAGCCAGGCATGGTGGTGCATGCCTGTAATCCCAGCTACTGGGGAGGCTGAGGCAGGAGAATTGCTTGAACCCAGGAGGCGGAGGTTGCGGTGAGCCAAGATTGCGCCGTTGCACTCCAGCCTGAGCAACAAGAGCGAAACTCTGTCACACACAAAAAAAATAAAATAAAATAAAGCAAAAAAGAAAAAGAAAAAGAAAAAAATATCTTCACATTGTACACCTTGAATATATTCTGTAAGGGAGGAGGGGAAGCTTCTCTCTCAGCCTTGGAGGGTTCACTGAAAAATCAACTCACAATTAGGCAGACTAATAAGAAAAAAAAGCACACAAATTTATTTAACCATGCATGTGAGTCACAGGATGATAATCCAATTTCCTAATGGGGCTCAAACACTTATAGAACCGAAACCACTTTTGCAAAATTATGACTGACACAGTGAAAGAGGTCTAACCTAACCAACTCCATCTTGCCTCTAGCCTCCAAGCTGTCCTTGTTCATTCTTGGGTGTAGGCTGAACTAATTTTGAGAGGATCTTAGTTTATAGTTTAAAATGAAGACAGTAACAGCCCTTTCCCAAAACAAATCTCCTTCTTACCTGGGGACTAGACTGCCTTTGCAGGACTAAGAAATTAGCCACAAGATTAGAAATTATGGTTTAGGAGTTATGCAGCTGGAGGCTACAAGATTCTGACTCTCCCTAAACTGCTCCTAAGATCAGCGCTTGGGATATTTTGCAGACCCTGCACTTGATGGATCAGCTGGCACCACCCAGATAAATTAACTGGCTCATCTGATCTTGTGGCCCCCACCCAGGAACTGACTCAGCTCTAGAAGACAGCTTCGACTTCCTATGATTTCATCCCTGACCAATCAGCACTCCTGGCTCACTGGCTTCCCCTGATCCACTAAACACTCCTTAAAAACTCTAATCCCCAGAGTTTTTGGGGAGACTAATTTAAGTAGTAACAAAACTCTGGTCTCCCACACAGCTGGCTGGCTCTGCATGAATTACTCTTTCTCTGTTGCAGTTCCTGTCTTTATAAATTGCCTCTGTCTAGGCAGCAGGCAAGGTGAATCCATTGGGCAGTTACAGAACCTCCGTTCAAAAGGGTTACCCTGTTGAGGGGCATTAAATGATTAATTAATCATTAAATGTTATAACAGATGGGGAATATAGGTAATTCTGTTCAGGGGCATGAAATGGTTACCAAGATAAAAATGAATGGGTATTTGGGAGAATGAATAGAAATTGGGAAGAGAGATTGATTTGTAAATTGTTCTCTTTGGAAGCTGAATGAACCAGGGAGACAGGCATTATTTTGTAAAATGGTTAGGCCAGGTCTGGCTACATTCTTCCTTTCCTTTTCTGAAATGGATAATGAGATAGCAGAGAAGAGAAGGATAAAGCAATTGTTCTTCTTGGTGGGCCCATCTGATCTTTATGAGGATAAGGGAAAAGTATTTTCCAAGTCCTGTGGATTTCGAAGGGTTTTTCAAAATTTTCATTATACCAGGGAGCCATATTTGGGGGTGAAACTCTCTATGCTCCTTCAATTCGATCCCTGTCAATTAAATATTTGAAAAGAAAATTTTTAAAGAGATTCTATCACAATACGTCGTTGTGGGTCTTGCCTCAGAAGCTGAGCCTGTTTCCTTGCAAACCCCCTGCTGGCTTTGCCCACAGCTGTGATTCACACTCTTCTTCCTACCGTATTTTGTTTCTTTGCTCTCAAAGCAGTGAACTTGCCTCCCTATCCGGTGACACCACCTTAATTGAGGTCACCATCATTCTCTCACCTGGATTATTTCTAAAACCCTCTAACAGTTTTCCACTCCAACTCTTGACCTCTCCATGTTTCTGCCAGTGATCTTTCTAGCAAAGCAAAGCAAAGCTGATGGTGTCATTGCCTGCTTAAAGCCCTGCAGAGCTTCCCATTCTTCCCAAGACTGAGCCCAGGCTCCTCACTAGCTGGGCAAAGACCTCCTGGCTCTGTTCATTCTGGGTATATGTCTCCCCAGGCCTTGTGCTCTATCCACTGTGAGTCATTAGCATTTCTACAAATGCACTGTAATTTCTTCAGCCACTGGACCTTGTGTATTCTATCCTCGTATCTTCAGTCAGATCAAAGTGCTGTGATGGGAGGAAACGTGTTCTAAGTGTAAAAAGGAAAGTAGAGGTTCCTCTTCAAACACTTTCCTTCCCATCTAATTAGGAATAAATAGTAACTTCTCTTAGAAAGCAAAATTTATTAAAGACCTGTGCTAACGTTCTTAAATATCTGCTAGCCGTAATAAAGAAATCAATGTACTTTATATTCTTAGCTCCCACGATTTAGCCTAAATATTTGTCCTAGCATGCTTATACTGGTCCATGTAAGCATCAGGTCATAGCCTGTTCCTCTTCCTTATTTGAAGGTGTTTTTACCTTTCTCAGCATTCCACAAGTTCCTTCCTCTTTCCTTTGTTCTCCTCTGCCTTTACCTCTTTTAAAAAGTTCTAAGTTGCTAGCCAATCAGGACAAATACAGAACATGAGGTCTCATTTCAGCCAATGGAAACTGGACACATCAGTAAGGTGGACGCATCAAGTTATAAATGACTCTGTCTTCTTTGTTCAGTGTACTCGCGTTGCAAAACTGCTGGCGAGTGTACCTTTTCCGCAGAAAGTGAAAATGGCCTTGCTGAGGAAATTAAATTGTGTTCAAGCGCTATTTCTTTATGGCACCAAGGAACAATCATTTCTAACATAAGCAAACTCATGTTCATTCTCCAGCTCCCAAATCCGCATGTCGACACAAGACCAACTTATTTATTTATTGTGTTAAGAGACAGGATCTCACTATATTGTCCAGGCTGGACTCAAACTCCAAGGCTCAAGTGATCCTCCTCCTGCCTCAGCCTCTCAAGAAGTTGGAGCCACGGGTGCATGACGTCACGCCCTGCTAATCAACTTATTTATCTGAGCAGTAAACTATGTAAAACAACTGCCTCTACCTTATGACTGCATAGGAGTTTCAGATGCATATGACTTTCGAAGTCCACACAGCCACAAACACGTGGAAACAGCTAGTTATCCAAGAGTAAAGTTCACTACCAGGAAACTGTTCACTAACAACATGGAAACCACAGTTACAGTTGAAAGAGATGCAAATGTTGAGTCCCAAGTTGTGGCACTCTGGAACAGTTAACTTGGAATGTATTTTATTCATTACCCAAGTTTAGCTTCATTTGCCTTTTTTTTTCCTGTTTTTGCCTTTAAACTTAGCTCAACCTCACTGAAACTGTCTTTGCAACAATTGTATAAGTTAGAAAATTGTGGCAGTGAAGGAGGTCTGTTCTGGCCAACCCTCACTTTGCCTTTGGCCTTCAAGCTGCTCTTAATCATTCCTGGATTTAGACCAAGCTAACTTTGGGAGACACTGAGTTTATAGTTTAAATGATAATAGCCCTTGCCCAAAACTCAATCACCTTCATAAAGCCAGTGAGAGAACACCAGGCTAGGAAGATGAGTGGAGCCTGATTTCTGCTAAGGTGTAGACATAAATGATTGCCAGCTGTTATTCCAGAGGTCACAAGATATGCAACCTCCCCAATTACTCCTGCAGATAACACCGCTATTGCAGAACCTAAGATGGGCCTTTTGAGATATCTTCTCAGATTTTTTGCATTTCTGACTACAGATGGCCCCATCTGGACCCACCAACTCCAACCGCTCCTGTGTCCCCTTCCAGAAGTGACTCCATGTGCAGGAGGACCACTTCCTACACCCCTATGATGCCACCTCCAACCAATCAACAGCAAGCACTCATTGCCTAGTCACCCCCAACCCTTCCCCCAAACTACCTTGGAAAAACCCTAGCCCCCAAATGCTCAGAAAGATGGATTTTAGTAATAACTATTTTCCACGTGGAGTAGCCAGCCTTGCATCAATTAAACTCTTTCTTTCCTGCAATGCTATTGTCAGAGGCATTTGAACCAGAGCGACTCCATCTTGAATAGAAGCTGGGTAACATGAGGCTGAGACCTACTGGGCTGCATTCCTAGATGATTAAGGCATTCTAAGTCACAGATGAGACAGGAGGTCAGCACAAGATACAGGTCATAAAGACCTCGCTGATAAAACAGGTTGCAGTAAAGAAGCCGGCCAAAACCCACCAAAACCAAGATGGCCACAAGAGTAACCTCTGGTCGTTTTCACTGCTACACTCCCATCAGAGCCATGACAGCTTACAAATGCCATGGCAATGTCAGAAAGTTACCCTATATGGTCTAAAAGGGGGAGGCATGAATAATCCACCCCTTGTTTAGCATATCATCAAGAAATAACCATAAAAATGGGTAACCAGCAGCCCTCCGGTCTGCTCTCTATATGGAATAGCCATTCTTTTATTCCTTTACTTTCCTAATAAACTTGCTTTCACTTTACAGATGCCCTGAATTGTTTCTTGCATGAGATCAAGAACCCTTTCTTGGTGTCTGGATTTGTACCCCTTTGCTGTAACATTTTGGCTTAGGGACCACGCAGCCTCTTCCTAAACCCCATCTTCAAAGGCACCAGCTTAAAAAAAAATGAAAGCAAGATGTGTTTTCTTACATCTAATATCCTAAAACCTAAATGGCAAGTCAGGAAACAGTGAGGATCTTAAGACGTCCTCGACTGTTGGACCTGGATAGGAGCCCAGAGAGGATTGACAAGGCGGGTGTGAGGCCCTTCCTGGGAAGTGAGAAGCACCCACTCGCCAGCTTCTCCCTGGAGCTCTAGCTTCTCCTCAGGTGGCAGGCAGCTCAGAGCTCACTCTCCATCTGTGTGTGTCCAGAGCTTTCCTGGGTCTCGTCATGGGTCTCTGACTTTGCCAACTCATAGTGGCACGTAGGCCCAGGACACCGACCTTGGTGAAATGCATTCAGATGTTGATGGGAAGCATGTCTTAGCTTCAAGGAAACACAGAGAATTCTTTATGCCCATGCTTGAAATGTTCACACAATTAAAATGCTTATGAAGAGAGATACATGCAGCTTGCATTCAAACATTAGAGATGGCTTTACCTTGGTTCTTTTCTTTTTTCTTTTTTAAATTTACATTTTTTTTTTTTTTTATAGAGATCTGGTCTCCCTACATTGTCCAGGCTGGTCTCAAACTCCTGAGCTCAAGGGAACCTCCTGCCTCAGCCTCCCAAAGTGCCAGGATTACAGGTGTGAGCCACCACGCCTGGTCCTACCCTGGTTGTTTTATTTTCTTTCTTTCTTTATTTTTATTTTTATTTTGAGACAGGATCTTGCTCTGTCACTCAGGCTAGAGTGCAGTGCTGCAATCATAGCTCACTGCAGCCTCAGACTCCTGGGTTCAAGGGATCCTCCTGCCTTGGCCTCCCAAAGTGCTAGAATTATAGGCATGAGCCACTGCACCTGGCCCTATCCTGGTCCTTTTTTCTTTCTTTCTTTCTTTCTTTCTTTCTTTCTTTCTTTCTTTCTTTCTTTCTTTCTTTCTTTCTTTCTTCTTTCCTTCTTTCTTTCTTTCTTTTCTTTCTTTCTTTTTTTTGGGGGGGATAGGGTCTTGCTCTGTTGCCCAAGATGGAGTGCAGTGCTGTGATCATAGCTCACTACACCCTCAAACTCCTGAGCTCAAGAGATCCTCCCTCCTCAGCTTCCCAAATAGAAGGACTAAAGACGGCCATCAACATGCTGGGCTATTTTTTATTTTTTGTAGAGATGTGTTGGTTATGTTGCCCATGCTGGTCTCAAACTCCTGGTCTCAAGCCAGCCTCCCTCCTTGACTTCCCAAAGTGCTGGTATTATAGATGTGAGCCACCACGCCCAGCCATGGCTCTTCATTAAAAAGAAAAGAAAAGAAGCCATGCAGATATGCCTCTCAGATCTCTTTCCAAGAATGAATTTGGGCTGGGTGCAGTGGCTCTTGCCTGTAATCCCAGCACTTTGGGAGGCCAACGCAGGCAGATCACGAGGCCAAGAGATGGAGACCATCTCATGAAACCCCATCTCTACTAAAAATACAAAAATTAGCTGGGTGTGGTGGTGCATGCCTGTAATCTCAGCTACTCAGGAGGCTGAGGCAGGAGAATCACTTGAACCCGGGAGGCGGAGGTTGTAGTGAGCCAAGATTACACCACTGTACTCCAGCCTGGTGACAGAGCGAGACTCCATCTCCAAAAAAAAAAAAGAATGAATGAATGAATTTGCCATTCAACTACAAAGAGTGCAGTTAGACATCAGCCTCCAGCGCAGCAGTTGAGCTGAGGCCAGTCTTCCCAGATAGTGCCCAGTCAGTGACAGCTTGGAAAGGGCACCAGGGCCTGGCCAGTCCCACTCAACATGGGACACCTCTCTGGGAGGTCTCTCTGCACTAGAGGTCCCCATTCAGCTTGCTCAGATATTCTCATAGTACCACCACTATCTGAGACTCTTGCTACCCCATCTCCCTTCCTTCTCCTTCTCCTTTCACAGGTACATGGCCTGTACAATGGTCTCAGGGCACTCCCTGCCATGACAAAGACTCTTTGCTTGGTCAAACCTCAGTTAGGCCTTTGAGCCTTCTGCTGGGCCTGTCTGTGCACTTTCTTATACAATCCAGTTTTAACAAGAACCCTGCTAAGTCAGTTTAGCAAGAACTTCTCTGACATAGTTTGGATATTTGTCCCCTCCAAATCTCATGTTGAAATGTGATCCCCAACTTTGGAGATGGGGCCTGATGGGAGATGTTTTGGTCATGGCGGTTGGATCCCTGATGAACCTCTTGGTGCTGTCCCAGTAGTAATGAGTAAGTTCTCACTCTGCCAGTTCCTGTGAGTTCTGATGCTTAAAAATAACCGGGCACCTCCTCCCTTCTCTCTTCCTTTCTCTCTCACCATGTAGTGCTAGGGATGGTTCTCCTTCACCTTCTGCCATGAGTGGAAGCTTCCTGTGGCCCTCACCAGAAGCAGATGCTGGCACCGTGCTTCTTGTACACCCTGCAATAAGCTATGATGATTGCACCACTGCATTCCAGCCTGGGAAACTCCAGCCTGCAGAACTGTGAGCCAAATAAACCTCTTTTCTTTATAAATTACCCAGCCTCAATATTCCTTTGTAGCAACACAAACAGACTAAGACACCTTCCATCCTTGATATCTGATAATCCTTGATGTGTGACCAGGTTTCTCATCCTCCACCATCCCTCAGGTGTGTCTGATCCTCCTGTCCTGTCTTCAGCAAAAATCCTGTTAGATCAGTTTAGCCAAAACTCCCCTTACCCCTGATGTCTTCTCTTAGTGAGTTTCCATCTACTGACTCACACCTTGCTCTATGGTTATAAATGTCCACTTGCCCCTGTTGGATTTGGAATTGAACCCAGTCCCTCTTTTCTACTGCAAGTCCCTGTTGCAGTGGTCTTCATTGCAGGGGACACCATGGTGCCAATTGTTCAGTGTTGAATGAGAGCCAGGAAACAGGAGGGGGTCCAGCCCTATTGCAATGGTCCTAAATAAAGTCTTTCTTATTGTGCTTTAACAAGTAACATTGAATAATTTTTAACAGCCCATACCATAATGGTCTGAAGACTTCACTGCCTCCTTCTCCTATTTACCTTTCATATCACAGGTAAAGCTCTTGCATTTCTTTTTTTTTTTTTTTTTTTTTTGAGACAGAGTCTCGCTCTGTCACCCAGGCTGGAGTGCAGTGGCTTAATTTTGGCTCACTGCAACCTCTGCCTCCCAGGTTCAAGTGATTCTTGTGCCTCAGCCTCCCAAGTAGCTGGGATTACAGATGTGTGCCATCACCCCTGGCTAATTTCTGTATTTTTAGTAGAGACAGTGTTTCTCTGTGTTGGCCAGTCTGCTCTCAAACTCACGACCTCGGGTCATCCACCTGCCTCAGCATCCCAAAGTGCTGGGATTATAGGCGTGAGCCACCATGCCCGGCCCAAAGCTCTTGCATTTCTAACTGCATCTTGGCACCTGCTTCTTGGAGGACCTGAGCTCATATAGTATCATTCTACTACAGTATCAGATTAGGATACTGAGATCCAGAGAGACTAAAGAACATGAGATCCAGAGAGACATGAACATCTACAGTATCAGATTAGGATACTGAGATCCAGAGAGACTAAAGAACATGCCATATGTTGCCATCCAAGATAATAGAGAACAGATAGGATTTATGTCTTGAGAGAGATGAATATCATGGTCTAGTGCACAACAGCTCCTTCCCTGCTAGAGGATGAATTCTTTAAGATTCCAGATAAGGACAGTGGATACTGGATCTGGTGTAGTTTGGGCTGAAAAGACGTGAAAACCAGAAATATTCAGGCCAGTGCCAGAAATCCACAAGCAGGCAGAAGGCCCAGTGTGTCACCCTGCGATGAGAGAGTCAGCACAGGTATTAGGAGATCATTGGGACTCATCAAGAATTGAGCAAGGAATGGTCTGAAAGTCCTCATCTGTAGTGAGTCTACAAATGAGAAGCAGGAAATAACGAAATAAGAAAATGGGGCTAGCTATATGTATGCTTCTAACTGGGAATACTGGCCAGGGTCTTTCTCATCTCAGGCTGCTTTTGAGAGTCATCCTGCCTGAGCCAGTTCCTGCCCCGTGACAAAACAAAGGCAAACCTGACAGATGGGACCCGAGGAAAGCCAATTTCCCTCTACCTTAGTCCCTCCCAGTTAGAGCAGCAGGATTCAAAAGCACAATGTGGATTACCATTGCCGGGCAGACATTTCTTGGACATTTTCCAAGTTGAAGGGACTCTCAGAGAAGTGTATCATTTATAGGCTCCTGGACCATGCAGAGCAGAAAACAGAGACTGGCTTTATTGTTTAAAGAATCTTCAATGTTTCCCAGTGTTTCAGAGTATGGTGTGCCCTTCTGTTATGGTTTGGCTGTGTCCCCACCCAAATCTTACCTTGAATTGTAGCTCCCATAATCCCCACATGTTGTGGGAGGGACCCAGGGGGAGGTAATTGAATCATGGGGGCAGTTTCCACCATACAGTTCTCAGTAGTGAATAAGTCTCATGAAATCTGATGGTTTCATAAGGGGTCTCCCCTTGTGCTTGGCTCTCATTTTCTCTTGCCTGCCACCATGTAAGATGTGCCTTTCACCTTCCTCCATGATGGTGAGGGCTCCCCAGCCACGTGGAACTGTGAGTCCATTAAACCTGTTTTTCTTAATAAATTACCCAGTCTTGGTTATGTCTTTATCAGCAGCATGAAAATGGACTAATACACCTTTCTATCATCAAATGAATCCAAAAGACCTTCTCCCCCAAAATAGTAGCAATTATACTTTTCAATCCATTTTTGGAGGAAGTGAATAACAACTGCTATAAAAAGACACAATCAATGAGGCAATTCCTTAAAATAAAAATGTATGTTATTAATCTCAACATTTTCAAATATTAGAAAATTAATAATACATAGATGTACAAGATGGACAAGGCTTTTCTAAATGTGATCTTTACATACGTGGTGTCAAGCGTGATGCTGAGAATCCCCATTTTACAGAAGGGTTCTGATATCCCCCAATTTCAAAGTTCTTTTCACTCTGCCAGACTGGTACAATATGATATTTTTAACTCCTTTCTGATCTCATGTGTAGAAAGAAATAGAATTTCTATTGCCTTAAATTATATTTTCTGAATTCCTTTTTCTTTTCTCTTCTTTCTTTCCTGTTTTTTTTCTTTTTTTTTTTTTTTTTTTTTTTTTTTTGAGAAAAGAGTTTTACTCTGTCACCGAGGCTGGAGGGCAATGGTGCAATCATAGCTCACTGCAGCCTCAATCTCCCGACCTCAAGGTATCAGATTTCCTACCTTGGCCTCCTGAGTAGCTGGGACTACAGGTGCACCCCAGAACACCCAGCCAATTTTTTTTGTTTGTTTTTTGTAGAGATGGGATCTTATTATGATGCCCTGATGGTCTCAAACTCTTGGCCTCAATCAATCCTCCCACTTTGACCTCCCAAAGTGCCAGGATTGCAGGCGAAAGATACCGCACCTGACCAACATTGTCTAAATTCGAAATCACAAAGTGGTCAATTTCCAAAAAGTAAAATATCCCAAAGCCTCCCCATCAACCTCTCCTACTACCCAAGCTGTGTTGGCCGCCGGCTGCTGACTGCCTTCTTCCATCTGTGTCTCCACGCAGCTCCGGCTTCTATGTAAGCCCCAGTGTGAGCTCCCAAAGGTTAGCAATGGTGGCCTGTTTCTCTCCATAACCTTAAGTGTCTAGCACAGAACAAGAACTTAATACAAGCATCCTTACTGTGGAATAAATAAGCCTGAGGAATAAAGTCAGGAGAGAATTTCCATGGAAAGGGACAAATTACAGAGTTCCAAGAGGACAAATATGTTCCAAGGGGACAAATATGTGGAGTAAATCTTAGACGTTAATTAAAGGAACCAAGGCAGAAACTCCTGCATTTTGCTAAGACAGAAACCAAACCAAGCAAAAGAATCCAGTCCTGGCCAGGCATGGTGGCTCATGCCTATAACTCTAGCACTTTGGGAGGTCGAGGTGGGTGGACCACCTGAGGTCAGGAGTTCAAGACCAGCCTGACCAACATGGAGAAACCCCATCTCTGCTAAAAATACATATTAGCCAGGCGTGGTGGTGCATGCCTATAATCTCAGCTACTCAGGAGGCTGAGGCAGGAGAATCACTTGAACCCAGGAGGCGGAGATTGCCGTGAGCCGAGATCACACCATTGCACTCCAGCCTGGGCAACAAGAGCAAAACTTCATCTCAAAAAAAAAAAAGAATCCAGATCCAGACCCTGGCTCTGTGAGTTGATCAGTGACAGTAAGACAACAAGAACTCGATCTCATTGTGGTCAAAACCGCAGCGGATTTTGTTCTGCATACAACAGCGGCACCAATTTTTTAAAAACGATTTCCAAATCCCCTGCAATACTGGGCTATGCCTACCAAATGCCAAGCAATAAATAACAAAATGGGGGGGAGAAACATCAAACAAATGGGTGTTTGAGCACCATAGAGAAAAAGTAATTAGATCCAGCCATATCCATCTGTGTGTCGAGACACACCAACCCATCCTGTGCTTTCATTCTGAGCAGAGAGTACTGATTAATTGCCAGGTTCTCAAGCTCTTTAAAGTCTGTTTTTAAACTGAAAGGTCTCACATTTTAAAACGCAAATGTTGTGGGTTTTGCACATCGTGGCCTGGTGTGTTTGTCGTGCACCAATTCCAGACACATCAGCAGTCCCCCACAAAAGGCAAAAATGGAAGGGATGGCTTTCTAGCCAAATGATTCCTCATTCACGTACTCACCTTTGGATTGGATGTACTCTTTGCTGGAGGGTTTAGGGAAGGTAAAGCCACATGATCCCCTGTTGAGGAGGACACAGAGGCAGGGCTGCCCCCTTGTCCCTGAAAAAACATGGCAGCTGGGTTCACTTCTCTTTACATTGTCCTCCTGGGAGCTGAGTCCTAGGTGGGGGACTCTGGGCCCACCAAGACAGAAGCTACAGCTCCCTCAAGACGAGTTGTCAGGAGAAAAGATGTTCATGTGTCAATGCCACAAAGAGATTTTCATGGGGATTACAATTAAAAGATTCCATCCAGTGTGGATCTGCTTCCCTTTAGCTGTAAATCTTCCATGTCCACTCTGTAACTGACACGCAAATTCGAGTGACTGTAACTTTATAGAAATAGAGCAGCAAGTTACATTGATAATAAAAATAGCTGACATTTATTGTGCACTTACCAACTACTGAATCCCTTCCATGATCTCTCAGCTGCATACAGTCCAGGAAACAGAGCCCAAGTCAGAGAGTGCGATCGTGGAAATCAAATAAGGGGAAACTAGATATGAACATGTGGAAACAGGGAGATGAGCTGTCCCAGAGACTAGAGACAGCAGGAAGATGCTGCTCCCTCTGACTTTTTCATTCAGCCCCACCAGCCACAATCAGAGTAATTCAGGCCAATGGTGATATTGCCAGCTATGATCTTCATGCTGTTTGCTGTTCATTACCTTTGTAGTCCTGGCCGCCCCTTCTCTGTCTGGAGAAATTCCATTCATTTGGGTTCCCCATCTCCTGCTTCCTTACATTGACTTAGATTGTTTTCTCTCTGTGCTACCAAAATTCCCAGAGAGGCAAAACTAAGTTAAAATTCAGCATGTGGCCTTCCCACCAGAATAGAAGCTCCTTAAAGGTAAGAACCTTGAATAAGTTATCCCTGGTTCCTTGAAGGGTGTTGCTTTGTTCAAATCAGGTGCTCAATAAATACTACTTGAATGAATTGATGAACTAATGGCTATGGTATGTGACTTTCCCAATTATTTTAGATGTAGAAAAAACATTCCTCTGACATTTCTTAATCTCCAAAGCATTGCATAATTATAGGCTAATAAAAATTTAAATTAATGCAATAATGCCATATTAAATAATTCATTCTTTTTTGTGCCCTTCATCTATTTATTTTATTTTATTTTGAGGTGGAGTCTCACTCTGTCACCCAGGCGAGAGTGCAGTGGCATGATCTCAGCTCACTGCAACCTCTGCCTCCCAGGTTCAAGCAATTCTACTGCCTCAGCCTCCTGAGTAGCTGGGACTACAGGTGCACACCGCCACACCCAGCTAATTTTTTGTATTTTAGTAGAGACAGGGTTTCACCGTGTTGCCCAGGTTGGTCTCGAACTCCTGAGCTCAGACAATCTGCCCTCCTCTGCCTCCCAGAGTGCTAGGATTTCAGGCGTGAGCCACGGCACCCGGCATCTCTTCCTCTTTAGGGTATGAAAAAATGCAACTCAACAACTACTCAATATATCATATTGCTCCTTGGTATTCTTTTTCTTACCTTTGCTAATATCCTGGCTAGTCATCCACATAAATTTGTTTGGAAATTCCAGAATTCATTGAAATAGGCTAACGGCAAATAACCAGTTAATAATGGCTGTTAGTAGTCATTGAAAAGGAAAGTATAATTTTTGGGGGCTATTTGAAACTATGATTTGGCTTTTTGGGTTTTTTAAAATTTTGTACTTTTTTAGAGAATGGTCTCATTATGTTGCCCAGGCTGGTCTCAAACTCCTGGGCTCAAGTGATCCTTCTGCCTCAGCTTCCCAAAGCGCTGGGATTACAGACATGAGCCACCATGCCCACAAAAGGAAGCCATTGTTAAGCCAGGTTTAGTTCAGATTTTTTGGGGTTTCCTTGTTGTTTGGGGAGGCGGTCTGTACATATGCATGGCCTCTATAATTATTCTCAAATGCAATTACATTTCCAAAGGGAAATTCTTCTTTAGCCTCAGCATCTGGAGCAGCAAGTTCATGGAACACTGGGTGAGAAGGTCAAGAACTGGTTTCCATCACACTGATGACTGTGTAGTGAACCTATGTTCCAAAATGTTAATTGTAGCGGGATTAGAGCTGAGCGTTTTTGTGTGTTTGTCTAAATTTTCCACTTTGCATATTGTACTATCTTGATTACAGAATTGATCATAGATTATACCATAGGTACAGCATCCTTTAGCATATTATAGATACACTATGTACATAGATTTGGTTACAGATTTCACTATACTATGAGTTATACTATGTATTTTGTAATTTAAAACATTCTTTGTAGCTGGATGCAGTGACTCATGCCTATAATCCCAGCACCTTGGGAGGCCAAGGTGGGAGCATTGCTTGAGACCAGGAGGTAGAGGCTGCAGTGAGTTATGATCACACCACTGCACTCCAATCTGGGCAACAGAGTGAGACCCTGTCTCAAAACAAATTAAAATTAAAATTAAATTAAAAATTATTTGTAAAATGAAGAAGTACACTTAAAAACATCATTTTTCTTTTTGTCAGAAGTAAGCATTTTTCAAGTGTAGATAAGAAAGCCAAACCAGAGTCAAAACATAAAATAAATCCAGGACTGAATCTTAAACAAACACTCAGACCCCCAGAGACCATGGATGTGCTCTGAGTGGGCCATATATTTGGCTCTAAGGTTTCAGCAGCCAAGTGAAAAAAAAGATATCTGAGTAGTTCCACAACTCCAACCATCAGACAGAAACAGACCAATTATCCCAGAGAGGTATAATATTTCTTGACTCTGGGCCCAGACAGAAACTTCTCTTATAAACTCTCAGAAGAAGGCAGATTCTGCCAGCAGCAAGTTACATTGTTCAAATCAGCTGAGCTTACAGCCCAAGTTGCTCAAACATCATCTCACCATTGCCCCTTGAGTTTGCCAAACCAAGGCAGAGCTGCTACAGGGGCCACCTTCTCCATCACTTGTACCCCACTCTGTTTTTCTGCTGTCCTTATGCCGACACCTGATCCTCCTCCTGGCTCTCTCCTGCCCAGTCCTCCCAGTTCCATCCAACATTTAGCTACTTTCCCAGCTCCACGTGGTAGATTTGGTTCTCTGAACTCAGTGGAGCCTTTTCCCATCATAGAAGCAGCTCTGAAAACAACCAGCCTTCAAACTCTCTGTACCTGTTGATGGCCTTCATGCCGGCTCACCCCAGGCATGGCCCTGTTCACTCTGCCCTCTTGGCCTTCTAACCAGTCACCCATGGGTGAAATCAGAGACAGCAAACAGCTACTGCCCGGCATGATCAGATGGCATCCAGACCAGTGCCCCTCACAGCTGGTGCAAGTCCACAATTGCTTGTTATTGGCCCACAAAGAAAAGAGCAGAAACGGATGGCAAGCATGTCAAACTGTGATGGCATTGCCACGATAGCCGAGTGCAGAAACACCAGACTTGTCTTGTTGTACAAGGTATTGACAATTTCAGGTATAGCTGACTCAAGGTGAGTCACGTGTAGGCTGAGCTACCTACCAGTCATATCCAGGAGGACTACTTATCAGTGACTGATGGATTGGAGATCTTTCTCCAAGTTGGCTTGAGAAACGCCATCTAGAGCCCTGCAATCACAGACAATCTCTCGTCTCACCATAATAGCTCTATTAATTATTGCCTTCACATTACTCTCCAGGTATTGTGCTAGACAAATTGCGTATGTCCTCTCATGTAATTACACCAACTCTCGAAGGTAAATACTGTTGAAAACCCCATTTCATGATTAACACAATGGAGTCCCAGGGAAGTTCCGTAGGTCACCCTAGATCTTGCAGATGGCAATGTTGGTAAATCAGGAATTCAGACCCAAGAGTCTGTTTGAATCCAAAACTCATGCATTTACTATTCTCCTTCACAGAGTGGCACAGCAGCATCTGCTGAATATATGCAATTGGCAGGAAATCCCAGGCCATTTTCTCCTAATGGGGTGGAAGTGAGGGGTAGCTGTCTCTCCTACCTTCTCCATCTTAGCTCTTAACAGTTAGAGCCTGTTATTCCTGATTTTAAAACAATTGTTCCCATGGCAACACCCTAGCAGCTTCTCTTAGCAACCATGGCTATCTTTCGCAATTTTAACAAAGTTGGTTCAAATAGAAAATTGCGTTTAGAAAGAATTGGCAGAGGCAAAACCAAAATGACCAGTTAACCAGTGCTTAACTTTTCATACCTCTTAAGAAATTCATAGCAAAGTTTGAAAACAACTAGAAAGCAGTTCTGCCAACCTGTATGAGGTATGAAGAGGGAAAAGTCCAGGCTTGCAGAGGCCGGGAGAGTTTTGAATCTAAAATGCAATAATATGGAAGCTTTAAAATGTGAATTGACAAAAGATTCACGAATAGAGCATATTTAAGTTAGGTTTGTTTGTTTGTTTGTTTGTTTTGAGACAGAGTCTCTCTCTGTCTCCCAGGCTAGAGTGCAGTGACGTGATCTTGGCTCACTGCAAGCTCTGCCTCCCAGGTTCTAGCAATTTTCCTGCCTCAGCCTCCTGAGTAGCTGGGATTACAGGCACCCACCACCACGCCTGGCTAATTTTTTGTATTTTTAGTAGACATGGGGTCTGATCATGTTGGCCAGGCTGGTCTCAAACTCCTGACCTCAGGTGATCTACCAGCCTCAGCCTCCCAAAGTGCTGGGATTACAGGCGTGAACCACCTCACCCAGCCAATTGTGTTGGTTTTCTATTGCTGTTGTGACAAATTGTCACCTACTTAGCAGCTTAAAAAAATACCAATTTATCATACAATTCTGTAGATCAAAAAGTCTGCCTTGCAACTCACTAGGCTAAGATCAGGGTATTGGCAGGGTGCAGCGATTTCTGGAAGCTCTCAGGAAGAGTCCTTTTTCTTGTCTTTTCAAGTTTCTAGAAGCAGTCAGCTTTCCTTACCTCATGGCCCCCTCCTCCTTCTTCAAAGCCAGCAATGTTTAGCTGAGTCCTCAAACTCCACCTCTTTGACGTCTCTTCTGATTCCCTCTTCTATTGCTAAGGATAATCTGTCTATTTTAAAGTCAGCTGATTGGCAATCTGAAGCCCATCTGCACTCTTAATTCCTCTTGGCCACATAACCTATCATAATACCAAGTTCCAGCAGATGTTCAGTTTTTTTTTTTTTTTTTTTTTTTTGAGATAGTCTTGCTTTGTCACCTAGGCTGCAATGCAGTGGCACGATCTCGGCTCCCTGAAACCTCTGCCTCCCAGGTTCAAGCAATTCTTCTGCCTCAGCCTCCCAAGTAGCTGGGACTACAGGCTTGCACCACCACACCTGGCTAATTTTTGTATTTTTAGTAGAGATAGGGTTTCTCCATGTTGGCCAGGCTAGTCTTGAACTCCTGACCTCAGGTGATCCACCTGCCTCAACCTCCCAAAGTGCTAAGATTACAAATGTGAGCCACCATGCCCCGACAATGTGCAATTACTTTTAATGGCAAAAACCGTAATTCCTTTTGCACCAACCTAATAGAGTGTGTCTGTCTTGTTGGAGCTGTTATTCCCCTGACCACAGTAGATACAGCAGCACAGGCAATTTTTCCAATGACAAGAGAATAGTGAGGCTTCTCCTGTCATTTCTCTAGCTCGTGCCCAGGAGCATAGCATGTCCTCACCCTCAGGTACCATGTCTATTTGGTGTCTTCCTCTTGCCTATTCTGGCTATTGGCTAAAGTCCATCCTTATGAAGAAAAACAGACAAACATGTGACCCAGAATCTTTTCCCCAATCTTTGCCCCAAATTAGTGCAGAGGAGGGTCTGCAGAACAAGACTCAGCCACATGAGGGATTGTTACAAGGAGACGGGGGAGTTCTGATGTTAGGGAGACTGGCCTAGAAAATCACAATTCTTTCTAAACGCAATTTTCTATTTGAACCAACTTTGTTAAAATTGTGAAAGATAGCCATGGATGAGATTGTCTATCAATGTGGGATGAGCCCGGGTGGATCATGATGGACTCAGAGCTGCTGATGTTTAACTGAAGAAAAGGGAGATGGAGGCCAAACAAAACAAAGGGGGCTTTCTCCAAGAAGTGCCAACCTTCTCTATAACACTGCCCTAATGATCCCACAAAGACATTTATGTAGGAGGACAGGAAACAAATCCCCACGGTAATCAATAAAAAGAAACCCAAAGCCATCACTTACCAGGGGAAATGGCTTCCAATGCTGGTTCCTTAAAGAATGAACAAGAACATCCTTGAGTCCTGTGGCCAGCTATCTACGGGAACACCCTGGAGGGCATGATGAGAAAAAGAACCCTTATGAGCCTCATGCCCTAGCTGGAGAGGAGAGAAATGCACTCCCCAACAAAGTGAATTTACAATTGCAGACACACTCTGTTACAGGCCAAATAATTGTGAGCTCCTTTCTTTTTCTTTCCTTTTCTTTTCTTTTTTTTTTTTTTTTTTTTGAGACGGAGGCCCCTGTTGTCCAGTCTGGAGCACAGCGGCATGATCTCAGCTCACTGCAACCTCTGCCTCCTGGGTTCTGCCTCAGCCTCCCAAGTAGCTGGGATTACAGGCACCTGTCACCATGCCCGGCTGATTTTTGTATTTTTAGTAGAGATGGGGTTTCCCCATGTTGGCCAGGCTGGTCTTGAACTCCTGACCTCAGGTGATCCACTCGCCTTGGACTCCCAAACTTTTTTTGTTGTTTTTCATTTTATTGTATTTTTGAGACTGAGTTTGCTCTGTCACCCAGGCCAGAGTACAGTGACATGATCACAGCTCACTGCAGCCTTGGACTCCTGGGCTCAAGCCATCTTCCTGCCTTAGACTCCCAGGTAGCTGGGACTACAGGCATGTGCCATCATGCTTGGCTAATTTTTAAATATTTTTGTTAGAGATGGGGGTCTCACTATGTTGCCCAGGCTGGAGTGCAATGGTGCAATCAGAGCTCACTGCAGCCTTAAACTCCTGGGCTGAAGCCATCTTCCTGCCTCAGCCTCCCAAGCAGCTGGGACCACAAGCATGTGCCATCAAGCTGGGCTAATTTTTAAACATTTTTGTTAGAAATGGCGATCTCACTATGTTGCCTATCCTGGAAAGCAATGGTATGATCGCAGTTCACTGCAGCCTTGAATTCCTGGGCTGAAGCAATCCTGCCTCAGCCTCCCAATGTGAGATGCTTTTTAAAAAGCTAGAGGAGTTTGGAAGAAGGCAGGGGTCCCTGTGGTCTGGGGAGAGAGGGAGAGAGGTCAGCAGAGACAGGTGAGAAAGCAATAAGGCATTGGGGGTAGGCTCTGCACTCACCAGCTGTGTGACTCAGGACAAGTGACTTAACCTCTCGTGCCTCAGTTTCCCTCTCTGTGGAAAGGTGATGATGTTAGGACTCTCAGATGATAGCTGTGATGCAAGCCCCGTGCACAGTGCCAGG
Organism: Nomascus leucogenys; assembly: GCF_006542625.1. Lineage (NCBI taxonomy): Eukaryota > Metazoa > Chordata > Mammalia > Primates > Hylobatidae > Nomascus > Nomascus leucogenys. The sequence continues at coordinate 42,237,875 of NC_044397.1, forward strand.
AACATGATAAGCATACTCCATGTCAGCTTTTAGGCTGCCGTTGTCACTCTGAGGACACTAAAATCTTTGTAGAAAGAGTGGCCTTGAAGCTAAGACTTAAAGGGTTGGCCAGGCAGGGACAAAAGCAAAGGTCACGACAAGGCGTGAGATGCATTTAGGCGCAAGAACAGCCCAGCTGGCATATGTGGAGGAGCCTCAGGGCTTCTGTTAAACAAGGAGGCTGGGGTCACATTACACAGTGGTTCTAATGGCTGCCTAAAAATCCCCCAGAAAGTCTCCAAATGAATGGGATCAAAAGAGAGATCACAGGCCGTTTGCAGCTTGCAGGGATATTCTGGAATGTGTTGTTTTCTAGAAACAGGTTAGATATCCTGGGCCCCAATCATGCCTTGACGACCCTCTGAGCCTATTTCCTCACTTTTTTAAGAGAAGGGTGACAGTCACCTTCCTCCAAGAGGAGGAGTGAGGATCAAATAAGGGAATGACTTTGAAGTGCTCAGCACAGTGTCTGGGTACAGTAAGTGCTCAAAAGGTCTTGCTATTATTATTCCAAAGAATGCATCTCATCTTTCTAGTGGTTTTCCAAATGTGTTTCTGGTGGTTTTAACAGAGAAACATTTTTTTCTTAAAGAAACCTCTTATGGTAAAAGAGGCAGTTCTGGTGGACTTGAGGGTTCAAATCCCAGAATCCTTTTCTCTTAGGCCTCTCTCTCCTCTGTGTCAAATAAAAAACTTAGCCAAATTAAATGCAACAGAGTTTAGTTGAGCAAAGAATGATTCAGGAATCAGGCAGAATCTCAAGCCAGAGTAGGCTGAGAGAGGCTCCAGTGCAGCCACGTGGTGGGAGATTTATGGACAGAAAAGGGAAAGTGATGGACAGAAAACAGAAGTGAGGTACAGAAACAGCTGGATTGGTTACAGCTTGGCGTTTGCCTTATTTGAACACCGTTTGAGCCACTGGCTGCATCTGATTGGTCAAAACTCATTGATTGGCACAAGAGTAAGTTACAGTCTGTTTACACCTCCATCTAGGTGATAGTTCACCTTGTACAGAGAAACCTTTAGGCCAAACTTAAAACATATAAAGAGGCAGCTTTAGGCTAAACTTGACTTAATGTCTATAAACCAAAAACAATATTCTAAGCACTCCCTGGCTGACTGAACAGACCCCTTCTGGGCCAGGGGGACTGCAGAGAAACCTGAAAAACTGAATCCCCAGCCATGATGGGGAGATTGGACACAACCCATTATACCCCCTCCCTTTGGAGTTTAGGTACAACTGTCCAGCATTAACATTAAAATAGAGACCATAAGACTGACAAAATTGACTCTTTGTGGCAATAAGATAACAAATTCCAACTTGATTCTGGTATAGCATCACATGTCAGATAGCAGACCCTAAAGGAAATAAAACTATTTTACCCCAAAATATATTTCTTTGACATATTTTGAAATAGCCATGCAAAGCTGTCTTTGGTGGGGGAAATTTGCATTTGTAGAGAATCTCCATTAAGGCAACCAGGTCTTTCCTGGGTCTAGGAGACATTAACTAAGATCCTGACACCTTTTTAAGTCCAAAAATAGACATTTACCATCCATTCTCTCTGAAGCCTGCTACCTGGAGGCTTCATCTACATAGCAAGAACCTTGATCTCCACAACCTCCCTTATCTTAATGCAAACATTTCTTTCCACCACCTTCAAGTCTTTAGATAAAGCATAACTCATCAAACAATATCTTGGAATCTACCTATAACCTGCAAGTCTCTGCTTAGATGTCCTACCTTTTCAGGCCTGAACCAATGTAAACCTTCCATGTATTGATTCATGTATTTTCCTGCAGCTTCTGTCTCCCTAAAATGTATAAAACAAAAATGTAACCCAACTGCCTTGGGCATACTTTCTCAGGACCCTTTGAGACTGTTCCCTGGAGCCATGGTCACTCATATTGGCTCAGAATAAACCTCTTTAAATATTTCATGGAGTTTAGATTCTCCATCAACACCCTCAAGGAGCCTCCCTGGAGAAGGGCCTTTCAGTGGTCTTCCAACCTGGTCTAGCTCCTCCACTGGGGAGGCCCACAGAGGAGGATGACTTGGCTAGAGCCACATCTTGTAGCCTCTTCACCTGGGACTAAGTCTGGTTTCTGAACCACCGGTTCAACAAACAACCACTTCACTAAGTCAGTTTGATGAAAATCAATGCACTTTACATTAGTCCACTGAATGCCAAGTCAACAAATGACTAATTTCTGAGTTTTCCAAATCATCAATAACTTGCTATTTAAACTCTTGATTAGGTTTGCCACAATTCACGTTGGATCCATGGGCAGAAATGTGGGGACCCTGGACTCAATCCAGATACCTATAATCACCCAGTGGGTTCATTTGCCTGCTGCCCACATAAAGCCAATTTATCATGACAGGAGAACTGCAATAGAGAAAGAGTTTAATTCATGCAGAGGGGGCTGAACAGGAGCCTGGAGTTTTATTACTCAAATCAGTTGCCTTGAAAATTTGGAGACTAGGGTGTCTGAAAGATAGTTTGGTGGGCAGGGGGCCAGGCAGTGGGGCATGCTGATCGGTTGGGTCAGAGATGAAATCATAGGCAGTCAAAGCTGTCCTCTTGCACTGAGTTGGTACCTGGGTAGGAGCCACAGTACTAGTTGGTGAGTCCAGGTGGAGCCATCAGTCATCAGAAATGCAAAAACCTGAAAAGTCATCTCAAAAGGCCAATCTTAGTTTCTACAATAGTGTTGTTATCTGCAGGAATAACTGGGCAAGTTGCAATATCTTGTGATTTCTGGAATAATGGCTGGTAATCATCGAACTGTACTTACACCTTAGAGAATAGAGGCCCTTCTCATCCTCCTAACTTAGTGGCCTTTCATTAGTTTTACAACGGCAGTTTAGTTTGGGGGGAGGGCTATTTTATAAACTATAAACTAAATTTACTGCAAAGTTAGCTTGCCCCATGCCCAGGAATGAGGAAACATAGCCAACATGTGAGACTAGAAGCAAGATGAAGTCAGCCATGTCAGGTTTTGCTTACTGTCATAATTTTGCAAAGATGGTTTCATACCTTCACATCCTCAGCATATCCCTTGGGTCTCCCTCTTACTGCCCCCAGTTCCCACCCACTCTACCATTAGTCTGCACTCCCACCACCCTGAGTATCTTCCGCTACCTCTCAAAGTGCTGGGCTCCTCATTCTATCCTCCAGCCTCTGTCCTCTCCATTGACCCTGCCCCAGCCTGTGACACTGTGTTATAATAAAAAATAGATATTTGGTCTTTGTCTCTGGTTCTTGGCACAGATCTTCTAAAACCCTTAGAATTTTCTGAGTGATGAGGGTGGGAGGAGCATCTTTTGTTATTCTTAGCAATCATACCTGAGTTTATGCTAATGAGGTGACTGTCAGATGATGGGGGCTAGTTGTCAGAGAAACCACCTATGTAATTAGAAGATTGGAACTTTTAGCCCCACTCTCCCATATTCCCCCAAATCATCAATAACTTGCTATTGAAAGTGGAGAGTGGATGGAGATTGAGTTCAATCACCAATGGCCAATGACTTTAGCAATCATGCCCACATAATGAAACTGTTATAGGACCACCAGTTTCGTATACCCACAGCACAGTAACAGACGAATACACTGAGACAGCAGGGTTTGCATCAGAGAGAGAGTCTAATGATCACAAGGAAGCCAAATGAGGAGATGGGAGGAACCCTCAAATCCATCTCTCCAAGGAGTTCTGGGCTGGGAATTTTGAGGGGACCATGGCAGGCAAGGGGCTGGAGAATTGGGATAATTGACTGGTTGAGGAAAGGGGGATGAAATCATCAGGAAGTGGAAACTGCATTCTTTGGTGTGTCAGCTCCTTGTGGGATCCTTCAGACCAGCTGATGTCAGTAGTTTCATTGGTATGCAAGACTTGAAAGAATATCTCAAAGGGAAAATGTAGTGTTTCAGAATGCTTAAGTTGTTATCTATAGAGCTGTTAAGAGGACAGGGTCTGTGTGATTCTGGGGCAAGAGTCACCAAGCAACTATGAGGAAGCAGGTCAGAGAGCAAGGTGACCTAATGATGAATGCCAAAGGTGCTGCAAACTTGGTTTATTTTCACTTGTACCCCTGTCTTCTTTCCTGATTAATGTTATAAAATGTATAGGCATGGTTTCAGAACTTCCATAAAAAACCCCAATGAACAGGATTCAGGGAGCTTCTGGGCTGGTGAACTCATTGTGGTGCTGGGAGGGTGGTGTGCCCAGACAGGGTATTAAAGCTCTGCAAACCTTCCCTATACCTTCCTCTATACACCTCTGCATCTGCCTGTTTATTGGTATCCTTTATAATAAACCATTATATGTAAGTAAAATGTTTTCCTGAGGTCTGTGAGCCTTTATAGCAAAGTATCAAAACTGAGGAGAGGGCTGTAGGAGCCCTGATTTGTAGCCAGGTCAGACTGGAGACCCATTACTTACCATTGGCATCTGAAGTAGGGGCAATCTTGTGGGACTGAGCCCTTAACCTATGGGGTCTGCAATAACTAAAGGTAGTTAGTGTCAGAATTAAATTAACTATAGGGTACCAGTTGGTGTCTGGAGAGTTGGAAGCTTAGTTGGCACGGGAGGAAGAATCTACACATTTGGTGTCAGACGTATGTGCAGAGGCTGGGCGTGGTGGCTCATGTCTGTAATCCCAGCACTTTGGGAGGTCGAGGCAGGTGGATCACCTGAGGCCAGGAGTTCGAGACCAGCCTAGCCAACATGATGAAACCCCATTTCTACTAAAAATACAAAAATTAGCCAGGCATGGTGGAGCATGCCTGTAATCCCAGCTACTTGGGAAGCTGAGGCAGGAGAATCACTTGAACCTGGGAGGTGGAGGGGGCAGGAAGCCAAGATCATGCCACTAAACTCGAGCCTGGGCAACAGAGTGAGATTCTAACAAAAAAAAAAAAAAGAAGAAGAAGAAGAAGAAGAAGAAACGTGTGCAAAGAAAAAGTTTTCTTTGGAAGCTTTGTCTCTGCTTACTCTCTGCTTTCTGCTCTTCAGTGACTTCCTTACTTGATCAGCAGCCAGGCTGTGCTCTCAGCTGACCTTTTCCTCTGTCTTCCTCCTTCAGAGGGTCCCCTCTCTGATCCCGGCTCACTAAGCTCCAGCCATGGGGAGGTAGGATGAAGGCAAGATGAATAGTTCTTAAAAGCTTATTCTGAAAGCAAAATGAATGCTGATAACCTAAAATGTCACTGAAATTCTCTAAAGCGTAAGAAAGAAAGGAAGAAAAAAGAAACTTTTGGCCAGGCATGGTGGCTCACACCTGTAATCCCAGCACTTTGGGAGGCCAAGGCAGGCGGATCACAAGGTCAGGAGATAGAGACCATCCTGGCTAACACTGTGAAACCCCATCCCTACTAAAAATACAAAAAATTAGCCAGGCATGGTGGTGGGCACCTGTAGTCCCAGCTACTTGGGAGGCTGAGGCAGGAGAATGGCATGAACCAGGGAGGCGAGGCGGAGCTTGCAGTGAGCCGAGATCAGGCCACTGCACTCCAGTTTGGGCAACAGAGTGAGATTCCATATTCCATCTCCAAAAAAAAAAAAAAACCATTTTGTCCAACAGTTTAAAATAAATACTATTTTTTTTTTGGAAATTTAATAAATACATTTATTTGGCAAATTGATCATATAGTGACTCACCTGACAGCAAATTGATTTATGGAAAACTGACCTAGAACTGGAAATCAGACCCCAGATTTCCAGTCCAATTTACTTTCTTTGAAATATTTCTCAGTATTTCATTGTAAACCAAGTATGTCTTTCATAGGATGGTTGCATTTGGTTTCTCTTCTCTCTTTATTTTTGGCAACTTTTTTTTTCCAAAAATTTTGAAAAAAAATTGCACTCTCCCAATTTTTTGCAAACTTGCTTTCTTTTTAAAAATGCAGTGTATTTAAGATGTTAATGGCCTCATTTTAATTTGCATATATTCTTGTTAACGATGAAATCTACTTAATGTGAGTTGAAACTAAAAGCCTGTCGGGGTAATTCACAAACATTTAAAAACTCTGTAGCAATTCTAGGAGGATTCCCTGTGAATATTCTTAAGGACTTTCAATGGATATATTAAGTAGGCCTTGGTATTAACAGAAATAGCAAACAAATTAAAATTGGACTCTCGGTAACAATTGGGAGAAATGAATATTCACACACTTCAGCATGAAATTGAATCTAGTTGTCCTGGTGCCTCTTGCTCATTCAAGGAGAATATCTTTATTGAAGAACCATCATGTTAAGCATCACTTAAGACTAGTATGGAGTCACCTGACTTCAGTACGTTTCTTTCAGAAATGTGCAAGAGGACAACACCAATCAAATTTAAAATAATGCAGCAAGGCCTGGTGGCTCATACCTGTAATCCCAGCACTTTGGGAGGCCAAGGCAGGCAGATCACCTGAGGTCAGGAGTTCAAAACTAGCCTGGCCAACATGGTGAAACCCCATCTCTACTAAAAATACAAAAAAATTAGCCAAGTGTGGTGGCGTGCACCTGTAATCCCAGCTACTCGGAGGCTGAAGCAGGAGAATCGCTTGAACCCGGGATGCAGAGGTTGCAATGAGCCAAGATCACACCACCGTACTCCAGCCTGGGCAACAGAGCAAGACTCTGTCTCAAAATAAAATAAAATAATAAAATAAATAAAATAATGCAACCCTCATTTGCCATTGATGTTACCAGCAGTCTCTATTTGGCGTACGTAGCACATTTTCATGTGGGCAATGTAATTTACAGGAATATACATTTTATTATAATTCCAGCCCCAGAGACATCTCAAAATCCATTCTCAGGCCTTTGAGACTGTCCTGATGATCCATGAGTAATGTCTAAATGATCCCCCATTTCCACAGTGGATTACAACTTCAAGAACAGTGCCCATCACTGTAAGAATAAATCCCTCTTCAGGTTTAATCTCTTTGAGAATTCAGTTTGTAGCAAAAGAAAAACACTTTCTTATGTATTTATACATTAAAAAATAAGACTTAAAGTGGAGCTTTAATATGTGATCCCATTTAATCTTAACAATCTTTGGCAGTAGGTATCATAATCTCCACTCAGAGATAAGGGACCTGAAAGCTCAGAGAGAAAAAGTGATGTTTCTAAGTCCACATAGCTAATGAAAGGCAGACAGGCATTACATTCATCTCCAGGCTGTAAGACAATAATCAATAAGTTAAAGCAACAAATATACATCACTCATCATATACAGAGACTCTTCCTGATTGGAATTTCTGTGGGGAAAATGGGAGCTACACTGACTGACATTGATTTGACACCTCATCTATTACCTGAGTCATTTCAAATACTCCCTAATATGTCACCTTCCCTAAACCATCCTATTCACCCCTTGGTGCCACATCAATCTCTATGAAATGCTCATGTCACATCCCTGCTTAAAATCCCTTAAAAGAATCCTAGTCATCCTTAAGAATAAAGTCAGTTGTCCCAACAGGACGTCCAAAGCCATTTGCAATCTACCCCCAGCCTCTCACTCTTCCTACTCCTAAACCCCCTAGAGTTCTGACAGGTCTGGTTTCCTCTACCTGAGATGGTCTTTCACCCAAGGCCAACTCACAGTGGTTTCTGCAAAGCATCCAAGGCCAACTCACAACACCCAAGGACGACTCACAGTTCTCTCTGTGAAGCTTTCCCAGATATCCCTCATGGTCTCAGGCAAAATGTGTCCTCCCCTTCCTGAGTGACCATCTGTTATAGCACAGTCACATTGCTTTATAACCAGGTCTGTTGCCCATCTCTCTAACAGCACCCTGAGTTTCCAACTAAATAAATCAATAATTTAATTCATTTTTCGTATGTATGAGTATGCTCACTTCCGACCAACCCATAACCCACTTGTTTCTTGGTATGCTAGAACAGAGGTCAATAAACTACACTCCATGTGCCAAATCTGGCCCGATGCCTGTTTTTGTAAAGTATTTTGTGTTGGAACACAGCCATGCTTACCTGTTTACATATTGTCTACGGCTGCTTTGCACCACAAGCCCGGAATTGGATAATTGCAACAGAAACTACAGAGCCTGAAAAACTGAATGTTTTTATGATCTAGGTCTTTACAGAAAAATTTACCGATCCCCGTGATGGAAATAAGGTCAAAAATTAAAGTCAACGTGCAGCACTCTTGAGTGGAGGAAAATAAAGACACGATGGGATACTGGGAACTTGAGTTCTAATCTACATTCTGGGACAGGCTTACCTTTTCATTTGGATAAATCATTTCCCCTATCTGGATCTCAGTTTCCCCATCTGTAAGGTAAGAAAGTTGGATGAGACCAGCGGTTTTTAAACTTTGTTTTGTTTTGTTTTGTTTTTAGCCCAGAACTTTTTCCCCAAAAGTAGACTATGGCAAGCTCTATGCGTAAAGCAGATAAAGAAAGAGCTATTCTGATAAGGGATGGGTGGGAGGTGTATTAATCTGTTCTCACCCTGCTAATAAAGACATACCCAAGACTGGGCAATTTATAAAGGAAAAGGGTTTAATAGACTCAGAGTTTCATATGGCTGGGGAGACCTCACGATCATGGCTGAAGGCGAATTAGGAGCAAAGTCACATCTTATATGGCAGCAGGCAAGAGAGCTTGTGCAGGGGAATTCCCCTTTATAAAACTATCAGATCTCCTGAGACTTATTCACTATCATGAGAACGGCACAGGAAAAACCCAACCCCATGATTCAATTACCTCCTGCTGGGTCCCTCCCAGGACACGTGGGAATTATGGGAGCTACAATTCAAGATGAGATTTGGGTGGGGACACAGCCAAACCATATCAAAAGGCAAGGGCCCTGCCCCACCATCTCTCACCCTTTTCCTTGCCACAGTTTCAAGTATAAAGGCCGCTGATCTAACCCCTCCCTGTAGTCCCTTTCACAGCATGGTCCACGATTCTGTCTAAAGCACTATGTAAATTTCCAAGATTCAAAATGATCCAAAATCAAATCCCTCTTTTAGAATTTTTTTTTCATAACCAAATCACAGCTGAGACCAATCGACCTGGAAAAAATTAAATATTATCAGACATTTCCTCCATGTATTCACAGGAGAGCCTAAAGTGTAGCAGAAGGTTGCTGGAATGAACTGGCGCTTTCTGTGATCTATCCTGGGCATTTTAAAACACAAACACACAGTGTCAGCTTCTGGGAGATGTACAACATGAGGGACTGTCACTCCAGTGACGGAGTACTCCTGGGAACAGTGCTGCTTCAAAAGGCATCAGGCAACTAATGACATTGTGAGTTATTTGTTGCCAGACCAGGGAATATTTTGAGTGACTCAGGAGTGCATTGGGGCAGCATCAAAGAAGATTTGGGTCCCTAGGTGGGAGGCTTCCAAAAAAAGACAGCTGGTCAGAGGTCCTCAGCATTTTGTACTCTGGGCCAGGAGTCATGGCCTTTGGACAGTCTTCCCTCTGACACCCTGTGTGCCTGTGACAAGTTCCCTGGGTTCTCTGGGGCCTGGTTTCCTTGTCTGTATAATGATTAGGTTGTACTAGATAATGAATGAGCACTTACTGTGTGTCAGGCTCTGTGCCTAGGGGCTTTGCAGACAATAAGTCAGTTGATACTTATGCATTCTACACATAGAGTCTCCATTTTATGAAAAATGTAGATGCTAAGTCTCAGAGACGTTGAGTTACTTACCCAGAATCACACAGCTAGTTAACAGAATGGCAAGGCTTTAAACTAGCTATAGAAAGTCTTTCAAAATGATTAAGGTATGGCTTTTTATTTTATTTTATTTTATTATTATTATTTCTTTTTGAGACAGAGTCTCACTCTGTTGCCCAGGCTGGAGTGCAGTGGCTGCGATCTCGGCTCACTGCAAGCTCCGCCTCCCAGGTTCACGCCATTCTCCTGCCTCAGCCTCCCAAGTAGCTGGGACTACAGGTGCCTGCCACCACGCCCAGCTAATTTTTTTTTACTTTTGGTAGAGACAGGGTTTCACCATATTAGCAAGGATGGTCTCGATCTCCTGACCTCATGATCTGCCCACCTCAGCCTCCCAAAGTGAGATATGGCTCTTAAGTCAAATAGTTTCTGTTTAAATCTTGGTTCTGCCACTGATAGGGTATGATACTAGTCCATTTGTTTCAATGCTTTGAGTTCAATTTCTTTATCTATAAAATGGGTATGATGGCACTGCCTCTACTACTTACTTCACAGAGTTGTTTGCAATCTACCCCCGCCCATAAATGAGAGAGTTTTCATAAAACACCTGGTAGATTCTAAGTCATAATTAAGGGTAACTATTATTCTCAACTGGCTAAATCCAAAACCCATGTTATTAGCCACTCTGTAAAAACCAGGCTTTCCCCTGACCTTTACTGTGTTAGAATTCCTGTCAATGTCAATGATGACCTATGTCGGACCAAAGCCAGTGGTTGTTTTTTGTTGTTGTTGTTTGTTTGTTTTCTTTTTTTGTCTTCATCACATCCCTTAATCCGTCAGTAGCATTTAACAGTGCTGAGCACCTCTCCTTGAAATATTTTCTTCTCCAGGCTTTGGGACACCACATTTTCCTGGTTTTCTCCTATCTGTTCCTTTGCTAGGTTCTCCTCCTTCCCTAGACTCCTAAAAGAAGGCAATCCCAAGGTTCTATTCCCATGCCCTTCTCTTCCACATCAATACTCTTTTCTTACATCGTATGTTTGGTCTTACAACTTCCAATGAGCTAACGACTCTCAAATTTCTTTCCCCACCTTGAACTTGCCTCTGAGCTTCAGATGTCCTAATGTAAAAACATGAATGACTCAAAGGTTTTTCAAATGTAACACACCCCAGACAGAATGACTGGCTTCCTCTCTATGCATATTGCTCTCTTCTTTCCAAGTCTTGTCCATAAATAGCATCACCATTTACCCAGTTACTCAAGCCACAAACCTAGGTGTCATCTCCTATTTCACACTCCATTTCAAATTCATTAATAAGTTATTTCTGCTCTGTACTTTTTTTTTCTTTTTTTAAGACAGGGTCTCAATCTATTGCCCAGGCTAGAGTACAATGGCATGATCATAGCTCACTGCAGCCTTGAACTCCCAGACTCAAGTGATCCTCCTGAGTAGCTGGAATTACAGGTAGGTGCCATCATGACCGCCTAATTATTTTATATTTTTGCAGAGATAGGGTCTCGCCTTGTTGCCCAGGCTGCTCTTAAATTCGTGGGCTCAAGAAATCCTCCCACCTACGCCTCCCAAAGTGCTGGGATTTACAGGCATGAGCCATCACACTCAGCCTGTAAAATATATATTGACTCTAAAATATGTATTGACTCTGACATTTTTCACCATGCTCACTGCTACAAGCCTAGTTCAAGTCACTATCCCCTATTGCCTGGATGACTCTAGCAGTCTATTCCCAGCCCAGCTATGCCTACTTTTAGTATTTAAGTACAATTTTGTTTCTTTCCAAAAAGTGTATTGGACTTTAACCCTAAGTTTCTTTAAGGGCTCAAGAACTCTTGAATCAATACAGTCAAGCTGCCACTTTCTTTTTCTTTTTCTTTTTTTCATTTTTTTTTTTTTTTTTTTTTTTTAGATGGAGCCTCGCTCTGTTGCCCAGGACGGAGTGCAGTGATGCGGTCTCAGTTCACTACAACCTCCGCCTCCCGGGTTCAAGCGATTCTCCCGCCTCAGCCTTTCGAGTAGCTGGGACTACAGGCGCAAGACACCATGCCCGGCTAATTTTTGTATTTTTAGTAGAGACAAGGTTTCACTATGTTGGCCAGGCTAATCTCGAACTCCTGACCTCATGATCCATCCACCTCAGCCTCCCAAAGTGCTGGGATTACAGGCGTGAGCCACCGTGCCCGGCCACTTTATTTTTCTGTATTAAGAATGGAACAAGTCACAAATGAGGTGGCTTTGTCACATTTTTCTCAAACTAGAGGAGAATTTGAGATCAGCTGCAATTCCATCTACCTCCTCCTCACTCTGCCTTAACTGCTTGACCCTAATGAACCAAGTTACATGTTGAGCTTTCCTAGATTTGTTGGCATTTGGCTGGTCATAAATGATGCAATTGTGATAGGCCATGATAGAGGCTGTGGCGCAGAAAAAAATATGAGTGAATTGGACTTAAGCAAAAACTAAACCGAGACAAAGAAATGGACCCAAGTGGAAGCTAAGCCAACAAAACATCATGTCCAATGAGGTATGACAAACTCAATTTTTTTTTTTTTTTTTGAGACGGAATCTTGCTCTGTCACCCAGGCTGGAGTGCAATGGTGCAATCTCAACTTACTGCAACCTCTGCCTCCCGGGTTCCAGCGATTCTCAGGTCTCAGCCTCTGGAGTAGCTGGGACTGCAGGTGCATGCCACCACACCTAGCTAATTTTTATATTTGTTATTAGAAACAAGGTTTCACTATGTTGGCCAGGCTGGTCTCAAACTCCTGGCTTCAAGTGATTCACCTGCCTGGGCCTCCCAAAGTGCTGGGATTACAGGCATGAGCCACTGTTCCCGGCCAACAAACTCAATTCTAAACTAGGAGAATATGAAGAACCGGGGGTCCTATCAGAAAGGCTGGGAGCACGATTCTGGACTTCCAGCGGGTAGTGATTCTCTGTTGATGCTCATTCAATAGATATGTTTCGGATTTACTATAGTTCTTTTGAAATGAAACTGTGAACTTAAAATATCGGAGACAGGTCTCAACCAATTTAAAAAGTTCATTTTGCCAAAGTTAAGGACACATCCATGACAGAGCCTCAGGAGCTCCTGATGACATGTGCCCAAGGTGGTTGGGGTACAATTTGCTTTATACATTTTAGGGAGACATGAGACATCAATAAATATGTGTAAGATGTATATTTGTTCAGTATGGTAAGGCAAGACCAAACTTGAATTGGGGGCTTCCAGGTCATAGGTAGATAAGAGACAAAAGGTTTCATTTTTTTGAGTCCTTGATCAGCCTTTCACTGAATACACACCATTTAGTCTGACTCAGTGAATCTGCATTTTTACATAAACAATAAGACAGAGGAAGCAATCAGATACGTGCTTGTCTCAGGTGAGCAGAGGGATGACTTTCTGTCCTGCTCCTGTGAAGATAAGCTATTAGTTTACATTGCCAGGATGAAATTCAACAGAACTGTTTTAGGGTAAAGATCTTGAGGGCCCCAAGGAATTTCTTTCTGGGCAAATTGTGAGGGAGGTATGTAGCTCTTCTATCCTTTTAGTTATCTTATTTAGGAATTAAAATGGGAGTCAGGTTTTCCTGATGTAGTTCCCACCTTGACTTTTCCTTTGTCTTAGTGATTTAGGGGTCCTGAGATTTGTTTTCCTTTCAAAAAACAGTTTTCATCTCTAGTTGAAACAAGAGCATACATATTGCAGAATCAAGCCATATCAGGCTAAAAGAAGACTAAGTATCAAACTACATCAAAGATCTCATTTTGAGGCCCAGATCTGTAGTTGATCTGTGAATTATTTTTTAATATATTTCATAAACACATAGCCAAACCCATGCAATGACTGTTGCAAAAGCTAACCAGTTTAAATTTCTTTACTTTTGTCTGCAGTTGCATCAATTCAGTTATATATCACTGATCACATTGGGATCCCTTACTCTATTTCTGAGATTCACAAAAATAAAGGCAAATATTTATTTATGTTAAAGTATGATTTTCAAAAATGTTAAGCCACAATTCACACAAATATAAAAGTAAACACTTGTCAATGATTTTTTTTTTCTATTCACTAATTGCTGAGGGCACCAGTAAGATGTTACAGCTGGTTCAAAGGGCATTCATGGAACCAGGTCTTTATAGGCAACTTAATAAGGGACTGTTAGGATGAGACTTCAAGATTAGATACAAAACCCTTTAATGTCCAGTAGAGCAATAAACTATAAACTTCAGATTTACATATTCCATCAGGCAGAAATTATTTACATCTCTCTTGGACAAAACTCTATAAAAAGTTATGTAACTTCACTAAAGCTGAGAGATTTAATCAATTTTAAACAGTGAGTTAACAAGATAAAGCCCTCTAAACTTGAATGTGCCTGTGTTTTTGAAGGACAGTAAAAGAGTATGTCATCCCCTTTTGTCTATTTTGGATAATTCACCAGTTTCTTTGCCACATTTCTGGAATTATAAATAATCTATCATAAAGTCTGATATCAGTATTTTGTCCTGATTATGTAGATATGTGTAAAAAAGTGTTTATTAACCATGTATGCCTCATTTTTTTTTTTTTTTTTGAGATGGAGTTTTGCTCTTTTTGCCCAAGCTAGAGTGCAATGGTGCAATCTTGGCTCACCGCAACCTCTGCCTCCTGGGTTCAAGCAATTCTCCTGCCTCAGCCTCCCGAGTAGCTGGGATTACAGGCATGCACCACCACCCTGGCTAATTCTGTATTTTTAGTAGAGATGGGGTTTCTCCATGTTGGTCAGGCTGGTCCTGACCTCAGGTGATCCACCTGCCTCAGCCACCCAAAGTGCTAGGATTACAGGCATGAGCCACCACGCCCGGCCACCTCATTATTTTTGCTCTGAAAATCGACAGTCTTATATAATATTGAGCAAGTTCTGTGTGGGCATTTTCATAAAGAATCTTGGATTGGACTTTTGAAAGCCTGTATTATTTGCTCTTCTATCCTAAGGCTAGGAAACCAAGCACAACACTCTCCATCAGATTTTACCTGTTGGTATATGTATCTATATTGAGGAATGAATTCTCATTTTCTTGTGGTCCCCCCAATTTGCAAAGGTCTCCGGCCTAGAAAGAGGTGGGCTTCTCTATCAACTGTGACACTGGAATGCTGCAAGCCAGATACCAAGATAGTTTCCTTAGGAGGAATTTGTAGGCATTAGCTCCACCTAAATGGTCAGTAATTGTATTAGTCAGCATTCTCCAGAAAAACAGAACCAATAGGATATATTAGGAGGAATCAGCTCACATGATTAAGGAGGCTCAGAAACCCCACGATTTGCCATCTGCAAGCTGGAGACCAGGGAAAACATGGTGGTCTAATTTAGTCTAAGCTCAAAGCCCTGAGAACTAGGGGAGCTGATGGCATAAATCCCAGCAGATAGAAGAATACCAACGTCCAAGTTCAAGCAGGCAGGCAGGAGCATAAGGGGCAAATTCCTTTTTCCTCCACATTTTATTCTATTTAGACCCTCAAAGGATTGCATAATATCTACCCACAATGGGGAGGGACATCTAGTTTAATGCGTCCACAGATCCAAATGCTAATCTTTTCTGGAAATACCTCCCCAGACACATCTAGAAATAATGTTTAATCTGGGCACTGCCTGGGACAGTCACATTGACACGAAAAGTTAACCTGCATAGTAATTTTCCTTAATAGTGGGCTTATCATACTTAGGTATTAAATGAGGAAACTTCTCAAATATGACACCTCAGGCATGGCCTTAATTGCACAATGGACTTGTCCAATTATGTTCTGGTTAAAAAAGAGGACAGATTATTATGAACCCATAAAAACTATATTGCCATAAAAAATAAGGAGACAGTAAAATTATTTATTTCTGAATTCTGGAGGATCTGGTGAGAATCAGGTACCATTAAAAGTTGCACTACAGTTTTTTGGTTTTTTTTTTATGAGATGGAGTCTTGCTCTGTCGCCTAGGCTAGGATGCAGTGGCGCAATCTCAGCTCACTGTAACCTCCGCCTCCTGGATTCAAGCGATTCTCATGCCTCAGCCTCCTGAGTAGCTGGGATTACAGGTGCCCACCACTGTGCTTGGCTAATTTTTGTATTTTTAGTAGAGATGTGGTTTCACCATCTTAGCCAGACTGGTCTCAAACTCCTGACCTCATGATTCACCCTCCTTGGCCTCCCAAAGTGCTGGGATTACAGGCATGAGCCACCATGCCCGGCCTCACTACAGTTTAAAAGTAGAAGATACTAAGTTGAGGGTTAGAGAAGGGAGAAGGCTTCTCATATTTTCTATGTCCATAAAAATACAGAGCATTAAAAAGGAATAACAATATTACAAATGATATAGTTTGGATATTTGCTGCCTTCAAATCTCATATTGAAAGTTGATTGCCAATGTTGAAGGTGATGCCTGAAGGATGGTATTTTGGTCCTGGGGGTAGATCTCTCATGAATGGGTCGGTGCCATCCTCAAGGTAATGAGTGAGTTCTCACTCTATTAGCTCCCTCAAGAGCTGATTGTTGAAAAGAGCCTGGCACCTCTTCCACTCTCTCTCGCTTCCTTCCTCTCACGATGTGATGTCAGCTCCCCTCTGTCTCCTGCCTTGATTGGATACTTCCTGGAGTCCTCACCACAAGTGCATGCTGGCACCATGCTTCTTGTATAGCCTGCAGAACTGTGGGTCAAATAAACCTCTTTTCTTTATAAACTACCCAGCCTCAGGAATCTATATTGCAACACAAATGGACTAAGACCCCAACAAATAACCAGAATTAACTTTCCCTCATCAATCAATTCAGTCCTACATAATTAATTCTCATTCTGCTGGGTTTGGGGAGCCATCTGATTTCATGAGGTAGACCAAAAAGAATTATTGAAATGCTGACTCTGTCTACTGATGCAATTTGAAAGTTGTTTAAGCTCTGTCGCTCAGAAGCCTGTAGCCAAGTGTTTATTCTTAGACATAGCAATAGTTTAGGGTAGTTGGTACTGATGGGATTATAGGAAACATTACCCCCAAAATACAACACTTTGGCATTCTGAGTATTGTACGCTGAAGGGAAGATCACTCTGACCTTCTCTTTTACTGACCTTCTCCCACCTTTCTCCCCTGAGGCCATGGAAAGAATTCTCTGACCTACCTCCCCTGAAAGTAAGTCATAAGAACTTTATTCCTGAGGAGTCTTACTCTATTCTCAGTAAGGATGGGCTGTCACAAAGTGACACAGAAAAGAACCTAAACAGACAGGCCTTGCTAAGTTCCCTTCCCCCTGCCACCAAGTTTACTACCATTAAATCATACACCTTTTTGTCTAGTCATGTTTCTCCACAGTTATACTCTTCTTTCATCATCCTTAACATAAAAAATACAGTTTTTGCTGGGTCTATAGGTCTTTATTTCTGCAGGCATATTTCATATGTAAGACATATGAAATAAATTTGTTATGCTTTTCTCTTATTAATCTGTCTTTTGTTATAGGAGTGTCAGCCACGAACACTGAGATTGGTGAGAAAAAGGTATTACTTTTCCTACCCTACAGTGCCATCCTTTTCCAAGAGGATCTGAGGCTGACCTTCCTGTTGTAGATGAATTCTAGCCTGTAGGACCTTCAGGCTAACATCGGAAGAAACCGGAAACATATTTTGTTACGAAACTGAATGTCTGTGGTTCATTTGTAACATAATCAATAATATCAGAAAGGAGAAGAAAATTTTATATTGGAGTAGAGTGCATGACTACTTCATCAGAGTTTGATCACTGTTCCCCCGAGGGTAAAAAACTATTACACTAACCTGTGGGTAGTATGGTAATGACCAGTCTCCAGAGGCATTTCTGGAACATGTACAATTTCTGAAATATTTAAATTAATAACATTTCAACTATAGAAGCCTAACCTAGGGAAAGCTGAACATCTCTTTTGCTTTGACAGTTTTTCCCATGAAGCTATTATAATGATGCTGAGTTAATTCGGAGACATGAAGAAAAATGAAAGAAAAAAACTGTTGTTTCTGGTGTATGTATTTTTATAAGGTGAAAGAGCAAATCTTTATGATATTCAAGGGACCTCTTGAAAATCTAAAATACTGTTTTAGGTGTATGAAATATTCTGAAAAAGTTGTTTTATTTTTCTTAATTTAGGATCCAAACTTGGGCAAAATCAAAAGAGTTATCAAAGGAGATTTTGTCACTTGATTAACAGAGACTCATGAATGCATGAGGAAAACTAATTTGGTTGTGTATTTAATCAAAGTGACAATAAAATATTATAAAATGTTTTAACGGCAACATGACTGTAAGAAATCTGTTGTTTACAGTGAAGATCTTTTGTTCTTTGTTGTTATTTTTAAATAATCAAAGATGTGATAAAGTCAACATAAAGACCAGAAAATTATTTTAGTGAGACACAGATCCTACTCTCTAGGCGAGACGAGCTGTAAACACAATTTATCATTTTAACAGAGAAAAAGCTAAATTCGAGTTATGAGTTAAAATAACTGTTAGTAAAAAAGATTTCGTGAGTTTTTTTTCTTTTTTTTATATAATCTTGTGAAAAAGTCCATCAAATCCAGCAAATTTGCCAAAATGTTAACACGTTTTGTATTTTCTTTGCAGACTCTGGTGTTATGAACCCAAACGAATAAATTTCATTTCCTTCAAAGCCTCTGTATCCTGTACGTACTCACTAAGCCCTTGTATTCTGGAACGAATACATTTCAGGACAAATCAACTCTATTTTTCTTGAAAAACAAAACCTAATCCCATCATCTTGCATATGTTCTTGTATTTCTTTATCACTATAGCTCCTCGTATATCTAATATTATTTTATTGAGGTATAATTTACATATAGTTAAATTCACCCTTTTTTAGTGTACAGTCCTGGAGTTTTGGCACATGCATTCAATCTGGTAACCACCACCACAATGAAGGCATAAAACATTCTTTAGACTACAACTTCAAATTCCCTTAATTCAGCGGTCCCCAGTGTTTTTGGCACCAGGAACCAGTTTGTGGAAGACAATTTTTCCACAAACCAGGAGTTGGGGGATGGTTTTGGGATGATTCAAGTGCATTCCATTTATTGTGCACTTTAGTTCTGTTATTATATATATTATATAGTATCTATATAATGTAAAGATGTTATATAGTATCTATATAATGTAAAGATGTTATATAGTATCTATATAATGTAAAGATGTTATATAGTATCTATATAATGTAAAGATGTTATATAGTATCTTTATATATTGTAATATATAAAGAAATAATTATACAACTCACCATCACGTAGAATCAGTGGGACCCTTGAGCTTGTTTTCCTGCAAATGGGCCATCCCATCTGGGGGTGATGGGAGACAGTGACATATCATCAGGCATTAGATTATCATAAGAAGTATGCAACCTAGATCCCCTGCATGCACAGTTCACAATAGGGTTCATGGTTCTAAAAGAATCTAATGCCGCCACTGATCTGACAGGAGGCAGAGCTCAAGCAGTAATGTGAGTGATGGGGTGCCACTGTAAATACAGATGAACCTTCACTCTCACCTGCTGTTCATCTCCTGCTGTGCAGCCAGCCCAGTTCCTAGTAGGCCATGGACCAATACCAGTTCATAGCCTTGGGACCCCTCCCCTAATTCCCTTTTTTCAATCAACTCTTTACCCCACTCCCAGCCCTTGCAACCACTGATCTGTTTTCTATCCTGTATTGATCTGTTCTTGTGTTACTATAAAGGAATGCCTGAGACTGGGTAACTTATAAAGAAAGGGAGGTTATTTGGCTCACACTTTTGCAGGCTGCTGGCTGTACAGAAAGCATGATGCTGGCATCTGGAAGCTACAATCAGGGCAGAAGGGAAGGAGAACTGGTGTACCACTTGGCGAGAGCAGGAACAAGAGAAAGAGGGGAAGTGCCACACACACTTTTAAACAACAGATCTCACCAGAGCTCACTCACTATCATGAGGACGGCACCAAGGCATCCATGAGGGATCTGCCCCCATGACCCAAACACCTCTCACCAGGTCCCACCTCCAACACTGGAGATTACATTTCATCAAAAGATTTGGAGGGAACACACATCCAAATGATATCATTCTGCCCTGGCCCCTCATATCTCATGTTCTTCTTTCATTATAAAATACAATCATCCCTTCTCAATAGTTCCCCAAAGTCTTAACTTGTTCCAGCCCCAACTCAAAAGTCCCAAGTCCCAAGTCCAAATTCTCATCATCAGAGACTCAAGGCAAATTCCTTCTCCTTGTGAGTCTGTATTTACTCTTACGTTATAATGAGTTATTTACGCCTAAGACACAAATAGTAGTGCAGGCATTGAGTAAAACATTACCATTCCAAAAGAAAGAAACTGGCCAAAAGGAAAGGGGCAATAAGCCCCATGCAAGTCTGAAACCCAGCAGGGCAGTCGTTCAATCTTAAAACTCCAAAACAATCTCCTCTGACTCCATGTCTTGCATCCAGGTCAGTGGTGCAAGGAGTCAGCTCCCAAGGCCTTGGGCAGCTCCGCCCTGTGGATTTGCTGAGTCTAGCCCCTGTGGCTGCTGTCATGGGTTGAAGCTGAGTGCCTGCAGCTTTTCCAGTTGCAAGGTGCAGGCTGCTGCTGGTCTACTATTCTGGGGTCTGGAGGGCAGCAGGTCCCTTCCCACAGCTCCACTAGGCAGTGCCCCAGTGAGAATTCTATATGGGGCTCCAACACCACATTCTCCCTTGGCACTACCAGAGTAGAGGTTCTCTGTGAGGACTCCACCTCTGCAGCAGGCTTCTGCCTCAGCACCTAGGCGTTTCCATAAACCCTCTGAAATCTAGGTGGAAGCTGCCAAGCCTCCTTCACTCTTGCATTCTATGAGCCCAAAGGCTTAATACTACGTGGAAGCCACCAAGGCATGTGCCCTCTGGAGCAGCAGCCTGAGTTGTACCTGGGACCCTCTGAGCCGCAGCTATAGCTGGAGCAGCTGAGATGCAGGAGTAATGTCCTGAAGCTGAGTAGGGCAGCAGCATTCCAGGCCTGACCCCTCAAACAGACTGCCTGGCTGTCTGTTTGACAGCAGCATCTCTGAGGCCTGGCCCCTCCAAGACTTCTGAAATGTCTATGAGGCCTTTTTCCCATTGGATGTTAGTATTTGGCTCCTTTTCAGTCATGCCAATCTCTCTAGCAAGTGGTTGTTCTGCAGTCTGTTTGGATTCTTTCTCTACCACATGGCCAACCTGCAACTTTTTCAACCTTTTATGTTCTGCTTCCCTTTTAAATATAAGTTCCAACTTTAAGTCATTTCTTTGCTCCCGTATCTGATCATAGGCTTTTATAAGAAGTCAAGTCATCTGTTGAATGCTTTGATGCTTAGAAATTTCCTCTACCAGGTGCCTTTTAAGTCATCACCCTTAAATTCAAACTTCCACAGATCCCTAGGATATGAACACAATGCAGCCAAGTTATGTGCTAGAGCATAATAGAGCTGACCTGTACTCCAGTTCCCAATAACTTCTTCATTTCCATCTCAGACCTCATCAGCCTAGCCTGTACATATTTCTATTAGTATTTTGGTAACAACCATTTAACCAGTCTCTAAGAAGTTCCAAACTTTTCACTCATCTTCCTGTCTTCTTTCGAGCCTCCAAAGTCTTCCAACCTATGCCTGTTACCTGGTTTCAAAGCCTTTTCCACATTTTTGGGTATCTTTATAGCAACACCCTGCTCCTGGTACCAACTTTCTGTTTGTTCATTTTTGCATTGCTATGAAGGAATACCTGAGGCTGGATAATTTATAAAGAAAAGAGGTTTAATTGACTCATGGTTCTGCAGGCAGTATAAGTGTGGTGCTGGCCTCTGCTTGGCTTCTGGTAAGCCCTCAGGGAGCTTTTACTCATAGTGGAAGGCAAAACAGGAGAAGGTATGTCGCATGGTGAGAGTGGGAGCAAAAGAGAGAGTGAGGAGGTGCCATGCTCTTTTAAACAACCAGATTTCATGACAACTCATTTATCACCAGAGGATGGTGTGAAACCATTCCTGAGGAATCCACCCCCTTGATCAAATCACCTTCCACTAGGCCCCACTTCCAACACTAGGAATCAAATTTCAGCATGAGATTTGGAGGGGACAGATATCCAAACCATAATATGTCCCTCTAGTATTGACTATTCTAGAATGTCATCTAAAAAGAATTGTACAATATACAGCCTTTTGAGTCTGGCTCCTATCACTTGGCAAAATGCATATGAGATTCTTCTGTCTAGTTGAGTCTCAATAGATTGCTCCTTTCTTTTGCCAAGTAGTATTCCATTGTATAGATGTACACACTTTTTTATCCATTCGCGCATTGAAGAACATTTGGATTGTTTCCATTTTCGAGCAATTATGAATGAAGACGCTACAGATATTTGTGGATAGGCTTTTGTACAAATATATTTCCATTGCACTTGGGCATATCTAGAAATGAGATTGCTGTGTCTTATGGTGAGTTTGGTTTACTGCCAAATATCTCCAGTGTGATCGTACTATTTTGCATCATCACTAGCAACATATAAAGGTTCCAGATGCTTCACATCCTCACAGGCACTTGGTATTGTTAGATTTTTGTTAGTGGTGGTGGTGGTGGTGGTGGGTTTTAGCTATTCCAATAAGTATATAGTGATACCTTATTATGGTTTTAATTTACATTTCCTCAATGAATAATGTGATGAGCATATTTTCATATGCTTATTTGCATTCCTCCCCCTTTATTTTTAGAGACAGGGCCTTGCTCTATAACCCATGCCAGAGTGCAGTTGCACAATCCTGGTTCACTGTAATCTTGAGCTCCTAAGCTCAAGCAATCCTCCTGCCTCAGTCTCCCAAAGTGCTGGAAATACAGGCTTGAGTCACCACACCCGGCCCTTGCACTCCATATGCCTTCTTTAGTAAAATTTCCTCTCGAATCTTGTAACTGTTTTGTAAATGAGCTGTTTGTTTTCTTTTGTTGAGTTTCGGGAATTCTTTATATATTCTAGATGTGAGACCTTTGTCTGATATGTGTTTTACAAGCATTTTTTGCCAATCTGTGGCTTGTCTTTTCATTCTTTTAATACTGTCTTCTGAAAGCAAGAGTCTTTAATTCTGATAAAGTATAATTTATCTTTTTTTTCTCTTTTAGGTATTGTGGTTTTAATATCATATCTAAGAAATTATTGCCTCACTCAAAATGACAAAATTATTCCATGTTTTCTTCTAAAAGTTTTGTAGTTTGGTCTTTACATTTAGTTTTATAGTATATGGTATAAGGTATGAATTACAATTCATTATTTTGCATGTGGATATCCAACTGTTCTAGCATTTACCGGAAGTACTATAATTCATTATTGTCCTTGCATCTTTCTTTAAAATAAACCGGTCATATATGTCAGAGTCTATACCTGGACCTGCTATTCTGTTCCATTGATCTAAAGGTCTATCCTTTTGCCAATACCACACTATTTTGATTAGTGTAGACTTACAAGGTTTTGAAATTAGGTAGGGCAAGTCCTCCTACTTGATTCCTTTTAAAAACTGTTTTAACTATTCTATATTTATTTCCTTTTTCTATATCAATTTTAGAATCAGTGTGACAATTTCTACAAAAAACCCACTTCGATTTGATTGGCGTTACATTGAATTTATAGATCAGCTTGGGAAGAATTAAAATCTTGACATATTGAGTCCTCCAATCCATGAATATATCTCCATTTATTTAGAACTTATTTTATTTTACTGATCATTTCTGTGCAGTTGTCAGCATGCAGATGTTGCAAATAATTTAGTAGATTTATATCTAAATAGTTCATGGTTTTGGTGTCATTATCAATGGTACTGGGTTTTTAAGTTTTCATTTCAAATGTTCATTGCATATATATATATATATATATAACAATTGATTTTTATACATTGACCTTATATATATATATATATATATTTTTTTTTTTTTTTTTTTTGACAGAGTCTTGCTCTGTCACCCAGGCTGGAGTGCAGTGGCGCAATCTTGGCTCACTGCAACCTCCACCTCCCAGGTTCATTCAAGCAATTCTCCTGCCTCAGCCTCCTGAGTAGCTGGGATTACAGGTGCGTGCTGCACACCTGGCTAATTTTTGCATTTTTAATAGAGACGGGGTTTCACCATATTGGCTAGGCTGTTCTCAAACTCCTGACCTCACGATCCACCTGCCTCGGCCTCCCAAAGTGCTGGGATTATACACATGAGCCACCCTGCCCAGCCTGTATTCCATTACTTCTAAACTTACTTACTAATTCTAGCACTCTCTTTGTATATTCTTTGGGATCTTCTAGGTAGACACCCATGCCATCTGAGAGTAGGAATATATTTCTTTCGAATCCACATAGTTTTTATTTCTTTTTGTTGCCTTTTTTCCTTACTGGGCTGTCCAGGACATCCAGGATAATGTCAAATAGGAATGGCAGAACATCTACCCCAAAACTACTCATAACTTCTGGCCAGAATAAATCACTTGTACTTCACAGAGAACACTGGGAAGAAAGTAGATGAAAACCCACTGTCATACACAAACATTTTAGTAGACTACCAAAATTCATGAATATGCATAACAGAATTTTCTTTTTTTTTTAAATTTTATTTTACTTTAAGTGCTGGGATACATGTGCAGAACGTGCAGGTTTGTTACATAGGTATACATGTGCTGTTGTGGCTTGCTGCACCCATCAACCCATCATCTAGGTTTTAAACCCCACATGCATTAGGTATTTGTCCTAATGCTCTCTGTCCCCTTGCCCCTCACTCCCCGACAGGCCCCGGTGTGTGATGTTCCCCTCCCTGTGTCCATGTGTTCTCATTGTTCAACTCCCACTTAGGCAGTGTTTGGTTTTCTGTTCCTGTGTTAGTTTGCTGAGAATGATGGTTTCCAGCTTCATCCATGTCCCTCCAAAGGACAGGAACTCATTCTTTTTTATGGCTGCATAGTATTCCATAGTGTATATGTGCCACATTTTCTTTATCCAGTCTATCATTGATGGGCATTTGGGTTGGTTCCAAGTCTTTGCTATTATAAATAGTGCTGCAATAAACATGCTTGTGCATGTGTCTTTATAGTAGAATGATTTATAATCCTTTGGGTATATGCCCAGTAATGACCATATAGCTGGGTCAAATGGTATTTCTGGTTGTAGATCCTTGAGGAATCACCACACTGTCTTCCACAATGGTTGAACTAATTTACACTCCCACCAACAGTGTAAAAGCATTCCTATTTCTCCACAGCTTCGCCAGCATCTTATAACAGAATTTTCTATAACACCACACTTCTTCTCACCTTCTAATGTAGTAAAATGAACAAGTTTCCTTAATAATAACAAGTTCCCAAATGGATAGCCACTCTGTAGCATAAAAAAATAATAGATCAAGTATAGTGTTTGGTAATCAATGTTTCATTATTCATTCTTTTTCAGAAATTACCTAGGTCTTCAATAATTAGCAATTAATCAACTCAATTTAATATTAATTCCAGGTTTCAAATTACCTGAGGATGTTGGAAATTACCTACTAACAAAGCTAACATACCACAAGGCATACATACTGCTATAAAAACATTTTTCAGAATTATTCAATTTAGCTGAAATTTACATTTTTCATAATCTCAAGTGCTATGTAAGAATATTAGTTTATTTGAACCAATATGAAACCAATATGAAAAAGATGAGAAGTTTATGAGAAAAGAAACCAAAATCTTCACACTAATAAACTCAAATGGAAACACATATAGTAATTACTTACGTTTTAAACCAGAATTATTGACCCAGTTTTTCTAAAGATTTACCTTAACTATGTGAACTTGGATTCTTATATTAATGTTTCTAAGCTAACATTTTTAGTAAGAGGGATTTTTTTAAACCTTGCATTTTAAAGTGGTAGTTTCCTTATTTTCTGTAAATTTGAGAAATATGAGATTTATATAAGTATCAATTTGTGAAAACTCATCAGATCACTGCTCCTTTAAGATATTTAATAATATAATCCAGAGGTAATAAAACATTTCATATTTGTACAATGAGATATCAAGGGGGTTTCTAAATCACAGACGCACAGCCCTCCAGACACAGAAAGCTCATAGCTTCAGTCTCAAGTTAAAAATAATCCCAGAAACATTAAAAAAAAAATCACTGGTTTAGATCTCAAAGGGCTGTCCTTCTAGGGAACATAAAATTCGTAATTGATTCGTGCTCACAAATAGACAAACATACAAACAATAAAAAAAGACTATCAAACCAGAATATCTGTCTCACCCAGCAGAGAATAGACCTGTTATCCACCTATGAGAGATCACCAAATAGTCAGATCATAAAACCAAATCCCCAAGTATTACTAACACCAATTAGATTAACAAACCAAGAACAAAGCAAAAATACAAAATCTGTAGACATGAAAAAAAAAGAATCTGGAGAAACAGAGAACTGGCAAAGTTAGAGGTCTTATTACCACCTGGGATTCTCTCTTGGTATGGGCTTAAGCTGCCCATAAAATGCATTTCCTTCTGTCACCCAGGCTGGAGTGCAGTGGCACGATCTCGGCTCACTGCAACATCTGCCTCCTGGGTTCAAGCGATTCTCCTGCCTCAGCCTCCTGAGTAGCTGGGATTACAGGCATGTACCACCATGCCTGGCTAATTTTTGTATTGTTTTTTAGTAGAGACGGGGTTTCCCCATGTTGGCCTGGCTGGTCTTGAACTCCTGACCTCAGGTGATCCACCCACCTCGGCCTCCCAAAGTGCTGTGATTACAGACATGAGCCACAACACCTGGCCTTGGATCATTTTTCCTAACAATAAAATAAATAATTAAATAAAATTGTCCTACATGGGAGATAAAAGCTTCATGCCCTTGCGCCCTTGTGCCCTTGGAGAGCAGAAATAGTAAAATCAATTGCTCTTGATGGATGAAAAGGCATTCCCTTCCTCTTGCTCAAGACTACAAAGCTATTTCAGGTCAGGGCCAAGGCTAGAACCTCAGATTTCAACTCCCACCATGCTACCGGATGTTCTTTGAAATATTTAAAAGGTCTGGGCTCTTTAAGACAGTATCAAAGCAGTTCAAATTAATAAAATAGATATAGAGTGTTAGCTAACACACAGGCATCTGTTTGAGAAAACTGACTGCCCTGGGGAAGTCAAAGGAGCGTACCACTTTCTGAGAGGGTGGACAGACATTCAACGTTTGACGTTCACAACAGTAAAATGCCCTATGCAGCTCTCTCTCCCTGATCACCCCCTCCAATATCTCTTTCTGAAATGGCTCCTTCCACAGACATCATGGACCCCTTCCTGAAGGAGTTCTCATCTGTCCAGGTCCCATCCTGTCTGGTGACTCAAGGAGGCCACCAGAGAGGGACAGACTTGGCTCTAAAAATGAGACACTCGGAGTGATTGGCTCTTCAATTCTCCCCATGCTCACGCTGCAGCATGGCCAGAGGGTTAGCTTTGCTACTTCTGCTTCTTATGGTCCCCTCCAATGACTTTGGGATTTCTATTTTAACCTGCTCCCTGCTTAAAAACAAAATAAAGAAGGCTGGATATGATGGCTCACACCTGTAATCCCAGCACTTTGGGAGGCAGAGGCAGGTGGATCGCTTGAGGTCAGGAGTTCAAGGCTATCCAGACAACATGGTGAAACCCCGTCTCTACTAAAAATACAAAAAGTAGTTGGGCATGGTGACGGGCGCCTGTAATCCCAGCTACTTGGGAGGCTGAGGCAGGAGAATCGCTTGAAGCCAGGAGGTGGAGGCTACAGTGAGCCGAGATCATGCAACTGCACTCCAGCCTGAGCGACAGAGACTCCACCTCAAAAAAATAAATAAATAAATAAAAGGCCAGGTGCGATGACTCATGCCTTAATTCCAGCAGTTTGGGAGGCCAAGGCAGGAGGATCACTTGAGCTCAGGAGTTCAAAACCAGCCTGGGCAACATAGCAAGACCTCGTCTGTACTAAAATTAAAAAATATTATATAAGTAAATAAAATAACAAAATAAAAAGGTGATCAAGAAGCTATGATACAACTCATTCAGGTTCCCACCTCCTTATGACAATATTTTCCAAACTGCTGGAATATATATTGTTTAACCTTTATACAGAAAAATAAAGCATAGGTACATGGAATGATTGTACCACTTGGTGATTTCTTACAAGGTGAACATCCTTATAACCACCACCCAGGCCAAGAACTAGAATTTGTCCCAGCTAGCCCAGAAATCCACATCCTTCCTCCAAAAGTTACCAGCTAAATCACAGTTTAAGTGGAGCCAAGTCAAAAATATCAGCAGGTATCAAATGGAGCCAACGATGGTTGTAATCTGGCATTTTTCTTCCGTATTAACTTTTATGTTAATGTGTGTCTGTGTGTGTATTTGTGTATATATTACTGAGTCACAATTTCTCACTGTTGGTCACAATCAAAAAAGTCTAATAGGCTGGCTGCAGTGACTCATGCCTGTAATCCCAACACTTTGGGAGGCTGAGGCAGGTGGATCATAAGGTAATGAGTTCAAGACCAGCTTGGCCAACATGGCGAAACTCCGTCTCTAACTAAAAATACAAAAATTAGCCAGGCACGGGGGCGTGTACCTGTACTCCAAGCTACTTGGGGATTGAGACAGGAGAATTGCTTGAACCTGGGAGGCACAGGTTGCAGTGAGCTGAGATCTATCATGCCATTGCACTCTGGCCTGGTTGACAGAGAAGACTCCATCTCAAGAAAAAAAAAAAAAGTTTAATAGCCACTGCACCAAACTGAATTGTGGGGGAGGGGAAATGAGAGAAAACTCCACGATTTTGTTTGTTCCCTAAAAATGGGCAGACACAGGCTCAGTGTCACGTGTTTCACACTTTGTAATGACTACAGCAGCTTCCCTTCTCACCTATCAGAACATTTTAGAAAACATAAAATATTTTTAAAGAACATGAAATATCTGTCCATATTATGCAAAAAAAGTGAATATGGAATATTATAAAGAAAGCAATTAATCCACACTTAAAACTAATTGCCTAACCCAGTGGGTCTTTAAATTATTCATCAGTGCTATTTAAAAATAATTGCAGTTTATGAGGAAGACTCGTTATGAATTTCTTTTAAGAACTAAAAAGAAAGGGTTTCCATTTTTATTATTTACCAACTGCTTACGGCTCTTGAAACCAGACCCATTTTTAGACCAGTTTAATATGCTCATTATCCTGCTGCCCCAATCAAATCATCTTTAACATTTATCATATCAACATTTCATGAGATTCCCTGTGACGGATTCTGAACTCACAGAGAGGACAAAGGCATTGTCCAAAAAGAACATAACCAGCTACTCAGGAGGCTGAGAAGGGAGGATCACCTGAGCCTGGGAGGTCGAGGCTGCAGTGAGCTGCAGTCATGCCACTGCACTCCAACCTGGACAACAGCGCAAGACCATATACCAAAAAAAAAAAAAGAATATGAAAGGTATGTTCAAAAAGAAAAAAAATAATAAGACTTTCAGAGAACAAAGCAAGAAACCACTATCAAGATGTAAGAATGTCCTCAGATTAACTTCATGCTTGTTCCTCCATCTCCAACTGAGTACCCTGGGATTTCCTCATGAGTTTTGCTCAAATTAGTCAAGACTTCTGTATTCTCTCACTACTGTCTTCATTTACTTCATGCCACCAGAAACCAAAACTGAAAACATAAAAATAAAAAATAAAAGACACATGGACAAGTTCACATGAAATGGGACAGAAAGGTTCACAGCCAAATTTATCAGAACCAAAGCCCATTTTATTTTATTTTATTTTTTTGTTTGTTTATTTTTAGAAATGGGGTCTTGCTCTCTTGCCCAAGCTGGAGTGCAGGAGTGCAATCATACCTCACTGCAGCCTGGAACTCCTGGGCCCAAATGGTCCTCCTACCTCAGCCTCCCAAATAGTTGGGACTACAGTGGGGGACCACCATGCCTGGCAAATTTTTAAATTTTTGTAGAGTGGGGGTCTTGCTATGTTGTCCAGGCTTTGTATTCAACTCATGGGCTCAAGCAATTCTGCTGTCTTGGCCTTCCAAATTGCTGGGACTGCAAGTATGCACCAACATACTGGGCTAATGTAAAGCTCATATGGTGTTCTTAGTTCTCTACCTTTTTTTTTTTTTTTTGAGACAGTCTCACTGTGTCATTCAGACTGAAGTGCAGTGGCCTGATCTCAGCTCACTGCAACCTCTGCCTCCTGGGTTTAAGCAATTCTCCTGCCTCAGCCTCCCAAGTAGCTGGGACTACAGGCGTGCGCCACCACGCCTGCTAATTTTTGTATTTTTAGTAGAGACAGGGTTTCACCATGTTGGCCAGGCTGGTCTCGAACTCCTGACCTCAGGTGATTTACCCACCTTGGCCTCCCAAAGTGCTGGGATTATAGGCGTGAGCCACCATGCACAGACACTTTATCTACTTCTTTGATTCCTTCAAAGAATATTCAGAATTGTAGCCATGAAATGGTAGAACTTAAAAGGACTTCTGTCTAGTTTAGTGGTTTTCAAACTGTGTCCCCAGGCATGCAGGAGCAGTTTTCAAACTGTATCCCCAGGCATGCAGGAGCGGTTTTCAAACTGTGACCACAGGCATGCAGGAGCAGGAGCATGAATTGACGAGTTGGCAGGCCTAGGGTCCCCAGCTCCACCTCAGTGCCTATCCCCAAGCCTCCATCACCAGAGCCTATTTTGAACCTTTTTAAGATTTCATTTGGGCCTGGTGCAGTGGCTCACACCTGTAATCCTAGCTACTCGGGAGGTGGAGGCAGGAGAATCGCTTGAACCAGGGAGGCAGAGGTTGCACTGAGCCGAAATTGTGCCACTGCACTCCAGCCTGGGCAACAGAGTGATACTTTGTCTCAAATGAAAAAAAAAAAAAAAAGAAAAAAAAAAAGATTTCATTTGAAAAAGGCATTCTTCCCCTAAAAACAAAATTCAAAATTTACTCTCATAGATAAAAACACCAAGGCTGTACCCTCTAGCTCCAGGGTGGACCCTTATTAGCTGATGCCAATAGACTGTATCTCCTACCCCTGACAACAGCAAATGGTTCTGTGATGGGGACCTCACTCAGTTGAGGCTAGGAAAGCAAACAGATGTTTGCTGAAACTACTGGGAAAAGCCATCTCTCTTCAGCTGACTCTGATCTTTCCTTTAAATCTTCCCCTTAACCCTCCCCACAAAATCTTTTCTAATTGGTTGATCATAGATTTTTTGCATCAGTTTTGTTTTTGACATATAGCATCAAAATATTATTTATGCTTTTTATTTAATTTTTTATTTTTTCAGACATGTGGCACAGACATGTGCCACCATGCCCAGCTAATTCTTTAAATTTAATTTTTTGTAGAGATGGGGGTCTTGCTATGTCTTTAGGCTGATGTCAAACTCCTGCCCTCAAGCAATCCACCCATCTCCCCACCTCAGCTTCCCAAACTGTTGGGATTACAGGCCCCGAGACATCCCATCTGGCCAAAATATTATTTATCTTGAGGTGTTTTTGGCAGCTCGCCTCTTAAATTTGGCATCTGAGACAAGTGCTTCAATCCCCTAGGCTTGGTCTCTGCCCTGTCAGGATGTGGAGCCCATGGTTGCCACAACTTTTTTTGTTTTTTTTCACTTTGAGGAGACACTTTGGAGTTGATATGGAACCATCACATAGAGCTTTCAGAGGAAGTCATCATTACATAAGACCAAGAGAAACCAGGTCCTAGTTATTTGAGCTGCTAGATCAAGCCTTGCCTGAAGCTGCCATACCACTTGACAATTCACAAGAATCGGTGAATTCTCTTTACTCTATAAGCCAACTTGAATTGTTTTATTTGAACTGTAACTGAAATAATGCAAACTGATGCAATGGCCAGTTACACGGGGTTAGCCCTTGAATGTCTTGTTGTTTCAATGGGTGGTCAATTAAACAGAGCCAACATATCCTTGATGGCTGTGTCAACTTTCAGCAGTTTTCACTGTAGAGTAAAATTTTATTCTATCACTTATTAGGGCCCTTTTATGCACCAGGCACTGTGATAAACACTCCATATATATTTTATAAAATATTGAGCTCCCATCAAAAACATATATATATCAACTGGGTCAAGCACAGTGGCTCATGCCTGTAATCCTAACACTTTGGGAGGTGGAGGTGGGCTCATGGCTTGAGCTCAGGAGTTAGAGACCAGCCTGGACACCATGGGGAAACCCTGTCTCTACAAACAAAAAAAACAAAAACAAAAAAATTAACCAGGTGTGGTGGTGCATACCTGTGGTCCCAGCTACTTGGGAGGCTGAGGTGGGAGAATCACCTGAACCCAGGAGGTTGAGGCTGCATTGAGCCACAGTCACACTACTGCACTTAAGCCTGGGGACTGGAGTTACACCCTGTATCAAGAAAGAGAGAAAAGGATGTCAGCTAGTACTATTATTACCCACATTTTAGAGGAAGGGAAATGAATGAATAAAGAAAAGAGCAACATGTACAAGGTCACTTGAGCAGTTGCAGAGCAGGAATTCACAGCCAAAATTGTCTGAACCAAAGCCTGTGTTCTTAATGACTCACTCAATCTGGTCTCAAGATTCTAGCTATAGGCCAGGTGCAGTGGCTCACACCTGTAATCCTAGCACTTTGGAAGGATGAGGTGGGCAGATCACTTGAGGTCAGAAGTTCAAGACCAGCCTTGCCAACATGATGAAACCCCGTCTCTACTAAAACTACAAAAATTAGCAGGGCATGGAGGCATGCGCCTATAATCTCAGTTACCTGGGAGGCTGAGGCAGGAGAATCGCTTGAACCCAGGAGGTGGAGGCTGCAGTGAGCTGAGATCACACCTTGCACTCCAGCCTGGGTGACAAAGTGAGACTCCATCTCAAAAGAAAAAAAAAAAAGGCCTGGCGCAGTGGCTCATGCCTGTAATGCCAGCACTTTGGAGGCCAAGGCAGGCAGATCACAAGGTCAGGAGATCGAGACCATCCTAGCTAACATGGTTAGCTATCTCTACTAAAAATACAAAAAAATTAGCCGGGCTTGGTGGCAGGCGCCTGTAGTCTCTACTAAAAATACAAAAAAATTAGCTGGGCATGGTGGCGCGTACCTGTAGTCCCAGCTACTCAGGAGGCTGGGGCAGGAGAATGGCGTGAACCTGGGAGGCGGAGCTTGCAGTGAGCCGAGATCACGCCACTGCACTCCAGCCTGGGCAACAGAGCGAGACTCTGTCTCAAAAAAAAAAGAAGAAAAAATATTTAGCTATCAATAGAAGAGAATACCTGCTATATAACAGATGCTCAATAGGTATCTGAGGAATGAATGAGTGAGTGAATGAATGAATAAAGTCTATTAATTAATTGAAAGGTGAAGTGTTAGGCATTTTGATGCACATTCATTTCATTTGCATTGACCCCTCTGCATAAATGTGGTGCAAAAATGCAGCTTCTTCAGGTTAAGTTTCACTTAACACAGGTGTTTCCATTAAAGGACATGGTTCTCAGGAGTGCACATCATCAACATGATTGAATACAAATTTCTGAAAAAAAAACAAAAAACACAGAGATAGAATAATAGCTATCCATCTGAAAAAGTCCCACAGCAAATCAGGTTTCCTGACTTCAAAGGGCTTGGGAAGGAATCAAACCAGGTCAAGGACTTGAAAATGTCTTGAAAATATAAGGCAATACACAACTGATGATTAGTATGCTTTTAGATTTATTATCTTCACTCAAAGACTTACCAGACAAAAAGCCTACATTGAATGCTAAACTTCTTTTACTCTAAGACCCAGAGCGATCACTTGATGAGTATGTCTGTAAGACAAAATCAATACAATGTTAAGCCGTAAGTTTATCCGACAAAGGTAAATATCACAGTACAGAGTTCCAGGTTTTTAGCATTCTTACCCAAAGCAATAAATAAACAGACTCCTCCCAAAGTAAAGATGGAAATATAATTATTCAGTCTCTTCATGTTAGATTTGCCCAGAAATTGAAATATTGTTAGCAAACACAGATTTAAATTTTGTGCTCCAATGAATTGGTAGATCTCTTAGTTTATTGTTTTGATTTCTCTACATTCCACCACAGGGAAATTATGCAGACTCTTAGAGTACATGAATAGAATACTGATAATTATGGAATTTGCTGCTTAGCTTGAAGATAATTTCATGAAACTCTTCCGATCTATGGCACGGTGGCCCGTGTGTGGTTGTATCACTGCTGTTCTTAAGACCTGTGAGCTGATGCATGTTCTAAGTGTGTTTGAAAATCTGCAATGCCAAGCTAATTATTCAATTCAGCAAATAAAGTCAGTCCAGACAGTTTAGCCTACGGTGCTGGTTGTTTAACACAGTTAAGTCATCCTATAGTCCAAGGCTGGGGGTGACAACACAGTCTGCTCCCAATCCCACTGGCAGGACAAAAGTGCCTGGAAAGCTTCATAAAATGGAAATCCCAGGGGTCCACCCCCGATCTGTAGGATAAGCATCGGAACCCAGGGCATCTCTATTTAAATGAGCCCTTCAGGTGCCTCTCCTGCACAGCCAGGTGAAGAAAACACTTCTATGTTCATAACAGCACAGAATCCAGTAGGGACCAAGATAATTCATTCCTTTGTTTTGTCTGCATGATGCTCCACATAACTGCTTTCATTTTATATTTTGTTTATTTTTTACAAAACCTGTTGGACCCCCTGGCTGCTATAATGTCACAGAGCAACAGGCTCAGAGGCTTTGCTTCAATCTGGAAAAACGACCATGCTTAGGATTTGAGAGAATTGTATTTATCAGAGTCTTAGAGCGTGTCTGTTTCAGGCCGCCCATCTGCATTCCCTGTAGTGGTTCTTCCCCACTGAGGTTCAAAGTCCTCTCTCTGTTATAAATAATAACCCTTCAATTTTATGAAGACAGTAAATCTGTCAGTGAGATGCTAAACACCTCTTTTCACCTGACTATCCGGACAAAAAAAAAAAAAAACTAATGGAGGGCAATGGAAAGCATACAGGCTTTTAACTAAAAATAGAACTACCATTTGATCTGTGAATCCCACTACTGGATATAGATACCCAGAGGAAAAGAAGTCATTATACAAAAAAGATACTTGCACACGCATGTTTATAGCTGCACAATTCGCAGTTGCAAAAATGTGGAACCAACCCAAATGCCCATCAATCAACAAATGGATAAAGAATCTGATAAATATATATATACACACACATATATATGTATAATATACATATACATATGTATATATATTATACATATATACACATATATATGTATACATACACATATATACACATGCATATGCATACATATATACACATATGTATATGTGTATATATGTATAATATGTTCAGTATATAATATACATACACATATGTATATATATTATACATATATACACATACATGTATGCATATATACACATATATAGTATAATATACATATGTATATGTATATTATACATATATACATATAATATGTACATTTTACATATATAGTATATATGTATATATAATACATATTATATGTATATATAATACATATTATATGTAT
This sequence comes from Nomascus leucogenys, assembly GCF_006542625.1. Lineage (NCBI taxonomy): Eukaryota > Metazoa > Chordata > Mammalia > Primates > Hylobatidae > Nomascus > Nomascus leucogenys. Next base: position 42,273,138 of record NC_044397.1, read on the forward strand.
ATACATATACATATATACATATATGTGTATATGTGTATATATAATACATATTATATGTATTATATATTGTAATGTATTATAAATGTACTATAGTATATGTATGTATATTATACATGTATGTGTGATATATATGTATATATGTATATATAATACATATTATATGTATTATAATATGTATCATAATATATTATAAATGTATTATAATATATGTATGTATAATATAATATATGTATGTATGATATATGTGTATAAATGATGGAATACTACTCAGTCATGAAAAGGAATGAATTGATGGCATTCGTAGGAACTTGGATGGAATTGGAGACTATTATTCTAAGGGAAGTAACTCAGGAATGGAAAAACCAAACATCGTATGTTCTCACTCATAAGTAGGAGCTGAGCCATGAGGATGCAAAGGCATAAGAATGACACAATGGACTTTGGGGACTCTGGAGGAAAGGGTAGGAAGGGGGTGAGGGATAAAAGACTGCAAATTGGGTGCAGTGTCTACTGTTCGGGTGATGGGTGCAACAAAATCTCACAAACCACCACTGAAGAACTTAACTCACGTAACTAAATACCACCTGTTTCCCAATAATCTACGGAAATAATTTTTTTTTAAAAAAAGGAAGTACACAGGCTTTTAATCCTGCACTTACTAACTGGTAGATTTTGGGCCCGTGATGAAAATTAAATAAGATAATCCACATAAAATATATGCACTAGATAAACAGTAGCTATTAGGATCATCAGTATTACTAAGTGATGTTTTCTGGGACTCTGAACACTCTAAAGCTTTTATATTTCATGTGGTCTGACATACCATTTTCTTACAGCAAGTGTGGCTATACCTTCAGATATGATTTGGCCAGAGAAGAGCTAAATAAACATATTACTTGGGCTTTTTAAAATTTATTTTATTTTTGTTTTGATTTATTTTATTTTTGTTTAAGATTGGGGAGGTTCGCCGGGCATGGTGGCTCACGTGTGTAATCCAGCACTTTTGGAGGCCAAGGCGGTTGAATCGCAAGGTCAGGAGATCGAGACCATCCTGGCCAACATGGTGAAACCCCGTCTCTACTAAAAATACAAAAAATTAGCCAGGTGTGGTGGCGGGTGCCTGTAATCCAAGCTAATTTGGAGGCTGAGGCAGGAGAATCGCTTGAACCTGGGAGGTGGAGGTTGCAGTGAGCCGAGATTGCACCACTGCACTTCAGCCTGGTGACAGATCAAGACTCTGTCTAAAAGAAAAAAAAATGAGGAGGTCATACTCCCAAAATGCTTTTCTCTAGTAAAGCAACACCTGGAATATTGAAATTATTTTCAGACACCCCACTTTATGTATGTATGTGTTTATTCATTTATTTTTGAGACAGGGTCTCACTCTGTGGCCCAGACTGGAGTGCAGTGGCACAATCAAGGCTCACTGCAGCCTTGACCTCCCAGGCTCAAGGGACCCTCCTGCCTCAGCCCCCAAGTAGCTGGGACTGCAGGGATATGTCACCACGCCTGGCTAATTTTTGTATTTTTTTGGTATCAATAGGCTTTTCTCCATGTTGCCCAGGCTGGTCTAGAACTCCTAGGCTCAAGTGACCCACCTGCCTTGGCCTCCCAAAGTGTTGAGATTACAGGCGTGAGCCACCATGCCTGGCCAACACCCTACTTGAAGAAGAATGCAGGGAACCTTGGGGAAAAGTGAGCAGGGAAGTTCTGGAAACCCAGACATTGTCATATGAGAAATTATTTTAGAAACTGGTGCTCTCATGGTTCTCATGGCCGAATGGGGTGGCTCACGCATATAATCCCAGAACTTTGGGAGACTGAGGCAGAGGATCATTTGAAGTCAGGAGTTGGAGACCAGCCTGGACTGTTTCTACAAAAAAAGTAAAAAAGAAAAGAAAGAAACTGGCATTCTCAGCTAGGAAAAGAAAAATCATAGGGGTAGGTAAGACGGTGGTCTTCAAATATCTGAACGGCTGTTTCAAGATGTAGAATATTATTTACTGAGATGACCTCAAGTAATGCAATTAGAACGAGGGCATTCGAGATGAACTATAAGGCCTCCTAGCACTAACTGTCTAAGGTGATTGGAGTCCAGGAGTTTCCTTAACTGAGCTCTTTGCCTCTACCCAGACTGACAAGAAATGTGTGTTAATTTTTAAACAGTCATAGTACAGCGCTGTTCTTTCTGAATATTCAAATGTGGCTGAGACTCTTGCTGGAAACGGGTAGCCTGCAAATTAGAGATGAACTGCTATAATTCACATGAGAAAAACAACCCCAAAGACAATGACATATGAGCAGCGGCAAGCAGGCTGCCTCAGTAAATTATTTAAAGGGGTCTGAAAAGCACCATTTTCAGGCACCAGTCTCTGCACAGTCTGTTGAGAGCTTTCACCCTGAATATCATGATTATCAGTAAGATGCAGCAGAGGTCCACACACAAACGGCTCTGGCTGCTCAACAAAACCCTCGTCCACAAACTGAAATCCAGTCCAGAGCAAAGCAGGGATTTTCCTTAATCCAAAAAGCAGACAAGCCGGGTGCAGTGGCTCATGCTGTAATCCCAGCAAGATGGGAGGCTGAGGCAGGAAGATCCCTGGAGGCTGGGAGTTCGAGACCGGGCCGGGAGCCCAGGTTTGATTGGCATTTTGGCCACCACTGCCTAATAGCACTCCTTTAGACATTTGGCTGCCTCAGGAGGAGGACAAGCAGGTTGGAGTTTCAGTGTCACCTCTGGCACTTTTACCCAGACCAGCCTGGGCAACATAGTGAGACACCATCTCTACAAAAAAAAAAAAAAAATACAAAAAGCAGACAATTGTTTAACAAACAGCAAATCAACTTTTTATTAAACTTGATTTTCATGATGCATGATGCAGTAGATGGGGAACCCTCAAATCTCTAAGCTTATTCCATAGACATGAAACAACTTGTGTTTTGCTTGGTACTAATGCCACTGCATTAAAACACAGCTTTTCTGAGAAAAGCAAAGTCTAACAAAATATTTTTTTTATCCCATACTCCAAAAATAAATGAGTGGGCTCATCTATTTACAAGGAATGTAAACGAATTTACAAATAAACTTATGACTCTGTGACTGCCTTTTTGTTTTTTGTTTTTTGAGACGGAGTCTCGCTCACTCTGTCACCCAGGCTGGAGTGCAGTGGCACGATCTCGGCTCACTGCAACCAATGCCTCCTGGGTTCAAGCAATTCTCCTGCCTCAGTCTCCCAAGTAGCTGGGATTACAGGTGCATGTCACCACATCCGACTAATTTTTGTGTTTTTAGGAGAGATGGGGTTTTGCCATGTTGTCCAAGGTGGTCAGGAACTCCTGACCTCAAATGATTCTGCCCATCTCGGCCTCCTAAAGTGCTGGGATTACAGGCATAAGCCACTGCACCGGGCCTCATTTCATTTATTTTCTAATCGCAAACCATTTGCGGGAGTGTCATTTTTTGGAGGAAAATAGTGGGATGCAGAGGGGTTGCACTCCTTGCCTGAATCATGCAATAAAAGTGGCAGAGGTGCCACTGAAACTCCAACCTGCTTTTCCTCCTCCTGAGGCAGCCAAATGTCTAATGGAGTGCTATTAGGCAGTGGTGACCAAAATGCCAATCAAACCTGGGCTAACCCAAGGCAACAGAATAAAGTCGAGGAGGGTAGCATGTTAAGAACCAGGCTGGACACAGTGGCTCACCCCTGTAACCTCAATGCTTTTGGAGGCTGAGGCTGGAGGTTCACTTGAGGCCAGGAGTTTGAGACCAGCCTAGGCAACATAATGAGACCCAATCTCTACAAAAATGAAACAATTAGCCAGGCGTAGTGTCACTCACCTGTAATCCCAGCTACTTGCGAAACTGAGGTGGGAGGATCCCTGGAGGCCAGGAGTTGGAGGCTGCAGAGAGCTATGATCGTGCCACTGCACTTCAGCCTGGCCAACAGAGTGAGACGTTGTCTCCATAGAAAAGAAAAAACAGCCAAGATTAGATGGAATTGTGCCAATAGTGAAAATACCAAAATTAAGGTGCAAGCTGTGATAAAGGCCGTTTGGAAAATGCTGCAGGTACTAATCAGAGCATTAACCTTGGCATTTGCAGAGTTAACGTTGGTTTCCCAATCTCGTGCATGACCTGGAAGGTCCGCAGCAAGGTCACCAATTAGACCCCCACACAAAGGGGTAGCCCTACCAGTTTGCACAACTCCAAGGAACATGATCGACATAGACAGCAGTATGGGTAGTACCTTCCAGAGTCCTATGGTGCGGCAGACCTGTAGGAGTGGTTGGCATATTAACAGATGCTATAGCTAGTGAACAGCCTAGCTCACTTCCTAGCACCTGTATCTTCACATGGACTTGTTGCTTTCTCTATTTAATCCAAATATGCCATGGCGCTTGCAATGTGTAAGGTATCTCATATCTTTTTTGCTTTTGAGTTTGGATCTCGCTCCATTGCCCAGGCAAGAGTGCAGTGCCACGATCACGGCTCACTGTGCCCTTGAGGGCTCAAGCGATCCTCCCACCTCAGCCTCCCAGAGAGTATCTGGGACTACAGGCACACACCACCATGCTCGGGTAGTTTTTAAAATGTTTTGTAGAGATGAGGTTTCCCTATGTTGCCCAGGCTGGTCTCAAACTACTGAACTCAAGCAATTCTCCCACTTCAGCCTCCAAAAGTGCTGAGATTACAGGCATGAGCCACCACGCTGGGCCCTCACGTCTTTTCAGGGAAAAAAAGACCCCATTTACAATTGCAAATATGAATAATAGAAATAAAAAGAGAGTGAAGTGTTAGATAAATCCAAGGGTAAAATATCAAATTTGGTAATTGCTTGAAGCCACCAAATACTCCAAAGGGGGAGTAATTTCTGAAACTGTTCAATGAGTGTTTCAGCAAGAATTTATTTTAATTGCTTCATAAATTGCTTTAATCCTATATTTAGGGAATCATTAGGGGCCTGAAAGGGTCACTTAAAATTTTCACTTATGCTTAACTAAATTTTATGGAGAAAATTACATGTTTTAATAGTATTCACAGAATTGTGGACCTGAAAAGGTCTCAAGATTTGTCCTTCTAAAATAGCAAAGGTCCGTGACTCAATATCACTTAATTTTCACAATAGCCCCATGAAGGAAGTATAATTATTCTCATATTGCAGATGAGACAGCTGACCCTCAAAGAGTTTGAATTATTTACCAAGTAAGCAATTTGAAGGAAAGATCCTGCCTTCTTCACCTTTCCATTCCCAGGGTCTGGCAGAGGACAGATATTCCAGATGTTACTTCAGGGGTTCTCAAAGTCTGCTCTCTGGTTGGGCGTTGTGGTTCACGCCTATAATTTCAGGTTTTGGGAGGCTGAGGCAGGAGGATTGCTTGAGCCCAGGAGTTCAAGACCAGCCTGGGCAATGTAGCCAGACCTTATCTCTACAAAAAAAAATTTTTTTTAATTGTTGTCCCCCGACCAGCCGCATAACCATCACCTGGGAACTTATTAGAAATGCAAATTCTCGGGCTCACTCCAGACCTCTGGACTCAGACATTCTGGGTACAAGAAGACGTATTTGTTTTTGTTTGTTTGTTTGTTTTGTTTTGTTTTGAGACAGAGTCTCACTCTGTCACCCAGGCTGGAGTGCAGTGGCACGATCTCTGCTCACTGCAACCTCCGCCTCCCAGGTTCAAATGATTCTCCTGCCTCAGCCTCCCGAGTAGCCGGGACTACAGGCACCCGCCACTGCACCCGGCTAATTTTTATATTTTTAATAGAGACATGGTTTCACCATGTTGACCAGGCTGGGCTCAAACTCCTGACCTCAGATGATCCGCCCGCCTCTGCCTCCCGAAGTGCTGGGATTACCGGTGTGAGCCACCGTATCCAGCCCTGTTTTTTTTTTTGTTTTTTTTTTTTTTTTTAGAAACAGAGTTTCACTCTGTTGCACAGGCTGAAGTGCCATGGTGCAATCGTACCTCGCTACAACCTCAAACTCCCAGGCTCAAGTGATTTCTCCTCGGCCTCCCTGAGTAGCTGGGACTACAAGTGTGCACCACCACACTTAGCTAATTTATTTTATTTTATTTTTTGTAGAGCTGGGGTCTCACTAGATTGCCCAGGCTGGTTTCAAACTCCTGGCCTCAAACAATCCTCCCATCTCAGCCTCCCAAGTAGCCAAGACTACAAATGCATGCTATCATAGCTGACTAATTTTTTATCCTTTTTAGCTTTTTGTAGAGACAGGAGTCTCACTCTGTTGCCCAGGCTGGTCTCTAACTCCTGGCTTCAAATGATCCTCCCATCTCAGCCTCTCAAAGCTCTGAGATTGCAGGTGTGAACCATCTCATGCAGTCAGCAAGGTATGTTTTAACGAGCCCTCCAGGAAATTGATGCATACAAAATTTAGTTTTAGTAATGGATACTAGATTTAATGGTGTACACTAAAGTATGCAGTAACCTGTGTGTTAAATGAATGTTGAGTGGAGATCATGAAAGTAGGAAGAGGTAGATTCAGGATTCTTGGAGCCCAGAAGCCAAAGTCAAAAGGAAGATCTAGGGAAGTAACATCCCAGCTATGGACTGACCTTTAATGGAGTCTCCTCATGGCTCAGTTCTTAAAGGAGCTATCTGTCCTCAAGCCACCGTATGCCAGGATCTGTACACCTCCGAGTGTCACACCATGCCTCTCTGCCAGCAGTGTGTATGGAATCTGGGTCCCTCTGCTGCAACGAATATACTTAGCTAAGTTTCTATTTTGCTTCCTTCCTCCAAAACCCATCATAGCAAGGGCCACCTGAGGAAAGAAAATTTCATCTTACATAAAACCAGATTTATCTTTATTCTTTGCCCAACAATACAATGAATGCCCAAATGATTTTTCCACATTTGGTAGCACTTAGAAGCTTTTCATCAGTGCAAGAATAAAGAGAAGAACTATTTTCCTCATTTCTGTTTACTGCAGTGATACAGCTGAAAGAAAACAATTTGAATCTATAAACCACTAAGATGTTTTTGACTTAAAACAAGCACCAAAGTCTCAGTCGCTTATCCAGAATCACAGCCTCCCTGAGATGAAAGGAGCCTAAGAGATCGTCAAGTCAGTGCAACATGATTTGCAAGGATACCAGGTATTGTTTCTCTTAAAGAGTTATGTACGTGGGTTTTTTGTTTGTTTGTTTTGTTTTGTTTTTGAGAAAGAGTCTCATTCTGTCACCCAGGCTGCAGTGTAGTGGTGCAATCATGGCTTACTGCAACCTCTGCCTCCCAGGTTCAAGCCATTCTCCTGCTTTAGCCTCCCAAGCCGCTGGAATTACAGGTGTGCACCACCACACCTGGCTAATTTTTTTGTATTTTTGGTAGAGATCGGGTTACACCATGTTAGCCAGACTGGTCTCAAACTCCTGACCTCAGGTAATCTGCCTGCCTCGGCCTCCCAAAATGCTGGGATTACAGGCATGAGCCACTGTGCCAGGCCTGTTTGTTTGTTTGTTTGGGGACAGAGTCTCACTCTGTTGCCCAGGCTGGAGTGCAGTAGCACCATTTCAGCTCACTGCAACCTCTACCTCCCAGGTTCAAGCAACCTCAGCCTCTCAAGTAGCTGGGATTACAGGCACGTGCCACCATGCCAAGCTAATTTTTGTATTTTCAGTAGAGGCAGGGTCTCACCATGTTGGCCAGGCTAGTCTCAAACTCCTGACCTCAAGTGATTTGCCCGCCTCAGCCTCCCAAAGTGCTGGGATTACAGGCATGAGCCACTGTGCCAGGCCTGTGTGTGTGTGTGTGTGTGTGTGTGTGTGTGTTTTAAGACAGGGTCTTACTCTGCTGCCCAGGCTGGAGTGCAGTGGCACCATTTCAGCTCACTGCAACCTCCACCTCCCAGGTTCAAACAATTCTCCTGCCTCAGCCTCCCAAGTAGCTGGGATTACAAGACGTGTGCCACCACGACAAGCTAATTTTTGTATTTTCAGTAGAGACAGGGTTTTACCATGTTGGCCAGACTGGTCTCGAACTCCTGACCTCAAGTGATTTGCCCACCTCAGCCTCCAAAAGTGCTGGGATTACAGGCACGAGCCACCACGCCTGGCCTGTATGTGTTTTAATATGTATTAGGATAAAATATTACTTTCATACCAAACCCAGGATTTCTTGTATATTACTGCTTAGGGTAATGCTATAGTCATTTGTAAAAAACAAAAGTGAGGTGATTTCAGAAAAAGTAAGTAAATAAGCAACAGCCCAGGTGTCATGCAGATAAGACAAAAATCATGAAAGAGATACATGAAGATTGGCCATTAGCTATCACTCCTGCCAGGGTCCTGGCAGGAAAGAGAATCCACTCTTCCCCTCCCCATTTGCAGTGGTTCAAATGAAGAGACTTCAATAAAGGCAATATTTAGGGAGTTGTGGGCAGGGATAAGAAAACCGAACAAGATGTTGCAGCACCCAGAGACTTGCTAGAGGAGGGAGCTGTTACTACCCCTAAGGCTGAAGGGGCAAGAGAAGGAAATGGTGTGAGCAGAGAGCTATGGAAGAGAGCTGGCCTGGTAAGAACCCAGACAGAGGACTGGAGAGAAGGAGCAGGGAAGAAATCACTCAACCTCTCTTCTTGCCTTCCCAACTCCCTCCTGTGCTTCCCATTGGCCAAACCCAAGCAGAAAACAGAGACAAAGGAACCAGGCAAGCCCACTGATAGGAACCAGCCTCCAGTAGTGCACTGCTCACTGCCTTCTATTCACCAAATCTAGCAGAAAGCTAGCTTGCAAGGGAGCCTGGGAAATGTAGTTTTCAAGGGCCACTCCCTTGTTACCCAGACCAGAGCCGGGGAATGATGGGAAGTAAACTTGAAAGCAAATAGGCAAATGACCTTCACATTGCCCACTCTAGCTTATCCTTCAGTCTCCAGAGTACTCGCCACCTCCACAGGGAGGCCTTCCCCTGAAACTCTAGAGAAGTCATCCCAGTCCTCTATCACACCACCTCCTTGTTATTTTCCTGCAAAGTGTTTAACAGTGACAAATACATTTACTGTTGCCTGTTTAATTTTTCCCTATGTCTCCCTGGTTGACACACTTCTTTATTGTAGAATACATACTCAATAAGTATTTATTGTAAGTAAAAGGAAGAGAAAAAAGGAACATAGAAAAAATGTATCTGAGGCCAAAAAAATTCAATTGAAAACTTTATGCTCAAAGTATAAAAAAATCATCAAAGCATGATGCCACAGAAAATGAAAGATAGGAACTAGTGTTTTTGTTTTTTCCCATCCCAAGCCCAGTGAGGAAGATTTTGGAACTATCTAATCTAAAGCTGCAGCCAAATTCTGATTTATTCTTGGTTTATTCTAAGGAAGGCAGTCCACAATCTGAATACCTAAAAGTCCATTTTTCCACACACAAAAGAACAGATGAGAGAGTCGTTATTTGCCTCCACCTCCACTGCCAATATAGATTTTCTAAAAAGTATGAATTAAACTCATGGAAATAGAGACTAGAAGGATGATTCCCAGAGTCTGGGAAGGGTAGTGGGGAGGACGGGGGGAAGTGGGAATGGTTAATGGGCATAAAACTACAGATAGAATGAATAAGGTCTAGTATTTGATAGCATAACAAGCGACTACAGTCAATAATAATCTACTGCACATTTTTAAATAATCAAAGGAGCATCATTGGGATGTTTGTAATACAAAGAAATGATAAATGCTTGAGACCCCATCTACTGTGATGTGATTATTATTAGACTCTGTATGCCTGTATCAAAATATCTCATGTACCCTACAAATATATGTATATACACCTACTGTGTACTCATAAAATGAAATATTAAAAATTAACATAAAAGCATAATTTAAAGAAAAAAATATGTACCCCAGTTATAGCCATTTGTCCTCTGATACTTGAACATTCATCTTCTGGCTGGTTCCAGCACATGAAGGTTAGGTGCCACATTAGGGAGCTATTACCAGTAAGTACTCCATGTCCCAAGGTCAAGGTCATTCTTGGCAGTATGTCCTGATTATGATTGAACAGCTTGGATGAGTAAGAGCTCACGTTTTTGTTACTATTTCAAGCATTTTTGCGTGACCTGAAAACAATAATCAAAGGATAACTCCAGATAAATAAGCAAAATGTGTCCCTCATAGAGTTTAACATAGGGTTATACTATATCCCAGCAATTCCACTCCTAGGTATATGCCCAAGAGAACTGAAAATGTTATGTCCAAAAGCCGGGCACGGTGGCTCATGCCTGTAATCCCAGCACTTTGGGAGGCCGAAGCAGGTGGATCCCGAGGTCAGGAGATCAAGACCATCCTGGCTAACATGGTGAAACCCCATCTCTACTAAAAATACAAAAAATTAGCCAGGTGTGGTGGCGGGCGCCTGTAGTCCCAGCTACTTGGGAGGCTGAGGCAGGAGAATGGCATGAACCCAGGAGGTGGAGCTTGCAGTGAGCCAAGATCGTGCCACTGCCCTCTAGCCTGGGAGATAGAGAGAGACTCTGTCTCAAAAACAAAAAAAAAGTTATGTCCACATAGAAATTTGTACACAAATGTTCATGATAGCCAAAAAGTAGAAATGGACACAAATGTCCATCAAACAATGAATGGATAAACAAAATGTGGTATACCCATGCAATGGAATATTAGTCAGCCATAAAAAGGAATGAAGTATTGGCAGGTCCTACAACATAGATGAACCCTGAAAACCTTATACTAAGTGAAAGAAGCCAGCCACAAAATGTTACATATTATATAATTCCATTTCTATGAAATTTGCAGAATAAGCAAATCCATAGAGACAACGGAAAGCAGATTCATGGTTGTCAGGGGCTGGGAGAGGGTGCAACAGCGAGTGACTGCTAATGAGTAGGGGGTTTCTTTTGGAGATGGTGAATATGTTCTGGAATTAGATAGCGGTGATAGTTGCACAACTTTGCAACTATGTTTTTTAAAACCTTAGAAACTGTACGCTTCATTTTTAATTTTTTTTCTTTTCTTAGTTTTACTTTTAATTGACAAGTAATACTTGAAATATATTTATGGGGTACAATATGAGCTGCTTTTTTGTTCTTTGCTTTTATTAGGAGAACTTGTGCAAGTTTGTTCCATGGGTAAATTGCATGTCAAGGAGGTTTGGTGTACACATAATTTTGTCACCCAGTTGTATTAGTCCATATTCATGCTGCTGATAAAGCTATACCCAAGACTGGGCAATTTACAAAAGAAAGAGATTAAATTTACAGTTCCACATGGCTGGGGAGGCCTCAGAATCATGGCAGGAGGTGGAAGGCACTTCTTACATGGCAGTGGCAAGAGAAAATGAGGAAGATGCAAAAGCAGAAACTCCTGATAAAACCATTAAATTTCATGAGACTTATTTGTGGTCGTGAGAAGAATATACAGTATGGGGGAAGCCACCACCATGATTCAAATTATCTCCCACCGGTTCCCTCCCACAACACATGGGAATTATGGGAGTATAATTCAAGATGAGATTTGGGTGGGGACACAGAGCCAAACCATATCACCAGGTAATCAGCGTATTCCCTGAGAGGTAATTTTTCAATCTTCATCCTCCTACCACCCTCCACCCTCAAATAGGCCCTGGTGTCTATTGTTCCCTGCTTTGTGTCCATGTGTAAAGAATGGGAGAAAATATTTGCAAACTCTGCATCCAGCAAAGGTATAATATCCAGGATCTGTAAGAAATTTAGACAAATCAACAAGCAAAAAACAAACAACCACATTAAAAAATGTGCAAAGGACATGAACAGGCACTTCTCAAAAGAAGATATACACGCAGCCAACAAGCATATGAAAAATGCTCAATATCACTAATCATTAGGAAATGATATGTCAAAACCACAGTGAAATACCATCTCACACCACTCAGAATGGCTATTATTAATAAGTCAAAAAATAACAGTTACTGGTGAGGTTGCAGAGAAAAGGGAATGCGTATACACTGCTGGAGGGAATGTAAATTAGTTCATCCACTGTGGAAAGTAGCGTGGCACTTTCTCAAAGAACTTAAGATAGAACTATCATTTGACCCAGCAATCCTATTACTGGGTATCTACCCAAAGGAGTAGAAATTGTCTATCACAAAGACACAGGCATGCAAAAGTAAATTGCACTTTTGATGATGAATCTTATGGTATGTGAATTCTATTTCAATTTAAAAATATTTAAGAAATAAACAACATGTATAACGTATCTTTGGATTAATGCACTGAGTCAATTTCCATCATTCATAACATGATTTTATATGATCTCCATCAATGAAGAGGATAGCTGTTAACGTAGCAGTTCATAATATGGTCACTCAGTGTTCTGAGGCAAGAAACCAAAAGAGTTTATTATCATTTCTTTGTAGTACTTCTTGTAACAATCATTACTATGCACTGAGTACAGACTGTGATCTTGGGGCTGCTTTTTAAATCTCCCATGCTTAAAACACACTAAATTCTCACAACAACCCTATCAGGTTGGCAGGAGTACTGTTATCTCTATTTCAGAAATGAGGAAAGAATGACATAGGGAGGTTATACATCCCAAATCACAGAGCCAGGACATATCAAGGTGGAAGAGAACTAAGCAAGTCTGGATCCAATGTCTCTGGTTTTACCACCACACTAGACTGCCTTTCAATACAATAAATGCTGCTACTATTATTATTCTACTAATGTTTTAAATTTGAAGAGTGCTTCACAGTTCACAGAATATTTTACCATAAATAAAGGAATATTTTATTAAATTCAATGTTGAAATAGCATCAAATTCAGATTCAACAGGCGTTTATACACTCCCTAACTCATTTGAATGTTTTTCCCTCACTTACAATTCCACAAATACCACTCAAGACAATGAGTGTGCTCCACTGTTTGAATAAAAGGAAGAATAGAAAAGGTGTTCATAGTAACACCCACTTCACTCCATCCTTTATCATTTTCAAAAATCTCCACATATATTATCATATTGGGTCTTTACAAAACTCACTGAAGTAGAAAAAAATAGAAACAATTATTCTTGAATTTCAGATGATAAAATCAAGACTCCAAAAAGTTTAGACAGAACTTGAACGATGGTCTCCTGGCTTGTAATCTTCTATGCAATGTGCCATCAAATGGATCATTTGGGGGTGATATATTCACAAGAATTTGGCCAAGTTGGCAAATACTGGTTTTTGTTCTGGTTTTTTAATTTCTATTGTAGAAGTCGGCATGACATGTTCCCCCATCTAGCAAGGACCAATGTCTATCAATAGCATGCTCGAGTGCTGTCATCATTTCCAGTGTTGAAGCAAAACATTGATGTGACTGGTTTTATGTACTACACACGTGCAACCAAGGTGGGAAATGGAACCTGATTCTCCCAACACTCTTCTTTTTATTGGGGGAGTTGGAATGGCCATATTCATGGGGTGAATCACCTGACTGTCTCCCTTTATCCAGAAAACAGCACATTTAAGGCAAATCACCCTGGGAGCTGCTCTCCTCCTCATTTAGAATTACAGGAAGGAAAGAGATTTCAGATCTCTTATAGGCAATCTCATCCCAAAGATCATATTTCCCTTTGTGTTTTCACAGCCAGGAAATCCTTCCTCAAATCCAAGTAAATCCCTCTTTCTCTTCTCTAAGCCCTCATCTTGTTCTGTTTTCTGTGAGCAGAGAGAACAGCTGGTTGTTTCTGGGAGAAGCAGCAACCCCCTGAAAGCGGCCCACTCTAGCAGGCTGCGGGATTCCACATATTTTAGCGTCAGATGCCTGAGTGTTAATTACCTTAACGTGGCTCCCACATGGATGCTGATGGGTGCAAAGCCAAGCTGGCCAAGCTAAGCATTACTGGAAGAGAAAGCAGAAAGCAGGCTAAGGCCTCCCCAGGGGGTCCTAACCTCACAGCACAGATTCTCATACATGGCTCTTACCACTTCTCCCACCACCCTGGTGCACTGTGCCCTCCCATTCCCCCACGTGGACACCCACGCAGGCACAGACACACAAACAGAAACCCTTGGGGTCTGCCCTTATCTCCACTTTCTCAGCTCTTCCCTGACCCATCGCACCCCACCCATGATCCATTTATTTTCTCTTGGGTGGTGGAATGTTCCCGCCTCCCTTAGTCCAAAACTAAAGCTTCTTGGTTACGACCACATTTCTTATTTATTCCCTTGCCCTTAGCCAGGGCTTCTCAGGACAGCTCTGCACAGTAAATACTTTCTCATGCAGTCCTTGGTATTTTTCCACGGTTTTGAATGGCTGAGAGAAGCAGAGTCTATATCACTCGTTATTGACAAGAAGACCCAGCAAAGCTGGGGGAGTAAGAAACACAGAACAAGGCTTCCATGTAGGTTTGGTACACCATGACCAGGATGCAAAAGAAAGCCTAGAGAGCCAGCCTGGTCACCGTGGCTGTTTTCACAAAATCCGCCTTGAGTGGGAGGGCAATTATCTAGAACTGGATCATAAATGTGATTACAGCTGGAGGTAAAAGAAGCAAAAGGAAGTAAAAGAAAATCTCAGAACTGGCTTATCATCAGCTTCTCGCAGACCGACCCTCAGGCACAAGGGTGTTGAACTGGCATCGGGTCACCAGAGAGCACCAAATAGTTCTGTTGCATGTGTTAGCCAGGGCTGGATTCCCTATAGCATGTTGTTAAGAATTCATGGCCGGGCACAGTGGCTCACGCCTGTAACCCCAGCACTTTGGGAGGCTGAGGCGGGTGGATCACCTGAGGTCAGGAGTTCAAGACCAGCCTGACCAACATGGAGAAACCCCGTCTGTACTAAAAATACAAAATTAGTTGGGTGTGGTGGCACATGCCTGTAATCCCAGCTACTCGGGAGGCTGAGGCAGGAGAATCATTTGAACCCAGGAGAAGGAGGTTGCAGTGAGCCGAGATCACACCGTTGCACTCCAGCCTGGGCAACAAGAGCAAAAACTCCATTGCCAAAAAAAAGAACTTGTAGTACCAGTCAGGTGCAGTGGCTCACGCCTGTAATCCCAATGCTTTGGGAGGCCTAGGCAGGAGGATCGCTTGAGGCTGAGTTGGAGACCAGCCTGGGCAACATAGCAAGACCCTTTCTCTACAAAAAACGAAAATAAAGTATTAGCTAGGTGTGGTGGCGCAAGTCTGTCATCCCAGCTACTCAGAAGGCTGAGATATGGGAGGATCACTGGAGCCCAGGAATTCGAGGCTGCAGTGAGCTACAATTGTGCTACTGCACATCAGCCTGGGCAACAGCACAAGACTCCGTCTCAACAAAATGTGATCATAATAATATAAATATATCATAAATATGTGAGTTAATTGTGCAATAATTATAGTGCTCTAATAGATAAAGATCATAAATACCGAAAGCTAGATCATTCAAAAAGCAGTCCAGTTAGCCAGAGATAGTTCTGGGCTGCAGCTAATATTACCACTGGGGGTCAAGGGTCTCTTGAGGACCTGAATTTATATAACCTGGCCCCCATGGTATTCTTGGGTCCTTTGTGAATCTTTAAAAATCTCCACTCAGCTCCTTCATCTGCAAATGAAACTCCGTTAATAGCAGCAGCTCCATCTCCAGGCCACGTCACCTGGTTCCTCACACACTCTCGATGAGGTGTCTAGAGCTAGAGACCTACAAAAAGGACTTCTAATAAGGTTTCAGCCATTGCATAGAATAGAGGAGGCATCACCTTCCCATCTCGTACACACGAACTCTTAATGAGGAGGGAATTCATGAGCCACCAAAACCTTTCTATATCACCAACCTGGGCAATTACTTACTGTTTTGCAATTAAATTCACTCAGGAAAATAGAATCATTACTGTGAGGAGTAGCTAACCAGCAAAGGGTGAAACTGTGCTTTCAGCCATATGGCAGGCAATTCCCAATGATGTCAACAGAAAATTGCACATGAGTAACGGCAAGGCCAGACGCATCCCTGGAAGAGGCTCTGAAGTTTTACTGTCAAAAGGGAAGTGGTAAAATGCAGGAACCAAGCGTGGCTGTGTAAAGCCATCATTTTCATGCAAACATGGACAGACTTTCTGAATTAAGTTGACCGATACCAGACAGGTATAGCTTATTCCTCCATTCTTTTTTAATCAATATATTAGTAATTTGTGGGGAAATTTTTAAAGATTAAAAATAAAAACTAAAGTTGAAATAAAGAATAAGAACATTGTTTTCAGCTATCTAATAAAAATATCTACTGTCTGGAATTAAAATCGAGCTGAGGGCGTCTTCCCACCCCCTCCCTCCACACACATGCACATCATCAGAAAAGATTTCCATCATCAATTTCCATTCTGCCCAAATTGGGAGGGACAGAGAGAGTAGTCTCAGCTACTCAGGATGCTGAGGCAGGAGGATTGCTTGAGCCCAGGAGTTCGAGACTACTGTGAGCTATGATCTTGCCACTACACTCCAGCCTGGGTAACAGAATGAGACCCTGTCTCAAAAAAAAAAAAACTTGCAGAATCCAAAGGTATCTTTTTATCTTTATCTTTATCCAAAATAAATAATCTCTTTGCAAAATGCTTCATTTTTCAGGGTTTTTTTTGTGCATTGAAATTCTGTACATAACAGAGACATTCAATAAAAATATGTTTTGAGTTAGTGAATACAGATCTTCAGTATGCTGAAGATCATGCAGAAAAAATCTTAAGGTCCAAAATGCGAAATCTACCATATGTTTATGTTAGAGGTTTCTTCTTTTCTTTTCTTTTTTTTTTTTTTTTTTTTTGAGATGGAGTCTCACTCTGTTGCCCAGGCTGGAGTACAGTGGCACGATCTCAGCTTACTGCAAACTCCACCTCTTGGGTTCAAGCGATTCTCCTGCTTCAGCCTCCCAAGTAGGTGGTACTACAGGTGCACGCCACCACACCCAGCTAATTTCTGTATTTTTAAGAGAGATGGGGTTTCACCATGTTGGCCAGGCTGGTCTTGAGCTCCTTCAGGTGATCTGCCCACCTCCACCTCCCAAAGTGCTGGGATTACAGGCGTGAGCCACCACACCTGGCTGAGGTTATTGATAAGATGGAGAAGTAGCACATTGAAAGCAACAAGCACAGAGTACGTCTTCAGAGTGTTGTCACTTCTTCAACAAGGAGGTAAAAGAAAATCTCAGAGCTGGCCTTGTCATCAGCCTGTCACAGACAGACTCTCAGGCACGAGGGCATTGAATTGGCATTGGGTCACCAGATAGCACAAAATAGTACTGTTGCATGTGCTAGCCAGGGCTGGATTCCATATACTATGTTGTTAAGAACTTATAGTACCAGCTGGGCATGGTTGCTCACACCTATAATCCCAATGCTTTGGGAGGCTGAGGTGGGAGGATTGAAGAAGTTTGAGACCAGCCTGGACAATATAGCAAGACCTCATCTTTACAAGAAATTTTAAAAATTAGCCAGGTGTGGTGGCATGTGCCTATAGCCCTAGCTACTTGGGAGGCTAAGGTGGGAGGATCACTGAAGCCCACAAGTCGGAGGCTGCAGTGAGCTATGATCACAGCACTGCACTCCAGCCTGGGCAACAGAGCAAGATCCTATCTCAAAAAACAAACAACATGAACCTTGCAGTATCCAAAATAGATAAAAGTGATCACTTCTATGTCAAAACAATTCCTCTTTTCATTCATTTGGATGAAATAAAGCCCCACTCTAGGTGTTTGCTTTACAAAGGCTGAGGATGGATTGCAAATACAGAGAAAAAAGACATTGCATCTTGCTTTGATTTTACTCCTATAGACTCACTGTATTAGTCTGTTTTCATGCTGCTGATAAAGAAGTACCTGAGGCTGGGTAAATTATAAAGAAAAGGAGATTTAATGAATTCACAGTTCCACTTGGGTGGGGAGGCCTCACAATCATGGCAGAAGGCGACAGGCACATCTTACATGGCAGCAGACAAGAGAGAGTATGAGAGCCAAGAGAAAGCGGAAACCCCTTGTAAAACCATCAGATCTCGTGAGACTTATTCACTACCACGAGAACAGTATGGGGAAACCGCCCCCATGATTCAGTTATCTCTTACTGGGTCCCTCCCACAACACGTGGGAATTATGGGAGCTACAATTCACGATGAGATTTGGGTGGGGACACAGCGAAACCATATCACTTACTATGCAATTGCTTGATCAATTCCATAAGAAAGAAGGATGTCAATGAGAAAGCAAGCCCAAGAGAGCATAGAGCTATTTGAGAAAAGGAGGGAGTCTCAGGAGAATCATTCACTAGTTTCACCACAGAGTTGTTTGCTAGGAGGATAACAAACCAAACTAGGGTGATGTCTGTAGGAAGAATAATCACAACAATAAAAATATTAATAGCTAAGACAGACAGTGCTTCCATGTGCAGATACTCAGCTAAACGTTTTGCATGTGGAATCTTACTGCATCCTTTCAATTATCCCATGTGGACTTCAACCTCCCAGCTTCCCTGTATGGTACGAACTGATATTATTCCTATTTCACCAATGAGGAAACTGAGGTTAAATAATGTAGTACAGGAGCTATAAAGTGACAGCATTTGTTAGGAAGGGATGTGATTGGACAGGAACGGGGAGGCATGATCACTGGATGAGTAGAGAAACCTGGCCCAAACTCCCCATCTAGGAGCCAAGGGGATAAGCCCACAAGGTCAACTAAGGCAGATGGCAGTAGGCAGGCACCAACAATGCCAGCAGGCAGGTGGAGCCCAAAGTTTGGAATATTCGTGAAGGCGTGAATCAGGCTTGTGGTCCAAGTTAGCAAGCTCTAGTGAGGGCCACAGAAAATACATTTGCTCAGCAAACACTCTTTGACAGTTGCCACCAGATTTGAGTCTTATAAGAACTCCGATATACAAATCCTGGGACAGAGGTTCAGAAAGCAATGTGCCTGAAACTGCATCACTGGGAATTGGTACAGCATCATTACTCAAGGCACCACTAAAGCCCCAGGATGTGTCTGATAAGCTCAGGTGTCTCCCAGAGCACATGGGCCTGCCTAACCCCTACCCTAATTCACACAGTTCTTAAAATGTTCATGTTCTGATCACCTTGAACATAAACCACAGTCCCAGAGCCTGGCACAGAGGTCAGATGAATGTGTCAGCACTGAGTTGCCCCACTGGTAATTTGTACTCAGGAGAGGGACGGCCGTATCTACAATAGCTGAACTAGTACTTCCAGTGAGTGACCTGTGGTGGGAGGAAACAGCAGGTTCACCCAGGATCAAAGGAATCAGTCCAGAGGACAAGACACGGGTCAAGTCATAAAACCAAAGGGAGTGAGCCAGGAGCATGCCAGGCCTGTGCCCAGTCACAAAGCACAGCTGTAAATCAGTGGGTTTGAATGAAGCAAAGATCCTTCAGTTGACCCAACGCATCCATGAAGGGCCTCAACTGACCTGCAGCCTGGAATTGTGCAGTAAGCAATTTGCTAGCAAGAAGCTGCACTGTGGGTAGAAAGGAAGGAGCTCTGGGCCAGGCACCATGGCTCATGCCTGTAATCCCAGCACTTTGGGAGGACACGGAGGATCACTTGAGGTCGGGAGTTCAAGACCAGGCTGGCCAACATGGTGAAACCCCCTCTCTACTAAAAATACAAAAATTAGCTGAGCATGGTGGCGCATACCAGTAATTCTAGCTACTCAGGGGGCTGAGGCACGAGAATTGCTTGAACCTGGGAGGCAGAAGTTGTAGTGAGCCGAGATGGCACCACTGCACTCCAGCCCGGGCAATAAAGTGAGACTCCATCTCAAAAATGGCAGGCAGGCAGGCAGGAAGGAAGGAGCTCTGTATAATGCCAGAAATCAGGGCTACAAGTGGTTGCTCACACCTGTAATCTCAGCCCTTTGGGAGGCTGAGGCAGGAGATTGTCTTGAGGCCAGGAATTCGAGATCACCCTATGCAACAAAGGGAGATCCCATCTGTACAAAATTTTCTCTAAAAATTAGCTGGATATGGGGGCATGTACCTGTAATCCCAACAACTTGGGAGGCTAAGGAGGGAGGATGGCTTGAGCCCAGGAGTTTGAGGATACAGTGAGCTATGATTGCACCACTGCTGTCCAGCCTGGGTGACAGAGCAAGACCCTGTCTCTAAAAACTGAAAATAAATGCTCTCCTGGGCGTTCCAAGTACTGAGATTGTAGACAACAAAACTGAGCCTCCCTTGAATTCTTACCCATTTGGATAGTCAAGGTTCACTTTGGCATCTTTGTTTCCTCCAATACCATCATACTACACCTAATCTGACTTGAATAATCCCAAGGCCTTATTCAAATATTCCTTTGTGATTTTTGGGGGGTTGTGGTTTATTTGTATTTATTTATTTATTTTTACTCTTTCTTTTAGGCTCAGGGGTATATGTGCAGGTTTGTTATATAGGCAAATTCGTGTCATGGGAGTTTGTTGTACAGATTGTAAAGCCTAGTACCCATTAGTTATTTTTCCTGATCCTCTCCCTCCTCTCACCCTCCACCCTCCCATGGGCCCCAGTGTGTGTTGTTCTCATCTATGTCCATGAGTTCTCATCATTTAGCTCCCACTTTTAAGTGAACATACAGTATTTGGTTTTCCGTTCCCGTGTTAGTTTGCTAAGAATAATGGCCTTCAGCTCCATCCCTGCAAAGGACATGATCTCATTTTTTTTTGTATGGCTGCATAGTATTCCATGGTGTATATGTACCACATTTTCTTTATCGAGTCTACCATTGATGGGCATTTAGGTTGACTCTATGTCTTTGCTATTGTGAATAATGCTGTAATCAATCAACATCACTGATCCTTAGAGAAACGCAAATCAAAACCACAGTGCGATACCATCTCACACCACTCAGATGGCTATTACTAAAAAGTCACAAAATAACAGATGTTGGTGAGGATGTGGAGAAAAGAGCATGCTTAGACACTGTTAGTGGGAGTGTGAATTAGTTCAACCATGTGGAAAGCAGTATGGTGATTTTTCAAAAAGCTAAAAACAGACCTACCATTTGACCCAGCAATTCCATTAATGGATATATACCCAAAGGAATATAAGTCATTCTATCATAAAGACACATGCACATGAATATTCCTTTTAATTTACTTCAACATCTTTTCCGGGGAGTCAGTCACTTTAAGACAGGTCCAAAGATCTGGGGCACTGTGTTGTGAAAAGCTTCCTCCCAGCAATATGTCCCCACACCGCCAGGGGCTTCCTGCCTCTGTCTCACCTGAGATACAGTTAGACACCTCTTGTTGAACTGTCAGGATTAACAGTTCACTTTCTAACCCTTTGACCAATTAGGAGAAGACCTTCATTCCAGCTCCTTTTTACTTCCTTGCTTCCGTTCTCTCTTTTTGGCTAAAAGAGAGATTAAGGTGTAACAACATTTCAGTGCCAGTGAGTAGGAGAAAGCCCTTTGATTAATTTTTCTAAAGATAAGAAAGAAACACTCCTCTCAAACAAGGGAACAGAAAGGTTTTCCAGAGGTATCAGCTGGAAAGGTGACAACTAAATTGGAAAACAGGCACCGGCAGCAACTCCACTGCGCAGCCTGCAACTAGGTAGGTCCCTTTGAAGCCAGATATTCTGAAAACATTTGTTTCTTTACAGGAATGGAATGTTTGAAAACCAAAATTAAACAAGGATTTTGCCTGTATGGTTAAGCAAAGTTTGTGACATTAGAATACAGAGCTTGGCTTAAAATAAGAAGGCAGCAACGGCTGCTACCATAAACTTTGTTGGGGAATTAGAAATTTCCATTAATAAAAGTGTCTTTTTTAATAAAGAATGGACACATGCAATAAATTGATGCTCGATTTTCAAATAATTTGCCTCTTTTTAAAATGCACTTATTCAAATCACACTTAACCTAATTTAATCATGTGTTGGCGTTTCAAAAGGCACTTCAGAATCTAGCGTGGCTCAAGATCTTTACTCTGAGTTAGAATTCTAATTCCACAATAAATTTGTCTCCTTGCCACTGCCTTGGTCTCTCCACGGTGTTTTCAATCCAGCACCCAGAGTGGTCCTTCTGAAATGTGACGGCTTACAGCATTCTGGGCTCAAAATCCTCCAAAGGTCTCCCTTTATCAGTCAAAGCAAAGTCACATGTCCTGATTCTGACTTCCTGGGTTACCCAATCTCTCTCTCTCTCTCTCTCTCTCCCCTCTCACACCAGCCATCTTGAAATTTATAATTCCTGAACAAAACTCACCACCCATTGTACTTGCATCCACTAGCCCTTCTGCAGAGAGACCTAAACACAAATATCCCCCTTAACAGTGATACCTTCTTTACCCACCCTACTTAAAACATCAAACTTCTCCCTGCAACACGCAAGTACATACATACACACATATGCACATGCATTCCTTATCTCCTTGATCCTGCTTTGTTTCCTTCATAACATATACCAAACATTGTATTCTTTTATAGTTTATTCATTCCATGAATTCCCCCCACAAAGACAGGAGCTTTGTGCCCATCAGCTTTGTTTGTTGCTGAATTCCCCAGGACCTATGACAGTGCCTGGAACATGGTTGGTGCTACCAAAAACTTCTTGAATCGTGAATGGATATGCCTGGCACATCCAAGTTGCTCAGAAAACTCCAAGTTCTAGCTTACTTGTCCAGGCTGATTGACTCAGGGTCTGGAAATAGTCTGTCTGGCTCAGGAGACAGGATAGACAAATCTAGTCACCAAACAGCCACCAGGTAGCTGCATAAACTTCAGAGCCCAGTCTCTCTCCTGCTATAAGCATGAGCCACTTTATATTTTATTTGTTTTACTCATCACTCCTCCTTAAGATAATGAGTTCTGGACGGACATGGTGGCTCATACCTGTAATCCTAGCACTTGGGAAGCCAGAGGCGAGCAGATCACTTGAGGTCAGGAGTTCGAGACCAACCTGGCCAACATGGTGAAACTCCATCTCTACTAAAAATACAAAAATTAGCTGGGCTTGGTGGTGGGTGCCTGTAATCCCAGCTACTCAGGAGGCTGAGGCAGGAGAATCGCTTGAACTCAGGTTGCAGTGAGCCAAGATTGTGACACTGCATTCCAGTCTGGGTGTCACAAAAAATAAAATAAAAAATAAAAAAAACAGGTTCCCTGGTGGCAAGAGTTGTATTATTCATATTCAACATACATTTGATAAATAGTTGCCATGTATCAAGCACTAGGCCAGACACTGAGAATATAGAAATAAGATACAGTGTTGACCCAAGCAGCTGCACACATTTAGGCAGGCTGATGCACTCACATAATGTTGTGCAGTGCACAACTTGCACAGTGCTACTTAACAGCCCTGTAATAATCATCAATCAATTACTAATTCCCATTGATCGTAACTTCCAATGTCTCTCATATCCCTTTGCTGCACTGCTGGTGACTTAGTTTATGTCTAGTTAGTCCGATTAAATCATCTTCCTGGATTATTACTTTACAATTCTGCGACAGCCATGAGAAGGTACCTTACAGACCTCCAACTACAATGAGCGCAATTGGCCAGGGGCCTTGACTGCCGTGCCCTGAAATCCATTGCACAGTCTGGGCTCCCAACCAGTGACAGAATGTGGCAGTGTTACTTACTAAGGCAGGCCCCTTTCTAGGAGACACACATTCCTCTGATGGCCGGTTGTGGCTGGAAGACTCCTGATTGCCTTGCCAAACCTTCTTTAGACGACACAGAAGTCTAGGATATTGTCACTTGCCTTCCTTCTCTCTCTCCTTCACCCATGGTCAGGCTTGCATTGCTGTCTGATGGACCTCCCAACCATCTTTAGCTCCCTCCCCAGAAACTCACAAATTTTTTTTTTCTGATAAAATCCTTGCATGCTTAATCCTGTCTTGGCTTCTGTTTCTTGGAGAACCTCAACCAATATACCTTCTTCCTAAATTCCCAACTCTAGCTTCCATTCCTTACAACATGTCTTCCCAAAGGGAGTGAAAAATCAGATCTTGCTTCTCATTTTCTCAACGTTCTTTGCTGAATATCACCACTCCTAGGATAAAATCTAACCTGCTTAGTGTGACATGTGTATAGGAAGACCTTCATGCTCTAGTCTTAATGGACTTTTCCAGCTTTCTCCCTGGCCTTTACTGCCTTGCATTTGATGCCTTGGCCACTCCAAATGACCACAATTTGCAGAAGGGCCATGCTCCTCTAAGCTGCTTTATTTTCAGCAGGTTTTCCCCTCTTCCTGGAAAGTCACTCTGTCTCAACCTTCCACTGCCCTTACACACATATGTGCACACACACACACACACACACGCATGCATGCATTTGCATCCCACCTTTTTCCAGTGGAGCCCCAGCCCCAGTAGGGTTTGCCCCCCACAGACTTCTTTGCACCCCTCTCAATCTGCCCCAGGTTCCTGTACCTGGAAAACCTTTCCAGAACTCTTTACAGTACAGCATTTAGCATCTTCCTTTTCACTCTGCTTCCAGACAAGCTTATTGAAGGCAGCAACTATGAAGAGGACCCTAATGGACTATCTGCCCTGCCCCCCTTTCCTAAAAGCTTCTCCACCATCCCAGTCCGTGGAATAACTTTCCTGGGCCCTGGACAGTGGTATTATTCAATATGACTGGGCTCACCTCACCACAGTTGAGTGGACCAGTTGTAAGCATGTAACATTTGAGTCAGTTAGAGTTTCCTCTCTAGGAATTTGGATTTCAAACTAAAAGAAAGTCAGGCTATCTTTGGGCAGCTGACTCTGTGATATCACCTCCCACCATTTTGCAAACAACAAAGAACAAAGCCAGTAGACAGGAAGGAGCAGAGACGAAAGACAGTTCTTGCAAATTAAAGGTCAGATAAAAAGAAAAAAATATGAAGAAGAAGAGGAAGAGGAAGAAGAAGGAGGAGGAGGAGAGAAAAGTGGTTCTAATTCCTCACTACTTTCATCTTCTCCCTTGCTACAGTGAGGCAATCTAATATCCTTGTAAGAAACTTCTATTTCCTGTTAAGCTAGCTTGTAAAAGACAGGCCATCTTTTTCATCTCCATATCCAAAGTGCATATAGATCCTCAGTAAACATTTGGACTAGAATGAATAAAGGAAGGAAGGAATAGCGAATGAGTGAGCAGGAAGCTCGTGGTGGAAGGCAATGATGTGATGTCCGTCATTGACAGACCAGGGCACATTGGCTGAAAGACATGTGAAGACAGTTTTCCGTGACAAGACAGTGATGCTGGTATTAGGAGACCCAGACAGAGGCTTATGGTAAATATGATAATAACAGCAATCCATGCATGTGTGAGAGGAGAATCTGCAGTTAAATCTCATCAGGCAATACAGGCAGTCTCTGACTTAAGATGGTTCAACTTAGAATTTTTCAGCTGATCCCCACCATAAGTTGTAATCCCATCCTAAGTTGAGGAGCATTTGTAATAACTGTCAGCCCTGCCTAGATGTCCGTGAAGCCAGCCAAGCTGTCAGCTTGCAGGTGCTTGGACTACTGCACTGAGTCAATAAGCCCTGGCTGACTGCAGGGTTTCCCAAAAAAGTATGTTCTGAATTTCTATGCCTTCAAATTCAGTAACCTGGTCCTTCTGGGGATAAGTGCCTTAGCAGCACCGGAAGTGAACTGTACCTAAAGTTGGGAAATCTCCTCCTAGCCCTCAGGTGTACCTTGTGGTGATACATCAGCCCCATAATGTGAGTGATGTGCACAGAACATGAGGTACTACTTGCAAAGTGCTTTGCGCAAAGCCTGGCTCCTAACAGGTGCTCAGTGAAAAGTACATAACCTGTCTCAGCCTCATTTTCCTCTCTGAAGACTGAATTAAATTGGACCAGATGTTTTATAAGTTTTTTTTTCAATTTTAAATATCTTTTATCAATCACAGCATGGTTTAGGGACATCGCCTTGGGGCATTCTCTGTGTCATCCAATCAAGCCTGCACCCAAATGAAAACCTGCCAAGGAAACAAGCATCCCATGAGGACTGAAGGACAAACATCAGGAATGGTGACAGGGATGGCAGTGTTCTTTTGCAGAGTTCATGGTTGTTAGCTGGTCTCAGAGGGTCCCCAGGATGCCTCTGCTGCTGATTAGGAACGAGGCAGTGAGAGGTCTCCTGGTCCCCGGGGCTCTTTCTTCATAATTTCTCAGGACTCCTACTTTTTTGTGAGGGAGCTCCATCGCATTAGTGCAGGATGCTCTCCTTATCTCTGATTGATGGAAATAAAATAAGACAAACACAGCCAGAGGAGCCAGCAAGCCTGGGTCCCCAGGCAATGCCTCAGGTGCCTTCCCTGAGACGTGAGCCCTTATCACTGGAAATCTCTGAGTAGAATCTAGACACTCACGTGGAGCCCTGAACTTGGCCCGCCTGCCTTCCCTCCATATTGATAAAGAGCCTCTCTATGTGCCAGGCATGTATAACCAGGCACCAAACTATTAACAAGCAATTAATGCAGCCCATAGATCTGCAGTGCATTGAAAGCACCTGACTCAGCTTGACAAAGTCACAGAGGTGGAAATTTCTGGTCAGGGCCAAACAGTCTGTCTGAGTACTTGACCAAGGCCAGCCCATGTCTAACTTCAATTTCCCAGTCCATATATCAGCTTCTTTTTTCCCTGCAGTTCTCATAAACAGAGGTCCCAAGATGCCTAGCATCTGAATAGGTAATAATTATGTGTTGGTTTTTCTCCATTTCCCCGTCTAAATCCATTCTCTCCCTCCTTCCAGCCCCCATCTCGGTTTGTAGGAGACTGGCCACTTTGGACTTCATCAACGGGTCCTCTGGCTCCCCTTGAGTTTGGACCAATAGGAAGCACCAGAAGGATATTGAAGGCGTGAACAGCAAAAATCTGAGACTGGTCTCAGTTAATTTCAAAAGTTTATTTTGCCAAAGCTGAGGACGCACACAGCCTCAGGAAGTCCTGACGTCATGTGCCCAAGGTAGTCAGGGCACAGCTTGGTTTTATACATTTTAGGGAGACATGAGACATCAATCAATATATGTAAGAAATACATCGTTTCTGTCCAGAAAGGCAGGGTCACGTTGAAGCAGGGAGGAAGCTCCTAGGTTACAGGTAGGTTTGAGACACATGGTTGCATTCTTTTGAGTTTCTGATAAGCCTTTCCAAAGGAGGCAGTCAGAATAGACATCCATCTCAGTGAGCAGAGGTATGACTTTGAATATAATGGGGGCAGATTTGCCCTGGGCAGATCCCAGCTCGAATTTTCCTTTTAGCTCAGTGACTTTGGGGGCCCCAAAATATTTTCCTTTCACCAAGGCAGGAGGAGAGAGAGGCAGAGTATTCACCCCTAACCCCACTCATTCCCTGGGCTACAGTACAGTGATGCTCTATTCTTCCCCACAGGACCACACTCTCATGGAGTAGCTCTTCCTATGGCATTCTTCTTATAGCTCTTCCTTGTAGAGTTGATGAAACCACTGCCTTCCCTTGAGCCTTCAAGCCCAGGGGTGGAATCAGCCCAGGGCAATTAACTACCTCGAATTGGCTCCCTTAACTTAGCCCACCTCCCTGTAAATAGTCACTACACTCTCTTCAGCCTCTCCTTTGGAGTGCACCATCTGCCTCCTGCTGGGACCCTGCCTGAGACAGATGTTTACATAAATACTTTGAGACTAAAGGATTTAGATCAATCCAGCATTATTTCCCTAGTGAGCACAATATTTTATGGAGGGTCTCATTTGTAAACTTAAGAAAGAATGGTATAAGTGAATATGTAAGAAATCCTTTTTCAGTATCTTTTTCCCTCTAGGAGGCTTTCGGAAAGCTTAAAATCCCCTGGAATTGGATCCTCCTGGATTTCTGGTTTGGAATCACTGCTTAGCAATTATTTAGTAACTGCAAATCCCTCAGAGAACGAGGAATGAAAGTCTCACCAAGACATTCAGAGCTCGTTGCAATTTGGTACTGAGCTGCCCATCCATTCACTCCTCCCAGTCTGTGCCTCTATAATCACAGCGACCAGAGCACTTCCTCTCCCCAGGTTCATGCTGGTTCCTTCGACTGGCATGTCCTGCTCCTTCCAAACACATCCATCTCCCATTTCTCACTTTATTGAAATCCTAGTCATTCTTCAAGTCTCAGTTCAAATCCTAGCTTCCCTCCCAGTCTTACTGGATTCCCTACTCCTTTGGACCATCAGTGCATCTCCTGTTCTTTCCCTTCTTTGAGTTTCCAGAATCATTTTATTTTTTAAATTAAAAGTTAATAAAATTGGCTTTCTGGGGGCCATAAAATTCTGTAAATTTTAACACATGTATAAAATCATGTAAACACTGCCATAAACAGGAAACAACCAATTCCGTCAACCACAAAAACTTTCTCATGCTATCACTTTGGAGTCAGGTATATATGTGTATGTATATATATATATATATATATGTGTGTGTGTATCTATACATACATATATATTTATATAATATAATATTTATATTTTTTATTATGTGTCAGCAAAGCAAGTTGACACATAAAATTCACCATCACAAGCATATAAATATTTATATAAATATATGTATGTATTTATATGTATGCTATCTATAGATAAAGATAGATATAGACAGATAAATATAGAGAGAGATTTATTGCAAGGAATTGGATCACATGATTTTGGAGGCTAACCAATCCCAAGATATACAGCGTGAGTCAATGACCTGGAGACCCAGGAGAGATGAAGATAAAGCCCAGTTCAAGTTTGAAGGCCCAAGAACCAGAACTGATCATGAAGTTCTTGTCCAAAGGCCTGCATGCTCAAGACTCAGGAAAAGCCTAGGTTTCAGTTTGAGTTCAAAGGCAGGAAAAGATAATGTCTCCAGTTCAAGCAGTCAGGCAGGAGGAAGCCTGTCATACTCAGAGGAGGATCAGCCTTTTGTTCTATTCCAGTCTTCAGCTGATTGGATGAGGCCCACTCACATTAGGGAGGATGATCTGCTTTACTGAGTCTATCAATTTAAATGTTAATTTCATCAATGTCAACACTCAGAATAATGTTCCACCAAATATCTGGGTAGCCTGTGGCCCAGGCAAGTTGACACATAAAATTA
This sequence comes from Nomascus leucogenys, assembly GCF_006542625.1. Lineage (NCBI taxonomy): Eukaryota > Metazoa > Chordata > Mammalia > Primates > Hylobatidae > Nomascus > Nomascus leucogenys. The sequence goes on from NC_044397.1 coordinate 42,302,118, forward strand.
GCCATCACAAGCATATAAATGGGATCATAGAAAATGTAAATTTTAAGAGTGACTCCTTTCACTTCATAAATGCATTTGTGATACATTCAAGTTATTGTGTGTATCAATAGTTTTGCTCTATGAAAACACCATTAAGAAAATAAAAAGACAAGCTACAGAATGGGAGAAAATATTTGCAAATCACATAGCTCGTAGTTCATTCTGTGTTTTTTTTTCTTTTGCAGAGTAGTATTCATTGTGGGAACTCACCACAATGCAATCTTTATTGCAATTGCATTAAATGTATAGATCAATGTGGGGAGAAGCTTGCCTGGTATGACTCTCCTTTTATTTGGATTTATTTTTATTTCATTCATCACTGTTTTGTAATTTTCAGCAAGCAGATTCTATACATGTTTTTCAAGCATATATCTAATATTTTCATTAGTTGAAGCTATTGTAAATTGTACTTTTTGGTTACCAGTTGTCCGTTGTTACTATATAAAAATAAGACAGATTATTTTTTAATGTTGATCTTGTTCCCTCATTTATTAGTTCCAAGAGGTTTTTTGTAGATTTATTTATTGATATCCATTCACTCACTGAAGAATATTTGTATCATTTCCAGCTTGGAAATGATGAATAGAGCTACTATAAACATTGGCGTATAGGTTTTTGTATGAACATAAGTTTTAATGTCTCTAGGATAGCCTAGAAGTAGGATTATTGGGAACATTTAACTTTATAAGTAAATTTTATAAGAAACTGCCAAAATGTTTTCCATAGTGTCTTGACTACTTTATATTCCTACCAGCCATGCACAAGTGTTTCCAGTTGTTTCACATCTGAAGCACTGGCATTATTAATAATGTCCTCTTTTGGTTTTTTCTGGGCTTTTTTTTTTTTTGCCCTCCTAAAAGTACATAGTCATATCTCATTATGGCTTTAATTGACATTTCCCTAATGGCAAATGATCTTAAACATCTTATACTATACTAATTTGACTTCCATATATGGTCTTCGGTCTTTGTCTGTTCAAGTCTTACCCATTTTCTAATGAGGTTTGTTTATTTTCTTACTGTTGAGTTTTGAGAGTTCTTTTAACACTCCAGAGACAAATCATTTGTCAGCTATGTGATTTTCTAATATTTTCTCCCAGTCTGTAGCTTGACTTTCTATTTTCTTAATAGTGTTTTCGTACAGCAAAACTCTTAATGTTAATGAACTCATGCTTTGCTTCCATGTGAAGAATTCTCACCACTCAAGTGATGGGTGCACCAAAATCTCACAAATCACCACTAAAGAACTTACTCATGTAACCAAAGCACATAGGTTTGGTTTCCCTATGTGCTTTGGTTTCCCAAAAACCTATAGATCAAAAAAAAAAAATTGAATAATGAACTCTTGCCAAATCCCATGTTACAAAGATTCTCTCCCATATTTTTTTCTAAAAGATTCATAGTTTTACCTTTTACTTTAAATTGACGACCTTCTATTTTGAGTTACTTTTTTGTATAAGGTGTACAGTTTAGATTGAGATTCATGTCTTGCCATACAGATGTCCACTTGTCCCAAAATTATTTGTTGAGAAGCCTGTGCTTTTTCATTGAATTACCTATGAACAGATGCCAAAAATCAATTAACCATATTTGTGTGAATTTATTTCTGGACTCTTCATTATTTTCTATTGACCTATGCATCAATTCCTTCACTTTGTTGATTATTGTAGGCTTGTGGCAAGTCTTTAAATTGAGTAGTGTGATTTCTTCCATTTCATTCTTCTTTTTTGACATTGTTTCAGTCATTCTGATTTTTTTTTGCCTTTCCACATAAATTTGAGAGTAAGTTTGTCTATATGTACTAAAAAAAACTTGCTTCAATTTTTATTGCAATTGCATTAAATGTATAGATCAATGTGAGGAAAAGCTTGCCTGGTATGACTCTCCTTTTATTTGGATTTATTTTGATTTCATTCATCACCGTTTTGTAATTTTGGCATGCAGATTCTATACATGTTTTTTAAGCATATATCTAATATTTTCATTATTTGGAGCTATTGTAAATTGTACTTTTTGGTTACTAGTTGTTCATTGCTACTATATAAGAATAAGACGGATTTTTTTAATGTTGACCTTCTTCCCTCATTTATTAGTTCCAGGAGGATTTTTGTAGATGCCTTAGGATTTTCTGCATACAAAATCAAGTCATCTGTAAATAGAGACAGTTTTATATATTTATTCCCATCTATATTCCTTGTATTTCTTTTTCTTATCTCATTGAACTGGCTGGGTCTTCTAGTATAATATTGTATAAGACTGGTGAAAGTGGACACCCGTGAATTGCTCTCATTCTTAGGGGAAAACATTTAGTCTTTCACCATTAAGTATGATGTAAGCTAATTTTTTAGGTACCCTTTATCAGATTAAGGAAGTTCTCTCTTATTTTTAGTTTGCTGACAATTTTTATTATAAACAGAAGTTGAATTTTGTCAAAATCTTTCTCTGTATTAACTGGCATCATGTGTTTTTTTTCCTCTTTACACTATCAATGTGGTGGATTGCATTGATAGATTCTGAGTATTGAACTAGCTTTGCATTCCAAGGAAAAAGTCCACTTGATCATTCTGTACTTTTCTTTTAATATATTACTAGATCTGATTCACTAATATTTTAGAAGGACTTTTACACCTGTACTCAGGAAGGATAATGGCTTGGAATATTTCTTTTTCAGGAGATTTGTATCATGAATTCAATCTCTTTAATAACTAAAGTTTCTAGTTATCTCTTACATCTTGGTTGAGTGTTGCTAGTTTGTGATTTTTTGAGGAATTTGTACATTTTATCTAAGTTGTAGTGTTTATAGGTATATAGTTACCCAGAGTCTGCCCTTATTTATTCCTGATATTAATTTGTCTTCCCTATTTTCTTCTTTGTCAGTCCTGCTTGGTCCATGGCATCAGATGGTTCCTCTCAGAGTTTCATGTTTCCACCTCACATTTTTGCACAATTACAGTGTTGTTTCCAAGTACCTTTTATGCATTTTCCCTTCCCAAGGTTCTCAGGATCTAGAATAGAGCCTCACACACTGAATGGATGGCATTTTTTTCTTTTAACTAAGAGAAGCACCCACAAGCCAGTGTGTAGGTCTTCTCCTCTCCAAAGGCAGTTCTGACTTCCTGAGCTAGATTTTTTTTCTTTTTCTTTCAGTAGTTTTGGGGATACAGGTAGTTTTTGGTTACATGGATGAGTTCTTTAGCAGTGAATTCTGAGATTTTTGTTCACCTGTCACACAAGCAGTGTATATCATACCCAATATGTTGTCTTTTATCTCTCACCCTCTTCCCAACTTCCCCGCTCCAAGTCCTCAAAGTTCATTATATCACTCTGTATGTTTCTGTGTCCTCATAGCTTAGCTTCCACTCATAAGTTAGAACATACAGTATTCGGTGTTCCATTCCTGAGTTACTTCACTTAGAAAAATAGCCTCCAGCTCCATTCAAGTTGCTGAGCTAGATGTTGGTAACACTTTGGTCTGCTGCCGCCACATTTACCTGGTGAGAAGCAGCAGCACCCACTACTGGCTCCTAGGGGGAGCTCATCACACCTCTCTAGCACCACAGGCCGCCTCCTCTGGGCAGGAATTCTCAAGTGCATTGGTCAAGCACAAGGACATTCACTGAATCATCAGACTAGGGGTGTAGATTTTCCTTCTCTTTTGCCTTTGGTATTGCTTTGGTTTTCTTCCCTCTTACTTCATTAAGTCTGGGGAAGAAAGTGGGGTTATAGAAAACTTCTATTTAGGAATCACTCAGTCTTGCGGTTTCTGCGTGTCTATCTCTTTCTGTACTTTTTTGGGTCATGTCTCATGCTCACTCTCTCTCCTTCTCTGCAGAATGAGAGGTCTGTTCTGCTCTCAGCATTAGGGCAAATACTCTTCAATGATTTTCTACTGTTTCCTTAAATTGCCCGATCTTCAGTTGTAACAGTGATAGAATACAGAGGCTCAAAACTTGAGTAGTACGAACTCAGAAGAAGAGGAGTGGAAGAGGCAATCCGGCCTGCCATGGCTCTATGCCTTCAGTCTGTCTCAAAGTCAGAAAGAAAGACTCCATCTGATCCAGTCTACCTCTTTAGGAGACATGGACAGTGGTTTGGAGCAAAAGCTTCTTGGTATGAAAGAGTGTGTTTTGCCCAGCTCTTAGCTCTTTGTGTAGATTTCATTCAGGTACCTTGCCCAGGGTTTGGGGGAAGCTGTGGCAGGGAAAGTACTGGAAATCCAGCTGCTGAGCCCTCAGCCATCATTCTAGACTTACATGGGATTGTGGTTCAGCTGATGATCAAGAGGCCACCACAGCCAGGCACAGTGGCTCATGCCTGTAACCTCAGCACTTTGGGAAGCTGAGACAGGAGGAGGCCAGAAGTTTGAGACCAGCCTGGGCAACATAGTGAGACCCCCATCTCAACAATTACAAAAAAAAAAAAAACTACCCAGATGCCAGGCATGGTGGTGCACACCTGTAGTCCCAGCTACTCAGGAGGCTGAGGTAGGAGAATCGTTTGAGCCCATGAGCTCAAGGCTGCATGAGCTATGATCATGCCATTGCACTCCCGCCTGGGCAACAAAGCAAGACTCTGTCTCAGAAAAAAAAAAAAAAAGACCACCATAGAGAGTCTGTAGCCTTTCAAAAAAGACCATGATCCAGGTAACTCTGCAGCCAGAAGCATCCCTGATGACAGACTGGTTTGTCATCAAACCATGGCTTGGCTCTTTGTCCCCACCCAAATCTCATCTCGAATTGTAATCCTCATGTGTCAAGGGAAGGACTGGTAGGTAGTGATTGGATCATGGGGGCAGTTTCCCCTATGCTGTTCTCATGATAGTGAGTGAGTTCTCATGAGATCTGATGGTTTATAAGTGTGGCACTTCCTGTCTCTCTGTCTCTCTTCTGCCAACATGTAAGACATACCTTGCTTCCCTTTTGCTTTCTGCCATGATTGTACATTTCCTGAGGCCTTCCCAGCTGTGTGGAACTGTGAGTCAATTAAATCTCCTTTCTTTATAAATTACCAAGTCTCGGGTAGTATCTTTATAACAGTATGAGAACGGACTAATACACAGACCATTTGGCTTAATTAAAACTCAAGCCTCTTAATCTGAAAATATTTTAGGGGCTCCCAGCAGTTTACTCCATCTACTAAGTGGGCTTTCTGCTCATTGAGCCTATTCGATTTCGTATAATGTCAAAATCTTCAGGCCCTGGTGGACCTCTGACTCAGATCCCATCCTCCTCCATCTCACTAGCTTGTGCAAAACCTTAAACCCTCTCATACAAGCCAACCACAAACACTTCAGTGATTCCCCCAAATCACATTTATTGCAAGAGCTGCCATAAAATGATCAACAGAATCCAAAAGCATCATTTTAAGTCACTTCTCATCATAAACTCCATTCAGCATTTTTGAAGGAGAGAAATTAAGTAGTTGAAAGTGAAGAAAGTTTCTTAGAAAGCATCCCCACAGTGCCATTTTTCAAAGACTTAATCAAGATTTATTAAGTTTTAATTACATGCGAAGCACATAACTAGATACTCTGATGAATACAAAGCAAGTATTAAGCATGGTCAACCTTGAGAGCATCAGCTCTGGTAGAAAGACAATTAGATTTCAGACCAGAGCTTAAAATCCGGATCCCTTATTTACTTGCTGTGTGATTCAGACTCTAGACTTGTGACAAGTTATCAAGAAATCTGGGGCTCAAAGAAGAACCAATGAAACTATAGCCATAACTCCCAATGGTGTTTTGTGAGGAATAAAATTAAATAACCAGGCTGGGCATGGTGGCTCATGTCTATAAACCCCAACACTGTGGGAGGCCGAGGAGAGAAGAGTGCTTAAGCCAGGAGTTCAAGACCAGCCTGAGCAACATAACAAGGTCCTGTCTCTACAAAATTAAAAATAAAAGAAAATTAGCCCACCATGGTGGCATGCACCTGTTGTCCAAGCTGCTTGGGAGCTGAGATGGGAGGATCTCACTTGAGCCCAGGAGTTTGAGGCTACAGTGAGCTGTGACTGCACCACTGTACTCCAGCCTAGGCAACAGAGTGAAGGCAATCTCTAAAATAAAATAAAACAAAACAACACCACTGGTGGGCACTTGGTCAATATCGGCTTGTCAAATGGTTACAAGGATGCATCTATGAGCTTACTATCTAGTTAGAACACCAAGAAAAATACAAATAAAATAATGAAAGAAGAACCATAAGTTATGCACTGGTGGTAACATAAACTGCATACTTACATTATGAGTGGAAGAAAGAAAAAAAAAAGATCACTTGTGGAGTGAATTTGGCCAAGAAATACTTTGGGAGGGAAGGAAGATGTCAATTGGCCCTGGAAAATGGGCATGGTTGGGATCAGCAGAGAGAGAGAACAACAGGCAGTGGAAACCCTGTGAATTGAGCAGACCAGGATGGGTATGTGTAGCTTCCAATATCCACATGCAAGCCCTCAGATGCCCTCACAAACCAAACAAAATCAAAACATTGTGAAAAGCTACGTACTACTTGGCCTCTAGCTATGCCTTTCACTACTAAGCTCCATGCCCCATCACACCAGAAATGACACACACTCACGATTTCCAGGTTCAGTCTCTCTACAACAACCTATCCAGGATTTCTGGCAGAGAAACAAGCCTTAAGATACAGTCAGCAGGTGTCTACATGCCAATGTCTTCCTTAAGCATGAGCTTCCTCATACCTCAATCGCTTATGTTCTCCAAAAGAAAAATTGTTTTCCTCCTCTTTGAAATAGATAAGATCAAGACTCCATGTAAGGTGATGGAAGGGGATGTGAGGACACTCCCTCAGGCTTCTGTAGCCCCCAGAAAACACCCCCGTTAGCACACTTGGTGTAATGTTTGTTTACATGTACAAGTGCCCCACTACTTAGGGTGGCAGGAGGATGTCAAACAAAATCTTGATACATTCTAGTCTTCAAGCTAGAAAATCTATTTCTTGCAGCCTAGAAGAAATATCTTACATTAGAAAGGGGAGCAGAAAAGATTGAGCATTTTCAAGAGCAGATCTGCACCAGATAGCACGCTAGACACTCTGCACATTACCTCCCTTGGCAATTGCAGTGACTTGAGGACGTCGGTATACGTCGCCTTAATTTACAAGTATTGAAAGATATTCCACTTACAGAGATGAGGTAACTTGCTGAAGATCACAAAGCTGGAAAATGATAAAATTGGAATTTGAAGTTAGGCTTGTTTGGCTCAAAAGCCTCTTCTGAAAGCATTAAACGCTGAGGTGGATTAGGTGGCCTGAGAAGGTGGAAGTCACAATGCCCCGTCCCTCTTCCATCTGTGTCCATGGAAGTTAGATGAATGATTTGTAAGAAATGAAGGCAAATAAATAAATGAAAATTAGGTGCAAATGGAAAGGCAGAGAGGTGTGGAGGGAAAGAATTCGATACACACAAGAGATTGGGCACAGGGTTGTGGGATATCATTACTTAACGTCATTATAGTTCATTACAGATGCTTCACAGTCCTAAATTTTATATTTATTTGCAGCTTCTTTTTGAAACACAGTCTCTTTTTGATATGAAAGTCATGCTGACAAAACAAGATTGATTAAAGTTTCTAATTATCTGTCATCACAGCATGACCAGTGGCAAATGAAATGCATTTTCTTGCTTCTTCCAGCAAAGATAGAGAGTTCACTAATGCAAGACACAAAGCTCTTCTGGTTCACTTCAATACTCAGTAAAAACCTGCACAGCAAGGCAATAAGTCTAGTGGGTGAAATCACACAGCCTCTCAGCAATGCTGATTTTCCATTAAAACAAAAAAAAATTAGCCAGGGCTGAAAGTAGGGACTCCAGAATGAATCATCAATGCAGACATCTTATAGAACAATTATTTTCTTCCTGACTTTAATTTTGGTCCCACATGCAGCCAGGTTATATCTGCAACTGGTTATATCTTCATATGATAGCCACTAAACAATCCTATTGAAATTCCATATGAGTAGATTATTTAGAGCAATGCTAGCTGCTATAACAAATAAATTCTTAAATTATCAGTGGCTTAAAACAAAAGAAATGTATTTCTTATTCAAGTAACAGTCCAGTGCAGGTGTTCCTACAGCCTTCCACAAGGTGATTCAGGGATCCAGGCTCTTTTTGTCTTGTGGTTTCCCAGGCCTCAGAGCATGCCCAATCCAGCCAGTGTGTGAGCCAAAAGGGGAGGAAGAAGGCACAACCACTTTTGAACCTCTTTAGTCTTTAAATGGCACTTAACTTTTACTTTATTGACAAGAACAAGTCACCTAGATGGCAGAAAGACTGGACAACCATTTCCAAGTAAAACTCTCTCTCCTGGAACAGGAGAGACTTTGGTGGGCAGTTTGTGATCCTGCTACTAATGTTTCTTTTGGCCTCCAACATCCATATTAACCTTTACTAATTTTTTTTCTTTTGAAACAGGGTGTCTCTCTGTCACCCCAGCTGTGGTGTAGTGGTGCTATCATGGCTCACTTCAGCCTCTGCCTCCCAGGCTCAAGTGATCCTTCCACCTCAGCCTCTGAGTAGCTGGGACTACAGGCCTGTACTGTCACACCTGGATTTTTTAATTTTTTGTAGAGACAGGCTCTTGCTATGTTGCCCACGCTGGTCTCAAACTCCTGGGCTCGAGAGATTCTCCTACTCAGTCCCCCAAAGTGCTGGGATTACAGTCATGAGCTACTGCACTCAGTTTATATGCATCATTTTTTTCTACACATAGAATATATCCATCTCCTCCTTAAGAGAGACCACCCAAGGTCTCACTTGATACTACATCTGTGCAAAGCACCGGATCTCAGGAAGACAACAGCCATTCTCCCAGTTTTTACGAAGCACGTCATGATATGATCAGTCGTACACATAAAAAAGAAGAAATCATCTGCCCTCCATACATTTAATATACACAGTGGTGATAAAACAAGGACCAGAAAACCATAAAACAACAACAAAAAGCCCTCCCCGTCTTCTCTGTTAAGGGGGAATTCCGCACACACCAGTGACATCCCGTTTTCTGACTTCTTCCACCAGAGCAGCAGCCTTAGATGTATTCAGTCTGCCTTCCAAGCTATGCTAGACAATATTTTTCTTTCGTCTTTTTTTTTCTTTTTTTTTTTTTTTAGACAGAATCTCGCTCTGTCACCAGGCTGGAGCACAATGGCATGATCTCGGCTCCCTGCAATCTCTTCCTGCCAGGTTCAAGTGATTCTCCTGCCTCAGCCTCACGAGTAGCCAGGAATACAGGCATGCACCACCATGCCCAGCTAATTTTCGTATTTTTAGTAGAGACGGGGTTTCACCATGTCAGCCAGGATGGTCTCGATCTCTTGACCTCATGATCTGCCAGCCTTGGCCTCCCAAAGTGCTGGGATTACAGGTGTGAACTGCCACGCCCAGCCAACAATACTTTTTAAATTGACAAATTATAATTGTATCTATTTATGGGGTAAAAAGTGATGCTCGGATACATGGGCACAGCACAGAATGAATCAAGCTAATTAACCTATCTATCACCTCAAACACTTATTATACGATTCCTCCTGTCTAATGGAATCTCTGTATCCTTTGACCAATGCCTCTCCATTGCCCCCACCCCCAGCCTGTATTAACCACCACTGTGTTCTCTGCTTCGATGAGTTCGATTGCTTTAGATTTCACATACAAATGAGAATATGCACTATTTGTCTTTCTGTGTTTGGTTTATTTCACTTACCATAATGTTCTCCAGGTTCATCCATGTCAGCCAATACTTTTTTGTTTATCTGTTGCATAACACAGGCCTGTACCTTCTCAGCTTCTGATATCAGTATCCTCAAAGCCCACTACCCAAACACCAAATCAACATCACGTATTTTAGGCTTTTTCTAATGGCAGCATCCTTCATCATGAAGGGGCTAAAAGTGAGAATCCTACTGAAAAAAAAAAAAACCCTCCATTCTTTTAGTCTCAACAGAATTCAGAAAATGCCCCCAAATCAACATTAGAAGGACATCATTCTAGGGATGTTACATGTATTTGGCAGGCTAAGTTTAAAGATTTTTGTAGAGTTTTTTTTTTTTTAATTAACTTCTCAGAAACAAAGAAGCTATGAAATATTGCATCCTTTCCTCCAACCTATGGTTTGATAATTTTACATGTGTTCGAGGACTGACTATAAATAAATGCGATCAATTGGGTAATGGATCTCTCAGGTTATATATGTTTGTATCATCCCTTCAAAGTAGACTTATAAAGAGTTAATATTGGCTGGGTGTGGTGGCTCATGCCTGTAATCGCAGCACTTTGGGAGGCTGAGGCAGGCAGATCACAAGGTCAGGAGATTGAGACCATCCTGGCTAACACAGTGAAACCCCGTCTCTACTAAAAATACAAAAAATTAGCCAGGCGTCGTGGCATGCACCTGTAGTCCCAGCTACTCGGGAGGCTGAGGCAGGAGAATCGCTTGAACTTGGGAAGTGGAGGTTGCAGTGAGCCGAGATCCATGCCACTGCACTCCAGCCTGGGCAACAGAGTGAGACTCTATCTCAAGAAAAAAAAAAAAAAAAAAAGAGACAATATTTGCATTCCTCCTTAAAAACCATTTTCAGAGCCTTCAATACCTTCTTTTTGACCTTCTCCATTGTGACAAGATTTTGTCAGTAGGCCATTTTCAAACATATAATTTATTTTCAATCTATTATCAAGTCTGATTATTAAAGTGAATGGTCAGAGTACTACCACGTGGAGTCAAATACATGGGGTATATTTCAGCAGCAATGCAGCAATAATTTGTGTATGAGGATCACAGGTGGAGTTTTGTAAAATGAAGCACCCCTAGGTGGGAACTGGGAGAGATATACATGTATTGCTTTTCATATTGCAAAAAGGTTTGAGGAATAATATAACATATACTTGTGAACTCACCACCCAGCTTAAGAAAGGAAGTCTTGCACATACATTTGAAGCATCCCCCATACCACCAGTGGCATTATCAACTCCCCAACAACCTACCCTCACCCAGAGTTCTTTCCCTGGATTTATGTCTTTTTATAGGTGTCTTTGTAGTTCATTATATGTTGAACAAATATGTATCAAAATGACCCATCACATTATTGTGCAAATTCTTGAGTCATAAACAAATAATATACTATGTTCATCCCTGTACAACTTCCTTTTTTCTTTGTCTTGTAAGATTTCTCCATATTGATAAATATAGCTGTAGTCCATTCATTTTCCACGTTCCTTTGGTGATCCACTATACAAATCCACCATAATTGACTTCCCTGTTCTACTGCCGTTGGACATTGAGCTTGTTTCTAATTTGTCAGAATCACATACATGTCTGCTGTGACTGTTTTAGCAGCTGCTTCCTTTTGCATTTTTGAAGAGTTTTGCACGTGTTCTGCTTATCCAGCTAGGGTCAAGAACTGGTTTTCTAGTCCAGAGCTGTTCAGTATGTGGTCCCTGGACCAGCAGCATTCACATCTTCCTGGGAACATTCCAGAAAAGCAAAGCACAAGACCCTAAGCAGACTTAATCAGAAACTGGGCTGGGTGGTCGGTTCCTGGGGGAGTGATCTGTATGATAACAAGCTTTCCAGTTTTTAACAAGATTCTGATGCTCACAAACATTTAAATACTACTCTTCTAGTTTAGTAGAATAATGCTCTTCAGGCTAGACATGGTGGCTCACAGCTGTAATCCCAGCATTTTGGGAGGCTGAGGCAGGTGGATCATTTGAGGTCAGGAGTTTGAGACCAGCCTGGCCAACATGGTGAAACCCCACCTCTACTAAAAATGCAAATATTAGCCAGGCACAGTGGCACGTGCCTGTAATTCCAGCTACTTGAGAGGCTGAGGCAGGACAATGGCTTGAACCCGGGAGGTGGAGGTTGCAGTGAGCTGAGATCACGTCACTGCACTCCAGCCTGGGTAACAGAATGAGACTCTATCTCAAAAAAAAAAGAAAAAAAAAAAGAATGATGCCCTCCATTTTGCATGTCTTTTAACCCAAATCAATATTTCCAAAATGTTTTGCAATAGCTGCAACATTGGAAAAAATCCAGAAACTCCCATGGACTACTTCTAAACACAGAATGCATTTTCATGAAATGTACTAAGCTGTAAGAAAGAGCTTCAAAAATCACAAACCGTAATATGAACAAATAATAACCAACATGGTAGATTTATTTTAAAACACAGTTGTGTTGCATTATAAGTCACGACTCATGGATCTAAAGACAGCCAGAGAAAAGAAAAACACAGGGGCATAAAGTCATTTTAGTCAAGTGTAAGTGTTAAGAAAACATTCGAGAACATCCCAGGCATTAAATATATTTCTGAATGAGTTTCACTATCATCTCCATATGGTATGGAATTGTTTTCCCCTGCATTTCCATGTGTGTTCTTGCTCGCATTTTTGCTGTCTGGACTACTTAAAATTCTAGGCTCTTGAAACAAATGAACAAGCAAACAAATACAAAGTCATATCTCAGGATCTGTTGGTCAAGCATGGCAGCTTTCTGAAGTAAAACAGAGTGGTGAGGGAACAGGGTGAGCATTTTCCATCCCTAGGCACTGAGGGAAGGGTACCAGCCAGGTTAATAGCAGAAGATCAGCAAACCAGACATGGGGCAGTACCTAGGAGCTTGGCAATTGCTCATCACAATGCAAGAAAACATCCGATATCATAGGCCTTCGGTGTCATTGGAGAGCCCCAAGAGGTAAATAAGCATGGCTTTAGGTCAGATGCACAGAACACTGTGTATCTGGAAAAATCCAAGAATCACCAAGAGTTTTCATCTGGGATAGGGTCTTGTCAAACAGCAGAGAGGAAACGGTCAAGAATAAAAGCTGTCCCCATTTTTGTTGAGGGACTTGGTTTGCTAGAAGGACTGAGGATGAGAAACAGTGGAAGCTGAAGTCCAGGGAAATGGGTAAAGGAAATCATACACAGGAACTCAGTCAGCAAAAACAGGGAAGATGGCCAGGCGTGGTGGCTCATGCCTGTAATCCCAGCAGTTTGGGAGGCCGAGGCAGGCGGATCGCCTGAGGTCAGAAGTTCGAGTCCATCCTGGCCAACATGGTGAAACCCAGTCTCTACTAAAAATACAAAAATTAGCAGAGCATGGTAGAATAATGCCCTTCAGGCTGTGTGTGGTGGCTCACACCTGTAATCCCAGCACTTTGAGAGGCCAAGGCAGGCAGATCAATTGAGGTCAGGAGTTTGAGACCAGCCTGGCCAACATAGTAAAACTCCATCTCTACTAAAAATGCAAATATTAGCCTGGCACAGTGGCATATGCCTGTAATCCCAGCTACTCGGGAGGCTGAGGCAGGAGAATCGCTTGAACCGGGGAGGTGGAGGTTGCAGTGAGCCAAGATCATGCCACTACACTCTAGCCTGGGCAACAAGAGCAAGACTTCATCTCAAAAAAAAAAAAAAAAAAAAAAAAAAGAAGGTGTGACCTAGAGATCAGGGCTCCCTGAAGAATGACTCAAAAACAAGTCCTTGGATGGAGAGTTGGAGCCATGGATGTACATTTGGTTTCAATCAAGCTAGGATAGGAATACATGCAAGTGAGAGGTGACCTAACTGTGTGTGAGGAACATCGGTAAGGCCAGATGTACGAAGCTTGGAAGGCAGATCCTGGGGAAATGAACAGAAAGTCCATAAAAGAAAGGAGAAGAAGAAACAAGTCTCAGCTGGGTGCCAGTGGCTCACGCCTGTAATCCCAGCACTTTGGGAGGCCGAGGCCGGCGGATCACGAGGTCAGGAGATCGAGACCATCCTGGCCAACACAGTGAAACCCCATCTCTACAAAAATACAAAAAATTAGCCGCTTGGTGGCGGGCGCCTGTAGTACCAGCACTCGGGAGGCTGAGGCAGGAGAATGGCGTGAACTCGGGAGGTGGAGCTTGCAGTAAGCCGAGATCACGCCACTGCACTCCAGCCTGGGTGACAGAGCAAGACTCTGTCTCAAAAAAAAAAAAAAAAAATTTAATATGGACTAAATGATGTTCCTGGCTGACCCTGACATCCCTAGTTTGACAGGACTTGGGATACCTGCTCTCTAACTCCAGTCACCCTCCCCACAGTGCCCACCTGAGTCCAGGAGGCCAGTTAGCCCACCCCTCCTGCACCTGCCTCATTCCCTCAAGAATGGGGAATTGCACCATTCGTTAATAAATCCCTTGGGAAAAGAGAGGCATAGGCAAGCAGATCAAACAATGGACTTGTTTCTTTTCTTTTTTTTGAGATGGAGTCTGGCTCTGTCGCCCAGGCTGGAGTGCAGCGGTACAATGTCAGCTCACTGCAAATTCTGCCTCCTGGGCCACCACGCATGGCCCCCCGCCCTTTTTTTTTTTTTTTTAAGAGACAAGTTCTCACTCTGTTGCACAGGCTGAAGTGCAGTGGCTCGATCATAGCCCACTGTAACCTCCAAACCACTGTAGCTTCCAATTCCATTCCAAGGTCTCGCTCTGTTGCACAGACTGGAGTACAGTGGCATGATCACAGCTCACTGTAACCTCTAACTCCTGGACTCCAAGACTAAACTCCAACTCCTGGGCTCAAGTGATCGTCCCAACTCAGCCTCCTGAGCAGCTAGTACTACAGGCACGCAGAACATCCAGCTAATTTTTTTAAAAATATTTCGTAGAGACAGGATCTCGCTATGTTGCCCAGGCTCGTCTCAAACTCCTGGGCTCAAGCGATCCATCCTCTTGCCATAGCCTCCCAAGTAGCTGGGAGTATAGGCATGAGCCACTGCACCTGGCCCTCACTGAATCATTAAGCAAGGTGATTAGGGAAAAAAAAGTTGTGCCAAAAAAGATGGAGGAGGGGAGGGGGAATTGGGTTAAGTATACTGGAGCGCCAAGGGGAAGAAGAAGTCAGAAAGACAAGCTAAGGACATCCTGGATAAACCCCAGACAGCAGGGCCAGCGTCTGCAATGTGAAAACTGAGTTCACTCAATGGAGCCAAACAGGATGGATGACATCCTTCTAAATCACATGCAATCAAAATGGAAGGAATGGGCTTGCTGATAAAAATCCTGGGCTCAGAGAAATGAAGAGAATCAAGAGTCCTTATAAGAAGCCTTCTGCCCTCTGGGTAGACTGTGGCTCCAGGCAAGTAACCCAGACAGATATTGGACCTAGAAAACTGGATACTGCTGAGAAGTTTGACAAGGCTCCAAATGCCAGGGCTTCTTTTCATGGAGTCCTAAGTAAACAAAGGTCTCACTCACAAAGCAGGCGCACTTGCTTATTTGCAAGTCTAATTTATGCAAAACCACCAGTGGCCAGAGGTAGATTTTCTTACCCAACCCAAACCACTTTTTACTGTGACAACACTAGAATCTTCGGACTGCTTTGTGTTTATTGAACTGAAATGAACCCACAGTTGCAGCCAAATGTTTGTGGAGAGTTTTCTGAGTGCCAGGTCACGTGCTCAGTTGAGTGAGACCTAGTTCCTTCCACATCGAAAGAGAGAAAAATGCATTCAAACTCCTGTGGTTAATTACGTCAAGGTTGGGGTCTTTTCTCTCCCTTAATCCTCACTTAAAAGGAGCTTCTGATTCTGGAATGATTTCACCAAAATATCATACAGACATTTGAAATCAGAGCAATTGCAAAAGCACTATTTATTACTACATTGAAGCTTTATATAATACTATTTGCTTAAAAACAAAACTGATCATTAAGGTTGGGCCCATTGTGGGCTCTATTTAGTTCATGAAATACTAAGTGGGCAGTTAAACAATTGCATTTTGCCCTGAGCTCTCAGCTAGCTACTTTATGTTATTTTTCTCTAATCTTCTCCATCACACTCAGATTACCAGTGTGGATCCAGCAATGGGAACACATTTTGTTCTTGAATGAACAAAAACATAGATTCAGTTCTGTCAATTCACAACATTTTTGTTTTGTTTTGTTTTGTTTTAGAGACGGGGTCTCACTCTGTCACCCAGGCTGGAGTGCAGTGGCGCAACCACGGCTCACTGCTGCCTTGAACTCCTGAGCTCAAGCCATCCTCCTGCCTCAGCCTCCCAAGTAGCTGTCACTACAACCACGGGCCACCACACCCCGCTAATTTTTTTATTGTTTTTATTTTTGTGGAGTTGAGATCTTGCTATATTGTCCAGGCTGGTCTCAAACTCCTGGCCTCAAGCAATCCTTCCACCTCAGCCTCCCCAAATGCTGGGATTATAGGTGTGCGCCCCTGTGCCTGGCTACAACATTCTCTTTGGTGTAATTCTCCAAAAGCATGCTTAAATTAAACAGCTTTGTTATTTATTAGGCCAAATGTATGCCTGATAACGCACCAAAGTATTTCCCACTTACATTGCCTGAGTCTCTTGTAGATAAGAAATTGTAGTAAGAACCAGGCCCACTGGGAGTAAAAGGCCATTGAATGGGAAGCAAAGCCATAACTTATGCTATCATTTGACTTATTAATAAAATAAGTACATTGAAAACCACGTACAAATGACAAACACCCTGAGGTCGTATTTCTGTGCTTCCAAAGGTAGAATTACAATTTGGCTTCTCCTCCAATTCTGGAGAGAAATGTATGATATATGCACAGAGGCGGCCCTGGGCAAATCTTGCCTGGCTGACCTCCAAGCAAGGCAAATAGAACCAAGGGTGGGCACAGATTAGTCTCCAGAGACTACTGTAACAGGTTACCACACCATTCATTATCTCAACATTCTGGAGGCCAGAGGTCCACAGTCAATACTGCCAAGGAACACCAATTCCTGATCCATGTTGGACATCGACCATGGGAAGCCTTGGGAGAATGGCCCTGTTTCAGGAATAGGAACTAAGCCAAAATCTCCTGCCTTCTCTCTGGCCATTCCCCTTCCATACCAACTTCTCGTTGCATCTTAAATGTAGACACTGTCTTTGCATTAGCCCACCTTGGTTCCTTTGCTCCTGCTCCCTGTAGAATGCCCTCTCCTCCAGTGAAAACCTCCTCACCCATCAAGGCTCAGACAAATGGAGCCCCTTCTGACCCTCATGCAGCCAATGGCTTCCTCTGCTGACAGGCAGCAAGTGGCTTATATACTCTCAGCACACACCCACCCTGTGTTGGGCTGTGTGTATGCAAGAAATGCATCCCAAAATGTGCTCTTAGAACCAGCAGCATCTGCATCTCCTGGGAACTTGTTTAAAGGAAATTTCTCAGGTCCCACTCTAGACCTACTGGATCAGAGAGTCTGAGATGGGGCCCAGTAGTCTGGGTTTTAATCAGCCCTCCAGACTCAGTGGGGCACTCAATTGGGAAATCACAGATGCAGGCTCTGTCTATCCCACAGGCAGTGCTTGGTACACAGAGAGAAATGATGTGTTAGACCAGATTACCTGGTAGCTTTGAAAAAAATACTGCGTGGACCTTATTTGCCCCCTCTGGAGGCTCTGGGCAAGACCCATTCCTTGCTTCCTCCAGTTTCTGATAGGCACTGGCATTCCTTGGCTTGTGGCTGCATCATTCTGATCTCCACCTCCACCTTCACACTGTCTTTTCCTCCCTCTATGTTGTTTGTTTGTTTGTTTGTTTGTTTTTGAGACAGAGTCTCACTTTGTCACCCAGGCTGGAGCTCAGTGGCGTGATCTCAGCTCACTGCAACCTCCATCACCTAGGTTCAAGCAATTCTTCTGCCTCAGCCTCCCGAGTAGCTGGGATTACAGGCGTGCACCACCACACCCAGCTAATTTTTTATATTTTTAGTAGAGATGGGGTTTCACTGAGTTGGCCAGGCTGGTCTCAAACTCCAGACCTCAGGTGATCTGCCCGCGTCGGCCTCCCAAAGTGCTGGGATTACAGGCATGAGCACCCGCCCCCTCCCTGTATGTTGAATCTCGCTCTGCCTCTCTCTTATAAGGACACTTGTGTCTGCATTTAGGCTGCATTCAGATGATCCAGGATCATGTCCCCCTCTCAAGATCTTTCCTTTAATGACATCTGCAAAGACCCAATTTCCAAGGAAGGTAACTGTTGCAGGTTCCAGAGATTAAGGTCCAAAGTATGTGGGGGTGCCGTTATTCTATCTATCTCACTATGGTTCCTCCCATGAGATGAGGCTGATGATGGGACTTCACCAGAAATTAGACCCTCTTTGCTTGGCCTCTTCCATTTTCTTATCCTGCATCCACCCACCCCCCGCCCCCCAGTCAGTTTCTCCTGGGACTACATCCTCAGAAAATTGCTTCCTTCTCTCAGAGTCTATTCTTAGACAACTTGACCTAAGATGCAATTATAGAAAAGGAGGATAATACATTTGTACTGTGTTTTTGCTTTGTTTTGTTTTGTTTTGGGGTTTTTGTTTTGCTTTTGTTTTGTTTTGAGATGGAGTCCTGCTCTGTCCCCCAGGCTGGAGTGCAATGGCGCAATCTCGGCGGCTCACTGCAACCTCCGCCTCCCAGGTTTAAGCAGTTCTCCTGCCTCCACCTCCCGAGCAGCTGGGATTACAGGCACCTACCACCACACCTGGCTAATTTTTATATTTTTAGTAGAGATGGGGTTTTGTCATGTTGGCCAGGTTGGTCCCAAACTCCTGACCTCAGGTGATCCGCCTGCCTTGGCCTCCCAAAGTTCTGAGATTATAGGCCCGAGTCACTGTGCCCGGCCTGTACCGTGTTGTTTTTAAGCCACCAAATTTATGGCAATTTGTTACAGCAGCAATTTGAAACTAATACACATGGAGCGTAACTTAGTCCACAGGGTTTGTTCTGCCTCAAGACATCGACTATAGGAAGCCTTGGGAGAATGTAAACTCCCAGGTACTTTGGGGGCTGGTGCCTCTGGGTAAATCCACAGTGGCCCCAGGATAATCTGCTGAAGAAGGTGGCAGGTGTGCACAGTTAGGAGGGAGGCTTGCAAAATCTAGAGAAAGCCACAGAGCCATAAAAAGGAATCTTGGGAGAGAACGCACATCATCAGCTACAGGTGCAGTAGATTCACACCCAGGACCCAAGTCTACCTCAGTCAATGAATATAAAAAATTCAGGATTTGGCCAGGTGTAATGGCTCATGCCTGTAATCCCACCACTTTGGGAGGCTGAGATGGGTGGATCACCTGAGGTCAGGAGTTCCAGACCAGTCTGGCTAGCATGGTGAAACCCCGTCTCTACTAAAAATACAAAAATTAGCTAGGAGTGGTGGCAGGTGCCTATAATCCCAGCTACACAGGAGGCTGAGGCAGAAGAATTGCTTGAACCCAGGAGACGAAGGTTGCAGTGAGCAGAGATTGTGCCATTATACTCCAGCCTGGGCGACAAGAGTGATACTCTGTCTCAAAAAAAAAAGAAAAAAGAAAAGAAAAGAAAAAGAAAGGAAATTCAGGATTCCAGGACTCCGCAGCATGTATCCCTCTACATCAAGACCTTCTACTCCAGGTGCGTGGGTCCCTGCCCTGTGACATAGTACTTGTCTCCCTAGACCCAGCACCTGGCTGGGTTCTTGCCATCTTTCCAGTTGGCCCTGTTTCAGGAACAGGAATTGGTCAGGCTGCTACCTGTATTAGTTTTCTAGGACTGTTATAAGAAAGTGCCATAAAGTAGGTGGCTTTAACAGCAGACATTTTTGTCTCACAGTTCTGCAGGCTGGAAATCCAAGATCAAGGTGCTGACAGGGTTGGTTCCTTCTGAGGGCTGAGGGAGGATCTGCTCTAGGCCTGTCCCTTAGTCACTGGTGGCTTTGCAGACAATCTTTGCTGTCTCTTGGCTTGTAGATCTCTACCTTCACGATTTTCTCCCTGTGTTTGGTCTATGTTCAAATTTCCTCCTTTTTTTCTTTAGAGATAAAGTCTAGCTCTGTCTCCCACATTGGAGTGCAATGGCAGGACAAGAGCTCACTGCAGCCTCCAACTCCTAGTTCTCAAATGATCCTCCCACGTCAGTCTCCTGAGTAGCTAGGCTACAGGCATGAGCCATCAGGCCCAGCAAACTCTTTAATCATTTTTTGGAGAGACAGTTTCTGCTTTGTTGCCCAGGCTGGTCTTGAACTCTTGGTGTCAAGCGATCCTCCCCTTGCGGCCTCCCAAAGTTCTGGCCTCCCAAACTACCGTCCTCAAACGATCCTCCCCCTTCAGCTTCCCAAAGTTACAGGTGTGAACATCCACTCCCAGCTCCTTTTTTTCATAAGGACCCTGATCATATTATTATAGTAGGGGCCCACACTACTCCACTATGACCTCATCTTAACTAAGGATGTTTGCAATAAGCCTATTCCTAAATAAGGTCATATTTGGAGACACTGGGGGCCAGGACTTCAACATAGGAATTTTAGGGGGGTACAATTCAACTCAGAGCAGTGCCCAAGGGCTCACTACCTTCTTGTAGATTTCTCTGATATCTTTCAACAGCGTTTTGTGATTGTCCTTGTAGAGAGCTTTCACCCAAATATCTAAAATCTTCAAATATCTAAAATTCCAAATAGCTGAATTCTTCTGTCTGTCACGTCTACAGGACCCAGAGGACCTGGCCTCCACCCTGGCTTCCTTAGTTCACATGGCAGCTAAGCCCAGCCCCACTTAAGAGGGTATTTAGAAAACACCACCTTCTAAGACTCACCTACTCAATCCACCTGTGGGTGGTTATTAATTTATTTATTTTTTGAATGGGCATGGCTGTGCTCCAATCAAACTTTATTCATGAAAACACTTAGTGGGCTAGATTTGACTCATGGGCCAAAATTTGACAATCCATGTTTTTTTTGAATAGCATTATTGTGTTTTTATTAATCCTTCACATAATTATTTTAAAATATGTAATGTACAGCATGAGTTCTATGTAGCCTTTTGAAGAGTGACACCGGAAACTGTCAGGGGATGGGGGTCAAAGGGAGGGAGAGTATTAGGACAAATACCTAATGCATGCGGGGCTTAAAACCTAGATGACGGGTTGATAGGTACAGCAAACCACCATGGCACATATATACCTATGTAACAAACCTGCACGTTCTGCAGGTGTATCCCAGAAATTAAAGTAAAAGAAAAAGATAGGGTGGTTATTTACAAAAAGAGTTATATAGCAAAACCCAATTGGGGATAGTTTAACCTTATCTTTCTAGGGGCGGGGGCTACTCAAATAAATGTAGAGTGCAGTCAGTCCTCAATTAATGTCCTCAATAGATTCTTGGAAACTGTGGCTTTAAGTGAAACAATACATAACATAACCAATTTCACCACAGGCTAATTGATATAAACAAGAGTTCAGTTCCTTCGGCATGCCTCTGGTCACAAAAACATCACCAAACTTCTAGACCCAAAATGCTTCTAGTATTAAACATTGAAATAAATGTTTAATATAGTCATTATAAATATACTCAAGAAAGATTAGGCCTGGTGTGGAGGCTCACACCTGTAATCACAGCACTTTGGAAGGCTGAAGCAGGTGGATCACTTGAATCCGGGAGTCTGAGACCAGCCTGGGTAACATAGGGAGACCTTGTGTCTACCAAAAATACAAAAATTGGCCCATCTCATAATCAAGTCTCAAAATAAGTAAATAAATAAATAGATAAAAATGTAAAAATAATGGATTAATAGAAAGAATTAAGATAATCATTTATCCAATGTTTGGTGAATCAGTGAGTGACATGGTCATCATAGTGGTGATGGATTAAATTAAGGAATAAACGTTTGCAAAGCGAGAATTGTAAGGTATGCTTCCTGCCACCATGTGGTTCAACAACACTCACAAATGTGCCAGTCCCACTGAACTCTTGCGTATCATATCATTTATTGTTGTGCATTTGTGTGATTATCATATACTTTACAAAATTTTATCTGACAATAATTTGTATTTGTTTATTTCCTTACTTGCCAACCCATTCATTCCAGCTGAGGGCTGCAGGTGGCCAGAGCCTATCCTAGCATCTCGGGACAAAAAGCAAGAGCCAGCCTTGGCCAGGACACCATATTCCATCACAGAGTACACCCCTACACACACCCATATTCACGCAGACTTGGAGAATGTAGATATGCCACTTCACCTAACTCACACATCCTTGGGACATGGGAGAAAAATCCAAGTACCTGATTAAAACCCAGACAGGCAAGGGGAAAATGTACAAACTCCACACAGATAATAGCTCCAGCCAGGAATCTGTTTGTTTGTTTGTTTGTTTTTTCTTATCACCTCTATAATAAAACAACATTGAACAAAATGACCCACTGTGTATCAATTCTGAGTAGTAAGGAAAACATGTATGGTCAACCAGGCATCAGTTCTCTTTCTGTGTCGCTCTTCAAAAACATCCATGGTAAATGCCCCACTGTTAATAGGACAGCTAGACATGCAAATAGGTTGCTGTCACACAGCGTGGTAAAGGGGGTACCCACAAGTGGTTCAACCGGGTACCGAGAAGAGGCACCTCATCTATCCCTGTGAAGACAGGATGCAGAAGGACCAGGGAGCCCTTTCAAAAGGGGTGATAGCAAATCTGAGTCATAAAAGAGTAGATATTCTGTCTCTTGTGCCACTTTTAAAATTTTCACCTAATATGACCTTTCCCTTCTGTGATGGATAATTTCATGTGTCAACTTGATTAAGCTTATGGTGCTCAGATGTTTGGTGGAACACCAGTCTAGATGTTGCTGTGAAAGGTTTTCTTAGATGCGATTAACCCTCAATCCACCCATGGGTGGTTATTCACAATAAAGAGTTAAATAGCAGAAGCCAATGGAGGGATATTTTAACCCTATCTTCCACAAGGGTGGGGGCACTCCAATAAATGTAAATATAGATTACAGTGCATCCTTTTGGTAAACCCTGAATAAAGCAGGTAATTGTCTCTAATGTGGTGGGCCTCGTCCAATCAGTTGAAGGCCTTACAGGCAAAGAACGAGATTCCCTGAAGTAGAAGGGATTCTGTCCCAAGGCTGCAACATGGAAGCCCCGCCCGAGTTTCCCGCCTGCTGCCCTGTGGAATTCAGCCTCAACTCTGCCACATCAACTCTCACCCAGGTCTTCAGCCTGCTGACCTATCCTGTAGATTCTAGACTTGCCATCCCCACGATCACATAAGCTAATTTCTTAAAATAGATGACATATGGATGAATGGATGGGGAGATAGATAGATAGATAGATAGATAGATAGATAGATAGATAGATAGATAATAGATAGATAATAGATAGATGATAGAGGAGATAGCTAGGGATATAGGGAGACAGAGATAATAGAGATAGATGGAGTGATAACTAGGTAGATAGAAATATAGACACATGACAGAGATATAGATAACAGAGATAGATAGATTAGATAGATAGATAGATAGATAGATAGATAGATAGATAGATAGATAGATGATAGATAGATAGATAGAGGAGATAGCTAGGGAGATAGGGAGAGAGGTGATAGAGATAGATGGAGAGATAGAGAGATAACTAGGTAGATAGAGATATAGACACATGACAGAGAGATAAATAACAGAGATAGATAGATGATAGACAGATATAGCCACACACACAGAGAGAGAGAGAGGCCGGGCATGGTGGCTCACACCTGTAATCCCAGCACTTTGGGAGGCCAAGGTGGGTGGATCACCTGAGGTCAGGAGTTCGAGACCAGCCTGACCAACATGGTGAAACCCTGTCTCTACAAAAAAAATACAAAAATTAGCCGGGCGTGGTGGCACTTGCCTGTAATTCCAGCTACTTGGGAGGCTGAGGCAGGAGAATCACTTGAACCTGGGGGGCAGAGGTTGCAGTGAGCTGAGATCGCACCATTCCACTCCAGCCTGGGTAACAAGAGTGAAACTCCATTTCAGGAAAAAAAAAGAAAAAGAGATGATGATAGATAGATAGATAGATAGGTAATATAGAAGATAGAAATAGATGATAGAGACAGGTAGGTAGATCTACAAGTAGAGAGAGAGAGATCATATATGATAGATATAGATAGATACATACATACATAGAATAGATGAATGGATGATAGGTAGATAGAAGATAGATGATAGATAGATAGATAGATAGATAGATAGATAGATAGATAGATAGATGAATGGAAGATAGAGAGATAGACCTAATAGATGATGGAAGATAGATAGATAATAGATATATAGATATATATCCTATTCGTTCTGGTCCTCTGATGAGCCCTCATTACCCACACAATGGGTGGGTTTAATTGCTTGGTAAGTGACTGTCCAATGACCAAAACCAAGGAGAATTTCACAAGAGGATTTTATAATATTACGTGCACCATGTAAGGAGAACACTGGGGATAGTTCCCAAAGCTCCCCTAACAAAGGTGAACACAGGGCTTTTATTAGAATGGTTAGCTGAGTCATTGAGTGTTCGGGTGGAGTCAGAGCAGTGCAGACACGTTGCAATCATGCTTCTACATACATCGTATATATGGAAAACGGTAAGTTCCCCCAACCTCGGCGGGGTTTTCAGTACAACCATGAAGAGTGTTTCCCAAAGTTCATCTCCAACTCAGGCATCTCTGGATCCAACCAGTTTTTGTTTTTTTTCTGGAGCTGAACTTCTTCCTGCAACTTTTTGAAACAAGAAATCAAGGTGCAGCTTTTTCACAGTGTGGACCAGAAAACCCAGGAACTCTGAGTACGCCTAATACACCTCCTAAATCACAAATCTCTAGGGGGAGGGAGTTCTGATAGAGCTAATTCAGGACCAGTGACAGCAGCAACCACTCCATGAGGCCTGGGCAGGGGACGAGTGTGAATCTAAAAGTCAGGCCTTCCATGGGGTGGCTGCACCACCACCACCAAAAAACGGAGTGACTTCCCTGGCAGCTTAGACATTCCTCTCCTGAAAGAGCAAGAAATCCCTGGGGCCAGTCCCTTGTGGGGAAGCAGAGATGTGCTGCTAAGTGCCAGCACCCCAGGGAAGGTACTCAGAGGAAGGTCCTCTGGGATCTCTATTCTCTTATTCAAGGGACTGGGCAAGCCACCAGGACTTGGAATGACAGTAGGCAAGAGACTCAGGGACAGGGCAAGGGTGGCGGGTAGAAGGAAGAGAATTTACAAAGGCTACAAGTGGAGCAAGAAAAAAAATCCACTGCCAACAGGTGGGTCTCTGTTTTCTCATGCATTCCCTCTGCTGTCCTCTGCCCCCAAATGGAATCTGATATTCATGGTTCTAAAATTCTATAGGTGATTCTCTTCATTCCTCATCATACTCCACAGACTGGATGCTTGTTTGATGAGGGTTTACCTACACCAATTGATGTTCCTGATCTCAGGAGCTTGGTTCTCAAAAAGGAGCTGAGACAAACCGCTCCAGAACCTCAGAAGCAGCCCCCAGGACACTTGGGAGTTGACTCAAACTTGCAGGAAATACAGCAATAAAGTGAAGGCAAGAACTGTTCTCAAAAGGAGCTCATAGAACACAGAGATGCAGACAGGGCGCAGTGGTTCTTAGGCCTGTAATCCCAGAGCTTTGGGAAACGAGGTGGGAAGATTGCTTAAGCCCAGGAGTTTGAGGCCAGCCTGGACAACATAGCAAGACCCCGTTTCTTTTTTTTTTAAGTTAAAAATTAGCTGAGAGTGGTGGCACATGCTTGCAGTCCCAGCTACTCAGGAGGCTGAGGTGGAAGGATCACTTGAGCTTGAAAGTTGGAGGCTGCAGTGAGCTCTCATGGCACCACTGCACTCCAGCCTGGGCATCAGAGCAAGACCCTGTCTCTATAAATACATGAATAAGTATATACATATATAAATAAATAAATGAATGAAGATGAGTGATTGGGGTGGATGGAGAAGTAAGGAAAGTCTTCCTTAGTCATGCTTTGAAGAAAGGCTCCAATTTGGTAGCTGAGCTCTGTGATAAAGGATATGTCTTAAGGAAACAAAGTATGTGGGGGAAGGACAGGAGCAGAGAGGAGACCCACCTGTGCTAGATTGTGCAACTCAGGTGTGGAAGTTGAAGGGAAGAAAGGAAAGAAGGAAGGAAGGAAGGAAGAAGGAAGGAAGGAAGGAAGGAAGGAAGGAAAGGAAAGAAGAAGAAAGAAAGAAAGAAAGAAAGAAAGAAAGAAAGAAAGAAAGAGAGAGAGAAAAAGAAAGAAGAAAGAAAGAAGAAAGAAAGAAAGAAAAAGAAGAAAGAAAGAAAAAGAAAGAAGAAAGAAAAAGAAAGAGAAAGAAAAGAAAAGAAAGAGGAGGGAGAGAAAAGGAAGGAAGGAATGAGGGAAGGAAGGAAGGGAGGGAGGGAAGGAGGAAGGGAGGGTAGGGGAGGGAGGGAGGGAGAGAAAGAACTACAAAGAAAGGCAAGTGAGGCTGTACCTTGGCTTCTGGCTTATCTATGAGCCCCACCCTAAAAGTGCAAGACACTCTCTACAGGCAGCATTCATTCTGAAATTCTCCCTTACTCTCTCCTCACACCTGATTCTGGTTCTCTCAGAGCCAACCTTGCTCACTGTCCCAGGCTTCAGCCTCACCGTGACACTTGGTATGGTTGGCCCACCCCCAAGTCTCAGCTGTTCTTAATAAAAATCCTGGTTTGTCACACCGTTAATTGGCCTCCATCTGCCTTGGAAAATCCCCCTCTGATTTGATTTGGCTCCTCGAACAGGCTCCCCTCAGTCCTCCATGAGCAAGGAGCAGGCCTCCAGATCACATCACCCCTCACTGCTGTCACCTGCTTCTCCACTCGACATTTTTTCCTGAGTCCCTATCATCAACAGTTGTCATTGCAGCTCCCATTTTAAATGCTCAATATTTGCCATTTTTAATAGAGATGCAAATCCAGATTATAAAAAGCACTTGTAAAAATAGAACATCTTTGCTTATAGAATAAAGCAGTTCGTGTGCACACGCACCCACACAAACACACAAAACCAACCGTTTGTGAAATGCCTGTTTGCAAAATAAAGCCGCATTCTCCAAGCTGTAAATCACACTGTCCCCAGAAAACGGTGCCACTTGGCTGTGACCGCGGGACAGGGTCAGTGAATCAGTCTGCTATAAGCCAACTGAGGAATTGCAGCCTTGTAGGATGCATTCAATGATCTAATTCAATGTCACTAATTTCCCTTTCTGGATGAGCAACAGCTCTATTAATAAGGAAAGACCTTGATGGATACAGCTGTCCTATCTCCAGATTCAGGTGCACTGTGGGTAGCTTGCAGAGCATGACAAGGGCACCAGGCCGGCCGGCCAGCTCACCACTGCCTGAGTGGGTCAGTGAATCTGATTACAGTGCTGCTTTGTCCAAAGTGTCTCGCTCTGTTTTTTTTATTTTTTTCCCCCTCTCCCTAAAGAGTGGTGTGATTACTTTATGCCAAACCACTCAAGGATAATTCATACTGTCAGGAAACCCTTGTGTTTGCCCATGATACGACAGTTTTGGGCTCACCTCATATTCCAGAGTGGCATGATGTAATGTAACACATTTTGAAATACTGTAAGGCAATAACCGAAATAACACAGTTTGACATCTTGAATCTCAGAGTAGGTAGGCACACTCTGGCTATACTGTATTTCCACTTCCCCAATATCTGCTACTGATACTATTTGACTTTTTACAGCATTATATGTTTTTAAATGTAATTAGAAGAGTGAGGTCTTAGCATAAAAAAAAAATCTCAGGCTTGAGAAGAACCATCAGTGGCATATCCATCCTCAAATTGAGAGCCTCCAGTGGGACTCTGTGAGCCCACACATATGACACACTGTAGATTTTAAAGAATCAGTGCACGGCCGGGCACAGTGGCTCATGCCTGTAATCCCAGCACTTTGGGAGGCCAAGGCAGGCAGATCTTGAGGTCAGGAGTTCGAGACCAGCCTGGCCAACAGGATGAAACCCCATCTCTACTAAAAATACAAAAATTAGCCGGGAGTGCTGGCACCAGCCTATAATTCCAGCTACCCGGGAGGCTGAGGCAGGAGAATCACTTGAACCTGGGAGGTGGAGGTTGCAGTGAATTGAGATGGCACCATTGCATGCCAGCCTGGGCGACAGAGCAAGACTCCATCTCAAAGAAATCAAAAATAATCAGTGCACACCCCATACCATATCATATGATGAGACACTGCTGACTCGCTTACAGTAGCCTCAAAGCCCTTTGTACATCAAACCCATCCAACTGAACCACAGCTATTCACTGTGCACCAACTACGTGCAAGGCTTTAAAAGGAAATAGTTGGTAGGTGGATTGGAAATCAGGAGGGTCATGATGAGGTGCACCTGTCAGCTTAGAGTAAATATGGAAAATTTTCTGGATCAAGTACCAGACCTGCTTGCTCAGTTGATTTGAGGGTTCTTTACATGAGCCAAAAGGAAAGGTCTGGGCCAAGCAGAGAGTCTTGTGATGCTGTCTCAGCCTCAGCATTGCAAAGTTCCGAAAAGCCAATAAAATTCATGACCCCAGCACTAAGGTCCAGACTTGGCACAGAGTCCATTCTAAAGAAAACAAATTATTGCAAACCAAGAAACTCCCCAGAGTCCTTTCTCCTTCTCAAATTATTACCCAATCTATCTTTTCTTTCACTGCAAACATTTTATTTTATTTTATTTTATTTTATTTTTTTGAGATGGAGTATTGCTCTGTCACTCAGGCTGGAGTGCAGCAGTGCAATCTCGGCTCACTGCAACCTCCGCCTCCTGGGTTTAAGCAATTCTCATGCCTCAGCCTACTGAGTAGCTGGGATTACAGGTGTGTGCCACCACGCCTAGCTAATTTTTTGTATTTTCAGTAGAGACGAGGTTTCACCATGTTGGCCAGGCTGGTCTCGAACTCCTGACCTCAAATGATTTGCCTGCTTTGGCCTCCCAAAGTGCTGGGATTACAGGCATGAGCCACCACACCCAGCCTCACTGAAAACATTTTAGAACAGCAGTTCCCAATGGCTGAATCCATTTTCTTTCCTCCTGTGCTCATGCCAGTCCCCTGCAATTCAGCTTCCCATCTCATCATTCCAGGGTGTTTCCAACTGCTCGGTCTTCCTCTCCCCTGCACTTGAGCTCTGAGCTGCACCAGACACATGGGGCACCTGTCCTTCCTAACACAGTCCCTTCCCACAGCCTGCCTTTCTTGCTTTCCTTCCCACCTCTCAGATTGCTCATTCTTGGTCTCTGAGGCGTGTTCATTCTCTCATGAGGTTCTGTGTTGTGTTCCCTTCTCTTTTCACGCCACATGCATAAATGTATCTGTCTCCGCCTTGACGTCAGCTGCCGCATTGGTAATTTATGACTCCCTAATCCCTACTTCCAACACAAACCGCATTCCCAGTTTCCAGGCTTGGAGTTCCAGTTGCCTGCTGGGCATCCTTAAGTATCTGGCCTCTTCCTCTCCTTCCAAGCAACATAAATGCTGGAGGCCTCCAATGTTCAATTTGAGGCTGTCCACGCTCTTTCAACTATTCTGATCCAGTAACTGGTGACTTCTTTGAGAAACTTATGCATGCCAAGCCCTTTCCCAGCTCCTGGTTTTTCAACTTTGAGTTCCCTCCTCCTGAAATGCCCCTCCCGCAGATATGCACATCCTGGGCGGGGCACAGTGGCTCACATCTATAATCCCAGCACTTTGGGAAGCTGAAGGAGGAGGGTTGCTTGAGGCCAGGAGTTCAAGGCCAGCATGGGAAACAGAGCAAGACCCTGTCTCTGCTAAAAAATAAAAAATACCCCAGCATGGTGGCGTGCGCCTGTGGTCCCAGGTACTCGGGTGGTTGATGTGGGAGGATCGATTGAGTCCAGGAGTTGGAGGCTTCAGTGAGCTATGACTGCACCACAGCACTCCAACCTGGACAACAGAATAAGACTCTATCTCTTAAAAAAAATTAATTAAAAAAAATTCACATTCTGTCCTCAAATATCACCTTCTCAGAAGGGCCTTCCCCGCTCAAAGCATCTACAAAGCCTTGAGGTTTACTCTGTCTCATCACTTATCAAATGCAGTCAGTATTTTATTTATTTACTTCTTTGCTGTCTCTCTCCATTGCTAGAAGGTAAACTGCATGAGGGCAGATACTTTGTCTTATAGACTGATTTATTTCCAGTTCCTATTAGGGAATAGTGAATGCTCCATAAATATTGCTAAAGGAATGATTGCTTCTGACTCTCACAATTTAACTTCAGCACAGATGTTTTTCTTGGAATACCAAATGGATATACCTACTGCCTCATGATACCTCACGGAAAATCCAAACACATCACATCTAACCCCAGATTCTTTATTTTCTCTTGTTCCTTCTCTACCTTCAGGACAGTGTTTGGATGGTGCTAGTTACTGGTTGTGCAGAATACAAATCTGGGAGTTGTTCTTGATTCTTCCCACTCATATCAAATTCATCATGAAGTCCCATGAGCACTACCTCCAAAACAGAG
The DNA here is from genome assembly GCF_006542625.1 of Nomascus leucogenys. Classification (NCBI taxonomy): domain Eukaryota; kingdom Metazoa; phylum Chordata; class Mammalia; order Primates; family Hylobatidae; genus Nomascus; species Nomascus leucogenys. The sequence goes on from NC_044397.1 coordinate 42,332,438, forward strand.
CTCCAATCTTCTCTCCAGCCCAGCCCCATGCTACAATCCCGATACGGTTTGGCTGTGTCCTCAACCCAAAATCTCATCTTCAGTTGTAATCCCCATCATCCCCACGTGTCAAGGGAGAGACCCAGTGGAGGTAATTAGATCATGGGGCCAGTTTCCCCCATGCTGTTCTCATGATAGTGAGTGAGTTCTCACAAGATCTGATGGTTTTATTGGTAGTTCTTCCTGCGTCATTCTCCCTCCTGCCACCTTGTGAAGAAGGTACCTTGCTTCCCCTTCACCTTCCGCTTGTAAGTTTCCTGAGACCTCCACAGGCATGCAGAACTGTGAGTCAGTTAAACCTCTTTCCTTTTTAAATTACCTAATCTCAGGCAGTTCTTTATAGCAGTACAGACTAATGTAGAGAACTACTAATACAGAGAACAGACTAATACAACCCCTGTGAGCCACCATTATCTTTAGAAAGGAATCGTCCCTATTTGCACTTTTCCTCCCTATAGCATCCAGAATCTTCTTTTGGGATCTAAATCCGGTGATGTCATACCCATGCTTAAAGCCTTCTATTTGCATTCCACTCTCAGGATATCCTACAAGCCCAGCGTGTTCTATCCCCAGCCTTCTTTCCTAGCCCCATCCCTTCTCTTCACCAACCATTCACCAGCCACACTGGCCCCCTGCCACTTCCTGGGGAACTCAGGGCCTTTGCACATGCCAATTCTTCCACCTGGAAAGCTCTGCTCCCTCCTCTCCAAGGGACTAGCTCCCCCTGGCCTCCAGACCCAACTTAAATGCCACCTCCCCAGAGAGGTCTTCCCTAAGTTTCCTAAGCACATTGTTCCTCCATCACCAATATTCAATTGCCTTGTTTGCTGTTTGTTTCCTTATGGTAGCACATGGCTCTCTCCTCCACTAGCAATAAGCTTCCTAATTGCAGCTTCTAAGTCTGTTCTATTCTGCAGCACATTCCCAGCTCCTGATACAACTTACAGGGTGCATTCAATATTCTTTTAAACAAAGGAAGGAAGAAAACCAGCCTGGAAGGAAAACAGAAATGACAGAAAGAAGGATTAAGAAGAGACAGAAAGGAGAAGGTGGGACAGAAAAAAAGAAGGAAGGAAGGAAGGGAGGGAAGACAGAGGAAGGAAAGAAGAAAGGAAGGAAGGAAGGATGGAAGGAAGGACGGAAGGAAAGAAGGAAGGAAGGAAGGAAGGAAGGAAGGAAAGATGGAAGGAAGGAAAGAAGAAAGGGAAGGAGGGAGGAAAGGAGGGAAGAAAGAAAGAAAAGGAAGGGAGGGAGGGAGGGAGGAAGGAAGGAAGGAAGGAAGGAAGGAAGGAAGGAAGGAAAGGAAGGAATTTCACATGTACTTCTAGACCAAACAAAAATTCTTCTCTTTCCCCAGAATCATACAACCTACCAGGTGTTCTGAATTCCTTGCCTTAGTTGATGGAATCACCATTACTCACATTACCCAAATTAAGCACCTCAGAACCATTTTCCTGTCTTCCTTCATCTCTTCTGTCTAATAGGCTACCAAAAGCTATCATTGCTACCTCTAAAACATATCTCACGCCCTCCCCTCCTTCTCCATCTCCCTCTCTAGTACGTTTGTTGAAGCTCCATTGAGGGGAATACTTCACAAGCTTCCTGGCTGGTTCTTACTTCAGACCAGCTCTGCTGCCAGAATTCAAATTCTAAAATCCAGGTGTGCCAGCCTGGCCAACATAGTGAGACTCTGTCTATAAAAAATTTTTTAAATTAGCCAGGCATGGTGGTGCACACCTGTAGTCCCAGCTACTTGGGAGGCTGGAAGACGAGGATCACTTGAGCCCAGGATTTGAGGCTGCAGTGAGCTATGATTGTGCCATTACCTTCACCCTGGACAACAGAGAAAGACACTGTCTCAAAAATAAAATAAAATAAAATTCAGATGTAAATATTTCTTTTTTTTTTTTAAGATAGAGTCTTGCTCTGTCATCTAGGCTGGAGTGTGGCGTCATCATCTCAGCTCACTGCAACCCCTGCTTCGTGGGTTCAAGTGATTCTCGTGCTTCAGCCTCTCAAGTAGCTGGGACTACAGGCACGTGCCACCACACCCAGCTAATTTTTGTATTTTTAGTACAGACAGGGTTTCACCATGTTGGCCAGGCTGGTCTCAAACTCCTGACCTCAGGCAGTCCACCCCCGTCGCCCTCCCAAAGTGCTGCTACTACAGGTATGAGCCACTGTGACCAGTCTCCAGATATAAGTATTTCAAAGTAGCTAGGAGAGAATTTTGAATGTTCTCACCACAAAGAAAGGATAAATGTTTGAGATGAGGGATATGCTAATTACCTTAATTTGATCATTACACAATATATACATGTATCAAAACATCACACTGTACCCCATAAATATGTACAATTATCACATGTCCATGAAAAATAAAATAAAACTAAAAAAAAGAAGTATGATGTCACATCTCTTGAAAACCTTTCACCATTCTCAATTGACTGAGGAATTGTTTAGCATGACATTCAGAACTCTGAGATTCTGGCTACATTCTATATTTTCTGGTCTTATCTCCAGGGAACAGTCCCCAACCTTTTTGGCACCAGGGACAGGTTTTATGGAAGACAATTTTTCCACAAGAGGGGGTGGCAGGGAGACATGGTTTCAGGATGAAACTGTTCCACTTCAGATCATCAGGCATTAGATTTTCACAAGGAGCACACAACCTAGACCCATTGTATGCACAGTTCACAATAGGGCTCATGCTCCTATGAGAATCTAATGCCACTGCTGATCTGGCAGGAGGTAGAGCTCAGGTGAGAATACACACCTGCCCACAGCTCACTTATCTGGTTCCTGACAGGCCACAGACTGGTACTTGTGCCAAGGGATGCTAGAAATTACCTCATTCCAATTCTACCGGAAACGTATCATCCCCAATCATACTTATGCTGCCAATCTTTGTCTTGCCATCCCTTCAATCTAGAATTCTTTGCAACCCCTTTCCTGTCTACAAGACCCCAACTTATTTCCAAGCCCATTGTAAATGTCATCTTCCCATGAATTCAGTAAAAGCTAAGCAGTTTTATCGAAACTTTAAATCAATTATTGGATTTCTTTTATGTTTTATAACACATAAGCAACTAAATTGTCTCTTCGCTGAGCACTTACTATGTGCTAGCCTTTGTATATTCAGCCTTGACACACACTCTATGTTTTAGGCTGTTCTTGCATTGTTATAAAGACATTCCTGAGACTGGGCAGTTTATGAATAAAAGAGGTTTAATTGGCTCTTGGTTCTGCAGTCTGTACAGGAAGCATGACACTGGCATCTGCTTAGCTTCTGGGGAGGCGTCTGAGAGCTTTTACTCATGGTGGAAAGGGAGGTGGGAGTAGACAAGTCACAGGGCAAAGGCAGGAGCAAGAGAAAGGGTTGCTGGGAGAAGTGTCACACATTGTTAAATGACCAGATCTTGCGAGAACTCACTCGGAGAAGGACAGCACCAAGGGGATGGTGCTAAACCATTCATGAGAAATCTGCTTCCATAATCCAATCACCTCCCACCAAGCTCCATTTCCAACACTGGGAATTGGGCAAGGACAAATACCCAAGCTATGTCACCCTGCAACATAGATACTGCTATTATCCCTACTTTTACAGAGCAAGAAACCAAATTGAATTAAAAGGTCTTAGACTTTCCCCAGGTCACACAGCAAAGAGGAAGGCTAGGAATCTAACCCAGATCGACTGACACCAGTGCCTGGTTTTATTTAAAACACTATTTGGTACACCCTCAAAAGACAGAGGTCTCATTTAATTTATCTTTAATGCTCCATATCTAGGCTGCAGTTGGTGATCAATAAATGTCTGTTGATCGAAGGAGAGAGAGTAGAATATCATCAGACTTCCCCCAAGGTTCGCCAGGGAAACCAGGAGACTCCTTTGTAATTTGGCTGAAGTAACTATTCAGTCAACATTGAATCAAATGTGAATGGAATTGAGTTACCCCAAGTAATAGAGCTAGATAAGTCTCACGAATTGAAGACAGAGAACTCCCTCCTATATGAGTTTGCAACTTATCACTGTCAGAAAGACTGAGCAGGGAGAGCTGGGCTCAAGCCGGCATACACAAAAGAGTCTAAGAAATAATCAATTGAATTCAAACCACCATACATCATGGATGTTTAGACCCAGAGAGGACCTGGGAAATCATCTGCTTCTCTTCTTTCATTTCACAGAAGAAGAAAATAAGGGCTAGTAGAGAATGTGGCCCCAGCAAAATCATCCAGGTTGGTGGAACCACGTCCCTTGCTGCCAGAATGCCTGCCTGCATTATTTTCTTTCTTTCTACATATTTTTCTTTATTATTGCCTTGGATGCCTATTTAGAATTTTTACTTATTCTTTAATTAATGAATATACTGGGTTTTTTGTTGTTGTTATTGTTTGTGGGGGCCTTTTTGAGGCAGGGTCTCACTCTGTTACCCAGACTGTAGTGCAGCTGCACAACTGAGGCTCACTACAGCCTCAGCTGCGTAGGCTCAAGACGTCCCCCAGCTTCAGCCTCTGAAATAGCTGTGACCACAGACGTGTGCCGCCGTGCCCAGCTTATTTCTTTATTATTTGAGGAGATCAGGTCTCCCTATGTTGCCCAGGCGTGTCTCAAATTCCTGGGCTCAAGCAATTCTCCTGTCTCTGCCTCCCAGACTGCTGGGATTACAGGCATGAGCCACCACGCCCGGCCTTCACTGTTTTACTTTAAAGGATTGTCTGCTTAAATGTTTTGTTTCCATTTTTGACCTCCATAAAAGGGTAATTTATAACATCAGCCAGCAAATAAAAGCCATATGTCTATGAAACTTCCACTTTTAGATATGGAATGTGACCTTTCCAGCCATCAGTCCAGCAAACGATTTTACAGGCCCTCATGGTTGAGATAAATGAGACCAAGTCAAACCAAGGGCGTATAAGGCAGGGGTCAGAAGGCAGGAGAATGGTGTTAAAATACTTAGGAGTTGCAATGCTTTCAACTGCAATGCACAAAAATCACCACTCAAATAATAAAGGGAATGCACGTCAGCTCATGCAACCGAAAAGTCCACAGGGAAGGTTGGCATCAGGTAAGGCTTGTTTTGGTCATGCGTATAGTACATTCATGACTCAATTTCACCTGCTTTGCAACTGAGGTTGCCGAGGTAAAAAAAAAAAATCATAGTTTTCCGTCCTCAAGGAGCTCCCTGCCTATTGAGGGAGACAAATAGATTATAGCCATCTCCAAAAAACAGTCATCTGTGTATGCTGAATCCACTTCCTCACCACCTATTCGGCCTTGAGCCCATTGTGAGTACACACTGAGAGATAGGCAGGCCACTTGAGAACAGAGCAAGGAGTACTTCCCCAGCCCAGGCAACCACTCAAACTCCTCCTCAGAGTGGCCAGGAGGTACTGTCTGCATCCTTAAAGAACTCAATAAAATTAGTCTGGGAAGAAACGTAAGCACAGGGGCAAAAAATAATTGTGGGTCACGGTAGGAAATTATGGACTATTAAGTGGTGGCAAAGAGCAATTCAGAAAGAGAAAGGGAAGAGAAGAAGCAGGTAGCCCCAGATCACAGAAAGCCTTTCATATAGGGTGGAGAGATGCCGTAGACAGGAAGCATTGCCCTTGAAAGACTCCCAACAAAGGCAGATTTGTGGGTTCTTGGCATAGAGGACTGGCCAGCCTGAGCAACAGAGTAAGGCCCTTTAAAAAAAAAAAAAAAGCCACGTCCATGACGGGGACAACAGTGCAACAGTGGGGAGACAGAGACCTTACAATAATGGGCTAAAAAGTGAATACCGTAAGAGTTGGAGAAGTGGAGCCAGGATACCCAGAAACTCCTTCCAGAAGTTTGATCACAGAAACAGGTGAAATATTGGACAGAAACTGGAAATGAATGTTGCAATGTAAAGGGGACAGAGAGTCAATCCTCTTCGTGGCCAGAATTAAGTGAAGTAAGTACTGGAAGAATAAGTCAGAGATTTTTTTGTAGGCCCAGAACTCTGGGAAAACCTTTCTCAGATGCCCAAGTAAGGGTTGCTGGTGTGCACGCTATTGATCTACCAGGTCCATGGGTTCTGGCCACAGTGACCAGAACCCATGGACCTGCTAGGTCAATAGCGTGCACACCAGCAGTGTGACTACAGTGTGCTTACTATATCGCATTGGCCGGGCGCGGTGGTTCACGTCTATAATCCAAGCACTTTGGGAGGCCAAGACGGGAGGATCCCTTGAGGCCAGGAGTTTGAGACCAGCCTGGGCAACATAGCAAGATCCCATCTGTACAAATAATTTGAGAAATTGCCCCAGTGTGGTTGTGCACACCTACACCTGTGGTCCCGGCTACCCAGGAGGCTGAGGTGAAAGGATTGCCTGAGCCCAGGAGGTCAAGGCTGCAGTGAGTCATGATCACACCACTGCACTTTAGCCTGGGTGATACAGCAAGATGCTGTCTCAAAAAAAAAAAAAAAAAGCTTAAGAACTTCAAAGATGTATTCTTACATTAGCCGAAGAACCAGCAGAATTCTCTACCTGGGGTCCACCAGAAAATTGCCCTAAGGCACCCACTGTACCAGATTGAATCCTCTTCTTTTTATGTTTTGTTTGTTTTGTTTTGTTTTGTTTTGTTTTGCTTTGCTTTGCTTTGCTTTGCTTTGTTTTGTTTTGTTTTGTTTGAGACAGGGTCTCACTCTATTGCCCAGGCTTTCACTGCAGCCTTGACCTCCTGCCTCAGCCTCTCAGGTAGCTGGGACTACAGGTGCACATCACCATGCCTGGCTAAGTTTTTAATTTTTTTTTTAAGTAAAGACAGGGTCTTGGTATGTTACCAGGCTGGCCTTGAACTCCTGGGCTCAAGCGATCCTCCTGCCCCAGCCTCCCAAAGCGTTGGAATTATAGGTGTGAGCCACCGCACCCCACCTAAATTCTCTTCTGGTCCCTTCCGAAAGGTTTTTGTTATGTTCTATTCTTACGAGAATAGAGAAAAATAGTTACTCAAGTCTGTTTCTGGGTTCTGTGGTTGAGATGAGGAGCCCGGTTGGGGATAATTATGTGACAGCTTACTATTTATTTTACTGCATTCTGACTTTTTTTAAAGAAAAAAAAAAAGAACTAGTTGTTTGGCAAGTAAACATAGCTTAGTCCAAATATTTAATTTAGCAAAATAAGCATCATGCCAGTGTAGATGTATGTGGGACTGCATGAAGGCTACTACTCTCTTCAATGGTAGGAATTTATGCAGATGTTTTAATCTGAAATGAGCAAATGAGACTCTTTCAGGTTTACAGAAAATGCAATGTGGGGGCCAGGTGCAGTGGCTCACGCCTGTAATCCCAGCACTTTTGGAGGCCGAGGCGGGCAGATCACCTGAGGTCAGGAGTTCAAGACCAGCCTGGCCAACATGGTGAAACCCCTCTCTACTAAAAATACAAAAATTAGCTGGGCATGGTGGTGTGTGCCTGTAGCCCCAGCTACTCAGGAGGCTGAGGCAGGAGAATGGCTGGAGCCTGGGAGGCAGAGGTTGCAGTGAGCTGAGATCATGCCACTGCATTCCAGCCCTCCAGCCTGGGTGACAGAGAAAGACTTTGTCAAAGAAAAAAAAAAAAAAAGCAATGGGTGGAGAGTTCAGAAGAGACTGCAACAAGCCCCATCATGCTGGTAACAGGAACTAGGGTTTCTTGACCCCTAATGAAATCTTCTCTCCTGTCCTCTGCTCTTCGTCTGTCAGAAGAGTGTTTTCTGATTATTTTCCATTAAATGCTTCATTTGCATTCGCTCTCAGGAGAGCACTTTTGAAGCATCCTCATCCTTTTACGCAATCACTTAGCATGGTGCTCTGTGAAATTGTGGTTTGGAAACCTTCGTGTTGCCCCTAATCACATGCTTTTCAGTTCTCCTCTCCCCTTGCTTGAATTCCTAGGATGTGTGCACCTGATAATCAAGACTTATTCATTGGACGCCTTCATTGCATTTGATGTGGATAATACAAATTTTACTCGTGAAATGCTACTCAGGGTCTCACTTTTGAATGAAGACGTTGATTTACTTAAATTTTCAGAACACACACAATAGGCGGAGAATTAAAATAATGGACAACAACTAATAGAAAACAGATGTGACTCCAAAACTTAAATTGTGCATTCCCCGGTCTTGGAGAAGCGCTGGGAGAAGGATGTTTACCATACAATAACAGAGACAGCAAAAAATAAAATGAAATAAACAATACATTCGCATTGAATGAGTGTGGCTTTCCAGCTGGGGCCCATTTCAGCATCTAGCAGCGCAACCAAAAATGAATAGACAAAGATGGCTAAACTAGGTTGGTATTATTCCCCTAGACAGTGGGAAGAAGATGGCAAGAGTGTAATTTGATTTCAGTAAAATGTTTTCTAAACAAGTTTGGGGACCGTATCATCTGGGTTGACAAATTGAATACACGGATGAAGTTCTCCTAATAAGGTGGATGCGGTGACTTCATAAGAGAAACTCATCAATCAAATCCACACTTGAGGGCCGGGTGCGGTGGCTCATGCCTATAATCCCAGCATTTTGGGAGGCTGAGGTGGGCGGATCACTTGAGGTCAGGAGTTCGAGACCAGCCTGGGCAACATGGTGAAATTCTGTCTCTACTAAAAATACAACAAATTAGCCAGGAATGGCAGTGTGCACCTGTAATCCCAGCTACTCGGGAGGCTGAGGCAGGAGAATTGTTTGAACCTGGGAGGCAGAGGTTGCAGTGAGCCAAGATCATGCCACTGCACTCCAGCCTGAGCAACAGAGCAAGACTTTATTTTAAAAACAAACAAAAAAACAAAAAAAACAAATCTACAGCTGAGAAGGCAACAAAATTTAAGAGAAACACAGAAAAGCACCAAAGGCCAAGCCTTCAGACTAGCTCCTGATGTGTGACAAGGGATGATTTCATCTGCTGACCTGCAATCCACAGGAGAACTTGAAAGTGAAAAGGACTGTGTGCGGTTATTTCTTCTTTTCTTTTGTTTCGGTTTTTGTCTTTTAGAAACAGGATCTCCATGTGTCACCCATGCTGGACTGCAATGGCACAATCATAGCTCACTGCAGTGTTGAACTTCTGGGCTCAAGCCATTCTCCTGCCTCAAACTCTCTAGTAGTAGCTGGGACTAAAGGCATGTACCACCACTCCTGACTTTTTTTTTTCCTGTAGATATGGGGTCTTGCTATGTTGTCCAGGCTGGCCTGGAAGTCCTGGGCTCAAGGGATCCTCCTGCCTCAATATCCCAAAGTGTTGAGATTATAGGCATGGTCTGCATGGTTATTTCTGAAATCCTGTGCCTATTCATGCTGTAACACTGAATTCGCTCCATTGGCCAGTTTTGGCTGAATGGCATCGTGTTTAAAGTACCTCTTTTCCTCCTATTCTAAGCTCTGAATTACACTCTGCCAAATTAGCCTGACTCCATACCCAGGGCATTTCAGAAAGATGGATCCATGTCACTTACGGGAACTGAGAAGGGACAAAAAAACTGTTATTTTTCTCTTCTTTTCTTTTTTTTCTTTTTTTTAAGACAGAGTCTCACTCTGTTGCCCAGGCTGGAGTGCAATGGTGCTACCTAGGCTCACTGCAACCTCCACCTGCTGGGTTCGAGTAATTCTCCTGCCTCAGACTCCCGAGTAGCTGGGATTACAGGCGTGCACCACCACACCAGGCTAATGTGTGTGTGTGTGTGTGTGTGTGTGCGTGTGTGTGCGTGTGTGTGCGTGTTTAGTAGAGACAGGGATTCTCCATGTTGGCCAGGCTGGTCTCAAACTCCTGACCTAAGGTGATCCACCCACCTCAGCCTCCTAAACTGCTGGGATTACAGGCGTGAGCCACCGCGCCCAGCCAATAAACCAGAAAGGATTCATGCCGTAAGCTGGGGATTGAATTCAGGACACTATTGTGAAGGAGCAGAGCTTTAGCAACTGAGCTAATGCACAAAGTCATTTTTCTTTTGGACACTGACCACCTGGAAAATCCAGGTAGGAAAGAGGAGAGAAGAACTGGAAAGCCTTTGTGACAGAAAAAAAAAAATACAGGCCTTATAAACAAGGATGATCAAGAAAGACACCTATAGACCCTATTCACATCTTCCATTCAAGATAGCTTCCTTCTTCCTTTAAAGTGTCCTGGGGGCCAGGCACAGTGACTCAGGCCTGTATCCCAGTGCTTTGGGAGGCCAAGACAGGAGGATCACTTGAGGCCAGGAGTTAGAGTCCAGCCTGGGCAATAGAGCAAGACCCTGTCTCTACAAAACATTCTAAAACTTAGCCAGGCATGGTGGTGCATGCCTGTAGTCCCAACAACTTGGAAGGCTGAGGCAGGAGAATCGCTTGAGCCCAGGAGTTAGAGACCAGCCTGGGGAACAGAGGAAGACCCTGTCTCTACAAAAAAATCTAAAAATTAGCCAGGTGGGGTGCTGCATGCCTGTAGTCCCAGCAACTCAGAAGACTGAGGTGGGAGGATCACTTGAGCCCAGGAGTTTGAGACTGCAGTGAGCTATGACTGTGCCACTGAACTCCAGCCTGGGTCTGGCTACAGACAGAGCAAGACCCCATTCTGCAACCCTGCCACCCCACAAAAAGTGTCTGGCCTCAGCTCCTCAGATTCTCTTTTATAGACAGTAAGAGCCAAAAGTTTGGAAAAAACCTTAGAGAAGTCATCTAGTCCAACTGTCTATTCGAGGCAGTGTCCACTACGGCCATGACTCTCAAAATTCATGAGAAATGTGTTCAAAATACATATGCCTGAATCTTTCCCCAAAACATTCTGATTCAGTAGATCTAAGGCTGGGCCCAAGAATCTTCATTATTAACAAGCTCCCAGATGATCCTGATGCTGGAAATCTGCAGAATTCATTTGGGGAAATACTATATCCTAAGTTTCCATGTGACACCAACGCTTCAAAACCTCTAGGGCTGTGGTTTTCATGTCCGAGCAGGCAGCCAGCACTCAGGCAGATTTTATTATTAAAAAGGAGGCCAAGGGGCTGAGTATGGTGGCTCATGCCTGTAGTCCCTGCACCTTGGGAGGCTGAGGAAGTCAGATCGTTTGAGCCAAGGAGTTCAAGACCAGCCTGGGTAACATGGCGAAACCCTATCCCTACAAGAAATACAAAAATTAGATGGGCAAGGTAGTGCATACCTATAGTCCCAGCTACTCAGGAGGCTTAGGTGGGTGGATTGCTTGAACCCAGGAGGCGGAGGTTGCAATGAAAAGAGATAGCACCACTGCACCCCAGCCTGGGCAACAGAACAAGACCCTGTCTTAAAAAAAAAAAAAAAAATGAGGCCAAGGCAGGAGGACTGCTTGAGCCCAGGAGTCTGAGACCAGCCTGGGCAATATAGCCAGACCCTACATCTACAAAACATAAAAGATTAGCAGGTTGTGCCTGTGGTCTCAGCTACTTAGAAGGCTAAGGCAGGAAGATCACTTGAGCCCAGGAGTTTGAGGCTGCAGTGAGTTATGATCCCACCACTGCACTCTAGCCTGGGCAACAGAGTGAGATCCTGTCTCAAAATAAATAACTAATTTTAAAGGACTTGCTTGTTCATGAGCCCATTGGTGCCGGCTCTGCATTCCGGAGCTGCCTGCAGCAATTCTTCCTCCTAGAATGACCCTCCAGAGATTAGAAGACCCCTGTTGGCCCTTCCCCCTGAGATTTCCCTTTTCCTTTCAGTTTCTTTCAATGGTTCCCTTTCCTGATTTAGGATCAAGTTCAAATGCATGGAGCTGTGAGACCCACCATGACCGGACTCACACCTGTCTCTGTCCAGCCCCATGGTTCCTCAGTGCTTGCTTCACACGTGAGGTTTCCACAAAACCCAAGAGCAGTTGTCCATACACATTGCAGCCGTAGGTTTCCATGCCTTAGCTCGTGGTTTGTTAGTTTTGTTTTATTTTCGTTTTTTTTTTTATGTGAAATATGTTTCCCTGACTCCTCTTTTCTTCTCCACCTTCTTTTTGAGGTGGAGAACTTCAAGAGTCACTCAGGCTGGGTAGCCTCTAAGAAACCTTCATCATACCACAGATCAAAGCCCATGCAATTTCTGCATGCTTCGTTTCACCCCAGCCTTCCTCGACTGTGGCATCAATCGCCATGTTATTCATAATTATCTGTATTCTAGCTGGGCATGGTGGCACTTGCCTGTAGTCCCAGCTACTCAATAGGCCTAAGCAGCAGGATCACTTGAGTCCAGAAGTTTGAGACCAGCCTAGACAACATAGCAAGATCCTGTCCCTAGAAAAAAAAAAAAGCAAAAAATTAGCCAGGCATGGTGACATGCTCCTGTAATCCTAGCTACTCTGGAGGTCTAGTTGGGAGGATCACTTGAGTCCAGGAGTTTGAGACCAGCCTAGGCAATATAGCAAGACCCTGTCTCTAACAAAAGATAAAAAATTAGAGCTCGTGGTGGCATGCACCTGTAGTCTTAGCTACCCTGGAGGCCTAGATGGGAGGATCACTTGAGTCCAGCAGTTTGAGACCAACCTAGGCAACATAGGAAGACCCTGTCTCTACCAAAAGATAAAAAATTTGAGCACGTGGTGGCATGCACCTGTTGTCCCAGCTACTCCAGAAGCACAGGCAGTAGGATTGCTTGAGCCTCAAAGTTGAGGCTGCAGTGAGCTATGATCACACCACTGTATTCAAGCCTGGGTGACAAAGCAAGTCTCAAAAAAATAATGATATTATAAAAGATACAAATAAATGTAATAGCCATATAAAGAGATATAGGACAGAGTATGGGAAAAGGGTGCAGAGCTCTGCAACCCTCTCTGGGCACACCACCCTCCCAGCATCTCAATGTGTCCTCCAACTCAAAAGCTCGCTAAGTCCCATCCTTTACAGTTTTATGGAAGTTCCATTATGTAGGAACGACTGATTAAGTCACTTGCCATTAGTGATTCAATCTCCAGCCCCTCACCTCTCCCTGGAGGTCAGGGGGTGGGGCTGAAACTTCCAGCCCTCTAACCCCATTGCTGGTTCCTCTGGCAACCAGCCCCCATCCTCCAGGAGTTACCTCATCAGCATAAACTCAAGTGTGGATGAAAGGAGCTTATTATGAATAACAAAAGAAGCTCCTGAGTCAAATGGGAGTTTTGTTTTAAGTTCTTTGAGAAATCACCAAACTGCTTTCCACAACAGCTGAACAAATTTACACTCCCACCAGCAGTGTTAAAGCATTCCCTTGTCTAGGCAACCTCACCAGCATCTTTTATATTTTGACTTTTTAATAATAGCCGTCTTCACTGGTGTGAGATGGTATCTCACTGTGGTTTTGATTTGCATTTCTCTAATGATCATGATGTTGAGCGTTTTTCCATGTTTGTTGGCCACATGTATGTCTTCTTTCAATAAGTGTCTATTCATGGCCTTTGCCCACTTTTTAAGGGGGTTGTTTGTCTTTTCTTGTTAATATGTTTAGGTTTCTTACAGATTATGGGTATTAGTCCTTGGTAGGATGCATAGTTTGCAAATATTTCCTCCTATTCTGTAGGTTGCCTGTTTACTCTGTTGATAGTTTCTTTTGCTGTGCAGAAGCACTTTAGTTTAATTAGTTTACATTTGTCGATTTTTGTTTTGGCTGCAATTGCTTTTGGTGAAAAACTGCCTGTGCTTATTACCTGAGGGACAAAATAATCTGTACACCAAACCCCCGTGACACGCAATTTACCTATATAACAAGCCTGCACTTCAGGTCAGTTGCAGAGAGCCACTCACTTATGGTCACACCACAAAGGTGTAAACCAAAAATAAAATTCCTGGGCCCCAACCGAGTGAACCCCTTTCTTAAACAAGGGGATCTGAAAAAACTAAAACTAAAAAACTAGTTCAGGTCATGGCAGAAAGAGGGGGGACATGTCCCAATATACCCCTTCCCTTTGGAGTTTAGGCACAACTAACAAGCATTAACATTAAAATAGAGATTATAAGACCACAAAACAGACATTTTGTAATAATAATGTCAGAGGCGTTTGAACCTGAGTGGCCAGACTGACTCCATCTTGAACAGGGGCTGGGTAAAATAAGGCTGAGACCTGCTAGACTGCATTCCCAGGAGGTGAGGAATTCTTAGTCACGGATGAGACAGGAGGTTGGCATAAGATACAGGTCACAAAGACCTTGCTGATAAAACAGGATGCAGTAAAGAAGCCGGCCAAGACCCACCAAGATGGTGACGAAAGTGACCTCTGGTTGTCCTCACTGCTCATTACACTCTAATTATAATGCATTAGCATGCTAAGAGACACTCCCACCAGCACCACGACAGTTTACAAATGCCATGGCAACACCCGGAAGTTACCCTGTATGGTGTAAAGTGGGCAGAAACCCTCAGTTCCAGGAAAATTACTCACGCCTTTCCTGGAAAACTCATGAATAATCCACTTCTTGTTTAGCATATAATCAAGAAATAACTATAAGTAACCTTCGTCCAGCAGCCCACACCACTACTCTGCCTATGGAACAGCCATTCTTTACTCCTTTACTTTCCTAATAAACTTGCTTTCACTTTACTCTATGGACTCACCCCAAATTCTTTCTTGTGCAAAATCCAGGAGCCCTCTCTTGGGGTCTGAATCAGAACCCCTTTCCAGTAACAGTAATATACCGATTTCCAACCTGATTCTGGCATAGCATCACATGACAGATAGCAGGCTCTGAAGGAAATCAAAGTATTTTACCCCAAAATATATGTCTTTGTCATATTTTGAAATGACCCTGCAAAGCCGTCTCTTGTGGGAGAAATTTGCGTTCTGTAGAGAATCCCCTTCCCTTTCCAGGCCTTTTCCTGACCCAGGAGAGAATTAACTAAGAGTCTGACACCTTTTAAGACCCTAAAAGAGGCATTTACCATCCATTCTCTCTGAAGCCTGTTACCTAGAGGCCTCTGCTACGTGAAACCCAACTTCCTTATCTTAACTCAAGCATCTATTTCTGCTGACTTCAACTCTTTAGGCAAAGCTAACTTCTTAAACCAATTGTCAACCAGAAAATCTTTAAATTTACCTAATGACACGTAAGCTCCAGCTTCAAGATGGCCTGTGTTTCAGGGCTGAACCAATATATACTTTCTATGAAGATGTTATCTGAAAGGGGTCCCAATCCAGACCCCAAGAGAAAGTTCTTGGACCTTGCACAGGAAAGAATTCGGGGCAAGTCCATAGAGTAAAATGAAAGCAAGTTTTTTAAGAAAGTAAAGGAATAAAAGAATGGCTACTCCACAGGCAGAGCAGTGGCATGGGCCACCCTACTGAGTATACTTATACTTACTTCTTGATTATATGCTAAACAAAGGGTAGATTATTCATGAGTTTTCCAGGAAAGGGGCAGGCAATTCCTGGAACTGAGGGTTCTTCCCCTTTGTAGACATTATAGGGTAACTTCCAGGTGTTACCACAGCATTTGTAAACTGTCTTGGTGCTGGTGTGAGTGTCTCTTAGCATGCTAATGCATTCTAATTAACATACAATGAGCAGTGAGGATGACCAGAGGTCACTTTTGTGGCCATTTTGGTTTTGGCCGGCTTCCTTTTTTTGTTTGTTTTTTGAGATGGAGTTTCACTCTTGTTGCCCAGAGTGGAGTGTGATGGCACCATCGTGGCTCACCACAACCTCCGCCTCCTGGGTTCAAGCAATTCTCCCGCCTCAGCCTCCTGAGTAGCTGGGATTACAGGCATGTACCACTACGCCCAGCTAATTTTGTGTTTTTAGTAGAGACGGGGTTTCTCCATGTTGATCAGACTGGTCTCGAACTTCCGACCTCAGGTGATCTGCCCGCCTCAGCCTCCCAAAGCGTTGGGATTGCAGGCGTGAGCCACCACACCCGTTGGCCAGCTTCTTTACTGTTTTGTCAGCAACGTCTTCATGACCTGTATCTTATACCAACCTCGTATCTCCTCCTGTGACTAAGAATTCCTAGCTTCCTGGGAATGCAGCCCAGTAGGTCTCAGCTTTATTTTACCCAGCCCCTATTCAAGATGGAGTCGCTCTGGTTTAAACACCTCTGACATATTATGACAAATTGGTTTATGTCTTTACCTGTAACTTCTGTCTCCCTAAAATGCACAAACCCAAGCTGTAACCCCACCACCTTGGGCACATGTTCTCAAGACCTCCTGAGGCTGTGTCTATTTGGCTCAGAATAAACCTCTTCAAATGTTTGACAGAGTTGGCTTTTGTTATCTACAGCAATAACCCACATCTAAGTCACATCCTGATCTTGAATGTGTGGGAATAGAAAGGCTGGGATGTTTTTGCTCATCTTGGGACACTCCAGGGGCCAATACTGATCCAAGCTCCTGCTTCATTGGCTGAAGATTTGTGGGTTCTGCTCCAGTTCCCCATCTTTCTCCGTTCAGTCCTGTTTCCTATCTGCTTCCTTTCCCCATAAACATCCTGCACCCCAACCTTTGTCTCAAATCTGCTTCCAGAAAGCCCAGCCTGTGATACCACAGTCTCTTGACTACAAACCCACTGTTTACTTCCATAAGAATGACAGATACATATTTTTTTAAGCTTGAAAAACAAACCCTCAACACATCTATGCCTGAGGCAAAGCAGGGCAGAAGATCACAGGGTTTCTGTTATGCCAAAATCTCTCCTAGGTAAACGCTGCATGCAGGCATCTAAGCCCCTGGAGGTGCTTCAATTTATATTTCATGTGCAAACACTCTAAGGAGGGCTGCGTGTGGAAGCCAGATCAAAACATTTATCCTCACTGTGTCTTGGAAAAAACTTATTAGCTGGCTGTATACAGATACTGAAGAGGAGCAGAAAAATGGAGGGAAAGGAAAAGAACAACTAAAAAAAAAAAAAAAAAATCTGTTGCTACCAGTTAAATAGAAAAGGCTGGTAGCAACAGATTTTTGGAAAGCCAGGGCTGCAGGTGGCTACCGTAATATATTGTTATGCATCGCCACCAGAGCCCTTGTAGAGCAACCGCAGACCATGTCTGACATTGCCTTCGCTGACCTTTTCAATATTGCCCCAGCGCGATGGAGCTGGTGTTTCTAGAGGAATTCAAATCGAATGTACTCAGGCAGAAAGGATTTGGCTGTGGGCAAACCCTATCAGTCTCTTCACGTTTTGCCTTGTCATTCTCATGTAAATTGCAATTCTTTATTAGCATGGCCAGTCTTCTACCCAGGTGCAAGATGCGCCCGTCTAAATGTTAGCAAGGCCACATCTGCCCGCTCAGAACAGCAGGGCTCCTCTAGCTATGACACCAGTTCAGATCATTTCCCCGGGGCATGCAGAGGCAGGGAGACTGCCAGAGCCCCACTTGAAAGTACAAGGGGAATGTGAAGTTCAAAAAGATAGGGGAGCTGGGCATGGTGGTGCAGGCCTGAAGTCCCAGCTACCTGGAAGTCTGAGGTGGGAGGATCGCTGGAGCCCAGGAGGATGAGGCTGCAGTGAGCTATGATTGAGCCACTGCACTCCAGCCTGAGTGACAAAGGGAAACCCCATCTCTAAAAAAGGAGAAGAAAGAAAGGGGAGACCAAACCTTGTCATTCAGTCAACTCTTTAATTTTTTTATTTTTACTTATTTATTCATCATTTCAGAGACAGGTTCTCCCTCTGTTGCCCAGGCTGGACTGCAGCGCTGCAATCGTGGATCACTGCAGCCTCAAACTCCTGGGCAATTGCAATCCTCCTGAATCAGCCTCCTGAGCAGCTAGGGCTACAGGCACGTGCCACTATGCCCAGTTAATTTTTTTAATTTTTTGTAGAGACAGGGGTCTCACTATATTGCCCAGGCTGGCCTTGAACTCTTGTGCTCAAGTGATTCTTCCACCTTGGCCTCCCAAAGTGCCAGGCCTCCCAAAGCGCCAGGCCTCCCAAAGCCACTGTTCTTGCCCTTCTTTTTATAAATTTCCCCAAGTACACCATCCTCTTCATGTCTCACCACCACACAGTCACTGGCAGAGGAGACTCCGGGGAGAGCTGCCTTAGGAGACAGAGGCAGCCTTACTTAGAGAGGCCTAGAGTGCAAGTTGGTAACACTGTGGATTATATAATCTTTCACTGCTTTCTCTGCTGCTAAAAGCATGACCAGGTTGGTAGCAATCATTTAAGGCCCGATGGCTGCACATGGCAGTGCTCCAAGGCCCCATAAGGACAGGCTCAGAGATCAGGATCTCCCGCCAAAGTGTTTCTCTTATTCCTATTCATTGCTTACCTTCCTTGCATACAGCCACAGTTCTCAAAGTGTCATCTGCATAGCAGAAGCATCGGTAGCACCTGGGAGCTTGTCAGAAATGCAAATCCCCAGGTGCCATCCTAGACTTACTGAGTCAGACAGTCTGGGGTGGGGCCTAGCAAACCGAGTTTTGGCAAGCTTTTCAGACGATTCTGATCCAAGCCAAAGTGTAAGAGCTCCTGCTCTGATAGAAGCCTTTGTCTATCTCTCTAGCCTAATTTGCATCTAGCTCAGGGACTTTTAATCACTTGAGGGGAGGGGACTGTTTTAGTCCATTTTCACACTGCTATAAAGATACTACCTGTGACTGGGTAATTTCTAACCAAAGGAGGTTTAATTGACTCACAGTTCCGCATGGCTGGGGAGGCCTCAGGAAACTTAAAATCATGGTGGAAGGCAAAGGGGAAAGCACGAAGCGTCTTATATGGCTACAGGAGCAAGAGGGGAGCAAGGGAACTGTCAAACACTTTTAAAGCATTAGCTCTCACGAGAACTCACACACTATCACGAGAACGGCATAGGGGAAATCCAATCCGTCCACATGATCCAATTACGTCCCACCAGGTCCCTCCCTCAACACATGGGGATTACAATTTGAAATGACACAGAGCCAGACCACATCAGGGACAGTAGGTTTATCTCACCATGCTCACCTCCTTAGAGGCATATCTAAGGAGGAGAAACTTGTGTGCCTGGCAAAGCAGTCAACAATTTAATGTTCCAGAAACATGGAGACAATGAATTAGAAGGGAGTGGACTGACTTCTCCAGTGGCTGGAGGTCAATAATGTAGGGAAAACTAGAACCACCCCTTACCTGGCATTTTTGGGGGCAGGTGAACCTCCTGGAGATATAGCCATATGAGGGAGTCTAAGAACTGTGATGTTAGGCCAAACTTGGTGGCTCATACCTATAATCCCAGCACTTTGGGAGGCTGTGGCAGGAAGATCTCTTGAGGCCAGGAGATCGAGGCCAGCCTGAAGAACAAAGGGAGATCCTATCTCTACTAAAAATTAGTGAGACATAGTGATGTACACCTGTAGTACCAGCTACTTGGGAAGCTGAAGCAGGAGGATCGCTTGAGCCCAGGAGTTCGAAGCTAGAGCGAGGTGTGATTGCACCACTGCACTCCAGCGCGGAGGACAGAATGAGACTCCCCACTTGAAATAAAAGAGGAAGAAGAACTGTGATGTTGAGAACCCAGGTCTGATTTCACGTGGCACCTTCTCGGCTGGGCTATCAGTCCACATACACAGGAAACTTGTCATTAGTGAGAGATGGAGAGCAGCACCCAGGCACTTGCAGGCTTAGAACAGGAGTGATCAGGCTGTACCTCTGCACTGGGGGAGGACTTAATCCCAGCAAGTGGCAGAAATACCTGGCAGGGGAACCAAGGCAGCAGCCCAGTGTGGGGACAGAATACAGAGGAAGATGGTTCTTGACCCAGATAGCAGGTTGATGGCAGCACAGGCATCTCCAGCTGGCTAAGGCCTGACTTACGCATCCTGTCCCAGTTAAGGTTGGCTCAGGAGCTGGGGAGCCTCATTCTGATAGGAAAAGGATCAAAACAGCCTTGTGAGGAAAGACTAGAAAGACAAGGGCGGATGGATCCAATCCAAACTTACAGGTTTGAGAGTTTAAATAAATTCAAGGACTTTTCTCCCCACAAGCGAGGGATCTGAGGAGTCCATTGAAGCAAACACAAAAGACGCTCTGTGCTAAAAAAGAAAGAGCTTATAAAGAAGGCGGAAAAGGCTTCCATCACATCAAAAAGCTCTGAGAAAACAATATTTTGTCAAGTTAAGCGTAAAATAATCAAAAACATGTGGATAATGTCTCTAAAAATACACACAGCTCTGAAAATCAAGGTGGAGAAGAAGCTGATAAAATCTGTTTTGGTTTTGGCAGAATTCAAAATGTTTGGGAGCGAGGTGCACCTCTTCAGGAAACAGGTTTTTCCTATTATTTTTCTTTCTCTCCACTCATAATCCTTGGGATTCAAGGAGTTTTAGAGGGAAAAGACCTTCAAAATCATCTCCTGGGCTCCCTCATTTAACACATACTGAGGCTTCAGAAGGTTCAGTTACGTATAGAATTTCGTAAATAAACAATGGTAAACCTTAGAGCACTGGAAAACCAGATCAGAGATTATTTTACTCAACAGAATTTCCTTTCTTATCTTTGTCTTCAAGTGACATATCCAGGAGCCATTCAAGACCAAGTGATTCACATACTCCATGGATCTTCTTTCCTACACTCAGGCCATACCTAGACATTGGGTGTATTCATTCTTTTTCACACTGCTATAAAGAAATACCTGAGACTTGGTAATTTATAAAGGAAAGATATTTAATTGACTCACAGTTCCCTATGGCTGGAGAGGCCACAGGGAACTTACCATCATGGTGGAAGGGGAAGCAGGCATGTCTTACATGGCAGCAGGCAAGAGAGAGCATGTGAAGGAGGAACTGTCAAGCACTTATAAAACCATCAAATCTTATGAGAATGAACTCACTATCAAGAGAACAGCATGCAGGAAACCTCCCCCATCATCCGATCACCTCCCATCAGGTCCCTCCCTCAACATGTGGGGATTATGGGGATTACAAGTCAAGATAAGATCTGGTGGGGACACGGCCAAACCATATCATTGGATAAAGACAAATTTGATAGATACATCCTGGTCTTGGGCCTTGCCAAACTTGGGAGCTAAACCAGGAGAGATGCTCCACGTCTGTAGGGTTTGTGCCTTCTCACTTACCTTAGTTTGTAATCTGAAAAACAAAGTATATTAGTCCTTTCTTAGATTGCTACCCAAGACTGGGTAATTTATGAAGAAAAGAGGTTACATTGACTCACAGTTCCACAGGCTGTACAGGATGCATGGCTAGGAAGACTCCGGAAACGTACAATCATGGTGGAAGGTGAAGGGGAAGCAAGCACATCTTACATGGCAGGAGCAGCAGGAGCAGGAGGAAAAGAGAGAAGGGGGATCTGCTACACACTTTTAAACAACCAGATCTCATAAGAGCTCACTCACTATCACGAGAACAGCAAGAGAATTACTGGAAGAGATTACCGAGAATGTAGCACAAAGAGATGAGGAAAGGAAATTTGGTCTAATATACACCTAATCAAAGTTCCAATAGAAGAAAGTGTACAGAACACAGAAGAGAAAATAGTAAGAGAAGTAATCACTGAGAATTTTTAAAAAACAGTGGAAGAGGTAAATCTTCAGATTTAGATACCACAACACATCTAAAGCAGGAGCCATAAAAAGACCATTGTATTACTCCATTCTCATATTGCTGTAAAAAACTACCTGAGACTGGGTAACTTATGAAGAAAATAGGTTTAATTGACTCATCGTTCTGCAGGCTGTATAGGAAGCATGGCTGGGAGGCCTCAGGAAACTTACAATCATGGCAGAAGACAAAGGGGAAGCAAGCACATCTTCACATGTCAGATCAGGAGAGAGAGCAAAGGGGAAAGTGCTACATATTTTTAAACAACTAGATCTTATGAGAACAAACTATTATGAAAATGGCAAGAGGGAAATCCGCCCCAGTGATCCAATCCCCTCCCAACAGGCCCCTCCTCCAACACTAGGGATTACAGTTCAACATAAGATTTGGATAGAGACAGAGCCAAACCATATCACAAAGTCAAGGTGTGGGAGCGAGGATCATTAAAAAGTGACTGAGAAGCCTGGCAATGAGATGCCAAGGTCCATCATTCATTGAGAGTCATGTACATAATTACATAATGATAAAAGGGTCAATTTTCCAAGAAGACATAACACTCCAAAACACACAAATGCCAAACAACAGAGCCTCAAAATATATCAATCAAAACTGATAGGGCTGAACAGAGAAATAGACCAATCCACAACTGGAGACTTCAACACTCTATTCTCAGCCATTGACGGAACTACTAAACAGAAAACCAATATGAATATAGAAGAATTGAATAACATAATCAACCAACAAGATCGAGTTGAAATATATACAACACCCTACCCAACATCAGCAGAATCTGCATTTTTTAATCAAGGGCCCATGTAGCATTTACCAACATTTGTGTGGTTACATTTAAGTCTATCACCTCCCATTTATTTTCTACTTGTCCCTCTGTTCTTTGCTTTTATCATCTTTTATTTCTTTATCATCTTTCATCTTCTTTATTTGCTTATAAGCTATAACTCTGTGCTCTTTATTTTGATTTTTTTCCCATTGTTTCAATTTTTTTCAATTTCTCACAATTTACTTTCAAACAACATATCATTTCACATGTAAGAAACTTAAATGATATACTTTCATTTATCTCTTGGTTTTGTGCTTATGATGCCATATATTTTACTTATACCTATGTTATAAACCCCAAAATCTAGTAATAGTTGATTATCTTTTAAGGAGACTTAAATAGTAAGAAAATGTATTACATGATATGATAGTTACCAGTTCTGATGCTCTCCATTTCTTATGAAGATCCATATTTCAATCTGGTGTGATTTTCCTTCTGCCTGAAGGACTACCTTTAATATTTCTTAGAGTGTGAATGTGCTGGTGATTAATGGCTTCAGCTTTTCTATCCCTGAAAGAACCTTTATTTCATCTCAATTTGGAAAGATTTTCATTTGGTATAAAATTGTAGGTGAATAAGTTTTTCTTTCAGTACTTAAAAAATGTTCCTCCATTATCTTCTCTCTTGCATTGTTTCAGATGAGAAATCTGATGTCATTCTTATTTTTATTTCTTGATACATAACATATCCTTTTGCTCCAGCCGCTTTTAAGATACTTTATCAACAGTTTGAATAATTTGATTATACTGCATCATGGTGTAGGGCTTTTTAATGTTTCTTGTGCTTAAGGTTCATTAAACTTCTTAGGTCTGTGGGAATATAATTTTCATCAAATTTGAAATTTATTTGGTCATTATTTATCATAATTTTGTCCCCTCCCTCTCTCTCCCCTAGGAGCTCCAATCATGTGTGCATTAGGCTGCTTGAAGTTGTCTCAGTTCACTGATGTGCCGATCACTCTTTCTTTAATTTTCTTTTTATGATTCATTTTGGTAAAAGGCAAAAGATTTATACAATCTGAAGAGAAACCAGAGTCCGTGTGACTTATTTTGGATCATTTCTATTGTTGGGTCTTCAAGCTTATGAGTCATTTTTTCTACAGTGTCTAATTTTTGTTAATCCTATATGCTTTTTATCTCAGACATTATAGTTTTTACCTCTACAACTCTGATTTAGAATTGTTTATGTAATCGATGACTATGCTTAACCTTTTGAATACATGGAATATATTCATAAAATATATTTTGATGTCTTTGTCTGCTCTCTTCATCATAGACTATATTGTCGTATTTCTTTGTATACCTGCTAATCTTATACTGGATGGTGGACTACGTAAATTTTACCTTATTGGATGTTGGATTGTTTGAATTCCTGTGACATTTTTTAAATAACTATATTATTAGCATTTTCATAACAATTTTGAGTTCTTGGATGCAGTTAAATTATTCGGGGATAGTTTGATCTTTTGGGGTCATGCTTTTATGATTTGTTAGGCAGATCTGAAGACCTGTCCAATCCAGAGCAAATTATCTCCAAATACTGAGGCAAGACCTTCTTGAGTATTCTACCCAATGTCCCATGAATTATAAGTTTTTCCAGTTTGGCTGGTGGAAACAGTTTTTTCCTGATGCTATGTGAGCTCTGGGAACTGTTTTCTAATCCTTTTAGTTCCCTTGCATCCATGCAATCACCAGCATTTTGCTGGGTACTTGAGGGGGCATCTCTGCAAATCTTCAGAGTTCTCTCTCCTTGCAGCTCTCTCCTCTCCAGTACTCTGCCTTATGAACTCTAGTCACGGTGGTCTCCCTGGACTCTCAGCTCGATCTTTTCAACTAAGGGAGTCTGTTGGGCTCTTTTTGGGTTCTGTCTCCCTGTGCCACAGCCTAGAAACTCAAGACAGTAAGCTGAGACTATAGTAGGACTCACCTCATTTTTTTCTTGTCTTTCCAGGACCACTGTTCTTTTTCTTTTTTTAAATTGTTATAAGGCCAGGTGTAGTGGCTCACATCTGTAATCCCAACACTTTGGGAGGTCAAGGTGGGTGGATAGCTTGAGCCCAGGAATTCAAGACCAGCCTGGGCAAAATGGCACAACCCCATCTTTACAAAAAAAAAAATAATAATAATACAAAAATTAGCCTGGTGGTGTGTACCTGTAGTCCTAGCTCCTTGAGAGGCTGAGGTGGGAGGATCACTTGAGCCCAGGAAGTTGAGGCTGCAGTGAGCTGTGATCATACCACTGCACTCCAGCCCGGGTGGCAGAGCAAGACCCCACCTCAAAACAAAAAAGGTTGTTTTATACATTTTGTCAGAGTATTTTTATTGTTTCTGGCAGGATGGAAAATCCCCTCTCTGTCACTTCATCTCGGGTGAAAACAAAAGTCCTATAGGAGCTTAATCTGGGGCCAGCGCCCAGCCACAGGATCTCAGCAGAGGCCAAAATGAGGGATTCATCATACGGCATCCAGCAGGAATGTTGTCTCTCTGGATCCCCTGGTCAGCAATCTCATTCGTCATTTTTAATCCCAGTGCTGGTCTGAAATGCACAACAATACCTTCTCTTTGTGCTCATGCTGTCTAAACATGGGAAAAGAAAGAGAAGTTCAAAGTGAGTTTTATTTAATACAGAGTTTGTTGAATTGTTTTAATTGAAAACAGCTCATTGACCCAATTTTTTTAAATTGCAATTTAAATTTAATTTATTTTGCCTGAGCACAGTGGCTCACGCCTGTAATCCCAGCACTCTGGGAGGCCAAGGCAGGCAGATCACTTGAGATCGGGAGTTTGAGACCAGCCTGGCCAACATGGTGAAACCCCATCTCCACTAAAAACACAAAATTAGTCAGACATGGTGGCACGTACCTGTAATCCCAGGTACTCAGGAGGCAGAGGCAGGGGAACTGCTTGAACCCCGGAGGCGGAGGTTGCAGTGAGCCAAGATTGCGCCACTGCACTCCCAGCCTTGGTGATGGAGCAAGACTCTGTCTCAAAAATAAATAAATACATACATATATTTAATTTGTTTTATCTATCATATAATAGAATCATAACATCATGGCTTTCAAAACAATTTTTAAAATAATGGTATTAAAAATCACTGCAACTATGTAGCTCTTATAATTTACAAAGCAATTTCATATGCATTATCTTTTCAAATTGTTTCCAACCTCTTTAGTACAGATACCTATACTAAGGCTTTTAATGGCTATTTGACCCCATATTTGTCAGCTACAGCTAAGACTCAAATTCAGATTATTATTAACTCTGATGTATAATGTCTAAGTAATTATAGACTCTTTAAAAAGTTGACGTCATGGGGGGAAAAAGTTGGAGTCTGTTCTGAATTAAAGGAGTCCAGAGAGACAAAAAATAACAAAAGTCAAAGCATCGCTCTTGATTCCATCCTCGTTCAAAAAACAAACCAAAACTACAAAAGACTTTTAGGAAGAAAATTTGAATATGGATTGGATTAGATCTTATCAGAGAATTGTCCTAAGTGTCACAAGTGTGATCATGATGCTGTCATTTGTAGGGGAATGTTTTTATTCCCAGGACATATATAGGGAAAAAATTGGGGGTGGGGGGTAAAATATCATGAATTTTACAACTTACAAGTGGTTTAGGATCACCAATATGTATAGTCATACACATATGTAAGTAAAGCAAATATGATAAAATGCTATCAATTGTTGAGTCTAAGCAGTGGGTGTACAGGAATTTAATGTATGATTCATTCAATCTTTCTGTATGTTTGGAAGTTTTAACAACAAAAAAGATGGGGGATGCCGGGTGCGGTGCATGCCTCTAATCCCAGCACTTTGGGAGGTTGAGATAGTCAGATCACTTGAGGTCAGGAGTTCAAGACCAGCCTGGCCAACATGGTAAAATGCTGTCTCTACTAAAAATGTAAAACATAGCCAAGAGTGGTGGTGGGCTTCTGTGATCCCAGCTACACGGAAGGCTGAGGCAGAAGGATTGCTTGAACCTGGGAGGCTGAGGTTGCAGTGAGCTGAGAGTGCACCACTACACTCCGGCCTGAGTGACAGAGCGAAACTCCATCTCAAAAAAAAAAGAAAAGAAAAGAAAAAAGAAGAAGAAGAAGAAGAAGATGGGGAAGGGAGTAATCATATAAGCCTCTAAAACAAAACAACAAAAAGAATCTGCAGATAGACAAGGTATGACTGTAACCCTATCCTTGCAGAAAATAAAGAATCCCAGGACTGTGAATTTTCCTTCCCAACATTGGCCATGCATATAATCTTTGAGACAGATAAGTAAAATGTGAAATGCATTTACTTGAAACCAAAAGCCTATTTGGATTAAAGTAGTGTTGAAGTGAGTAAGCTACAATTTATGCAAATATATCAGAATGCTTTAGGCCTTCCTTGTTATATTCAGATACTTTTTATCATAGAAGCCTACTTCCCAATAGCCAGAAAAAGAAATTTTTAAGTAACAATCTTAACACGACATCAGGTGTTGAGATGTATAGTCAGCTTTCATTATTCCCAGTAGTTTATGGTCTATAAAGTTTCTGCAAATGCTGAATTAGTAAATACTGAATCATTACTTCTAGGGGAAATATGTATATATATAGATATATATCACACATCCCAGCACTTTGGGAGGCCAAGGCGGGTGGATCACCTGAGGTCAGAAGTTCAAGACCAGCTTGGCCAACATGGAAAAACCCCATCTCTACTAAAAAATACAAAAGAAATTTTTTTAAATTAGCTGGGCATCGTGACGGGCGCCTGTAATCCCAGCTACTCAGGAGGCTGAGGCAGGTAGAATTGCTTGAATCCAGAAGGCAGAAGTTGCAGTGAGCCAAGATCATGCCACTGCACTCCAGCCTAGGCTACACAGAGAGACCCCGTCTCAGAAAAATTATATATATATATAAAATCTTAAATCCTCCAAACAATGAATCCTGCTGGATTCTCTTTTCTTTATTTTTACAAAGGAGAAAATGAGGTTTAGAAGTGTTCAATGACATGCCTGAGGCTACCTTCTCCCAAGTGTTAGATTTGGAATTCAAACCTAGTCCATCTGGCCCCAGAACCAGAGCTTCTCTCCCTACACTTCACTGTTCCACCTGCATCTTCTGGATATCTCTGTGTGAGGCTAAAACAAGAAGAAAGAGCATTGCCTTGCTGCACCTCAGCTGGGAAATGTTGCCTCACGTGCCTCAGATTTTTTTTTTTTTTAGTGCAGTGACACGATCTCAGCTCCTTGCAACCTCCGCCTCCCGGGTTCAAGTGATTCTTCTAACTCAGCCTCCTGAGTAGATGGGGTTACAGGCACATGCCACCACGCCAGGTTAATTTTTGTATTTTTAGTAGAGACGAGGTTTCACTATATTGGCCAGGCTGGTCTCGAACTTGTGACCTCGTGATCCGCCCACCTCAGCCTCTTAAAGTGCTGAAATTACAGGAGTGAACCACCACACCCAGCTGGTGCCTCAGGTTTTTAACTGCTTCACACGCATCTACGAATGACCATGAAAGCGCAGGAAGTATTGGTTTGGGGGACTACAAATGAGTTTTAGCACGTTGGTAAATTTGTGAATACAGAATCTGCACATAATGAGGGTTGACTGTAATTTTACAATCTTTTTTTTTTTTTTTTTTTGAGACAGAGTCTCACTTTGCCACCCAGGCTGGTGTGCAGTGGCATGATCTTGACTCACTGCAGCCTTGACCTCCCAGATTCAAGCAATCCTCCCTCCTCAGCCTCCCAAGTAGCACGCCACCATGCCTGGCTAATTTTTGTATTTTTTGAAGAGACGAGGTTTCGCCACGTTGCCCAGGCTACAATCTTGAACTTTTCTATTGAATTGTAGGGGATGGTATCCAAGTGAAAGTAATTTTATTTATTCTTATTTTTAATTTTTAATTTTTTTTTGAGACAGGGTCTCACTCTGTCACCCAGGCTGGAGTGCAATGGTGCGATTGTAGCTTATTGTGGCTCCAACCTCCTGGGCTCAAGAGATCCTCTCTCCACAACCCCCGCAGTGGCTGGGACTACAGGTACATACCACCAGGCCCAGCTAATGCTAGTTTTTCTTCTTTGTGGAGATGGAGTCTCACTATGTTGTCTAGGCTGCTTTTGGCCTAGACCTGGCAAAGTGATCCTCCCACCTCAGCCTCCCAAAGCGCTAGGATTACAGACATGAGTCGCCATGCCCATCCTAAATGTATTTTTGTATGCTCAACAGTGCTCACCCCAAAAAGGTGCTTGGTATATCTTTGATAAACAATTGAGCAACTGAATGTAAAGTTAATACCCTATACCCAATAATAGGTGGTGGTTTATGGATAAGACAATTTGGAACTAAGATAAAGAAGACCAGGCAAAGATTATCTCTAATTCTTTCTCAGCTTTCACCAGCAAAACCAAAGATGAATAAGCCCTTTAGAAAAATGTTGGCCGAGCGTGGTGGCTCATGCCTGTAATGCCAGCACTTTGGGAGGCTGAGGTGGGTGGATCACCTGAGGTCAGGAGTTCAAGATCAGCCTGGCCAACATGGCAAAACTCCGTCTCTACTAAAAATACAAAAAACTTAGCCAGGGGTGGTGGTGCACACCTATAATCCCAGCTAATCAGGAGGCTGAGGCAGGAGAATTTCCTGAATCTGGGAAGCGGAGGTTGCAGTGAGCCAAGATCACGCCATTGCACTCCAGTCTGGGTGACAGAGTGAGACTCTGTCTCAAAAAAAAAAAAAAAAGAAAAAAAAGAAAAAGAAAAATGTTAAAGCTCATGATATTGCCTCCAGACCTATGGGACAGGCTGAGCAAGAGTGCACATAGAAGAGTTTCCAAGCAGTTTCTAAATGACAAAATAGGTTACATACCTATGAAAATGGTAAATCATTGTTTAAAGATCAAGACAGATTTTCTCAGGTTATGAATGGTGCTAGTTTCCAGTCTACAAAGGCATGTGTTAACCCAAAATATCTAAGACAGATCTCAGTCAATTTGGAAAGTTTATTTTGCCTAGGTTAAGGACACATCTGTGACACAGCCTCAGGAGGTCCTGATGGCATGTCGCCAAGATAGTCAGGGGCACAGCTTGGTTTTGAACGTTTTAGGGAGACATGAGACATCAATCAATATAAGTATGATGTACATTGATTCGGTCCAGAGAGGCAGGACAGCTCCAAGTGGGGAGGGGGCTTCCAGGTCATGGGTAGATAAGAAACAAACGGTTGCATTCTTTTGAGTTTCTGATTAGTCTTTCCAAAGAAAACAATCAGATATGTATTTATCTCGATGAGAAGAGGGGTTACTTTGAATAGAATGGGAGGCGGGTTTGTCCTAAGCAGATCCCAGCTTGACTTTTCCCCTTAGCTTAATGATATTGGGGTCCTAGGATTTATTTTCCTTTCAAACAAGTATTACACAGACTGTAGCTTGTTACCATGGTATATTAACTGTCAGGAAATGTATTAACTACAAGCTTTAGTGCCAGATTGTCTGTCCACAAACCACATGATCAGTGAACGATTCTGTCACTCCTTTCAAAGCCCGTCATTGCACATCTGTTATTCAGTTCACACACAGACAGCAAAGCGTGTAGGCGTGTTCCTCCCTATCTAATCCCAGTGTTCAATCCACGTGACATTTTATAAAAATGGATAAGTGGAAGAGGGAGTTGGCCAGCAAAGATCAAAGTGTAGCAAAGAAACAAAACATGATAATACTGGGAATCAAATTTGATGGTAAAATAAATGAAGTTATAAAAGTAGTAGCTGACCATGGAAATGTTGGTGCTGCAGCTGATACCTTAAACACCCAATCAGAGAATTAGTGAAGGTGAGCTCATCAACATAAATGATGAAAGATTTATCAAAAGAATAAAAGTGTCCCAGAAGAAGTGGTGCCAGTGGTAAACAACTTCGCATTAAAGGAACTCCCAGAGATATTTCCCAAAATTGAAAGCACAAAGAATAGAACGTTGAAAGCTGATTCAGCCTTACACCACAGTATGACAGTTCACCAAAATGTTCACTCCGTGTCATAAGTTGTACAAACAGAAGAAGGCAAGCACTGTTGAAACTACTCTTGATACATATTTCACAAAGAAATCAAGATTTTAGTTCCCTATATTTCATTCATTTAAAATTTCATTGTACTATTCATTTTTTATTTTTAAATTTTTCTATACATTTATAATTGACAGTAAGAAAGTTCTTAAAGTTCTGACTTTTAAAGTTCATGAAACAATCATAATTTTTCCCATTGATTCCTTTTTTCTTTCTTTCTTTCTTTTTTTTTTTTTGTAATATGGAGTCTTGCTCTGTCCGCCAGGCTGGAGTGCAGTGGCAAAGTCTCAGCTCACTGCAACCTCCACTTCCCAGGTTGAAGTGATTCTCCTGGTTCAGCCTCCCAAGTAGCTGGGACTACAGGCACATGCCACCACGCCCGGCTAATTTTTTTGTATTTTTAGTAGAGATAGGGTCTTGCCATGTTTGCCAGACTGGTCTCAAACTCCTGGCTTCAAGCCATCCTCCTGCCTCAGCCTTTCAAAGTACTGGGATTACAGGCATGAGCCACTGCACAAACCAATACCCTTTAAAGGAGCATTTGTTTATACAAAAGAAAATCTAGATGAAAGAGGCAGGAACAGGGAGCATAAATTTATCTTCATTGGTTAAATGCATTTTCCTTAGTTAAGGCATTCTGGCATAAGATTTATTTATTTATTTATTTTTTAAGAGACAGGGTCTTGCTAGTGACCCAGGCTGGAGTGCAGTGATACAATCATAGCTTACTGTGGCCTCCAACTCCTGGGCTCAAGTGATCCTCCTGCCTCAGCCTCCCGAGTAGCTGGGACTCCAGGCATGTGCCACCACACTGAGCTAATTTTTATTTATTTATTTATTTGTAGAGATGAGGGTCTCACTACATCGCCCAGGCTGGTCTCAAACCCCTGGCCCCAAGTTATCCTCCTGACTTGGCTTCCCAAAGCACTGAGATTACAAACGTGAGCCACTACCAAAATTATACATATTTAGTGCTAAGACATTTGAAGATTTCACTTGGCAGGCTCAAAGAGTTTTTTACACGTTGTTGAGGCAGCTACAGATAATATTAGCAGGTGTTGGCTCTAAGGAGAATGAAGCTTTCACAAAAGAACATTCAGCTGAAACCAAGGAGAACTATAGCTTTTAAGGGAATTTCTAGGGTGATGGTTGGCCATTAAATTTTAGGAACAGCAATTTCTGCTGTTTATTTTGAAGTCATTTCCTGCCCTGTGCTATCATTTTCCTCTCTCCCCCATCCCAAATTTCTCTGGTGAAGTCACTTGTGGGTTGGTGGTGCTATGGAGTTGAAGGAGAGGCACCTCCATTCACATTTGGTGTGAAATCATAAGAAAGATACAGCATTTGCAGACAGCCAGCGATGTGTTGGGGGCTTGGCAGTCAGAACCATCTAGCATGCCCTGCGGAGGTTGGGGGAATACCAGATTCACTGCAAAGAAGCAGGATAGAGGCTTCATTTATATGATTTGGTTAATACAGGAAGGTGTGACCTCAGAAGCCTAGAGAAATGAGACACTCGAGTTGCCGGCTGTGCTCCCTGCAGAACGTCTCCTAACTGAGATTGTTGCTGGCAGCCTGGGCCCCTTTTCAATGGTCTGAATGTCTACGCACCTGCCCTGCTTCTTAACAGATTCACGCCAGCTTTGCAGCTTAGATATTCCACCTGCCACCCGCCAGGGCCAACTGCCTCTTTCCTGACTGCTCAGGGAAATCAGCCCAGATCCCCTACAGCAGCCACCACATGGGAAGACTGTCCTCAGTTTTTGGCTCAGGCGAGTATGCACTAATCTGTGTCTCCATCCCCAATCCACAGGATCCCCAAGGAGTTTAATCCACTGCACCCAACCCGTGCATCCCAGGAAGAAGGCGACATCTCTGAAAATCCCATGCCTTGTTCCTTATTTCCCAGTCTCTTAAAGAGCCCCTGATACCCTGAATTCAGCTAAATCTCTCTCCATCAGAAGATTTGTTCCCTGTGGCCTGTAATCGCAGCACTTTGGGAAGCCAAGAGGGGCAGATCACCTGAGATCAGGAGTTCGAGACCAGCCTGGCCAACATGGAGAAACCCCATCTCTATTAAAAATCCAAAAAAAAAAAAAAAATTAGCTGGGCATGGTGGTTCATGCCTGTAATCGCAGCTACTCGGGAGGCTGAGGCAGGAGAATCACTTGAACCCAGGAGGCAGAGGTTGCAGTGAGCCAAGAGCTCACCATTGCACTCCAGCCTGGGCCACAGAGTGAGAGACTGTCTCAAAAAAAAAAAAAAAAAAAAAAGATGTGTTCCCAATAGAACAAGCAAATTATCTTGAAAAAGAAGCCATAACATAGAGCACAGCAGTTTGAAAAGAGATGTTCATTCATTCATTCACTGCAGAAAGGTTGCTAAGCTGCCACTATGCATTAAGTGTAAAGACATGATATTGATTTTAAAAAAGATAAACAAAATACAGTGGCTGTTGCTCTTTTGAAGTGACTTCCAGAGGAGGTTAGTCCAAGTATGTTGCAGCTGATGTATGTACAAACTGCTGTCAGTGTCATGAAGGGAACGAGCTCACTTCTTTGAGAGTTTATTTTTTTTCTTTTTTTTTGACAGGGTCTCCCTCTGTCACCCAGGCTGGAGTGAAGTAGCAAGGTCATAGCTCATTGCAGCGTCAAACTCCTGGGCTCAAATAATCCTCCTCCCTTGGCCTCGTGAGTAGCTGGTACTACAGGTGCACACCACCACACCGGGCTAATATTTAATTTTTTTTTTTTTTTTTGAGACGGAATCTTGTTCTGTCACCAGGCTGGAATGCAGTGGGGCTATCTCAGCTCTCTGTAACCTCCACCTCCCGTGTTCAAGCGAATCCCCTGCTTCAGCCTCCCAAGTAGCTGGGATTACAGGTACGCACCACCACACCTGGCTAAGTTTTTGTATTTTAGTAGAGACAGGGTTTCACCATGTTGGCCAAGATTGTCTCCATCTCCTGACCTCGTTATCCACCCACCTCGGCCTCCCTAAGGGCTGGGATTACAGGCGTGAGCCACCGCGCCTGGCCTAATATTTAAATTTTTTGTGAAGATGAGGTGTAATTATGTTGCCCAGGCTGGTCTCAAACTCTTGATCTCAAGCAATCCTCCTGCCTCGGTCTCCCAAAGTGCTGGGATTAAGGCATGAGCTATCACACCTGGCCTCTGGAAGTTTTTAAGAAGAGAGTCTGGCCTGGCCTGGGCAGCCATGAACCACTTCCCTGATGGGATGTAGTGTGGGGGAGATCTGGGGATCAGTAAGAGGAATCTAGGCCAAGAGGCAGAGATGGGAGAACAACATGGCTCAGGAAGCCAGGCAGGTACATACAGATCGAGGGAATAGAGAAAATTGTGGGAGCCATAGGACTCCAGGGTGTGGAAAGCATGCAGTATTAGAGGCAAGACTATGCACAGCCCCTCCAGAGGCCACATACACGAGAAGAGACTTAACACAGCCTTGCTCTGTAACCGAACCAGGGTTCAGCTGCTGACCACTTGAAAGCCTTGCACAAGAGGCAAGAATTTGTGGGAAGAAAAGCTGGTTGATTTGGAGAGCAAGCAAAGCAAGAAGATGGTGGACTATCGTCCCAAAGTACCATCTTAAGTCACAACCAGTTTTAGGCTTTTTTTATGTTAAGAGCAGGGGGAAGGGGGGCGGCTAGGATCAAGATGTAACTGACAGTGCTTGCTTCGGCAGCACATATACTAAAATTGGAACGGTACAGAGAAGAACAGCAAGGCCCCTGGGCAAAGATGACATGCAAGTTCCTGAAGCATTCCATATTTTAAAAAATAATTTAAATTTTAAAAAGAGGTAACCGACCACTGCAGACATCTGGGCACTAGCGAGGGTCCAAGGAGGTTGGAAACTTCTCCGTCCTTGGTCAGGTCACAATGCTCATATAAATCTTACAACAAAACAGCTAGTTGTTTACATACTTCTCCCTTAATCCCAGAGTTAGTTTTTAAAATTGCATGATTGCTGTGTGTGTTATTATCCCAGTGTTCTAAAATTATCCTAGGCTACGTGCAGGAATGAGTAAAGGTCCCTTAAACAAAAATGGAGTTAGTTATGTTTGTTCTTTTACTGTTTCTCTGCTATAGTTCAAAGATGGCTTCCTAATGAAATGAAGCTCCTGGGACTCACCCTCATGCAATCACCGTTCCTTAAATCTCAACAGGCCTGTGACTCTGCATGGCTTCTGAAGCTGTCATAAGAAGTCTTGGCCGGGCGCGGTGGCTCATGCCTGTAATCCCAGCACTGCAGGAGGCCGAGACGGGTGGATCACGAGGTCAGGAAATCGAGACCATCCTGGCTAACATGGTGAAACCCCTTCTTTACTAAAAATACAAAAAATTAGCCAGGCGTGGTGGCCGGCGCCTGTAGTCCCAGCTACTCAGGAGGCTGAGGCAGGAGAATGGCGTGAACCCGGGAGGTGGAGCTTGCAGTGAGCCGAGATCGCGCCACTGCACTCCAGCCTGGAAGGCAGAGCGAGACTCCGTCTGAAAAAAAAAAAAAAAAAGTCTTCTGGCTTCTACTGGGAGATCTTGGAAAGTTTGCACTGTAAGCGCTTTGCAGTTGGCTACCCCAGGTTAACATGAAAAGAGTGTTGCCCAGCTAACCTACATAGCTCTGCTACCCCCATTGAGACACCAGACATATCAGAGAAGATCTGAACCTTCAGATGACCCCAACTGTAATCAATATCTAAATGCGAAACTGTTTGAGAGATTCACAATAGCAAAGACATGGAATCAACCCAAATGCCCACCAATAATAGACTGGATAAAGAAAACGTGGTACATATACACCATGGAATACTATGCAGCCATAAAAAGGAATGAGATCATGTCCTTTGCAGGGACATGGATGGAGTTGGAGGCCATTATCCTCAGCAAACTAGCGCAGGAGGAGGAAACCGAACACCGCATGTTCCCACTTACAAGTGGGAGCTGAATGATGAGAACACACAGAAACATGGGGAGAACAGCACACACCGTGGCCCATCATGAGAGTGAGGGGAGGGAGAGCATCAAGAAGAATAGCTAATGCATGTGGGGCTTAATACCTAGGTAATGGGATGATCTGTGAGGCAAACCACCATGGCACACATTTATCTATGTAACAAACCTGCACATCCTGCACATGTACCCCTGAACCTAAAATAAAAGTTGAAGATTTAAAAAAAAACTTTTGGAGAGACCCCAAGTGAAAACCATCCAGCTGAGCCCGGTTCACCCACAGACCTGTAAGAGCCAAATAAATATTTTCTTTAAACCACTGCATTTTGTGCTGGTTTGTTCTGCAGAACTAGAGGAACAAACTTCGTGCCTGGAAGTTGGTGCTTCCAAAAAAATAAGAAAGAAAAAGAAAATATTAATTGAAAAAAAGAAAATGTCTTGTATATCAAGACATACAAATGTGCCAGTGGATCAATAGGGTTGCCCGTTTCTCATCTTGAGTAACGAATGCTGCCCAGATAGGCTTAAAGGCACAGAGCCTGCTGGATGGAGTTTGGCTCCTGTCCACCTGTTGAATTTCTATAGTCTTTAATTTGTCTGAGTCATGTGTTTTCCTGACTGACACCGATAGTTCAGTGTGTCCTTCTGGGCACAGTGCTATAAAATTATAGTCGAGTTGATTAATAAGGTGTCTCTATTCCCCTCTTTCCTTCACTGCCATTTACAAGAAAATAGCGTGAGTGAGTGGCAGAATATAGCCCTGTCGGTATCCTGCCTTCACAGAAATAAAGAAAAATGTGAAACTGTCAAATCACAAGTGTTCTATATCCAAAGGAACATTACTGCATCCTCTCTGGCATCCCTCAACATCCCATAATGCTCCTATCAGTGAAAAAAAAAACAATAGCGTGATGTGCAGATGCTTCTTCTGAGTTTATTTTTATTTGGTTCGGTAATAACCAGGGTGATTTCTGAATCCCAATAAGACAGCTACACACAGTATTCTTGTCTTCCCATTCAGACAGAAATATAGTTTACTCACCATGCCAGCCACACTAAAATGCCCAGAAAGTTTCACGTTGGTCTATGAAAGAATTCTAGTATCATTGGCAGAGATTTTAGGTGTTATCTAATCTACCTAGTAACCGGATTCATTGATTTCCTCATTCAAAAATTTGCTATTGAATACCAACTATGAGTCAGGCACTGTGATTGACTAATCCACTTTTTTCTCTTGTGACAGGTAACTGTGGTCTGTAAACTAAGAATGAACGCCTAAGCCCCACCTCCACCCTGCTGCCCCAACCGACTGAACAAACTCTCTTGGCCAAGGGGACCCCAGAAAAACCTTAAAACTGAGTTCCCAGCCACGATGGGACAGGGAGTCAGACATGCCTCATAATACATGCCCTTTTGCAGTTCAGACACAGCTGACCAGCACTAATGTTAAAATAGAGACCACAAGACTGACAGAACAGACTCTTTGTGGCAATAAGATACCAAATTCTAAACAGGATCTAAGGTCATGTCAGGCAAGGGTTAAGTCAGACCCCCCTACACTTAAAGAATGAACTACACTCAAGGTTCAAACCACACAGGGTTTTTTTTTTTTCATTTTTCTCTAGCAGCGAAACAAGCACTGACCTTGGGATAAGTATTATTAAAATATTAGCTCACCACCAGACACTAATTAACTGATCCCCTCCATTCCACCAGTCACAACTACAGTTTTGATTGGACAAGAGGCTGCTTTCTGTATCTTTCTCCTGATAAGAAGATCACCAGCCATGGGCTGGTTCCATCCGGTTTATAGAGGCTGCACACTTGAGTAGCTCCATATCCTGAAAAGTTGTTTTGACATTTAGAGGCTAACTGTAATACATTTAAGTGCTAAGTCTCCACCACGATGTGAACATGGGTCCTATGTTAGATGCATGTTTGTTCAATACGCATACATTAGGACAACCTTCATGAATATTCATAGCTTTTCCTTAACCTGTTGAATATGTATGTTTAGCCAACCTGTTCAGCATAAACTCCTGCGCCAGCTCCTCCTCCTCCTTTGATGTGCCTGTCTCTGGTCTGGGCCAGAGGCTATGATTCCCAGCATATGGGATGGCCATCTTGCAGGATATAACCCTTTACAAGAAATAAAGTCTTCTCTAAATTTATAAATTTGTGATTTTTTTTTTAAGTTAACAGGTCTTAGCCTACAGAGCTTTATTTACTTTGGAGTTCTGGCAAAGCTACCTCTGAGCCAAGGTTTAGGCACGTGATAATCTGTGTGTTTCTATTGCCCAGTCTTCCAGAATGGTGTTGGTGCTTTTTTTTTTTTTTTTTAGAAACTTGGTTATCCAGTTCTTTCTTCAATTCCAAGACATATTTTCTATTCTTTCAATAAACTCTTTTTCTTAGTTAAAATTACCAGGAGTCCATTTTTGTGGCTTACAACTAAGCAACACCAACTGATACAGTTCTACTTACAGCTGAGATGGCATTTGTTTTCTCCTAAACTTCTTGCAGTTCCAAATAAAATAGACAGCTTTATAGGTGTCTGTCTTAACCACCTTAGGTGTTGGTGCCACCTCTATTCAATGGAAGAAAGTTTTGACCATGAAACCTTAAGTCTTGAGTATCCGTTCTCTGCTAGGCCAGATGGGGAAGTCCAAGTTGAAAACACAATGCGTGTGCACATCTAATCTGCCCTAATAGACTGTAAACTCCTTGTTGTGAGAGACTACGGCTTATTCAATTTCGTATCCTTAAAAATGGTGATTCCTAAGCATGGATGCTTCAAGGGTAGTAGATGTGGTTTTTGAGACTCATCAGAATATAGACAGTCATTAGATGGATGGAAGTCTTAGAAACAGATAACGGTATCTTGGGAAATTGGAAGGGATTTGTATTAGTTCACTCTCACGTTGCTATAAAGAAGTATCTGAGACTGGGTAATTTATAAAGATAAGAGGTTTAATTGGTTCACGGTCTGTACAGCCTGTACAGAAACCATGATGCTGTAATCTGCTTGGCTTCTGGGGAGGTCTCAGGAAACTTACAATCATGGCGGAAGGCAAAGTGGGGTGCCAGCATTACACATGTTGGGAGCAGGAGGAAGAGAGAGCCGGGAGGTACCACACACTTTTAAACAACCAGATCTCATGACAACTCATTATCACAATGTCAGCATCAAGGGGGAATGGTGTTAAACCATGGAAACCACCCACAAGATCCAATCACCTCCTACCAGGCCCTACCTCCAACACTGAGGATTAGAATTAGACATGAGATTTGGTCAGGGACACAGATCCAAACCACATAAGGATTTAAAAACTAAACCCGGGGTAATATCAACATTTAAGATAAAGAAAGACGTGGAAAGAAAAGCCAGCAACAGAAGCAGAGAAAGGAATCAGAGAAGCAAGAGCCAAGGGTGTTAGCACAGAAGTCAGTGGAGACCCAGGTCTTGAGAACCAGGCCATGGCCAACAGCACCACGTGCTGCAGAGAGTCCAGGCCAACTGTGCACTAAGAGGAGTTCAAAGAACTCAGCAACAAAAAATCCTCTGATGATTCCATTCCCAGCAGAGCGATGAGAACAAAAGCCAGCTTGCCCCGGTGGACACGCAGAATTGAGTCATGACGATGACCCCTCATTGTGGTGCTTAAAGGGAAGAAGAAAGAGGGGGCAATATTTCGTGTGGCAAAAAATGAGATGGAGAGGAGCTCTGGCTGTTCTTTGTAAAGGCTCAAATAATTAAATGAATTATTGAATGAATTATTATCTTTCAAAAGAAATGCCCT
This sequence comes from Nomascus leucogenys, assembly GCF_006542625.1. Classification (NCBI taxonomy): domain Eukaryota; kingdom Metazoa; phylum Chordata; class Mammalia; order Primates; family Hylobatidae; genus Nomascus; species Nomascus leucogenys. The sequence goes on from NC_044397.1 coordinate 42,371,572, forward strand.
CACTAATGGTGAATACTCTGCACACTACTAAACCCCAAATTCCATTTTAAAATCATAAAAGTAATTGGCACTTGGATAGGACTTTGTAGTTGACAATGCATGGGTTAGTACTCTTTCTCTCTGGTGTTTAAGCAAAAGTGATTTACTCAAAACCCCAAACCAAGAATAGTCTTATATGGAATCTCCAACAAACTAAGGCTCTAAAACCCTCCCTTTGATCAGGGACTGAGAGCACTTGAAAAGAATACTGTGTAATCCTCCCACTCCGCCTCAAAAAAAAAAAAAGCAACAAGCACTGATGCAAATAGCAAGTGCTTTGAACTGAAAATCACACAATGGCAGGGGAGCATCAAAAGTGCCCACATGAAGGTTTTCTCTAATGGAGACAAAGACAAAAATAACCCGCTTCCTAACATGTTCAATAGGGCGTAGAGAGTAAAGCCAATGCCATTTTCATGCTCTCTGGATGCCAAAAGTTTTACCCGTATAATAATGCATGTTTCTAGTTATTTTATTCTATTTTTTAAATGCCTCTTAACATTACATGGCAAGATCACACATCTTTAGGTTAACATAATAAAGTAGTTCAGTGGCTATATTCTGTATTCCATCCTCTCTGCCCAGTAGCCAGTCAATTTCTTCAGAGACGAGACCTTGTCTACCTAGTTCACATTACATTCCCATGTCATAGCACCATGCCTGACATGTCATAATTTTGTTCAGTTAATGAATGCCTTAGCTAAGCCCTCATCATCCTTTGCCTGAGTAATTATGCTCTCTAATGAATGCCTCTGCTTCCATTCTCCCTCCTGTATCAGTTATCTATTGCCTAGTAGCAAATGATGACAAAATTCAATGTCTCAAAACAATAGTAATCCTTTCTTTTGCCCTTGATTGTGCAATTTGGGCAGGGCTGAGCAGGGTCAGCCCCTCTCTGTCCCATGTGGAATTCGCTGAGAATGAAGGATCCACTTTCAAGATGGTGTAGTCCCGTGGCTGGTAGTTAACACTGACTGTCAGCTGGGAGCTCAGCTGTGGCTTTCAGCTGGGGTCCTGAATTTCATTCCTTGTGGATCTTTCCACAAATGCTTGGGCATCCTCAAGACATGTTGGTGAATTCCAAGAACAAACATATCAAGAAGCCTAGGAGGAAACTGTGTTGGGTTCTGTGATCTGGCTTGGGGGTCTCACAGTATCATAAGCCTGCCCAGATCTACTCAATGGAAGGAATACCCAAGTCATATTGTAAGAAGAGCCTGTTGGATGTCTGATATGGTTGCAGCCATGTACACAATCTCCCTCATTCTTTTTAACCATCTTTTTCAATGCTCCTACATGATTTTTTAAAATGCAAATCTAATTGTGGTTAACTCTCAGCTTAAAAACATCCACTGTAGGCCGGGCGCAGTGGCTCACACCTGTAATCCCAGCACTTTTGGAGGCCGAGGCAGGCGGATCATGAGGTCAGGAGATCGAGATCATCCTAGCTAACACGGAAGGATGGAAACCCCATCTCTACTAAAAATACAAAAAATTAGCCGGGCATGGTGCAGGCGCCTGTAGTCCCAGCTACTAGGGAGGCTGAGGCAGAAGAATGGCATGAACCCCGGAGGCGGAGCTTGCAGTGAGCTGAGATTGTGCCACTGCATTCCAGCCTGGGGGACAGAGTGAGATTCCATCTCAAAAAAAAAAAAAAATCCATTGTTCCTAAGAACAAATTCTAGGCCAAGCACAGTGGCTCATGCCTGCAATCCCAACACTTTGGGAGGCTGAGATGGGAGAGCCTAGGAGTTCAAGACCAGCCTGGACAACACAGTGAGACTTCATCTCTACAAAAAAATTAAAAAATTAGCCAGACATGGTGGTGCACACCTATAGTCCCAGAAACTTGGGAGGCTGAAGCGAGAGGATCATTTGATCGCAGGAGGTTGAGGCTACAGTGAGCTATGATCCCCACTGCACTCCCACCTGGGTGATGCAGTGAGACCCCATCTCAAAAAAATAAAATAATAATAATAACAACAACAAAGCATGGAGGACACACAAATCTTCCATGACCTGGTGCCTGCAGCCCCCTCAGTTTCACCTCCTACATGGCCCCCTGGAGCCACATCAGTTACACACTTTCCTCACATGTTCTTCCTGCTACCTCCAACAGTTCATTTCAACTGTCTCATCAGGTGCACACTCACTTGGAAAAGATGATTGATCATCCTTATCCTCACTGTCCTTTCTCTATTACCCTCTGAGGATCATCCAGAGAAGGCTTCCATTGGACTGAGTACTCTCCATTTTAAGTAATCATTTCTTTTTCTTTTTTTTTTTGAAACTAAATCTTGCTTTGTCACCCAGGCTGGAGTGCAGTGGCATGACCTCAGCATGCTGCAACCTCTGTTTCCTGGGTTCAAGCCATTCTCCTGCCTCAGCCTCCCAAGTAGCTGGGATTACAGGTGTGCACCACCACACCCAGCTAATTTTTGTATTTTTAGTAGAAACAGGGTTTCCCCATGTTGGCCAGGCTAGTCTCGAACTCCCAACCTAAAATGATCTTCCTGCCTTGGCATCCCAAAGTGCTGGGATTACAGGCATGAGCCACTGCGCTGGCTAGTAACCATTATTTTTAAGTCTGCCCTTGAAAGTGATCTTGTGGAGTGAACAAACCTTGTTTTATTTGTGTATATATCCCAGGACCTCACCACAATAATTGTTATCATGGTGTTAAAGGATAAAACTGAAATACAGAGAGTAAGTAACTTGCTCAATATCCCATAAATGACAGAGCTAAGATTTGAATTGAAGTCTTTCTGGTTCTAAAGCCCTCACTCCCCACAGAAAGGGACCGATGTGGTCTTGAATGTACTATTAAGGTAATACAGTGGCATCATGGTGTCTTCAGCTCTCAGAACTAGCAAAACAAATGTAAAAGGCAAATTTAAAACCAGCATAAAAATAGACAATAAGCAAAAAACCAAAGGCCACAAGGCTTATGTCAAAAACCTTTTTGGATGTTTTTTTCTTGCTGTTGTTTTGTTTGAGACAGCACCTTGTTCTGTCCCCCAGGCTGGGGTGCAGTGGCATGATCATAGCTCACTGAAGCCTCAACCTCCTGGGCTCAAGTGATCCTCCCACCTCAGCCTCCAAGTAGCTGAGTCTACAGGTATGTGCCACCATGCCTCATTAATTTAAAACATTTTTTTTAGAGGTCGGGGGAGGGGGGTCTCACCATATTGCCCAGGCTGGTCTCGAACTCCTGGCCTCAAGTGATCCTCCTGCCTCAATCTCCCAAAGTGCTGGGATTACAGGCATGAGCCAACACATCTGACCCATAATCCTTTTTGGAAAGTCTAGAAATAATGTCTAAGAATTAGTGCTTCTCATAGCCATCTTCTCCCCAAAACCAAATCGGAATAAAGATGGTCAATGGACAAAATCCTAAGATAGCTCATGAATACCTCAATTTGTAGAGAAGCAGGCAGAGGGTATGTGTGGGCAGTTGGGGTGAAAAGGTGTAGAAAATGCTTCAAAGACTGAAGCCCTCCCCCATAATCTCGGTGTCTCACCTTTGTTTTTCCCTGGTGGAGAGGGAAGCCAGAGAGGAATGGAGAATGATTATAATTGCACAGAGCTAATTACCTTCAGCAATAACAGGGAGTTTGCGATGCAGTCAGGAAGATAAATAAGACGTCCTGAGGGAAACAGAGGCATGGAAGGGAAAGAAACACACAGAGACTCAGTTCTGTCCCCTCTTCCCACAGGTCAAAACATTGAGCCCTGAAGCCCCAGGTTTCGCCTTCTGTGTCTTCCACAGACAGGGAGTGGTGAAAAACAGCCCCTGGGGAGAGATGGAGGAAGTCAAGGAACAGGCTCATTGGGACCCAACATTGGTTCAAAGGGAAATTGCGGACTCTGCCTGGAATTGGGGAAACAACTCAAATGGCCCGAGAGTGACCTTGGTGACAGCCGTAGGACAAGACTTTTTAACAAACTTGAGAAAGAGAGAGCAGAAAACACCCACTCACCATAATAGCCCACATCCCCAGCCTGCTTACCTGCGTGGTCTCTCTCCCTCTCACCCTTTCCCTCCCTCTCTCCCCTTTACTTTTTCTCTCTTCTCCCCCTTTCTCTTTTCTCTTTCTCCTTTCCCTCCCTCTCTCTCCCTTACTTTCTCTCTCTCTCCCCCTTTCTCTTTTTCTCTTTCTCCCTGTCCTTCTCTCTCTCCCTTTTTCTTTCTCTCTCTCTGTCCCTCCTTCTCTCTCCTTCTATCTGTCTCTTTTTGTTTTTATTTCTTCCTCTCTCTATCCCTTTCCCTCTTTCCTCCTCTTCCTCTCCCCTGTCTCTCCCTCTTTTACTTCCTCTCTGTCTCTCTCCCTGTCTGTCATCTCTGTCTGTTTTTCCTCCCTCTCTCCCTCTTTCTCTTCCTGTTTCTCTCTCATCTTTACCTCTCTCTCTCATCTCTCTCCCTCTCCCTTGTTCCTCCCTCTCTCCCTCTTTCTTTTTCTCTCTGTCTCTCCCTTATCTCTACCTCTTTCTTCCTCTCCTCTCTCCCCTCCCTCCCTTTCTCACTCTCTCCCTCCCTCACTCTCTCCCTCCCTCCCTCTCTTCTTCTCCCTCTCCTTCCCTCTCTTTTCCACGCTTTCATTGACCTCACACTCTGCAATCTCAGGCAAGGAGAAGATAAAATGATACTAAGGTCAAGGAGACTTGACAAGGAGACTTGACCTAGACCCTATTAGAACAATACCTGCAACCATGTTTAACATGAGCAAATAGGAAATAAAGTCTTCGCACTAGCACTTGTGCTAAATAACTAGCAAAGAATATATATCAAAGGAAGAAAAACAGCATGCAAAATACAGGCAAAGACACTACAACTAGTGCAGTGACTCACACCTGTAATCCCAGCACTTTGTGGGGTCAAGGTGGGAGAATCGCTTGAGCCCAGGAGTTCCATACCAGCCTGGGCAACATAAGGAAACCCTAATTCCTACAAAAAATAGAAAAATAATTAACCAGGCATGGTGGCGCATGCTTGAAGTCCCAGCTACTCAGGGGGCTGGGGTGGGAGGATTGCTTGAGCCTAGAAGGTTGAGGCTGTAGTGAGCCATGATTGTGCCACTGCACTCCAGCTTAGATGACAGAGTAACACCCTGTCTCCAAAAAAAAACCACACTCTTCAGGTCTCTTGCTTTAGGATTGGATAGATATCCTGGGAAATGTTTCACTATGAAACAAGTAGATGCTGGATATCCCACAGCAAATATAGCTCTGAATGCACAGAAAATTTCACAAGAAATTAAAGAAGGTTTCCAGGGATCGAAATGAAATAGGAGCTGATGCCAGAGTGGTGAGTACAACCATGAGCCAAAGCTGCCCTGAGGTGCATGCTGGTGTCCATATCCTGGACTGGGTTTTGATGGCTTGGCCGGGAATAAGAGGACTAAATTTTCCATATGTCCTTGGTGAAGCATTGGAACTGAGACTCCTCACATCAGTGAGGACCCCACAAGAGCTATGCCTATAATACGAAGCTGAGCTAGGGAAAAAAAAAATCCTTCCTCAAGCAAAGGAACCCAAAACAAATGCAAACATGTTTGTCTTGGCCAAGACAGTGAGTAGAGGAGGTCTCCTCTGAGAATGTGTAATCAAGCCCTATCCTTATTTGAGTATGGGGTTGAATTTACTCTCTGATTGCTCCAGGAAAGCCCAAGGTAAGTGACTAGATTGAAGATGCACCATGCTGACAGCAGTCCAGGCATCTAAGGGAAACCAACACAAATCCTGTTGTAGAGGAAATCATTTCTATCCCAGGCTCTTCAGGAATCTCAAATAGAAAAGCCAGTCACATATGAGCTCACAATCGAAAATCATAAAAGACATGAGGACAAAAGTCACCTTCCTCAAGAGTCAATAAGATTAATATACAATACAGTCTCAAGAACCAAGAACTTTTAGTGTTAGAGTTATCAGATACAGATTGTAAAATAACTGCATTTAAAATATTTAAATAGGCCAGATGCGGTGGCTCACACGAGTAATCCCAGCACTCTGGGAGGCCAAGGCAGGCAGATTGCTTGAGCCCAGGATTTCGAGACCAGCCTGGGCAACAAAGCATAACTTTGTCTCTACCAAAAAAAAATGCGAAAATTTGCCAGGCGTGGTGGTGGGCACCTGTAGACCTAGCTACTAGGGTAGAAGGATAGCTTGGGCCTGGGAGGTCAAGGCTGCAGTGAGCTATGATTGCATCCCTGCACTCCAGACTGGGCAACAGAGAGAGAGAGAGCCTGTCTCAAAACAAAACCAATACATCAATATAAATAAATAAATAAAACATTTAAAGAAATAAAATGTATAATAAAAAATGAGTTCAAATTTAGAGGCTCCCAAAATAACCACTGTGGTATTTGTGGTATAGTGGTTAGCATAGCTTCCTTCCAAAACAACCATATAGCTTTAAAAAAATATAGAACTTCTAAACGTGAAATATAAAATCATTAAAATTCAGAATTCAATGTGGTTTAAAGAGCTGAATGAACACAACTGAAAAGAGAGTTGACCGGGTGTGGTGACTCATGCCTGTAATCCCAGCACTTTGGGAAGCGGATTGCTTGAACTCAGGAGTTCAAGACCAGCATGGGCAACATGGCAAAACCCCATCTCTACAAAAAATACAAAAAATTAGCCAGGCATGATGGTGCAAGCCTGTAGTCTCAACTATTTGGGAGGCTGATGTAGAAGGATCACTTGACCCCAGGAGGTTGAGACTTCAGTGAGCTGAGATCACACCACTGCATTCCAGCCTGGGTGACAAAAAAAGAGAATTAATGAACTGAAAGAGATTACCCAGAATGTAGCACAAAGAGATGAAGAAAGAATAATTTGGTCTAATATACACCTAATCAATGTTCCAAAACAAGAAAGCGTACAGAACACAGGAGAGAAAATATTAAGAGAACTGATGGCTGAGAATTTTTTAAAAATAGTGGAAGATGTAAATCTTCAGATTTAGATACCACAACAAATCTAAAGCAGGAGCCATAAAGAGACCATTGTATTAGTCTGTTCTCACATTGCTACAAAGAATTACCTGAGACTGGGCAATTTATGAAGAAAATAGGTTTAATTGGCTCATGGTTCTGCAGGCTGTATAGGAAGCATGGCTGGCAGGCCTCAGGAAACTTACAGTCATGGCAGAAGGTAAAGGAGAAGCAGGCACATCTTCACATGGCCAGAGAAGGAGGAAGAGAGAGAGAAGGGGCAGGTGCTACACACCAGCTCTTGTGAGAACTCACTCACCATCACGGGAACAGCAAGTGGGAAATCTGCTCCCTGTGATCCAATCACCTCCCACCAGGCCCCTCCTCCAACATTGGGGATTATAACTTGACATGAGATTTGGTCAGGGACACAAATCCAAGCCATATCTACCATTCCAGATATAGCATAGTAAAACCACAGAACACCAAAGGAAAAGGAAAAAAAAAAATCCTTTTTGGCCAGTGAGAAATGGCAGTTTCTCACTAATTAAACCACCACCAGAAATCTTTAGCAACAACTATAAAATTCAGAAAATTATAGAATAATACCTTTAAAGCACCAAGAGACTCTCATTTTTTCTAATGTGTCAGCACTAAGCAAGTCTAAGAACTTTAAATATAATTTTATAAAATGGACATAAGAAGATGGCCCAACAAGAACTAAATTGGAATTTTATTTTACTGGTTCATCAAGATGGGGGCTTAGATTAAAAAATTAATATAAAAATAATAAGATGTGCTATTTCTTACCCATCTTCGCCCACAAAAAAAATTTAGAGAAAATATACCCAGCTAAACTATCATTCCATCCAAGATATAACATTAACCAATGACAAAGTCAAGAAATCCTGAGAGCCTGTGACCAACAGGTCCTCACTAAGGAACTATCCAAAGAATATACTTCAGGAGAGAGGAGATGACCTAGAAGGAAAGTCCAAGATTCAAGAAAAAATGGTAACTAAGTAAAGCAATAATCACATCAGAAGATCTAAAGCAAGTGTTGACAAACTATGGACCAAATCCAGTCCATTGCCTATTTTTGTAAATAAAACTTTCTTGAAACACAACCACTCTTATTTGTTTATGGTTTTATGGCTGTTTCCGTAGTACAACAGCAGAATTGAGTAACTGTGACATAGACCTTGTGGCCAGAAAATCTGTCCCTGCAAAGAAAACTTCTGCTGACCCCTGATCTAAAGCATTCGCAAAACAATTGATTTGTGGGTTAAAAGAAAAAAACAGCATAAAATTAAATATTGATCTACAATAATACGTAAAACAGATGATAAGTTCTTTAAAGTATTCTAAGGTCTGTGATTGTTCAGAGAAAGAAATATTCTATTTAACTTTGCTCTCTAAGTTACTTAAGCATATCAAAATTTTAAGGGTACTGACTAAAAGAATAGAATAGGTCAGGTGCGGTGGCTTACACCTATAATCCCAGCACTTTGGGAGGCCAAGGTGGGCAGATTACTTGAGGCTAGGAGTTCGAGACCAGCCTGGCCAACATGGTGAAGCCATATCTCTACTAAAAATACAAAAAAATTAGTCCGCAAGCCTGTAGTCCCAGCTACTCGGGAGGCTGAGGCAGGAGAATCTCTTGAACCGGGGAGTTGGAGGTTGCAGTGAGCTGAGATCACGCCACTGCACTCCAGCCTGGGCAACAAGCAAGATTCTGTCTCAAAAAAATGAATAAATAAATAAAAGAAAAGAATAGGATAGAGTGAAAACTTCTAAAACAATAGAGAGGACAATGAAACTTACAAATACAATCAATCCAAAAGAAAACTGAAAAAAAAAATCCATAAAGCACAGAAAAGGCAGATCAAATAGAAAGTAGAAACTATAATGCAAGAAAGAAGATTAAATATATCAGTAAATGTAATGGAGTGACCAATATTTTCCAGTAAATAGAGAATGTCAGATTGAGTTTAAAAATACACACACACACACACACACACACACACACACACATATATACTAGTATACAAATGAGAGTTTGAAAGGCAAAAAAAATCTGGCATAGTTTCCTGATATCAGAGAAAATAAACTTTAAAGCAAGCAAGTATTATTATGAATAAAAAGGATTGCTATCATGATCAAAGGTTTGCTTCCCCAGGAAGGTAGATTTATATTTGTTCATGATTAGTAGCACAATCTCATTTATAAGGTAAAAATTACAGAACTACATGAGAAATTGTCAAATCCATCAACAGAATGGAATAGGAAAACACACCTTTCCTAGGAATAAATAAAGCAAGCAGTAAATTACAGAAGGGTTGAACTACACAATTAACAAGCTTGACCTAATGAATATGCATATGCGTGTCCCTGCACCAAACAATTATGGGAATCATATTCCTCTCAACCACTCATGATACATTTATAAAAACTGACCACACTGTAAGTCAGAAAGTTCTTTAAATTTTTGTAGGACTGGCATCTACCAGACCACATTCACCAAAATTTAACGGTTAGAAATCAGCAATAAAAAGGTAACTAAAACCTATGCATCTAGACATTTCAAAAACATACTTTAAAAAGATCTTTTTATTCTGAAAATCACAAGCACACTTTAATTCGTGGGTCAAAGACGAAATTAGCATGGGAGTGTTTCACTACTTGAGACTGAACCATAATAAAATCTTATACATTTAAAGTGTTATTATGCACTAAAGCAATACTCATAGGGAAATGTATAATCCTAACTGCTTATATCAAAAAGATAAAGAGTAAAAATTAATGATCAAATCATCTAATGTAAGAAGTTAGTGACAGAACACAGAATAAACTTGAGGAAAGTAGCAGGAAGAAAATAATAAACATAGAAATGCCAGGGCACGGTGGCTCACGCCTGTAATCCCAGCACTTTGGGAGGCCGAGGTGGGCAGATCACGAGGTCAGGAGATCGAGACCATCCTGGCTAACATAGTGAAACCCCGTCTCTACTAAAAATACGAAAAATTAGCCAGGCGTGGTGGCGGGCGCCTGTAGTACCAGCTACTCGGGAGACTGAGGCAGGAGAATGGAGTGAACCCGGGAGGCGGAGCTGGGCCACTGCACTCACTCCAGCGTGGGTGACAGAGTAAGACTCCGTCTCAAAAAAAAAAAAAAAAAAAAGATGAAAGGAATGAAGTCTAAAATAAAGATACAATAGATACAATAGAAAGAATTGTCAAAGCCAAAAATAGCTTCTCGGGAAAGATACAGAAAGAAAAATGCTGCATGATTTCACTTACATGTGAAATCTAAAACAAACAAACAAACAAAAACAGTGCTTGAATATATAGAAATAGAGAATAGAACAGTGGTTACCAGGGGTGGGGGAGTGGGGAGATGGGGAGATGGAAGTCAAAGTATACAAAGCTACAGTTATACAGAATGAATAAGTCTGGAGAGCCGATATACAACATCAAGACTCTAGTTAATAGTATTGCACTGTATACTGAAAATTTGCCAAGAAAGTAGATTTTAGGTACTTTCACCATGAAAAATAGCTAACTGTGGGATGATGAATATTTTAATTTGTATGTAATAATCATTTTACTATGTACATGTATATTGAAGCATTTTGTACACCAGAAATATATACAATAAAAAAATAAATATTCCGTTGAGAGCACTTAAAAAAAAATGGGGGAAAGGCATAATATCATGATTTTAAAAGGCATAACTCAAAGCGAACAGGCTGAGTGCAGTGGCTCATGCCTTTAATTCCAACACTTTGGGAGACAAAAGTGGGAGGATCTCTTGAGGCCAGGAATTCAAGACTAGCCTGGTCAACACAGCAAAATCCCGTCTCTACAAAAAAATATTTTTTTGAGACAGAGTCTCATTCTGTCACCCAGGCTGGAGTGCAGTGGTGCTATCTCGGCTCACTGCAACCTCCACCTCCCGAGTCCAAGCAATTTTCCTGCCTCAGCCTCCCGAGTAGCTGGGATTACAGGCACCTGCCACCAAGCCCCACTAATTTTTATATTTTTGGTAGAAACGGCATTTCACCATGTTGGCCAGGCTGGTCTCAAACTCCTGACCTCAAGTGAACTGCCCACTTCGGCCTCCCACAGCACTGGGATTACAGGCGTGAGCCACCGCTCCTGGCCCTCTGCAATAATTTTAAAAATTAGTCAGGTGTGGTGTCACATGCCTGTAGTCCCAGCTACTCAGGAGGCTGAGGTGAGAGGATCACTTGAGCCCAGAGTTCAAGTCTGCAGTGAGACGTGATTGCACCATTGCACTCCAGCCTGGGAGACAGAGTGAGAACTTGTCTCTTAAAAAATATTTTTAATTAAAACAAATTTTAAAAGAGAACAGATTAAATAAAGATAACAAGAAAGATGATGTACATAGTAAGAAAACCAGAAACATCCTAATATCTAAAAACAGAAGAAGAAATGGACATTGTCTTGGGGGGAAAAAGTTTATCCGGGTCACTCAAGAAGAAAGAGGAGACTTGAACGCTCCTGAAATAACTAAACAGATTGAATCTGTACCTTATCCAATAACAAAGAACGAACTCACAGAAATGCCCCCAAATAAGTATATAAGCTTTCTGTTTTGTAAGTATTTTTCTTTTATTCCTATTCATCTCTTACAGTAAAGTTATTCATAGCCTATAAAGCTAAGATCTTCAGCTACCAAATCTGATACTTGGAGATTCAGGGAAAACTGCGCAACCAGATACTTCAAACTTCAAGAGAATCGGTCATTCGACCTCATAAACAGCATGTAAGTTCCCTAAAACAACAGAGTAAGGCATTGATATTTAAGGAACTTGGACCCAACACTTGGGAAAAGTTGAGTTTCACGTTAAAGACGCGAAGAGTCAATGAGATGTTAAGTGACCTAGATAAGAAATTAAGATCTTCCCTCCCCTGAGTTTTCCCATGAAACCCAAAGTGAATCTAAAAAGTCCCCAAAATCTTTCTGGAGCAGATGTTCAAAGCGTCCCAGCGTTCTGTAGTTCTCTGAACTACAGGTTTCACCCCTCACTTGGGCTAAAATTCCACCTTTAATGTCTCCCAGGGCTCTCATGGCAAACCCTCAATTCCCACCTCGCTCCCCCCTCAAAAAGCTGCTTGCTTTTTGCCTTGGAAAGCTGGAAAAAGTGAAGAGCAGGTGGTTTTGGAGTGTCAGAACTGAAAACGAGTGTTTAGCCTTGTAGTGAAGAGGGAGCCGGTAGGCACAGGAGACTGAGATCTCAAGACGGCTCTTCTACCACACACGGAAGGAAAGAGCTATGCCCCAGTGTCCAAGGGCACTTTTAAGATGCCACTTAATCCTGTTATGCCTAGCACTTATGGGCAGTGGACAAGAAAGGACAGGAACGCAATACAGCCGTGATCCTTTTCTACCCGACCCCACCCTGTGACCCCACCTGTCCACATTTAGCCCAAGCTTATCACCATCACTTGCTTCTGCAGTGAATGCAATTAAACTTCCATGCCCAATCCACTGGAAACTGGAAATATGGCTTGTAGATGACCCACCTTCTTCTGCTATGATGGTGCCTGTTGAAGCCAGTATTGCACTCTGTAACAACCAGCGGGGAACTATGGAAAAGGCAAGACTTAGAAGGACGAGGGACCAGAGCTTATATCCTGCATCAGGGTGGTCTCACATCTCACCGTTTAGGATGTGCCTCTGCAAAATTTAATTTTAATGTACTGTTACAGAAGCTTTCATTGAAAACTCCAATCCCTGCAGACTTGCTATTGGCCCTGGAGTCACAGCATTGCCTTGTTTCTTGGCTGAGGCAGCCCTAGGCATGACTTGAAGTTCCCGTGGTCCTGGAAGTCTCTGTTGCAAGCTATCACTGCCCCTACAGACCTGGCACCACTGTGGCAGGTACTACTGTCACTAGCAGGCATGGCCAAAGAGCATCTTGCCTCATACCTGTGCCCTGTACCTCTTCCTCTGTCGTTCCGGGGCTCCCACATTGCTGTTGAGGTGCAGGATGCCTCAGGACCCACTAAGCACTTAGCCTGGAAATTCTGGGTAAACTTTGAACAATGGAAGACAGATGTCAATAGATCAATTCTTTCATCCCTTTCCCTCTTGGCAATGTAGCGTCTCTGAAGACAACCCGAGAAACTGAGATATCACCGTTGATGTTGTGCAAAGTTGGCAACACATGTCCTTATATTTGCTCTCCCTCCTTTTGGGCTGACTCCTGCTACCCTGGGATTGCACTCCCCAATAAAGTGTTGAGCTTTAAGCCCTGAAGCTTAAGACACTATTCTTTAGAAGTGAATTTTGGCTGGGAGTAGTGGTTCACACCTGTAATTCCAGTGCTTTGGGGGTCAAGGCAGGAGGATCACTTGAGGCCAGGAGTTTGAGACCAGCCTGGGCAACATAGTGAGACCCCATCTCTAAAAAAATATAAAAGTTATCTGAGAAGGGTGGTACATGCCTGTAGTCCCAGCTACTCAGGAGGCTGGAGCAGGAGGACCACTTGAGACCAAGAGTTGGAGGATACAGTGAGCTAGAATCACACCACTGCACTCCATCCTGAGTGACAGAACGGGACCCTAAAACAAAAAAATGGGTTTTATCTTTGTCACTTTGTGCTGCCACCGTTAGAAACTGCCCTCCCAGTTTTACGGGCCATGAGCCCAAACCAACATTGACCACTCACACCGTACTCCAGCCCACTCCCACCCTCACACTAAATCCATTAGAGAACTAAGCAATAGATTATGTACAAAACAAAGACTCAGCTTCAACTTTTGCAGAAGAGCTTTCTACTTGAGCATTTCACAAATATACTTTTGTCCTGTAGCCAGAAAGAGAACACTGAAGAATCTGTTTTCAAGCAAAGTCTGGTTCAACAAAATATGAGCTAAGGGGGAAGGAGCAGCACCATTCTTCAAGGCAGATGGTCATCACAAATTAAAGCGTTTTAACACTCAAATATAATAGCTTATTTTCTGACAGCTGGGTGGCTTCCTTAGATTTTATTGACAAGAAAATTTAATTGTATAAAATCAGAATGTTTGAAAGCAATTTCTCTAATCACACACAAGGGTGATATAAAATGGAGATACAACAGAAAATTAAAAATTTTGCTAGTCCACTAGGTATTATGTCATATCTCACGGTCCTGAATCACTAGATTTCAAAAAAAGAAAAGCAAATTAAGTTACTATTATGGCTTTTTTTTGGAAGACAGAATCTAGCTCTGTCACCTAGGCTGGAGTGCAGTGGTGTGATCTTAGCTCACTGCAGCCTCAACCTCTCAGGCTCAAGTGATCCTCCCACCTCAGCCCCTCAAGTAGCTTGGACTACAGGCATAAGCCACCATGCCCTACTAATTTTTGTATTTTTAGTAGAGACGGGGTTTCACCATGTTACCCAGGCTGGTCTCAAACTCCTGACATCAGGTGATCCTCCCGGCTCGGCCTCCCAGAGTGCTGGGATTATAGGAGTGAGCCATGGTGCCTGGCCTAAAATAAAATATTTTTACATGAAATATTTTCTTTAAAGATTAGAATTTCAATTAATAGAAACACAGGAGGATATTACATAGCCCTAGTGGCCATTCTCTTCTATATCAAATGTTACCACTTCATGATTAGGAACAGAGAGGTGTTGCGATGTTTGTTGGTTCTTTAATAAACCACGAGACATGAGTTTTTCTTATTTTCTTTCTTGCTTTCTTTCTTTCTTTTTTTGAAGTGGGATCTCACTCTGTTGCCCAGACTAGAGTACAGTGGCTCCATCATAGCTCACTGCAGCCTCCATCTCCTGGGCTCAAGGGATCCTCCTAGCTCAGCTTCCTGAGTAGCTCGGACTAAAGGCATGCTGGCCACCATGCTTGGCTAATGTTTGTATTTTTCGTAGAGACAGACAGGGTCTTGCCGTGTTGCCCAGGCTGGTCTCGAACTCCTGGGCTCAAGCAATATAATTACCTTGGGGTCTCACTATGTTGCCCAGGCTAGATATGAGTGTTTCTATGGGAACATTTACGTCTTTTTCATAAACTCGTTCTCCTTTTTCAATGATGCTAAATATACAGCACAAATATCAATACTAACATGAAATTTGAAAGGAGATGTGTGCTTTATACAAGCAAATGTAGTCACTCATTGCTATTTATCCAGATTTTCAAACAGACTTACAAAGATAAGCACGGAAGATTACAACTACATAAGTGTGCTAAATGTGCTGCTTCATGTGAGATCCTGAATAGGTGAAAGATAGGTAGATATCCTCCATTCATTCAAAGGGACAAACAAAAACATTTATTGACCATGGCTATCTCCCAGACACTGGACTTATCATTCTATATACATTATTTCCTCTGACTCTGTAATAGTTAGGGTAACATTAGCTGCTGTAACAAATAAACCCCCCAAATCTCCGTGGATCATCACCCTCTTCTCTAATCTACTGTAGATGTTCCTGGTTAATGCACATATTTTTTCCATACAGTGAATCCAGGACTTGGTTTTTTTTTTCCATCTGTGGGCTCCACCTCTATCTCCCAGGATCCTGAGCCTTTGGTTTTCTCCCAGTTGGCAGGCAAGAGAAGAAGATGTGGAGGAGGCATCCAGTTGTCTAAATGTGTTGGCTCATATGTACACAGATCACGCCTGTCCATGTGGTGAGCCTAGTTCCAGCCTCACCTGGATACAAGATGAAAACCACCAAATGCATCACCTGGTTAGACGCCACCCAGAAACAACTGTACATTACATAAAGGGAAGTGCATGTTTTAGGGCAAAACTGGCCATCTCTGCAACAAATGCTCTCTCTTTCTCTCTCTTCTTCCCTCCTTTTCTCTCTCTCTCTCCCCCTCTCTCCCTCCCTCTCTTCCTCCCTGTATCTCTCTCATTCCTCCTTCCTCCCTCTTCTTTTTCTCTCTCTCTCCCTCTTTCTCTCTCTCTCAAACACATATACCCACAGCTGTGCACACACGAACAAACACTATGAAGTCGGCATATTTTCTTTTCCATTTTACTAATGACAAAATGAACCAAGAGAAGTCTTATACATTTTCTGAGGTCTCAGAATAAATGGGTTGTGACAATAATCCCAGTCTGGGAGACTCTAAAATCCTGAATCTTTCTAATATATCATGTGATTTATGAAAAGAATTTGTACAGCTCCTTTGATAGAAAAGTGCTTAGGGCTTATTGGGAACTGGTGTGTGAAGTGAC
This sequence comes from Nomascus leucogenys, assembly GCF_006542625.1. Lineage (NCBI taxonomy): Eukaryota > Metazoa > Chordata > Mammalia > Primates > Hylobatidae > Nomascus > Nomascus leucogenys. The sequence continues at coordinate 42,387,767 of NC_044397.1, forward strand.
ATGTCCTCCTTCAGTTCATATAAATAATGTATTTCTTACCATCTTACCAATCAATTTGGATTGAATTAGTATGTACCCCAAAGGGCTTGAACAAATGACACATTTATTTATTTACTTATGAGGTTTTTTTTCAGCTTCATTTTAGAGAACAGCAAAATATTTTCATAGCATAATTTTTAACATGGCAAAAATTATTTTACAAGATAGATTGGTTTGGTTGTAATTTGAATGGAATACTTATATTCATAATGTTTTAAACAACTTTGATTTGGTTTATGGTTCACTAAAAATAAAAGTGATACTTGGAACTGGTTCTGCCTGGGTTCAGGAAATTAATGTGGTTAGTTCTGGTTTATAGTTCAGTGGAGTTCCAGGTCCTGGTTAAAAACAGAGTCTTATTTCAAGCAAAATAGATTGTTACATGTTTTTAAAAATATCTTTCACTGTAAAGTTGTTTCCTTGTGCTTTGAGGCAGTAAATCTTTGATAAGATGAACAGCCCTGGGCCAGGTGTGGTGGCTCATGCCTGTAATCCCAGCACTTTGGGAGACCGAGGCAGGAGAATCACTTGAGGCCAGGAGTTCGAGACAAGACTGGGCAAGATAGAGAGACCCTGTCCTACACAAAAATAAAAAATAAAAAATAAAAAATTAGCCAAGCATGGTGGTGATTGCCTGTAGATGTGGCTATTTGAGAGGCTGAGGCAGGAAGATGGCTTGAGCCCAGGAATTCAAGGCTGTAGTGAGCTATGTTGGTGCCAGTGCACTCCAGCCTGGGTGACAGAGCAAGACCCTGTCTCAAAAAGAATGATGTTTCTGAGTTGAGGTTTCTGGAGAACCTCACCTGGAAAGTAAGCATGAACATGTTCCAGCTATTTGGATCAGCGTAATGATCCAATCCCAAACTTAGTGACATAAAACAGCCATTGCATTATGCTCGTGGATTCTGTAGGTCTGAAATTTAAGAAGGACACTGGAGAACAGCTTGTCTCTGCTCTACAATGTCTGGGGCCTCAGCTAGAAATCCTCGAAGGCTGTGAGTGACATGACAGCTGGAGGCTAAAACCATTTGAAGAAATCTGGGGGTTGATACTGACTAGGACCTCAGATGAATCTGTTGGCTAGGACATTACCATGTGACCTCCCCACGTGGCCTGGGTTTTCTCATTGCACGGTGGCTGCATTCCAAGAGCAAATATCTCAAGAGAACAAAGCAGAAGTGAAGGACATTTTAATGACCTACTTGAGAAATCATATGGCATCATTTCCACCATCCTCTTTTAGTGGAGGTGTTACAGGAAATGGCTCCCGTTCCCAACCCCAAGACCCCGAGTGAGGGTTCTTGGATCTCATGCAAGAAAGAATTCAGGGCGACTCCACAGTGCAAAGCAAAAACAAGTTTATTAAGAAAGTAGACGAATAAAAGAACGGTGGCCGGGCGCGGTGACACATGCCTGTAATCCCAGCACTTTGGGAGGCCAAGGCGGGTGGATCACCTGAGGTCAGGAATTCGAGATCAGCCTGGCCAACATGGTGAAACCCCATCTTTACTAAAAATAGAAAAAAATTAGCTTGGCATGGTGGCAGGCACCTGTAGTCCCAACTACTCAGGAGGCTGAGGCAGGAGAATCGCTTGAACTCGGAAGGCGGAGCTTGCAGTGAGCTGAGGTTGTGCCATTGCACTCCAGCCTGGGTGACACAGCAAGACTCAGTCTCAAAAAAAAAAAAAAAAAAAAAAAAACAGAATGCTACTCCATAGACAGAGTAGACCTGAGGGCTGCTGGTTGCCCGTTTTTATGGTTATTTCTTGATGATATGCTAAACAACGGGTGGATTTTTCATGCCTCCCTTTTTAGACCATATAGGGTAACTTCCTGACATTGTCATGGCATTTGTAAACTGTCATGGTGCTGATGAGAGTGTAGCAACAACGGTGACCAGAGGTCACCCTTGTTGCCATCTCGATTTTGGTGGGTCTTAGCCAGCTTCTTTACTGCAAACTGTTTTATCAGCAAGGTTTTTATGACCTGTACCTTGAGCCAACCTCCTATTTCATTCTGTGACTTAGAATGACTTACCTGTCTGGGAATGCAGCCCAGTAGGTCTCAGCCTCATTTTACCCAGCTCCTATTCAAGATGGAGTTGCTCTGGTTCAGACACCTCTGACAGAGGCAATTGCAAAGCTCTTCCCAGGCTCTAGGCCAGGAGACAGGGAACACATCATTAAATGAAAGGGTTATCAGGGTCACATATTCGAAGAGGCTGTGGGAGGGGAGCGATTACTCTATCTTTGGAAAATACAGTCTACTACCAGGAATTCAAGTGATACAATCAAGAAGGTGGCAGCTGCCTCTCCACTGTTTCTCTTAAGTTGCTGCTGTTCCCTGAATCACTGCAGGTGTGGCCATGCTTCTCCACCATTCTTCCCCACAATGGAAGCCAGGCCAGACTATAGTGCTTGATGGACTTCGAGAAAGGCTTGGAATTAACAAGAGAATGACAATGCTGACAACTTCCTTCTATAGACTAGCTGTAGCTGTTCTCAGATGCACAGACTTGGCCCCTGAAGAGTAGAACTCTCATTCCCAAGGTCCTGGAATGCCACCAGGTTGTAAGAGTCAGCCTCTCTCCCAACAGCAGCAATACCCAGGAAGGTATCTCCTCCACCCAACATCCAGGACATAGTTCTCTGAGGCGCAAGTAAAGTCTGTGGTCTCCCACTCCAATCTGTACTTCTCACCCCAAGCTGATTGGCAGTGGAATACATCCCTTCAAATTTAAGATCTGATCATTGGGTTTCCCCCAAAAAACATCAAAACACTTCAGTATGATACTGTCTATTTCTCAGAGCATAGGGCATTGAATACTGAGTCCACCAGGTATAGGGCTTCCAAAGAATAGTCCAGGCTAGGTTTCAGCCATTCTGTTCAGGCCCTTGGTATTCTCATCCAGCAGAAAGCTAAGAACATGTCTTCCTCTGTCTTCCGGGTTGAGCTCACGATTTCCTGTGAGCAAATGCATGGGAATACATACACCCACAGCTTCCCAATATATAATCACACTTGACACTCAAAATTACCTATTGCAATAGGTATTCATTTTGCATACTAGGAAACAAAGGCTTAGCAGAAGTGAAGGGGCATGCTCAAGTGTCTTAAACTAGGATTAATAGCTCAGCCTCTAACTCCCAGTTGTTCTCTCCCTTGGACTACATTGGCAGCGCAGATTCAGAAATTGTAATTTTGAGTCTCACGCACATGAGTCAATATTTCCTACTTGATATTAACTAATTCATCATTTCCTTTACAGGAGCCTTTGCCACGGGTTGTAGGTAGCTCCCCTATCTCCCTCCTCCTTTTCCGACCCTCCCTTTTGAGGCCATCAATTTATTTCCTATCATTATTGCTTTGGTTTTCAGTTTTCTCTAAGTGATAGAATACCTTGTATCCCAAAGAGAAATGCCGCTACTCTGCGAAGCCAGCCTTTGAGTCCCTTTTTAAAGAGACTTCCTACAGTGTGGCAGATTTTAATGACCTCCATCTCTCATGCCTGCATTAGGTCACCTGAGCCACGCTGCTCAAAATGGTCTAACCACCTCATAATGCAGGCCGAGGCAGGCTCAGACTCACTGTGGGGCGCCCGGCCTAATTCATTATACTACTCAAAGCCATAAATCACAGGATTCTCCCACCTTTTCTCCCTTCCCTCCTACCAAAAGGAGAGCTCACATGAAATCTATTTACATGGAATGATTATTCAGTTAATTTTTTCATTACATTTGCCAGAAAGCATTGCCAGGATTTCTAAAGCTGTCCTGTGTGTTTGCATTAATGATGACAGTGGTTCATGATACTTAATTTAGCAATCATGGCCATTTGGAGGTCATGCCCTGCCATACACAGACTGGAGATAGTGGAGGGGTGGCTTCCTGGTCAGGAACACGTGAGTGCCTGACACGTGTTTAGGAAAATCACAGAGGTATTAACATCTCTGCAAGCTGTCCCCACTGCTCCATCCCCACTGTGGTAGCCTTAACACAAGCTTGGACCCATGTCCTTTCTAGCCCTAATTCCTTTCTCTGTCTGTTTGATGCCTTCCAACCCAAGGGGGAAGCTGAAGCAGGAGGATCTCTTGAGCCCAGGAGTTCAAGGCTGAAGTGAGCTATAATCACACCACTGTACTCCAGCCTAGGGGCTGGAGTAAGACCCTGTCTCAAATAAATAAATAAAGTATACATCTGACTTTGTGGCTTTCTTGTCTCATACACATCAGTGGTACCCAGTAGCCCAGGGAATAGAATCCACGCTGCTGGCTTGCTTTGCATGCAATACTCTCTGTGATCCAGCCCTGACCCCCCTGGCCTCAGCTCTCACTACCTACTCTCCCAAGATGAGATCCACGTTTCAACCCAACACCACTAAACCACCACAACTTCTCAGACACACAAGCCCTCCCTGGTGCCCACACTATTCCCTCTGCCTTGAAATGTCCTTTACCTTCTTGACCACCTGGAAAATGTGCTCCCATTATCCAATACCCAGCTCAAATATCACTTCTTTGGAGATGATTGCTTACACCTCCAGAGAAGGTCTAGCAATCCTTCTCTGTGACCTCCAAGAACATTGTACATGCTTTAATCACAGCCCTTATCTCATATTCCAATTACTTGCTTAGAGTGCTGGTCATCCTTTCTTTTTTTTTCTCCAATAGAGACAGGGTCTCAGTCTGTTACCCCAGCTGGAGTGCAATGGTGTGATCATAGCTCACTGCAGCTTGGATCTCCTGGGCTCAAGGGATCCTTCCACTCTCAGCCTCCCAAGCAGCTGGGACTACCACCATGCCCAGGTAATTTTAAAACAATTTTTTAGGGACGGGGTCTCACTATGTTATCCAGGTTAGTCTCAAACTCCTGGCCTCAAGTGATCCTCCTGCCTTGGCCTCCCAAAGCACTGGGATTACAGGCATGAACCACCACGCCCAACTGCTAGTCACTCTTTCTTGTACTCCTAATATGGGGACATCCAAATGAGCACTTTTAAAAAAATACGGATTATTTGTCATTCACCTAGACCTGTGGAGAAGCCCAGGAATTGGTATTTTTAAGTTTCCAAAGCTGTTTTCTTTTGCTGCCAGCCTGGCAAAATCCATGAACCTTGAGTTTGGGAACAACCACCCCAGCATGTGGCCTGCCTCAGCCCAGATGTTTGATGATTGAATGATGCTCCCTGGATGAATGGAGGAAAGTGTATCTGTTGAGCAGGTGGGGGTCACAGAGGAAGGTTGCTGATGAAGGCGAGAAGAGTAGCTGGTCTTTCCTTCCTCTGACCATTATAGGCCAATGCTGATCTAAGACAGATCCTAGTTCTACAAACCCATTTAGAAAGAAATGGATGATTGATGGGCATTTCGAGTGGATAAAGAAACTGTGATATATATACATATGATGGAATACTACTCACCCGTAATAAGGAATGAATTAATGGCATTCACAGCAACCTGGATGAGATTGGAGACTATTATTCTAAGTGAAGTAATTCAGGAATGGAAAACCAAACATCATATGTTCTCACTCATAAGTGGGAGCTAAGCTATGAGGATGCAAAGGCATAAGAATGACACAATGGACTTTGGGGACTCAGAGGGGATAGTGGGAAGGGAGTGAGGGATAAAAGACTACAAATTGGGTGCAGCATATACTGCTTGGGTGAGGGGTGCACCAAATCTCACAGATCATCACTGAAAAACTTACTCATGTAACCAAATACCACCTGTTCCCCAATAACCTATGGAAATAAAAAATTTTAAAAAAGAAGAAATGGATGAGACATCAATTTGGGTCTCATTTAAGTGCGTTTTGACTTCTAGGTTCCAAATACAGTGTATCCCATCACCCTCACATCTGCGCTTTCCTGTGGATTCCTTGTCCTTAGCCCACACAGCCTCAGGATCTACTGCTGAAAGTCTAAGGATGCCTCTGGAAATCCCCGCCCCCGCTCCCTTTGTCCCGGCACTGGGATACCCTCCCAGATCCACTGGCCCTCTAGGCTGTAAACCAACATTGTAAATGTCACCTCCTGTCCTATTGTGGCTGAAGTTAAGCCGCCTGGACTGCTTCTGCTTCCTTTCTGGAGGGCTGACATCTCAGGGGGATTGTTCATGGCTCCAGAATCGTCTTCCCCTCCTGGATTTACTTAGAGAAAGCAAGCTCATTCTGAAGCACTAACTGATTATAAGACTTTTGCTGGTCAGGCCTTCATCGTTGGTTTGCCAATATCCTCACTGGATGGATACAAACTTTTCCTTGTGAGAACCGGCGAGTGGAGTGGGGAATTTGTCTCTTCTTGTGGCTGTGGAAATGGCTGCTAAGTTCACGTCGGAAACTGTAATGCCTTTGTGCAAAGAACTGGTCCTCCCTATCATGCAGGGTTGGGGCAACCTCTGCGCATTGTTGACATAAGATTCACAGAATTCGCTGTCTGCCGGGTGCTGTCTCCTGGCTGCCTCCCAGGTCATTGAAATGCCCACCACCGATACCACCATAAGCTTCCTGACTTGGACACTTTACCTTCCTAGAAGTAACCAATATACTTTTAAGGACTGGGCTCTTAGTTAAGTCATCATTACCCATCATGCCCCAGGGAAACCTAGAAAATTATAGGGAAATCAAAAAAATATAAGAAAAAGTGGAAAAAAACTGACATTTGATGAGTTTCTCTTCAGTGCCTGGGATAAAACTATATCCTTCCACTAAAGGTTTACAACTACCTCCTGACAAAGGTAGTATTCTCCCCGTTTATGCATAGGGAAACTGAGGCTCCTGTGGGCTGAGTTACTTGCCTGATTTTGTATGGATGTCAAGGCCATGGCTATCTGACCCCCAAAGCCTTAATCTTTTCATTATTCAATCCTTTCTCCAAGTGGGTCCCTCCAGCAGGGCCTGAAGTAAAAGCCTGAGGTTTTGTGTACCTATTGGGCATTTTAATTTCAGAAAATCACGTAAAGAAAGAGACAGTGCTTGGAGTACACATTCCCAAGGCTTCAGCAGCATGAGACCTCAAGGTTCTAGAAGAGTGAGCTCCAGAGGGCTCAAGACCCCTTCACTACTGAGCTCAGGAAGCTCAGCCCTCTCTGATCCTCTGGGGAACACAGGGAGAGGCAATTGGCCAATTCATTTCTTTGGAAAGAGCCAGCTGTGAGAATTCAAAATTGAACACATATTTATTAAGAACATACACTGTGCAGGTATTGAACTATGGGACAGAAATGGGGCAAAGAAGGAGAAAATTCAAAAGAATGATTAGATGAAGATGCCTGTATTAGTCTGTTTTCACACGCTAATAAAGACATCCCTGAGACTGGGTAACTTATAAAGAAAAAAGGGGTTTAATAGACTCACAGTTCCACGTGGCTGGGGAGGCCTCACAATCATGGTGGAAGGCAGAAAGCGAAAGGCGCGTCTCACCTGGTGGCAGACAAAAGAGAATGAAGACCAAGTGAAAGGGGTTTCCCCTTATAAAACCATCAGCTCTCGTGAGACTTATTCAATACCAGGAGAACAGTATGGGAGAAACTGCCCCCATGATTCAATTATCTCCCACTGGCTCCCTCCAACAACATGTGGGAATTATGAGAGCTACAATTCAGATGAGACTTGGGTAGGGACACAGTCAAATCATATCAATGTCTTCAAGGAGACAGAGAGAGGACAGACTCACAAAGGCCTAACTACAATAAGCCTGAGAGTCTCCCTGTGTTCTGATAACTAGAAATGTGCTTAAAATGTGGGAGTGAGTCCACAAGGGGCAATTCATTCTAGTGGGCAAAAGGGGTGTAGGGAAAACAGGCACTTGAAGAATGAAGAGAACGTTCCCCCGCTGTGGCCCCAGCCTGTGTGAGGGTAGCTGGCGGGATATGGGCCTCCGGAGTCATCAATTCCCTCCCAACCACATAAAGGTGGCAGGTGATTATTTCATGTCCCCATGCAGATTTATTTAACTTCCTTTTGGTAGAGACATATAAATGTGATCATAGTCCCTGCTGTAAAGTTTTGCAGGCCCTTTTAAAAACTCGGGCTCTTAATTCACTTCATTGCCTACCAGGGACAGTGGAGTCTTCCACGGATACTTCGGGGGGAGAAAGGAGGCGGGAGTTTCATCAGCACCAGCCCTGTCTCCTGAAGGACCTTCTCCTTTGCTTCCTTCCTGCTCCCCTCCCCTCCCCGTCCCCTCCCCTCCCCTCCTCTCCTCTCCTCTCCTCTCCCCTTCCCTCTCCTCTCCTCTGGACTGTGAAATCTGGGTGGTAAAGTCAGCCAGCCAGCCACAAAAAGACATGGGAGACCTTTGTGATGTGTAGGATGGTTTCATGAAGGTCCTTCTGTTTTCTGCTGTCAGGATGCCCATCACTTTCTGCCCCAGCCTCCCAGGAATCACCACCTGTGGGCAACCATCTCAGTTCATCTCTTGGGGATTAGCAAAGACTCAGCAGTCATCAGGTCAGTAGACCAGTTCTCTGTTTCCCAGACACAAAGTCAGGAATTCCAATGCTAGTCTTTAAGCTACTCGATGGCCAAGGTTCCTCTTCCATTATCTAACTAAACACAAGGTTAACCTGTAACTTTCCTATAACTTGAGCTCACTGGTCTTCATCTGAAACTGTCAGGGGAATCTGTGAAATGTCTCCTGATGTGGAAAAGGCCATATGGCCTTCTGCCTGTGTCACTGAAGAAGGAAAACCAAGAGCTCTTTAATCTCCTTTGCATTGTTATTAAAATTAATATGTGGGCCAGTTATTAAAATTAATATGTGGGCTAGGATTCCAGGCGCAGTGGCTCATTCCTGGAATCCTAGCACTTTGGCAGGCCGAAGCAGATGGATCACTTGAGGCCAGGAGTGTGAGACCAGCCTGGCCAACACGGTGAAACCCCATCTCTACTAAAAATACAAAACTTAGCCTGGCATGGTGGCACAGGCCTGTAATCTCAGCTACTCAGGAGGCTGAGGCAGGAGAATCGCTTGAACCTGGAAGGCAGAGGTTGCAATAAGCCCAGATTCTGTCATCGCACTCCAGCCCGGGTGACAGAGCGAGACTCTGTCTCAAAAAAAAAAAAAAAATTAGTATGTGATCTTTCTAGAAAATTTGAAATATTCTAGAATGTATTTAAAGAAAAAAACTCACAACTTCACAATCCAGAGATAGTCACTGTTAACATGTTGGTAGATTTTCTTCACACATATACACATGATTATACACATGATTTGCAATTTATTACTTTCTCCTGCTATTTACATCAACTAGTCATCATAAGAAGCCCATCTAGCACAGCCATAGGCTCGCTTCCTGTAAGGAGTCTTGGCCCAGAATAGTCACCGATTGGCCTTTATTTGTTCTTGTATCTTATAAGTAGCAGCATAGAGAAGTCTGTAGGAAAAAGATGCTTGGAACTTTGGGGTTTGTGACGTTGTGTACATTAGATTTTAAAATGTATAGGTTCTAAGTTAGGATTCAGTTAGGAATCTCTTGGTTGTGACAGAAAATATGCTCAAAGTGCCTTAAGCAGAAGGGTTAAGGCACTTCAGGGATGTATTGGTTCACACTACTAAAAATTCAGGGAGAAACAAATAATTAGACATGGTGGAATTCAGAGATTCACACTATGCCACTAAGACCTGGGCTTTCTCCACCTCAGCCCTGCTGCTGTGTGATTTCCCGCTCGCCTTGGCTTTGTCTTCATGGTGGCAAAATGGCAGTGAGCTGGTCCAGGCTTTTCTTCATGACTTCATGGCTAGAAATCATGAAGATTTGAAGAAAATTTCAAATCAAGTTCCAGCCAAAGTCCCATATCATTGGGTTTGAAGCGGTCACCTGCTCATCTCTGAGCCAATTCCATGTCCCAAATGATATGGCTGTCTCTGATTGGCCAGACCTTTGGCACACGCCCTTTCCTGGAGCCAATAGGAGTAGTCTCTGCCTCTAAACTCAATGGGCTAAGAAGGGAAAGGTCCTCCCCTGCAAGGAGTTGGGGCACTATCACCAATGTTACAATCTTCTGATGGAATCAGTGTTAATGACACAGTCCACTGCTGTGGTTGCTGTGCCATGTATGTAAAGGATTCCTGCTCACACCTCCAGGGGTGCTGATGCTGAGACATGAGTAGCAGGAGAGAAATACAACATGTGACTTTCTATCTTTTGATGAACCTGATACACTTCAAAGAAGACTTACAGAGTGATGCCTGACCCTCCTACCCTCAGCCCTAAGTTTCAAAACCCAGGCTAAATACCTTGCTAAATTCCACGTGCTTTGTGATACTGAATGAAGGCCAGCCTCTGGTCCCATCATCTAGCACAGCCATGGGCTCCTGTAAGAAGTCTTGGCCCAGAATAGTCACTGATTGGCCATTGCTTAATTCTTCCTGTGTTCTTGTATCCTATTGGTAGCAGCAGAGAGAAATCTGCAGGAATAAAATGCTTGGGTCTTTGGTATTTGCGAGACTACACACATTAGATTTTAAGATGTATAGATTCTAAGACTTATCCAGATGTTAGTTTTCAATGTCTCGTTTGTCATTAGTTTCACTGTGTTTGCACGCTTCTTGTAACATTTTTGAAAAATTTGAAAACTTTCAGTAAACGTCCTGGCACTAAAAAAGTAATGACAAAATAAAACGTATAAGTTCTAGATATGTGAGTGTTAGTGCCATGTAGAATATAGGAGGGCTCCCATCACAGCAATCAGAACAAAAGGAAAGGATGTTGGTGAACAAAAATAACAATGTGCACAGCAAGCATTTTCCCATGTCCTTAAACATTCTCTGAAAGCATGCTTTTCTGCATAATACACGATTGTGAAATGCGCCATATTGACCAATCACTGTTGGATGCTTTCTACTTGTGTTTGTTTTCAACTGTTATAATATAATGCTATAAGGAACATCCTTACATATAAATCTTTAACTGCTTCTTTATTTTCTCAGAATAAATTCCCATCAGTGGAAGTATTTGGTGATAGCCTCAGAAAAGCATTAAATTACAGAACCACCCACTAGGTGTGTCCTGGATCTCACCTGACCCTTATCATAATAGAGAATCTGAATCTTGGCCATTCATTCAGACCGTCTTAATTTGCACATTCCCTTGCTTTGTTAACATGAGGAAAAGAGAATACTGGGATTAAAGGGTAGTGTAAAGTAGATAACAGGCTACAAGTGATTTCTGCCATTCAGCCTTGGAAGAGTTAAAGTTAAATGAAAATAAGAAAGTGAAGTCAAAAGTTATACTTTATTGAGTTGTATATGGAATGAAGTCGTGACAATGTCCCTCTGGACTCCTTCTTGACAGGAAACTGCTCTGAACAGTGTGATATTGGTAGAAACTTGGGTTTTGGGCAAGTAGACTCGAAAAAATTCTGTTGTCCTCCATTTAGTGTTTGTTAAAGTCAACGAAATATGTTAAATAAAATCTACTTTTTCCTATCTAATCATTCAAGCTACATAGAGACAAAATTTAATCCAGTCATTCATTCATTCAATAAACATTTCATAAGATATTTATTTGAAAGACATTATTCTAGATACTTGAGGCTACAGAATTTGAAATGAAGAAAATGAATCTGCTTGCTTTCTTTCATTTTTTTTCTTTTTTTTTTGAGACGGAGTTTTACTCTTGTTGCCCAGGTTGGAGTGCAATGGCATGATCTCGGCTCACTGCAACCTCTGCCTCCTGAGTTCAAGCACTTCTCCTACCTCAGCCTCCCAAGTAGCTGGGATTACAGGCAAGCCACTATGCCCAGCTAATTTTGTATTTTTACTGAGATGGGGTTTTTCCATGTTGGTCAGGCTGGTCTCAAACTCCCAGCCTCAGGTGATCCACCAGCCTCAGCCTCCCAAAGTGTTGGGATTACAGGTGTGAGCCACCATGTCCGGCCTGAATCTACTTTCTAATAGCTAAGTGAACTATTCTACACATAAAGGAAGAAATCAGAAATATGTACATTACCCTTACTGGGATGAAACAGTTCCTAGGTAAAAATAAGACTTAGTGGGAATTAACTGATTTTATTTTATTAACTTATCCAGGAAAGAATGTGTTAGACCAAAGGGAGATGTGATCACAGAACATAGAAAAGGGCCTATGGGAGAGATTTATTTTGGCAATGCCCATCAGAGCACTCTTTTGGCATCCTAAGAAGTCCACAGAAACACATGATTTGTTTGATTTCTCTGCGGACGTCAACGCATCAGACTATCACTGCCTGATAATATTAAACTTTCAAATCTGCCACCAAGGCCCCTTGCTCTGATCTCTCATAATCCATGCAACTTTCTGATAATTCGGCTTTCTATGTAGTTTTCCTAGATGGAGAAAATTTGTAGATCAGGCAAATGTGAATGTCTGCTCCTCTTGTAAGTTGTATTTCTCATCGTAAATTAGTGAATTGACATTTTGATTTATATACATGAGATTCTTGTGAGCTGGGTTAATTTGCACCCTGAGAAATTACTCCACTTAATATGCTGAGAGAATCAAGCTTCTAAGCCCCTAAGGCTGAGGGTTAGAGTTACTAAAGTGGTACTATCCTACATAGACACTGATGGCCAACCAACCTGCCTGATATGTGGACATTGTTCAACAAATGCTTCTTGATTTACATTGATTTGAATTGAATGGATTTGATTTAATTAAGGTTGGGTGAGAGATAAGGGCAGGCTCGTAGACTTGGGAAGTCACCAGTACAAATCAGATGAATCTATATGAATAGAGGAGATTGTGCCAGAATCATGGAATTTGTTGAGGGGTGGAAAGGGGAGCTGATGGCAGTAACTTAGGGAAAGCCCACTAGAAGGATCTGGAGGCAGGGCATGGTGGCTCACATCTTTAATCCCAGCACTTTGGGAGGCCAAGGTGGGAGGATCGCTTGAGCCCAGGAGTTCGAGACCAGCCTGGGCAACATAGCAATATCCCATTTCTATAAAAATTTTAAAAGTTAGCCGGGTGTGATGGCATGTGCCTGTAGTCCCCCAGCTACTTAGGAGGCTGAGATGGGAGGATCACTTCAGCCTAGGAGGTGGAGGCTGCAGTGAGATATGATCATGCCACTGCACTCTAGCCTGGGTGACAGAGTGAGACCCTGTCTCAAGATAAAGTAGGGGGGATTTGGAAGAGGAAGAACAGTTACTGGGGCATTTGAAGTTCAGTAAGAGAGGAAATCTCAGTGGGCTGAAGATAATATAAGGAAACACCCCAAATTCTAGTGTGTTCTTCTCCATCTCTACCCTGTCCACCAATTATCTACTGGCTTTAAAGATTATATAACCCTAAATTTTTAGCTCAAGCCTTGACCTTTTTCCTGGGTTCCAAACTCCTATATCCAACAGACTGTTTGCCATCTATGAGATTTCTAGGACTCCTTAACATACTTGAAACAGAACTATGGATGCTTTCCCTACAAAGGGGAGGGATTTTTTTCCTCTCCCAGTCTCCTTGGCTTAGTAAATGCCGCACCAGTTGTTCAAGCCAAAAACCAAAGCATCACCCTTGATTCTTCTGTTTTCTCTACACACCCCCTCCATGCATCAAGCCCATCACTATCACCTGTGACTCTATTTCCAAAATAGGTTTCATTCATAAACTTCCCTCCATCCACACTACTCTTACTCAAACTGTCAATATTTCCTGCATTCTAGAAGATCCTCTTGACTATATCCCTGGCACTTCTATTCTTTTGTGACTGCACATTGATTCACAGTGGTCCTCTAGAGCCCAAATACATGCAATGGTTTTCCATTGTAACTAGGATAAAACACAAAGTAAGTCCTCACCATCGCCTAAAATTTCTGCATGAACTAGTCCCAAAGAGCCCTACAATTCCATTTCCTACCACTGATGGCTACTACCCAGCCATGCTGGCTTGCTTTCTTTTGTATGAATACGCCAAGCTTTTTCATTTCTCAAGGGCTTGGCACTTGCTATTCTTTCTGCCCTAGAGCCCTATCTCCAGTCTTTGCAAGACCTTAATTGTGATTCAGATCCCACTCGCAGTGGACTGCATGACTGTACCCCCTACCCCCAAATCCATATGTTGAAATCCTAACCCCAAGTGTGATGATTTTAGGAAGTGGGGCCTTTGGAAGGTAATTTAGGTCATAAGAGAAAAGTCCTCATGAATGAGATGAGTGCCCTTATAAAAGAGACCCCAGCCTGAATGCAGTGGCTCATGCCTGTAATCTCAGCACTTTGGGAGGCTGAGGCGGGTGGATCACTTGAGGTCAGAAGTTTCAGACCAGCCTGGCCAACATGGTGAAATCCTGACTCTACTAAAAATACAAAAATTAGCTGAGTGTGGTGGTGCACGCTTGTAATCTGAGCTACTTAGGAAGCTGAGGTGGGAGGATCACTTGAACCTGGGAGGTAGAGATTGCAGTGAGCCAAGATAGCACCACTGCACTCCAGCCTGGGTGACAGAGCAAGACTCTGTCTCAAAAAAAAAAAAAGAAAGAAAGAAAGAAAGAGAGAGACCCCACAGAGCTCATGTGAGGATATGAGAAGCTGATGATCTACAACCCAGAAGAGAGCCCTCACCAGAACCCAACCATGCTGGAACCCTGAGAGCAGACTTTCAGCCTTCAGAATTAAGAGAAATAAACTTTTGTTGTTTATAATCCACCCAGTCTATGGTACTTTCTGACAGCAGCCTACACTAAGACACCACTCAGATATCTCCTCACTACCTCTAAGGACGTGATCACATTATCCAGTCCCAACTAGAGCCACACCGTAACACATCACCTTGTTCCATTTTTTCCATGGTGCCTCTCTGTTAACTTGTTAATTGTCTTTCTTGCTCCACCACCCCACCACACCTAATCTATGAGAGCAGGGACATTTTGTCCCCACCACTGCATTCTCCAGAACCTGAAAGACTGCCTGGCACATAAACGATGAATAAATGTATGGGAGGTCGATGCAGAAGGATTGCTTGATGCCAGGAGTTTGAGACCAACCTGGGCAATATAGCAAGACCCGGTCTCTACAAAAAATTTAAAAATTAGCCAGGTATGGTGGTGCACACTTGTCATCCCAGCTACTCGGAAGGCCGAGGTGGGAGGATCACTTTAGCCAGTAGATAATCTGTGGACAGAGTAGAGATAGAGAAGAACACACTAAAACTTGGGGTGTTTTTACATTAGCTTCAGCTCACTGAGATTTCCTCTCTTACTGAACTTCAAATGCCCCAGTAACTGTTCTTCCTCTTCCAGATCCCCCCCCTTTTTTTTTTTTATTGAGGCAGGGTCTTTCTCTGTTACTCAGGCTGGAGTTGAGTGGCATAACCATAGCTCACTGCAGCCTGGACCATAGCTGGGTCTACAAGCACATTCTACCAAGCCTGGCTAATTTTTAAATTTTTTGTAGAGACAGGGTCTCAGTATGTTGCCCAGGGTGGTCTTAAACTCCTGGGATCAAGCAATCCTCCTGCCTTGGCCTCCCAAAGTGTTGGGATTACAGGTGTGAGCCCAGGACTTCAAGGCTGCAGTGAGCTATGATTGCACCACTGCACTCTAGCTAGGGCTACAGAGCAAGACCCTGTATCTTAACCAAAAAAAAAAAAAAAAAAAAATGGAGTAAGCAGGTAAAGGTAAGAAACTAAAAGGAGACTATACAAGAGAAGGAGGAGAAAATAAACTTCCTCCTTTTTTGCCAGAACATACTATTCCCCACTAAGAATCCCCAGTAACAAACCTAGTTCCATTGGCAACACTTTTTATTTTGCATTCGAAGACTCAAATTCTTGATCTCTGGCTCTTCTTAACAGCCTCAGGAAACAGGCCAGAAAGGAAAACAAAATCCAACCGCCCTGTTACATACCAGAAAAATGATTTTCATGCGTTCAACCTCAATATTTATACTGGAATACAAAAATGTGATTCTGAGAGAGAAAATAAAAGTAATGGGGAGATACAATTAATTGCAATCTAGCCCTGCTTTCTATTTTTTTCACCTTGAGCAGATAAGTTAACCTCTCTGACCCTTCATATTCCAGGCAGGGAAGGAGATGGACCAATACTTTCCTCTTCTTAACTCCCAAGTCTATTTTAACTCATAAAATGTGAAAAATATATAACAATGGCTTAAGGTTAGACAGTTTATAGGTTATAGAGCTTGAGAATTTTTTGATAGCTTTGGAGAAAAGAGTAAATTATTATTTTTATGGTCATAATTCAGGGTCAGTTTATCACATTATAGAGCTTTGAAAAGAATTATTCTTTAACCAGAGAAATAACATGTGTATATTACTGACTGTTATGTTAGTAATAAGATCCGTGACTACAGCATCAATGAAAGGAAGAAACTAGAATGAGAGGAATGGAAAATCAATTTGTCTACTTTTCCAACCCAACATTTATATGCTGACCCCAAGTGCTGATAGTTACTGAGTCAAGTATCAGATGTTTATGTAATGCCTCAAACAGCGCGGGCTGCCAGGATTTCCTTCTGAAAATTCCAACTGGCTGACTTCAGTTCCAAATAGGATTTCTTTCTTCTTCTGCACATCCGTGGTATGACATTGAATATTTTCCACCTGTGTTTGGTAGGATGAGATAAATGAATTAACAGCTATATACGTTAGACATAATTTTTGTTGCAATACTATAAGAAGCCGTGACTAATATTGACTTTAAATTATTGGGATTTATTTGTATTATCCAACAAGAATTCCAGGAGATGAGGCTGAGATGGCAAATCAATGATCCATTGGGAAGCCAGCAGTGGTTAGCTTGAGCTGCTAAATGTTTAACAACCATTCTGAAGGGCCCCAGTACTATTTTGTTATGTTTGTCAATTTCCATAGCATACATACTTCCACCATGGTTTGATTTCCAGCTATCAACGTGCAGAGTTGGGAAGAAACACTCAATTGCATTCCAGTACAAAACATTTCTACCACAAATATTATACACGTAAATAATCTCATGAGCATTACATAGTAGTAAAGCAGTAAAAAAAAAAAATGTTTACACTATTATCTTTGTTTTAACATATTTCATTGTAAGTTTATATAAGGCCATTTTTAATCATGGCTGTGCTGAACAACAGACATGCAAAATTCTTGAGAAGTTATTGGTCAAATCTTGCAAGCTGGTAAAAGCCAGTTCCAACACAAGCTCTTCACATCATTTTGCTCTGCCATCTTTAAGGTGTGGACCCTCATCCTTGTGCCTATTGCTTCATAGACACGGGATGGTTACTTCCCTTCTGAGCCTCACGTGTGCATGCAGGAAGAAGAGAAAGGTACAAAACAGCTAATGCATCATGCCAATTAAAATATATATGTATTTCCCAAAACCCCACCTAAAGGCTTCTGTTTACAATGCATTGGCCAGGACTGAGTCATGTGTGCCTAGTTTGAAGATGGCTAGGTAGAAGAGGAAACACAAATGATGGCTGAGTTGGCCAGCTAAATGGGTCTGCCATGATAATAAAAATGTATTTATGGAACTCCAAAGTTCAAGACACCATGCTTTGCACAATGAGACAGAGAAGAAAATAGAGCGGTTCAAAACTCAGTGCTTGCCATCCAAGATTCTTGGAAGATAAGGCTGGGGGGGTGGCTCCCACCTGTAATCCTAACATTTTGGGAGGCCAAGGCGGGAGGATCGCTTTAGCCCAGAAGTTCAAGATCAGCCTAGGAAATATAGCAAGACTTCTTCCCTACAAAAAATTTTAAAAATTAGTCAGGTGCCGTGGCACATGCCTATGGTCTCAACTTTTCAGGATGCTGAGGTGGGAGTCCAGGAATTTGAAGCTGCAGTGGGCTATGATCATGCCACCGTACTCCAACCTGGGCAACAAAGCCAGACCCTGTCTCTTAAACAAACAAACAAACAAAGATTCTTGGAAGATAAGACAGAGAAATATAACCAACAATTCCAGCTGAATTTTCCTTTAACAACACACTAAGAGCCAAGTGTTGGTCCAGAAGCTAAGTATCTCTATTATTGGTAGAGGCAGACATCACTCTTGTCCGGGGGGTCCCTGCCAATGAGTTTATAAATTCTGCTTAATTTAAATCATAAATTACTGTACATGGGTACAGCCTTTGGGCACTCCCCTATTTCAGTTATTTTAGCTAATTGCATGGGAGGTTTAAATTTGTGTTGAAACGTGGGCTAAAATTAAATTGCCCTATCGGCATTGACCTACCTGCTTTTTCTGGGTAACAGATAACTGTCATTTTTCTAAGCTTAGTTCAATTCTTTTCAATGCCCTCTGGAAAAACTTTACTGGTATCAAATGCTTTTTTTTTTTAAAGTGTTCTATTTTAAAAATTCTTTCTACGCAAGAAAGAATACCACCACGATGGTTAAAAGCATCATGTTACCATTTCCAAAGACAAGCATAATACTGGTCGGTATGTTATGGCCGTGTCTCTGGAACTTTCTATCACCATCAAGGTTGAATTAAATTATGCCCATATTTCTTTAAATTTTCTGAATCTCCTCCTGCACCTGGGCAGAGTGGGGACCCTCACTCTACGCGTGAATAACTTCACCAAGATGAACAAGAAGAATGGTTGCTGTAAGTTGCTGAGCTACACAAGCCTTTGGGGCTGTCGAATCAGCCATCAATTCTGCCTGATGTAAAAGGTTATTCTCTTACTGCCTTTCAGTTTTGCCCTTTCAGCTCTGCACAGGCCACCACTGAATTTTTGCCTTAAAAATAATTTAGCAGGCCGGGCGCGGTGGCTCACGCTTGTAATCCCAGCACTTTGGGAGGCCGAGGCGGGCGGATCACGAGGTCAGGAGATCGAAACCACGGTGAAACCCCGTCTCTACTAAAAATACAAAAAAAATTAGCCGGGCGTGGTGGTGGGCGCCTGTAGTCCCAGCTACTCGGAGAGGCTGAGACAGGAGAATGGCGTGAACCCGGGAGGCAGAGCTTGCAGTGAGCCGAGATTGCGCCACTGCACTCCAGCCTGGGCGACAGAGCGAGACTCCGTCTCAAAAAAAAAAAAAAAAAAAAAAAAATAATTTAGCATCGTGGCTTGTCTGGCTCAATGATAGGTCTGGAACGTTCAGAGAAATTCTTGCTACAAGGTCCTTCAGGACCTATGATAGACAACAGTTTCCTCTCCTCCCTGGTAACCTAATAATCTTTCTTTTTCCACAACCACCCTATCTTTCTCTTTATATGACTCAGTTTGCCCCATATAAAAATGATATGTTAATGAGCTATTGCTGCATAATAAACTTCCCCAAAACATACTGCCTCACTGCAACAAGCATTTCTTTTGCTAGCTCTCAGGTCCGTGGAGTTCGTGGGACATCCCTGCTCTAGGCTGTGGGTCAGCTTAGCCAGGCTGGAGACTGCAGGTTGAATTCAAGTCTTATCTTCATCCATTTGTATTGCTAAAAACTGTCGACGAAAAGAATCAAAGTCTGTAAAATATTTGGAGATGTATTCTGAGCCAAATATGAGTGACCATGGCCTGTGACACAGCCCTCTCTGGAGATCCTGAGAACATGGGCTCAAGATGATCAGGGTGTAGCTTGGTTTAACACATTTTAGGGAGGCATGAGACATCAATCAAATACATTTAAAAAATACATTGGTTTGGTCCAAAAAGGTGGGAGAACTCAAAGTGGGGGAGGGGGAGGAGAGGGGGAGGGGAAGGGAAGAGGGGAAAGGGAGGGGAAAGGGGAGAAGGGGGAGGGGGAGATAGGGGAGGGGAGGAGAGGGGAAAGGGAGGGGAAAGGGGGAGAAGGGGGAGGGGGAGAAGGGGGAGGGGGGAGAAGGGGGGAGAAGGGGGAGGGGAGGGGGAGGGGAGGGAGAGGGGGGAAGGGGAGGGGGACTTCCAGGCTATAGGCAAATTTAAACATTTTCTGGATGACAATGGGTTCAGTTTGTCTGAAGACCTGGGATCAATAGAAAGGAAATGTTCTGGGTGAGATAAAAGATTATGGAGACCAAGGTTCTTTTGAAGTCTCACAGTGGCTGCCCTTAGAGACAATAGATGACAAATGTTTCCTATTCAGATCATTAAAAGATGCTAGACTCTCAGTTAATCTCTTCAGGATTGGGAGGGCCTGGAAGAAAAAGATCTAGCTATGTCAGAGATTCTTTACAAATGCAAATTTGCCCCCACAAAGGAGAGCTTTGCAGGGCCATTTCAAAATACGCCAAAGAAACATGTTTTTGGGTACAATATTTTGATTTTCTTCTTTATCATGTAGTGTTATGCCAGAGCCAGACTGGAAAGTAAGTCATGATATATAGCGTTAAATAAAACCCATCTGATGAGAATTTAGGGTTTGTAAGGCATGACTCCCCAGACCCTTTAGATAGGAATTTGGGCAAGATATATATATAAATTAGCTTAGTCCTCAAAAGCAATATCTATGACTGGGTAATTTACAAAAAAATAAAAATAATAATTAAAAAATTAAAAAAGGTTTATTTGGCTCATGATTCTGATGTCTGGAAAAGTTAGGTATTGGGCATCTATATCTGTGATGATCACAGAATGCTTCCCCTTATGGGGGAAGGTGATAGGGAGCTGGTGTGTGCAGAGACCACCTGGTAAGCGAGAAAGCAAGACAGAGAGGTGGGAGGTGGCAAGCTCTTTGTAACAACCAGCTCTCCATGAACTAACAGAGGCAGAGCTCTCTTACCTCCTCTCACCAGGGAGGATATTCATCTATTCATCAGGGATCCACCCCCATGACCCAAATACTTCCCATCAGGCACCATTGCCAACATTCGGGATCAAATTTCAACAAAAGGCTTGGAGGGGACAAATACGCAAATGATAGCAGGCTCCCTCCATGTGTCTCTGCGTCTCTTTGGACTAGCACCTACCCCGGTGTGGTCTTTTCATGGTGGACATCCAGGATACAAAAGGACAAGCAGGAACACGTAAAGCCCCTTGAGGACTCACACCTGCCACAAGCACTCACCTCCCACTGGCCAAATGCAGTATCAATGGGGAGGGAAATATACAACCCTCATGCCATTGGAAAGTGCTTAAAATCACATGGCAAAGGATGAGTAATTCTAACTCAGGGAGAACTGGAAGAATTGCAAGCCAGGACTCCATCTTCCACAGATAACCCTTGCCTTTTGGAATCATCTATTTTCTCACAAGCAGTTTGCACATCATGGTTTTGCAAAGAAGCTTTACACAGTGGCTCACGCCTGTAAACCTGGAACTATGGGAGGCCGAGGCAGGTGGATCACTTGAGCCCAAGTGTTTGAGACCAGCCTGGGCAACATAGCGAGACCTCATCTCTACTCCCAAAGAAGTACAAAAATTAGTTGGGCATGGTGGTGTGCATCTGTAGTCCCAGTTACTCTGGAGGCTGAGATGGGAGGATGGCTTGAGCCCAGGAGGTGGAGGCTGCAGTGAGTTGAGATGGCACCACTGCACCACTCTAGCCTGGGAAACAGAACAAGACCCCTGTCCCCAAAAAAAGCTTCTCCGGTACCTGATTTTGTTCTTTCCTCCATAAGCATACAATAAATGCCTGTGAAATGCCCTGCTATTCAGCCTGAAGGCTAAGATGTAGGGGCCTCCTCTAAAAAAAAAATGCTGGGCTTGGTAGCGGATGCCTGTAGTCCCAGCTACTCGAGCGTCTGAGGCAGGAGAATCGCTTGAACCCAGGAGGCAGAGGTTGCAGTAAGCTGAGATCGTGCCACCGCACTCCAGCCTGGGTGACAGAGCAAGACTCCATTTCAAAAAAGAAAAAAAATAATAAGAAAAAATGTGGTAATGGAAACAACTTACACCAACATACTTGGTACAGTTGGTTGATAACACAAAGAAATATATGATTAAGAGCCAGAATGAGGACAGAAAGGTAAGATGTTGATGGGCATGAACAGAGCATTTTCTTTTTCTTTTTTTTTTGAGACAGACTCTCACTTTCGCTCTGTCGCCCAGGCTGGAGTGCAGTGGCGCAATCTCAGCTCACTGCAAGCTCCGCCTCCCGAGTTCATGCCATTCTCCTGCCTCAGCCTCCCAAGTAGCTGGGACTACAGGCACCCGCCACCATGCCCCGCCAATTTTTTGTATTTTTAGTAGAGGTGGGGTTTCACCGTGTTAGCCAAGATGGTCTCAATCTCCTGACCTTGTGATCCACCCGCCTCGGCCTCCCAAAGTGCTGGGATTACAGGCGTGAGCCACCGTGCCTGGCCAGAACAGAGCATTATCAAAAGGAGAAGCACATCTCAGGATAGAAAAGTCTCACGTGGGAATGACATAACCTCAGACGTATGGCATCCTTTTGCCAAAAAAAAAAAAAAAGTGAAAAATGAATAATTATGTTTAATCTGTCAGCAAGCTGGTTATATTTTGGCCCTGTTTCTATACTCCTAATTTTTAACTAATGAGCTTTCCACTATTTGATTTTTTAATAATAATAATAAGGCATAGCATGGGGCTCACACCTTTAATCCCAGCACTTTGGGAGGCCGAGGTGGGAGGATTGCTTGAGCCCAGGAGTTGAAGACCAGCCTGGGCAACATAGCCAGACCTTGTCTCTACTCAATATCAACAAAATTAGCAGGGTGACGCAGCAAGACCATGTCTCAAAAAAAAAAAAAAAATTAGCCAGGCATAGTGGAGCATGCCTGTGGTCCCTGATACTCAGGAGGCTGAATTGGGAGGATCACTTGAGCCCAGGAGACTGAGGCCGCAATGAGCTGTGATAGCACCACTGCACTCCAGCTTGGGCAACGGAGCATGACCCTGTCTCAAAAATAATAATAATAATCAATGCAGAATACCACACAAATGGAGGTATTCTTCAGAATGCTTTTGTAATGCAAACATTTATAGCCACAATTGATCCATTTTATAGATTCAGATTTCCTTCCTTGAAACCAGAAATGCCTTTCTACCGAGGCTTTTATTCATATGTAAAGAAATAATACCTAAGAAAAGAGTGACTGAAAGATTTCATTCCAGGCTGCCTGGCAGGAAGAGATCTCAGTCACTCGGTTCTGTGGTTCCCCGGCAGTGGTGGTGCATGAAGAAATTGCTTTATGTCTTTTATCTGTTTCAACTGCAGAATGAAAGCAGAGACATTTGAGCTCTGTACGGGTTTGGATTCAGTTCCAAAGTTTGCCTCCTGGACTCAGAAACTGGCCATTGGTCTGAATTAGACTCTGAGAGCTGGCAGGTCACTGAGCCTTCCTTCATTTTATGGACGATGAAAGGGAAAATTGGGAGTTCAATAAAACTGGGACTAAAATCCAGGTCTCCTGATTTTCCAAGTGAAGGCAAGATTCTGCCAGTCATCTGCTGCGTGCCTCTTAGACTCCTAGAGCATTTGCTATAAGCCAGCTCCTCTCCAGCCTCTGCAAGACTAACCCCCCAGAACAGCCTTGACTTCAGATGGAAGAACTTGATTCAAATCACAGCTCCCACGTAGTAGCTGGGTGTCCTCAGGCAAATTGCATGCTCTCTCTTTGCTTCCATTCGCTCCTCTGCAAAATGGGGCTGATGATATCTAATGTTCAGTGGAGGCAGTGGAATAATGTATTGTACAGGGCCTGACATGTAGGAGCAGTGACAAACAGCCATAACGATGGTGACAATGAGGAAAAATGAGCATGGTGGACTTAGACACCTGTCCAGAGATAGACCTGCACAGAGAACTCGGAGAAGGGATGTGGCATGAACTTGCCTGAGACCCACGCGGGACATCTGTGGTTTTTCTGCCCTGGGATAGCAGAAGTAACAGTTTCCCTGTCCTAGGTGTTGTCATGAATTTAATGAGCTACTGTTTGATCAGTGCACCTTTGGGGTGGGATAGGGGAAAGTAGTAATGGGTCTTGAGATTCTGAGATTTCCCTGAGGATAGGGAGATATTAGTTTGGTGCCAAACTAATTGCAGTTTTTGCCATACTTTTAATGACATTATTATTATTATTTTTTTTTTTTTGAGACAGAGTCTCGCTCTATCACCCAGGCTAGAACGCAACGGTGTGATCTCAGCTCACTGCAACCTCCACCCCCCAGGTTCAAGCGATTCTCCTGCCTCAGCCTCCCGAGTAGCTGGGATTACAGGCGTGCACCACCATGCCTGGCTAATTTTTGTATTTTTAGTAGAGATGGAGTTTCGCCATGTTGGCCAGGCTGATCTCGAACTCCTGACCTCAAGTGATCCGCCCACCTCAGCCCCACAAAGTGCTGGGATTACAGGCATGAGCCACCATGCCCAGCCAAATGGCATTACTTTTAATGGCAAAAACCACAATTAGTTTTGCACCACCCTAATAGATTTCCCAAAAGGAAAATGGAGATGCACCCCATGCGGATTGGAAGAATGAGACAGTTGATGGGGGGAAAAGAAACCTGAAGGCAGAGAACAGCAGGAAAAAAAAATAGTGTGCCAAAAGGGACCCCTGTGGAGAGTTTATCTTCCTGGGGGCCTTCCTGATGAGCTATGGAGAAATTATCCTTGACAGTTTTAAGTTTTTCCCTCCAATGTTGCAAGTCCCCACATTCACAGCCTAATCCAAACTTGAGTGGTAATATGATGGAGGACAAAGTGTCAGGAGAATAATGAAAAGCAGGACCTGCCTGCACTGTTCCGGAGGTAAAAGTTGAACTGTACAAACTCAAACTTCACCACTCCCAAGGGCAAACATGCATTGTCAGTGATAGCACCACTGAAGTCTAGAAGGAAGACAGATCTGTTTTCCTGTCTTGTCTCATGATTTGAGAGGTTCTTCTCTTGCACGGTAGAAACCATCCTCTTCATTATGACAATGACACAAAGCCCTCGTAGGTCCTAGCCTTCATCCTCTCTTTCCAAATGGCCCCTGTGTGGCCCATTGGAACTAAGAGAGGGGACCATTGCTCGGCCATATACCTCCCAATGACCACATAAAGACCAGACAGAAGCCCAGAATTACTGCCTGTTGGGGTACCACGACTCTCTCTTAAGGATAAGTTACCATAAGTCTTAGTTTCTCCATCTGCAAAATGGAAAGAATAAGTCCTACCTTATATGGGTATCACATCACTTCAATGAGCAGCTCCAGTTCTATTAAGGCGTCTTCTGCAGCACTTGGCACATGGTAAAGACTCACGTTGTTAGTTTCTCTCCTCCACCTCTTAATAACTCTCACTAAAGTAACTCTGCCATTTTATCTGTGAAAAAATCAGTGCTTCCAACAGCACTGTGGCAGGACCTTAAAGTTGGGGACCCCAAGGAAAGCTTTGCACAGGGGGACATATTGAGCCTCTTCAGAAAGGCTACTCTGCCAGGAAATTGTTGCTAGGAATATGATCTAGCATTATTTCCAGGAAGAAAAAGTGACTCATTGGAAAACGTGATTAGATATTTTTCAGAGTTCCCCCTCCCCTTCCAAACTGGGTTCATTTCTACCAAGGCGCAAGGGGCTGGTTAAAATACACTAAAATAGACTTCAGGGGAAAGGAAGTTCTAACATGTCAATCTGAGGGTTGTGAGCAGACAGAGAAGGTGCAGTTCACCACTGGGGCTTGGTGATGAAGGGATGGGGAGGGCCTTAGGTGTCTCATGGGAGGACGTCTTGTGCACTAACTTGAACCTTGGGTGTTCTTTTTTTTTTTTTTTTTTTTTTTAGAGACAAGGTCTCTCTCTATCACCCAGGCTGGAGTGCAGTGGTGCAATCACAGCTCACTGCAGCCTCCAACTCCTGGGCTCAAGTGATCCTCCTGTCTCAGCCTCCTGAGTAGCTTGAACTACAGATGTTCACAACCATACCTGGCTGATTTTTTTTTTTTTTAAGACATGGGGGTCTTGTTGTATTGCCCAGGCTGGTCTTGATCTCCTAGGTCCAAGTGATCCTCCCACCTCAGCCTCCCAAAGTGTTGGGATTTCAGACATGAGTCACTGTGCCCAGCAACTCAAGTGTTCTTTATAAAACCATTGGCAGTGACCTTGGTCTCTTCAACTTCAGTGATTCCTGACCAGACGCCAGCAGGTCAGGAACTCAGTAAAATGACCTCACTTCCAAGCCACCCAGTGCTGCCAAGGTGGACAGGAGGCTCCAGATTCCTAGGGATTTAGCCTTCAGGTATGTCCTTTTTGGAATGACTATTGCCGGGTTCCCCTGTGGAACTCACCATGTCGTCCCCCCATCCTCCTTCCCTGTATGTCTCCACAGATTGTCAAAACACCAGCTGGTCCTCCTTGGCTGCTAAGTCTAGGAGAGGAAAGAGCAAAGGAGTTATGGACATAGCTTTGAGGGTTTTTTTTTAATCATCTAACGGTTCAATATTTAGAGCAATATTGATTCGATTTATCTAGTGTTGTAATGTTCCATTGGTTGCTAGGCAACAGAGTTCTTTCTGCTGTGTACTCTGGGTGGCTCATGGGAGTTTGACTACCAGAGAGATTACTTTGTGTATGTGCAACTAAACGGACCATAGGTGCCATACATAAGTGCGGGGGGGGATACTGTTTTACTGGGCAGTGTTAAGACCAGGTTTCCTATCACATCTTGGTAATTGCAATTCAGCCTCCAGAACAACACAGTCATTCATATTCACATTCCCCTATAAGATACCCTCCGAGAACAATTTAACACAAAGTTTTGTTGATGCATAAAACCCTATGTTGTGTGCTTACCATTCCATCCTCATAAACTTCAAACCTGCACTGGGGCAAGGATGGATTTATTCCTCCCCCTTTCCATCCCCCCCACAAGTCCATTGATAACCAAAAATAGCAATGTGGATTACAAAAGGGCACATTCTGGTTTGCGCTTCAGTCCTAGTATGGCAGCATCTTTCTTCATTTCCCTTATCCCAACTTCTCCCCTGCTCACCCCAAAATTGTCTTCCCTGTCTTGTTTTTTCTTTTTGGGGGGCTCTTTTGTAAGTCCTTGACACCGATGCTTGCTATGACTTTAAAATTCCAAGTCAGAACAGCAGGTAATGAGGCCCTGTCAGCTTGGGCTATATGGTTCAGTGACTTGGCATTGATGACGTTTATTTCGGAACCTGCATGATGGCCTGACCTATTTTAGGATCTCTTCTTTCACCATACTTCCCTCCTCCGTTTTTCCAATTAGAAGCAAAGATAAAGGGAAAATGGGGGAGGCTGGAGAGGGAGAGAGAGAAGAACCTGGAAAGTGATTCTCCAGGAGTAACATGAGTAGCTGCCCACGTTGCCCATAACATTGGAACCACTGTCATAAAGACAATTTCAAGCCCTACTGGAAAGACAAGAACTCGAGGCTGTGTCTGCAAAATGGGAAGAAACTCCAGAGGCAATTCTCTGCCTAGTTGCCCTGTGCAGCCACAGGAAATACACAAACCAAAGCCCACATTTGGTACTGCTCAGCATTTTCCTCTGTGGGAAGACCTGTTCGGGAGAGAAATGATCCCGTTCTTCCTAAGAGAAAAGCTATCTAGAGGAGAGAAAGGAAGGGGAGGGGGCAGGGAGAGGCAAGTGCAGGCAAGTGGCCAACAATGTATATTTACAGGGAATAGAAATGGAAAACAGATGCTATGCAGGAGTATAAAGCATTGCCCTAGGAGCACCATCATCAGCCTCTGGAGAATAGAGTTTCTCGGATCCGGGCAAATCATACAGTAAGTCATTGGGAGCTGCAGACTTATTGTAAGCAGCTCTAAGCAATGACCCTCCTGGGCTGCCTGGTACCCTGTCTCAACATCTTTCTCGTGGCTGTGCAGTAGCCAGCATTCCTCTGATAACCACTGAGGTTTTCTTGAATTGTGCACAGCGTAGCTGCCCTGGGTCATGGACCACTGACCTTGACTTCCTTCTTTCCTCCAGGAGTGCTACAACTCCTTCGTCAGACTCCCCAAATAGTGGCCTTGGTCCTTTCGCATCCTTATAACTCCCACTCTCTTGGAACGAATTCCACTGGGGCCACTAGGAAACGGCTTACTGAGTCACCATCTCCCTCTGAGAGGTCCAGGTCTTGCTGCTCCTCCCAGGTAAGAAGCTCTGCTATAGATGAAAACACCTCATTGCTAGTTAGATAGACAAGAACATCTATTCAGAGAAATGTTGGCTACACAGAAGACTCAGAGAAGGCAAGGAAGAGTGATAGAAAAAGGATGGCTTCCGATTTTGTCAATCTATTTCGCAGCTCATAGAAATTGTTGATTTAAATAATCTATTATAAGACTTCGTGGCTGGGCACAGTGGCTCATGCCTGTAATCCCAGCACTGTGGGAGGCCGAGGCAGGTGGATCACTTGAGATCAACAGTTTGGGACCAACCTGGCCAACATGGTGAAACCCCATCTCTACTAACAATACAAAAATTAGCCAGGTGTGGTGGCATGCACCTGTAATCCCAGCTACTCAGGAGGCTGAGGCAGAAGAATCACTTGAACCCGAGAGGCAGAGGTTGCAGTGAGACTCCATCTCAAAAAAAAAAAAAAAAAAAAAAAAGACTTTGTGAGCTCTGTCTTCAGGAAACAATTTGCTAGCTGGACTTATCACTACATTCCATTTTAATTTTTTTTATTTTGGTAGAAACAGGGTCAAGCAATTCTACTGCCTTGGTCTTCCAAAGCACTGGGATTGTAGGCATGAGCCACTGCACCCGGCCACTATGTTCAATTTTGGTGACTTGCCAGAGTGGACACTTATTTCTTACTTGTATTTCTCCGCTTATGACTTGCCTGGGCCCTTTATGTTCTTGAGACCCGTCAGTAGTACTGTGTTCTGTCTGCTCTAATGGACTTGCTTCCTGGGCCACAACCTGGACAGAGGAGAGAGTTATACCTCTGGCTTTCTACCTCCCAGAATGCTGGGACCCCACACCTCTTACAATCCTTATTCTGTCTCTTTAACTGGAAATGAGGTGTTCTCACATACCCCAGAGCTTCTTACCTGGCAGGAGCAGCAAGACCTGGACCTCCAAGAGGGAGATGGTGGCTCTGTGAGCCTTTTTCTAGCAGCCCTGATGGAATTTGTTCCAGGAGAGTAGGAGTTACAAGGAAGCAAAAGGACCAGGGCCTCTATTCGGAGAGTCTAACAGAGGAGTTGTAGCACTCCTGGAGCAAAGAAGGAAGTCAAGGTCAGCGGTCCATGACCCAGGGCATCTGTGCTGTGGACAACTCAAGAAAACCTCAATGACTATCAAGAATTGTCTACGCTTGAACCACCTGGGACCTGCCAAGCGTAAGAAGGGAATGTAAAAGGTGTGAGGTCCCAGCATTCTGGGAGGTAGAAAGCCAGAGGTATGACTGTCTTCTCTGATCAGGTTGTGGCCTCAGAAGCAAGCCCATTAGAGCAGGGATCCCCAACCCTTGAGTCACAGACCAGCACCAGTACTGGTACCTGTCTGTGGCCTGTTAGGAACCAGGCTGCACAGCAGGAGGTGAGCCACGGGCAGGCGAGCAAAGCTTCATCTGTACACACAGCCGCTCCCCATGACTCACATTCCCACCTGAGCTCTGCCTCCTGTCAGATCAGTGGCGGCATTAGATTCCCATAGGAGCAGGAGCCCTGTTGTGAACTGTGCATGCCGGGGAACTAGGTTGCGAGCTCCTTATGAGAATCTAATGCCTGATGATCTGTCACTGTCTCCAATCACTTCCAGATGGGACCACCTACTTGCAGGAAAACAAGCTCAGGGCTCCCGCTGATTCTACATGATGGCAAATTGTATAATTATTTTGTTATATGTTACAATGTGATAATAATAGAAATAAAGTGCACAATAAATATAATGCCCTTGAATCATCCCGAAACCATCCCCTCACCCCCGCTGTCTGTGGAAAAATTGTTTTCCACCAAACTAGTCCCTGGTGCCAAAAAGGTTGGGGACTGTTGTATTAGAATAGACAGAGGAGAGCTGTATTGAGGGGTCTCAAGAACATAAAGGGCCCAGGCAAGTCATCAGCAGATAAATAAAAGTAAGAAATTAAGGTCTACTATGACGTCACTAAAATTGAACATAGAGGCTAGGTGCAGCGGTTCACACCTATAATTCCAGCACTTTGGAGGCTGAGGCAGGAGAATTGCTTGAGGCCAGGAATTTGAGACCAGCCTGGGTGACATAGCAATATCCTGTCTCTACAAAAAAAAAAAAAATTAAATTGAATCTAGTGATAAATCCAGCTAGCAAATTGTTCTCTACAAACTGAGCCCGTGAAGTCTTGTCATAGATTATTTAAATCTACAACTTGATGAGCTGCGAAATAGACTGACAAAATCAGAAGTTGTCCTTTTTCTAGTCACTCTTCTTTGCCTTCTCTGAGTCTGCTTTTAGAATTTCACATGGCAGGTAGGCACTGCAATATTTTGGGCCCAAAAATATTTTTCAGGAAAGCAAGGTCAAAATATCAACCTGTCAGACATTGTCTTAGGTTATTAGCCTGTCTGGTGGCTGCCTTGCAGAAGCTGGCTGGAAATCTGACCAGGTGTGTGTTTCCCCCCTCTTTCCCTATATATTTCCTTTCTTTACCCAGCATATTTTCCTAGAATTATGATTCACATATTTAAAATTAGAGCAGAAAAAGGGGGGAAAAGAGGTGATTCATGTTCTTTCCCCATTCCTAGCAATGTTTAGCCTCCGGAATCTAGATTAACAATGTGATGTGCTGAGAGCCTGAAGGAAAATGAAAGAGAGAGGAGGAAGAAAAGGAGGAGGATGAACTGAAGAAGATGGAGCTCACTGCAAATTATATTTCCAGTTCCCAGACTTAGAAGGACATTGCAACTGAAATTGCTTGTGCTTGTAAAATTCTATCATGCTCAAAGAACCTCTTTTTATAGATGAAATCAGGTTTAACAGAGGAATGTTGTGCCTCAAATTAATTAGAATAAATTAGTTCCCTAATGAAATATACCATCAAGCATGAAAAAAAACCTAAAGGGTAAGAAGTATTAATGTGTCGATTAAGAAGAATGATGATAAGGATGTCAGTTTATGGAAAGTAACGCTGTGTCTATATACACAGATGGCTTTGAAAGACATAGACGCTTCCAACACTTGGATCACAACCAACCAGTTACAAACTGCTTGGTTGCTTGACTGAATTCAGCTGGTTTGTTTTGAAAATAACCCACACTCTGCCTAACATCATCACTTTCCAAACCACTTTGCTGGGTGCTAGCTTCATGTGTCTGCCTAAGCTCAAACTGTTGATGGATGACACTTGGGAATTGGCTGAAGAAGAGAGTTAACAGAACGTCCTGAAATCAGGAGAGAACTAAACAAGAGCTGTGGCAGAAAGCCAACTTCAATCGAAGAGAGATACCAAACCGAGACAGTGGAAGTGTCGGAAAGAAAACTGGGTGATTCTAGAAAATTCCATCCTAAAACATGTCAAGGGAGCCGGGTTTTTCCTAGGCACCAGTGCTCAGGGGGCAATCCTTGAAAACAGGAAGAAGGAACCAGCTCGGTGATCTGGTCTTTCCATACAGGAATTTAACGAGATGGGATAATTAGTCAATGACACCTAGGCACGCTCCCTGATGTGGAATGTCATTCCTATTTTCATAATCCAGAAGTTTTTAAGAACAGAACTGTTGATGTACTGCTCAACTGACCTTTAGTTAGTTCCAAGAGAAAGATGGAGAAGCCCACAGAGAGCCGGCTCTTATTCTAAACAGCTGGGATGGAGTTGGAATGACACGAATGTAGACATTCATTTCTAGCACCTCACAGTATTCACACAGCTCCAGAGAAAGGCAGGGGGACTACTTCCTTTCTAATTAGTCACAGAAGCTTTTGATAAGAGCCCCAAGAGGTCCACGGCCCCAAATATCACTTGACACATGAGCACGTGAGTCGCTAAATGCATCCTGGATGAGATGGATAGGTGGTGCCAAGTCCTAAATCTCCTATGGGGTTTCCCTTGACAGCCCATTCTTATGATTTAGGGCACCATCGGTGGCCCTGGTTTGATTCATCACTTGGTAATTCATCTTCCCCAACAAGCTATGGTTCCTGTTTTGTAACGCCCTTCCATTCTTCTCCTTTGAAGAGAGAGAGAAACAGTGATAAAAGCCAGGCTTTGGAACAGAATTCTAGCTTTTTCCTTCCAGAATTAGCCCTCGATAAAAAGAAGAAACAAACAGACAATGAAATCAACTTAAAGAAAGACTGTACCTATAGACAAAACAATGACCATTTACATCAAATATGCCACCTGCATTATTTCACATATTTGTATAAGTTCCCTGACCAGCCATAGCAACATATGAACAAGTGAGTGGATTTTTCCGTCTGAACATTCTGACTATTTAAAAGTTAAAAACACATATGGGTTTTTGTTTGTTTGTTTGTTTGTTTTGTTCTATTTTGTTTTTGAGATGGAGTCTCGCAGTCTCCCAGGCTGGAGTGCAGTGGCACCACCTTGGCTCGCTGCAACATCCGCCTCCCAGATTCAAGCAATTCTCCTACCTCAGCCTCTTGAGTAGCTGGGACTACAGGCATCCGCCACCAAGTCTGGCTAAATTTTTTGTATTTTAGTAGAGGCAGGGTTTTTCCATGTTTCCCAGGGTGGTCTCATACTCCTGAGCTCAGGCAATCCGCCTGCCTCAGCCTCCCAACATATGGGTTTTTAAAGGAAAATTATATTTTGACTCTTATGTATATAGATTTGTTAATATATTATGTCTCACAATTCTGTCCTACAAGTTATCACTGCCTTTTTTTTTTTTTTTTTTTTTTGAGACAGGGTCTGGCTCCATCGCCCTGGCTGTGATGAGGTGGTATGATCTCGGCTCACTCCAGCCTTGGCCTCCTGAGCTCAAGTGGTCCTCCCACCTCAGCCTCCCCAGAAGCTGGGACTACAGGCATGCACCACCACACCTAGCTAATTTTTGTACTTTTTGTAGAGATGGGATTCCACCATGTTGCTCAGGCTGGTCTCAAACTCCTGAGTTCGAGCAATCCTCCTACCTTGGCATCCCAAAGTGCTGGGATTACAGGCGTGAGCCACCACACCCAGCCGTTACTGCCAGTTTGAATTTCGTTATGTATTATCTGCTTTGGCATTTGTAAGTCCCTACACTTCTTGCTTTTACAACATTTGTAAGCAACACTTACTGTGCTTTTATTATAGAAGCAATGCATATGCATTATAGTGAGCTTAGAAAAATAACATTTCAGGCTAATATAAAGAAAAAATGCTTAGTATACTACTATTACTGTATACTAGAAATAATCATCATTTATAACTTGCTAAATTTTGTATATTTACATATAACATACATATTAGATAAAATGTTTAAATATTAGGGTCATCTCATCTAAGGGTAACATAGTAACATGTTGCTTTTCTCTGTAAACTACCTTCATATCTTAGTCAGCCCTAATCAGCCTGTAATAAACTCTATCAGTCTGAAGGGAGTTTATTAGCAAAAGAAAGCATAGAGGACACTGAAGTAAAATTCAGTTTTTGAAATTCAAAAATTGGATTCTGCATCAGACAACACCTTGCAACCCAAGGTATGTTCTTAAGAAAGGTTTGTCTCAATCTCATAATCTCCCCTACCCTAACACAACCCAAGCCAACTATTTTTATCATTTAGATTGCAGGTTTTTATTTAAGAGACATACAGATAGAAAGAAGAAAGGGGAAATCTCGCCCTCTAATATAGATGTGCCAATTTTCCCCTCTCCAGCCTGAGAAGGGCAGCTATACAGATGAATGAAGGTGTTACAGGAGGCAGATATATGGATAGATGAAGGTATTACAGAGTGCAAAGGAGACCCCAGACTCCATTTGTCATCTACAACTCTACTTCTGAGTCTTGCCTCTCATGTTTCCCCAGCACCATCTTGGGGTGCAGTCACATGAATCTGGCTGCAGAGTATCAGTCAGACAAGGAGACACCCTGAGATTTGGCTCTCCTGAGTTGTCCTGGGTTCCCAGGTAGCAAGAATATGCAGTAGAGAGCCAGATGGGCTGCCCAGGGGTATGACAGAGCAGGGTGGGTGTATTAGTCTGTTCTCATGCTGCTATAAGGACATACCTGAGACTGGGTAATTTATAAAGAAAAGAAGTTTAATTGACTCATAGTCCCGCATGGCTAGGGAGGCCTAAGATGTTTCGATCCATGGATTTTAAACTTGGCTAAGTTTTTATTTATGTTTGAAGGTAGAAGCAAAATATTATAGAAAATGTAAGGATCTAGGAAATTTACCAACTACTTGCTCTTTGTGGGAAAAAAATGGTTTTGGAAGACATTGTCTAATTGACCCAGAGTTAAATCAATATTATGAACTCATAAAAGTCAGTGCTTTGACATGCTTTGTGTATAAAAATGAAACTTACAATCATGGCGGAAGGCACCTCTTTACAGGGTGGCAGGAGAGAGAATAGATGCTGAGCAAAGGGGGAAGTCTCTTATAAAACCATCAGCTCTCATGAGAACTCACTCACTATCATAAGACCAGCATCAGGAAAACTGCCTCCGTGATTCAATTATCTCCACCTGGTCTTGCCCTTGACACATGGGGATTATTACAATTCAAGGTGAGATCTGGGTGGAGACATAGAGCCAAACCATATCAGTGGGCCTTCTGCAGAGCTGAGATGGGCCCCCAGGTCAGCAGCCTGGATGAAGGATGAGGCAGAAGCTCCAGGATCATTTTTTTCTTGAGACAGGGTCTCACTGTGTTGCCCAGGCTGGAGTGCAGTAGTGTGATCATAGCTCACTACAGCCTCAAAGTCCTAGGCTGAAGCAATCCTCCTACCTCAGCCTCCCAAGTAGCTGGGACTACAGGCACACACCATCATGCTGGGCTAATTTTTATTTTTTTGGAGGGACAGGGGTCTTGCTATTTTTCCCCAGCTGATCTCTAACTCTTGGCCTCAAGCAATCCTCTCACTTTGGCCTCCCAAAGCTCTGAGATTACAGGAATGAGCCACTGCGCCTGGCTAGGGATCATTTTTTATACAAAGGGTGTCAGAACACTGATTTTTTTTTTTTTTTTTTTTTGAGATGGAGTCTCACTCTGTTGCCAGGCTGGTGTGCAGCAGCCCAGTCTCAGCTCACTGCAACCTCCGCCTCCCAGGTTCAAGCGATTCTCCTGCCTCAGCCTCCCGAGCAGCTGGGACTACAAGTGTGTGCCACCACACTCGGCTAATTTTTAGTATTTTTTAGTAGAGACGGGGTTTCACCGTGTTAGCCAGGATGGTCTCAATCTCCTGACCTCATGATCCACCCGCCTTGGCCTCCCAAACTGCTGGGATTACAGGCGTGAGCCACTGTGCCCGGCCAGAGCACAGACATTTATGAGTTCATAATATTGATTTAGCTCTAGGTCAATCAGACAATGTCTTCCAAAACAATTTTTTTTCCCACAAAGAGCAAGTAGTTGGTAAATTTCCTAGATCCTTACATTTTCTATAATATTTTGCTTCTACCTTCAACCACAAATAAAAATTCAGGCAAGTTTAAAATTCAAGGATCTAAACATCTTTTCTGTAAAACCTGGGGTGAAAGTGATGATTTTCCTGCCTAGATATTCCTAGATATTTGCAAACTCTTGTATGGCTTGTTTTTTTTTTTGTTTGTTTTTGTTTGAGACAGGGCCTCACTCTGTCACCGTGGCTGGAGTAGAGTGGCACAGACATAGCTCATTTCAGCCTCCAAATCCTGGGCTTAAATGTTCCTCTGCCTCAACCTCCTGAGTAGCTGGGACTACCAGGCATGTGCCACCATGCCTGGTTAACTTTCTTATTTTTTGTAGAGATGGGAGTCTCACCACATTATCCAGGCTGGTCTCCACCTCCTGAGCTCAAGCTGTCCTCCTGCCTCAGCCTCCCAAAGTGCTGGGATTACAGGCACAAGCCACTGCAGCGGGCCTGTGTGGCTTATTTTAATTCTTAGAATTTTTAATTGCTAGAATATGAATGAGTGTGTGTGTGTGTGTCTGAGTGTGTGTTACCTGTAGTATAACAAACCATTTTGATCTTTAAATTCAGATTTTTTTCAGATCCATATAGATTCCTCAAATGTACTTTTTTACATTTTGTTCCATTTGTCCTGTTTCTTTCCTCAGAAATAGCTATCATTCTTAAGTTTTGTCTGTGTATGATCTATATCAGTCTAATTCTTCTGGCTTTTATCTCTTAGTTTTTTTTCTCCTGAACTTTGAGAGCTTCTCAAGTTTGTCATCTATGTCATTGTGTTTTTTTAACTTAATACTGCATATCAGTTTCCTTTATTTCTTCTGTTAATTTCTCTTTCTTCCTGTTTGTCTCGGCTTGCTAAATCTGAATCTCATCCTGTTAAACCCTTCACCTCTTCCATTTCCTTCTTATGATTTTGCTTCCTCTTTGATCAAGGCAGTCTTCCTGCAACTATTGTGGTCACCAAACAGTTTTCAAAAAGGTTGTCTTTGTTCTTTCAGTAAATATTTCCAGAACTATATTTTTCTACTTAGTATACCAAGAGCTTCTGCCCTTTCCTTATTCTTCAGCACTTTTTCCACCTAGCCTATGTGAATTATTCTTTAATGTTCTCATTTGAAAATAGGAAAGCATACCTATATTTGGAGTTCTCAAGAGATTTCATGTGAACGTGTTTGGGCTCTACTCACAAGCCCCATAAATACCAGGATGTCCCCTTTTCTTCAGATCAGAATGACTTGAATGAGGTTCCCTCAATCAGTGGCTACTTTTACATCGTTTAGCCTATTGATTTAATATATTGAACCCCTGCAAAATGCAAAACATATTGGAAGCTACTTTGAGGTGATAGCTCTTAAGAATAATTACAAGAGTAGTAGTGAGAAGACTCTCCCTTAGAAAGCCCTTGACATCATCTTAGGTAATCTTTACCTAGGTTTAGATCAGAGAAGGGGATGTCCTGGCCCTTATGGGGCTTGTGAATGCCTAAATGATCCCAGCTCATTCTTAAGGATCTTATATGCATTCATCTAGTCCTAATTTTCTGTTTTCTCCCATCCCCACAGCTTGGTCTTCTACCCTTAAGAAATAATGGAGGCCCCGTGCAGTGACTCATGCCTGTAATCCCAGCACTTTGGGAGGCCGAGGCAGGTGGATCGCTTGAGACCAGGAGTTTGAGACTAGCCTGGCCAACATGGCAAAAACCCATCTCTACTAAAAATACAAAAATTATCCAGGCATAATGGTACACACTTGTAATCCCAGCTGCTTGGGAGGCTGAGTTGGGAGAATCACTTGAACCCAGGAGGTGGAAGTTGCAGTAAGCAGAGATCATGCCACTGCACTCCAGACCAGGTGACAGAGTGAGACTCCATTTCAAAAAATAATAATAATAAAGCAAGAAAGAATGGAATATAGACTTATTGGTTAGCATTCGTATGTAGTAAAAACTAGACCTAAAAGTTTATAATGGCTCAAATACAGCAGACATATATTTCTAGCTCGTGTAAGAGTTCAAGAGCTCCTGAACAAGAAGTAGCTCTCCTCCATGCAGTGATTCAGGGACTCAAGCTCCTCAAGTCTCCATCCAGAAGATGGAGGAAAGGAAAGAGAACAAGGAGGAGACACACTCTCCTCTTAAAAGTCTTGGCCTAGGATGAGCACAAATCACTTCCACTCACATTTCATTGGAAATAACTAAATCATGACCACATTCAGCTTTGAGAGATGACTAGCTATGTGTTTAGAAAAAGGAAAAGGACACTGATGTGGGTGAACAAGTCTGCCACAACATTAGAAACTGTCACCACCAGTACATACTGCTGTGCAGATTTTTCCTGCCTTTTCCCCTGGTCACCATTGTTTTTCTTGGTTGTAAAAAATATAACTCCCAAATTCATCTACTATGACTCCTATGGCTCCTTCTCTTCCTGGCTATTTTGAGTAAGCTAGCCCATCCATCCCAACCTCTGCCCCTGGGGTGCAAATTCTAAAACTAGCCCAGGGAGCCTCAGATCATACTAGAAATTAATCAGAGAAAATGACAAGGAGAGGAGAAAGTGGCCAACGTAAGCTAATTCCTCTTCTCTGCTTGTTTCGGAAGACTCAGATTTTCTCTGGCAACAGACGCAAAACAAAGCAAGTCAACACACCCCCAACTCAACAGTTCTCAACGTGTGGGCCTCGGGCCAGAGCCTTAGCATCACCTGTGTACTTATTAGAAATGCAAATTTTCAGGCTCCACTCCTGACCTGTTGAATTAGAAACTCGGGAATAAGGCTCAGCAATCTGTTTGAACAAGCCCTTCAGGTGATTCTGTTATACACGAAAGTTGGAGAACCACTGCTCTAAATAAAGCATGACTGTGACCCGGGCCCTAGCAGGGAACCCTATGTGAACTAGTAGCAGTTTATTTTCATTGTAAGCAAAACATATAAGAGGAATGAAATTCTAATCTTATGAAACTGAAAGTACAGAATGATGATAGTAAAACTCAAAGCTCTATTCCGACTTATGAGGGAAACTTTTAAAATTAAAGTCTTCATTAAATAGGAAGATTTCATCATTCACAAATGGTTGCTTGTTTTCTTTAAGGCTAGTTATCCCATGCCCTGTGCTAAATCAACATGACCATTGGTGATAAACACAGAGACATAAGATATCTGATGTGAAAGGAATTTCAGTGACCATCAAGTCAATCCCCTTTATTTTATTTATGTATTTATTTTGAGATGGAGTCTCACTCAGTCTCCCAGACTGGAGTGCTGTGGTACAATCTTGGCTCACTACAACCTCCACCTCCTGTGTTCAAACATTCCCCTGCCTCAGCCTTCCAAGAAACCGGGATTACAGGCATGCACCACCACCATGTCCAGCTACTTTTCGAATTTTCAGTAGAGATAGGGTTTCACCATGTTGGCCAGGCTGGTCTCGAACTCCTCACGTGATCCACCTGCCTCGGCCTCCCAAAATGCTGAGATTACAGGCATGAGCCACCATGCCTGGCCAGATCCCCTTTATTTCAGAAACTGGAAAACTGAGGTCCAGGAAGAGTAAGCAGATTTTCCAAGGTCCCTCCCTCTGGGTGCAGGGAGAGCCAGAACTAGTGGCCAAAACTCCTGATTCTGAACCCAAGCACTCATTCTGCCTACATCGTCTCATGCAATCATGTTTGTGAAACCCTCTGAAACATACAAAGTGCAAAGTGGTTGCATTCTATTAATATTAAATTGGGTTCGGATAATTTGAATTCCAAATCTTAAAGAGCCAAAGTTAAACGTGTGTGCAAATTTGTTCTCTAAGCCCTGTCCAAACGCAAATAAAAAATGAATGAACAGTATCGTCATAGAATTATAGAGCACTTTGGAGCATTAATGTTGATATTAAGAAAGGAAGTGGAAAAGCATCAGGCAGTACGCTCTGATATCTCCTTTTCATGTTTTCCTCTAAAATGCCTGTGGTATCATAGAGATTTCAGATAAATTTCCACCAACTGTAAGACCAATGGGCCTGAATAGGGAACAGGAATCTGTGAGTTCCATAGACCTCATTTCACAAAGAAACGCATTGGAAAAGAAACTAGAACAAAAGCAACAAGAAATCTGGATCGCACAGATGGTACACAAAACACTCTTTCCTGCCACTTTCCCCTGCGTCAGTCTTCCCACATCATTTCAACAACCCTTCAGCGACAGCACCTCCTAGGAACCTACTGGCTGACCTGGTCAGAGACGTTCAGTTTCCGAATGCAGTAAGAGCCAGAGCCAAGCACTGTAGCAGAGCCAGAACACGTCAGAGATGGACAGCAAGCAAGGCAGTAATGGGCTTGTGTCCCAGGTCACTGATAAATGGAGTTGGGTGACCCTGAGTTGGTTTTATGGGTGGTCTTGCTGCCTAGTACCCCGTTGGCTTAGACAGGGCTGGAACAGCCTCGGGAACACTATTTACCTTGCAGTTGCCTTTCCCCAGGAGCGGCGTTCCTTCCCGTTTATTTTTTAGGGTATGAGCTAAAATAGTCGTCTCCCTGCTTTGACTTGAGAATCTTTTTCTTTTCTTTTCTTTTTTTTTTTTTTGAGACAGAGTCTCGCTCTGTCACCAGGCTGGAGTGCAGTGGCGCCATCTCGGCTCACTGCAAGCTCCGCCTCCCAGGTTCACGCCATTCTCTTGCCTCAGCCTCCTGAGTAGCTGGGACTACAGGTGCCCGCCACCACGCCCAGCTAATTTTTTGTATTTTTAGTAGAGACAGGGTTTCACTGTGTTAGCCAGGATGGTCTTGATCTTCTGACCTCGTGATCCACCCGCCTTGGCCTCCCAAAGTGCTGGGATTACAGGGGTGAGCCACCACGCCCAGCCGGGAATCATTTTTTAATAGCTTTATTTATATATAATTCACATACCATACAATTCATCCATTGAAATTGTACCTTTCAATGGTGTTTAGTATGTTCACAGATCTGTGCAACCATAGCCACAATTTTAGAACTATTTCATCACCTCTAAAAGAAACCCTATGCCCTTTCACTATCACCTTTCCATTCCCACATCCTTCCCAGCTCTAAGCAACCACTAATTTACTTTCTCCATAGATTTCCTTGTCATGAACATAATATGAATGGAGTCATATAGCCTGTGGTCTTTTTTGATTGGCTTCTATCAATCAGCATAGCGTTTGTATGAGTCATTCATGTCATAATATGTACCAGTGCTTCATTCCTTTTCATTGCCGAATACTATTCCATTGTATGAATTTAACCACATTTTATGTATCCATTCTTCAGCTGATGAACATTTGGGTGGTTTCCGACTTTTTTCCATTATGAATCATAGAACTGGAATCTTAGAATTGTCATCCAGTATAAGGGAGAAAAAATTTTGAATTAGGTAATTTCCTTAATAACTGGCTACTTTTACATTATTTAGCCTATTGATTTAATATATTGAGCCCCTGCAAAGTGTAAAACATATTGGAAGCTACTTTGAGGTTATAATTCTTGAGAATATTTATGACAGTAGTAGTAATGTCTCTCTTACAAAGCCCCTTGACATTATTTTAGATAATCTTTATAACACTATGAATCTGATATTACCAGTCCCCTTTCATAGAAGACATAAACTCTGATAATTCAGGATCACTAGAAGACAGCTTGGAAGACTTCTAGACCAGTCTCTTGGTAAGATATATTTTTGTATCATTTTCATAGGAAAAAAATCCTTTTAGAACCATTTTCCGTAACAATTAAGGCTTTTACAGTCCTAGGTTCTGAAGACAAGCCTGTTTCCCCTACTCTAAATACCATATCTCTTTCTCTACCTTGTAAAACGTCACCTTTTGCCTTTTATCATCACATCTGGGTTTAGGGTTATTCTCTTTGCCGGTAGTCCATAGGAGAAAGATTGCATCAGAAGTCCTCTGAGACGGCTGCTAGCCCTAAAGGTTCTGCAGCATTTTATTAAGAGTTGTGGAATGATTCCACCATTAAAACAGTGCTTTTGGCATTCCTATCAGTGGTTCCTTTCTGTGAGTCTGCGTAAACCCAATAGAAACGCTGGCCATGTGGACTCATGCTGGATGGACTGGAACCACAGGAAGCCAGAGTCTTGGGTGGGCCAGTGCCAGGGAGGGTCATGAGTTTGCTACAGGAATAATATCACAAGGAAGGGAGACTCCCACCAGAGCAGGGAATGAGTGAGAACTCAGAAGGCAAAGAGATGAGTCAGAGGCTGGAAATGGAAAGAAACATAAGATGAATTAGGCCTCTAGATGAATCAAGGTAACTGAAGTCTTAGTTATGTTGTATCTTTGTGCCTTTCTGGAAAGCAGAGTTGTCTAACAACCTAAATGTCCATCAGCTGTGACAAACTAAACTATGGTAAATCCATACTATCAGTTCTTTAAACAGTGATAGAAAGCTACGCATTCTGCTGGGAAGATATTCGTGGTATAGTATTGAGTAAAAACAGGTTATGAAACACCGTGAATATTATGTCATTCATGTAAAAATGTGTGTGTATGAATATATGTGTATATGATTATGTATGTGTATATGTGTATGTAATTATGTGTGTGTATCTGTGCACTTGTGTATATAATTTTATGTCTCTAAGTATAAATGCACATAAAGAGATCGCTGGCAGCTTAAATGAATATTTACCAAAATTAAAATTGCTTTCAGAATAAGAAGATTTTCTGGTGAATTTTTACTTGTAATTTAGCTCTTTCTACATTATTTTGCCACTATCTTCTCCTTAAAACTTAGTAAATGCTCAGAATCTACAGTCTACTTTAAGATAATACTATTGACCAGATATTCACTATTTGCTAGTTACATGCATTATCTTGGCAGGACTTCACAGCAATTCTCAGAAGTAAAATATTATAATTTTTTGAATGAGGCAGGCAGGACTTTAGAATGTTGAGAAATTGACCCACAGTCACAGACCAAGCAAATGACAGAGCTGGAACAGTAATGTCGGACTAACTCCACAGTAGATGCCCTCAATCACCGTACTGTACTGCTATAAAGAATACAAGAAATACAGGCCTTCTCTAGTAAGGACCATGACAATCCGTGAGCATCATTTCCCATGTTACTTCTTCTCCAGGGACACAGTGAGCAGATCATTATGAACTCGAATCAGCCTTGACAAGGAAAGTTCAGCACTCACAAACCTACTCAAAACTGAGTGACTTAATCCTCTTCATATACCAATGTGATGATTACTTTTATGTGTCAACTTGACTGGGCTAAGGCATGCTCAGATGGCTAGTAAAACATTATTTCCGGGTGCATCTATGAAGATGTTGCTGGAAGAGATTAGCATTTGAGTCAGTATCAGACCAAGTAAAGAAGATTGGCCCTCACCAATGTGGAAGGACACCATTCGATCCATTCAGGACCCGAACGGTACAAAAAGGTAGAGAGAGGGCAAATTAACTCTTTCTTCTTGAGCTGAGACATCCATCTTCTGCTCTCAGACATCAGAGCTCTGGGTTCTTGGGCCTTTGAACTCTAGGACTTATAGCAGCGGCACCCCCAGTTCTCAGGCCTTCAGATTTAAACCAGGAGTTAACATCATCAGCTCCCCTGATTCTCAGGTCTTCAGACTTAGACTGAATTACAGCATGGGCTTTCCTGGGTCTCCAGGTTGCAGGTGGCAGATGGTGGAACTTCTCAGGTTCCATAATCCTGTGAGCCAATTCCCATGATAAATCTCCTCTCATATATAAATATACACACATTACATAGACATTATACATTATATAATATATATGCATTATAGATTATATATACATTATATATTATATAGAATATATACATTACATATATAATACAATATATACATTGCATACTATATATGTATTATGTATTCTATATACATATTATATATTCTATATATGTATATCTATATATTATTTAGCCTATTGATTTAATGT
Organism: Nomascus leucogenys; assembly: GCF_006542625.1. Lineage (NCBI taxonomy): Eukaryota > Metazoa > Chordata > Mammalia > Primates > Hylobatidae > Nomascus > Nomascus leucogenys. The sequence goes on from NC_044397.1 coordinate 42,431,044, forward strand.
ATTGAGCCCCTGCAAAATGTAAAACATATTGGAAGCTACTTTGAGGTTATAATTCTTAGGAATATTTATAAGAGTAATAGTAATGTCTCTCTTACAAAGCCCCTTGACATTATTTTAGATAATCTTTATAACACTACGAATCTGATATTACCAGTCCCCTTTCATAGAAGACATAAACTCTGATAATTCAGGATCACTAGAAGACAGCTTGGAAAACTTCTAGACCAGTCTCTTGGTAAGATATATTTTCATATCATTTTCATAGGAAAGAAATCCTTTTAGAACCATTTTCCATAACAATTGAGGCTTTTACAGTCCTAGGTTCTGAAGACAAGCCTGTTTCCCCTACTCTAAATTCCATATCTCTTTCTTTATCTTGTAAAACATCACCTTTTGCCTTTTATCATCACATCTGGGTTTAGGGTTATTCTCTTTGCCGGTAGTCCATAGGAGAAAGATTGCATCAGAAGTCCTATATTATTTAGTACACTATATGTATTATATATTCTATATAATATGTTATATAGAATATATATAACATATTATATAGAATATATAATACATATATAGAATATATAATTATTATATTTTCTATATATTTATTATATTATATATAATTATATATTATATTATATATAATTATATAGCTATTATATAATTAATTGTCTAGTATATTATTATATCTATATAATATACATTCTGAATTCTTACTAGTTGAATTTCAGCCTTGGGGGTTATTTGGACAGGAGTTATTGACTGCAATCTCTTTCTCCATAAAGCTCAGACAAGTTACAAGCTTCCTGAAGGCAGGAATGAGTTTGTCATTTTAACAATCGTAGCTCAACACCAGCCACAGTGCCTGGAGCATAGGAACAGGCCGTTTCAGTTATCTATCACATTCTTCAAGCCATCCCAAAGCTTAGTGACTTAACACAGGGGTCAGCAAATTATGTCCACAGGCAAGTCCAGCCTGCCAGCTCTGTTTCTAAATAAAGTCTGATGGGAACACAGCCAGACTCATTCATTTACGTATTGTCTATAGCTGCCTTCACTCTACAGTGGCAGAAGTGAGTAGTTACAACAGGAACCATAAAGCCCTCCTGCGTAGCCTAAAATATTTACTATCTGGCCCTTTACAGAAAATGTTTATTGGTCCCTGGCTCAACACAACAATAATTTATTATTTTTACAACTTCTGTGGTTGGCTGGGATCAGCTGAGCAGGCTTTTCCCCTCTGCACGGTGACTAATGAGATTGCATTTATCTGAGAGCTTGGCTGGTGCTAAGACATTAAGGGTGGTCTCCCTCACATGCCTGGGGCCTTGGTGCTGTTGGCTGGGGCATCTTGCTGGTGCATCTCAAATCTCTTCCACTTAGCCTTCCATTCTCTGTCTCCCTTCTCTCTCTCTGTCACTCACCTCTCATCATTCATTAACCCATCTCAAATTTTCCGAGTAAAGCCTCCAAGAAAGAAACCGAAGCAGAAGCTACCAACTCTCTTCAGATCATGCCCAGGATTGCTTGAGGATAACTTGAGCCCAGGAGCTCAAGACCAGCCTGGGCAACACAGCAAGACTCCATTGCTATGAAAAATAGTTAAAAAAAAAAAAAAAAAAAAAACTAGCCAGGCATAGTGGTGCACGCCTGTAGTCCCAGCTACTTGGGAGGCTGAGGTGGGAGGATCGCTTGAACCCAACAGTTGGACAACCTACACAGCATCATTTCCACTGCATTCTATCAGTCACAGCAAGTTGCAAATCAGCCAAGATTGAAGGGGAGGAGACTGCCCACTCCTGGCTGGGTGGAGCCGCATGGGTACACAGAGAAGGCAGGAACTGTTGGTTTTTTTGCATCTTTGGATGCAATCTACCATAAGAGCACATGGCCACTATTTGCTGAGTGGATGCAGGAGAGTTCATAAAGGCATAAAAGTAGAAAGAAAATTGAGCAAGAGAAAGGCAATGCCCTGAAGGATACTTCCTAGCTTATCACATAGAAGGCAAGGTCTGTGCGAGTTGTCCGCAGTAGGAAGGGCCCAGTGGAGCTGCAGAAGAGAACAGGTTCCCACTGAGTATGAAAAGAACATGGAACAAATCAGAAATACGGTCAATGAAACCATCTGGGGAGGGGAGGAATTGCAGGGCTGAGGTGGAGGGGAAATTAGACTGGATCTATACAGCAAGAAACTCCAACTCTCTCTGAAAAAGTGCAAAAACCACACTTCAGGTGTACCAGCTTTTTTTAGAAGTTGTCTAGAAGGTTTTCCAGCTTTCACCCAAACGCTCCTCCCACACACACACAAAAATAGACTTCATGAGTTAATGGCAGACAAGAGCTAGCAAGGATTGATGGGGAGGCAAAGCAATGAACTGTTGTGAGTGTCTGCAACATCTGAATGAGTGCATTGAATGGCTTTCTATGGTACTAGTCATGTGTCAGACCAGACACCTGATCTCAGTGGATATGCCTCCTCAGGCTGTGAGTTCTGTTATGACAGCATCTGACCCAGGCTGGTTAGTTTATATGCTTGGAAGTACTTGTTACAATCCAAGGCAGAAATATGATAGTCTTCAGCAACAAACAACAGAGCATTATCTTCCAATGGTACACGTAGGTTGCAATGAACAAAGCCAGCAACTCAGGAAGTGAAATGACTAGAAGAAAATAGTTCCTATTTATTATTTCATTGAATCTTGTGAAGAAGTTGAAATTTACCCATTTCATAGAAGAGAAAACTGACCCTTCATGGTGGCTCACACCTGTAATCTCAGTGCTTTGGGAAGCCAAGATGGAGGACTGCTTGAGGCCGGGAGTTCAAGACCAGCCTGGGCAACATAGTGAGACCCCATCTCCACAAAAAAATTAGAAATAAGCCAGCTACTTGGAAGGCTGAGGCAGGAGGATGGCTTGGGCCCAGGAGTTGGAGGCTGCAGTGAGCTGTGATTGCACCACTGCACTCCAACCTGGGTGTCGGAGTGAGACCCTGTCTCTATAAAGCAGAACAGGAAACTGAGGCTTCAAGGTAAAGAATTCTCCCACATTCATACAGCTAACATGTGGAGAGGGTAGGATTTATACCCAGTTTTGCTATAGCCTCTAACATGTCATGCCGCTTCCTGGTAGGATAGAGAAATTTCTATACAAAGAAAAAAATCAATTAAAAAAAAGAAAGAAATTTCATTTATCTGGAAAAATTTGTCTGAAAATATGGCCAGGCACAGTGGCTCAGTCCTGTAATCCTAGCACTTTGGGAGCTGACTTTGCCCTGTCACAGCATCATATTATGGGTTAATTTATCCTGTTTCTAATCTCAAAGGATACCTGAAAAGTCAGCCTCTATCTATCCTGCTGTGTTTACATCATCCTAATGGCTCAGAATTTAGGTGGTAGTTACTTGTGCAACACTGGTGGGAATGTAAAATGGCGCAGCCACTACAGAAACCAGCATGGCAGTTCCTCAAAAAATTAGAAAAAAAATTACCATGTGACCCATTAATTCCACTTCCGGGTATATACCCAAAAGAACTGAAAGCAGTGTCTTGAAGACATATTTGTACACCCATGTTCACATCAGCATTATTCGCAGCAGCCAACGCATAGAAGCAACCCAAGTGGATCCAACCACTGGATGAATGGATAAACAGAGGGTTGTCGGAATGCAGTATAGACATTTATGTGTATACTCTGACTATAAGTATATAAAATAACTGCATAGAGACCAACTGGAAGAGAATTTAAAATTGAAAATTGTTACCATAGAAGGGTGGTAGAATTATCAGTGACTTTTTTTCTTTTGGAAAATATTTTATTTAAATCATAGATTAAACATTATTATCAGAATGATTTAAGAGCCAGGAAGCATCTCGAAATATATTATTACTTTCCATCGTAAACCCAGTTTTCAGAGATTTATAACTCAGCCCTTTCTATATGTATGAGTGATATATAGAGAGAGAAGAAGAGAGAGAAAGAGAGAGGAAGGGTGGGAAAGACAGATTGGTCAAGCAAATTTATGCCTTAAAGGATTGATTGGTTGATTGATTAATATTTCAAATACCCTGCCCTAGACTGAGTTAGGAAATGCAAAGAAGCACAAAAATATAATAACAGGGAAAATAGTTTGATGGTTCTGCAAGAAGTTTAAACACAGAATTACCATAAAACCCAGTAATTTCACTCCTAAGCATATTCCCAGAAGCATTTTAAACATGTGGGCAAGCAATAACTTGTACATGTGTGTTCATAGTGGCACCATTACCAAAAGGTGGAAACAATCCAAATGTCAATTAACTGATGAACGGATAAACCAAACATGGTATAACCATACAATGGAATATTATTCAGCCATAAAAAGGAATGAAGTTCTGATACGTGGAACATGAATGAACCTTGAAAACACCATGCTAAGTGCATGAAGCTAGACACAAAAGGCCACATATTGTACGATTCCACTTAAAGGAAATATCAAAAATAGGCAAATCTATAGATAGACGAAAAGTAAATTAATGGTTACCAGTCACCAGGAGAAGAAATAAAGGGGGGTGTGGCTGCTTAATAGATAGGCAGGAGGTCTCCCTTAGAGGTGATGAAAATGTTTGGTGATAGACAGTGATAGTGATAGACAGTTTGGTGACAGATAGTGACAGGGATGGTGATAGTTTGGTGATGGTGGTGATAGACAGCGGTGATAGTTGCACAATGTTATGAATGTACTAAATGTCACTGCATCTACATTTTTAAATGGCTAAAATGGTGACATTTATATGATGTATATTTTACTACTTTTTTTTAAGTGCAACACTAAGTTCATGACCTCAAGTTCATGGCCTCATAGCCAGGAAGTAGGCACCCATGCTGAAAGACAAGAGTAGTGGCCATGTTCATATCCACAATGCCCAGCATAATTCTTGGAATATTATAGGGACTGGAAAGATGGGACAAAGAGAAGAAAGATGGGAACGGAGGGAGAGGGGAATGGGGTAGGAGCCTGGCATACCTGAATTGCATTAAGTACCTTATACAAAATGTACCCTAGAGCCACATATTCCTTCTGAATAGTTTCAAGATTGTGTTCACATCTCCTGCTTAAAAAGAATGCCCTCGTTAAAGTCATAACACGCTGCAGCCACACTCCACTCCTGAAAGTGCTGGTCACTTGATTTGAACAGATAAATTGCTTTTCCCCAGAAGCATGCAGGACAACACATGAAATGTAATTGTCAATACTAGTCCATGAGGAGTTTAAGGGACACATCCTGGAGGGGCATGTATGCTTTTAGACAGTCTATACTAAAGTAGAAAGAGTGCAGGTGTAGGCGAGGCGCGATGGTTCACGCCTGTAATCCCAACACTTTGGGAGGCTGTGGTGGGCAGATCATGAGGTCTGGAGATCGAGACCATCCTGGCCAACATGGTGAAACCCCATCTCTACTAAAATACAAAAAATTAGCCAGGCATGATCGCATGCGCCTGTAGTCCCAGATTCTTGGGAGGCTGAGGCAGGAGAATCACTTGAACCTGGGAGGTGGAGGTTATAGTGAGCTGATATCATGCCACTGCACTCCGGCCTGGCGACAGAGCAAGACTCCGTCTCAAAAATAAGAAATAAAAATAAAAAATAAAAAATAAAAAAAGAGTGCAGGTGTAGATAAAATAACTTAAATGAAGACACTTGGCAGAGAGTCTGGCTTATAGTCGATCCTGAGTAACTGTACACTGAAACTTCACTAATAGGAAAATCAAGAAATCGAGCTTCCAGTTCTAGGTAGGCTGAAGTGCATGACATTAAGGAAATCACTCAACCATCCCAACTCAGTTTTGTCCAACCATGACTAGAGGCAGCTGCGTGAGATGATTTTTAACATTCCTTTTAGCTTTTGTATGTATCATAGCATATAGATTAAGAACACCGTTTCTGGAGTGGACTCAGTGACATTGGAGACATCAAAAGGTGGGAGGGTGGGAAGAGGGTGAGAGATGAAATACCACCTATTGGGTAGAATGGACACTATTGGGGTAACGAGTGCACTAAAAGCCTAGACTTCACTATACAATATGTCCTTGTAACACAACTGCACTTGTGTCCCTAAATCCACAAAAATAAAAAAATTAAATAATTTTTTTAAAGAACACTTTCTCTGGAATGTCTAGCTCCAGCCCTGACTTCTTCCAGAAACTCCAAGCCTTCATTTGGTAGCCACACATACATCGCAAAATGAACAGGGTTGAACAAAACTTTTGACTCCCCCACGAGTTTGTTCTTCCCACTTTGCCCATCTTGGTAAATGGCACTGCTATCCGCTCAGCCACTCAAATCTCATATTCCTGTGAATCCTCAATTTCATCTCGCCCTTTCTATCCAGCAGCCCAAGAGCCATGCACCTCTCACCTACCTGCAATCCATTCACATACTGACATCAGAATATTCTTTTTAAAATTAAACCTGATTGGGTTTCTCAACTGCTTCGACAGTTTCCCATTGAGTTACCAATAAAATCCAAACTCCCAACAATGCTACAGGCCCTACGACCCTGCCTCTGCCTCCTCTTGGACTTCATTACCCTCCTCCCTCCAGCCTCCACTATTCAAACACACTGGTTTGGCCCCTTCCCTCATCTAGGCCTTTGCACTGGCCATACCCTTCCCATAAATGATATCTGCCTTCCTGGCTTGCCCACAACTTTCTGATTCCAACATAAATATTACCACCTCAGTGAGTATTTCCATCACCCACCCAAATTAAATGACCATCAACTCACTCTATTTTACTATCTGCATAAAACTTAGATGTTTTTTCTTGCTTATTCATTGAATTATTATCCTTTTCCTTCAGAGAACCTTTTAAGTCCCATGAGAGCAAGAACCTGTCTGTCCTATTGACTGCTATATCTCTAGCACCAAGGACAGTGACTGGAACATACTAAATGTAACAGTTATCTATTGCTGTGTAACAAACTATCCTAGAGCTTAGCAGAATAAAACAACAAAAATGCATTATCTCACACAGTTTCTGGGAGTCAGAAATCAGGGGTAGCTCAGCTGGGTGGTTCTGGTTTGTCTCTCATTAGATTGCAGTTAAGATGTCATAAGGCTACAGTCATCTGAAGGTTCATTTGGGGCCTTCCAAGATGGCCCCCTCCCATGGCTGGTGGCAAGAGGCCTAATTCAAGTGAGGCCAAGGAAGAAGCCACAGGGTCTTTTATGATGTAGACTTGAAAGTCTTCTACAATATCCTACTGGTAGCATAGGTCAGCCCTATTCGCTGAGGAAGAGGACTACCTCCTTGTGAATATCAGGAGGCAGGGATCGTTGGGGGCCAGCATGGAGGCTGGCTACCACACTAAGTATTCAATTAATATGCATTGATGAATAAACTTACGATCAAACACTACAAAGGGCCAGGTGTGGTGGCTCACACCTGTAATCCCAGAACTTTGGGATGCCAAGGGGGGAGAATCACTTGAGCCCAGGAGTTTCAGACCAGCCTAGGAAACATAGAGTGAGCCCCATCTCTACAAAAAAAAAAAAAAATACCTAGACGTGGTGGCTTGCACCTGTGGTTCCAGCTATTCTGAAGGGTGAGGTAAGAGGATCGCTTGCACCTGGGAGGCTGAGGCTGCAGTGAGCCGTGATCACATCACTACACTCCAACCTGGGCAACAGAGCAAGACCCTATCTCAAAAAAAATAGTAAAAAGAAATCTGACTACTTACACTTAAATTCTAGCTCTTGCACTTGCTAGCTGTGTGGTTTTGGCAAACAAGCCAACTTCTCTAAGCCCCAGTTTCCTCATCTGTAAAATAAGATCATTGTAAGAATTAAATAATGTATTCACTGCAAAAGCACTTAACATGATGTGGAGCATATAATAAAGGCTTAATAAACATTGGCTATTTTATTGTAGTTACTATTAATTCTTGGCCATAGGCTCCTCATGAATACTCCTTGTAAGGGTCTATCTTTCAAGGAGAGGAAAATTCACTCACCTAGAAAGAAATGTTTAAAGCATTTTGCCTGTGCCAGAAAAATCCAAAACATTTTCAAGACTGCCATGAAAACAATGTAATGGCAGTAGACTACCTGAAGATTTATTGAATCCACCAAGGCCACTGAAGAAAACTGAAATCTGAAAAAACTGGATCGAGATGCCAGCTGAGCACTTGCTTTGGTCACTCCTCATGCCCAGGAAAAAACAGAAAATCAATACTATTGCTAGAATATAAAAAAGTGTACCATCAGCAGACCAGAAACTTTTAGGAATTCATAAAAAAGAGAGAGCAGATGTGCACAATTATACTTACCTGATACTAATGTCAAATGGTAAAGCGTTTTTGGGTGGCATTGGCTGCATGTATCAAAAATATTTAATATGCATGTTACTTATACTGCTTCCATAATAGAAATGTATCTTAAAGATGTATACTCAAACACGTACCCAAGAATTGTCCATGTATATTTGTGTATAAGCATATTCACTAAAACATTTTTCTGTAATGGCAAAAAAAATAGAAACAATCAAAAGTTCTAGGAGTGGTCATCATTAAACAAATTACGAAATATTATGCAGCCATGAAAAATGATAAGGATGCTTCATTTGTACTGACATGAAAAGTTATTTTTGAATATATTATCATTTTTTATTTCTTATTTCTTACTTATATTTAAAATTAGGTGATAAAAAGAAAGTTGCAGAAGATTGAGCAAACAATATGATGCCACTTCTGTAAAAATAAAGTCATACAGTCATAAGTAAACATAGAATATGTGTTGTGTCCATAAATGCATACAAAAAATCAGAATCTTATAAACCAACCTGTTAAAAGTGATGTATCAGCCACATCCAGCAAGGAACCGGAAATCACAAAAGTTATTTGCATAAAAAGAATTTAATAAAAAGAAGTTATTAACTGGGTATAGAGTTGTTGACTAAGTAACTGGAAGTTACCATAGTGGTAGCAACTACACAAAGCAGTGAACACTCCTAGGACTCCCAAGGCTGGGGGAACAAAGAGAAGAGGCTGGAATCATTAAAACCTTGAAGTTTTGAGAAGTAGCTACTATGGGGTTGGGACTGTAACCTCTAAGGAGAGGAGAATGATCAATGCTGATGTCTCAGAGTGGGATATAATGAAGTTTGTCTGCAAACACCAGAGAAACCGCAAACTGAATTCAGTCACTACTACCAAAAGGAATTGCCACTGCTGGAGTAAAACAGTGCTTCTTGGGTGGCACTTGGCAAGAACAGGAAGCAGAAGTCCATGGGAAGCAGACAGAAAGTTCACAAGAAGCACACAGGAAGTTCACAGAAAGCACACAGGAAGTTCACAGAAAGCACACAGGAAATCCACAGCAAGACGACAGGAGGTCCACTAGAAGCAGACAGGACATCCACAGGAAGCAGACAGGAAGTCCACGAGAAGCACATAGAAAGTCCACAGCAAGAAAACAGGAAATCCATGAGAAGCACACAGAAAGTCCACAAGAAGAAGACAGGAAGTCCACAGCAAGCCAACAGGAGGTCCACAAGAAGCACACAGGAAGTCCACAGGAACTCCACAGCAAGACAACAGGAGATCCACAAGACACACACTGGAAATCCACAGGAAGCAGACAGAAAGTCCACAAGAAGCACACAGGAACTCCACAGGAAGCAGACAGGCAGTCCACAGCAAGCCACAATGAGGTCCATCGGAAGTAGACAAAAAAAAAATCCACAGGAACAAGATAGGAGATCCACCATGGGCCAACAGGAGGTCCACAGGAGGCAGACAGGAAGTTCACAGGAAGCACACAGGAAATCTACAGCAAGTCAACAGGATAAGAAGCACACAGGAAGTCCACAGGAAGCACACAGGAAGTCCACAGGAAGCACACAGAAAGGAGTAATTACTTCCTCCTCTCCCCGTGCAGTCTCCCTCTAGCCCACCCTTGGCAGAGCCCTACAAAGCCAAATACGGCCTGCAGAGTCAGATCTCTACTCCAGGATTACAAAGAAGACTAAATACTAGAGTCAGTGACTCCATTCAGAGTCCCAGTGGTGAGGAGCCTTCCTGAGGTCATGTTGACAAGGCTTTGTTTGAGACTCCAGGCAGATGTATTTGCAAACTCTCAGAGATGTGATGAGCAATTGCCTCAGATGCAATCCATGAAGCATTCCTCAGAAGCAAGGTAGGGCTGGAAGACAGTAACTCAATTACTAGAGGTGGCACTTCTCAAAACAGCATATATTTCCATTTTTGTGAAGCCGGAAGAGTCTTTTATGTTTAATTTTTATCAAGCTGTGAAATGAGGTTTTAGCTGTGGGTGTCTCATTGATGCCAGCCGTGCTCAGGAGGCTCTGTCTCTGGAGTGTCTTTCAAATTGTGCCCCTGCAGTGTCCCCCATAGGCAAGAGCACACAGCCCAGCTGAGATGGGAACTTTCTCCTTAAAAGTTTCCTGAGAAGGTTTTATCTTTCCTTACTATTTTTTTTTTCAATTTCATTCATCCTGTTATCTTAGGAAGCCCCATTCAGCAGCAGTGTCATTGGCTCACCAAAAGCATGTCAAAATTAATAAAAGCTGCAGGGCAGCCAAATTGCCTTTTTGGCACTAAGGGCTGGTGGACACATGTGTGTGCATGTGTGTGCGTGTGTGCATGTATGCGTGTATGCGTGTGCATGCGCGTGTGTCTGAAAGAGACAGAATATAAAAATAAGACTTACAGTTTTGCTTTTACAAGACACCTGAAAAATCCACCTAGGGTTTCAAAGAAAAAACAACTCTTAAATTTTCCTTAAAGAAACATGGCTGATATACGTCAAAATAATAATATTCTATGAGCCTGCACCTTAAGTTTGAGTCCACTGTTGGGTTCATTTGCTTTTTTGAAAAGGAGGATAGTAGAAAACCCAGTGTCATCCACACCACAAAGCACAAAACCAATGAAGAACTCAGAATCATGGGAGTGGAAAGAGTTATGTTGGTCCTTCGAGAAACACCCTCTTGGTCTAAGCTTTGTAAACTGACATCCAGAGAAGATAAATAATCTATGCAGGGCCATGCAGCTGCTAAGAGGAAGAGATGGAAATAGAACCCAGGTTTCCCTGGTCAGTGCTGTGTCCATTGCCCCACAGTGCTTTTCCATATCAGTGAATACATATGTAACAAGATGGAGAACATGAAATATTCACCAGGAATCCTCTTGGGGTCAGCAGGCCATGCATTAGGAAGAAATAGCTGATGACACATTTAGAGTCATTTAAAACTCAAAAGGTAAGTTCAAGGAATTAAAGATGGCTCCCCAACTATCTTCAAGTAAGGGATCCTGTTAAATGGAGATTTTCCAAGTTTCTCCTTGAATATGAGAACACAGTTCAGGGTCAGAAGCTGGTACAGCTCTACTTAAGTTGGTGAGGATGGGGAGAAATGGGGACATTTGTACACTGTTGTGGGAATGTAATAAATTAGTACAACCTCCCTGGAAAACAGTGTGGAGATTTCTCAAAAACCTAAAAATAGAACTACTATTCAATCCAGCAATCCCACTACTGGGTGTCTACCCAAAGAAAAGTGAATCATTATATAAAAAAGACACCTGCACTCCCATGTTTATCACAGCATTATTCACAAAAACAAAGTCACAGAATAAACCTAAGTGTCTATCAATAATGATTAGATAAAGAAGATGCAGTACATATATACCATGGAATACTACTCAGCCATAAAAAAGAATGAAATCATGTGTTTTGCAGCAACACAGATGAAATTGGAGGCCATTATCCTAAGTAAAATAACTCAGAAGCAGAAAGTCAGCTACCACATGTTCTCACTATACCAAGTAAAATGGAAATAAATTCATATACCTTTATTTGGGGGATCAAGAAACAGGTGAAACAACCATCTTTGAACAGGATAGTGTGACCAGAACACCACCACTGATAGTTGAAGTCATTGCTATAGCTACCATTAGACACCTCCACAGATGCTTCCAAGCATGAATTCTACTTGGTTCTTACCTCTGTTAAACACTTGTTTTTAGAAGCAAAGCCCCAGGAGGGGGCATCCAATTGGTTGAGCAGAGATCATATGCCACCACATGGCCACCAAGGGGCCAAAATAGAAGGTCTCCATTTTCTATAGGTAGGTGCACATTAATTCCCCAACATTTCACTCAGTGAGAGAGTTCTCCAAGACAGGAAATGGGGCTGGATGTCAGAACTCAAAAATAAAGATGACAAAGCCCTCTACAAAAGGATAACATAGATTTGCTTTGACCTTGACCCTGTCCCTCTCTCATCCACACTCTATTTTTTCACAGTTGGAATTCTCAGACTTGGATTCTCTACCATAGGGTTTTTCTTCAATGGCCTTTGTGGTTGATGGGAGAATTCTGTATTCACAATCTACTAAAGCAGCAACACAGAAAATCTCTTGACCAACAGTTTCATGACCCGCCTTAAGGAAGCATTGGAGATACTCATATAGTCACAACTATGCCAACAGATACATGCCTTCTTACTATAAAAGCAATGCCCAGGGAATCAGTACATACTCAATCCCCCCATCTGCAGGCCAAGTGACTTTGAGAAAGTCAACTTTCTAAGCCCTGGATTTTTGCACCTATAAAGTAAGGTTAACAATCTCTGTCTTATAGGATTGTTATGAGAGGTAAATGCAATAACACTCAAAAGGGTCTGGCAAACTGCCTGGCACAGAGGAAGGTCTCAGATGTAAGAGTTAGTTTATCATCTTTAAAAGTTTATGAGATAGTTAGAAAGATCAGATGTATCCTTTCTGTGAGCTGAAAAGTTTTGCAACCATGCTATCCAAGAGTTTTCAAAATGGATTCAGCTGCCCAATTCCCCTTTGCAAATTCATGGAGCCCCCAAATATAAAACAAATAAAGCTGAGCTGTTTCAGCTGAAGCTTTGAGGAGCTTGGAACCTGGCCTGCTCAAGTGACCCGCCATCCCTTCATGCTTTTCTTCCTGCCTCCACACGGGAGTTGCATCTATCAGAAACTCTCAGACCTCTCTACAGAACTGGAGCATTCCATGAAACACAACAGAAAACCACCATCTACTCCAATCACTTATTCTACAGAGGGGGAAAATTTGAGGTTCAGAGAGAAGTAATTTTCTCAAAGGCATTGTAAGAAGTTCCTTCTCTATTGAAAGTTAGTCATTCCTTATACTTAAAATTCATCTTCAGGATGGATAGATAAGTAATAAAGCAAGCAGAACAAAATGTTAATGGTAGAATCCAGGTGGCAAGTGTATGCGTGTTCACTGTAACATTCTAAATAGGCTGAATATTTGAAAATTTACATAATGAAATGTTGAGGAAAATTTGGAAGAGAAAGCTAAACTTTGTGGTCAGAGGCCAATGAGGTTTCTAAAAAAATAAAACGGTCTCAGGTTTACAGTTTATCAACTTAAAGCTATTGAAATAAGTATTCCCCTGAATTGTGGGATCATGTCAAGAGGTAAGTTTAAGATTCTTTTTCTTCTCAGGATATCCAAGACCACAATAAAACATGTGCTGTCTGGGGATTTCTCTTGGAGAATAAAATTACCAAAAGAAACATGCAAACACTTTTATTTTATGTTATTTATTTATTTTCCTTTTTTCTTTCTCTTTCTTTTTTTTTTTTTTTTTTTTTTTTGAGACAGAGTCTTGCTCTGTCACCAGGCTGGAGTGCAGTGGCGCAGTCTTGGCTCACTGCAACCTCTGCCTCCTGGGTTCAAGTGATTCCCCTGCCTCAGCCTCCCAAGTGGCTGGGACTATAGGCACCCGCCACCACGCCTGGCTAATTTTTGTGTTTTTAGTAGAGACAGGGTTTCACCATGTTGGCCAGGATGGTCTCTATCTCCTGACCTCGTGATCCACCCGCCTCAGCCTCCCAAAGTGCCGGGATTACAGGCATGAGCCACTGTGCCCGGCCTATTTATTTTTTATTTTTTAGAGACAGGGTCTCGCTCTGCTGCCTAGGCTGGAGTGCAGTGGCCTGATCGTAGTTCACTATAGCCTGGACCTCCTGAGCTCTAAGTGACTCTTTCACCTCAGTCTCCCGGGTGGCTGGAATTACAGGCACATACCACCATGTCTGACTAATTTTTAATTTTTTTTGTAGAGAAGAGCTCTCACTATGTTGCCCAGGCTGGTTTCCAACTCCTGGCCTCAAGTGATCCTCCCAGCTAGGCCTTCCAAAGTGCTAAGATTACAGGCATGAGCCATCACATCCAACCGGAAACCCTTTTAAAAAAGCGAATCTACAGAAGATATCATGAGAAATTTAGAAAAGCTACAATTCCCGGATGAAAGAACCAACTATACCACTTCCACACTGCTGTAATTACTGTAGCCTTATATTGGATCACACACTGTATACATATATCAAAACATCACGTAGCACACCATAAATATAGATCATTTTTGTCAATTTAAAAATATTTTAAACCCAACTATAGAATCTAGAAATAAAACTTTTATTTGAAAAAAAAGGAAAATTGCTCATAGATTTGTGTTGATAATTTTATCTGAAGTGTAATCATCCTACACACTCACACACAGTGTACACACAAGTAAACACCTCCAGGAGTTGGTCATGAGCAACTGAGGGCAGAGGTGCAGGTTCTCAGACCATGTCGTGGGTGGAAAGAGAATAATGAACACAGAGAAGAAAGGATCCAGTGATGCTTAAAAAAAGCAAATAATAGTTTCCATGTCAAAAGAACAGCTTTCAACAAACAGCTCTCCATTTTTCAAGGAGGAAAGAAAAGTGATGGCCCTAAAAAATAGAGCAAGATTATCCAAACTGAATAACACGGGTCCCAGGAGGAATAGAAAAGGTAAGTAACCTTGAAATCATAATTAAGGAAATAATTAGGGAAACATTTCCCAGATCTATAAAGATAGCTCAGCAGACAAATGGAAGAAATGCTCAGAATTCTGGCCAGAAATGTCCCTAAAAGAAAAGTCCCAACGCCGTGTAATTACAAACAGTAAAAACAGAAAGAAAACAGAATGCCAAGAATAAAGGATGATTAATTGGGAAGAGAGTTAAGGGAGGCAGCAAGTTGTACAGAGGGGAGAGACCTGCCTTTGGAGTTGGTAGATTCAAATACGCATCTGGCTGTCTCACTTTGTGGACATGAAGCTTATTCACCATGTTGTCTTGGCCAGCTGACACCATCTTGTTAGTTACCTCATCTATGAATGGGGGTGGTTATATCTGCTTTGTATGGTAGTCATAGGGATTGGCTGAGATAACCTACATTTGTGGTTTCCAAACATACCCAGGCTGCCCCAGGAGGTGAAGAGCTGAAAGGAGCTCGGCGGGGAGAGGGGCACCTCCCTTCCCTGGCTCCCACCTGTCATGACATCACATTACTCCAAATACATCTGGTTTGCATTATTAGTCTTCTTTGTGAGACTTTGTTTGCAGAGAATGTTCTATAGCAGAAAACTAGTTTGAAAACTACTAACCAGAGTGAGGGTCTTTAATAACCTGGGAAGAATGAAACTAATGTATTATGATCCATTCATTCATACGTTCATCTAATATGGACTGTACCTGGAGCTGTTCTAAGCACTAAAGATTACAGTCATAAAGCCAGGTGCAGTGGCTCATGCCTACAATCCCATCACTTTAGGAGGCTAAGGCAGGAGGATTACTTGAGCCCAGGAGTTGGAGGCTACAGTGAGCTATGACTGAACCACTGCACTCCAGCCCTAGTGACAGAGAAAGACCCTGTCTTTAAAAAATAAACAGATATAGAGCACAATTATGGGGAAGACAGATGGTCAACACACTAATAAATATATAACATGTCCAGTGCCATGAAGAAACATAAAGTGAGGTCAAAGGAGTAGATGATTGATGGTGTTTTTTAGCAGGGTGGTTAGGAAAAAGACTTTGCTGATGAAATGGTATTTGAACACACATAAAAGAAAGAGGGGCTGAACCATGCAGACATATGGTGGAAGAATATTCCAACAAGCATAGGGAACAGAGGAGGGCGGAGAGGGAGAAAAGAGGGGATACATGGGTGAGATCTCATGAGACCTAGCTAGCACAGATTTCTTTCTGAATGCACTTTTTGTTTCTTTGATGAGGCCAATGAGATGAGGATCTACTAGAGGGTTTGGAACACAGGAAGTACATGATCTTCTTTGCATTTTAGATGGATCATTCCGAATGCTGCAGGGAGACTAGACTTGAAGGAGTCAAGAGTGTAAATAAGAAACCCATTTAGGAGGTGAGGATAGAGACAGGTAGAGAAGTAGGGGAGGAGGTGGTGAGCAGGGCACAGATTCAGGATGAACTCGGAAATTAGAGCTGCAGCATTTGTTGACAGGTTGAATATGTCGTGAGAGAGAAGCATGTAGGGTGGCTCTCAAGTTCTGGGCTAGACAACTGGTAGAATGGGGCTGCTGAGACAAGAAGATGGGCAGTGTAAATCTGGAGGAATTTGGGTGGGAAAAGAAGAAGAATCAAGAATTCTGTTTTGATACCTTTAAATGTGAGATGCCTCTTCGACTTAGAAGAAGAGATAACTAGATGCTTGTAAATGCAAGCCTGGGGGTAGGGAAGAGACTGAGTTAGAGCTCAACCCATAGGCTTGTCTCAGTCTATTTTGTGTTGTTATGAAGGAATATCTGAGGCTGGGTAATTTATAAAGAAAAGAGGCTTATTTGGCTCACGGTTCTGCAGACTTTATGAGAAGCATGGCATCAGCTGGGCACGGTGGCTCACCCCCGTAATCCCAGCACTTTGGGAGGCCGAGGCAGGCAGATCACCTGAGGTCAGGAGTTCGAGACCAGCCTGGTCAACAGGGCGAAACCCTGTCTCTACTAAAAAATACCAAAATTAGCCGAGCATGGTGGTGCACACCTGTAGTCCCAGCTACTTGGGAGGCTGAGGTGGGAGGATCATTTGAACCAGGGAGGCAGAGGTTGCAATGAGCTGAGAGCACACCACTGCACTCCAGCATGGGCAACAGAGTCAGACTCCATCTCAAAAAAAAAGGAGAGGAAGCATGGTGCTGACATCTGCTTGGCTTCTGGTGAGGCCTTTTGTGCTGTACCATATAGCTGAGAAGTTCAAAGGGGAAGACAAACCAAACCCAAGGGGGTACTAGCTTTGTAACAACATACTCTCTCAGGAAGGAATCCATTCCCCCAAGAACCATCCCAGTCTCACAAGGGCAAGAACTCACTCACTAGGGCAAGAACAGCACCAAGCCATTTATGAAGGATGCGCCCCCATGAGCCAAACACTCCCCTCTAGACTTTGCCTCCCAATACCACCAGCTGTGGAATTAAATTTCAACATGAGATGTGGTGGTGACACACAACCTGTACCCAAACCATAGCAGGACTTACCATGCATGAAGGGTCCTGAGTACAGGGAGCCTGGGGAAGCCTCTAGAAATGGAACAAATGGAGAAGAGGTTGTTAACATCACTTATCAAGGACCACTTTTTTTTTTTTTGAGATGGAGTCTGGCCCTGACACCCAGGCTCGAGTGGAGTGTTGTGATCTCAGCTCTCTCCAACCTCCTCCTCCTTGAACCTCCGGGTTCAAGTGATTCTCATGCCTCAGCTGCCCCAGTAGCTGGGCCTACAGGCCCACACCACCATACCCAGCTAAGTTTTGTATTTTTAGTAGAGGCGGAGTTTCCACATGTTGGCCAGGCTGTTCTCGAACTCCTGACCTCAAGTGATCCACCAGCCTCAGCCTCCCAAAGTGCTGGGGTTACAGGTGTGAGTCACCGCGCCTGGCCTCAAGGCCCACTTTAGAAGTATAATCTTTAACCTATTGTATCTGCTACCACAGTAAAAGAATGAAAGTTATCCAAAATAAGTAATTTAAATATTTTACTATGTCATTTTATAATACCATTAAATCTCAAAGGGAAATGAGAAAAAAAATTATGTTTCCAAGGCACAAAAATATATCAAAAAGTAGAGATTAGGAAGAAGAATACAAGTCCAATGGAACATCTCCAGTCCACTCTAAAATTAGGGTTTAAAACAGAGTTGTAGGTTCAAACATATCTATTTGATTTTGTTAAATAGGTTTAATTACAAAACAATACTTGGCTGATAGAAAAAGTTTCCTTCCAGTTGCATTTAAATAGAAATAGAAAAGCTCAAAGTATTGAATAGAAAGAATACTTGCGATTGGAGAAAACAAAGAACTTCATTAAAGTGGTAAAGAAGACACGTTGAAGAAGCAAAGGATAAATGTAACGATTATAAAATTAAGCAGTAATGGGCTGTATTCAGCTCTTACTTTTCAATAACATCTACTTAGCAGCCCTGAAGCAGCCTTTCCCAATTTTTAATTAAAATGTCTTTAAAAACACAGAAAAATAATAAAATCCATAACTCCATGGAAAACCAGGACCAATAGTCAATCTATTTCTAGATAGAATTGGGAGATTTTCCCCTACAGGGTCAATGGAACGAATAGCTCACTTGGGCTGAAAGTAGACAGATATTATTCTTCCTCTCCAGGGTTTTGTCTCCAGTTCAAAGTATGTATCACCAGAAACTTGAGGAGTTAGCCCATCTCCTGCAAAAACGTTCCTTTTTTTTTTTTTTTTTTTTTTTTTGAGACAGAGTTTCGCTCTTGTTGCCCAGGCTGGATTGCAACGGTGCGATCTCGGCTCACCACACCCTCCACCTCCCGGGTTCAAGCAATTCTGCTGCCTCAGCCTTCCAAGTAGCTGGGACTACAGGCATGCACCACCACGCCCAGCTAATTTTGTGTTTTTAGCAGAAATGGGGTTTCTCCATGTTGGTCAGGCTAGTCTCAAACTCCTGACCTCAGGTGATCCGCCTGCCTCGGCTTCCCAAAAGGCTAATGTTCCTTTTTAAAGGCCATCAGAGTGCAATTTCCCTTCCCCCAAACTCTACCTCTCCTCACCCAAATCAGGGGCCCTTTTTCCAACATTCAATCGGAACTTGCCATTCTCAAAAAATATCGAACCCAAGTAGATGGACTGGATGGGCTGGAGTCCGAGAGTAGGATGCACCTTGAAAGGTGAAACCCTAAGGAAGGGTTATTATTTTATTCATTTACTTATGAGTAATGAGTAAAGATGAGCTTTTGTAGTGCTCTATTCTGGGAGCTGTGGGTATGGTTTCACCTTCTACACTTGTTAGAACCTCAGGCTTTGGGAGTGAAAGATATCATCTTTTGTAGCAGAACCTCCCTAGAGTAAACTCACCACACATTGAGAATCAGTCTTTTTTTTTTTTTTCTTTTTGAGATGGAGTTTCGCTCTTGTCTCCCAGGCTGGAGTGCAATGGCGTGATCTTGGCTCACTGCAACCTCTGCCTCCCAGGTTCAAACAATTTTCCTGTCTCAGCCTCCTGAGTAGCTGGGATTACAGGCACATGCCACTATGCCCAGCAAATTTTTGTATGTTTAGTAGAGATGGGGTTTCACCATGTGGGCCAGGCTGGTCTCAAACTCCTGACCTCAGGATATCCACCCACCTTAGCCTCCCAAAGTGCTGGGATTATAGGAGTGAGCCACTGTGCCCGGCCGAGAATCAGTCTTAAAAGCTGCATTCACTGAAGCTCTAAGAAGGGTGTTTGACCCAGTTTATAAGTAAACACCACAGGCAATGCACATATTCAACCATTAGTAAGTACCATGACTAAACATATCTCCCTCCAGTCAAGGACAAGGAAAGAGACCCCCCCGCAGTGACCAGCACGTGCAAAATGCGTAAATAACAGGTCAGATATGGTGGCTTATGCCTGTAATACCCGTGCTTTGGGAGGCTAAGGTGGGAGGATCACTTGAGGCCAGGAGTTCGAGACCAGCCTGGGAAACATAGAATCTGTCAAAAAAAAAAAAAAAAAAAAAAAAAAAAAAAAAAAAAAAAAAAAAAAAAAAAAAAAAAAAAAAAAAAAAAAAAAAAAAAAAAAAAAAAAAAAAAAAAAAATAAAGGTGGAAAATGCACATATAGAAAGCCAAGGATTCCAACCATACAAAAATAAGAGGAAAACTATATGAGACCATAAAATCCTGTGCATACATCAGGACATAGGCGTGGGCAAGGACTTCATGTCTAAAACACCAAAAGCAATGGCAACAAAAGCCAAAATCGACAAATGGGATCTCATTAAACTAAAGAGCTTCTGCACAGCAAAAGAAACTATCATCAGAATTAACAGGCAACCTACAGAATGGGAGAAAATTTTTGCAACCTACTCATCTGACAAAGGGCTAATATCCAGAATCTATAATGAACTCAAACAAATTACAAGAAAAAAACAAACAACCCCATCAAAAAGTGGGCAGAGGACATGAACAGACACTTCTCAAAAGAAGACATTTATGCAGCCAGAAAACACATGAAGAAATGCTCATCATCACTGGCCATCAGAGAAATGCAAATCAAAACCACAGTGAGATACCATCTCACACCAGTTAGAATGGCCATCATTCAAAAATCAGGAAACAACAGGTGCTGGAGAGGATGTGGAGAAATAGGAACACTTTTACACTGTTGGTGGGACTGTAAACTAGTTCAACCATTGTGGAAGTCAGTGTGGCGATTCCTCAGGGATCTCGAACTAGAAATACCATTTGACCCAGCCATCCCATTACTGGGTATATACCCAAAGGACTATAAATCATGCTGCTATAAAGACACATGCACACGTATGTTTATTGCGGCACTATTCACAATAGCAAAGAGTTGGAACCAACCCAAATGTCCAACAACGATAGACTGGATTAAGAAAATGTGGCACATATACACCATGGAATACTATGCAGCCATAAAAAATGATGAGTTCGTGTCCTTTGTAGGGACATGGATGAAACTGGAAAACATCATTCTCAGTAAACTATCGCAAGGACAAAAAACCAAACACTGCATGTTCTCACTCATAGGTGGGAATTGAACAATGAGAACTCATGGACACAGGAAGGGGAACATCACACTCCGGGGACTGTTGTGGGGTGGGGGGAGGGGGAGGGACAGCATTAGGAGATACACATAATGCTAAATGACGAGTTAATGGGTGCAGGAAATCATGCAATAGATTATAAAACCTGCACATGTGCACATGACTAAAAAAATAAAAAAAAAAAAAAAAAAAAAAAGTTTAAAAATCAGCTTGGCGTGGTGGTGCATGCCTGTAGTTCCAGCTACTCAGGAGGCCGAGGAGGGAAGTTGAGCCTGGGAGTTTAAGACTGCAGTGAGCTGTGATTGCACCACTGCACCCCATCCTGGGCAACAGAGTACAACTCTTTCTCTAAAATAAATAAATAAATAAATGAGTAAAATCATAATAGAAGAGCTGATGAAACAAAAATGCATAATAAGTGGGAAAGGATTTCACTACCTAGACTAAAAGGAGGAGCAATAAAAGAGGAAATTTTATTTATTTTATTTTTTGGGACAGAGTTTCACTCTGTCGCCCAGGCTGGAATGCAGTGGTGCAATTTTGGCTCACTGCAACCTCCCCATCCCAGGCTCAACCATCCTCCCATCTCAGCCTCCTGAGTAGCTGGGACTCCAGCATGGATCACCTCGCCAGGCTAATTTTTGTATTTTTTTTTTTTTTGTAGAGACAGGGTCTTGCCATGTTGCCCAGGCTGGTCTTGATCTCCTGGGCTCAATAGATCCACCTACCTCAGCATCCCAAAGTGTTGGGATAACAGGCGTGAGCCACCATGGCTGGCCTAGAAAACTTCTTCTTGTTAGGCAACATCTACCTCTATGATCCGGGAATGCAAAGCCAAAAGAGAAAAGGCGGAGATGGAAACACAACAAAATAAGAAGGAAACTAAACAAGATAAGAAAAACGTACTGAGAGATTTAAAACATTATTGGGCAAAGAGAGTGACCATTTTGTTAACTATTTATATTGCCAAGGCCTAACACATCATCTATAGGGTACTAATCTGTATTCCAAAGATTGCCTAGGCAAAGCACAGAAAGGTCATTACTTCATATCCTAAATACTAGAATATGCTGGGCTCTGTGTAAAAATAGTCCTCTATTAGTAGGTTAATATATCTTGATTTTTCTGATAATCTGATCATCTAATCACAAGCTATTGGATTATGATTCACCTCATTAATAACAAACAGTTCGCATTGCTGATACACTGGATGCAGTTGGGTAAAATAGGAACAGCTACAAAACAGAACCCAGTTCATTAGATCAGGGGTCCCCAAACCCTGGGCCGAGGGCTGGTACCAGTCTGTGGCCTGCTAGGAACTAGGCCACAGAACAGGAGGTGAGCAGCAGGCCAGCGGCGAGCATGACCGCCTGAGCTCCACCTCCTGAGCTCCACCTCCTGTCAGATTAACAATAGCATTAGACTGGGCACAGCGGCTCATGCCTGTAATCCTGGCACTTCGGGAGGCCGAGACGGGTGGATTGCTTAAGGCCAGGAGTTCAAAACCAGCCTGGCCAACATGGTGAAACCCCCTCTCTACTAAAAATACACAAAATTAGCCGGGCGTGGTGCTGGGTGCCTGTAATCCAAGCTACTCGGGAGGCTGAGGCAGGAGAATCGCTTGAACCTGGGAAGCAGAGGTTGCAGTGAGCCGAAATCATGCCACTGCACTCTAGCCTGGGCAACAAAAGCGAAACTCCATCTCAAAAAAAAAAAAAAAAAAGGATTCTTATAGGAACATTGATATGAGAGGGGGCAGGGAAGTGCTGGGTAGAGAGGGGTAGGGTCCCCAGCCAAGGACTCCACCCTCGGGCCTGTGCCCACAGACCTAGGTAAGGACAGGCATTCCTGTTTTAGTGCCCAAATGTTGCGTTTTCCAAAACCACTCTGGCCCACCACACCCCCCGTCCTGTGCCTATAAAAACTCTGAGACCCCAGCAGGCACACACACAAGCAGCTGAACATCAAGAGGAACACACTGGCAGAAAAACACACCGACAGACACTGGCAGGCCATTGATGACGGAACAACAGGGACGCCAAGGGGGATTCGGCAGAGGGCGGTCAGAGGAGAGCGCGGCCGCTGAGCAGCCCAACTCCAGTGGAAGACCACCTTCCACTCCACCCTCCTTCTGGTTCCCCATCCATCTGCTAAGAGCTACCTCCACCACTCAGTAAAGCCTTGCACCCATCCTCCAAGCCCACTTGTGGTCCAATTTTTCCAGTACACTAGGACAAGAACCCCGGATACAGAAAGCCCTTTTTCCTTGCAATAAGGCAGAGGGTCTAAATGAGCTGATTAACACAAGCTGCCTTCAGAGGGCTAAGCTGAAAAAGCACAGGGTAACAGATGCCCACTGGGGCTTCGGGAGCTGTAGACACTCACCCCTAGACTTGCCTGTCTGCATGCTCCCCCTAGGGGTTTGAGAAGCAGGGCGCTGAAGAAGTGAGCCACACCCCCATTGCACGCCCTGCGAGGGAGAGAAGGAAAAACTTTTTTTTTTTTTTTTTTGAGATGGAGTTTTGCTCTTGTTGCCCAGGCTGGAGTGCAATGGCATGATCTCGGCTCACTGCAACCTCCGCCTCCCGGGTTCAAGCGATTCTCTTGCCTCAGCCTCCTGAGTAGCTGGGGACTACAGGCACGCACCACCACGCCCAGCTAATTTTGTATTTTTAGTAGAGACAGGGTTTCTCTGTGTTGCTCAGCTGGTCTTAACTCCTAACCTCAGGTGATCCACCCTCCTTGGCCTCCCAAAGTGCTGGGATTACCCATTTCAGCGTGAACCCTGTTGTAAACTGCACACGTGAGGGATCTAGGTTGTACGCTCCTTATGAGAATCTAACTAATGCCCAATAATCTGAGGTGGAACAGTTTCATCCCGCTACATCCCTCCACCCCCAGCCTCCATCCGTGGAAAAATTGCCTTCCATGAAGCCAGCCCCTGGTGCCAAAAAGGTTGGGGACCGCTGCATGAGATCCTATGGAGATAACTCTGTGACTCTGGCCTTATTAGGGTTATGCCCTGAAGAGCTAATAAGTGAACGGCATTTCTCCAAAATCAGAGAATCATTGAAAGCCATTTAAAACCATTAGCATCAGTACTTCTTTTGGTTTGGACATATAATTACATGCTTTCCTCTTGTTCAAGATAACTCCCTGCACTGGCAATACCTCTCCATCACATTGGTTAAAGGATATAATAATTGAGCAATACTTCATCCTGTTCAAAGACATCCATCATGTCATCACAGCCTTACAGCAACCCTGAAAGGAAATAGAACAGGTGTCTGCCTGTGTCCACGCTGAAGAAGTCAGTGCAGAAAGAAAGAGATGACTGTGGCTTCCCAAGACAGGCAGGGGAACGGATGGTAGATTCGTGTCTCTCGTCATAAACCTTTGCTCCCTTTCCAGCCACTATGAAACTTCAGGACACAGTACCCAAATCTAACATCTGAGTCATGGAAACCTTAGTCTGCAAACACACCCAGGACTTCCTCACAAGGGACTGGCTGAGAAACTGCTCAAATGACAGTTTGCAAAGATCCTTAAAAAACAAATCAACAAGGCCAGGCCCTGTGGCTCACGCCTGTAATTCCAGCACTTTGGGAGGCCAAGACGGGCAGATCACCTGAAGTCAGCAGTTCGAGACCAGCCTGGCCAACATGGTGAAACCCCGTCTCTACTAAAAATACAAAAAAATTAGCCGAGCATGGTGGCAGGTGCCTGTAGTGCCAGCTACTCAGTAGGCTGAAGCAGGAGAATCACTTGACAAACCCAGGAGGCGGAGGTTGCAGTGAGCCAAGATCATGCCACTGCACTCCAGCCTGGGCGACAAGAGCGAGACTCCATCTCAAACAAAAAACAAAAACAAATCAACAAAAACACAGTCAATCTCAGGTACTTTGGGGAAGGGAGGTATAGGAGGGGTATATATAGAAGAGTGGTTCTAGATTGCTGATGTGTTGCATTCTTGAGCTGAATGTTGGCACGTGGATGTGCTCAAATTGTGACAGTTCATTGAGCTGTGTCCTTATAATGTGTGCACATTTCTGTGTCAAGTTTATGCTTCCATAAAAGTAGAGATTTTCTTTTTTTTGTTTTTTGAGACGGAGTCTCACACTGTCGCCCGGGCTGGAGTGCAGTGGCACGATCTTGGCTCACTGCAACCTCCGCTTCCTGGGTTCAAGCGATTCTCCTGCCTCAGCCTCCCGAATAGCTGGGATTACAGGCACGCCACCAGGCTCCGCTAATTTTTGTATTTTTAGTAGAGACGGGGTTTACGCCATGTTGCTCAGGCTGGTCTCAAACTCCTGATCTTGTGATCCGCCCTCCTCAGCCTCCCAAAGTGCTGGGATTATAGGCATGAGCCACCGCGCCCAGCCAATGTAGAGACTGTTTAAAGGCACAGATACCTTGCTAATTCCATGCTCGCCTTTGCCTCTCTTTTTGTCTCTCGGTTTTTGCATTCTTCTTCTCTCCCCTCCCAGGGTGAATCACCCTACTTGTTAAAATTGTACTACAGCAAATGTTAGTAAATTATGTGCCTTGTGGTGGTGATTAAGTCAAATCAAACACATTTGTCACTGAAGAGATGGCCTCCAGCTGTTTATCTGGGAAATATAATTGAATACTAATGGGATAAACACTAGAAGTCGCCAGTTTTATTTTTGCTATAGGTGCGGGCTAAAATACGAGAGAGTGAATTTCACTGAGTTTAAAATACAAACAGAATTTTTAAAATACACCATAGTTTTTCCGAAGAATTTAACACAGGTGATTTCAAAATCAATTCCTCTCACTCCATCCATAAAGAAACACAGAGGATGCCCTTATTTGCATAGTACAACTGGGACTTTATTTTAAGCCCAAACTTACTATGTTCACTTCTTATTTATGAACTTGTCTCTGCATTTCACATTGCATTTGCTCAATTTGCATTTTCCAAAAATACTTGTTGTATTGCTTACCTTTGAGCCACACTTGCTGCCAAATAGAAGTTTTAAAGATTTCAACAAA
The DNA here is from genome assembly GCF_006542625.1 of Nomascus leucogenys. Taxonomy (NCBI): domain Eukaryota; kingdom Metazoa; phylum Chordata; class Mammalia; order Primates; family Hylobatidae; genus Nomascus; species Nomascus leucogenys. The sequence goes on from NC_044397.1 coordinate 42,456,975, forward strand.
AATGAGCTGGGCACTGCAGCTCATGCCTGTAATCCCCATGTTTTTGGAGGCTAAGGCAGGAGGATCACTTGAGGCCAGGAGTTTGAGACCAGCCTGGGCAATATAGTGAGATCCCGTCTCTACTAAAACAGATTTGTTTTAATTAGCTGATCCACCTCACACCTGTAGTCCCAATTACTCAGAAGGCTGAAGTAGGAAGGGCACTTCAGCCAGGAGTTCAAGGTTACTTACCACGTGCTGTGATTGAGCCACTGCACTCCAGCCTAGTTGCCAGAATAACACCCTGTCTCAAAAAATATACCTATATTTGACAAAAGTGATAATGAACTTTGAACATATTTAAGAAACTCAAAAAGTAGATTTATGCTTTAGAAGACAATGATATTGCAAACAAGTGAAATGGTTGCATAAAATTTAACAAATTTTAAAAACATCCAATGATGGCTAGGCGCGGTGGCTCATACCTGTAATCCCAACACTTTGGGAGGCTGAGGCGGGTGGATCACGAGGACAGGAGATCGAGGCCATCCTGGCTAACATGGTGAACCCCCATCTCTACTAAAAATACAAAAAATTAGCCGGGTGTGATGGCAGGCACCTGTAGTCCCAGATACTTGGGAGGCTGAGGCAGAAGAATGGCGTAAACCCGGGAGGCGGAGCTTGCAGTGAGCTGAGATCACGCCACTGCACTCCAGGCTGGGCGACAGAGCAAGACTCCATCTCAAAAAAAAAAAAAAAAAAAAAGTCCAAAGACATTCTATAATGCTTCTGAAACATCCTGCATGCTCTCCAAATTGAACTACAAACTTGGATGCAGTTCACTCTGAGGATGCCTGCCATCCTAGAGAGGTGAAATACAGCAAACACAGACCCAATAAACACACCAAGACATTAGCACAGTTTGTTGTTATCAAGCATCTTTTGACTTTTGGTTTACCTAGTTGCAAAGGTGTGAGGTCCAGCTTCCACGAGCCCCTCTTTGGACAAAGCCACTAACACAGGGAGCAGTTAAGCAACACATCCAAGCTCCCAAGACTGAAACCCAGGTTCCCAGTACTATTTTGTGACTGTACATGAAGATAGAAATCACACAGGTCGGCCGGGTGTGGTGGTTCATGCCTGTAATCCCGGCACTTTGGGAGGCCAAAGCGTGTGGATCAACTGCAATCAGGAGTTCGAGACCAGCCTGGTCAACATGCCGAAACACTGTCTCTACTAAAAATACAAAAATTAGCTGGGTGTGGTGTCACACGCTTGTAATCCCAGCTACGTGGGAGGCCGAGGCATGAGAATCACTTGAACCCGGGAGGCAAAGGTTGCAGTGAGCTGAGATCGCGCCACTGAACTCCAGCCTGGGCGACAGAGCAAGACTCTGTCTCAAAAAAAAAAAAAAAAAGAAAAGAAAAGAAAAGAAATCACACAGGTCAAGCATTCATGAATTGCAGTGGTAGTATAACAGGAGGCAAAATATGCTTGTGCTGGGGAAGCTGTCATAGACATGGACTGAATGGTGGAGGTGCAGCTGACCAAGACCAGGACCAAACCAATAAGTGATGACAGGAGTAGTGGAAGGAGACGCAATGGAGTAGGCAATAGGCAGTCTACGTCAGGGGACAGTCAGTATTTGCAAAGCATGACACTAGGCTATTATTATCAGAGGTCTTGCAGAAAGGCAGAGCCCTGGATCAGAAAAGTCCATCATGATGCAGGCAATAGGGGCTAACTTTCAGGAGAGCTACAAGTGTTCTGGACAAAGCTGAGTACTGGGTTCAGGAGACCTTGCAGGGTTCCAAGACCATCTGCAGTCAGAAATCAAACAGATTCTACTACAGGCATGTATTAAAGTGTTCACTTTTTTTTTTTTTTTGAGATGGAGTTTCATTCTTGTTGCCCAGGCTGGAGTGCAATGGCACAATCTCAGCTCACTGCAACCTCTGCCCCCTGGGTTCAAGCGATTCTCCTGCCTCAGCCTTCCGAGTAACTGGGAATCCAGGTGCCTGCCACCACACCCAGCTAATTTTTCTATGTTTAGTAGAGACAGGGTTTCCCCAAGTTGGCCAGGCTGGTCTCAAACTCCTGACATCAGGTGATCCACTTGCCTCAGCCTCCCAAAGTGCTGGGATTACAGGTGTAAGCCACCACACCCAGCAAGGTGTTCACTTTTCTAACCTCTCCCATATGTATGTGTGTGTGTCTATATGTGCATGTGTGTATATATATATATGCACATATATACATATATAAACATATATATGTATATATATGCACATATATGTATATATAAATTTATATATACGTATATATAAATTTATATATACGTATATACACACATATATACACGTATATATGTGTGTGCATATATATGTATATATGTGTGTGCATATATATATATATATATATATATATATATATATATTTGAGACAGGGTCTCTGTCACCCAAGCTCTGGCATGCAGTGGTGCAATCACAGCTCAGTTCACTGCAGCCTTGACCTCCCAGGCTCAGATGATCCTCCCACCTCGGCCTCTCAAGCAGCTGGGACTACAGGCATGCACCATCACACCAGGCTAATTTTTGTATTTTTTTGTAGAGACAGGGTTTCGCCATGTTGCCCAGGCTGGTCTTGAACTCCCGAGCTCAAGTGATCCTCCCGCCTCATCCTCCCAAAGTGCTGGGATCACAGCCATGAGCCACTGTCCCCAGTCCTCTCTCCCATATAGTTTTGCATTTAGCCCATCACCTCCCACTACTGAGAAAGGCTTGTCCAAACCAGTCAACCCCAGGAAGGGAGAGAGAGAGGAGACAAGTCATCAGTTCTGTACCCCGCCACCTCTTCCAGATGACTGCTTGCCTCTTTCTCTCTGGTTAACATGAGCCTGTTCACTGAGCCACAATTTTCAGAAAAATTCAATCTCCTTGAGTTAGAACCAGAGAGACACATTGTTCATCAATATTTTTTGCTCCATCAAATCAGCCTTACCTCTCCCCTTCAACCATCTTTCCATTCAAAATTCTTTAAAAATACACACAAAGGGGAACAGGCAGGCCAGCATGCATGCTAATTACATTGTGTTCGTTTCTCCTCAAGCACAGCCTGCTAACAGAATCATGTTACGCATTTGTTTCACTCTCTGTTCTATTCTGTAATGCACAGTTGTTAGACTCTCGCTTGGCAGACACAGCAGAACCAAAGGGATTATACACTTCGCATCTGGAAATATTCCACAATCATTATAGACCAAAATCTGTGCTGGGTTTCTTCCCTCCTATGCCAACCAGGTAAAACAAGAAAGAGAGAAGGAAACATTTGCTCACCCAGAGAAGCCCCATCAGAGAAACCGCCAGGATAATGGGAATCACATGTTCTCAGAGCCGGTGACTTATTCTGGACGTGAAACCCACATGTAGCAAGTAAGCAAAGAGAGGACTTGGAAAGGCTTAGGTGATAGGCTTTTAACGCTGTCAAGGGAAACGTTCAAATCCTCCAATTCGTGAATACTATGCCAGCACATTTTTTTTTTACAAAAACTGGAGCACAACTCCAGACCTTTAATGAGGCAGAGTCATAGAGCGACTAACCAACCAATACTCGAATTTGGGGAAGTTGGGTGGGCTTACTGATGTCATCGCTCTCACCGCGGGTCTCACATAGGTCAGGTTTCTGATTCCTGCCTCTGCACAGATTTCTGCAATGCAAGGGGTTATGGGGCCACTCTAGGATAATGAAATCCACAAAAGTGAAATTGTCACAAGGAAGAACTTAGCATCGGCCGGGCGCGGTGGCTCACGCTTGTAATCCCAGCACTTTGGGAGGCCGAGGCGGGCGGATCACGAGGTCAGGAGATCGAGACCACGGTGAAACCCCGTCTCTACTAAAAATACAAAAAATTAGCCGGGCGTGGTGGCGGGCGCCTGTAGTCCCAGCCACTCGGAGAGGCAGAGGCAGGAGAATGGCGTGAACCCGGGAGGCGGAGCTTGCAGTGAGCCGAGATTGCGCCACTGCACTCCAGCCTGGGCGACAGAGCGAGACTCCATCTCAAAAAAAAAAAAAAAAAAAAAAAAAAAGACCTTAGCATCGTAGTGCTCAACCTTTGACGCGCATCAGAACAGCTCTTCGAATGTCTGGGTGCAAACCTACCTAGTCAGAATCGCTGAGGATGGGATCCAGGTGTGCCTAATTGTAAATGATGGCAGTCACGAGTTGGCTGTGCCCCCCTCCCCTGTTCAGAACAGTCGTTTCTCGAAAAATATTGATATGCAGTTTCATTTATTTTTACATCTCACTGTATCATCTGTGATAATGAGTGATTTCTTCTTTGGAGAAGATTTCATCACAGAAATATTCCATGGGAGGACACCTCACTGTAAATTAAAACCGAGTGAAAAATGCAAGGGTCAGATCTCCATGCCGAATCCATTAGCTCTTATTCCCAGCCCTTTCTCACCTCATCTCAACTCCAGCTGACTCACAGCCAATATAGAAAAGGCAATAGCTTTACCAAATCTAGTGTCCACTTCTCAGGTATTCAAACACACAGAATTTTCCCTACCAAAAAGGAGCCAAGATTTTACAATCCCTATAAAATATGTGCACGTGGACCCAAGCCAGATGCAAATCATGACCTGGCCCTGTTTGGAGAGCTGGCTGTGGTGCAGGGAAAATAGCCCAAGCCAGGAGTCGAGAGACCCAAAGCCGTTTCTGTTTTCACCACTTAATAGCTCTGGGGCTCTGGGCAAAGTGACTTCCTCTCAAAGCCTCAGCATCTTCAACTTGAAACAGGGCTGTAATACAAGTATATTGCTTTCCATATAAAGATGGGGTCTTGCTATGTTGCCCAGGCTGCTCTCAAACTCCTGGCCTTAAGTTAATATTCATGCACTCATCTTCCCTCCCTATTTTCGCCTTCTAATCTGCTCCTTCCTCAGACTAGGAGCCTCACCAGGAGCACTGGAAGAACTTGTGGATGAGACAGAGCTTCACCCTTGCTTGGTGCTGCTTTGCTCTTAACTGTTCCTTGACCCAGTTTCGTGACATTACTTCTGCTCTCTATGGCAAGCCTTGCTGTCTCCAACCACAGCCACCCTCTATTTGATCCCCCTCCTGACAATCCCAGAACTGAACTGTTGCAGGAAGGAGAACTAACTCCCTCCAGACCTCACTCTGACATTCAGCCTCAGTTTCTCATCACCTAGATGCCTCTGCCCCCACTTCTCAGGAGCATATTCTGATACCTAGACTTGCACCTTTTTCACCCAAACCAGGATCTCCCAAACCTGAAGTCTCACCTTTTCATTTGTTTTCTGTTTTAGTCCAGCTCCTAGTCACCCATTTAGCATTCTAATTCTCATCTTGGACTGAAGCCCTAAACTTCAATCCCAATCCAGTGAGTGAGTGACTCAGCCTGTTGCCTATGGAGATTTTTTTTTTAATTTTTTTTTTTTTTTTTTTTTTTTTTAGGGACAGAGTCCTGCTCTGTCACTCAGGCTAGAGTGCAGTACGGCACTCGGGCTAGGTATGTACATAGCTCACTGCAGAGTCCACCTCCAGGGCTCAAAGGAGACTCCCACCTCAGCCTCCTGAATAACTGAGACTATAGTCATGCACCACCATGCCTAAATAATGTTTTTTATTTTTTGCTTTTTATTTTTATTTATTTATTTTTGAGACGGAGTTTCGCTCTTGTTGCCCAGGCTGGAGTGCAGTGGTGCAATCTCGGCTCACTGCAACCTCTGTCTTCCAGTTTCAAGTGATTCTCCTGCCTCAGCCTCCCGAGTAGCTGGGATTAAAGGCACCCGCCACCACACCCGGCTAATTTTTGTATTTTTAGTAGAGACAGGGTCTCACCATGTTGGCCAGGCTGAAGAGACAGGATCTTGCCATGTTGCCCAGGCTGGTCTCAAATTCCTGGCCTCAAGTGATCCTCCTGCCTTGGCCTCCCAAAGTGCTGGGATTACAGGTATGAGCCACCATACCCAGCCCCAGGGAGGCCTTCTTAATGCCAAGAGTCTGCAGGACTGTCCAGCTAGATACACCCCACCCCCTTCCCAGGTGCTCCATTTCTGTGCACTGCCCACCCGCCAATCCTGCCCAAGCAGCAACTAGCGATGGCCTCACTTTTCTTCTATCTGCAGTCCCTGCAGCCAGGCTGATGGTCCCAGGCTCTGGCTCACCCCAGGAGGCGGGCTTGGTGCCAAGAACCAACCCCTTCCAGCCTGGCTCACCCTTCCTGTCCCAGGTCAACGAAGTCCCACCTCTTATTCTGAGCCTTGCCCTCACAACCTGTTGACTCCACCCTACTTTAAAAAAATGCACACCCAACCTTGACTTAGAGTACCACCCTATCTGTTGCCACCCATATGCCTGGGGCGGTAAACCCTGGAGACCACTCCCTCCTTTGAACAGTTTATCATTCCCTTGGCGACTGTATTCCTTTGCTTTTGTTGCTGTAACAAGTTACCATTACCACAAACTTAGAGGTTTAAAGGATACAATTGTATTATTTTTATTTATAAAGAAAGGGTGGTAATGTGAGCCATGGTGAATGGCTGTAAATACAGATGAAGCTTTGCTTGCTTGCTGGCCCAGTTCCTAACAGGCCACAGACTGGACCTCCCTTCCTTCCTTCCTTCCTTCCTTCCATCCATCCTTCCTTCCTTCCTTCCTTTCATTCATCCTTCATTCCTTCCATCCTTTTCTCCTTCCTTCTTTCCTTTCATTCATCCTTCATTCCTTCCATCCTTTTCTCCTTCCTTCTTTCCTTCCTTCATCCTCCCTTCTTTCCTTCCATTCATCCTTCATTCCTTCCTTCATCCTCCCTTCTTTCCTTCCATTCATCCTTCATTCCTTCCATCCTTTTCTCCTTCCTTCTTTCCTTCCTTCCATCCTTCCTTCTTTCCTTCCTTCCATCCTTCCTTCTTTCCTTCCTTCCATCCTTCCTTCTTTCCTTCCTTCCATCCTTCCTTCTTTCCTTCCTTCCATCCTTCCTTCTTTCCTTCCTTCCACCCTTCCTTCTTTCCTTAGGTGAGGCAATATTTTTCTCGTGCATTGTTTTCTTTTACCTTGCATAACAAATAGCTGCTATTCCTAGCTGTATATATCCAAAGGTATTCCTCCAGATCCAATAGCTGAAAAAGCAAGGTTTAACCATACTATAAATTTATCTTTGAATACAAGAATTGGTCAAGGACCTCCTGTATGGTCGCAAGTAAAAGATGAGAACAGTGCTGTAGATGAGAATAAATGACATCATGTTGACCTGTTCATGGCTCTCTTAAGTGATAACATAAACAGGCAAGTATCTCCTCCTGCTGTGTGGCCAGTTCCTAACAGTCCAAGGACTGGTACCAGCACCATCTGTGGCCCAGGGGTTGGGGACCCCTGAGGAGGTAGACATCTTTGGGAGCCACTATTCTGCCTACCACAGAGATGGGGACATTTCGCTCTCCTAGTTCTCTCTTCTTTGCTTTCTGACCATTCTGCCTCATTTTCCTTCACTGGCTTTTTATTCTCCTGTGATTTTTTTTGTGTGTGCGTGGCAGGGTCTGGCTCTGTTGCCCAGGCTGGAATGCCGTGGTGCAATTTTGGCTCACTGCAACCTTCACCTCCTGGGCTCAAGCAATTCTCCCACCTCAGCCTCTCAGGGAGCTGGTACTACAGGCGTATGCCACTATGTCTTGCTAATTTTTGTATTTTTTAGTAGAGACAAGGTCTCGCCATGTTGCCCCGGTTGGTCTCAAACTCCTGGGCTCAAGCAATCCACCCCCCTTGGCCTCTCAAAGTTCTGGGATTAGAGGTGTGAGCCAATGCACCCAGCCCTGGTGAGCTCTTAAATGTTGCGCCCCCCCCGCCCCCCCCCCCCACCACTACCCTGATTTCACCGCGGCCCTGTTTCTGCTATAAATCTCCCGTTGCACTCCTACCATTATGGCTTAGGTCATACACTGATGAATTCCCGAGTAGATGTCTTCAGCCTAACCCTTTCCCCAAAGCTTCAGACCTATACGCCCAGTGCTCAGACCTCTCTGCCTGGATAGATGGCAAGACCAGAGTTCCCAGGGGGCGTTGCACCTCAAAACAAAGTCAAGAAATAGCTAATGTCAGAGCCTCAACAAAGGGACCTCTGGACATGGTTTTGTCCCTCCTGGGTGCAATGAGCAAAAAGAGGCAAGTTGATTCTTGCAGAAGAAATCAACATGGACAAGCAGAAGGAATAAACATGTATTAATTTTTTACTAGTCTTCCTTTTTTGATATGTAAATAGCCCCATTTTCCCACATCTTGCTTTCCTAGTACCTTCTCCATGAAAGAAAAAAAATTACTTAAACATAATACAAAGAAGAAAATTACAGAGGATAAGAATGTAAATGGCTATCCCTTACTGAGAACTTATCAGGAATTTTGTAAAGCACAGTAAGTGAAATATTTTATCCCATTTAATCCCCACAAAGAGCCAGTGAAGTATTTTTTAAATCAAATGAAGAAAGTGTGGCGTTGGAGGTTAAGTAACTCACCACATTCATACTACTGTAAAAGAGGCTGAGCCCAGACTTGAACCAATGTATGCCTGACAATGATGGCTATGCATCTTGAGATAAGACAGAAGGCAGATGTTCAAGAATGAAGAGCACGTAAAAGCAAAGAGGCAATAGCTTCTCTTCTTCCATAAGGCAATACTCATACTTTCTGGGGTCTTTTAATTTTTTTTTTTTTTTTTTTTTGAGATGGAGTCTTGCTGTTACCCAGGCTGCAGTGCAGTAGCTCAATCTCAGTTCACTGCAACCTCCACCTCCTGGGTTTAAGCGATTCTCCTGCCTCAGCCTCCCAAGTAGCTGGGATTATAGGCCTGCACCACCTCACCCAGCTAATTTTTTTTTTCCTAGGCAGAGTCTTTCTCTGTCACTCAGGCTGGAGTGCAGTGGTGGAATCTTGGCTCACTGTAAACTCCAACCTCCATCTCCTAGGTTCAAGCAATTCTCCTGCCTCAGCCTCCCAAGTAGCTGGGATTACAGGTGAGTGCCACCACGCCCGGCTAATTTTTATTTTTTTTATTTTTAGTATAGACGGGGTTTCACCAGGATGGCCAGGCTGGTCTCAAACTCCTGACCTCGTGATCTGCCCACCTCGGCCTCCCAAAGTGCTGGGATTACAGGTGTGAGCCACTGCGCCCGGCCTAAGTTATTTTTTAATGTACAGTAAGTTATTGTGGACTGCAGTCACCTTGTTGTGCTGTCAAATACTAAATCTTATTCATTCTATCGAACTATATTTTTATACCCATTAACCATCCCCACATCTCTCCTACTGCCCTTCCCTTCCCAGCTTCTGATAACTATCCTTCTACTCTCTACCTCCATGAGTTCAATTGTTTTGTTTTGTTTTGAGACAGATCCTTGCTCTGTTGCCCAGGCTGGAGTGTAGTGGCACGATCTCTGCTCACTGCAACCTCCGCTTCCTGGGTTCAAGCCATTCTCCTGTCTCAGCCTCCCAAATAGCTGGGATTACAGGTTCCCATCACCACGCCTGGCTAATTTTTTTGTATTTTTAGTAGAGACAGGGTTTCACCATGTTGGCTAGGCTGATCACAAATTCCTGACCTCAGGTGATCCATCTACCTTGGCATCCCAAAGTGCTGGGATTACAGGTGTGAGCCACCTTGCCCAGCCCAATTGTTCTAATGTTTAGCTCCCACAAACGAATGAGAACATACCAAGTTTGACTTTCTCTGCCTGGTTTATTTTACTGAAGATAATGACCTCCAGTTTCTTTCATGCCATTGCAAATAACAGTATCTCATTCTTTTTTATAGCTGAATAGTACTCCTCCATTGTATATACGTACCCCGCCTCCTCTTTTTTTTTTTTTTTTAAGAAGGAGTTTTGCTTTTGTTGCCCAGGCTGGAGTGCAATGTCACAATCTTGGCTCACTGCAACCTCCGCCTCCTGGGTTCAAGCAATTCTCCTGCCTCAGCCTCAAAAGTAGCTGGGACTACAGGTACCTGCCATCATGCCCAGATAATTTTTGTATTTTTAGTAAAGACGAGGTTTCACTGTGTTGGTCAGGCTGGTCTCAAACTCCTGACCTCAAATGATCCACCTCCCTCGGCCTCCCAAAGTGTGGGATTACAGGTGTGAGCCACTGTTCCTGGCCCCATTTTCTTTATCCGTTCATCTGTTGATGGACACTTGGGCTGCTTCCAAATCTTGGCCATTGTGAACAGTGTTGTGATAAACATGGAGTGCAGATATCTCTTCCACATACTGCTTTCCTTTCATTTCAGGTACATACCCAGCAGTAGGTTGCTGGGTCCGATGGTAGCTCTATTTTAAGTTTTTTGAGGAATCTCCATATTATTCTCCATAGTGTCTGTACTAGCTTACATTTGCTCTTATTTTATTTCTTTTCCACAGTCACTCCGGGATTCTGCAGCCTGGAGAGAAGAATCTCTGGCTCCCTGTTCACTCACATACTTGCCACCATTCGCCTGGCTCTGGAGTCAGATTACCCAGCCTGCCAGCCCCCAAGAGGGCTCCAGTAATGCAAGTATCTGGAGGACAGATTGCCTGGGAACTGCCAGCCAGTCACCACTGGCCCCACCACACCCCTGGATAATTTCCTCCAGTTGGTGGAAATTGTTGCTGGCTATTGACTTTAGAAGATGCCAAGGCAAAAGGAACAAATACAGCCCAGTACTCACGAAACAAGGGAGATGCACCACAGCCCCCTAACTCCTCCATGGTCAACAGGTGGTCAGTGGAGACACACTGCTCTTCCCGGGTCTGCTCCTGGGTGCCAAGGGCATGGTCATCACCTAGGGGCCCAGGGTTCCTCTTCACTTAGGTGCTTATCCTAGAGGAAGCAGTCTGGGCTTTGCACAACAGTGGACAATGATAGCCCCCAAACAGAGCCCTGCAAAGTGCAATGAAGGGAGGTAGTTCCATCCATAATCCTCCAACAGGGAACAGATGAGCACGTTCCAGCCTCCCCTCCCCCATCTCCCTCCACCCTTCCCCTCCCTTTCTTCCTGCCCATTACTTTTGTTAACTGAAAAAAAAAAATCACAGTTTATAAATGTGGAAAAGACTTTATTTCTTTATTTCTTTTTTATTTTTTTAAGATAGTCTCACTCTGTCACCCCGGCTGCAGTGCAGTGGTGTGATCATAGCTCACTGCAGCCCCAAACTCCTGGGCTCAAGCAATCCTCTCATCTCAGCCTCCTGAGTAGCTGGGACTACAGGTGCATGCCACCACACTTGGATAATTTTTTTTTTATTTTGGTTGAGACAAGGTATTGCTATGTTGCCCAGGCTGGTCTCAAACTCCTGGGCTCAAGCAATCCTCCTGCCTCAGCCTCCCAGTGCTGAGATGAGATTACAAATGCAAAGACTTTATTTCTGGTAAAGGGTTACAGCCTGCAAGATGGCCATCCAGCAGGCTGGGAAGCACAGCCTCCAGCCAAGACCAGAAAGAGGCACATTGAAGGGGGAGGGGCTGGGGCAGGAACTTTATGCTGAATAGTTTGGCTAAACATACATATTCAACAGGTTACCAGAGGAGTTATGAATATTCATGAAGGTGGTCCTGACGCATGTATATTGAATGAACCACATGTAACATAATGACTCAGGTTCACTTTAGGGTGGAAACTTAACATTTCAATGTATGACAGTTAGGCCCTGTATGTGAAAATGTCTTTTCAAGCCACAAAAGCACTCAGTGTGCAGCCTCTGCAAACCGGCCAGAACCAGTCCATAGTTGGTGGTCTTCTTATCAGCAGAAAGTTACTGAAATCAGGCACCTGTCCAATCAAAGCTGGAGTTATGGCTGGTGGAACAGGGGGTCAGTTAGCCAGCGTCTGTGAGCTGGATGAGTTGTAATTGTTTAAACATTGCTTATCTCTAGGGCAGTGATTGTTTAGCTGCTAGAGAAAAAGAAAAACCTTGTGGCGGTGAGAACATAATTTATTATTCTAGTGTAGGCATGTGTGACTTAACCCCGCCTGACATGACCTTAGATCCTGTTTATAATTTGGTATCTTATTGCCACAAAGAGTCTGTTCTGCTGGTCTCCTGGTCTCTATTTTAACATTAATGCCGGTCACTTGTTGTGTCTAAACTGCGAAAGAACAGGGGTATTATGAGGCACGCCTGACCTCCTGTCATGGCTGGGAACTCAGTTTTTAAAATTTTTCTGTGGTCTCCCCTTGGCAAAGAGGAGGTCCATTCAGTTGACAGTGAGGAATTTTGTTAGTTTCCACTTTCATTTTTGTTTTTGAGACAGAGTCTCACTCAGTCGCCCAGGCTGGAGTGCAGTGGTGTGATCTTGGCTCACTGCAACCTCTGCCTCCCTGGTTCAAGCGATTTTCGTGCCTCAGCCTCCAGAGCAGCTGGGATTACAGGTGTGTGCCACCACGCCCAGCTAATTTTTGTATTTTTAGTAGAGATGGGGATTCACCACGTTGGTCAGGCTAGTCTCGAACTCTCAACCTCAAGTGATCCACCTGCCTTGGCAGCCCAAAGTGCTGGAATTACAGGTGTGAGCCACCACACCTGGCCAGTTTACACTTTCTTTTCACAAATATTAAATTAGATGTTTCACTCCTATTTGGGGTGCTATAACAAAATGCCACAAACTGGGTGGCTTATAAACAACAGAAATTTGTTTCATACAGTTCTAGTTCTGGAGGCCAGAAGTCCAAGTTCAAGGTGCTGTCAGATTCAGTGTCTGGCGAGGGCTGATTCATCACAGACAGCTGTCTTTTCACCCTAACTTCATATGGCAGAAGCAATGAGGGATTTCTTTGGGGCCTATTTTTAATGAGGGCACTAACTTCATTCCTGAGGGCTCTACCCTCATGACCTAATCACCTCCCAAAGGCCTCACTTCTAATACCATCACCTTGGGTGTTAATATTTCAGCATATGAGTTTTGGGGAGACATAAATATTCAGTCCATTGCCATTCTACTCCAAAAGTCATTTCTAGGAAAAGAATGGAACACAGACAGAGGAAAAAAAGGAAGGAAAGAAAGGAAGGAAAGAGAAAAGAAAACCCCCACTCTCTGCTTTGGAATAACATTTTGTTCATTTGCAACTTTATTAATTTATAATTAATTTAGCATATGGGCCAGTAGCGGTGGCTCACACCTGTATTCCCAGCACTTTGGGAGGGCGAGGCAGGTGGATCACTTGAGGTCAGGAGGTCGAGACCAGCCTGGCCAACATGGTGAAACCACGTCTCTACTAAAAATACAAAAAAATTAGCCAGGCATGGTGGCGGGCACCTGTAATACCAGCTACTCAGGAGGCTGACACAGGAGAATTGCTTGAACCAAGGAGGTAGAGGTTGCAGTGAGCCAACATCATGCACTCCAGCCTGGAGACACAGCAAGACTCCATCTAAAAAAAATAAAAAATAAAAAAAAATAAACTAAACAAAACAAATAAAATCAATTTACCATATGTATCCCTTAAGCATACATTCATTCATAGAGTTTTCAGATAAAATTTCCATGTGATTAACTCTGCTCACAAATTTAAATTCCCTCATACATTGTATACTTCGTTTACAAATATTTCCCTTCAAACTTCAAGTACCTAGAGGAAGATTTACAAATCTAACAGGAAATGTCACTAGGCCCTTCAACAGTTCATAAATCCAATCACTCAAAGCCTTAAATATAATCATTCAGAATCTTACATTTGATATAGTTTATAAAAAACCTTGTTCTCTTAAATTGTTTATATTAAAATCACAAGTATAATCGCTTTTGTAAATTGACAAATAACCGTATATATTTACGGGGTACAATGTTTTGATGTCTTGATAGATGTGTACATTGTGAAATGATTAGATCAAGCCAATTAACATATCTATCACCTTACATACTTAACACTTTTGTGGTGACAACATTTAAAACCTACTCTTTCCACTATTTTGAAATATACAATACGTTATTATTATTATTATTATTTTTTTTTTTTTGAGACAGAGTCTTGCTCTGTCGCCCAGGCTGGAGTGCAGTGGCGCAATCTTGGCTCACTGCAAGCTCCGCCTCCTGGGTTCACACCATTCTCCTGCCTCAGCCTCTCTGAGTAGCTGGGACTACAGGCGCCCGCCACCACGCCCAGCTAATTTTTTGTATTTTTAGTAGAGACGGGGTTTCATCGTGGTCTCGATCTCCTGACCTTGTGATCTGCCCGCCTTGGCCTCCCAAAGTGCTGGGATTACAAGCGTGAGCCACCGCGCCCGGCCATACAATACGTTATTATTAACTATAGTCCCCATATTGTGCAGCAGATCTCTAAAATGTATAGCATAACATTTTAAAAATATTCCAACACCTGCTGAAGTTTCTGAGTGCCTTTTAACCTGCAATGCATTATCACAGCAGTCCTCAAGCTTTTTGGCACAAGAGACTGGTTTCCTGAAAGACAATTTTTCCATGGACTGAGGGGAGGGGGGAGGGTTTTGGGATGATTCAAGAGCATTATATTTATTGTGCACTTTATTTCTATTATTATGACATTGTAATATATAATAAAATAATTATACAATTCACCATCATGTAGAATCAGTGGGAGCCCTGAGCTTTTTTCCAGCAACTAGATGGTCCCATCTGGGGGTGATGGGAGACAGTGACAGATCATAAGGCATCAGATTCTCAAAAGGAGCATGCAACCTAGATCCCTCGCATGCACAGTTCACAATAGGGCTCATGTTCCCATGAGAATCTAATGCCACTGCTGATCTGTCAGGAGGTGGAGCTCAGATGGAAATGCGAGCGATGGGGAGTGGCTGTAAATACAGATGAAGCTTCGCTCACTCACCTGCCACTCACCTTCTGCTGTGCAGCCTGGTTCCTAACAGGCCACAGACTGGTACCTCCTTCTTTCCTTCCTTCCTTTCTTTTTCTTCCTCCCTTCCTTCCTCCCTCCCTTCCTTCTTTCCTTCTTTCCATTCTTCCTTCCTTCCATTCTTCCTTTCCTCCATCCTTCCTTCCTCCATCCTTCCTTCCTCCATTCTTCCCTTCATTCATCCTTCCTTCCATCCTTCCTTTTTCCATTCTTCCTTCCATCTTTCCTTTCTCCATCCTTCCTTCCTTCCATCCATTCTTCCTTCCTTCCTTTCATCCATTCTTCCTTCCTTCCATCCATTCTTCCTTCCTTTCTTTCTTCTGTCCTTCCATCCTTCCTTCTTTCCTTAGATGAGGTAACATTTTTCCCATGCCTGATTTTCTTTAACTTGCGAAACAAATAGTTGCTATTCCTGGCTGTATATATCCAAAAGTATTCCTCCAGATCCAATAGCTGAAAAAGCAACGTTTAACCATACTGCAAATTTATCAATGAATACAAGAACTGGTCAACCACCTCCTGTAGGCTGGTGAGTAAAAGATGAGACCAGTGCTCTAGATAAGAAAGAATGTTACCATGTTGACCTGTTCATGGCCTTCATAGGTGATAACATAAATAGACAAGAATTTCTGCTTCATGTCAGGTCTGTGGCCCTTCCAGGCCCATGTTTCAGCTCTGAAAGTGGCACCAAGGAACATTTGAGGAAGTAATCACAAACACTACCTTTAACTTCCTAAGTAACCTGGTGCCACCAGGCAGTTGCACCTGGCACACAGTAGGTGCTCACTAAAAGAGGTCGTGCATGAAAGACAGAGGTCAGGCATGGAGAGACTGCTGTGTGGGTTTGCTCTTTTTTTTTTTTTTTGAAACAAGGTCTTTCTCTGTCACCCAGGCTGAAGGGCAATAATGGTGCCATCTTGGCTCATGCAACCTCTGTCCCCTGGGCTCAAGTAATCTTCCCATCTCAGCCTTCCAAGTAGTAGGGACTACAGGCACATGCCACTGAGCCTGACTGTTTTTCTTCCCGTATATTTTTAGTAGGAACAGGGTTTTGTCATGTTGCCCAGGCTGGTCTCGAACTCCTGAGCTCAAGTGATCCACCTGCCTCAGCCTCCTAAAGTGCTGGGATGACAGGTGTGAGCCACAGCACCCAACCACAAGTTGATTCTTGATTACCTGCACACCACTTGGAGAAAAAAACTAAGCGTTAGTAAACAATGATCTTATTCCAGGCATTGTGAGATATACTTTACAAACAGATATACTTTACAAAATAACCCATGAGATGGGTTATTTTATGAGCGAGTGGGCGCAGGAGGTAAAGGGACTCACCATGATCTCTGATGCTCTCCTGCTCCCAGAGCTTCCACTTGACTTTAGAGAGAGCCAGGGCCTACTGGGGAATCACGCAGCCAGGTCCTAAGAGAGAGAGAAGCACCCAGGTGGCACCTATGTCTGCTCTTGGGAAATCCTTGAGTGCATGTCAATGATGAGAATTCAGCAGTGATTTCTAACCCAAACCAATGGCAATGAGATCTACTTTGCCCCAACACTATCCAGCAGGGGCCCAAAGGATTCCTGAAATTCCCTCAACAGCCAGTTGAGGTCAGTTAATTGTCATTGTCCTGACCTAGCCTCTTTGGTGTATACAGAGAATCTACTTCCTATCCAAGAGGACAAAATTCTTGAGGGATTGTTACAGCACTAAAGGCCTCCATTTGTTTGTTTGTTTGTTTGTTTTAGTACAGTTATGTATTTATCTTTTTCCCTTTTTTTAGACAGAAGTTCTCACTCTGTTGCTCAGGCTGGAGTGCAGTGGAGTGATCACAGCTCACTACAGCCTCTATGTCCTAGACTCAAGCAGTCCTCCCACCCTCAGCCTTCTGAGTAGCTAGGAATACAAATGCATACCACAATGCTCAGCTAACTGGTTTTATTTTTTGTAGAGACAAAATCTCACCATGTTTCCCAGGTTGGTCTCAAACTCCTGGCCTCAAGGGATCCTCCCACCTCAATATCTCACTGAGGATTACAGGGATGCGCCACTGTGCCCAGCCAAGTCCAGTTATTGAATAATTTTTTATTAAGACCCTACTATGACCAGGGCAGTGCCAGGCACTAGAGATACCATGATGAACAAGACGGACATGCCCTCTACCCTGACGGCTTAAAATCCACTAATAATTCAATTTCAGTGAAGACACCAGCAATCTAGAAAGTGCTCAGGGGAAGGCAGATGGGAACAAGGTCAAGAAACCATATGATGAGATTAGCAAAAATACTGGTGATTTCTGCCACTGGGTGATGGGTATGGGTGGATGGGGTCATTATAGAATTCTTTCTATTTTGAGGTGTTTTTGGAAACTTATGTAAGTCATGTGGAGTTGTCATGCTGAAACGAGGTAAGCATGATGAACATTGCCCAAAAGGATAATGATACCCCTTAAATTTTTAGCACTTTCCAAACCAATGTAGTCACAACCAGTGCTAACAGGAGTGGTATGAAGTAGGCAGGGGAGGTAATAACTATGCTCATTTTACAAATGAGGAAAAGACTAGATTAGACTCATAGAGGCTTGGAGTTAGAAGGGACTTAAGAAGCCTGCTGTCAGTTTTCCATCCTAATGTTTAACTTGACAATGATCCCATCCAGCACAGCATGTTACATCAAAAGTTATAGAGAGGGCTGGGCATGGCGGCTCACGCCTGTAATCCCAACAGTTTGGGGGACCTAGGTAGGCGGATCACTTGAGGCCGGAGTTTAAGACCAGCCTGGCCAACATGGTGAAACCCTGTCTTTACTAAAAATTCAAAAATTAGCCAGCCATGGTGGCAGGCACCTGTAGTCCCAGCTACTCAGGAGGCTGAGGCAGGAGAATTGCTTGAACCTGGGAGGCAGAGGTTGTAGTGAGCCAAGATCGTGCCATTGTATTCCAGCCTGGGTGACAGAGCGAGACTCTGGCAAGAAAAAAAAAAAAAAGAAACAAAGAAAAAAAGAAAAACATTATAGGGAGATAGATGTGAACCCAATATGAAACAATAACTTTTTAAAATCCGAAAATGGTCTAGGTATCTTTAAAAAGCACTGAGTCTCTGGCCCTAGCAGTATGGAGCAAAAGGTAGAAGCTTCTCCCATTAGGAATGACTTGGAGAGATTTTTGCTGTAAATGGGATTAAAAAGCATCAAAGGAGGCCAGGTGCAGTGGCTCACACCTGTAATCCCAATGCTTTGGGAGGCCTAGGCAGGAGGATCATCTGAGCCCAGGAGTTTGAGACCAGCCTGAGCAATTTAGTGAAACCGTGTCTCAAAAAAAAAAATTAGTAATAATAATTAGGTGGGCTCAGTGGCGCATGCCTGTAATCCTAGCTACTTGGGAGGCTGAAGCAGGAGGATCGCTTGAGATCAGGAGTTGGAGGCTTCAGTGAGCTATGATCACACCACTGCACTTCAGCCTGACAGAGCAAGACCCAGTCTCAAGAAACAAACAAACAAAAACAACTTAGAAAAACTTTTGCTGTAGTTGGGATTAAAAAGCATCAAGGGGGCTGGGCGTGTTGGTTCACACCTGTAATCCAAGCATTTTCGGAGGCCAAGGTGGGCGGATCACCTGAGGTCAGGAGTTCAAGACCAGCCTGGCCAACATGGCAAAACCCTGTATCTACTAAAAATACAAAAAATAGCCATGCTGGTGGCACGCACCTGTAACCCCAGCTACTCAGGAGGCTGAGACAGGAGAATTGCTTGAACCCAGAAGGCAGAGGTTGCAGTGAGTCAGGATCACGCCACTGCACTTCAACCTGGGTGACAGAGCAAGACTCCATCTCGAAATAAATAATAAAGAAGCGTCAAAGGGGTCCTCCAACTATTGATTTTCCCAGGAGCTGAAGATTTCAAAAGGCTTCTTTGTATTTTTTTTTTTTAATGGATTCCCTCCTGGGGTAGGCAGGGGTAGGGGGGACCATCCAGACAGGACTTTGGTCCCCTCTTGTAATGATGGAAGAAAGAACATCGAAATAACAACAGCTCCCTTTTAATGAGCAGGGGCACTCTGCCTTACATTTGCTGAGGGCGTTTATGCCTTATCTCACCTAACCTTCCCATGAAGCTAGTAGGTAGGTACCAACATGATCCTAAAACTGTGGCACAGAGAAGTCAGATGACTTATCCAGCAGACAAAAGGATCTCCAGAGTAACCTTCAGTTTCCTGCTCCCCAAGGTTTCGCTCTTTTCCTTGTTTGGAATTCTCTAGCACCCAGGGAGGCCAGCCAGAGACTTGACAAGGGCACTTAGGGAGTGGAAATGAAAAACAAAGGCACCTGCAGAGCCAATTAGTGAGTCGAAATTCAACTCCCAAACCTGAGGGTTGGTTCCTTGAGCTAAAGCAGAGAGCTTTGATCACAGTTACTAACTCGTGAACAGCACGGACTGACCTCGGTTCCCTGCGGGGAAAGGTAAACATTCTTGTGGAAATGCAAACACATCACTAATGGTCTAAAATGGCCCTTAATGGAGGCATAATTTCTTTTGGAAACAAGCCCCCCATAAAGGTAAAGGGGGTGGTATTGTTGTTACCCCCTGTGGGGATGATCTTTCCAACTCCAGCCAGCAGTCTTTCTCTGGTAGTGACGGCACCCGCAGGGCAGGTGAAGAATGAAATACTAATTTCCTAACCCCCAAATCTGCCTTGATCCGCTTGAAAAGTCAGCACCTCCTCTACTTGGGAGGTGAGTGCCACTCAGTATCGTTCTCCTCTGAAAAGGAAGTGGATAGGTGAGGTTGAGAAGGTATAATTACAGGTGGATCCCGGAACATCTCAGACTGTGATACCAGGCGAAGCTTTCTCTGCCAAGTGCACCCATGAAAGAAGCTTCCCCGCTACCATTATCAAAACAGCTGTCAGGAAAGCGCCCTGTTATTAAATGTCGCTCTGCTTGTCTGCATGGGAGGCATAATCACAGGTGGTCGACCTGGAGGAGAAGCGGTTCAAGGGGAGGAAAGAAAGAATAAACAAGAATGAGCGGACTAAAAACACATAAATGAAGTGTAAAAATTCAATTAGAGCTCTAGGAACAGTGAGATGAAATGGAAAAGTGGGGAATCGGGGAGACTCTTGAAGCTTTCTTTAGCTCTTTGGTGAATAGATCTGTTCTTTTTTTCTTTTTCTTTCTCTTTCTTTTCTTTTCTTCTTCTTCTTCTTTTTTTTTTTCTTATCTTTTGAGATGGGAGTTTCGCTCTTTCGCCCAGGCTGGAGTGAAGTGGTGTGATCTCGGCTCATTGCAACCTCTGCCTCCTAAGTCCAAGCGATTTTCCTGCCTCACCCTCCTGAGTAGCTGGGATTACAAGCATCTACCACCATGCCTGGCTAATTTTTGTATTTTTAGTAGAGATGGGGGGGTTTCACCATGTTGGCCAGGCTGGTCTCAAACTACTGACCTCGCTACTGACCTCAGGCAATCCACCCGCCTCGGCCTCCCAAAGTGCTGGGATTATAGGCGTGAGCCACTACGCCCGGCCCCTTTTTGTTTTTCAATCCATGGAGCAGAGAGAGAGGTTCTAGAAAGGTGACAAACAGGAGAACGTGCAGTCCCGGCATGGCCATGTCTCCCTGGCCCACCCACCGCTTCCTTCAGTGAAATAATGGGGTCTTGGATCAATAAACTAGAAAGTTATTGGTGGCGTGTCTGACCTGGCCTTTGTCAAGTCATGAAAAACACAAATGACTATCAAAGACCGCTCACCAGGAACAGCTGAGTGAGAGGAAAGGGTAGGTCGGCCTCCCAAGATTCAGGCATGGGGAAATTAAGTAGGATTTGTTATCCCCAGAGTCATCCCCATGATGGGCCAGTGAACTAAAGATAATCTCTAGGTGTGCAAGTGCCAGTCACCAATTAATAAAATTGTCTTTGAGCTGTGGCTAGCAAACCCAGGTGCACATTAGAATTACTGGAGGGAGGGGGTGGTTTAAACAGAATCCAATGGGCTGGGCGTGGTGGCTCTTGCCTGTAACCCCTGTGCTTTGGGAGTCCAAGGCAGGAAGATTGCTTGAGGCCAGGAGTTCAAGACCAGCCTGAGCAATATAACAAGACCTGTCTTTACAAACAACAGCAACAACCACCAAAAACAAAACAAAACAAAACAAAAAAAACAAAAAAAAAAACAAAACACAACCCACAGTTCAATGCTAGGTCTCATTCAAGGACAGTTAATGTAGAATTTCTGGGAGTGGGCATGGGGGTACTCATGCAGCCCCTTGTCTTTTTTTTTTTTTTCTTTTTTAGAGACAGGGTCTTGCTCTGTCATCCAGTCTGGAGTGCAGTGGTATAAGCATAGCTCACTGCAGCCTTCGGCCCTTGGGCTCAAGTGATCTTCTACCTTAGCCTCCTGCATAGCTGGGACTACAGGTGTGTACCACCATACCTTACCTGCCTAATTTTTAAAATTTTTTTGTAGAGACAGAGTCTTGCTATGTTACCCAGGCTGGTCTCAAACTCCTGGGCTTAAGTGATCCTCTTGCCTCAGCCTCCAAAAGCACTGGAATTACAGGCGTGAGCTGTCTCGCCTGGCCCCCATGTCTTTTAAAGCTCCCCAAGATGATTCTAATGTCCAGTCATGATGAAATTACCAATCTGGAAGGAAACAGGGCTTGTACCCTATCTCCCGGGAATACCCATCCATACCTAATCTAAATCCTCCCAGCCTCAAAGGCACAGTTCACGTCACCCCTGAAAAAAAAACATCACTGAGCCCTTAGAGGGTGCAAGATAATGAGCTATGCTCTTGTGGACACAAATAAGAACAAGACAGTCTCTGCCCAGACAGTTTATAAATGCGGGGAGGGAGAAAGCAAGTGTCTCGTACAGAGGGAGAGCTCAATAAATATTTATGAAATAAAAGAATGAATGAATAAATAAGCGAATGACTTTACAATAATAACACAGCAAATTAAATACATGAAAACAGAGAAGCAAGTTATTATGCACAGAGGAAGGGATGATCGATGGGGTGGGGGCTGGGGGGGACTACAAAGGTGGTAGCATTTGAATTGGGCATTGAAGGATGAGTAGTAATAACATGTAGCATTTGTTTGGAGCTTTGAAGTTGACAAGTGTTTTACATGCATTAACCCATTTAGTGCCTTTCTATAGTGCTTGAGGTTGGCAATGGTTGGTATTTAGCCGCTACTTTAGAAGTGAGGAAAGGTCAAATGAGTTAACCAAGGTCGTGTAGCCGGTGAGGAAGGGAGCCTGGGTCTCAAGCCTGGAATCCATTGCCTCTCTGTAACACTGTTGTGGACTCAGGACATTCCACTGGGAGAAGCACATTACAGGCCAGGAAAACAGCATAAGAGAGACATGGATGTGTCGTTTTGAGCATGTGGTTTATATATGGAAGGGTGATTTTTTTTTTTTTTTAAAGGAGCCTTCCTTTTAGGAAGATAATTGTGAATGCAAGAAGGGCTGGCTGGCATAAAAATGAATGAAACCATGTCCTTTGTAGCAACATGGATGGAGCTGGAGGCCATTATCCTACGTGAACTAACTCAGAAACCGAAAGCTGTTCTCACTTATAAGTGGGAGGCGAACATTTGGTACACATGGACAGAAAGATGGAAAATTATTATAGACGCTGGTGATTCCCAAAGTGGCCAGGGAGGGAGAGGTTGAAAAACTACCTATTGGTATGTACAATGTTCAATATTTAGGTGACATGTTTACTAGAAGCCTAATCCTTAATATTATGCAATATTTCCATGTAATAAACATGCAGATGTACCCCCTGAATCTAAAATTTTTTGTAAAAGAAGGGGCCAGGTGCAGTGGCTCATGCCTGTAATCCCAGCACTTTGAGAGGCCGAGGCAGGAGGAGGGCTTGAAGCCAGGAGTTTGAGATCAGTGTGGGCAACATAGCAAGATCCTGTCTCTACAAAAAAATACACAAAAATCAGCAGGCGTGGTGGCACGCACCTGTCATCCTAGCTGCTCGGGAGGCTGAGGTGAGAGGATTGCTTGAGCCCAGGTTACAGTGAGCTATGATCGCACCACTTCACTCCAGCCTGGGTGACAGAGCAAGACCCTGTCTCTAGAAGAAAAAAAAAAAGACTGGCTGGGAGAGCTGAGATGTTGGTGAAGGTGTCCCCAGAGACCTCTGAACCCCCAAAATCATTGTTAACGTTTCTCTTGAGACTCTTGTCACATCCATCCTGCCAGGCATTCTTGGATGAATTTGTCTCATCTCTCCTCCTGTGTGATAAATTCCTTGGCCAGTCACTGGCCACATCTGTATTTAAATTTCTCTAAAACCCAGCCAAGGTGGATGTAGTTCTTGTGGATCCTGTAGCGTAAACAATTTGAGAAGCCTTCTTTAAGAAAAATAATCTAAAATTATAAACACCAGATTCAGTACAAAGTGAATATTTATTTAGAATGAAGGAAGGGCATACTGCCAATTGCAGACTTTAAAAATAGACAAATATACCAAAACCAGGAAAAGAACGGATATGTTTATTTCTTAACTACCTGACACTGCTTTGTAATACGTTTTTAACCTCCGATTTTTTGGCCACATAAACCTTGATTGGCTTTTGAAATGATTTTTAAATTTGTAATATCATTTTTGCTAGCAAGCATGGTTGACTAAAACCTAGTTTCATATTATTGAAGGTTTGCAAATGTTTATTTGAGCATCATAACTTGTTAATAATGATGTTATGTTTATAAAGTTCTTTTTTTTGATAGCTGTAAGATTTGGAGACATTTCTTGCACAGGAACAAATCTCAAATACTCTTTGTCTTGATGACTGAGAGATAGGAAAAAAGGAAAATCACACATCATTCAACACAACACTTCTGACATCAGATGTGTAGAATATGGAGGGGGGTGCTTCCCCCACGCACCAACCAAGCAATTCTTCAGCAGACACCAACTGGAGGTCCTATAATTCAATTCATTTCAGTTCTGACAGTATCTATCTGGAGATATCCTCAGATCCTACAGGTTAAAGACTCAGTCCAAAGACTGCCCCCCTCACTTCAGATGCCAATCACAAGCCCTAGGTTGTGATTTGTGCTTTTGACCAACTATCAATCAGGGGTTCTCACAACCCCCTCCGTGGGTTCGATTAATTTGCCAAAACAGCTCACAGAACTCAGGGAAAGGCTTACGTTCACCTATTTATTGCAAAGGATATTACAGAGGATAGAGATGAACAGCCAGATGGGAGACAGGCATGAGGCCAGGCACATGGGTGGGTGCGAGGGAGCTTCTGCACTCTGCAGGCTCACCACCCTCCAAGAACCTCAACATGTCCCACTATCCAGAAGCCCCCTGAACCCTGTCCTTTTAGGTTTTCATGGAGGCTTCATGACATAGGCATGACTGATTACATCATTGGCTACTGATGATCAGCTCAACCTTCAACCCCTCTCCCCTGTCTGGGGTTGGGCTGAAAGTTCCAACCCTCTCAACATGTGGTTGTTTCACCTGGCAACCAGCCCCATCCTGATGCTGTGCATGAGGCAGCAGCCATCAGTCACCTTAGTAGCCTACAAAAGACACATCACGACCAGGCGCAGTGGCTCATGCCTGTAATCCCAGCATTTTGGGAGGCTGAGGCAGGTGGATTGTCTGAGGTCAGGAGTTCAAGACCAGCCTGGCCAACATGGTGAAACCCCATCTCTACTAAAAATACAAAACATTAGCCTGGTATGGTGGCAGGCACCTGTAATCCCAGCTACTCGGGAGGCTGAGGCAGGAGAATCACTTGAACCCAGGAGGCAGAGGTTACAGTAAGCCAAGATCACACTTGGTTCACTCCAGCCAGGGCAACAAGAGTGAAACTCCATCTCAAAAAATAAAAATAAAAATAAAAAAGACACATCACTTTGGAGATTACAAAGACTTTTAGGAGCCACGAGTGGGGAGATGGGGAAATATAATATATATTTCTTATTATAAATTGCAATTTTACAATGACCCTCATTTACCAATGTGTTATAAATGTTCTCATTGCAGTCGTGTTGTATCCTTCATGTTATCTTTTTTTTTCTTTTTGAGACGGAGTCTTGCTTTGTCACCCAGTCTCGAGTGCAGTGGCGCAATCTTGGCTCACTGTAACCTCTGCCTCCTGGGTTCAAGCGATTCTCCTGCCTCAGCCTCCTGTGTAGCTGGGATTACAGGTGAGCACCAACACACTGGCTAATTTTTTATTTTTAGTAGAGACAGTGTTTCACCATGGTGGCCAGGCTGGTCTCAAATTCCTGACCTCAAGTGATTCCCCTGCCTCAGCCTTCCAAAGTACTGGGATTATAGGTGTGAGCCACCGTGCCCTGCCCCCTGCCAAAGGAAAATCTTGAATTCCTTCAAGGCAAATTCTAGGCACCTGGCCAGCTCTGAGACATAAATGAGCAACTTGA
This sequence comes from Nomascus leucogenys, assembly GCF_006542625.1. NCBI lineage: Eukaryota > Metazoa > Chordata > Mammalia > Primates > Hylobatidae > Nomascus > Nomascus leucogenys. The sequence goes on from NC_044397.1 coordinate 42,482,239, forward strand.
TAAGCACGAAGGTAATAGTGGCTTAAAATGATAGCCAAGGAAGTTAGAGTGAAATGTTTGGTCTCCTATAGAAATTAAGATAACGTCTTAACATATGACCCTGAGTTGCTTTTCAGAAACCCAGACCCTCACCAAAGGGATCCGCTGACACAGAGACCTCAGATAAGGGGAAGCTGAACCTTGACCTCTGAACCCTGACCTCTGTTTTTTGTTCTAAATTTCTTCCTGCAGGACATGGAGGAAGCCATCCTCACAGGCCAGAGCTAACATTCTTTTCTACTGAACCCTAATTTTTAGACAAAGCTTTGCCTCTTTAACCAGCCTCAAATCAGAAAACCTTTGAATTCCCCTATGACCTGTTTCCCCACACCCCCATTTTTAGATGTCCCGCCTTTTTAGGTCAAACCAACCAACGTAGAGCCTCCATGCACCGCTGACTTACGGCTTTGCCTGTAACCTCTGCCTTTCCATCTTTAAAAACCCCTCCCTGCAAGTTATCAGAGAGTTCAGGTCTTAGGCGTGAGCTGCCTGATATTCTCCTTGCTTGGCACTCTGCAATAACCGCTTCACTTTCTCTCACTGAAAATCCCCATGTCAGTGTTTGGCTTTGCTGCGTTGGGCGGGGGAACCCAAGCTCGGTTCAGTAACAATGACAGTTATCATGTATTAGGTTTATGAATTTAGCAAAAACATACGAGCATGCAAACACATTGCTGAGGCTCATCCAAAACCTTGGAAGAAAAACCGAGGCAAGAAAGGAGTTTGAAGCTTCAGTTAGTTTCATCAGCTTCAAAGTAGAGCCCCCCCCCCCTTTTTTTTTTTTTTTGAGACGGAGTTTCGCTCTTGTCACCCAGGCTGGAGTGCAGTGGCACGATATCGGCTCACTGCAACCTCCGCCTCCTGGGATCAAGTGATTCTCGTGCCTCAGTCTCCCAAGTAGCTGGGATTACAGGCATGAGCCACAACACCCAGCTAATTTTTGTATTTTTAGTAGAGACGGTGTTTCATCATGTTGGTCAGGCTGGTCTCGAACTCCTGGCCTCAGGTGATCCACCCACCTCGGCCTTCCAAACGCCTGCTGGGATTACAGGCATGAGCCACCACGCCCGGCTGTAGATCCACCTTTGAACACATTCCGTGCTTTTGAGAGAATAATTCTGAATGAATGAATGAATGAATGAGTGAATGAATGCCTTTTTCTCATAATGTGGAAGCCTAGGCTGGGAGCTGAGATTACAGAACACTCCAAACAAGGGACCTGCAGGAGCTCTCTCCCTGATATGCATCCCAGGTTGGTGGGTCCAGCCCAGAATTAAGCACAGTATTCCAGGAGTGATCTGGCTCTGCAAAGTGGGTGGAGAACACCTGTTGCCTTGCTCATTCCAGACCATTTGCCTCTATTAATCCAAACTAAAATTGCTTTATTGGGCTTTTTTCCTTTCCTTCTCTTTTTGGCCAACTACTCTTTTTTTTGGGGGGGGTGTTGGGACGGAGTCTCGCCCTGTCGCCCACGCTGGAGTGCAGTGGCGCGATCTCGGCTCACTGCAAGCTCCACCTCCTGGGTCCACGCCATTCTCCTGCCTCAGCCTCCCGAGTAGCTGGGACACTACAGACGCCCACCACCACATCCAGCTAATTTTTTGTATTTTTAGTAGAGACGGGGTTTCACCGTGTTAGTCAGGATGGTCTCGATCTGCTGACCTCATGATCCGCCTGCCTCAGCCTCCCAAAGTCCTGGGATTACAGATGTGAGCCACCGCGCCTGGCGGCCAACTACTCTTGACATGGATGCATACTGAGCCTGTAGTCAACTAAAACCTTTCAATGTTTCACACTTGCTACACCAGTTCTTTCTCAGGCTGTAACTGAGCAATTTAAGGTGCAAATGCATGGTTCCATATTGATTCCAATTCAATTCCACATTTTTATGCTTAGCCCACCACTCTGACCTCATGAGATGGATTTCACTCTCTAGTGTGTCATCCAGCATGATGACTATGTCTACCCTTTCTAGAACATCCAAGTCACTGATTCCAAGACATCGGATGTGGCTCTGAGTGGACCCCTGAATATCATCCCCCCGAACTTCCACTCTGGCCTGACATTAATTCATCCATCAATATCTTTTTAGTCCAGATGTTTAATCTACTTTGAATCCACATGGTTGTAATGCCTTAGAATCCAAATTTCAAACTTAGAAAGATATCAAATGGCTTGGTAGAACCTATGTATATCCCATAGTTCCACAATCCAACAGTACAGATATTCCATCAAAAAAATTAAATGGGACAGGCTCGGTGGCTCACACCTGTAATCCCAGCACTATGGGAGGCGTGGCAGGAGGATCATTTGAGGTCAGGAGTTTGAGACCAGCCCGGCCAACATGGTGAAACCCTGTCTTTACTAAAAATACAAAAATTAGCCGGGTGTGGTGGTGTATGCCTGTAATCCCGGCTGCTCTGGAGGCTGAGACAGGAAAATCACTTGAACCCGGGAGGCAGAGGCTGCAGCGAGCCAAGATTGTGCCACTGCACTCCGGCCTGGGCAACCGAGTGAGACTCTGCCTCAACAACAACAAAAAAAACTAAATGTAGTTGGTAGAAGATGCCTTTTTTTCTTAGCACATCTATTCTTTTTCCTGTTGACCATCACTTCTTTTTTTTACACGCACATGACATTGGCTTATCAGCATCTGATGTGGTTTGGATCTGTGTCCCTGCCCAAATCTCGTGTTGAATTGTAATCCTCAATGTTGAAGAAGGGGCCTGGTGGGAGGGGACTGGATCACGGGGGTGGATTTCCCCCTTGTTGTTCTTGTGAACTCCTGACCTCAAGTGATCCACCCACCTCGACCTCCTAAAGTGCTGGAATTACAGGCGTGAGCCACCATGCCCGGCCAGGATTGCTTTCTTAGAGACCATCTGTGAGAACCAGAGATGTGGATCTCTCAAAATGTAGTAGGGGAAACCAATGGTCAAACATCAGTAAGGCAGTACAGTCATCAGGTCCAGAAAACTATTAATAGAAACAGGCTTGAAATCAAAGGCTGAGACAGGGCCCGGTCAGTAAATCTGTCTGGATCAGAGAAGACTCAGGATGTTACCAAATTGCACTGGGGTCCCCTCACCCAGTGCAGTAAAGCTAAACATCCACACTGAGGTTTTGCAGCAGGAGAAAGGAGGGCATTTATTTTCAGGGCACCAAGCAAGGGGAATTGGGCAGCTCAGGCTTAAGACCTGACCTCCCTGATGCTTGCCAGCAAGAATTTTTAAAGGCCAAGTTTTTAGACAAAGCTTCACTTACTTACCCAATCACAAATCAGAGTCTTTGAATCCACCTCTGGCCTGCAAGTCTCTCCACTTCAAAATATCCTGCCTTTTTCGGCCAAACCATTGTATAGTGAGTGAACTCTCATGAGATCTGGTTGTTTAAAAGCATGTAGCACCTCCCCCTTCTCTCTCTCCCTCCTACTCTGGCCACGTGAAAGATGTGCCTGCTTCCCCTTCACCTTCCATTATGATTGTAAGTTTCCTGAGGCCTCCCCAGTCATTCTTCCTGCACAGCCTGTGGAACCATAAGCCAATTAAACCTCTTTTCTTTACCAATTACCCAGTCTCAGGTAGTTCTTTATAGCAGTGCGAGAATGGACTAGTGCATCTCACCAGCTCATCTGACTCATGGCTCTCTCCAGGAAGAATTTTTTGCAATAGGTAAGAATATATCTTCCCTTGTCTTTTGAGGTCAATGATTCCAGAATGTATTCACATGCAATTATTAATATCATTATAATACTTTGAGATTGTGCAGTTTACAAGGCTCTGTCTTGTTTAATCTCATTTAACAAAAAGCTACCTAGGAAAAAATATAAGAATTCTACTTTACGAAAAAGAGTAATGAACTCTAATTACTAATGCCCTGTCCAGCCCCAGGACATTTGACTCCAAAAGTCAGTGAAATTGTACTTCCCAACTGAGCACTCTGAAATCCAGGTAACATGATACCAGGATTCTAAAAGCCTTCATCTCCATACCACAGTCTTCATTACAGCAAGAAGAGAGTTCTACAAAATACTGATTTCCAAACTGCATGGGCAGCCTCCATTAGGACTTAGAATGTATCTACACTGTCCTTTCCCAAAGACTTATAATTTGCATTCAAATAACGGTATCAGATTGGAGACAGGATGAGGTGTTAAATAGAGTCAAGGGAACCAAGTTCAGAAAGTGGACAAGTTGCATGTTTTACACCAGGGATAAAGCTCCTAAATCTTGAATTTGACTTTTTACTCACTACCTGGAGTTCAATGTAGACTATGATGAGAATGGATTAAATAAATGTAGAGACCTGGAAAATGTGGACTTCTATGGAAGTTAAGAGCATAACCATTCCTGGCGTGCTTCTCCTTCAAATGGGAAGAAAGCCAGATGGAGACAGAAAGCCTGCAGTTGCAGTCAGAAAGAGAAATTTAAATCCCCAGCTCTGTCACTTAGCGGTGGCCACTTTGGGTAAACCATTTAGTCCCTTTTGCTCGACATACATCCTTTCTGTAAAACAGGAATAATTCCCCCATTTCCTGAGATGTCCTAATCTACTGGTTTTCAAACTTGATTTTGGACTGGCAGCATTGGCATCAACCTGGAACTTGGTTAGAAATGCAGATTCTCAGGCCATTTCCCTATTCTATTGAATCAGAAACTCTGGAGATGCGGCCCAAGAATCTGTGTTTCAACAAGGTCTCCAGGGGATTCTGGTATATGCCAACATTTGAGAACCTGACTTAATATAATGTCAGTAAACTTATGTTATGTTATGTTATGTTATGTTATGTTATGTTATGTTATGTTATGTTAGATTCAGGGGGTACATGTGCAGGTTTCCTCCATGGGAATTTTGCATGATGCTGAAGTGGGTTTCTGTTGATCCAGTTGCCGAAAGAGTGAATATAGTACCCAACAGGTAGTTTTTCAACCCCTTCCCCTCTGTCTCCCTCCCATCTTTTGGAATCTCCAGCATGCATCATTCCCATCTTTGTGTCCATGTGTACCCAATGAATAGCTCCCACTTATAAATAAGAACAGGCAGCATTTGGTTTTCTGTTTCTGCACTAATTCCTTTAGGGAAATGGCCTTCAGCTGTATCTGTGTTGCTACAACAGACATGATTTCATGCTTTTTTATGGCTGCATAGTATTCTATGGTTTATATGTATCACATTTTCTTTATGCAATCCACTGTTGACAAGCACCTACGCTGGTTCTAGGTCTTTGCTATTGTGAATATGGCTATTGAGAACATACAGGTGCAGGTGTCTTTTGGTAGAATAATTTATTTTCCTTTAGGCATATACCCAGTCATGGGATTGCTGGGTCAAAGGGTACTTCTACTTTTAGTCCTTTGAGTAATCTTCAAACTGCTTTCTACAGGGGCTGAACTAATTTACATTCCCACCAACAGTGTATAAGCATTCTTTTTTCTTCTACACAACCTTGCCAATATCTGGTGGGGTTTTTTGTCTTTTTATTAATAGCCATTCTGACTGGTGTGAGGTGGTATCTCATCGTGGTTTTGACTTGCATTTCTCTAATGATTGATGATGTTGAGCATTTTTTCATGTTTGTTAGCCACTTGTATGTCTTCTTTTGAAAAGTGTCTGTTCATGTCCTTTGCCCACTTTTTAATGGGGTTATCTGGGGTTTTTTTCTTGTTGATTTGTTTAAGTTTCTTATAGAATCTGAATATTAGTCCTTTGTCAGATACATACTTTGCAAATATTGTCTCCCATTCTGTCGGTTGTCTGTTTACTCTGTTGATAGTTTCTTGCGCTGTGCAGAAGCTCTTTAGTTTAATTAGGTCCCAGTTGTCAAGTTTTGTTTCTGTTGCATTTGCTTTCGAGGTCAGTAAACATTTAGAGTCTGCAGATGAAATACTAGATCACATCTGTGGTCACTTTGCCACTAGCACACAGCTTGTGCTCTCTGCCACTGGAAATGTAAGACACTCCAAAGTTAGACTTCTGTAGGAAGGCCTGTCAGAATGGCCCACATTCAGAGGCTGCTATTACCAAGGGTACTAGTGGTTTACCTGGAAAGGCATGAGCAGGGTCTATATACCCTCCATCCACAGAGGTGTGAGAGTAGCTGAATCAGCTCTGCATGGTTTCATTGTGCTGGGACCTTCTTCACCCCCACTAGCAATGTCACCAAGCAGAACACATGCCAATCAACTCCTTGTTCTATTGTATATGGGCCCTACAAAGGAGTATACACTGTGCTGGGTCCCCAGCAGCCTCATTTCGGATATAGGACATGTCTGTCTAAATACTTTCTGCCCCACCTCTGACCCTTTAAATCAAGGCAAAAAGTCAGGTATCAAGGGTGACCAACCATCCCAGTTTGCCCAGGACTAAGAGATTTCCCAGGAGATGGGTTTTTCAGTGCTAAAACCAGGGATGTCCCAGGCAAATCAAAACAGTTGGCCAGACTGGGCATGGTGGCTCATGCCTATAATCACAGCACTTTGGGAGGCCGAGGCCCATGGATCACTGGAGGTCAGGAGTTTGAGTCCAGCCTGGCCAACATGGTGAAACCCTGTCTCTACTAAAAATATAAAAAATTAGCCGGGTGTGTTGGTACATACCTGTAACCCCAACTACTCTGGAGGCTGAGGCAGGAGGATTGCTTGAATCTGGGAGCCAGAGGTTGCAGTGAGCCAATATGGAAGAATCACTTGCACTCCAGCCTGGGTGACAGAGTAAGACCCTGTCAAAAAAAAAAAAAAAAAAAAAAAAACAGTTGGCCACACTACAGTGAGACAGCACACACTGCAGAAATGCTTCTTGAGAGATATTTACCACATTCATCCCTGCGAAGGAGCAGGGAACCCTCTTAGAAGTCTGATGAGCCCCATAAGGATGGAAATAAAGAAAAATCTTGAGTTCCTTTGTGAGCAACTTGGTAAGCAAGAGGAAACCCGGGCCCCACCAAACAGATCGGCTGGTGTGTAGACCTCAGATAAGGGGGAGCTGAGGACTGAAGTTTTACTGCTATTCTTTGTTCTAAATTTCTTCCTGCAGAGCCTGGAGGAAGTCACAACCACAGGCCAGACCTTAACATTCCTTTCTGCTGACCCCAAGTTTTTAGACAAAGCTTCACTTCCTTACCCAATCACAAATCAGAGTCTTTGAATCCACCTCTGGCCTGCAAGCCTCTCCACTTCAAAATATCCTGCCTTTTTCGGCCAAACCAATGTATAACCTCCATGTATTGGTTTACAATTTTGCCTGTAATTTCTACTTTTCTGAAATTTACCCCTGCCTTTAAAAATCCTTGCTGGCAAGCCATCAGGGAGGTCAGGTCTTAAGCGTGAGCTGCCCAATTCTCCTTGCTTGGTGCCCAGCAAATAAATGCCCTCCTTTCTCCTGCTGTAGAACCTCAGTGTGGATGTTTAGCTTTACTGCACTGGGTGAGGGGATCCCAGTTCAATTTGGTAACATCCTGAGTCTTCTCTGATCCAGACAGATTTACTGGCCGGGCTCTGTCTTAGCCTTTGATTTCAAGCCTGTTTCTATTAATGGTTTTCTGGACCTGATGACTGTACTGTCTTACTGATGTTTGACCATTGGTTTCCCCTACTACATTTTGAGTAGATCCACATCTCTGGTTCTCACAGATGGTGCAATCACAGCTCACTGCAATTTCCAACCCCTTAACATAAGTGATCCTCTTACCCCAGCCTCCCAAGTAGTTGAGGCTACAGGTGCGTACCACCATGCCTGTCTAAGTCACATGTTTTGAGCCTACCCACTGCGCTCCACTTCTTAGCATTCTTAACCTATAAAACAACTTCACGTATGTTATCTCAAGTATGACCTCATGATAAATCTGACACCAACCCTATGAAACAGGGAAAAAGGTACCATTGTCTTGTTCCTGATGAACTGATGGATGCCCAGAAGGAACAAGTGACTTACGACCCCAACAGTTAAAACCGCCATTTAAACTGCTCATGATGTTGTAGGTCAGAAAGTCTTGGCTGACGGTGCATCTCTGCTCTCTGTGTCACAAGCTGGGCAGGCAAGGACTGGAGTATCCACTTCCAAGAGAGCTTGCTTACTCTCATGTGTGGTGCTTCGGTACTCCTTGGCCTCTGTCATTCTACAGTTGCCACATCTTCCAGGCCCTCTCAGATTTTTTCTACATAGAGACCTCATGGTGAACACACTTCTAAGGCAGATGGCTCCCAAGAGGCAGGAACTAGAAGCTGCCAGGCCAGGAAAGAGCTATGCCTGAACTGACCCTGAGTCATTTTTTCCATGCCCTCTTTATTAAAGTAGTCACAAGGCCTGCTTGGGGTCAAAGGGATGGAAACTCTCCACTTCCTGATAAGGTAGAATAAAGTCAGGCTGAGGGATTATTCTGGTCACCTTTGCTCCATGTCAGGACCTTGATTTCCAAAATCCCATTTCCTAGTGCTTCCCAACAAATGACACTTTTGTTTTTTCTTAGACTGGGGTCTTGCTCTATCACCCAGACTGAATGGCGTGGTGTTATCATAGCTCAACTGCAACCTCGACCTCCTGGGCTCAAGTGGTCCTCCAGCCTCAGCGTCCTGAGTAGTTGGGACTACCGGTGTGTGCCACCACACATGGCTAATTTTTTTATGTGTTGTAGAGATGAGGTTGTCCAGGCTGGTCTTCAACTCCTGGCCTCAAGCAATCCTTCCACCTCGGCCTCCCAAAGTGCTGGAATTGCAGGCATGAGCCACCACACCCGACCAGATAACACTTCTTGATTATGTACCAAATGTAAATGATGCACATATATTTACATTAGCAGAACTTAAGTGCTTCATTCATCCCTTGTCTAACATTTTCCCCAAGAAAACAATATGAATTTAGCCCAATTTTTGGCAATTATAAATTCACGAGTGGATGGTAAATTTTTGTAAGCCAATAAAACACACATCCAGAATCAGCTCTTCTGAAATTAGTAGCGATTCTAGAAATATGTTTGCACATCAAATGATCAATTCTAACAAAATCGGAAGGGGGACATTGAATCTACTTAAGAAAATTAACTCTGGATACTTGACAATCACGTTATCAGCATCATTTGCATGTAAACATTCTGCTCTTATCAAAGATTCTTATCTACTCATTAAAGTAGGCCTTGTACTTGGCTAAATGCTTGTCATAATTTCACAATTTTCACTCACTAGGGCTGGCCACCCTCCAAGATATTCCAATTAAGAGTTTATTACTTTGTCACACTTTCAGGAGCCTGAGTAGACATACAGTTAAATTCTATCTAAAGGACAGGCTATAGCTGCTGTGTTTCTGTGTGATTTTTTTTTTTTTTTTGCCTTGTGTTTCTAATGAAAATAATCTATTGATCCTGTTCAAAAGAGGAACACACAGCTCCAAATCATTACCTCCTGGCAGTAACTAATTTTTGAGTCCTATCTGCTTCACCACACTCCTTTAATGGCAGTTGAATAAATATCTAAAATGCAGACTTTTCAGTCCTTTCTGAAGGATACTGTCTTCCAAGAAGGGGGCGAAAATCAATAAAACCAACAAATATTTACCGAGCATCAAACTATGTGTTCAATGCCAAGCTAGACACCCTCAGGGTCTTTGTCCTTAAGAGGTTACACACAGCAGTGGAAACAAGATAAGGTCAAAAGGGTAATTCTGAACTGCCTGAAAGGGACCTCAAACCTGCCATTTGACCTTCCCTTGCTCCTGATCAAATAACAGCTCAGGGGACCAGAGATGGACATGTGACCAAAGGCAGCCAGTGCGAGCTGTTGCTTGTGTGTGTGGCCTGGCTCAGGGAGATAAACTGGTACAATCCAATTCTCACCAGAATTTAAGCTAAAAGGCATAGAAGTTTTTGCCAACGGGGATGGTGAGCACTAGAGCTGAAAGGTCATATCGATTTAGGGAATAGGGCAAACAATTTTCCACAAAAAAAGGGCTAATCTGCACAAAGAGATGAATTGCAGAAACCTGCAGCACACAATCAGAAAGAGAAAGAGAAGACAGGTTTCAGTTTGCTATGCCCAGACACAGTTTCCCAGAGGCTGGTTCTACTTTGATTTCTTTCCTCGGATTCTGTGAGATCTCTTCACAAGACGACAGCTCCTTTTTGGGCCTGAGATGGTTTGACTATATTCTGTAACTTGGAACCCAAAAACCCAAAAGAAGCTCACGCACTTACATACTAAATGCCACATTGGCCGGGCGCGGTGGCTCACGCCTATAATCCCAGCACTTTGGGAGGCCAAGGTGGGCAAATCACCTGAGGTCAGGAGCTCGATACCAGCCTGGTCAACATGGCAAAACCCCGTCTCTATTAAAAATACAAAAATTAGCCAGGTGTGGTGGCAGGCATCTGTAATCCCAGCTACTCGGGAGGCTGAGGCAGAAGAATCGCTTGAACCAGGGAGGTGAAGGTTGCAGTGAGCCGAGATTGTGTCATTGCACTCCAGCCTGGGCAACAAGAGTGAAACTCCTTCTCAAAATACATAAATAAATGTCACATGAGCAGTGTTGACAATTTTTTGCAACCAGTGTTCACTTGACACAGCGCTGGCTTTGGGCTGCAGTTGAGGACCAGAATTTTAAAACTGAGCGCAACTCAGAGTGATGCAGATAATACTGACTCTTTCTAAGCCCAGAGACCTTTTAGATGCTGGCAAATAACATATAACAAAAATTCCTAACAAAACCTGTTAGGTTGTCCTAGAATAAAGAACTGGCAAGCCAGGGGGCAAGGGTGGGCAGGAGACTTAATTGGTGCTACATACCTTTTTGTGTTTTTGGATTTTTGTTAACATATGCATATTCAAATAATGAATAAACAATTTATTTTTTCATAGGCAGCAAACTTGGGCATGAACAAAACATGTAGCAATGCTATGTTTTCCTGAAAACAACATCTCACCCTAGAAAAACATTTTATTATTTGACCTGGTTACCGGGTCTACCACAGTCTGATTCAAACGAATTTACTCAATCCTGCCGCCAGCGGCCCACCTTCCAGAACATTCCATTCCAGCCACTCTGGTGTGATACAAAAGTTGCCTTTTTCCTATGTTTTTAAAAATAATATTACTCTCTTGCAGTTCTATCAATATAATAAGTCCATTTAGAGTCAGTAAGTAAATATTTCAAGAAACGAAAAATCCAAAAACAAACTTATACATAAAAAAATTGTCTCCTACATTCTCCTTTCTGAGGTTTTGCTTTTGAGGTTCTATTCAGGAATGCTCTTCTCGCCCCAATCCCTCACCCCCATGCCCCTCACTCCTCCAACCCCTAGTGCTACCCACCTGCTCTTCAGCCTCTGAAGAATTTTTCTCTTGAAGCCCTCCCAGATCCCACCAATCCATTTTCCTACCTCACCTATAGTTCATTCGGGCAATTTGTCAGTTTCTCATGTCTCTTCCAACCAGGCACTGTATGGTCTATAACCCTAAAATAAATATTAGTTCTTTCTTGGCTTAAACCATTGCATTGAGTGGCTACTGACATTGTATGGCTATATAACCTCTCACAGGTAGACCCTGCTACCCTAGAGATCAGGGACTATGGCCTACTTCAAGTTCCCTAACTGAATATAGAAGGTTCCCAGTAAACATGAATCAACTAATTGAAAGCTATACACTAAAAACTTTTATTAGCACACACACATACAAAAATCAGAAGACCCGGGCTAGGCATGGTGGCTCATGCCTGTAATCCCAGCACTTTGGGAGGCCGAGGCCAGGGGATCACTTGAGGTCAGGAGTTCAAGACCAGCCTGGCCAACATGGCGAAGCCCCATCTCTACTAAAAATACAAAAATTAGCCAAATGTGATGGTGGACACCTGTAATCCCAGCTACTCAGGAGGCTGAAGCAGGAGAATCGCTTGAACCCAGAAGGTGGAGGTTGCAGTGAGCCGAGATCGTGCCACTGCACTACAGCCTGGGTGACAGAGTGAGACTCCATCTCAAAAAAAAAAAAAAAATTAGAAGACCCACATTCCCAATTCATCCAGCTGCATAAATCGTTCACTGTGTTTCCATAATCTTCTCAAAGAGCTACTATAGTCAATTCCCAATTACTTGTGTCAGTGGGGAATAGGAATAGTCTGAAAACTGAAACCCACAAATAATCCATACATTTAATATTGGTGGATGCTTCCAGCCAGTATGAAAATTTCCCACTGTGAATGTCACCGTTGTTCCTGCCCCTCCTCTCTGGCAGGGGCAAACATTGCCAAAAAGTCACTTTAGCAAGGAGAAGGGAAAACCAGGGTTCAAAGGATCTGGGGACTGGCTAATCACGGCTAATCAGACTGCAAATAATGAAGCCTGACTGAGTCATAGGAGGGATTGCCCAGTGTGGTGGCAAAGGACAGAGTGGATTTGTAGGATCCCACTCTGAATTCCAACTCATAATAGCACTCTGACCCCTCGGGCCACCAGCTATATGTGACCCTTGGCTAACTCAGCCAACTGTGCTGCCATTTCTTCATTCTGGACTCTGCAGCAAAGACGCATGTGGAAAATAGAACAAGAGGCAGGGGGCGGTGGCTCATCCCTGTAATCCCAGAGCTTTGGGAGGCCAGGGTAGGCAAATCACCTGAGGTCAGTTCGAGACCAGCCTGGGCAACATGGTGAAACTCTGTCTCTATGAAAAATACAAAAATTAGCCTGGCATGGTGGCAGGCACCCGTAATCCCAGCTACTTGGGAGACTGAGGCATGAGAAAGTCTTGAACCAGGGAGGCGGAGGTTGCAATGAGCCGAGATCATGCCACTGTACTCCAGCCTGGGCAGCACAGCAAGACTCTGTCTCAAAAAAAAAAAAAAAAGAAAGAAAGAAAGAAAGAAAATAGTACAAGAATCACACTAGCTAGTGCCAAATTAACTTCATTCAATTAGCAAATATTATTGCACACAGGTGCCAATTAGACATATATATGTATGTGTGGATTGATAGGTGTGTGTATAACATACATATATACAAAGCAAACACTGTGCTTGGAAATATTAGATATGCTCAAATTGAAATGGGACTGATTTAAGAAGCATTCCATAGGGCAACTCTCTATCAGAGTCTTGAATGCAAATGGCACTTGGGTCTACTCATTTCTGATGACTTTTTAAAATGATAACCAAAAGGCAGGGGTTGTTTTGTTTTTGTTTCTGTTTTTAGAGTTGGGTTCTCACTCTGTCACCCAGGCTGGAGTGCAGTGACTCTACCATAGCTCACTACAATCTTGAACTCCTGGGCTCAAGTGATCCTCCCACTTCAGCCTCCCCAGTAGCTGGGACGATAAGCGTGTGCTACCACATCCAGTTAATTAAAAAAAAAAATTTTTTTTGTAGAGATGGAATCTTACTATGTTGCCCAGACTGGTCAACAGTCTCAAGTATCTCCCCTCTTCAGCCTCCCAAAGTACTGGGATTACAGGCATGAGCCACTGCACCCAGCCTTTTGGTTTTTAAAATCCAGGTTGCCAAGTTAATATGCTTTAAAAATATATAAGAACTGATTTATTTCCTCTAGTCTCCTCTGAGTTGGGAATGTGTTAAATGTTGCCAACAACTTGCCTGAGGGCTGGCTCTGGCCGTAGAAGTGTTTGGCTTTCTCAGCATGGGTGGTCTCCTGTTCACCAGCATCTCCTCCCTGCCTACTTCTTTTTTTTTTTTTAGATAGAGTTTCCCTCTGTCACCCAGGCTGGAGTACAATGGTGTGATCTTGGCTTACTGCAACCTTCACATCCTGGGTTCAAGCAATTCTTGTGCCTCAGCTTCCCGAGTAGCTGGGATTACAGGCACGCACCACCATGTCTGGCTAATTTTTTTTTTTTTTTTTTTTTTTTTTTTTTTTAGTAGAGACAGGGTTTCACCATATTGGCCAGGCTGGTCTCCAACTCCTGGCCTCAAGTGATCTGCCCACCTCGGCCTCCCAAAGTGCTGAGATTACAGGCAAAAGCCACCGTGCCCAGCCCTCCCCGCCTACTTCTGCCGGAGCACAGAGGGTACATGTCAATTGTCCTCATCACCTGACACCTGACCTCCCTACCAATTTTCGTTCTCTACCTGGCTTCTCTAGGCATTTATATCTCCATTCTGAAGCCTACTGTACTTTCTAAATTGCAGCAAAAATATCTCCCATCCCACAGCTCTTCTTACAGTGGTACTCTGATATTCTTTCCATCAAGATATAGAGGTCTAAGCGCCTTTCTCTTGCATTTATACATGTCTGTGGACCACAATACAAGTGACACTATGTGACTTCCAAGGCTAGGGCAATTTACACCCAGTGAGGTGCTAGAGCTCATATCAGCCCTTGAAAGCTAATTGTAAACATCTCTTCCCAATTGTATGTTCAGTAGTTTGAAATTAGCCATTCTGGGATTATTTACCCCATGGAAATTAGCAAACACTACAAATTAGGGCTTTTTTTTTTACCCCAGGAAGCCAATTGTTCAACATTTGCTAGCATGCTGCTTCACCTGCTTCTTTTGTGAGCTCATGCTCAGAACTAAGCTGCCATGTTGTAAGGAAGGCTGAACAGCTTGTGGAGAGGCCCATATGGAGGGAAACCAAGACCCCTGGTCCTCATCCCCCACTGAGCTCCCAGCTCACATCCAGAACCAACTTGTCAACCATGAGAGAGCTCTCCCAAAGTGGATTCTCCAGCTCCCAGCTGATGCCACAAAGAGCAAAGACCAGCCTCCCCAAGGATCCCTGTCCAGTTGCAGATTCATGGACAAAATTGCAAATTCATGAGCACCTACTGAGGTTAGGGATGATTTATTCAGCAGCAACAGAGACAAGAACATAGTTCCTGGTAGCTTGGAGTAGTTCAGCTCTGCCTTGCATAGGCCCTTTTACCTTTAATCCACCAGCTTTGCCCTTGTTTTCTGGTTCCCACAATGTTTCACATCTAACACAAATTCAAGTGCACTTGGCCATTTCTTTGGATCAAGGCTGACATCCTCCCCTCCAATAGTTCCAGGATCTCTATGCCTAGCTGCTCACAGTTCAGCACACAATGACTTGAGTTGGAGTTTGTCTGCTCCTGTTTTCCTGAATCTCTTGCTCCAGGTATTCCTGACTTGAAAATGCACACTTCCTACAAAGCAGAAACCTAGAGAGTTCCACCCCTCCCTACCCACTGCTGTCATTTGGAATGCTTCCTCTCTGGCTATTGCAGTGTACCTGACATTTTGGACAGAAATAGGAAACATCCTTATTTAGCACTATCTGAAAAGTTTCTCTCTCTGTCATGAATTACTGAAGCTACCTTACTTCCCATAATTCACTTTCAGACATGCCATCTGCCACAGTTTAAGTTTGTCCCCACCAAAACTCTTGTTGAAATTTGATTCCCCAATGTGGCAGTGTTGGGGGTGGGGCCTAGTGGGAGGTGTTTGTTTCCTTGGGGTGGGCCCCTCATGAATAGCTTGGTACATTCCTGGTAGTGAGTTCTCACTCTGGCAAGACTGGGTTAGTTCCCTCAAGTGCAGGTTGTTATAAAGGCAGTATGCCCCTTGGGTTTTACCCCTTTGCACATGTCTGCTTTCCCTTTGACCTTCTCTGCCATGTTATGATGCAGCACAGAAGCCCATGCCAGAAGCCAGGGCCATGCCCTTGAACTTCCCAGCCTGCAGAACTGTGAGCTAAATAAAACTCTTTTCTTTATAAATTACCCAGTCTCCGGTATTCTGTTATGGTAACACAAAAATGACTAAGACACCACTCTTATGTGGCAGAACATGACTTTCTACTGACTTGTTTTATTTCTACCCATGTGTGAGTCACATGAATCAGATTCTGTCCTTACCTTCAAGAACTGCCATCTACTGTGTATATGCACTGAGGGAACTGGGGAAGACTTCTCTCAATCTGGGTTTTAAAGTTTGAATAAAAGTGTAGTTGGCAAAAAGGAAGGAAAGAAAAAAGGAAGGAGGGAAGGAAGAAAGGAAGGGAGGAAGGAAGGAGAAAGGGAAAGAAGGGAGAGAGAAAAGAAGGAAGGAAGAGAGGAAGGAAGGAAGGAAGGAAAGAAGGAAGGAAGGAAGGAAAGGAAATATTCATTACTTCTAGGCAGAAGGAAAAATATGGATAGGTTTGGAGAAGAGCAAGAATTTGGATATATTTAGAGCAAAAGGTACGCAGAGAGTTCAGAAGATGGCTTGGGGTCAGATTAAGTTTGACCTTTATTCTATGGGCAATGTAGAGTTACTGAAAATAAGATGAAATGACATGATCTGATCTGCATTTTCTAAAAATAACTCTTTTAGAGGCAGATTGGAAAATGGCTCAAAAGGGGACTTAATTGCAGGAAAGGAGGACAATCTGAAGGCCATTGCTTGGCCGGAGGCAATGAGGACTGGAAATGAGGTGGTGACCATTGGAACACAGGAGAGATGGGACTTGTGGGTTAAACATCAGAAGATTTGGTGAGTGCTTGCATCTGGAGGCTGCAGGGAGGCTTAGAGGGATTAGACTGTGTGGAGGAGGAAGAGGAGAAGCAGGAGGAGTTATGTAATGGTAGCAGAAGTAGACTCAGCACCAAACACATATATGACACTATATGCCAAGCATTATTTTAAGGGCTTTCTTATTGTATCATTATTTAATTCTCACAGCAATCCTGTGAAGTAGATTTTATTATTATTATCTCAGTTTCACAGATGAAGAAACTGAGGCACAGGGAGATGAAGTCACATACACAAAGTCACAGAGCTGGAATATTTAAATCAGGCTCAATGATTTCCCGGAACTGCCTCTCCAGGGAATTAACATGAGGCAAAAATATGTAGGGTGGCAATCAGACTATGAAGCAGTGTACCCAGCTCCTAGAGTGGGGGAAATGAAGACGAGGAGGAAAGGTCTTTTGAAGGAACAAACAGAGCTGGGTAAGAGTAAGATCTGAGGGACTGCCAATCTCTACTTCCTTTCCCACCTCAGTCTCCCTAGCTTTTCAGGGCCAATAGCCTCCAAAACCCCTATGTAAAAGCTGACACTCTTGTTGTGTGTCAGGGCACCCATCAGTAACCACAGTTCTGCTGCCCTGAAATCCTGGCATGATCCCAAACTTGGGACCCAGTGTCTCAGTCCCAAGTCTTCCACTGATGCCAAACATACCTGGAGTCAATACTATAGGGAAGCCCCCCAGGAACAGCTTCCTTTCCTCCTTCTCCCACTGACCCTTCTGCAGAGCCAGTTGACAGCCCTATCCTTGGCCCCATTACACGCTCTGCCAAGTACTTCAGAACATGTCTCTGGGCTGGGCACTGTGGCCCATGACTGTAATCCCAGCACTTTGGAAGGCCAAGGTGGGAGGATTGCTTGAGTCCAAGATGAGCCTGGGCAACACAGCAAGACCTCATCTCTACAACAAATAAAAAATAATTAGCTAGGCATGATAGTACATGGGAGCTACTTGGGAGGCTGAGGCAGGAGGATCACTTGATCCCGGGAGGTTGAGGCTGCAGTGAGCTCGCCACTGCACTTCAGCCTGGATGACAGAGTGAGACCCCATTTAAAAAAGAAAAAAGAACAAGCCTCTGGCCAGAGCCTGGCCCACAAGCTCTCACGCTTCTTTATGAGCCAATACCTACCCAAACCACTGCCTAATCCTATACACAGCTACATACTAGCTGCCACCCAGAAACCCTGCTGCTGTGCTCCCTTGACTGATGGTTCCTTGGAGCTCACCCCTTCTAGAATTAATAATGAGACTGATGGATGCCCTCAGACTCTGTGCCCGGAGATAGGTCAGCTTTCACACCTGCCTTGGCCTACGTGATTGGCTTTTGTGCCCTCTCTCCTTCACCATCCTGGCTGACCCAATGTCTGTCAAGGACAATGATGTCTCTGGACAAAGCTGTGCCAAACCACAGCTACAGGAAGGAGGAAAGTGACAGCAGAGTCAGAGCCGGCGGCAATGTTTCCAGCCTGGGAGGAGGAGTAATAGCACCGCAGAAGGAGAGTAGCAGGAAGGGCGTGGGGCCGTTTTGTTCCCTTTCTTCTGGGTGGGTGAGATCCACACAGCATCATCACTCCTGTTGTGCAGGCAGCTGTGCCCATCAAACCATCTGCGTCACAGAATGCCAAGGGACTCACGCAGGGCTTGCATCTGCTTGGGGGTGGGGAGACGAGGCTTCAGGCTGACTCCAGGGCTGTTGTGCAGCGCTGCTCATTCTAGCACGCCTTTCCAGTGGGGCCAATTTCCCACTGCACAAAGCCCATGAGCTGCTGATCTATGGCCATTTGTGGGTCGTTCGTGCTCACTAACGAGGATTGGTTGTCACTGAAGGCCTGATTTCCGTAGCTGAGCATTATTTCTGCATGGAATTCCAAGCAAATTTGCAAATGGCCTAAAGACACAGGGTACTTTATTTCAAGACACAGCTTCTAACCACACCAAGAATTCTTGAAGCATTCAGAGCACTAACAGGGCTTGGCCTTGTGACACCCCACAAGTGGTTACTTTGGGTGTTTCTTAATGATACTAGGGTTTTGACCTCAGCAACTGCCATCCCACATGAAGAATGAATGCTCGTTTCTGTATGCCTTCTTTAGAGCCTTGCCTTCTATCCTCATAGGACAGTTTAACAATGATGGCTAATTTCAGACTATTCTGGAGAGCAACAATTAGCAAGCCGGTGTTCATTAACAATAAGCAAAGTGATAGACTGTGTGCATAGTAGTGTGGGTAGATGATTGATTGGCTGAATGGATGGATGGGTGGATGGATGGATGCATGGATGGATGATGGATGATGGGAGTGGGTGAATGAGTGGATGGATGGATGGATGATGGATGATGGGTAAGTGGGTGGATGGATGAATGTATATATGGATGGATGGATGGATGGATGGATGGATGGATGGATGGATGGATAAATGAGTGGATAGATGAGCAATGGATGGACAGATGAATGGACAGATGGATGGATAAATGAGTGGATAGATGAGCAGATGGATGGACAGATGAATGGACAGATGGATGGATGAATGGATGAACGGATAGGTGGATGAGTGGATGAATGGATGGTGAGTGAGTGGATGGATGAGTGGATTGATGGATGAATAGATGGATGGATGGATAAGTGGATGGATGGATGGATGGATGCATGGATAAATGAGTAGATAGATGAGCGGATGGATGGATGAATGGATGGATGGATGAGTGGATGGGTGGATAGGTGGATGAGTGGATGAATGGATGGTGAATGAATGGAGGGATGAGTGGATGGATGGATGAATGTATGGCTGGACAGACAGATAAAAATCTCTGTCCAATATGTCATGCCTCACCATTTGGAAAAGGTAAAATGGGGTCACATTAGAATGAATTCAAACCCCCTCAACTTACCCAAGAAGAAAATTAACCCTTATCCAAGGGTCCTCCAGTTATTTCTGACAGCCCACAAACACCCTGGCTCTCACTTGGACTCCACCATTGTAATTCTCCTCAAGGGAGCAATGCAGCTGCCCTTGTAGCAGTCCCTGTGTGGGAAACTTATGCAAGAGCCAAGGGTGATCCCAAAATTGCCATTCCCCAGCCTGGCCAAGGAGTGCTGGACGCCCTTGGAGATTCCTCCTGAGCTTCACATTACTCGTCAGCCCTGATAGTGATCAGAGGTCAGCACATTCTCTAGAATCTTTCTGCTGAAGGGCTGGTCCAAGGACCTGGAGTATCAACATCACCTAGAAGCTTGGTAGAAATGCCCAGGTCCCAGAGATTCTTATTTAATGGGTGTGGGGTGCAGCAGAGGCATTGGGAGTTTATTTTTTTTTTTTTTGAAACAACGTCTCACGGTGCAGTCATGGCTCACTGCAGCCTCAACCTCCTGGGCTCAAGGGATCCTCCTACCTCAGCCTCCCCAGTAGCTGGGACTACAGGCACATGCCAGCACACCTGGCTAATTTTCTTATCTTTTGTAGAGATGGGGGCCTCTCTATGTTGCCCAGTCTGGTCTTGAACTCTGGACTCAAGCAATCCTCCTGCCTTTGCCTCCCAAAGTGCTGCAATTACAAGGGTGAGCCACTGTATCCGGCCAACATCAAGACTTCCTGAATCTCCCCAAGTGTTTCTAATGTGTAGCTGAGCTTGAAACCACTATCCCCGCTGCTTTTCAAACTGTAATGTGCTGAGGAATCACCTAGAGAACTGATTAAAATACAGATTCTGATTCTGTTAGGTCAATGGTGGGGCCTGGGAATCTGCATTGCTGGAAGCTCCTGTGCAGTGCTGGTGGTCCTTATCCAACTATGCTTTCCACAGCAAGAATGTGCAGGAGTTCTCTCAGCCCCATTCTTGGACCCCTAAACAAGAGCCTCAACCCAGTCAAAGGGACAGAACTGGAAACACCCACCACACTGAGTTTTTCCTCCCCCTCTTCTCTCCCCTCTGTTTCCCCAGTTAGTACGTCTCTTGTAAAAATTAAAAATCTAGAGTATGGAAAGGGGTGGGATGGAGGAATCGAGATTATATGTGTGTGGTCTGAAGGAACACTTCAGGGGTATGCCTCAGGGATCTGTCCTGTGTTAGAGTCGGGATGTGGAAGAGGTTGCCAAAATGAGCAATGTCTGAACATCATCTCGGCCACCTACCCACATTCCCCCAAAAAATGTGACTATGAGAGAAAGAAAGAGAGAGAGAGAGAGAAGTATTACCAGGATAAAACTATGTTAAACGGTTAAAGCTCTGTTTGCATTTACCCTTAAGAGCTCAAGGAAGCTTACAGAAAATTACAAGCATGTTTAATAATCCCTAAAGAGGTCATTTAAATAAACCATTTGTTAGAAACCAGAAGTTTCAACTCAAACACAATTTGGAATTGGCTAACATGTGATGGATTTTAGACACAAGCAAAATCAGTATGGGTTTCATAGCAACACTACTGGAACCTGCCCGGAGCACAGAGCTGCCAAGCTCAACAGCCATTCCTCACATCCAGTGACCCTAAAGAAGGGCTGCTGTCACCTCCGTGCCCACCCCATCCCCTCAGCTGGCTCCTTTCTGGACTTGTGCAAAATCTCCTAATGCTTCTCCTACCCCCAGTCCCTCCTCACTGTAGCCTGAAGTCAACCTTCTACAGTCAAAGGGCTTATCATGTCTCTGTCCTAATCCGAGCTTTCCACTGATTCTTCATGGCCCCCAGAATGAACCCTAAGTTCCCCAGGCTTGACACTCAGAGTCCTGTGTGTATTGACCCCAAAGGACCATTTCCCCACAAAGCTCCCTCCCGCCTCTAGCTGTGTGCTGCAAGCCCGGAGCTCACACTGGCCTCTCACCACTTCCCAAGTGCCTCCAGGCATTAATTCATTCTATTTCCTCCACCTGCAATGCCCTCTGTCCTTCCAGCTCCTGTTCGGTTCTTTTGTACCTGTCAGAGAGAGTAATCTTTGTTCACAAAGAGACAGAATTAACTGTGAAAAGCAGGAATCAGAGCTCAAGTGGGGCGGCCTCTGCAGCCGAGCACTTAGGCACTCAAGAGCGCAAGTCTCTTGAACTGAATGGATTCCAAAGGAATGCTAAGAACTTATTAATTAGACTGCCAAGCCAGTAGCAGAAGCAGCAAAGAGTAGACCTGAAGATGTACAAGCTGAATTCTGCTTCCCAGAAATTGCAAGAGTGATGTTCAAATATATTTGACCACCTGTAAGGCAAAAACACTGACCAATCAGAAGGCAGCATTGGCCTGGAGTCCTGGAGGCCGCCTGATGGGCTCAGCCTTTGGTTGCCAGAGCTTGGTTGGGGGTTGGCGGGGTTGGGGGAAGGGGTGGACTCAGGAAGTTTCCTGCTGGAGCTTGGAGGTGGGAGAGAGACCTGCAGAGAGGCCAGGAGAGCTTGAAGAGTAGTGGGAACAGGGCCATCCAGGGGCTAAAGACAACAGCTGGCTAGTCCTCTTTTTGGAAGTTCCCCTCACTCCCACCCTCAGAACCAAGAATGTATCTTGCTTTTGCCAGTTTTCTGAAAGAGAAGGAGATTGGAACCCTGCCTCTAAACCCAACAGAGGCCTAAACCAGTGTGCTTTGTATTGATCCAGGAAATGTTATAGAGCAGATGGTTTTTGAGCTCTTAAAACAGGAAGCAGCACAGTTTCATTAAGAACTTGCTGTACCAGACCAGACACAGTGGTCCTTGCCTATAGTAGTCCTTTGGAGGCCAAAGCAGGATTACTTGAGGCCAGGAGTTCAAGACCAGCCTGGGCAACATAGTGAGACCACATTTCTACAAAAAAATTAAAAATTACTTGGGCATGGTGGTGCACACCTGTAGTCCCAGCTACTCAAGAGGCTGAGGCAGGGACATCTCTTGAGCCCACTGAGTTTGAGTGAAGCCTGGGCAATATAGTGAGACCCCATCTCAAACAATAAAAATTTAAAAATTAGCCAGGCATGGTGGCCTGTACTTGTAATCCCAGCTACTCAGGAGGCTGAGGCAGAAGGATCACTTGAGCCCAGGAGGCTAAGGCTGCAGTGAGTTATGATGGTGCCACTGCACTCCAGCCTGGATGACAAACAGAGATCTCATCTCAAAAAATAATTTTTTTTTTTGCTATACCAAGTAAGCCTCACATCCAGTTTTCCCATTGGGTACAAGCTTCTTGATAACAGGCCACACATGGTCTTAGGGTTGCAGCCTTTCTGATCTGCCCATCTGAACCCACTTCCTCCCCACTTGCTCCCATCCCTCCAAGGACCAATGCTACCCAGAGGCAAGATCCTCAATTTCTGGAGCTCACTATTAGGCTACCGTTGCTTGTAGTCTGCCCGAGATCTCATGCCCAAGTTCAGATCATCGCCCTATCCCCTAAAAAAAAATTAGTATTATTTTTAAAGAAGTGCCTTCATACTTATTGGTCCCCTTTTAGCTACCACCGCATTTCTCTGCCTCCTTTCAGAGTAAAGGTTACTGAAAAAAAATGTGCAGTCACTTCCCCATAGTCTCACTTCCCACTCACTCTTCAACACCCAATGCCACTGAAATGGTCTGGCAAACATCACCGCTGGCCTGCCTTGTACTAAAGCCAATGAATACTCTGCAGTCTTCATTCTAATTGATCTCTCCTTTTTTTTTTTTTTTTTTTTTTTTTGAGATAGAGTCTCACTCTGTCGCCCAGGCTGGAGTGCAGTGGCGCAATCGCGGCTCACTGCAACCTCCACCTCCTGGGTTCAAGCAGTTCTCCTGCCTCAGCCTCCCGAGTAGCTGGGATTACAAGCACGCATGATCACACCCAGCTAATTTTTGTATTTTTAGTAGAGACAGAGTTTCACCATGTTGGCCAGGCTGGTCATGAGTTCCTCACCTCATGATCCGCCCACCTCAGCCTCCCAAAGTGCTGGGATTACAGGCATGAGCCACTGTGCCCAGCTGACCTCTCTTAACATCTGCCCTCATATCTACCTAACTCTCCTTCTCAGTCTTTTTCTTTCAATCGAGATAGGGTCTCCCTCTGTTGCCCAGGCTGGAGTGCAGTGATGCAAACGTGGCTCACTGCAGCCTGGAAGTCCTGGGCTCAAGGGATCCTCCCACCTCAGCCTCTTAAGTAGCCAGAACCACAGGCGCCTGCCACCACACCTGGCTAATTTCTTAAATTTTAAATTTTAAATGAGGTCTCATTATGTGACCCAGGCTGGTCTCAAACTCCTGGGCTCAACAATTCACCCGCCTCCGCCTCCCAAACTGCTGGGATTACGGGCCTGAGCCACCGCACCTGGCCCTTCCCAGTCTTCTTGACAGACCTCCTTACCCTGCTGGTCATTTATCTTTTCTCTCTATATATGCTAGGTGTGTGCATTCATTCCCATGGCTTCGAGAGTGCCTGTATGTGCTCTCAACATTCAAATTTGTATCTCTAAACCCTGTCTCTCCTTCTGCTACTGATTCATATTTCCAACATCCTGCCCAACATCTTCATTTGAATGACAAAAAGAAACCTCAAATCTAACTTGGCAACAAGCAAATCATTTACTCCCATCTCCCACAAAAAGAAAGCATTGCTCCATCCTCAAGCCTTCTTTATCTCAGCAAATAGCATCATCATCATCCAAATTCTTACACACAGAACCTAAGCATATTCTTGATTATTTTCCTCACACCCTACGTCTAATCCACAAATATGTTCTATCCACTAAACCTCCAAAATTCATATCAAATATGACCATTTCTCCCATCTCCCTGGCTACTTCCCTCATCAAACTACCATTATCTCTTGCCTGGACCACTGTCCTAATTGGTCTCCCTGCCTCCACTTTTGCCTCACTACAAAACATCATCCACATAGCAACAAGGATGATCTTTCCAAATCGTAAACCAGATCATACTTACGTTCCTGGTGAACAATCTTCCCATCACAGCCAAAGTCCTCAGCAAGGTCTGTAAGATCCTACCTAATCTACAAGGCACCTGACCACCTGATTTATATCATCCTCACCACTCTTTCCCTTCCTGCTCACTACCCTCCAGCTATTCCAGTTTCTCATTCACAAAGGCCAAGTTGATTCCTCTCTCTCTGCATCTTTGAACGTGTCATTCTTCAGTCATCCCAAGCTCATCCCCCAGATTGTCACATAAAACTGCCTCCTTCTCATTTAGGTCTCAATCAAAATGCCCCTTCTCGTTTCCTTACCATCCCAGCTAATGCTGCCTAACCTAGTTCTCTTCCACATCACCGTATTTTATTTTCTTTGTGCCACTTGGTAACCACAGTTATCTCATTTTCTTATTTGCTACATGTTTATTACCTGTCTCCCACCACAGCCATCAGAATACAAACTCCTTAGGGATAGAGGATTCTACCTTTTCTTCATTTGTCACTGTCATTGGCCCATAACAGGTACTCTGTTTGCTAGATTGATGGATGGTTGGATGGAGAGATAGAGGAATAGAGGGATGGATGGATTGATGGATGGATGGACAGATGGTTGGATGGTTAGATGGATGGATGGATGGATGGATGGATGATTAAGTATTTAGATGGATGGATGATGAATGGATGGATGAATTGATGACTGGGTGGTTAGATGGATGGATGAATCGATGGATGGATGGATGGATGGATGGATGAATAGTTAGATAGATGTATGATGAATAGATGGATGAATTGATGATTGGGTGGTTGGATGGATGGACAGATGGATGGTTAAGTAGTTGGATGGATGATGAATGGATGGATGGATTGATATTGGGTGGTTAGATGGATGGATGATGGATGAATGAATGGGTAGGTGGTTGGTGGGTGGATGGATGGGTGGGTGGGTGGTTAGACGGATAGATGAATGATGAATGGATGGATGGATAGATGAGTGAATAGATGCTGACCTCATAAAGGCTTCATCTTAGCCCTTTCTTTACACTTTCCCTAAACATTTTCATTCCTCCATATTCAACTATTATCTCAGGGTTGATGATCCCCAAATCTGTATCTCCCAGTCCACTTCTCTTCGCCTATGTGGATGGATATATTCAACTGTCTTCTGGACATCTCTAATTAGATGCCTCACAGTGCATCAAAATCAAAGACTCATACTGAAACCTATTTCTCTTCTCAATTTCTTATCCAAATTAAGATTACCATTATGTACTCAGGTGCTAAGGCCAAGATTCTTGGCACCAACCTTCACTCTTTCCTTCCAATCATTACCAAGACCTGTTGATTCAATCCCAGATCTACATACACTCCTGTCCATCCACACCATCTTGCTTTATCATCACCCCAACAACTCTCACCAGGATCATGGTTAACAGTTCCACTGTACTCTCCACCTCTAGGTATGTACCATGTGCCCAATCCCCTTCACCCTCAAGCTACATGGTGTTTCTTCAACCCAAGTCTACATGTACCAGCCCCCTGTAGAAGCCCCTTTGTGGCTCCCACTGCCCATGAGGATGGAGTCTGAAGTCTTCAGCCTTTCATACCAAACCTCACCATTCCCCAAGTGCTTGCAGGTTCTCAAGTGTTCCATGCCTTAATGTATCCAACATCTTCTGCTCTCCTACTTTGTATGCAGAATTTATTGTAGGTGTGACCCCTGTAGAGATGCCTTCCCCCATCCCTCATTTCTCACCCTGGCCTAGATTAGGGACCTCTTCTACCTGCTTCCATCAAACTTGGTTTCTCTTTTATTGCACCCAGTGCAATGCAACTTTTTTTTGCCTTTGTGCGTATCTGTGAGCTCTCTGAAGGCAATGACAGAGTCCCAAACATCTCTAAATCCTTAGTGTTGAGAACAGCATGGACACAAAAAAAGGCATTCAAATGTGTGTAGATTGATGGGTTGGAAACTTGTGGGAGTATAGCATGTATTTTGGAAAACCTAATAAGGGCTCCAGGCATTTTTGACAGGATAGAGTGATGAACTGGGTTTAACAAGATAAAATTTAATTGGAACAAATGTAAGGTTCTGCCCTTGGGTCCAAAAGGCACAGGTGTGGGAAGAAGGAGCTGCACGTGGTTGCAGTTTATATGAAAAGCCTGGGGAGTTAGACTTGTCAGTAAGCTCAGCGCGGGTCAATAGTGTGATCTGACTGCCAAAACAATTAACACAATCTTAGCTTGCACTGAATGTGTAGTTTCCAGAATGAGAGAAGTGATACCTGCAGGGCAATCAAGCCATACTATAGATCTGGGTTCGTTCTGAGCTTCACACTTTAGGAGTCAGACAGTAATAGGTGCTGAGGAAAAATACCAGGTGCTAAGAAGACATCAGATCAAGTCTAATGAGAAACCCATGGAGGACCAGATCCGCTTAGCCTTCAGAAAGTGCTTAGGTCCGTGCTAGCTATCTTCAAACATCCAAGGATGTATAGCCTATTTTAAGGAATTATTTTCTAACCAAGAAGACTGTCCAAGATGTGGACAGGTAGAAAATCTCTTGCCAATGGTGATATCTCAAAGGAATTGTCCTTTCAAAAACATATGTTGTGACATCACATACAAATACATGTACTCACAATTTCCACATGCTACACACCCTGCCCCACCCCTACCTGCTCAACCCCTACCCAGACTTCTGCTTGAAACCCTTCTAAGGCTGCACTGGACTTTTTTTTTTTTTGAGACAGAGTGTCACTCTGTCACCTAGGCTGGAGTGCAGTGATGTGATCTCAGCTCACAGCAACGTCTGCCTCCCAAGTTCAAGACATTCCCCTACTTCAGCCTCCCAAGTAGCTGGGACT
Organism: Nomascus leucogenys; assembly: GCF_006542625.1. NCBI lineage: Eukaryota > Metazoa > Chordata > Mammalia > Primates > Hylobatidae > Nomascus > Nomascus leucogenys. Next base: position 42,509,437 of record NC_044397.1, read on the forward strand.
ACAGGACTACAGGTGTGTGCCACCATGCTTGGCTAATTTTTGTATTTTTGGTAGAGACAGGGTTTCACCATGTTGTCCAGGCTGGTCCTGAACTCCTGACTTCAAGTGGTCTGCCTGCCTCGACCTCCCAATGTGCTGGGATTATAGGCATGAGCCACTGTGCCCGGCCCCAGGACTTTTTTTTTTTTTTTTTAGAGATGGGGTATCACGCTGGGTGCAGTGGCTCACACCTGTAATCCCAGCACTTTGGGAGGCCGAGGCAGGTGGATCACCTGAGGTCAGAAGTTTGAGACCAGCCTGGCCAATGTGGTGAAACCCCATCTCCACTAATAATATAAAAATAAGCCAGGCATGGTGGTACACGCCTGCAATCCCAGCTACTTGGGAGGCTGAGGCAGGAGAATTGCTTGAACCTGGGATGCAGAGGTTGCAGTGAGCTAAGATTGTGCCATTGCACTCTAGCCTGAGCAACAAGAGTGAAACTCCATCTCCAAAAAAAAAAAAAAGAAAAAAAAAGAGAGAGAGATGAGGTCTTACTCTGTTGCCGAGGATGGAGTGCAGTGCAGCTATTAATATCATTGCTCACTGCAGCTTCCAACCGCTGGGTTCAAGTGATCCTCCCACCTCAGCTTCAAGTAGCTGGGACTATGGGTGTGCACCACCAAGCTGGGATAATTTTTAAATATTTTGTAGAAATGGGGTCTTGCTATGTTGCCCAGGCTAGACTCAAACTCCTAACCTCAAGGGATCTTTCTGCCTCAGCCTCCCAAAGTGCTGGGATTACAGGAGTGAGCCACCATGCCCGGCTCATATTGGACTTTGTAATGTGCTTCCCCATATTTACCTCACTGGTTGACAAGCTGCTTGCTAAATGGACAGCTCTGGTTGTGCTTGTCTTCGCTGTGAGGACCCTCTCAGGCATGGCCTCCATTGTACCTGCCAGACCAGTTCTCAAGCCAGCCCAACCTGACCTGGACCACGGAGTCTGTCTCCTCCTACCCTTTCCCGACTCAGAGATAGCACCGTGCCTCACTCCAGCTATGACTTCCCCAGGGGTCCCCTGGAGGGGTCTTTGGTGACATAGCCCAGGAGTGCTAGAGAGTTGTATTAGTCCATTTTCATGCTGCTGATAAAGACATACCTGAGACTGAGTAATTTATAAAGAAAAAGAGATTTAATGGACTCACAGTTCCATGTGGCTGGGGAGGCCTCACAATCATGGCAGAAGGCAAAAGGCATGTCTTACATGGCGGCAGGCATGAGAGAAAAATGTGAGCCATGCAAAAGGGGTTTTTTCTTATAAAACCATCAGATCTTGTGAGACTATTCACTACCATGAGAACAATATGGGGTAAACTGCCCCCAGGATTTAATTATACCCCACTGGATCCCTCCCACAACATGTGGGAATTCTGGCAGCTACAATTTGAGATGAGATTTGGGTGGGGACACAGCCAAACCATATCAAGAGTTATCACCCTGTGAGGTCTACCCTGACCAAAGAGGGAGAGGAGGTGCAAAAAAGCCAGCACATGAATTTACCCCCTCACTCCTTGGTGGACCATTCTGTACACCACAAATCATGGTCCATATGGTCCAACCATGCAACCCATAAAGCTGTGGCCAGCTCCCTGTTGCACCATTTTGTTTTGTTTTTTTCTTTTCTCTTTTTTTTGGTGAGGGGGAGGGGGCGGCAGGGGGACAGGGTCCTGCTCTGTAGCCCAGGCTGGAGTGCAATGATATGATCACAGCTCACGGCAGCCTTAACTTCCTGGGCTCAAGCAATCTTCCCACCTCATCCTCCTGAGTAGCTGGGACTATAGGTATGCGCCACTGTGCCTGGCTAATTTTGACATTTTTATAGAGACAGAGTCTCTCTATGTTGCCCAGGCTGGTCTTGAACTCCTGGCCTCAAGTGATCCTCCCACCTCAGTCTCCTAAAGTGCTGGGATTATAGGTCTGAGCCACTGCACCTAGCTTAATGCTTTGTATTTGCTTTTTCTCCTTCTTTTCGATTCTCTCTCCTGCTGCTCTGGAATTGTATCTCCTCCCTTCTAATAAAACATTAGCCTATTTTTTAAAAAAAACACCCTTCTAAGCCTCCCCAACATCCTTAGGGCACAAAACCACAGTCTTCATGCAGCTTCGAAGACTCTGCCCATTCTAGCCTCTGTCCCTCTCTATCCTCTCTCCTTGCTTCATCTGCCCCTATAGAAACCTCTCACCAGACTCTTCTGCCTTGAGACTCTCGCCCAGGCCATGCCTCTGCCTGGAATCCTCTCTTCCCTCCTTTCTATGTCTGTTTTTGTTTTGTTTTGTGTTTTTTGAGATGGAGTCTCACTCTGTTGCCCAGGCTGGAGTGCAGTGGCACGATCTTGGCTCACTGCAACTTCCACCTCCCAGGTTCAAGTGATTCTCCTGCCTCAGCCTCCCGAGTAGCTGGGATTACAGGTGCCCACCACCACGCTGGGCTAATGTTTTTGAATGACCCCTCGTTCCTCATTGTACTATTTAAGTTCTGGCCTTCCATTCTCCACCTCTCAAGATGGAACATTCTCTCAAATCCTCAGGTGTGGTCATCCTGCATGCTGACATCTGTTGAGGAGGCCCTGTCACTGTCTCTGCTCTCAGATATGGCATGGTATCAGTTAGGATTGTGTTCCACTGCAAATAATTGTTGTCCTGACTTACAGTGAGTTAAACCCGTGGTTCTCAATGTCCGGTCCCCAGATTGACAGCATCAGTATCACCTGAGTACTTGTTAGAAGTGAACATTCTCGGCCGGGCACAGTGGCTCACGCCTGTAATCCCAGCACTTTGGGAGGCCAAGGCAGGAGGATCACTTTAGTCCAGGAGTTTAAGACCAGCCTGGGCAACATGGTGAAACCTGACTCTACTAAAAATACAAAAATATTAGGCGGGCTTGGTGGCACATGCTTGTAGTCCCAGCTACTCAGAGGGACTGAGGTAGGGAGGATTTCTTGAGCCCAGGATGGGGCTCTGTCACCTACCTCCATTTTGCAATGAGGCATGAAGAGGATCTGGAAAGGCAGTATACAGTACCGGATGCACCCTGTTTACCAAAGTTGGTAACATCATGGCCCCACCTAGCTTTTCTCCCCCATCTCAGTGAGAGTTTCCTCTAAAAATCTCATCTTGGGTGGAGTGCAGGGGCTCATGCCTGTAATCTCAGTGCCTTGGGTGGCTGAGGTGGAAGGATCACTTGAGGCCAGGAGTTGGAGACCAGCCTGGGCAACATACTGAGACCCTATCACTACAAAAAAGTTTTTTTAAATAGCCAGACACAGTGGCATGCATATGTAGTCTCAGCTACTTGGGAGGCTGAGGCAGGAGGATCTCTCTTGAACCCAGGAGTATGAGGCTGCAGTGAGCCATGATTATGCTGCTGCACTCCAGCCCGGGTGACAGAGCAAGATCTTGTCTCAAAAAAAAAAAAGAAAAGAAAAGAAAAGAAAAGAAAGAAAGAAAGAAAAGAAAATCTCATCTTGAATAAAAATATAACAAATGCTGATACAATATGTATTCTCCAAAATCTCTCTGATTTATACCAGGAATGCATCTTAAAAGCCAAACGTTTGAAGTCTTTTTTCTCTGACTCTGTTCTTGAAGCAATGGAAGCCTTGAACGTAGTGGTCTGGAGGAGGTGGAGGTGGAGGGAGTGGTGCTGAGTTGAAGAGAGAATGAGGGAGGGCGGAAGGCGTTGAATACTTGACAGTATCTTGTCAAATCCGGGATGACTTCATAAACACTAGCTGCTGTTTGCAAAAACATCTTTGGAAGAGAAACTGTACAGATGTTAAAGTGTGTTGGTGGGAGGTGTCTCCCCTAATGCTATGTCTACAAAGTCCAAAATAGCAATGTGCCAAGAAATCTCTCTCCAACCCAGTTATTTCGAGAGGAAACCTGGTGGAGTGGATGGAATAGTGGGGTAAGAATCAAAAGAATTGGGTTCTCTGTCCAGATCTGCCGCTTCCTACCGTAGGTAGGAAGTCACATCGTCTCTTTGAATCTTGGATTATGGAGCCGGTAAAATGGGAGCGAAAATACCCTCTTTGGCTACATGGCGTGTATTTTTGTACCCGTTTTATGGATAAGGGTTGTAGGGGTCAGACTAAAGGCATATAAAAGTGCTTTGGGCCAGGTGCAGTGGCTCAGACCTGTAATCCCAGCACTTTGAGAGACTGAGGTAGGAGGCTTGCTTGAGTCCAGAAGTTCAAGACTAGCCTGAGCGACTTAGCAAGACCTTGTCTCTACTAAATAAAATAAAGGCATGTAAGGTAAAGGCATATAGAAGTACTTTGGGCCAGGTGCAGTGGCTCACATCTGTAATCCCAGCACCTTGAGAGACTGAGGTAGGAGGCTTGCTTGAGGCCAGGAGTTCAAGACCAGCCTGGGCAACACAGCAAGACCCTGTCTCTACAAAATAAATTAATTAAACAAGTAAAATTTTTTAAATTAGGAGACAAAGTACTTTGAAATGAAACAGTGATTATACAAATGAAAGGTCATATAAGTACCATTATCTTCTTTCTTACAATCTAAAGGAAGAGATCATTATTTTCTTTAATAGAACTGAGTTGTTTTTGTTGCTGTTGTTTTACCCAGTTAAATTTCAATCACGTTTCTAGACTTACTCTATGGTTTTCTCTTCAGACATTTCAAAGAGGTTAGAGAAACAAAATTAAGAGGTTAGGGAAATCAGAGATAACAGAAAAGTATGTTTTGCATGTAACTCAGTAGGTTATTTTAGGTCAGGTGTATCCTTACTGAGTCCCTGCCTGCTTGATAATCAGTTACTGAGAGAGGGCTATTGAAGTCTCCAACTGTAATAGTGGATTTGTCTACTTCTTCTTGCAGTTCTCCCAGTTTTTGCCTTACATATTTTCATAGGATAGTTAGGTCTTCTTAACTTTAAGAGAATTGCCCTCCTTATCATAATGTAGTATCTTTCCTCATCCCTAATCAGGTTACTTGTTCTGAAGTCAGCTTCGTCTGAAATTAACAGAGCTACTCTAGCTTGCTTTTAACTGGTATTAGCATGGTGTATTTTTATGTCTCTGCTTTTTCTTTCTTTTTCTTCCTTTTATTTTTAGTTGACATGAAATAATTGTCCATAGTTATGGGATATAGAATGATATTTCAATACATGTCTACAGTGTGTAATGATCAAATCATGGTAATTAGCATATTCACCACCTCAAACATTTACTTTTAACCTACTTGACTCTTTATATTTAAAGTGGGTCTCCTGTAAACAACATATAATTGGGTGGTTTTTTAAATCTACTCTGACAAACTCTGTCTTTTAAATTCATATATTTAGACCATTCACATTTAAAGTGATTATTGATTTAATTGGATTGATATCTACCATGTTTGTAACCATTTTCTACTCCTTATATTTTGTTCCTTTTTCCTTCCTCTTTTTCTGCCTTTTCTGGTTTTAATCAAGCATTTTATATCTTAGCATATCAAGTATACTTCTTTTGTAAAACATTTTAGTGGTTGCCCTAGAGTTTCTGATTTACATTTTTAACTAATTAAGTCTGCTTCCAAGTAACACTAAACCACTTCACATGTAATGCAGGTACCTTAGAATATTCCCAATTTATCCTTCTCATCCCCTGTGATACTTCCGTCATTCATTTTACTTACCTGTATGCTGTAATCACCAAATACCAGGTCTCTCACTCTCAGGCAAATTCACACTCTGCCTCCAGCAAGTCATCACATCAAAATTATTATTTAAGTTTTTCTACTAGTTGATCGTTCTGTCGTCTTCAGGTTCTGGTAAATAGATTTTGGCTATGTCTCTTTGGATTTTCCTCTCTCTCCAGATGTCAAGTGGCAGTTTGCCTGAAACCTTTATTCTCTGAGGGACCAAAGAAAAGTCACCAATTTTCAGTTTGTTTGGCTTTTACTTTTTGTGAAGGATGGGAATGATGACTTCCAAGCTCTTCATGTGTCGGAGCTGAAATTGGAAGTGGTCCAGCAGATTGGTTTACATCATGGAGACTGTAGTTGTGGTTTGCTGATTTTCAAAAGCATTCAAGCCTCAGCTCAGGCATACTTCATCCAAATAGCCAATTCTGGACTAAAAAGAGAGAGAGAGTATTTTCTAACTCACATGAAAGAGATCATTTAATCCTCCAATCTGATCTGAGGGCCCCAGACATGGGGTTACTTGGACAAAGCAAGAACAATTAAGTCCCTGCTTGGTGTTGGTTACAACCTCAATGACATTGGTGTCATTGTTTCAGGACATAACTGACATTTTTCAGTACAGACACCTCAACTCCCTACCCTAAGCAAGGACTGGACTGTACAAATTCATCTCCCAGATAATCACTATTGTTTATACTCTTATCCACCCAACAGCTCACCAGAATTAACCTTCTCTGTCCAAAAAATTATTTAAATGAAGGATTTGGTTATAATACGCACTTTAAAGACACTTAGGCAAATTGTTGGCTTAAAAAAGAAGAAGAAGAATTCTGATTTCTCCAGAACTCTATCAACCTGCACTCCCTAACTGGCAGCTCCACACAATGAGAACTGATGCTCACATTAATGACCCTCCAACGCTATAAGATCCTGGAGAGCCTTTGAATCACCCAAGAAAGATTAAATTATGTTCAGTGGTGCTTTAGTGTTAAGTGCATTTTATACTGTACTCCACATCTACAGAATTTGATCATTTACAGGAGGCACAAGGTGACTCTCTTATTGTCCACGTTCTGATTCATTTCAGCTCAATTTGAATTACAAAGGTTACTAAACCCCTACTGCTCATCCCGAACTATGGTACACACTGGAAGGTGTATTCCATTTATTTGTGGAGCTTACAATTTCATGATTTAAACAAAAAAAAACAAACAGGCCAACAGAACAATATACATCTTATAACCATGGTACTCAGCACATGCAAGTGTTGATTGGATGAGTGTGTTTGCTCAATGACCTATAAACACAGGGCTAGACAGGCACAGAGACAAGAGTAATCAGAGAATGTGACACGAGGAGAAAATATTTCCACTCAGCTACGTAAGATGATCAGGACTCTGGCAGTCACTAAAGTGGAGGAAAGTATTTGAGCAAAAGGGAAAGTGATGAGAATTCCAGGGAATGGAGAAAATCCTGGTATTTCTGGAATATGTGGGTAGGAAATGCCAAGAAATGATGCTGGAAAACCGAATCACAGAGGGCCTTGAATGTCAGGCTGAGGAATTTAATGTTTTCCTGTAGGCACTAGGACGCCAGCAAGGGTCTTGAGCAAAAGAGCGACATAGTCAAGTGCGCTTTAGAAACATCACTCCAGAAGCACTGGGGACAGCAGATTGGGGTGAGATGGGGAAGTGGGAGACATAGAATCCATTTAGAAAGTGGCTGCACACATTCAAGCAAGAGATTAGGGATAGCAGTAATGAGAAAATGGAAATGAGGGCATGATTCAAGAGATACCACAGAGGTAGATTTGACAGCACTTGGCAACCAGTTGGCTATGAGAGGTAGAAGGAGTTGAAGATGGCTCTGGAGTCATTTGCAGAAAGAGCTCCAGTTCTCCACCCCACCCTGCATCCACAGTCTTTGCAATGTCACTTTGCAGCTCCTCTCATCCAAGATGAAGTCTATTTGTCTGCCCTCTCAAATTGGGTTTCAGTTCTATATTGCTTGGGTCTTGAACCAACACTGAATAGTTAGGCTGGTGTAAAGGGAGAGGATGCTGAAACCACATAACTTCAT